>NC_140755.1:17670000-18920000 GCF_051527215.1 Medicago sativa
GTGGTGTGGAAACAAATCTAGTGTTGTGGGTGTATGATAAAAGTGTGTTCTTTATTTAATCAAGTGGTTATATTTAACTTTCCCATGGTGGGAAACTTTTATCCTTTCCCATGTTAAATGCCACCCCCTCGTCATGTGCAAAAACATAGAAACATGAGTCTAATTGAAAAACTTTTGACAATATTTCAAAATAGTTCATGTCTTTGTCAAAAATTTCTTAATTATGTTTCTATGTTTTTTTTTTCACATGACGAGGAACTTAATTGAGAAACTTTAGACAAGGGCATAAACTATTTTGAAATATTAATAGAGTCAGGGACTAATTTGAGAATTAGTTACAAAGACAAGAACCATTACTGAATAATAAATATAAAGACACTGGTTGTACTAGAATATTATAAGTTGTAAGTTGGACATGAGAGGCCTATGAAAACACTCCACCGGTTAAAAACAACGTTCATGCTTCGCGCTCCGGGGTAGTTAACTACCGTTGAATATAAAAATATTTTTTTAAGTTGTATATGTGAACGGTAGTTAACTACCACCAGAAAACCGAACGGTAATTAACTATCGTTGGGGTAAAACGATCATTTTCATGTGTTTTTAACCATTCATGCTTCAAGTTTTCTAAAAAATTGCTTTCTCACTTGTGATTTTGCTTGTTACCTTAATTTAGCATGAGTTAACTCATGCCGACACTTTTAAGATTAGTTGAATCGGTTTAAAAAATAGTTGAATCAATCTTAAAAGTGTCATCGTGTGACTTAATTTACGTTAAATTAAAGAAATGAGTAAAATCAAAAGTGAGAATAGCAATTTTTCGTTTTCTATGCTACCTTGATAATGTATCTCTCTACATATTTCAAATTGTAAAATAATAAAAGAAAGACTATTACTTTTTCCACCCCATGCCTTTCCTCGCACGCCCTATTTTTTTTCTTCCCAAAATACCCCTAGTCCGGATTATATAATCCGAACCATTCCGGAATATAAATTCCGGAATGTTTTGTGGATTTTGGCACTTCACCAGGCTGATGGATGAAGATGTAAGTTATGAATAGATGGATCCGGATTATATTATCCGAACACTTTAGAGAATTTCCGGATTATAAAATCCGAAAAGTGTATATCACCCCGTTGAAAGTCAACAAAAGGGGGTGGTGAACGATGGTTCCAGATTATATAATCTGGAATATTATAAAACTGTCCGAATTTTATAATCCGGAATGCATCAGTACAGAGGCAGAAGCCATCTGTTTTGGCTGAGCCTCTGTTTTGGCGCATTTTGCTTGCTTCCAAACAGACATATCATGCCGCTGACATTTCTAACAGTAAATCGAAGTTATAATCATCAACAAAATATATTTTTGCAAACATAACATTAATCAAATATAATTAAAAATTATCCAAGATTACATAACATTAAAAATTATCCAAATGTTACATCACCAAAAATTATCCAAGATGTTCAAACATTAAGAGTAAATAAAATACAATCAATCCCTAATAACTACACCCCCATCACCTCTGCCACCTCTGCCACGACCGTTGCCACCACATCTGGCACCCTCAGTAGCTCCCCGGCGACGGTAAACTTTCTCATCATGCACCTCTTTCAACGCATCCTCCAAATGCTGCCATTCCTCAGTCCCTTTCGGCACGAGACCACTTCTCATCACAACATAGATGTGGTATCTGATGCGGCTCATCCTTCCGCTAAGTTGTAAGTACGCAAGGTCTCCATCCTCCTGAGCAGCTCGCGCATCAAGAATCTCACGCTCTGGTGGCCTCGGCACCAGTACCTCGCCAACATTAATTAAGTGAGTTTAAAATGAGTTTAACATTAACAAATACCTCGCCATCACCCGCCTTCCTGGCCACGTGCACATGGTACTTCCACAACATGCCAATCTCGTGTGGGCCACCGGGACAGTCATCTAGTGGCTCAGGGTCCACCACCTTCTCATTCTTCTTTCTCCTTTGTCGTGGCTCGGCATCTTCCTCGTCCATAGCCTGCAGCTCCTCCTCAAGCTCCTGCTCCTCCGCATGCTGCAAGTCCACATCAGACTGCTCTTGTCGCAAGTCCATATACTCTTGCTGCTCCAGCTGATGCTCAACATCAGGCTCGACATCAGCACGACGTCCTCTAGCACCCCGACGTCTCGAAGGAACACCACCTTCATCCTCCAGCCGTTGGCGACGCTCTCTCATACGGGAAGCATGCCCTGCCTCCCTTACGCGCCGAATATTAGAGGTTGAACCTTATGTAACATTCAAATTAGGGTAATCAAACATCACAAAACAGAAGCAAAAAAACATTCTGGGTTTGTCTGGATTTCAAATTTCGGAAATCAACAATCTAGTTCGGAAAAAGAAATCCGGATTGCATCCAACCAGAATTCCCAAAAAAAATGACCAAATTAACCATGTAAATGTACAGAAATCGAACTTACCTTCCATGATGTTTGAAATGAGGTGCTTTTGAGTAACAAAACTCCAAATTTGAACAAGATTTGTGGTGTTCGGAATTTGGGATAATGTAGAGAGAGAGAGAGAGTGAATGGTGAAAGTGAAACTGTAAAAATGTAAAAATGGGGGGGTGAACAGTTGTCCGGATTTTATATTCCGGAATATGCATATATGTTCCGGATTATATAATCCAAAGGCATTTTCGTAATTTGCATAGGATGTGCGAGAAGGCCATATAGTAGGAAAAGTAATAGTTTAAAAGAAACCCCATGCCGTCAAGGATTATTGGCTAGCAGGTCCTCTCTTTTTCTTATCTTAACTATGATTTCTCTTTCATTTCTCTCTTCCTTAAAACACTTTAAAATATACTAAATTCACGTAACTTCACATCTACAAAGTCACTCCTAGTCCTTCTTAAAACTATCATTCACTCGTGTCATTCTTACGAGGCAAGTTCACAAACTCAATAAAAAATGCATCATTTTTTTAATGCATCGTTTCATTTGCACAGTTTGGTGGTTACCCAAATATTTCCACTAAAATTTTTCAAGCTTATATACTAGCACTCCCTCTGTTTTAAAATATAAGCAAAATTTACTTTTTAGGTTCATTCATGTAATGATGTGTGTGATTCATAATGGATCACATACATCATTAAATAAATGAACCTAAAAAATAAATTTTGCTTATATTTTAAAACGGAGGGAGTAGTTCATAAAAAAATTGTAAACCAGTGGTTAGTTTTAATTAATTAAAAATATGTTGTCTTCGTGTTAGGGTCTTAAATATAAGTTAAAATTAGTCAAGAAAGTTAAATCAAATACTTTAATTTTGTTAGAGCATATTTTATGAGGTGAACTTAAATGAGTAAACTAAATTATTTTTTGTCGGACCAAATTGCTATGTAGGATTTAAACAATCTATGATTGATATAAGAACATCTTTAATGGAGCAACTAAAATGAATACATTATGTTACTTTTTGTGGGGCCAAAGTGTTAGTATGAAATTTAAGCAATTAATAGTTGATTTAAGTAATTTTTACTTCAATGGTAGTTGTTTATAAAGAACAAAACTTAACTTCACATGTTATTAATAATTTGTTTTTTTAATGGTTGTACCATGTTTTTAATGGATTAATTAAAATGTTTGTTAACCACGTGAATTTAACCCAGTTGGTTGTAACGCCCTAGTTGTTATTTATTTATTTGTTGGTTGATTTTAAGTATTTTATTTTAATTTATTTGATTTATGTGATTTGTGGTGTGGTGTATTCATTTATATGATAATTGTTATTATTTATTAAAATAGGAAGAATAAGAATTATTTGGAGAGTGGGTTTTAATTAGAATTAAGTGAATTAAGAGGAGTTAAGGGAAATTAGAAGAGGGAGTTACACTTTTGGAAGGAGAATAGAAAAGTCAGTAATAGAAGTCAGACAAAACATTTTTTTTCACGTTGAAACTTTGGCTTTTGGAGAGAAAGAGGAGAAAACTTAGAAGAGGCTAGGAGAAGAGGGAGAACCCATTTTTGCTGTAGAATCTTCAATTAAGGTAAGGGTGGGATGATCTTTCTCTAATAATATTGTATGATTTCTGAAATTTAATTGAAAATGGTGATGTTCTTGATTTAGGGTTAGAAAGTTATGTTAGGTTACTATAATGAAATGAATTATGTTGAGAATGCATGTTTTCTATGTTGTTTTGACTGATATGTTACCCATAGAACCTATAAACATTGTTGCAAACCATTTGGGGCTGGGTTGATGAAAATTGAGATTCTGAGAAAAAGTGATTTTAAGTGTTTTTGAGAAATAAGTGATTCTGGGATAAGCTGTTTTGGAGATTTGAAAATATTATTTTTTTTCAGTAAAATATAATACGAATAGAACGCGTAAGCGAAAACGGAATCGGATTCGGAGTAACGGTTAGGTTTTTGCGGACGAAACGTGAAACCAGAAAAAAAAATGGGACTGCACAGAGCTGCATCGCAGGTCCCTGGCTGCTGCCTTTCCACGCTTGGGCGCAGCTGGCCAGCGCCTGGGCGCAGCAAGGCAGCCCCTCATGGGTGACTGCTTGTGCTTTCGTTGCGTGCTGTTAGAACTTCGATTGTTGTGTTCTTGTGTCTTTTTCACCCGTTTCCGTGTTGAATTAGCTTTCGGTAACATGAAAGTTGTAGATAATTGAGTTAGCTTTTCAATGGTTTTGGAGTGACCAGAAAATTATTTGTAGATTTTGAGTTATGATGAAAATAGTCCAAGTGGGTCCTCAGAAAACTTTAAGAAAACTTAGCATAACTAATCCCAAGTTAGTCCAAAAACTTATGGTTGGTTTCCCAACTCCAACTTAAGTATTAGGGATTTAGTTGAGGTGTTTTATGAGTATTTGGCTTATGTCCTATCGATCAAACTTGATTGCTTTTGGAGGATGTTTTGGACTTTGAGATGAATGTAATTGATTTATATATATTCTTTGTTGTTGATTTCCGTTGTTTGGTGTTGTTGACTAAGTTGCGGAGTGTGTCATAAATGATTAGGCACAATTGATGTTGTCGTAGTGGTTGTTAAGTTGTATGTTGTTATGCACAAAGTGAGTCCATTTGCATACTCATGACCTGTTGAGGGCTTATGCCCTGGAATGTTTATCATTCACCTATTGAGGGCTTATGTCCTGGGATGCTTTAACCATCCAAATTGTTGAGGGCTCATGCCCTGGAATGCTTGTCATTCAACGCGCGTAAAATGGTACCACATGCATATTGCATTAGTTGTTGTAGTCGTTGCATTGTCGAAGTTGTCGGTGTCAGTTGAGTTGCTGGTGTCATTGTGGATAATGAAATGTTGTTGTTTGTTTCAGACATGTTGATGTTTTCATTAAATTGATGAATTATATATATATATATATATATATATATATATATATATATATATATATATATTATTTGATTGTGATTCTCACCCCTTCTGCTTGAAAATGTTGCTCTTCGTATGGGTAACTTGCAGGTACTGATGATTAGTAGGATTGTCTGGCTCAAGTGTCGTAGGCTCTGATACGTAACGGGATGGGATACGCTTTTGTTGTTATTTCATTCGTTTTGTATCAATTTTATAAAAGATTATGTTGTTTTCGTTGTTGATGACAATATTATTTCGTTGAGGCCTTTGTGTCAAGAACTTGTTGAAGTACTTGTTGAAGTTGAATTATGTTTAAAAAGAATTTTTCCGCTGCAATTATAAAAGAGATTTTCATGTTGTTGAATAAATGGAATACTTTCTATCTTATGAAATTATGAAAAGCAGTGTGACACTTCGTTTTGTGGATTACTCTGATTTATTATATTAATATTACGTTGTTTGGAGAACGAGGTGTTACATTGGTAGTTATCTATATAATATAAATTTAGGACCTATTTCATGTCCCTTTATGGAAATAATTTTTCTTCTCTTCTCTTCTTGACATGTGTTACTACAATTCAATCTTTTAGAATTTCCTGAACTCACGACATGTGGCACTCTAATGTTGTTTTATTCTTATGCATTATTTTTGGAATTATTATAACTTTGCATTATTATAACTTTCACTATTAATTTTTGTGATTCATTTTTGGTGTCATGTGTATCAATTATATTATATTATCGTGTTATATTATTTGTATTATAATGTAATGCAATATATAAATTTTCTAAAAAAGAAATTAATAATAATTTAAACTAATCTTTTTTTTTGAGAGAAACCGATTAAATTTAAGACTGTCGTTGTATATTTTAAAACTTATATCCAGTAGCCATATTATTAACAAAAAACAAAAAAACATGCATTATTTTTTTTATGTTTTTTTAAATGTTTTATAACTTATATCAACGAGCCATATTATTAAATATATATATATATATATATATATATATATATATATATATATATATATATATGTTTCCTTTTGCTCACAATGAATTTGACATTTAATGTTGTTAATTTTATTTTTATTTGAGTTTTATAAAATTATTCTAATTTCATGTTGTAACGCCCATACTAAACTTATCTAGAATATTTAGAATGTGCGTTAGATTTAGTACTGGGTACATTAAAATTACAATATTTTAAAATTTTCGACTGAATAAATATATATACATCACTGCAAGATCATACATTTGCTATCTGAATACATGTCTGGAGGCGTAATAAATAATCTGAACTGATATGACACGAGCATGTGAAAATATATTATTCAGCCTCCTGAATTGTCTCCTTGCCACATACAACCTGCTGATCTGAAATAAAATAAAAGGGATTGGGGTGAGACGGGATGTCTCAGCGAGTTCCACCTATCCTAGGCTGTAGGCAATCTCAGGGAACCTAGGATCGCCATCTGTCTCTAAACTCAACCCATTTCGGGTTTATATAGTCTTATCATGCATAACTGAGCGATCGGGGGATAACTAGGATCGCTATCTGAATTACTAATATAATCCTGATACTAATACTCAACTCATAATCATAATTATAATCATAATGTCTGTCATATTATGTTAGAAATGTTAGCGTTGAACAAACAATATTATCTGAGTTGATTTTACGGAATAAACCCAGGTGGAGTAACCCCGGAATTTATTCCACTCTGACCGGTAATAATTTCCAACTGGCGGGAACCCAACTGACGGGGATACCGGACTCCTCTGATTATTGTGGGGTCATCCTCGCGGATAGTGCCCGTTCCAACTGGCGGGAACCTTTCGTATCCAACTGGCGGGATAGCGAAAGCCACAACTTAAACATGTTTTAATATTATAATTGAACTGATTTCTAATAACTGAGTTAATCCTCAACTCCACTACTGACGGGGAGATAGAGAGGAATAACTTAACTGATTTTCTTTTAATGAAAACATCCTGAAACTAATAATAAAGACGTAGTGATTCCGTCTTTGTTCTGAAATTAATTCGGATACTAACCTATTCAGGTTCTAGGCATATCGTTGTCATATACCATTCCTAAAAGGTTATAAAATTTTCCCCATATCCTGATAAATTAAATCCGACTAATTAAGCCGAACATTCATACTTAGAATTCTTTACTTTCCATTAATTGGAAATCTACCCATGAACAATTTGTTTCAATGGCCATTTTACTCTAAACATTCCTTTACACAAATAAATATACATTATGGTAGTGTATGATTAGAGGATATGCATAATACAATTTCGGCTACATATTCGGCAATAATGAGAATTGGAGTCTTAGCCAAGTTAAACCATTATATTACCTTAAAAGTGTAATTTAATTTAGCTAAGAGTCAAAATAAAGTAATAAAATCAAACAATTCTCACTTTACGTAACATTAGCCGAAATTGCATATTCATTCATTCTTACGTAAAACTTATCATAATATTTTTCCTCTAACTTCTACATTACCATAATCATATTTATCAACATAAAAGTTATTTTAGAGTACTCTAGCAAGGGTATACATCTTAATCATATTGTCACTAAATTATGTACTAATGTACTAAATCTAATTCTATTATTCTAAAGGCATAATTTAACTACCCCAAGGGAAGTTTTCTAACTAAAGGAACTCACCTTAACATTTTTCTGAAGTCCCGACGCTGCTTAAGTCCCATTTCAGCTCCTGCTATGCCCCATAAGCACTTTTCGCCAAAACAGCTTAAATGCAGCTTATGGCTTCTGTACGCTCCAATTATAGCCCAGACTTCGATTCAAACTCTTATTATGTCTACTAAACATATACATTCAGTTCTGGACCCATTTGTTAACTAAAACTCGCAATTTAGCTTATTCGGCAAAATCTTCGTCTAAACCCGTAAGCATTTTCCTGCAGGATTTACCAAACTTCAATTGTGTTTTCTGAATTCGTTTCTAATCCAAATCACACGAAATTTATATCCAATTTGAAGGGAATTACGTGCAGAATCCATAAATCCAATAATTACTCGATTATGGATTACACAGCAGCATATACGAACCAATGAAGACCATATGAGTTTCGTCTCAAAATCATGAATTTCAAGTATACTCACTTATAACAACAACTACAACTCAAAATACACCAACAACAACTCATCAAGGCTACTAAACCACTTTTCTATATTAATTTCCTTCAATTCCAAGTTTCTACTTCTAGTCCATTCTTCAAAAATTTAACTTATTAGTAAACTCACCTTAAATGTATAATTCATAAGCTCCTTGTGCATCAACTTGTCACTACCATAATCACTCACAACACAATTTTGCATTCCTATAACATAAACCCAAGTAATATCAACAAAAGGAAACATTGGGAGTGGTGGTGATGAATTCGGTCATCATGGAAAGGAGAGGGGAATGAATTTTGTTACTTACCTTGTGATCACTCCACCATGGTTAGTCCAAAAGCAAAATTACAAGTAGGTTCCATGAGATTGGAATGATGATTTTGGAACAACAAAGGGAGAGGGTCGATTGGGACATGGGAGGGAGGAAAGATAATTTGTGAAGCTTGTTCTTAAAATTAATCTCTACAAGGTACCTATTACAACAATTAGCATGATGATTCCATGATGAAAGATGAAATTTTGATGAAGTTTGGATTAGAGAGAGAGAGCCGAATTTTTGAGAGAGTGGTAGAAGGAAGGAGAGAGTTCTAGAGTGATGGTGAAGAATGTAGTAAGGCTAAAGTGCAACTTTGACCCCTTATCTTTCAAAAAGTTGCGATTTTGGCCCCCTAACTTTGAAAACTACAATTTTGGCCCCCTAACTTTGAAAACTGCTGAGAAGGCGACACGTGTCCAAAAAAAGGGGACATTTTGAAAAGATAAGGGGTCATAATCGCAACATTTTGAAAAGATAAGGGGTCAAAAGACATATTTTTCCCTTATGTTAGGGGGTTAAAAGAGCATATTTCCCTAAACATGGGGGGCCAAAATTGTAGTTTTCAAAGTTAAGGGGCCAAAATCGCAACTTTTCGAAAGATAGGGGGCCAAAGTTGCACTTTAGCCTAAGAATGAGAAAAATCTAGTCTTGGCCCAATTAAAATAAAAATCTTGAATGGCAAGTTACCAAAATGTCCTTCAAGAGAAAATACACAATTATCCTTCTTTAATTCATAACCACTTAATCCCTCAAGTCCGTTGGAATAGTGTCTGAGATATTTGCCGAATATCGTCATACATTTCTCAATAAATAATTAATCCTTCGAAAATTATTTTCGTCTGATATGTTTAACTGATACAACAATCTATTTAAAATTACGCGGGATATTACACTCTACCCCCCTTAAAGAAATTTCGTCCTCGAAATTTAGAGTTTACATGATAATAAGTGCGAATAATTTCTCTGTACTTTCGATCTTAGACTTCCACATACGTCTGTTACCAACTGATTCTCTTTATCCGACTAAATTATCAGTTTCCCTTGTTACATAAAGTCTTCCGACTACCTAGCCATAGATACAACTTACTTGAATTAATATGTTAAACCGATTTCAGGACATGTTTTCCAATCTCATATGTCGAAAAGATTCGATAATAACCTTCTTGTCTGTGAGTTATGGAACACATTATACACATCCCGAACATAGTGGATTATAAAGCTAACCGATGCATCTGATATCTTTCGAGTAATTTCCTTGTTCCACATACTCTTTATAAATTGTCTTAGGTTACTCTTACTTGTTTACCTATACTGAATTCTTGAAAAATCCCATACGTTTACTAGAGTAACACTTCTATCGACTTCGTCAACTTTTATCTTGTCTTGGACAGATATGACCTTTGAGTGATCTTTCATGTTATGTCTGGTCCTAATAAAATTTTACTTCTGAACTGTGCCCCAAATAACGAGGTCTTATAATGATAATCGTACCATACTCTGTATAAGATCGTCCCTACTCTGAGTAATATCTAATGTCAAGTTTATTTCTTCGAAAGTAAGAATTGTTTCAATTTTCTCCGTTAATCAACACATAAATAGGAAAATGTTACTTCTGATATATGTTATGTTTTATATGAATAAACTCAACATGGTGCTACCTCAAACATCTGTTGGAAGTACTAACTGACGAGTACAATCCATAAGTCAGATTTAAATACATAGTGTACTAACTGGCGAGTACATTAAGTATATAAATCTTAAATGAGACTGGTGCACTGACTGGCGAGTACACAATACACGAGGTAGTATAACTGATAGCTTAATACATAACATATATTTGTAGTCATTCAACTTTGCTTCATCTATACCAGATTTTAAATCAATCACGATACACCTTGATCATATTAGGATGAGTAGAAAGTATCATCATAGATCTTCTCTTGAACTTATATGTTCAAAATATACATTTCATTCTTGAACAATATTGTTATAGTTGTTACTCTAGGGAATGTTTTATCATCTTTTCTTAATTCCATACTCATAACCTGAACATGCGTAGTCTCATACCGTAGATCACATAATTTTCTAACTTGTGTGATATCAATCTTTTCTTTACCTCAAAAATATGGAGTTTAGATTCCTGAACTTCACGACTAAAATTGCATTCAAGCATTTGCATTCATATTCTGAGTAGTATTTGTTCCCTCAAATACATGTTAATGTTCCCTCAAATACATGTTAATATACTTGATATTCCATGATAGTATTTCAAACCAAAATAAAAATAAAATCTTCAAGATACAACATTCATATTCGTTGCCTCATACATGACTCCTTTTTAACTAATCTGATACTTCTAAGTCATTCTTCGAAATCACCGCGTCGATTAACCGGGTTACATACTATAGGTGATTCCAATTTCTTATATTTAATAAGGTAGGAACACCTTCATCCTACTCTTACTACTTGAACTTTTAATATCTGTGAATTATGCGGTTTGGAAAATTGTTTAATTCGTCTCTTAAGATTTCCCATAAATATCTCATTCAAAGTCTTAAACTTTTGCATATTATGTTACTTCTTGCTGATTAATATTTCGCTGCGCTACTCTGATTTATTAGTTCACTTCGCTTAGGTGTACTGCTCCAACCATACTGTAAATTTCTCCATCTCATTACTACGTTATGAACATGGGGATAACTCTACACTTCTTGCTATTTCGAGCACCGACTTATAATCACTGACGAGTCATTTTTCAAATACTGCAATTTTTTTTTTTTTAAACATGCACTACATACTTGTTCTCGCAAAGTGTTCCTTGAATGATTCTCACATTCACATTATTTATGAACTAAAACATACCTGGATATTTGAGACTTATTTCGATTTAGTTTGTTCTTGTCTGTAATGACAGTTACACTTACGATCACCTCTGTAATAACTTCGACTCCCAAAATTCGATTTAGTTAACAAAATCATTCTTTTGGTTTTCAAGACACTTGCATAAGAAAAATCATCAGATAAAAATGTTTCTCCTCAATACTTTACTTCGTTCTTAAGTCTTTTACACTAGCGACAATTTTTCCTGTGGCAGAACCTTAAAAAAATTTCAAATTCAAAAATCTTGATTAATCCCTAACACATCAACCTATTAGTTCACTGTACTTTGGCAACTTCTTATTCAGTCTTCATTTTCCGTTCCTATTAAAAAGTTACATCTCGTCTCTGACCATTACCAGGATCTCTTTCCACTTACTACCATACTTGTATTTCTTAGTTCGAAGATCAACTTAATATCATGATAAATGCAAGGGGTCTTATCCAATTTCTTTAGCGTACAATTCTTTTTAGTTTAACCTTTCTGCAATTCCCTGCCAATAAATATTACATCCAAATCGTGCTCTAATCCGTAAAGATCTTCTCACTACTATTTATTCGTCCTTCTTGACTCTTATGCTGCATAGCATCTTCACTTTACTGATTCATAAATCTAGCACTTTAGATTCGGGAGGTTTGACTAATCCGATATAGTTTATCTGACCTACGTCTTCCATTCATTACTCACATCGGGGTTTTCCTTGTCTGCTCCAAAATAATTTGCTTAATTTCAAATTAATTCACTTAACAACTCAGGCATTAAAACCTCGTCCATTTCAAGCGTTCAAGCTCTTTGCTCTTTACATACTCTATTGTTCCTGAGAGCTTACAGATTCCTTCAATCATATGATAACTTCCTAATACCAAGTTTCTCTTCCTATTATGCAACCTTGAATTGCACTCACGACTATAACTTTACTCTGTATCTTATTCCTACTTCTAAACAATGGCTTCCGTTAAAAGTTTTAAATCAATCCTTAAATATTCCTGAGTCTCTTACTTTTCCACATGCGATGTATCGTTTAACCACATGTCCAATAATCTCAGGACACTTTGTCTTTGCTTCCGGAAAAATATTATCCACCATCTGGCGTTGAATACTTCCTTATCAAAATCCGCTATAAAACCTGACACCTAGACCTTACTCCTTCGTACGCCTCATTCCTCCGAGGTTCTATTCAGCTCTCAGACATTTGTTCTAACTGTCATATACTAGTTTGAGTTGATCAGGCTCAGCTAGACATGACATTAGAATAAATATCCGGAACCCAATGGTCCCTCTTCATTTTATTGAATTCTAATGACCCAAGGCACGATCTGAATCGACCGGCTCTGATACCAAATTGTAACGCCCATACTAAACTTATCTAGAATATTTAGAATGTGCGTTAGATTTAGTACAGGGTACATTAAAATTACAATATTTTAAAATTTTCGACTGAATAAATATATATACATCACTGCAAGATCATACATTTGCTATCTGAATACATGTCTGGAGGCGTAATAAATAATCTGAACTGATATGACACGAGCATGTGAAAATATATTATTCAGCCTCCTGAATTGTCTCCTTGCCACGTACAACCTGCTGATCTGAAATAAAATAAAAGGGATTGGGGTGAGACGGGATGTCTCAGCGAGTTCCACCTATCCTAGGCTGTAGGCAATCTCAGGGAACCTAGGATCGCCATCTGTCTCTAAACTCAACCCATTTCGGGTTTATATAGTCTTATCATGCATAACTGAGCGATCGGGGGATAACTAGGATCGCTATCTGAATTACTAATATAATCCTGATACTAATACTCAACTCATAATCATAATTATAATCATAATGTCTGTCATATTATGTTAGAAATGTTAGCGTTGAACAAACAATATTATCTGAGTTGATTTTACGGAATAAACCCAGGTGGAGTAAACCCGGAATTTATTCCACTCTGACCGGTAATAATTTCCAACTGGCGGGAACCCAACTGACGGGGATACCGGACTCCTCTGATTATTGTGGGGTCATCCTCGCGGATAGTGCCCGTTCCAACTGGCGGGAACCTTTCGTATCCAACTGGCGGGATAGCGAAAGCCACAACTTAAACATGTTTTAATATTATAATTGAACTGATTTCTAATAACTGAGTTAATCCTCAACTCCACTACTGACGGGGAGATAGAGAGGAATAACTTAACTGATTTTCTTTTAATGAAAACATCCTGAAACTAATAATAAAGACGTAGTGATTCCGTCTTTGTTCTGAAATTAATTCGGATACTAACCTATTCAGGTTCTAGGCATATCGTTGTCATATACCATTCCTAAAAGGTTATAAAATTTTCCCCATATCCTGATAAATTAAATCCGACTAATTAAGCCGAACATTCATACTTAGAATTCTTTACTTTCCATTAATTGGAAATCTACCCATGAACAATTTGTTTCAATGGCCATTTTACTCTAAACATTCCTTTACACAAATAAATATACATTATGGTAGTGTATGATTAGAGGATATGCATAATACAATTTCGGCTACATATTCGGCAATAATGAGAATTGGAGTCTTAGCCAAGTCAAACCATTATATTACCTTAAAAGTGTAATTTAATTTAGCTAAGAGTCAAAATAAAGTAATAAAATCAAACAATTCTCACTTTACGTAACATTAGCCGAAATTGCATATTCATTCATTCTTACGTAAAACTTATCATAATATTTTTCCTCTAACTTCTACATTACCAAAATCATATTTATCAACATAAAAGTTATTTTAGAGTACTCTAGCAAGGGTATACATCTTAATCATATTGTCACTAAATTATGTACTAATGTACTAAATCTAATTCTATTATTCTAAAGGCATAATTTAACTACCCCAAGGGAAGTTTTCTAACTAAAGGAACTCACCTTAACATTTTTCTGAAGTCCCGACGCTGCTTAAGTCCCATTTCAGCTCCTGCTATGCCCAATAAGCACTTTTCGCCAAAACAGCTTAAATGCAGCTTATGGCTTCTGTATGCTCCAATTATAGCCCAGACTTCGATTCAAACTCTTATTATGTCTACTAAACATATACATTCAGTTCTGGACCCATTTGTTAACTAAAACTCGCAATTTAGCTTATTCGGCAAAATCTTCGTCTAAACCCGTAAGCATTTTCCTGCAGGATTTACCAAACTTCAATTGTGTTTTCTGAATTCGTTTCTAATCCAAATCACACGAAATTTATATCCAATTTGAAGGGAATTACGTGCAGAATCCATAAATCCAATAATTACTCGATTATGGATTACACAGCAGCATATACGAACCAATGAAGACCATATGAGTTTCGTCTCAAAATCATGAATTTCAAGTATACTCACTTATAACAACAACTACAACTCAAAATACACCAACAACAACTCATCAAGGCTACTAAACCACTTTTCTATATTAATTTCCTTCAATTCCAAGTTTCTACTTCTAGTCCATTCTTCAAAAATTTAACTTATTAGTAAACTCACCTTAAATGTATAATTCATAAGCTCCTTGTGCATCAACTTGTCACTACCATAATCACTCACAACACAATTTTGCATTCCTATAACATAAACCCAAGTAATATCAACAAAAGGAAACATTGGGAGTGGTGGTGATGAATTCGGTCATCATGGAAAGGAGAGGGGAATGAATTTTGTTACTTACCTTGTGATCACTCCACCATGGTTAGTCCAAAAGCAAAATTACAAGTAGGTTCCATGAGATTGGAATGATGATTTTGGAACAACAAAGGGAGAGGGTCGATTGGGACATGGGAGGGAGGAAAGATAATTTGTGAAGCTTGTTCTTAAAATTAATCTCTACAAGGTACCTATTACAACAATTAGCATGATGATTCCATGATGAAAGATGAAATTTTGATGAAGTTTGGATTAGAGAGAGAGAGCCGAATTTTTGAGAGAGTGGTAGAAGGAAGGAGAGAGTTCTAGAGTGATGGTGAAGAATGTAGTAAGAATGAGAAAAATCTAGTCTTGGCCCAATTAAAATAAAAATCTTGAATGTCAAGTTACCAAAATGTCCTTCAAGAGAAAATACACAATTATCCTTCTTTAATTCATAACCACTTAATCCCTCAAGTCCGTTGGAATAGTGTCTGAGATATTTGCCGAATATCGTCATACATTTCTCAATAAATAATTAATCCTTCGAAAATTATTTTCGTCTGATATGTTTAACTGATACAACAATCTATTTAAAATTACGCGGGATATTACACATGTGTTGCTATTCATGGAATATTAAATATATAATATATCTAAACTATTATTTTAATTGAATTTTTTCTTTCCACACACATATACACACGAATCTATTTATATCTAAATTATTTTGTGTTTGAAATTAAAAGTAACAAAACCAAATGATACACTTCATTATATTTTGTATTTTCGTTCTTAAAAAATAGCATATTTTTTTTTTTTTTTTTGCAAAAAGGAAGATGCATAGAGCATCAACCAGAATTCATTGAAAAGAGAAAAAGGAGTACAAAAAGAAAAGGGGGACTAGGCCAAGACCTTTTCAGAAATTAACAAATCTAAACTTAGGTATACCCAACCTATTCATGATGTACTCCCCCTAATTACCTCAGGGATAAAACTATACCAAGTCAAAAAATTAAGAGGCAATGCTAAACCAAGATTGGCCATACCATCTGCACATGCATTGCCCTCTCTATATACATGAGAGAAAATGAAACCTATGGAGTTAACATAATTCAAACAGTTTTGCCATCTATTTCTAATGGGCCAAGGGATGATTGAAGAAGATTTAAGAGCCAAATATACTAGCTGAGAATCTGTTTCCAGCCACAGGAAGTTGAAGTTTCTGCTCTGAGCTATTTCCATTGCAATGATAGCAGCCATGAGTTCTGCATGAAAAGCATTCACATTTCCAAGATTCTGAGCAAAGCATCCAATACACAAACCATCTTTATCTCTAAAAATTCCGCCTGCAGAAGCTTTGTTAGGATTTTTAGTGGCAGCACCATCTGTGTTGACTTTGATCCAGTTGAAAATAGGAGGGGACCAAATCACTTCCTTAATCTGAGGAGCATTTGGAGGGTGTATGTTGATTCTGAAATGTTTCAGAATTCTGAATTCAGTCATATCTGGAGAAGAGGTTTTGGATGTATGGCAGCCCGATAGATGAACCGAAGAAATAATGTTGTTGATGATGATCTTCCAGTGGATGTGCTTGTCTTGAAATCTAGCTTGATTCCTTCTGAACCAAATCGCAGATATGATATTAATTATGCTGGCTTGAATCACCACTTTGCATTGAGGGGACCAATTCCTCTTGCATATTTTCCAGATATCACTGTAATCCAGAACCTGAAAAGAAATATTAACAATTCCAGCTAACCAATTCCATATATGTTTAGCAAACATACATTCAAAGAATAAGTGAGATGAAGTTTCAGCAGTTTGGTTGCAATTAGAGCAGATAGAGGCTAAAGAACAACCTGATGACATCCTGTCATTACGTAATATTAGAGACTTATTGTGACATTTTGATAGAGTTCTCATGCAATTTATACTGTTCTGGAGTGCAAAAAGCTTAAAATTTGAAGTCTGTTCGAAGGAAATCGCGCCACGCCAATTTCAAGCCGTGCTGCGATTTTTGAAGCAAAATTACACACTTCCTGTAAAGAGGAAATCGCGGCACGCCATTATACAAGGCACGGCGCGATTTTGATGGGTCAGGCCCATGACTTCTATAAATACTGCACTCAATCTGAAGAACAAGGGTTACGATTTTGGAGAACGAAAGTGCGATTTTAACACCCAGAAGGCTGCAGCGGAGAGGATTTCATCATCTCTAACTCAGTTTATGTATGTTTTAATTCTTTCATTGATTATGCTATTTGTAAACTCAATTATGAGTAGCTAAATCTCTTAGAGATTAGGTCGGAGATGGACCTATGTAACCCTAATTGATCATATGTTGATGTGAAACTCTATTGTTTATTAATGAAATTCTAGTCTTTATTCAATTCAATTGTTCTTACTGCTTTTTATATCCTGATCAAATATAAACATGATTTTGTGAGATCGAATGACTACTGACCATAGCTTTCGACTTAGACCTAATTGAATTGTTCTAATAAACATGGTTAGTCTAGGAATGGATAATCGTTTGTTAGTGATATTAGGTTAACGTTCATAAAACCTTCAAGGATTATTAGACCACCTAAGGAATTAGGGGCTGTAGTTTAAGAAGAGGGTCCTAACTCAAGGGATTGATTAGGGCTAATTTGTTAACTATCGTGAAACTAGAAAATCATTAGTAACAATAGGTGCAGTAACCAATTAGGGGAAACATAGAGGATTCGAAGACCTGATCTCATCTCTCTCCATATTTTCTTAATCAAATCTATTTCTTTTATTTGATTTCTTAAAATCAAACCAAATCTACTGCCTAGTGGCAAATTAAAATAAACTTTTATAGATCCTAATTATATAACGAAATTGAATTATTGAAGTTAAAAACAGTCCTCGTGGGATCGATATTTTTACTACTTCGATAGTATTTGGTGCACTTGCCAAACGTCTATCAAGTTTTTGGCGCCGTTGCCGGGGACTGTTGAGTCATTTCAATTTTTCAATATTGTTTTTATTTGGGATTTTTTTTGTCATTTATATTCTTGTATATATATTTATAAAAAAAAAATATTATGCTCTTTGTTTTCTTCTCATTGTACTGTGCTACTGAAAAGTTTATCCAAGTTTTGCAGCTATGATAGACAGGGTACTCCTCTACGACACAGAAGAGATTGCTAAGTTGCAGTATGAAAAATATATGCTATCTTTTAAGATTAAAATTTTGGACAACAAAATCTCGAGTTGTGGTCATTATGAGGCGAATCAACCAGGTAGTGATGATGAAGGGAAGAAAGAGGTGATCAACATCGATTACAATACTCAACTTCAGAATATTTTAGATGATTTCTTGGTGTCAAATCAAGTTTCATTTGAGAAGTTTGATGTTCAGTGTGGTGATCTTGTTGAGAAAGCACATGAGTCTCAAAGGAAGCTAGTTCAGATGGAGACTGAATGTTACAAGGTTGTTGTGGAAGAAAATCCCAAAGTAAGGAGTGTTGACATTTTTCCGAAGTCTGAACCAACGGAGGTTGAGGAAATCACTCGTGTGCAAATGGATGCATGTCCTTCTTTACGGTGGGAGAGCTTAAACTCTAAAGGTTTAACAGTGAGAGCATGGGAGCATCTACTTCTTTGCTACAAATTCATGGAGTTCCTACCAAACAAGAGGAAGAAGAAGGATGATGTGTTCTTTCTGACATATTTGCCACCCTAACAGTGGTTGAAGCGTCAAGCTCAATGACGTAAAAGAAAGCGCTTGGTGGGAGGCAACCCACTATTTATTTTTCAGGTATGATTTTATTGCTTTCAAATACAAAAATACAAAAATATTTTTCTTTTCTTTTATTACAAGGCAGGAAAGTTTAAAAATTTGTTCAAAATATACCTCTTGCCAAGAAAATCATGCAAGGTACTGATGTCTTGCATAATTCTCTCCTCAAAAGTTTTTCAAAAATTCAATGAACTCAGGCATTTTTCAAGAAAACAAAAAAATTTTTTGGCCTGAGGAAGCAAAACACACTCCCTGTTTCATCAAAATCGCGCCGCTCTGTGTAATTTGGCGTGCCGCGATTTTGAGGAACAGAAAAGCACTTCCCCTGTTTTAATGAAATCGCGCCGCGCCTTGTGTTTGGCCGCAGCGCGATTTTGCTTGGAAGCTGCCCAGATGTTTCAAAAACCAGCCTTTTTCACCATCCTTCCCATTCCCATTTTCCTACCGTTACTCTATCAAAATTTCCCTACAAAACCTAACCACGAAATTCCTTCATTATCATCATCTTAATCACTTCCTAAACATCATCAAACCGCAAATTCATCATCCATTCATCAACCTAAACCTCCACAATTCACCAATTTTCCAAAACTCCACAAATTTCCCATTCACCATCTTCCTTTCACTCACAAATGGCCTCCAACCAAAGAAACACCCGCTCAAAGAAAGCCACCAACCCCAAGCCATCCACAAGCAAAGCCAAACGCCCTCGTGCCGCATCCGAACCACCCGAAAACGCCATTCATTTCATCAATGACCAAGCCCAAGAGTTCCACCAATCCATGAAAAGTTTTGAAGTTGTGGGGGAGAGAAAGTTTGACTTCACAAGGCTTGTTAAGTATCCGTTCTTTGAGGCTGAATTACGAAGGAGAGGGTGGACGAAGTTGAATGAGATGATCGATGAAGCGAACAACAAAACCGTGATCGTCGAATTCTTTGCAAATGCACGGGTTTCCGATACACCCTTTCAATCTTTTGTTCGGGGAAAGATAATTGATTTCAGCCCTGAAGCCCTTAATGAATGGCTGAATGTTCAACCGCCGGAGGAGTGTTGGGTTGAGAAATTGAGGAGGGAGAGATTTGGTATGACGGAGACTTCGGACCAGCTGTGGGTCAACCGTCCTAGGTTCTCAGCTGCGTTTGCTGCGGAGGCTCAATTGAATATGGGTCCTATGAGAGGTTTGGAGGCTCCCGTGAGCGCATGGAGCAATATTTTACACATCAAGAAGAGTATGGTCTGCGCATGAGGAGGGAAATCACTGATGATTTCAATGTCACCGAGCAAGATCAAGGGGATGGCATCTTTGAAGGATTGAGGACACCGGGGGCTGGACACTCGGATGATGATGTGAACATGGGCTGATCTACTGATGGATTAACATTTTCTGCTTTGTATTTTATTTTTAGTCATTTTTCTTCTGATGTATTTTCTTTATTTTCTTTTTAATGTCGAAGTCCATTGAACTTATTTCCCTATTGTAATTGCTCCTGCACTTGTTTATTATTAATGAATTTGTTTTGTTTCATGTGACCTATTCCAGTTTAGTAACAGTTGTTTGATGAAACGGTATTCCAAAAGTTCTAAAGGAGGGGTGACTTGATTCAAAGGCGAAGTGTACGGCGTTGCTAGGTAGTCACATACTCCCAGAAATCTCAGCCATAAGGTTCATTGCCAAATTTCTTTTTCAATTTACTTATATTTAGATTAGTTTACCATGCAACTACATTTCTAGAACTTGCATTGTTTCTCTATTATTGACTGGTCTTTGTCAATTACACACTGAGGCAAAAGTGCTTGGTCCTGTGAGCCTTTTTGAAGCCTACCCTGTTTTAAATTGTTAAATTTATCCTTTCTTAACCAATTGTGAGCCGGTAGGATTAGAACTTTTTGTTCGGTGACAAACTACATTACAAGCCTAGAGACTTTTAGGACTTGTCCCTTAATGTATTTTCTGAGTTAAGGCATTGTAGAATGTTGCTAAAGAATAAGTTTGGGGTTGCTATTGGAATTTGCAACCAACTAAGTTTGGGGTGGGGGTACTAGAGAATTAGAGAACAAAAATGAAAAGAAATATGAAATTGTCATGCAAAATACACACAAAAATCAAAAATGGTGTATCAAAAAAAAAAAAAAGAAATTGAATGATGAAAAAGGGACAAAACATCGAAAATCCGAGTAACTTCAAACTCGATTGTCCCTAAATGTTAAAAATGTTCTCTAGTACCTTTGCATTGATTGTATTTCCACAAGGTGAATGATTGAAGGATTGAATTTTGTGCTTTAACTTCCGTAGGAATGCCTAACTCAAATTTTGTGTAGCCTACTTATCCAAATATATCCCACCTTTCACCTAAGCCCCGTTATAACCCTAAAGACCTCAAAAGTGTGTAATGATATTGACTTTGATTGATATTTAGAAACTTTTCAAGCGTATGATGTAGACCTGCATGTCGACTGGTAGAACCCTGTTTCAATTTGATGCGAGGAGTTGTGAATTGGTGGATGCGAACAAGTCAAACTAGCTCATCTTTAGCTAGAAGGAGAATGAACTTTTGGGTACTATCGTTTTGTCAGGTAACTGTTATTTTACTGTCGTTTGTCACTGTTGCAAGCAAATTCCTTGAGGACAAGGAATGGTTTAAGTTTGGGGTTGTGATGACATCCTGTCATTACGTAATATTAGGGACTTATTGTGACATTTTGATAGAGTTCTCATGCAATTTATACTGTTCTGGAGTGCAAAAAGCTTAAAATTTGAAGTCTGTTCGAAGGAAATCGCGCCACGCCAATTTCAAGCCGTGCTGCGATTTTTGAAGCAAAATTACACACTTCCTGTAAAGAGGAAATCGCGGCACGCCATTATACAAGGCGCGGCGCGATTTTGATGGGTCAGGCCCATGACTTCTATAAATACTGCACTCAATCTGAAGAACAAGGGTTACGATTTTGGAGAACGAAAGTGCGATTTTAACACCCAGAAGGCTGCAGCGGAGAGGATTTCATCATCTCTAACTCAGTTTATGTATGTTTTAATTCTTTCATTGATTATGCTATTTGTAAACTCAATTATGAGTAGCTAAATCTCTTAGAGATTAGGTCGGAGATGAACCTATGTAACCCTAATTGATCATATGTTGCTGTGAAACTCTATTGTTTATTAATGAAATTCTAGTCTTTATTCAATTCAATTGTTCTTACTGCTTTTTATATCCTGATCAAATATAAACATGATTTTGTGAGATCGAATGACTACTGACCATAGCTTTCGACTTAGACCTAATTGAATTGTTCTAATAAACATGGTTAGTCTAGGAATGGATAATCGTTTGTTAGTGATATTAGGTTAACGTTCATAAAACCTTCAAGGATTATTAGACCACCTAAGGAATTAGGGGCTGTAGTTTAAGAAGAGGGTCCTAACTCAAGGGATTGATTAGGGCTAATTTGTTAACTATCGTGAAACTAGAAAATCATTAGTAACAATAGGTGCAGTAACCAATTAGGGGAAACATAGAGGATTCGAAGACCTGATCTCATCTCTCTCCATATTTTCTTAATCAAATCTATTTCTTTTATTTGATTTCTTAAAATCAAACCAAATCTACTGCCTAGTGGCAAATTAAAATAAACTTTTATACATCCTAATTATATAACGAAATTGAATTATTGAAGTTAAAAACAGTCCTCGTGGGATCGATATTTTTACTACTTCGATAGTATTTGGTGCACTTGCAAAACGTCTATCACAACCTCTCAGCATTAAGTTTTCATCAGTTGGGAGCCTATGATGCATTAACCTCCAAGTGAGAAAGGATTTGGTGGGAGGGATATCTTTGTTCCATATCAATTTGCTCCAATGAAAATTCTGTCCTCCTGGAGTCTTAAACATGTAAGCATCCTTGAGTGTGAGTTCACCATTTGTTGTATTCTTCCAGACAGTTTTATCTTCAATATTATCTGCTGGAATAATAACTTGCTGGACAATGAAGTTGATACCTGGAAATCTGTTTTGCACTGCCAATGGGACACTCCAGCTACCATTGACAATAAAATCCTGAACTAAAGCATGCAGGTGCTTAGATATATGATCAGGCAGATTAAATGTGGTAGATAAAGGTGCACCACACCAATTATCATTCCAGAAGCTCACATTTTCACCATTACCAATCAACCAACAAGACTGCTCATTAATATTCTCAAATTCAAATCTTATGCTGCTCCATATAGATGAATATATATGATAAGATATAGGCTTTTTTTGCTTAATTCATCTGCTTTTCAAAAGTAAAGCCCAAGGTTGTGATGAGTTCCAGAGATCCCAGCACATTTTAAGGTTAGTTGCTGCATTTAGGGATGTTAATGATCTAATGCCTAAACCCCCTTGGGAAAGAGGCCTGCAACATTTGCTCCAAGAGACTGTCACCAGTTTTCTTTTATCCACATCACCACTCCAAATAAAATTCCTAATCCATTTTTCCAGATCATTGAGGAGGGACTTTGGCCAACAGTACACTGATATACTATGAATCATCATACCTTGAATGACTGAATTTACCAGTTGAACCCTCCCAGCAATAGTTAAAAGGGATGATTTCCAAGCAGCTAGCTTACTTTTGATTTTGTCTGCAATAGGGGAAAGATGAATAGCTTTTGGCTTACCCCTAAAAATGGGGACCCCTAGATAATTGAAAGGTAAACTACCAATGTTGAAACCAATATCAGTTGAGATTTGATGAATTCTTGCATTTGATATAGAACCAGCATAAAGAGTAGATTTTGCAGGGTTTACTAATTGGCCAGATGTAGCAGCATACCTTTGAAAAAGATCCTTGAGAGCTTGAATGGATGATGTCTTAGCTTTGCAGAACACCATAATGTCATCTGCGTATAGAGTATGAGATGGAACTTGCTGGTGCCTGGACCCTTTGATAAGCTCCAACTTTCCTTGCTCCACAAGCTTCCTGATGCTTCTGCTGAGAACATCCTCTGCCAGACAGAAAAGAATGGGGGATAGGGGGTCTCCCTGCCTCACACCTCTTTTACATTTGAAAAATCCATGTTGCTTACCATTGATGGAAATGGAGAGATTGGCTGATTCTAAAATAGCACTGATCCAGCTGCAAAATTTGTTGTTAAAACCAAAGTGTTTCAACACATTCAATAAAAAACTCCATTCTATAGTATCAAATGCTTTTGCAATATCCACTTTGAAAGCAATATTGCCCCCAAAACATCTATTATGAAGCAGGTTGATAGCCTCTGAAGTTGTGCAAATGCAATCCCTGATGTTCCTTCCTTGAATAAATCCTCTTTGTTCATCAGAAATGATGGATTTCATGATAGGAGCCATCCTTTCAGCAAGAATCTTTGTTACAATTTTGAACTTAAAATTGGCAAGAGCAATAGGCCTGAATTGATCCACAGTATCTGCATTTTCATTTTTTGGGATTAGCACAATGGTGTTAGAATTGAAGCAAGATGGAAAACAACCCTTTGTAAAGAATTCAATGACAGCATTGCAGACATCATTGCTGATAAGACTCCAGAAAGCTTGATAAAAGATGGCACCAAATCCATCAGGACCAGGTGCTCCATCTTTATTAAGGGCAAAGACAGCATGCTTGATTTCCTCAGTTGTAGGAATCATGGTTAACATTGTGTTTGTGTTGTTGGAAATCACATTAGGAATCACCTCCTCCACAAGCTCATTAACCTGCAAAACAATGTTAGAAGAAAATAAAGTTTGAAAATGATTTGTAAAAAGTGTGGCAATTTGCTCTGGATCATTGATTATGTCATCATCAACTCTGATAGCAGTGATAGGTTTGGTTTTGGATTTGATTTTGGCTAGTCTATGAAATTATCTGGTGTTTCTATCACCCTCTAGGTGCCAATTTGTTTTAGCTCTTTCTTGCCAGAAAGCCTCTTCTTTGTTAAGTGCATCTTCAAAATTGATATGTGCTATCTTTTGTTGCTCTAATAAGTCATCATTTATTCCTTGAATATCCAACAGCTCCTGGATTTCAGCCAGTTTGTTCTCAGCTTCATTGACTATAACATGAACATTGCCAAAAATGTTATGATTCCAATCTTTGAGATTCAGTTTCAAAGCTTTGAGTTTTTGAGATAGCACAAACATAGGAGTACCAGCAACAGTTTCATTCCATGTTTCATTTACAATTCTCTTGCAGTCATCATGCAGCAACCACATTTTCATGAACCTGAATGTTGTAGCTTTAGAAATTGAGGAAGTCTTGAACTCTAGAAGAATGGGGAAGTGGTCTGACTTGTGCCTAGTCAGAGTTGAAACTGTAAGTGATTCACAGTGATCAAGCCAAGATTGGTTACATATGGCTCTATCTAACCTCCTTTCAGTATGTCTAGCTCTTCCTCTTCCATTGGACCAAGTAAACTGAACACCCCTAGTAGGAATATGGTATAAATTATTAGTGTCAGACCAGTTATAGAATTCTTCCATAGGTATTCTAGCAGGGCTGATATTTCCTCTATTTTCATGTGAACCAAGAATAGAGTTGAAATCACCTATAGAACACCATGGAATATTGTGTTGGTTATGAATGATTTGAAGTTTGGACCAAAGAAGTCTTCTTGTGATATAGTTAGTAGAGGCATATATAGCATTAAATCCAAAGGTTAAGTTATCAACACATATGGTGAAGGAAACTTGTTGGTTGTCAATATCTATAATTGTGGGATTCAGGTCTTTGGTGCATATACACCATAGGTTAGGAGTGAGATCATTTCTGTTGTTAAGAGCAAACATTTTTAGGTTTAGTCTATGCAGCCAGTAATGAGGAAATTTACTAAATTGGATCCAAGGTTCAGCAATCAAAATAATGTCAGGTTTGTGTTTATCTATAAATCTTTTAAGGGCCAATCTTGTTGGGGACTTGGCTATCCCCCTAATGTTCCAAAAAAGACACTTCATTTGAAAGATAGTGGGTTAACTACCTTTGATCTGGTGACATATGAGCTGGAAGCTGCATTATTCTTCTTCTTTTTGAATTTTTTCAGGTTTGACTTTGAGGTGACCACTTTGAATCCTGAATCCTCAATGTTGTGCTGGATTTCCTGTGCAATTTGATGATCAATCTGTCTTTGTTGTTGCTCCAGTGTGACTTCAGCATCATCCTCTAATTCTGCCAAATTAGCCCATGACTTGTTGAGAAAGTCCATGTCTTGTTGTATTCTGGTAGGAGTGTTTTGAGGTGTAACTTCTGCATTTGATTGTGGTGTGGACTGTGTTGTGTGAGTGTCTTGAGAGTGCTGGCTAGGATTGGATTTCTGGCTGTGTTGTGAAGTGGGGCTGTTGTTATTTGTCTGGCTAGTGCTTGTATTTTGGTTGTGTGAAGGATTCTGGCTGGGTTTGGAAAACTGGCTATTGTTTGTATTTTGGCTGCAGCCTTGTGCAGAATTTCTACCTAATGGAGTATTTTCAACAAATTCTGACCCATCAGATGAGTATTCCTCCTCATCCTCCTCTGCATCATCATGATTGAGTTGCCCTGCTACTTGCATAACGTTTCCTGCACAAGTCTCTTGTGCCATATCAGCATGATGAACATTGTCCTTGTTTAGCATCTTCTCAGCAGGGTGTACTTCTTCAGTCTTGTTTTCATCTTGATCAACATGAATGACCTCTACCTATTTTTCTTTCCTGACTGTCACCTTTCTAGTCTGATCTTTGCTTGATTCATTCCATTTTCTGCACTTATCAACACTGTGTCCCGTAATCCTGCAGTAGTTACAAAATGAAGGCAAGTTGTCGTAACCCAACTCCACAAAGAATGCATATCCTTTCCTTTCAACTAACACTTTATATTTTAGGTCCTTGGACAAATCCATATCAACAAGTACCCTAGCAAAGTGCCCAAAAGTCCTTTCAATGGCTGGTTTGCTAGTAATTGCATCAGTGCACAGTGGAGTACCAACACTACTTGCTATGGCAAAAAGAATTTTAGGTCTCCAATACTTTTGTGCTAGGCCATAGATACGGACCCACACTTGAGCAGATGAGTTTTGAAGCAAACTAGGATTAAAGTCGGTTGTCCAAGCAAATAATTTTAGAATTCCAGGATTCAAATTCCAGGATCCTACAGATCTTACACTATTGGCATCTTCTACAGAAGTGAATGTTAACTCGTAAAAACCCTTACCTAGCGAAGTTACGCCCCATCTTCCCAGATTCTTCCAAACTGGTTGAAGTTTTGAACGGAGCGCGACCACCGTGAGGGGTGTGGAACCTTTTGGCCATATGATTCTGGCATGTAAGTTGTGTTTGCAATCTTCCATACCTTTGTCATACTCATCATCAGGTATTGAAATAGCATAGTTGTCTCCTTTCTTGCTTGGAATAGGAAGCTGACTTTGGGGGATATCACAGACATTATTTAATACTTGGGCAAAAGATTTTTTGAGAATGGGTTTGGTGGGAGGTTGAGATTTAGTGGCGATCTTTGGTGATTCATCATCAAGAAGGAAATTCCAAGGGATTTGGTAAGGTTTGGTAGCCATTAGAGGGAAGATTAGAGAGGCGGTGATTGGAATGGCGTTGCTATCGGGGAAGATAATGAACAGTAAAAAAATCTCCAGAGCTCATTGTAAAAATTTTACCATGAGAAGTTTAATATCATCCATTAGACATTCGCTTAAAAAATAGCATATGTCGTATCTTCGTTAAGAAAATAAAGAAGTTTATATATTGTAATATTATTATAAAAATGGGTCAAACTTAAATGTCACTATAATGTGAAAACAATAATGAAAACAAACTATTAATAAGAATTATTTTTTTTTAATGAAACATTTAGTAAGAAAATATTCACTATTATCACTGATCAAAATTTTAATTGTTTATGCTTGGATCATTACATATATTATAATAATAAAAAAACACATAATATCGGAAGAAAAAAAATGACCTCTATTTTTACGATATTTTTAAATGATTATGTTAAATATATATGTCAAAATCACCTCAAACTTAGCATAGGAGATTTCATAAAAAAAAAAAAAAACTTAGAATAGGACTTTTTTATGATACGCTTTTAATGGCTATTAAAATAATTTATGGACATTAAAATTGATTCATGACCAAATAATTTTGTAAATGAATACCCTATATAGAACAATTGTTTTTTAAGAATGTTAAAAAAAATAATGGTTATTATACCAAATTACGGTGTGAAACAAGTCTATAAATTAGAAATTTGGATTGACATAATTTCACATCACAATTCACAACTCTTATCCCCCATTTTTTTTTTTCTATGTCACTCTTTCTTTTTCTTTCTATTTTGTTTAGTTTTTTATTCTTTGTTCTTCATTTTTTTTTTTACTTTGATATCAATGCTACAAGATTTATATTTCTTTTATGTTGTGATATCAATACTACAAGATTTATATTTCCTTTATGTTGTGATTTTGATGATTCAAATGTTCACACAAAGATTGTTTAGTTTTTTTTATGCTTTTTTCTTCATATTTTTTTTCATTGATGTCAATGTTTCAAGAGTAATATTTCCTGCATGCTGCGATTTTGATGAATCAAACGTTCACAACATAAAAATAGTTTCTTCGTCTCTCCTATAAAAAAAATCTTCATCTCTCATTTAATTTTTTTCTTGTGACTTATTTTATTCTTCCTTATGTTTTTATGACATTGTTTATGCTTTTTTGTTTTCTTTATTATTCTGTTTAAATTTATGGATGGTTCATAAATGAATACAATATTTTTTTTTTACTTTTGTGGTTCTGATGCATACAGGTGATGTAACGCCCATTTTGAAAGTGTCTAGAATATTCAAATGTGCGCTAAACTGATATTGGATAAATTAATTATACAATATAGAAAACGACATTAAGTCGAAAGATCTAGATACAACAACATCCCAAAGTTTCTATGTTACATTTTTACATCCAAGTTTGTCAAACGAGTATAAATACAAAAATTATACATCACACCACATAATATAACATATGCATCCCAAATCCACCTCAAGAAGATTCCATGAAAACTCGATCAATCCAATGCTTTTTCTTTACCTTTTCCACGAGAATTCTGTGAACCTGAACAAATAAGGAGTTGGATGAGACATAATGCCTCAGTGAGTTCTTTCTAGCCATAGGCTAGTGATAACCCCAGGGGAAAACCTATGGTTATCACGTGTCTAAAACACAACCTGACGGTTGATTATACGTGTGTGGTCATTTTTGTCTAGACGGATGTGCACTCTAGAGTCCGTCGAAGATTCTTCATAACATGTCATAGGCTCTATTATCAAGATTTGTGTCATGGCGGATAAGGGGAATCTAATACCGCAATACCAAGATACACTATACGCATCGAGGCCTAAACATAACATATTCATGACACAACCTAAGCCAGACGAATAGGGAAACCTAAGATCGTCATTGGCATACTTTCATAACTTATTCATAACTAACATCATATCATATTCATGCATGGATACATTCCTTAAATCATTATGTTAGCGTTGCTCAAACAAACATTATCTTGATTCATTTTACGGAAAGCCCCGGGTGGAGTAACCCCGAGTACACTCCCATACATGACCGATGAACCTAATTAGGGCACATTGGACTCCCTCAGTGTCGTGCGGGTCCCTTGCGGCTTGAACCATTCCCCTTGAATCGAGAACCTCTTGTATCCCCATGATGTGGATAACAAGAGACACGAGCACCTACATCTTGTATTAGTCTTGATCTTATGCATACATGAAAGGTTAAACTATTTGAGATAATTACTTATCTCGGGATCCCTGCTCGATCCCTTGTTGGTGAACTACATACTGGTTCATTCTTGTTCATGAGCGTAGGAAATATTCCTAGCATCTTAACATACATAAATATTCATGATCATCATACTAATTCTCGACAACTATGTCGAGGCTCTAGTTCCATTCCCCCTCTTATTACATCACTATCCGGATATATTGCATAGCCTATCATAACATCTCATGTGCTATTTGTCATTGAAACTCAGGATGTTGTTAATGAATTTCTTTACCAATATCCTTAGGTGAAATGTGCAATGATAACTTGACTTTGAGAGGTTTTTAAAGTTATAAGAGACTGCAGGAAAAAACTTGGTCGAAACCACTACATTTCATGAATTTTCTTGTAAAAAGTGCTGTGCTGTGAAATCTCGCTTGAGCGAGGTTCTTCAGTACCAGACCTGCAGAATTCGTAATTTCGACCTCTAAACCTCAAAATTAAGTTTCCATTGCACATAAACCACTTAGAATACATAGAAAACAACTTAGAACAATTACATGACAACAAACAACATAATTTCAATGATTAATGGCAAAAGGGGTACTAAAACCCTAAAACATACACTAACACAATCATGGTTTCTCACAAGAATTGCACAACCCAAAGGTAGGAGAAACTATCTAAGAACTCACCTTAAATAACCTGAAGATAAGCTCACAACCTCAAGACCTTGACATCCCAAACCATAGGAACAAAACTCTAGATAAGAGAAAGATGTTTGGTGAAGCTTGCTTCCAACTTGTCACCAACAACTAGCCAAACTCTAACCTTGCTTAGATTCTAATTTCTTGAAGGATTAGAAGATGTCTGAGTGAAGATCAAGGGACAAAGAAGAGTAGAGAAATCAAAGTTTTCCAGAGAGAAGGGAGAGCATAAAAGTTCTTAGAAAACCCTAGTGAGAGAAAGTGATAAGAATTATGAGAAATGTTGGCTCTATCCCACATAAATGTCTTTCCCACGTGAAAAGTCTTAAATGCCCCTTGTCATATTCGCGCGTATTTAATCGTTTCAGATAATACGTTAGTTCCTAAAAAGCGGGATATTACATCCTACCCCCCTTAAAAAAAATTTCATCCTCGAAATTTGAAATATACCTGAAAACAAATGCGGATACTGGTTCAACATATCTGATTCAAGTTCCCATGTTGCCTCACCATCTGGCGACCCTTTCCATACCACCTTCACTATGGAGATCTCTTTGTTCCTGAGAGACTTGACATCACGACCTACTATCCTTTCTGGATCCGGTTGAAACGTCAAATCAGATCTTAACTTTATGGAGTCTAATTCAACTGGCTGGAAAGGATCTGGAATATACTTCTTCAGCTGCGACACATGGAATACATCGTGTAATCCTGACATGGCTGGAGGCAAGGCTAACTGATAAGCCACTGGTCCAATACGCTTGAGTGTCAAAAACGGTCCTACATATCTAGGACTCAACTTCTTGGTCCTAAAGACACCTCTTAAACCCAGTTTAGGCGTAACTCTTAGGAATACATGATCACCTTCACTGAATTCTAAAGGTCTTCGCCTCTTGTCTGCATAACTTTTCTGACGACTCTAAGATATTCTCATTTTCTCTTGAATTGACTTAATCTTCAAAGTCGTTTCTTGAATGATCTCTGGTCCAAGGATGCTCTTATCTCCAACCTCAGCCCAACATAAAGGGGTTCTACACTTCCTACCATACAAAGCTTCATATGGTGCCATTCCGATACTTGAGTGATAGCTATTGTTGTAGGAAAATTCTATCAAAGGTAGATGATGGTTCCAACTTCCTCCATCTTCCAAAACACAAGCACGTAACATATCTTCTAAGGTTTGGATAGTCCTTTCTGATTGACCATCGGTCTACGGATGATGAGACATGCTTAATTTCAATTTAGTCCCCAAAGCTCTATGAAAAGCTCTCTAAAAGTGTGAAGTAAATATTGGATCCCTATCTGATATGATACGATACTCACTGGAACACTGTGTAGCTTGACTATCTCAGAAACGAACAAATCCGTATATTGCGATGTCTTTTAGGTAGATTTAACCGGTAAGAAATGAGCTGACTTAGTTAATCTATCCACAATCACCCATATTGAATCATGACCTTTCTGAGTACGGGGTAAACCTTCTACAAAATCCATGGTAATGTGCTCCCATTTCCACTGAGGAATCTCTAATGGTTGCAACATACCGGCTGGTCTTTGATGTTCTATCTTGACTTGTTGACATACAATACACCGCGCTACAAATTCAGCAATATCCTTTTTCATGCCGGGCCACCAGTATTCCTTCTTTAAATCTTGATACATCTTGGTTGTACTAGGGTGGATTGAAAAACTGCTCTTATGAGCTTCTTCCAAGATCAATCTTCTAAGCTCTTGGTCATTTGGGACACATAATCTTTCTTCAAACAAAAATGCTCCGTCCGAAGCCATAGAAAACTCTGGGTAACTACTTCGTCTCTGAAGTTCTGCATCGTCTCTTTGAGCTTGTATGATTCTGGATCGCAAGTCACACGAGACTTCCAAATTATGCAAACAAATACCATCACCAACTTCTGTGATTCCAAGGTTAAGATCATGAACTGTTTCATACATCTTACAAGCGTGCATCAAAACTTCGGCTTGTGCTAAAGCCTTATGACTCAAAGCGTCTGCTACAACGTTGGCCTTTCCTGGATGATACTTCAAGTCAAAATCAAAGTCTTTAAGGTACTCCATCCAATGCCTCTGCCTCATATTCAAATCTCTTTGATCAAATAGATATTTCAGACTCTTGTGGTCACTAAACAACTCAAAATGTGTTCCATAAAGGTGATGCATCCATATCTTCAGAACGAAGACTATAACTGCCAACTCCAAGTCATGGGCGGGATAGTTTGCTTCATGCGTCTTGAGTTGTCTAGATGCATAAGCCACCACATTGTTTTCTTGCATAAGTACTCCATCGAGTCCTTTAGACGATGCGTCACAAAACACCACATATTTCTTTTCTGGATCTGGAATCGTCAAAACAGGAGCTTGAGTCAACTTCTTCTTCAGGGTCCTAAAACTCTTTTCACATTCCTCATCCCACACGAAAGGCATCTCTTTCCTTGTGAGTCGAGTTAAAGGCAAAGCGATTTGAGAAAACTTCATGATGAAATGTCGGTAATAACCTGCTAATCCCAAAAAGCTTCGAATTTCAGAAACATTCTTCGGCCTTGCCCAATTTTGAACAGCCTCAACCTTAGATTGATCAACTGCTACACCACCCTAAGAAATGACCTGGCCCAAAAATTTGACTTCAGATAACCGAAACTCGCACTTACTGAACTTTGCAAACAATTGCTTCTCCCGAAGAATATCCAACACTATCCATAGATGCTGAGCATGCTCTTGCGGATTCTTGGAATAAACCAGAACGTCATCAATGAAAATAATGACAAACTGATCTAGATATGGTTGGAAAATCCGATTCATATAATCCATGAAAATTGCTGGTGCGTTGGATTCTCCAAAAGGCATAATCAGGAATTCATAGTGTCCGTAACGTGTTCTGAAAGCCGTCTTGGACACGTCAGAAGATTTGATGCGTATCTGAGGATAACCCGACCTAAGACCAATTTTTGAGAACACTGATGCTCCCTTAAGTTGGTCAAGTAAGTCATCAATCCTTGGCAAGGGATACTTGTTCTTGATGGTTACCTTATTCAGCTGACGATAATCAATACAAAGTCTCATGCTGCCATCTTTCTTCTTGACCAGCAATACCGGTGCACCCCATGGAGACACACTGGGCCTGATAAAATGCTTTTGAATAAGCTCTTCTAATTGTAATTTCAATTCTTTGAGTTCCAAAGGAGACATTCTATAAGGCGCTACCGACACTGGCTCGGCTCCTGGAATCAAATCAATCGAAAACTCAATTTCTCTTTCCGGTGGCAATCTAGTGATGTCGGCTGGAAAAACATCCAAATACTCACTAACTATAGGAATATCACTGGGGCTTAAATCTGATTCTGGAGTCACTGTGAGCATTACATAAAAACCTTTATCTTGTGCACAAATAAACTGAGCCATCTGATATGTGTGCTTAATCAGTTCTGACAAAGCTACTCCTTCCTCCGTGTTACTAGTAGGCATATAAATAGTTTTCTCTGCACACCCTATATACACATGGTTTGCTGACAGCCAGTTCATGCCTAAAATCACATCTTGTTGCTTCATCGGCAGACACACCAGATCTATATAATACGTCTTACTAGACAAGGTAATAGGACAATTTTTACAAACATGATTTGCTACGATTCCTCCATCGGTAGCCGTAGTTACCAACATAGGGGGATTCAACAAGGAAACAGATAATTGAAGTGCTTCAACACATTGAAAAGAAATAAAAGAACATGATGCACCGCAATCGAATAAAACTTTAATAGGATGTTGACCAAGAAAACACATACCACCGATCGAATCCTCCTTAGCATGTGCCTTCTTTCCATCAAAGGAATACACTCTACCGTTACTCATTGTAGTACTTACACCCTTGTCCTTGTTTCCTCTAGTTGGACAATTTGCCACAAAATGCCCTGCTTGACCACATGCAAAACAGTTGTCAGTGCCCATCCTGCATTGTCCCTGATGAGCCTTGCCACACTTCTTACAAGTTGGATTAGTCCTGGGTGGACCTGAGTACCTTCCCCTTTGCGGAGAGCCCTTAGGCTTCAGCTTATCATGATACTTGTCGACAAAGTTACCTCTGCTCCTCCCACTTGGCCCAGAACCTTCTCTAGCTGCCTTATCAAAACCTCTTTCAGCCTCCAAACTATTATGTACCATCTCGTCGAAATTTGTTAACCTTTGCTGACTTACCACAACATAAATTTCTCCCATCAAGGCATACTTATATTGGTTAACTTTCCATATCTCATTACTCGCATACTCGTGGTGAGTAGAGTAATAAGATAATTCCTCAAACTTCTTTGTGAAGTCTGTCACCGACATATGACCTTGCTTCAAATGAAGAAATTCCTGTTCCTTCCTGACCTTGTATGACAAAGGAAGATACTTCTCTTTCATCACTTGTTTGAAATTATCCCAGTTCAATTCTAGCCCATTAGTCTCCATCCTACGTTGAGCAGTTTCCCACCAATCCTGTGCTGCACCTTGGAATTGATTCGTTGCAAAAACCACCTTATCTTCCTCGGTACAGTTAACCATCAGAAAAATCTTTTCCATTTGCTTGATCCACCTCTTAGATTTAGGTGGCTCACATCTACCATCAAACTCCGGGGGATGGTTCCGATTGAATTCTCGAAAAGTTGGATTCCCCACAATCGGAGGTGGTGGAGGCGGTTGATGTATTCCCGGACCTCGCTGCATAGTTGCAGCCCACTGCTGCTGAGACTGAGTGTTCTGGTGAATCTGCTGCTGCATCATGTGCATCATGTGCTGATTTTGTTGCATCAGCTGTGCCCACATCTGAGCATCAGGGTTAACATTCTCCTCCACATCCGAGTTAACTCTTGGCCGACCAAGTCCCCTTCGTGCTCCAGACATTTTCGCTCTAACTGTCATATTTAAGTCAAAGTGATCAATTTCAACCAATATAACAATGAGGTCAATATCTTAAACACAAAAAGAACGACTACTTGGATTGTATTATTAATGACCCAAGGCAGATCTGGAACGACCTGCTCTGATACCAAATTGTAACGTCTATTTTGAAAGTGTCTAGAATATTCAAATGTGCGCTAAACTGATATTGGATACATTAATTATACAATATAGAAAATGACATTAAGTCGAAAGATCTAGATACAACAGCATCCCAAAGTTTCTATGTTACATTATTACATCCAAGTTTGTCAAACGAGTATAAATACAAAGTTTATACATCACACCACATAATATAACATATGCATCCCTAATCCACCTCAAGAAGATTCCATGAAAACTCGATCAATCCAATGCTTTTTCTTTACCTTTTCCACGAGAATCCTGTGAACCTGAACAAATAAGGAGTTGGATGAGACATAATGCCTCAATGAGTTCTTTCTAGCCCTAGGCTAGTGATAACCCCAGGGGAAAACCTATGGTTATCACGTGTCTAAAACACAACCTGACAGTTGATTATACGTGTGTGGTCATTTTTGTCTAGACGGATGTGCACTCTAGAGTCCGTCGTAGATTCTTCATAACATGTCATAGGCTCTATTATCAAGATTTGTGTCATGGCAGATAAGGGGAATCTAATACTGCATTACCAAGATACGCTATACGCATCGAGGCCTAAACATAACATATTCATGACACAACCTAAGCCATACGAATAGGGAAACCTAAGATCGTTATTGGCATACTTTCATAACTTATTCATAACTAACATCATATCATATTCATGCATGGATACATTCATTAAATCGTTATGTTAGCGTTGCTCAAACAAACATTATCTTGATTCATTTTACAGAAAGCCCCGGGTGGAGTAACCCCGAGTACACTCCCATACATGACCGATGAACCTAATTAGGGCACATCGGACTCCCTCAGTGTCGTGCGGGTACCTTGCGGCTTGAACCATTCCCCTTGAATCGAGAACCTCTTGTATCCCCCTGATGTGGATAACAAGAGACACGAGCACCTACATCTTGTATTAGTCTTGATCTTATGCATACATGAAAGGTTAAACTATTTGACATAATTACTTATCTCAGGATCCCTGCTCGATCCCTTGTTGGTGAACTACATACTGGTTCATTCTTGTTCATGAGCGTAGGAAATATTCCTAGCATCTTAACATACATAAATATTCATGATCATCATACTAATTCTCGTCAACTATGTCGAGGCTCTAGTTCCATTCCCCCTCTTATTACATCACTATCCGGATATATTGCATAGCCTATCATAACATCTCATGTGCTATTCGTAATTGAAATTCAAGATGTTGTTAATGCATTTCTTTACCAATATCCTTAGGTGAAATGTGCAATGATAACTTGACTTTGAGGGGTTTTTAAAGTTATAAGAGACTGCAGGGAAAAACTTGGTCGAAACCACTACATTTCATGAATTTTCTTGTAAAAAGTGTTGTGCTGTGAAATCTAGCTTGAGCGAGATTCATCTCGCTTGAGCGAGATTCCAAGCGAGGTTTCTCGCTTGAGCGAGATTCCAAGCGAGATTTTAGTTCAGTTCTGCCTAAATCTCGCTGGAGCGAGATTCATCTTGCTTAAGCGAGGTTCTTCAGTACCAGACCTGCAAAATTTGTAATTTTGACCTCTAAACCTCAAAATTAAGTTTCCATTGCACATAAACCACTTAGAATACATAGAAAACAGCTTAGAACAATTACATGACAACAAACAACATAATTTCAATGATTAATGGCAAAAGGGGTACTAAAACCCTAAAACATACACTAACACAATCATGGTTTCTCACAAGAATTGCACAATCCAAAGGTAGGAGAAACTATCTAAGAACTCACCTTAAATAACCTGAAGATAAGCTCACAACCTCAAGACCTTGACATCCCAAACCATAGGAACAAAACTCTAGATAAGAGAAAGATGTTTGGTGAAGCTTGCTTCCAACTTGTCACCAACAACTAGCCAAACTCTAACCTTGCTTAGATTCTAATTTCTTGAAGGATTAGAAGATGTCTGAGTGAAGATCAAGGGATAGAGAAGAGTAGAGAAATCAAAGTTTTCTAGAGAGAAGGGAGAGCATAAAAGTTCTGAGAAAACCCTAGTGAGAGTAAGTGATAAGAATTATGAGAAATGTTGGCTCTATCCCACATAAATGTCTTTCCCACATGAAAAGTCTTAAATGCCCCTTGTCATATTCGTTAGTATTTAATTGTTTCAGATAATACGTTAGTTCCTAAAAAGCGGGATATTACAGGTGATTTGAATCAAGAAATCATGAACAAGTACAAAAAATAAGAATATTGAGATATTATTTTATAGATGAAACTGATTATATGTTGGTTGAGTTCAAGACAACATATTCTTCACACGAGGGCCTAGAGGAAAAAAATTAGATGACAATATGACAAACTTTGAGATTCAAAAAAAAAAAAATAGTCGTTCTTAGAAAAGAATTTAGATAAATTTTCTACTATGATGAGTCACTTTTTATGTCTCTTATACAAAGAATAATTGTATAATTTTTTGTTATAATTTATATGTAATTGGACTGAAAAATGGAACAAATGAGTATTATATTGATGAAATTAGTTAATAAATTAATTATTATTTTAATGTTTTTACTACAATTAGTTTATAATGGAGTTTATCATTCTCTCCAGCTTTTTAAAGTCGGTTTAGTCAAAATAAAAAATAAACATCATGCACACACACTATCAAATGGAAACACCCAAGTTTCAATTCTAAATCAGCAATCTCATGCCCTCTTTTCTTCGGTAAATTGTATATTTGTTTATTGCTTACAAATTTTAGTATTTAATTTGTTATGATTTTATTTCAATAATTTCTTTAAAAAATTATTTTTCATTATGTAGTTGACAAAGAAAGCTATGACCAGTTGTTTACTAATCAATAGCAATATTTTTTTTGTTGTTGAGGGAAGTAATAATATTAATTGACATATTTAATTTATCCATCACAACACCATATATGTTGTAATGTAAATGGTAGTTAATAAAAATAATAAAAAAATATTAATTGATTTATATAGTTACAGCTCATTTAGTTATTTTCACAAAAGAGTAGAGAGAAAACTCTTTTTTCGAGAAAAATTTAAGAATGCCATGAAATAAACCTTTTTTTTTGTAGTGCCATGAAATAAACCTTTGACCAAATAATTAAGGAGTTTATATTTTATGTTTATAAATTATGAAAATTCGAGACATTATTATTTTTTAATTAAGACAAATATCTCTAAGGATCAACAATATTTTGAATGTAATTAATTTGGTATAAACCTTCTAAATAAGTGATCGCATTGTAATATTTGAAATAAACATTGTAATATTTTGAATGAAATTAATTTGGTACAAACTTTCTAAATAGGCTATCTTTTTTTTCTTTGTTTCACGACATTTTATTCCAAAGACTTGGGAGAAATAAAATAGTTCAAGTGATTGTTATTAGTTGTTGTGTATGCTTATAGCAAGGGATCGTGACTTCCGCGTAAATACGATATAAAAAATTGTTAGGATGTACCTCTAAATAACCTTTAAATAGGCATAAAAAAAATCCTATTTTGTTCTTTCAAAAATTAAACACATACTTTAATTGTATTAATTATAAATGATTTGTTGAAACTTTGACATGCTACAATCAGGGCTATCTTAAAAAAGAAATTCACTGAGTTCTTTAAATCATTTGAGAATATAAAACAAGTTTTCCATTTTCCATAGTCAATCACCTTTAAATGACTTTTAAACCATCATAAAAAAATCCTCTTTTATTTTTTAAAAAATAAAACCCATGAATTAATTGTATTAAAGGTAAACAAATTGTAGAAATTTGAAATGCTTCAATCAAGTCAATCACAAAAAACAAATTCAAGGAATATTTCAATCAAGTCAATCACAAAAAACAAATTCAAGAAATATAAAACAAATTCAAGGTATGTCTCATTCTCTTAGTTGTGTTTACTCTTGACCCTCATCCGAATCTTCAATACATGTTTCTACTATTCTTGGTAAACAATAGATCATTAAACCATCTTTTAAATAAAAAATAAATCAAACCAAGCAAGTTCTTGGTAATCAAAAGAATCAATCAAAGTATGAACTTCATACTGATAAAAAAATTGGGAAAAATAACTTATTTGATATTATGTGGTTGCTAATTTAAAATTTAAAAGAAAAACAATGACCACCCTTAAATTTTAAATGAAAGTTAAAGATAAGCTAACTAATTAGTTGTAGAAATTTCTATTATACTTATAAAAGATTATTATAGTTTTTTATTTACAAGAATTTTCATTTTTAGTGTTTTTATTATAGAAATCATTAAAAAAAATTATTTCTATAATCCTAATGTGCATTAAATCAAAATAAAAAAATATATTTTATCAGAAGAAAAATGAATAAAATTGGATATTTAAAGATTTTGATTTTTTTTTGGTACAAAAAGGTTGAGTTTTAATATGAAAAATAATACATAATAAAAGAGAGTAAAACGGGCACTCTAACTCATATTATACCAAGCAAACAATTCTTTTTCCTAAAAAATAAAATAAAAATATACCTGTTTTTCTCCTGATTTTTTTTTTTTTTTAGTAAAAGTGGGATGGGCACTTTCAATATGCCATTGTTCCATTGATGAGGGAAATAAGATATATCAATGTAAATGACCACTAGCATAGGAAATAGAATCATTCAATTTATTCGTCGTTTAATTAAAAAAATCATTAAAAAAATTAAATTTAAGCAAATATAATTTTATGATCGTTATGGGTGTGAAAAAAATTAATTATCGATGAGGAGACCTATTTCAAAATAAGCAAACATGTTTTTGTATCCACGCCTACATGTGTTCACATGATGGGTCGGTTTTCATTGTAATCTATTACTTGATGCAGTCAAATTTCATTAGGGTGGATTAATAAATAATTGCACATAACTTTTTAACAAATATCTTATATATATATATATAGTTAAAGGGTGCAATATTGCACATGTTAAAGTATCTAAAAGCAGCAACTATTTATTAAAAAACAACAATTATTTATTAAAAAATTACATATTAATAGAAAATACACAAGTTCCAAATCAACCATACTACTTTAAACTTCTTAACATGTGCAAATTTGCACATGATAGAAAAACTCTTTAATTAAATGTTATAAAAAATTCAAGACTTGGACTAGATTCTACTGTTTAAAATTTGAACACTTGAATTTAATTGAAACACTTTGAATCTCTATGGCATGGACCAAGTATATAATAGTGTGAACATTAGGTCAGTGCCTAGAAGAAATGTGCTGTATAGCTGAAGTACAATGTTAAATGAGCAAAGGTGGATACATCGATTCCTGAATGAAGTAAAAAATAAGGAAGGGTCCCACACCTTTGTGAACAAGTGTGGGTAAAGAAGTTTGTTCATGAGAGTATGATCTGTTTTTGAACATGAAATAAAGGCACCCTTACTTGAACATATATGGAAATCATTGACGTTATGACTTGGAGAAAGATTAATTTTATGTGCCAACAAGAAACTAAGTGGGTGGGTGAAAAGGTGAAAGAATTAGATAGTTCAGTATTTAAGCATTGTTAAACTGGAATAGTTAGATCGAGAAATGGTGTAGGCATTATTGAGGATAAGAATAAAAAAAAGATATTGTGAATGTAAAAAGGATAGGAGATTGGATTGTAGCCCACAAATTTGTAGTTTAACAAGACATCTTTAATTTATTTTTTTGAAAGGAAATAAGACATCTTTAATGTTATTAGTGTTTACTCACCTTAGGTAGGTTTGGAAGAATATCTGTAATATCCCGCTTAACAACACTGTCATTTGTCATTTATCTGTGTCAGCTATTTTTCAAATTATCTATGAGATTTTATTGAACCAAGGGCAAAATGGGCATTTACCATCCAAGAGATATTTTTAAAGAGGAAAATCCACACACTTCCATTCACTATTTCTCAAAAACATTTTCATCATTTCCTTCCCTTCTCTCCCAAAAACACCATCGGCCTCTTCTTCCCTCAACCCTCTTCATCACAAACTTTCATTTCTTCATGGAATCATCAAAGTTAAGCAACCAATAGGTTCCTTGTGGTGCTAATACAAGTGTTTAGCAAACAAAAATTCATCCTTCCCTCTCCTTAAAGCAAACCGCCCCTCTCATTTTTTTTTCTTCAATCTTTCATTTTTTCACTCCAATCCATTGGAAATCACTTGTAAGCAAGCTTTTAGAGATACCCATGATGGAGTAATCACTAGGTAAGCTTCAATCTTTTCCTCTCTTCCTTTCTTTATGGGGGTCAAACCACACCACTACCACTAATGTCTCTTTTGTTGAATTATTCATTTCAATGTTATAGGAATGCAAAATTGTGTTGTGAGTGATTATGGTAGTGACAAGTTGATGCATAAGGAGCTTATGAATTACATTCAAGGTGAGTTTACTAGTAAGTTGAGTTTTTGGAGAATGGGCTAGTAGTAGAAACTTGGAATTGAAGGAAATTAATATAGAAAAGTGATTTAGCAACTTTGATGAATTCTTGATGTGTTTTGAATGGTGAATGTTTAGATAAGTAATTACACTTGAATTTAGGACCTTGAGACGAAATTCGTATGATCTTCACTGGCTTGTACATACTGCTGTGTAATCCATAATCAAGTAATTATTGGATTTTTGGATTCTACATTTAATTCCCTACGATTTGGATATAAATTTCATGTGTTTTGGATTAATGATGAACTCGGAAAGTGCGTTTGAAGTTGAGTAAATTCTGCTGGATTTTTGGTTACGGGTTTTGGGACAGAGCTCCACTAAAATGGTAATAACTTTCTCTTTGTAACTCCGAAACAGGTGGTTTTTGTTGCTATGGTTAGCTAACGAAATTTCCATCGTTTTGGCACCGGTTTCACGAATTTTGGCTCAGTATTGAAGTCCGGAGACGATTTTGAAGTATGGTGACTGATGCAGGATTTGAGTTGAAGACATTGTTTTCATGTTAGTTTAAAGAATGCTTTTACGGCTTAGGGAAAGGTTTGAGTGCAGAAGCTTGGAGTGGGGAAAGCTTGGATAGATCTCAGAACTTTCATGGTGAGTTCCTTTAGTTAGAAAACTTTCCTTTGGGTAGTTAAATAATGCCTTTAGAATAATAGAATATAATTTGGTACATTAGAACATAATTTAGTGACATTATGATTTAAGGTTCACACCCTTGCTAGTGTACTCTAAAATAGTTTTTATGTTGATAAATATGCTTATGGTAATGTAGGAGTTAGAGGAAAATTATTATGATAAGTTTTACGTGAGTATGAATAAATATGCAATTTCGGCTAACATTCTGGAAAGTGAGAATTGTTGGATTTTATTACTTTATTTCGACTCTTAGCTAATATAAATTATACTTTTAAGGTGATATGATGGTTTAGTCTGGCTAAGACTCTAATTCTCATTTTTAACGAATATGTATATGTAGCCGAAATTGTATTATGAATATCCTCTGATCATATACTACCATAGTGTATATTTATTTGTGTAAAAGAATGTTTAGAGTAAATTAGCCATTGGAATAAATCATTCATGAGTAGATTTCCAATCATTGGAAAGAAAAGAATTCTAAGTATGGAAGTTCGACTTAATTAGTCGAATTTAATTTATCAGGATATGGGGAAATTTTTATAACCTTTTAGGAATGACATATGACAACGATATGCCTTGAACCTAAATAGGATAATATTAGAAATAATTTCAGAATAAAGACGAAATTACTACGTCTTTATTATTAGACTCAGGAAAATTATCATTATAAGAAAATCAGTTAAGATAAGTTATTCCTCTCTAGCTCCCCGTCAGTAGTGGAGTTGAGGATTAACTCAGTTATCAGAGAATCAGTTCAGTTTATAATATTAAATAATTTATAAGTCATGGCTTTCGCTATTCCCGCCAGTTGGATACGAAAGGTTCCCGCCAGTTGGAACAGGCACTATCCGTAAGGATGACCCCATGACAATAAGAGGAGTCCGGTATCCCCGTCAGTTGGGTTCCCGCCAGTTGGAAATTATTACCGGTCAGAGTGGAATAAATTCCGGGGTTACTCCACCTGGGTTTATTCCGTAAAATCAACTCAGATAATATTGTTTGTTCAACGCTAACATTTCTAACATAATATGACAGACATTATGATTATAATTATGGTTATGATTTTAGTATTGGTATCAGAATTATATTAGTATTTCAAACAGCGATCGTAGTTATTCCCCAATCGCTGAGTTATGCAGATAAGAACAATATAAACCCGAAACGGGTTGAGCTTAGAGACAGATGGCGATCCTAGGTTCCCTGAGGTTGCCTACAGCCTAGGATAGGTGGAACTCACTGAGACATCTCGTCTCACCCCAATCCCTTTTATTTTATTTCAGATCATCAGGTTGTACGTGGCAAAGGAAGCAATGCAGGAGACTGGATGATATATCTTCATATGCTCGTGTAGATTAGTTAAAATTATTCCTTATGATATCAGATATGTATTTAACAAATGTACGATCCTGCAATGATGTGCATATTTATTCAGTTGAAAACTTTTATTATTGTAATTTTAATGTATCCAGTACTAAATTTAACACACATTCTAAATATTCTAGATAAGTTTAGTATGGGTGTTACAATTTGGTATCAGAGCAGGTCGATTCAGATCGTGCCTTGGGTCATTAGAATTCAATAAAATGCAGTGGGACCATTGGGTTCTGGATATTTATTCTAAATGTCGTATCTAGCTGAGCCTGATCAACTCAAACTAGTATATGACAGTTAGAACAAATGTCTGAGAGCTGAATAGGACCTAGGAGGAATGAAGCGCATGAAGAAGGAAAGTCAGGTTTTATAACGAATCTTGATAAGGAAGCATTTAATGCCAAAAGGTGGCTGGTGATTTGTGAAGAAGGAAATTCCTCAGGAATGGATAGAAAATGTTATGAGTAAGACGGAGTACTTTGATATTATTAAACTGCACTTCGTATATGGATACAAGAGAAGTAAGAGACTCAGGGATGATTGTAACCTTAACAAGAGTCGCAATATAAGAAGTATGATGTAAGGTATGAAAAAATTGTCAGATGATTAATGAAATCCAAAAGCTCTCGGTGGATGTAGAGTATGTAAGAAGTGAAGGACTTGAATGCCGAAACGAGCTGGATTTTGATGCTTGAACTGTTAAGTGAACTAATTAAGGAATACGTAAATTATTTTGGAACAGACAAGGAAACCCCCTCGATGTGAGCAAAGAATGGACAACGTAAGTTAGATAAACTATGTTGGATTAGTTGCACCTCCCGAAATCTAAAGTGATAGATTTATGAATCAGTAAAGTGAAGATGCTATGCAGCATAAGAGTCAAGATGGATGAATAAATAGTAGTGGAAAGACCTTTAAGGATCAGAGTATGTTTCAGATGTATTTTTATTGGCAAAGATTTGCAGAGAAGTTAAGCTAATGAGGGTTGGGTTAATAAATACCAGTTTAGCAGTGAATGAGAAAGTGATCCTAGTGATAGTCCGATGTAAGATGTAAATATTTGATCAGGACAGAATATAAAGAGTTAAAAATAAGTTACTGGAGTTCAGAGAACTAATGGACGAATGATGTCAAGCTCTATCAAGAGGACAAGAATGTATTAACGCATGAATACAATAGGTTGATGTGATAAGGATTAATCAAGAATTTTGAATTTGAGAATTTATTTTAAGGTTCCGTTATATGGAAGGTTGTTGTTAGTGCGAAAGTGTTAAGAATGAAGTAAAGTATTAAGGAATCAAATATTTACTTTTGATGATTTTTCTCACATAATTGTTCTAAACACTAAAAGAATGACTTGGTCGATTAGAATGGATTTTGATAATTGAAGGTATATCAAGAGAGCTCGTAAGTATAATTATCAGCACGACACAAATGAAATAGAATGGAAATAAGCCGCAAATTGTCAAGTATGTTTTAGTTCATAAATAATATGAATGTGAGAATCATTCAAGTAACACTTTGCGAGAACGAGTATGTAGTGCATGTTTAAAGAAAAAAATTGCAGTATTTGAAAATGACTCGTCAGTGATTATAAGTCGGTGCTCGAAATAGCAAGAAGTGTAGAGTTAGCCCCATGTTCATAACATGTATTAATGAGATAGAGAAATTTACAGTATGGTTGGAGCAGTACGCCTAAGCGAAGTGAACTAATAAAATCAGAGTAGCGCAGCCAGATATTAATCAGCAAGAAGTAATATAATGTGCAAAAGTTTAAGACTTTGAATGAGATATTCATGGGAGATCTTAAGAGATGAATTAAACAATTTTCGAAACCGCATAATTCACAGATATTAAAAGTTCAAGTGGTAAGAGTAGGATGAAGGTGTTCCTACCTTATTAAATATAAGAAATTGGAATCACCTATAGTATATAACCCGGTTAATCGACGCGGTGATTTCGAAGAATGACTTAGAAGTATCAGATTAGTTAAAAAGGAGTTATGTATGAGGCAACGAATATGAATGTTGTATCTTGAAGATTTTATTTTATTTTGGTTTGAAAAACTATCATGGAATATCAGGTATATTAACATGTATCTGAGGGAACAGATACTACTCAGAGTATGAATGCAAATGCTTGAATGCAATTTTAGTCGTGAAGTTCAAGAATGAAATTTATATCTTGAAAAGATGAGTTCAAGAGAAAATCCATGATTGTAGATTCTACTTATTCTGACACGATCAAGGTGTATTTTGATTGATTTAGGTATGTTGAAAGTTTAGTATAGATGAAGCAAAGTTGGATGACTATAGATATATGTCATATATTCAGCTATCAGTTGTACTACCTCTTGTATTGTGTACTCGCCAGTCAGTGCACCATTCTCATATAAGATTTATATATTTAATGTACTTGCCAGTTAGTACACTATGTATTTAAATCTGACTTATGGATTGTACTCGTCAGTTAGTACTTCCAACAGATGTTTGAGGTAGCACCATGTTGAGTTTATTCATATAAAACATAACAGATATCAGAAGAAACATTTTCCTATTTATGTGTTGATTAACGGAGAAAGTTGAAACAATTCTTACTCTCGATGAAATAAACTTGACGTCAGATATTTCTCAGAGTAGGGACGATCTTATACAGAGTATGGTACGATTATCATTATAAGACCTCATTATTTGGAGAATAGTTCAGAAATAAAATTTTATTGGGACCAGACATAGCAGGAAAGATCACTCAAATGTCATATCCGTCCAAGACAAGATAAAAGTTGACGAAGTCGATAGAAGTGTTACTCTAGTACACGTATGAAATTTTTAAAGAATTCAGTAAAGGTAAACAAGTAGGAGTAACCTAAGACAATTTATAAAGAGTATGTGGAACAAGGAATTTACTCGAAAGATATCAGATGCATCGGTTAGCTTTACAATCCACTATGTTCGGAATGTGCATAAAGTATTCCACAACTCACAGTTAAGAAGGTTATTATTGAATCTTTTCGACATATATGATTGGAAAACTTGTCCTGAAATCAATTCTAACCTATTAATTCAAGTCAGATGTACCTATGGCTAAGTAGTCAGAAGACTTTATGCATCAAGGAAAACCAATATTTGAGTCGGATAGAAAGAATCAGTTAGTAACAGATGCATGTTAGAGTCTAAAGTCGAAAGTATAGAGGAATTATTTATGCTTAATAGCAGGTAAACTTTAAATTTCGAGGACGAAATTTTCTTAAGGGGGGTAGAGTGTAATATCCCGCTTAACAACACTGTCATTTGTCATTTATCTGTGTCAGCTATTTTTCAAATTATCTATGAGATTTTATTGAACCAAGGGCAAAATGGGCATTTACCATCCAAGAGATATTTTTAAAGAGGAAAATCCACACACTTCCATTCACTATTTCTCAAAAACATTTCCATCATTTCCTTCCCTTCTCTCCCAAGAACACCATCGGCCTCTTCTTCCCTCAACCCTCTTCATCACAAACTTTCATTTCTTCATGGAATCATCAAAGTTAAGCAACCAATAGGTTCCTTGTGGTGCTAATACAAGTGTTTAGCAAACAAAAATTCATCCTTCCCTCTCCTTAAAGCAAACCGCCCCTCTCATTTTTTTCTTTCAATCTTTCATTTTTTCACTCCAATCCATTGGAAATCACTTGTAAGCAAGCTTTTAGAGATACCCATGATGGAGTAATCACTAGGTAAGCTTCAATCTTTTCCTCTCTTCCTTTCTTTATGGGGGTCAAACCACACCACTACCACTAATGTCTCTTTTGTTGAATTATTCATTTCAATGTTATAGGAATGTAAAATTGTGTTGTGAGTGATTATGGTAGTGACAAGTTGATGCATAAGGAGCTTATGAATTACATTCAAGGTGAGTTTACTAGTAAGTTGAGTTTTTGGAGAATGGGCTAGTAGTAGAAACTTGGAATTGAAGGAAATTAATATAGAAAAGTGATTTAGCAACTTTGATGAATTCTTGATGTGTTTTGAATGGTGAATGTTTAGATAAGTAATTACACTTGAATTTAGGACCTTGAGACGAAATTCGTATGATCTTCACTGGCTTGTACATACTGCTGTGTAATCCATAATCAAGTAATTATTGGATTTTTGGATTCTATATTTAATTCCCTACGATTTCGATATAAATTTCATGTGTTTTGGATTAATGATGAACTCGGAAAGTGCGTTTGAAGTTGAGTAAATTCTGCTGGATTTTTGGTTACGGGTTTTGGGACAGAGCTCCACTAAAATGGTAATAACTTTCTCTCTGTAACTCCGAAACAGGTGGTTCTTGTTGCTATGGTTAGCTAACGAAATTTCCGTCGTTTTGGCACCTGTTTCACGAATTTTGGCTCAGTATTGAAGTCCGGAGACGATTTTGAAGTATGGTGACTGATGCAGGATTTGAGTTGAAGACATTGTTTTCATGTTAGTTTAAAGAATGCTTTTACGGCTTAGGGAAAGGTTTGAGTGCAGAAGCTTGGAGTGGGGAAAGCTTGGATAGATCTCAGAACTTTCATGGTGAGTTCCTTTAGTTAGAAAACTTTCCTTTGGGTAGTTAAATAATGCCTTTAGAATAATAGAATATAATTTGGTACATTAGAACATAATTTAGTGACATTATGATTTAAGGTTCACACCCTTGCTAGTGTACTCTAAAATAGTTTTTATGTTGATAAATATGCTTATGGTAATGTAGGAGTTAGAGGAAAATTATTATGATAAGTTTTATGTGAGTATGAATAAATATGCAATTTCGGCTAACATTCTGGAAAGTGAGAATTGTTGGATTTTATTACTTTATTTCGACTCTTAGCTAATATAAATTATACTTTTAAGGTGATATGATGGTTTAGTCTGGCTAAGACTCTAATTCTCATTTTTAACGAATATGTATATGTAGCCGAAATTGTATTATGAATATCCTCTGATCATATACTACCATAGTGTATATTTATTTGTGTAAAAGAATGTTTAGAGTAAATTAGCCATTGGAATAAATCATTCATGAGTAGATTTCCAATCATTGGAAAGAAAAGAATTCTAAGTATGGAAGTTCGACTTAATTAGTCGAATTTAATTTATCAGGATATGGGGAAATTTTTATAACCTTTTAGGAATGACATATGACAACGATATGCCTTGAACCTGAATAGGATAATATTAGAAATAATTTCAGAATAAAGACGAAATTACTACGTCTTTATTATTAGACTCAGGAAAATTATCATTATAAGAAAATCAGTTAAGATAAGTTATTCCTCTCTAGCTCCCCGTCAGTAGTGGAGTTGAGGATTAACTCAGTTATCAGAGAATCAGTTCAGTTTATAATATTAAATAATTTATAAGTCATGGCTTTCGCTATTCCCGCCAGTTGGATACGAAAGGTTCCCGCCAGTTGGAACAGGCACTATCCGTAAGGATGACCCCATGACAATAAGAGGAGTCCGGTATCCCCGTCAGTTGGGTTCCCGCCAGTTGGAAATTATTACCGGTCAGAGTGGAATAAATTCCGGGGTTACTCCACCTGGGTTTATTCCGTAAAATCAACTCAGATAATATTGTTTGTTCAACGCTAACATTTCTAACATAATATGACAGACATTATGATTATAATTATGGTTATGATTTTAGTATTGGTATCAGAATTATATTAGTATTTCAAACAGCGATCGTAGTTATTCCCCAATCGCTGAGTTATGCAGATAAGAACAATATAAACCCGAAACGGGTTGAGCTTAGAGACAGATGGCGATCCTAGGTTCCCTGAGGTTGCCTACAGCCTAGGATAGGTGGAACTCACTGAGACATCTCGTCTCACCCCAATCCCTTTTATTTTATTTCAGATCATCAGGTTGTACGTGGCAAAGGAAGCAATGCAGGAGACTGGATGATATATCTTCATATGCTCGTGTAGATTAGTTAAAATTATTCCTTATGATATCAGATATGTATTTAACAAATGTACGATCCTGCAATGATGTGCATATTTATTCAGTTGAAAACTTTTATTATTGTAATTTTAATGTATCCAGTACTAAATTTAACACACATTCTAAATATTCTAGATAAGTTTATTATGGGTGTTACAATATCCTAAAGTAAAATTTTGGAAGGATTTGAAAGGCTTAATTCAAGATATACCACAATAAGAATATTTTTCTAGGAGGGGATCTAAATGAGCATGTAAGGAGTGTTTGATAATTTTGAAGGCGTGAATGAGGGTATAGCCTTGGGGAGAAAAATGCATTCGGTAAATCCATCCTAGATTTTGTGTTGTCTTTTAATCTTACTTTAGGAAAAGAAAAGCGAATATCATTACATACAAGAGTGAGATATCATGTTCTCAGATAGATTTATTTCTTTTTGGGAATTCTGACATAAATATTTGTTTGGACTTAAAGTTTTACCTGGAGAGAGTTTGATTATCCAACATATAATATTGGTTATGGATGTAAGGGTTAAGAGAAGAGCGAAGATGAGATGTCATGATTGGGATACAAGGATCAAGTGGTGGCATTTAAAGGATGAAAAACATATTGTTTTCCTACAAAAGATTTTAACGGAAGGTTGTGCGAAACTACGTAGAAGCGAAAATAATATGTGGAACAAGATGACATATGAGATTAGCAAATCAGCAAAAGAGACGCTAGGAGAATTAATAGATTTTGAACCTAGCTAGGGGTAAAGAATCTTGGTGGAACCAAAATGTTCAAATTAAAGTGAGAATCAAAATAGAATGTTTTAAAGTGTGGCATAGGTGCGAAAGTACATATTTAGGAAAATTATAAGAGAGCTAAGAAAGGGACTGATAAGGCATTGAACGCAGCAAGATCACAAGCTTTTGATGAGTTATACCAATTCTTACACGCCAATGAGGGGGAAAAGTTTATATATTCTTGCTAAGGGACAAAAAAGTAGGAAAAGATATATGGATCAAGTGAAGTTTATTAAAATGGAAGAGAGTAAATTTATTGTTCAGGAAAGAGATATAAAGGGTAAATGGAAGTAGTATTTTCAAAACTTATTTAATGAAGGTTATGAGATATATATTACCATACTCGAACATGATAGACATTAGAAAGGAGGATAGAAACTATAACTATTATCATCAGATTCAAGAACACAAGGTAAAACAAGTGTTGAAATGGGAAAACACTGAATACCACATTTGATATCAAACAGACCTCTCCATAAGGTAATCAGTCAATTTTAAACTAGGTTAATGATTACAGTGATTAAAAGTTCAAAAATATCTCAAAAGTAGGGATAATATTTAGAGACTTGCATGTTACATATCAATATATTTTTACATTTGATACGGGTTCGAAGTGAGTATCTATATCTCTATTATCCGCACCATATCCGTATTTTGAAATTGGGGAAAATCCAAAGCCAGTCAAAGGAGAAAACCCGTCAAATCGAGATGAGTTCAGTCGGGTATCCGCGTGTACAGGTTTTATTGCCATGTCAAATTTTCACAAGCCAATCATAATAGGAACATGAGCTACCATGGATCTTATCAAAAAACCATTTTAAAAAGGTGAATTTGACAACAGTAAATATAAGTTTTTTTTGTTTGAAATGTCAATGTAAAATATTCTTGGTGCAAATATCATTATGTTGGAGAGATTGAAACAATTGTCCTTTATTTTAATGATCGACAAATGTTAGTAATTAGTTGTTAGATTAATCTTTACTCTTTCGTTTCAGTTTGACCACAATATCTCAAACTTCTTATTCCTTAACTCAAACCATTTGAACTATTCAACCCCTTGAAACAATTTATTAGTTAGGATAAAGATACTAATTTTCAATAAAATATAGTTGTAAACTACATATACTTTATATTTGTAAAAGCAAATATCTTAATAAAACTATACAATATTTTTTACAAAAATTACACAAAATTATGAGTTATATTTTTTTTTTAAAAAAATTGACAATTTATACTAAAGTTACTTTAAATTTATACTGATTTATATTTCAAATAACTTAAATATTCACTAACTTTGTGTAGATTAATATTCAATTTGAAATATAAATATATATAGTTAAACTTAAATAAATACGTAAATTGTTCGAGTAAAAGTTGTTATACCCTAATTTTGGACCTAAAAATACTTGCTCAAAATGTTTTTTTTCTCTGACATGTGTCTATTACTATTGAATGATTGCCAATTTGATACCCTGATATTTTACTATGTTTTAGCTGCATGTTTTATTGTCTTTGTTTTGAAGAAATTTTCAATTGTGACTTTGTCTATGTTTTCTTGCATTTCAAGCCATCCGAAAGGTTTTCTTGCATTACAAGTCATTGGAAAGTCCCTCTGAACAATTGCACCTTTCTCTGCATCTTATTTGAATGTTATTTGCAAAAAATTCATAAAAAGGGCATTTTAGTCATTTCATGCATTCAAATTCACTTTAATCTCTGAAAATTGTCTCTGAGTCTTTTCAATTGGTTTGAATAAACTCTTGCTTTAATTCCCTGTCAAAAACCATTTTAAAATTGCATTTGAGTCATTTTGAGTCATTTTAGTCCCTAGGGGCATTTTGGTCATTTCACACAAATTCTTGACAGAGAGAGGTTACTTTGAAGTACCTCATTTATGTAGTTGGTTCATTTTAGTCCATTTTGTGTTTTTTATTGGTTTCACTTTACGTTATTTCCCATTTACCAATTTTAATTCAATTTTATTTTCAATTTTCATTTTAGTCCTAAAATTTCTAATAAGTGCATTCTTAGTTTTTTTTAGTTTTGCAGTTTGGTCCTTTTATTTTCAGAAATTGCATATTAGTCCTTTTTCATTTTAAGTCCTTTTTCGTTTTTAATTGCAGTTTTGTCCTTTAACCAGTTTCGCATTTTAGTCCTTAAGTTTCAAATTTTTGTTTTTAGTCCTTTCTTAAAATTGCAGAATGGTCCTTTTAGTTTTTAAAATTGCAGAATGGCCCAAGTCCAGAATTTAGTCCAAGGTAAGTCCAGAATACGTGGCAAGCATCCATTGGCTATCAAGTACACATGTCACCTATATAAAGGCCCAATCATCACAATCCCAATCATTCAGTGCCAAATCATCACAAACACAAAACTGTTTCTCTCTCATCTCATCAAAGATCAAAACCCTAACCGTTTCAGAAATCATCAAGAACAGTGAAGAATTCAACCAAACCCTAACTTTTCAGAAACAAAATTGAACTGAATTCGCAAGAATTCACAACAGTTCTCAGTGATTCGTTGCTGAATCTTCATCATCGAACTGGTTTCCTTCGCAATTCCAGTGCGAATTCATCACCAACGGTGACGAACTCAAGCACGATCACGAAGGAATCAAACTTGAGAAGAAGAGGAATCGAAAAAGAAGAATCAAATCAGAGAAGAAGAAGAAGAATTTCACCGGTTCATTTTCAGTTTTCAACAACAACAAATCACTTACCAGAAGCTCAGAGAAGATTCACGAAGGTTCTCTTCATCTTCTCACTTGAATCTCCGTTCAAACTCAGGTAAAACTCATAAAACCTTCTCGTTTTTGTTTCAAAGCTTCATCGAAGGTTCACAAACACAAATAAACAGTTAAACGAAGTAGATTAACAAGTTCTAAGACTTGTTCTTTCGAAAAAGATTGAAAAAGATTGAAAAAAGAAGGAAACTGAAGCTTCAAACGTAGATCTACAGTGTTTCACCGTTTATTTTTCAAATCTGAGTTTATATTCATGTTCAGTGTGAAAAATAGAGTAGTTTAGGGTTTAGATTCATGTAGATCGGAGGAGGTTAGGTTTCCGTCACCGGAATCTTCATCGGCGGTGGTCAAACCCGCCGGAGAAGACGACCAGAATTCTAGAGAGAAGGGAGAGAAGTCTGAGACTTAGAGAGAGAAAGAGAAGTGGGAAATGAGGCTGGACCGGCCTCTTGTGCTTATAAAAGGAGCGTGAACCGGACCGGTTCGTTTGAACTAGTCTGGTTCACCTCTGGACCAAGCGTTTCCACCCTTAGATCTAGGGTTTAGGCAGATTCGGATCAATCCAACGCTCCTGAGCCTTTCTGGATAATCCAGATCCATTTCCCCTTTGGGCTTGGGCCTCTTTCTGCGCAGACCTTATGTTTTTGTAACTTTCTTGCTATTCACACACTGTATCCTACTTTTTACACCCCTGCATGCTTGTTTTTGTACTATAAAATTCCTAAAAAATTTGTTCAATGTTTTCTTGTTATTTTCAATAATTTTTGATGTGCTTTACATGTCAATCTTGATAAAAAATACATGAAAATAATTTGTTCCTTGTTGATTCAATTCTTTTCCATTTCTTGATAAAAATCTTGTTAAAAACTTCTAAAATTTTGTGAACTTCCTTGCAATTAGTTTTGACACTTAAAACTTGTTCCTTATGATATTTTGGCATGTTAAAATTGATAAAAATATATGTGTAGCTTGCTTGTGATTTTTGTGTTACTTTATGTCAATTTTTTGTGATTTTTTTGCATGTTCTTGATTCTAAAATCTCACTATGATCTATTGATCCTTGATATGTGAATTTACAATGTGTATGCCTCTGATTTGGTGCTATTCTTTACTGTTTTGAGGATTGATTTGTTAGTTTCTTGTTTTACAAGTCATGTGAATATCTCTATGTGAAAACAAAGTGTGAAATGTGCTTGAAATGTGTCATAATTCTTGGTTTAATATTGTCTTATAACTTTCATGTCATAGTTGAAATAAAACATTTTGAAAATTGTCATGGCATGAAAATTATAGGCCTTATGTTTATGTGAATCTTATGACAAAGTTTAAGCACATTTTACCACTTTTGTGTGCTAGGAACTTGTTACTTCTTTGTCAAGTTTCATTGCTTTACTATGCTATTTTACTTGCTTCTATTTCAATTCCTATTATGTCTTATGCTACTAACCCTTTCATTTCATGTTTCATTCATCCATGAGCATCTCATCCTCCATCTTATATTTTTAGTTTTTGTTTCTTGCACTTTAAGTTTTGCCAAGGCTTAGCATGTAAAACTTAGGGATTTTGTAATTTCTTTTATGCAATTTAAATTCTTGCAAGACCATAGCATGTAAACTAGGGCATATGTAAAGGACAATGGACTCTAATGATGTACACCGACACAAGCACCGACACATGCACACACATCACATGGATACTTTAGATGTATGCTTAGGGAATGTATGCTTTAGATATATGCTTAGGAATCACGATACTTAGAAAAATTCTCTTTTCCAAAAAACATGAACAACTTCACTCAAATAATTTTCCAAAGAAACCTTTGGGATCATAATCCCATTGAATTTTCCCTTTATTTTCTTAAACAAAAACCTTAATGAATTTTTAATCATACTTGGACTTCATTTTGCAAAATAACTAAACCCACCTCACATTTTCCAAATCTTATGCCCTTGAGGCCTCTCTCTCTTATTCTTCAAAATCCCATTTTCAAAATTAAAATCAACCAACAAAAACAAAAACATTTTTTGGAAGAGAACTACATGGAGTTTGATCCCTTAAAAGGGTATGTAGGCATGAAGTCAAAACTTCTCCAAGTCCAATAAAATAAAAATCCAAACACATTCCTCTCCCTCCAATTCTTAAACTAGCAAACCCGTAGGTGTAAATAACATTTTCAAATAGCATTTAAAAATAAAGCGCGCGCGTAGAAAGTAAAGACGGTTCCTATAGGATACTATAGTCGTTATGGGTGCCTAACACCTTCCCGTAGCGAAAACAACTCCCGGACCTCGATTCTCAAGGGTTTTTCTTATTTTTCCCTTCCCAAGAAAAAATGAGACATCAAAGGTTAAAAAGGTTCAAACTTAATCAATGTTTGACACCCGAAAAACCAAGATAAAACAGCTGGCGACTTCACTGGGGAGATTCGAGAGTTACGCCTAGTCTTTATTTTCACGCTTGCGCTTTTGTTTTTACTTGCTTATTTTTGCTTTCTTATGTGAATAAATGTTTAAATTCTTGCAAACGTGTGGGGGTGAGAATATCAAAAGCCCTACACCCGGGCTGAGTGAACTTAGGATTTAGGGGGGATATAATCGACAATTCATTCCGAGGGTTGCCTCGTGTATTGGATTATGCGATCAATCCCACATAGCTGAGGCATTTTGGGGGTGATGTTGTCGGCGCGTGTTGTCGCATTTAGGCACTTTGCTTCCAATTGTTCTATGATGCTATGGACCGTAGATAACCGAACCCATCCATGGCCATTTTCTAGGATGTAGTGCGGAGGCTAAACTGAGTGTTTGTCTCGAGCTTTAGTCGTCACGCGATGCTACACTCAAGTTAGACCTTCTTACGGATAATCATGGAGCGAGTGTTTGTCTCGTGGCACCATGATATACGTAAGAGAGGTTGCGACTTGGGAACCTTTTTTAGAACCCGGTTACTATTACCCAAAGCCCTAGTTTCACCGGACACCGTGTCCACCCATGACTCCTTGGCTTTAAATCTTAACCCTCCATGTTTTCTCCGTACTTGAATGTGATCATGCATACATGCATACATGCAAGCATAAACCTTTTTCCATGCATTTATCGAAGGGCTTAGACAAATTGAATTTGTAAACATTGTAGGAATGGGGAAGACTAAGTCCTACAAGTTCATGGAGGTTGATTTGGCTAGTTTGAGAGATTTGGCACTCAAGGTCAAGGAGCCGGCCGGTTTTCGACACCGTTATGGGGACTTACTTACTCTTCTCCGGACTAATGTGGATGAGAAGCTTGTGCACACTCTAGTGCAATTTTATGATCGGGAGTATCGGTGCTTCACTTTTCCTGACTTTCAGTTAGTGCCTTCTCTAGAGGCTTATTCTTCCTTGACGGGTTTACCTATAGCCAAGGGAGCACCTTTCACGGGTCTTGAGCATCCTCATACTCCCTTGATTATTGCTAAGGATCTCTATCTCAAGACCTCCGATGTTTCCAAGAATCTTGTCACTAAGGCTCACATCCGAGGATTCACTTCAAAGTATTTACTTGAGAAAGCCAATCTCAAGACCACTTGTCAGGACACTCATGAGGCTATTCTTGCACTACTCATCTATGGACTTATCCTCTTTCCAAATCTTGATGACTTTGTGGATATGAATGCTATTATGATCTTTCGCTCCAAGAATCCGGTTCCTACCTTGCTGGCTGACACATACCATGCTATTCACGATCGATCTGGCAAGGGTCGTGGATACATTCTTTGCTGTGTACCTCTCCTCTATAGGTGGTTTATTTCGCACCTTCCGAAGTCTTTCCATGACAATCCAGGGAATTGGACTATTTCACAGCGGATTATGGCTCTCACTCCTAATGAAGTGGTTTGGCTCACTCCCGCTGCTAGAGTCAAAGAAATTATCTTCGGTGGCGGAAAGTTTCTTAATGTACCTCTTCTTGGTACCCGGGGTGGAATCAACTATAACCCGGAGCTCGCCTTGCGACAATTTGGTTTCCCGATGAAAGAGAAGCCCATCTATCTCGCTACATCTCCTTATTTCTTCCATTACTCTAATGCTCCTACGGGAATAAGAGAGGATTTCATAGAAGCTTGGTCCAAACTTCGGAAGAAAGAGGTGAAGCATATGGGTGCGAGATCCGGTATTGCTCATGAGGCCTATACTCAATGGGTAATAAACCGAGCTGAGGAGATTGGCATGCCTTACCCTGCCATGAGATATGTGTCCGCATCTATTCCAACCATGCCTTTGCCTCTACCTCTGCCTACTCAGGAGATGTATCAGGAGCATCTAGCTATGGAAAGCCGAGAGAAGCATCAGTGGAAGACTAGATACTATGAGGCCGAGAATTTGATCATGACTTTGGATGGAAAAGATGAGCAGAAGACTCATGAGGTTTTGACATTGAAGAGGGAGTTAGCTAAAGTGATAGGCGATTGGCAAGTGCACCAAATACTATCGAAGTAGTAAAATTATCGATCCCACGAGGACTGTTTTTAACTTCAATAATTCAATTGCGTTATAGAAATAGGATGTATAAAATTTATTTTGTTTTGCCACTAGGCAGTAGATTTGGTTTGATTTTAATTAAATCAAGAAACAAAAAATAAAGATTTGTTAATAAAATATGAGAGAAAGATGAGATCAGTTCCGTCGAATCCTCTAAGTTCCCCTAATTGGTCTACTGCACCTATTTGTTATGAATCCTCTTTCTAATTTACGATGATTAACAAAATAGCCCTAATCAATCCCTTGAGTTAGGACCCTCTTCTTAAACTACAGCCCCTAATTCCTTAGGTGGTCTAATAATTCTTGAAGGTTTTACCGAACGTTAATCTATTATCACTAACAAACGATTATCTATTCCTAGACTAACCCTGTTTATTAGAACAATTCAATTAGGTCTAAGTTGAAAGCCATGGTCAGTGGTCATTCATTCTCACGAAATCAAGTTATATGTGATCAATATATAAAAAGCATTAAGAACGATTGAATTGAATAAACTAAAATTGAATTCATAAACAAAATAGAGTTTCACAGCAACATGTGTCAATTAGGGTTACAAAGATTCATCTCGGATCTAATCTCTAAGAGATTTAGCTACTCATAATCGAGTTTACAAATAGCATAATCAATGAAATAATTAAAACATACATGAATTGGTAAAAGGTTGAAAAAATCGCCCTTCTAGCCGTCTCCGATGTCTCAAAATCGCACTTTGCTCTCCAAAATCGTAACCCCTGTTCTTCAGATTGAGTGCAGTATTTATAGAAGTCATGGGCCTGACCCGTCAAAATCGCGCCGCGCCATGTATATAGGCGTGCCGCGATTTCCCTCAAACAGGGAGGATGTAATTTTGCTTCAAAAATCACAGCACGGCTTGAAATTGGCGTGGCGCGATTTCCTTCGAACAGACTTCAATATTTAAGCTTTTTGCACTCCAGAACAGTATAAATTGCATGAGAACTCTATCAAAATGTCACAATAAGTCCTAAAAATTACGTAATGACAGCATGTCATCACAACCCCAAACTTAAACCATTCCTTGTCCTCAAGGAATTTGCTTGCAACAGTGACAAATGACAGTAAAATAACAGTTACCTGACAAAACGATAGTACCCAAAAGTTCATTCTCCTTCTAGCTAAAGATGAGCTAGTTTGACTTGTTCGCATCCACCAATTCACAACTCCTCGCATCAAATTGAAATAGGGTTCTACCAGTCGACATGCAGGTCTACATATTACCATACGCTTGAAAAGTTTCTAAACATCAATCAAAGTCAATATCATTACACACTTTTGAGGTCTTTAGGGTTATAACGAGGCTTAGGTGAAAGGTGGGATATATTTGGATAAGTAGGCTACACAAAATTTGAGTTAGGCATTCCTAAGGAAGTTAAAGCACAAAATTCAATCCTTTAATCATTCACCTTGTGGAAATACAATCAATGCAAAGGTACTATAGAACATTTTTAACATTTAGGGACAATCGAGTTTGAAGTTACTCGGATTTTAAATGTTTTGTCCCTTTTTCATCATTCAAATTTTTTTTTTGATACACCATTTTTGTGTGTATTTTGCATGTCAATTTCATATTTCTTTCATTTTTGTTCTCTTATTCTCTAGTACCCCCACCCCAAACTTAGTTGGTTGCAAATTCCAATAGCAACCCCAAACTTAATCTTTAGCAACATTCTACAATGCCTTAACTCAGAAAATACATTAAGGGACAAGTCCTAAAAGTCTCTAGGCTTGTAATGTAGTTTGTCACCGAACAAAAAGTTCTAATCCTACCGGCTCACAATTGGTTAAGAAAGGATAAATTCAACAAATTAAAACAGGGTAGGCTTCAAAAAGGCTCACAGGACCAATCACTTTTGCCTCAATGTGTAATCGACAAAGACCAATCAATAATAGAGAAACAATGCAAGTTCTAGAAATGTAGTTGCATGGAAAACTAATCTAAATATAAGTAAATTGAAAAACAAATTTGGCAATGAACCTTATGGCTGAGATTTCTGGGAGTATGTGACTACCTAGCAACGCCGTACACTTCGCCTTTGAATCAAGTCACCCCTTCTTTAGAACTTTTGGAATACCGTTTCATCAAACAACTGTTACTAAACTGGAATAGGTCACATGAAACAAAACAAATTCATTAATAATAAACAAGTGCAGGAGCAATTACAATAGGGAAATAAGTTCAATGGACTTCGACATTAAAAAGAAAATAAAGAAAATGAATTGAAAACAAAGTAAATCTAGTGGGTTGCCACCCACTCAGCGCTTCTTTATCGTCACTAGCTTGACTGCTAAGGATCCTCAGAGGTCCTTCAGATTGAGTGCCACCCTTCCTTTTGGTAGGTCGCCACCTAGGTATGGTTTAACTCTTTGTCCATTTACTTTGAAACTTCGATCTCCTTCAGGTGTCACTAGTTCAACAGCTCCATATGGTGACACACTTTTGACCAAGAATGGTCCAGACCATTTTGACTTGAGCTTCCCAGGAAACAGCTTCAACCTGGAATTATACAACAAAACTAGTTGTCCACAGTTAATATCCCTAGGCACTAAGTTTTTGTCATGATACCTTTTTGTCCTGGCTTTATAGATGAGCGCATTTTCATACGCTCTAAGCCTCATCTCCTCAAGTTCATTAAGTTTCAAAATTCTTTTCTTACCAGCGGCTACTTAATCAAAATTTAAGGCCTTAATCGCCCAATAAGCTTTATGTTCTAGCTCGACTGGAAGATGACATGCCTTCCCATAGACTAACTGATAGGGTGAGAACCCAAGATGGGTCTTAAAGGCTGTCCTATATGCCCACAGTGCGTCATCTAATTTCCTAGACCAATCTTTCCTATTTGACGCAACTGTCTTCTCCAGAATCTGTTTCAGCTGTCGGTTTGAAACCTCTGCTTGACCACTAGTTTGTGGGTGATAGGGAGTTGCAACTTTGTGCTTAATGTTATACTTTTTGAGCACATTTTCAAGAAAATTATTGCAAAAATGCTTCCCCCCATCACTGATCAATACTCTAGGGGTTCCAAACCTAGTGAAAATATTCTTTTGAAGGAAGTTGACAACCGTTTTGGCATCATTAGCAACACATGGTATCGCTTCAACCCACTTTGTGACATAATCAACACAGACTAGAATATGGAGATAAGAGTAAGAGGAAGGGAATGGTCCCATAAAATCAATACCCCAACAATCAAATGGTTCAACTTCAATGATTCCTTTTAGGGGCATTTCATTCCTCTTTGATATGTCACCTGTCCTTTGGCATCTGTCACATCTTGTGACAAAGTCGTGGCAATCTTTGAAAAGGGTGGGCCACCATAATCCACTTTGCAAAATTTTTGCAGCTGTTCTTTCTCCACTGTGGTGGCCTCCATAAGCTGAGCTATGGCAGTGCCACATGATACTATGTGCTTCCTCACCTGCAACACAACGTCTAATCAAACCGTCAGTACCTACCTTAAACAGATACGGGTCATCCCACAAGTAGTGGTTTGCATCTTTGAAGAACTTTTTCCTCTGAGGGTAGGTCAGATCATCAGGAACTATGTTGCCGGCCTTAAAGTTTGCCATGTCAGCAAACCAAGGTCTTTCTCCAATAGCAAACAGCTGTTCATCGGGGAACTCGGCCTTGATGGCCTTCTCCTTCTTTGTCACCTCATCATTCTCCAGCGTTGAGAGGTGGTCAGCTACCACGTTCTCGACTCCCTTCTTGTCACGAATTTCAAGATCAAATTCTTGCAATAATAGGATCCACCTCAACAGTCGAGGCTTTGAATCCCCTTTAGTTAAGAGATATTTGAGAGCTGCATGATCTGTAAAAACAATGACTTTGGAGCCTATTAGATAAGAACGAAATTTTTCCAATGCAAAGATTACCGCAAGCAATTCCTTTTCAGTTGTGGAATAGTTAACTTGATTTTCATTTAAAACCTTGCTTGCATAGTAAATTGCATGGAAAAATTTGTTCTTGCGTTGGCCTAGGACTGCACCAACAGCATAATCACTTGCATCACACATAAGTTCAAAAGGTAAATCCCAATCGGGTGCAATGATTATTGGTGCAGTCACCAACTTGTTTTTAATCAAAGAAAAAGCATTTAGACATTCAGAATCAAAATTAAACTCGTTTTCTTTGACCAAGAGGTTACAGAGGGGTTTGGAAATTTTAGAAAAGTCTTTTATGAACCGCCGATAGAAACCGGCATGCCCCAAGAAACTCCTCACTCCTTTAACATTGACGGGTGGAGGAAGTTTCTCTATAACCTCTATCTTGGCTTGGTCCACCTCAATGCCTTTAGCACTTATTTTATGCCCCAAAACTATACCTTCAGTTACCATAAAATGACATTTTTCCCAATTCAAAACAAGGTTAGTTTCGGTGCATCTTTTAAGTACAGCATTTAAATGGAACAAGCATTGATCAAAAGACTTACCAAAGACAGAAAAGTCGTCCATAAATACCTCAATGTTCTTCTCTATCATATCAGAGAAGATGGAAAGCATGCACCTTTGAAAGGTTGCCGACGCATTACACAGCCCAAAGGGCATCCTTCGATAAGCAAACACTCCAAATGGACAAGTGAAGGCAGTCTTTTCTTGATCCTCCGGAGCCACTGCAATTTGATTATACCCCGAATACCCATCCAAGAAGCAATAAAAGGCTTGGCCAGCCAATCTCTCAATCATTTGATCCATGAATGGTAATGGAAAGTGGTCCTTTCTTGTTGCGGTATTCAACCTCCGGTAGTCTATACACATTCTCCAACCAGTGACGGTGCGGGTAGGTATCAATTCATTTTTTTCATTTGCTACCACCGTCATTCCTCCTTTCTTGGGTACCACATGAACTGGACTTACCCATGAGCTATCTGAGATAGGGTAGATCATACCTGCATCTAGTAACTTCAGCACCTCTTTCTTCACCACTTCCTTCATTGTTGGGTTAAGTCTCCTTTGAGGTTGAACCACCAGTTTGTATTCAGCCTCCATGTGTATTTTGTGCATGCAATAAGCTGGACTAATACCCTTCAAATCAGAAATGTTCCACCCCAAAGCTCCTTGATTGTCTCTTAACACCCTCATTAATTTTTCTTCTTCCAAAGGTGTCAAGGTATTGCTGATGATTACTGGTTTAGAGGCATCCTTAGTGAGAAAAACATATTTCAAGTGAGAAGGGAGTTCTTTTAATTCTGGATTTTTCTCTCCTTCTCCACTCAAAATAGGAGCATCCATAGAGTACTTACCCATTAATTCTTCTATTTTTACCGGACCCAACTCTTGCTTGCTTGCTTCTAGTTGCTTCACACAATCACTTACTTCAAGATCTTCATCATCTCCACATCTTGCTATAGAATTCACAATTGTACGTTCAAGAGGTTGTGTTGGTTGATGGTCACAAGAGTCATCTTTAACTATTTCTTCAACAATGTCAATCCGGTAACACTTGGGATTTTCATCTTTGTGCTTCATGGCCTCAAATATATTAAACACTGCTTGCTCCTTATGGAATCTCAACATTAGCTCTCCTTTCTCAATGTCAATCAAAGCACGACCAGTTGCAAGGAAAGGTCTTCCTAGAATGAGTGGCATATCCTCATCTTCAGCCATATCTAAGATCACAAAATCTGCTGGGAACACCAAGTCATTAACCTTGACTAGCACATCTTCCAGCACACCGAACGGATAAGAGATTGACCGATCAGCTAAAGTAATGGTCATTCTTGTTGGTTTTGGTTCCCCACACTTAAGCTTCTTCATCATTGAAAGAGGCATCAGGTTTATACTTACTCCCAAGTCACATAAAGCTCTTCCAATGTCTACCAGTCCAATTGAACAAGGGATAGTGAAAGCACCAGGATCCTTCAGCTTAGGTGGCAGCTTCTTTTGAAGAATAGCACTACAATTTTCAGAAAGTGCAATGTTCTCATCATCCTTAGGCTTCCTTCGTTTAGTCAACAAGTCTTTCATGAACTTAGCATATAATGGCATTTGATCAAGAGCTTCGCCGAAAGGAATATTCACCTGAAGTTGTGAGAAAAGTTGCATGAACTTCTTGAATTGACCTTCATCCTTTTCTTTCTTCTTTGAAAGGTGAGGGTATGGAAGCTTCACATATGATGGAATAACCTGCGGTTTGTCTCCATCCTTTAATATTTGACTCTTCGTCTTCCTCAAGATTGAATCTTCATCAATTAACTTCTCACTTTTTTATCCCTCTATTTTTTTCTTCCTTTCGTTTTCAACTACTCCATGATCATTGTCTTTTTCAACTACACCCTCATTATTTTTTTCAACTTCACCATTCTCCTCCACCTCAACTACATCATCAACCTTCTTTGGAGCTTTTGGAACTAAAGGTGTTAAAACCTTTTTGCTCCTCAATTCAATAGCATTACAAGACTCATTCTTAGGGTTGTCTTTAGTGTTACCTGAGAATCCGCCTTTATTTTGTTCAGTCAATTGCTAAGCTAATTGCCCCAGTTGAGTTTCAAGCATCTTCCTAGAAGCTTCATTGTTCTTTCTTTCAGCTTCTTGACTCTTTTTCATCTCTTCAAAGTTGCCTTGAGTCATCTTCATGAAGTTCATCATAGTTTCCTCAAGAGCTGATGGCTTTCTTTGTTGTTGTTGAGGAGGAGTAAGCATCTGAGAATTCAAAGCGTTGTTATTCGAGTAGCTTAGATTGGGATGCTTGTTGATTCCTGGAGTGTAGTACTGATTTTGCCTTTGATATCCTCCCATGTAGTTAGCTTCTTCATTAGAACCTTCTGGTACACATTCACCATTGGGATGTTCTTCACCACATAGATCACATTTGATTGCAGCCACTTGTTGTTGCTTATGAGCCAAAGTGAAGCCTTGAAACTCCTTAGTTAGAGCTTCGATTTGTTTGTTCATAGCTGCTTGGTTAGCAAGGATAGCAGTTTGTTCACTCACCCCAAACACTCCTCTTTCTTTCTTCTTAGCTTCAGTACGATACTCATTTCCAGCCATGTTCTCGATTAAAGCTTGGACTTCATGATCAGTTTTGCTCTTGAGACTACCTCCCGCGGAAGCATCTAAGAACATCCTAGTGTTTGGTGTTACCCCCTCAGTGAAGATTTGGAGGTATTGTTTCTCGGTGAACTCATGATTAAGGCATCTCTTAAGAAGCAAATTGAATCGCTCCCAAGCATCATATAATGACTCACCTTCTCCTTGCTTGAAGTTAGAGATCTCCATCTTCTTTTCCCAATATTTAGACATAGGGAAATATTTCTCCAAGAACTTCAGCTCTAACTCTTCCCATGTTTGGACAGTCCCGTTTGGTATTGTTAACAACCAATCTTTTGCTCTTCCCGTCAAGGTGAAAGGAAATAGCCTTAGTTTCTTTTGTGCTTCAGTCACGGTGGCTAGTTGCACACAAAACTCGCAAGTTTCAGCAAAGCGGCTCAAGTGTTCATGAGGACTCATAGCTTCAGTCCCATCGAATTGCTTGTCCCTCAAACCGTTGAGGACAGTTGTCTTGATGTCGAAAGCTACGGGGTTAGCTGGTTGAAAAGTATGGGTCAGTTGACCGCGATGAGTGGCTAACCCGTAGTCTCCTAGCTTAGGTCTCGGTGGTACAACTCCTTCACCTTCCATAGTTGTAGATTTAGGAGAAGAGATCGTTTCAGATTCAATTGAGAGTGGCTCCGGTATTTGTTCTCGAACACCCGGTGGAACGGACTGAGCTAACCTTTGCGACCGGACAGCTTTCCGAAGTGCTCTAGCAGTTCTTTCAATTTCCGGATCGTACTCTAAGTCGTCTGAACTCTGTTTACCTCGCATAAACAGCAAAATACCTTAGTAGCACTGCACAACGCAAAGTAATCAAGTGAATATGAAAACAGAAAAATAAAAATTAAAAACAAAAAATTAAATTGCAAAAACCCTAAATTATAACGTAATTGCCTTGTTGAAATAATTCAACAGTCCCCGGCAACGGCACCAAAAACTTGATAGGCGATTGGCAAGAGCACCAAATACTATCGAAGTAGTAAAATTATCGATCCCACGAGGACTGTTTTTAACTTCAATAATTCAATTGCGTTATAGAAATAGGATGTATAAAATTTATTTTGTTTTGCCACTAGGCAGTAGATTTGGTTTGATTTTAATTAAATCAAGAAACAGATAATAAAGATTTGTTAAGAAAATATGAGAGAAAGATGAGATCAGATCCGTCGAATCCTCTAAGTTTCCCTAATTGGTCTACTGCACCTATTTGTTATGAATCCTCTTTCTAATTTACGATGATTAACAAAATAGCCCTAATCAATCCCTTGAGTTAGGACCCTCTTCTTAAACTACAGCCCCTAATTCCTTAGGTGGTCTAATAATTCTTGAAGGTTTTACCGAACGTTAATCTATTATCACTAACAAACGATTATCTATTCCTAGACTAACCCTGTTTATTAGAACAATTCAATTAGGTCTAAGTTGAAAGCCATGGTCAGTGGTCATTCATTCTCACGAAATCAAGTTATATGTGATCAATATATAAAAAGCATTAAGAACGATTGAATTGAATAAACTAGAATTGAATTCATAAACAAAATAGAGTTTCACAGCAACATGTGTCAATTAGGGTTACAAAGATTCATCTCGGATCTAATCTCTAAGAGATTTAGCTACTCATAATCGAGTTTACAAATAGCATAATCATTGAAATAATTAAAACATACATGAATTGGTAAAAGGTTGAAAAAATCGCCCTTCTAGCCGTCTCCGATGTCTCAAAATCGCACTTTGCTCTCCAAAATCGTAACCCCTGTTCTTCAGATTGAGTGCAGTATTTATAGAAGTCATGGGCCTGACCCGTCAAAATCGCGTCGCGCCATGTATATAGGCGTGCCGCGATTTCCCTCAAACAGGGAGGATGTAATTTTGCTTCAAAAATCGCAGCACGGCTTGAAATTGGCGTGGCGCGATTTCCTTCAAACAGACTTCAATATTTAAGCTTTTTGCACTCCAGAACAGTATAAATTGCATGAGAACTCTATCAAAATGTCACAATAAGTCCTTAAAATTACATAATGACATCATGTCATCATAAAGCTAGGGAAGAAATTGAAGAAAAGGATAAGTTGCTTATGAGAGATTCCAAGAGGGCTAGGGGTGCCCGTAACTTCTATGCCCGATACTGCAGTTATGAGTCTGAGTCTGAGTCTGAGGATGATACTTCCACTTCCTATGCTTGAGGATTTCTGTTTCCTGTTGTTATTTCCAGTTGTTATTGTTGTTTTACATTTCAAAGTCTATCCCTTGGCTTAGTATTTCAAAGGGAGTTATCTTGTAAGACCTTGTGATGTTTGAATGTTTCAGTTTGTTTAGTAATGTTTACAAATTTCTAATTTGTCTAAAACCCTTCGATAACACAAAAAGAGTCTTTTTGCATATGCATTTACACATCTCATGCATCATATGCATTCATTGGTCACAAAAGACTTCCCTCGTGCTCATTGCCTCCTGGTTTTTCCGCCGCAGTCTGAAAGGTGGCTCGTGCTCGCAAGGTTTACCAACCAGCTAGAATTCATCAGACAAGATTGTATAAGAGAAGAAACATGGCTAACATTGAAGAAGAAAATGCTCAGCTCCGCGCCGAATTGGCTGCTATGAAAGAAGATTTGGCTAAGGCTCATGACACTATGTCCGCTCTGACGGCTGCGCAAGAACAACCAGCCACATCTGTCCCAGCTTCTACTGAAGGGATTCCATCTATCCCACTGTCTACTGTGGCTTCTGATGCTCGATTTGTTATGCCCAATGGGCGCCCTTACGGACTCTCAGCTTTCTATGCTCCTAATACTGCAGCCGGTATTTCTGGTATTGCCAATCAAGGACCTATTCCTGCAACAACCTTTGCTTCTACGAAAACTTCTATGCCTCAAGTGACTACTGTTGTTACCGATCCTGTTGTACACACTGTGCAACAGATAATCGATGTTGATACTCCGCGTGGATAGGATCCTATAGTGGAGGCTATTAAAGAACAGTTAAGAGAGCTAGCTGGAGAACTCCGCGAGGTCAAAGCTAGCCGTGGGAACGGTGTTTCTGCTAAGGCTCGTGATCTATGCCTGGTATCCCGATTTGAGATTCCTAAGAAGTTCAAAGTGCCATATTTTGACAAATACAATGGATCTTCTTGTCCACATAGCCATGTCATTCAGTACGTCCGAAAGATGGCCAACTACGCAGATAATGATGCGCTGATGATCCACTGCTTCCAGGATAGCTTGATGGAAGATGCGGCAGACTGGTACACTGGTCTGAGCAAAGATAATATCCATACTTTTGAGGAACTCGCTGCTGCTTTTGAAAATCATTATGAGTTTAACACCCGCTTGAAGCCGAATAGGGATTCTCTTAAGTCTTTGTCTCAGAAGTCAGATGAAACCTTCCGTGAATATGCTCAGAGATGGAGAGGGGCAGCTGCCCGTGTTTCTCCTCGGCTTGATGAGGAAGAACTGACATAGACGTTCCTGAAAACTTTGAAGAAGGAATATGTTGAAAGAATGATAGTCTCTGCTCCAAATAATTTCTCCAACATGGTTACTATGGGAACTCGTCTAGAGGAGGCTGTCAGAGAAGGTATCATTGTTCTTGAAAAAGGTGAGTCCTCAGCTAGCGCGCCAAAGATGTATGGTAATGGCCACCATATGAAGAAAGAATCTGAAGTAGGGATGGTATCTGGTAACCAGTCTACAGCTGCTGCTCAGTTACCTCCACCCTACCAATACATGCAGTACTCTCAACATCCTTTCTTCCCACCATTCTACCAGCAATATCCTCTGCCACCGGGTCAACCACCAGTACCCATTAATGCCATTGCCCAGCAGGTACAACAGCAGCCACAACAACAGGGTCCTCGGCCCAGGACTTATTTTCCTCCAATACCAATGCGGTATGCCGATCTGCTCCCAACTCTACTCGCTAAAGGCCACTGCGTCACCAGACCAGGCAAGCCTCCGCCTACGCCATTGCCTCCCAGGTTCCGACAGGATCTCACATGTGAATTTCATCAGGGCGCTCAAGGCCACGATGTAGAAGGTTGCTATGCTCTGAAGTACGTTTTAAAGGATCTGATGGACAGAGGACGGTTGACTTTTGAAAATAGTGTTCCTCATGTTCTTGACAATCCACTTCCAAACCATGCTGCCGTTAACATGATCGAGACTTTCGAAGGAGTTCGTGTTCCTCGAGAGGCTCCCACTTTAGATGTCCGTAATGTTGCTACTCCTTTGGTGCCGCTACATGTCAAACTTTGCCAAGCTTCTTTGTTTAATCACGATCATGCTTCTTGTTCAGAATGTCTTCAAAATCCTATGGGTTGTTGTATGGTGCAAGGTGATGTACAAAGCCTAATGGATAGCAAACACTTAATTGCCAGTGATGTTTGTGTGATTGTGCCAGTGTTTCATGATCCTCCTACTGGGGGTGTGCCTCAGACAAAGAATGTTGAACCTTTGGTAATCAGGTTACCTGGCCCAGTATCTTATGCCTCTACTAAAGCAATCCCTTACAAGTATGATGCGACCATGATTGAGAGTGGGGTAGAAGTGCCTCTGGTATCCCCAACTGCGGTTGATAACGTTGCTGAAGAAATTACAATTCTGAGAAGCGAAAAGGTCCGTCCATCCTTGTTCCAAAAGAAGGTGGTTACACCTGTTGCCACGGTAACTCCACCAGTTGCTCCTCCTGTTGTCAAGAACGCCGGCCCATCAGGCCAGTCTATTGAAGAGTATAATCTGGACGAAATTCTGAGGCTTATTAAAAAGAGCGATTATAAGATTGTAGACCAGCTGCTGCAAACTCTGTCAAAAATATCCATCTTGTCTCTGCTCCTGAGCTCAGAAGCTCACAAGAAAGTGTTGATGAAAGTGCTGGAACAGGCCTTTGTTGATCATGAAGTCTCCGTGGATCAGTTCGATGGAATAGTAGGTAACATTACTGTTTGCAATAACTTGGGGTTTGGTGACGATGAACTCCCCGAAGCAGGAAAACACCACAACTTAGCTTTGCATATCTCAGTGCACTGTAAGTCTGACATGATATCCAATGTGCTGGTGGACACTGGATCATCCTTAAATGTAATGCGTGAGTCTACACTGAGACAGTTGAGTCATCATGGAATTTCTCTAAGGGGAAGCAGCTATTTGGTTAAGGCTTTTGACGGATCTCGTAAAGATGTTCTTGGAGAAGTAGATCTGGCAATTACCATCGGTCCTGAGACGTTCCAGATCACTTTACTGGTCATGGACATCAATGTTTCTTACAGTTGTCTCCTCGGAAGACCGTGGATTCACAACGCTGGGGCAGTAACTTATACTCTGCACCAGAAGCTCAAGTTTGTGAGGAATGGTAAGCTTGTCACTATACATGGTGAAGAAGCGTATCTGGTTAGCCAAGTGTCATCTTTCTCTTGTGTTGAAACAGGGTCCGCTGAAGGGACGTCATTTCAAGGCTTGACTGTTGAAGGTGCAGAGCCCCGGAGAGCTAGTGCTAGTATGGCTTCATTGAAAGACGCCCAGAAAGCTGTTCAAGAAGGGCAAGCTGCTGGCTGGGGCAAAGTGATTCAGATTTTGGAGAATAAGCGCAAAGAGGGCCTTGGGTTCTTCCCGACCTCGGGCGTTTCAACAGGGACTTTCTACAGTGCTGGGTTTATCAATGCTATTGCTGAAGATGCTGCTGAAAGTAGTTATGTGCCTACGTTTGTTGTACCAGGAGGCACCGTGAGAAATTGGGAGGCCATTGATATTCCTTTAGTCATCATGCTTCCATGTAATGTGTCTTGTTGCTCATGTTTTCTTTGTTTTCAAAATAACAATCCTTTCGCTCTGCCCAAGGCGAAAGTGATGACTTTGTAAGGGCATGTTTGTTTCGGCATTGCCGTTATTAATAAAAATTGTCGTTCTTCTCACGACTCTTTGTTTTTTACTTTTTAGTGCCTTTTTCTTGGAAATAATGGTAATGCCAGAAAAAACCAAAACGTCTTTATTTTCTTATTAATTTCAAAAATCTGCATGGAAAAATCTTTTCTAAAAATCATCCCAATCATATTATGCAGATTGAACCATAATAAACCCGTTGAACACAATGACCCTACGGTTCCTCCAAATTTTGAATTCCCTGTATGTGAAGCTGAAGATGAGGAGGATGACGAAGAGATACCGTATGAGATCACCCGACTGCCTGAGCAAGAAAGGAGAGCCATTCAGCCTCACCAGGAAGAAATTGAGCTTATCAACCTGGGTACTGAAGAGGGCAGGCGGGAGATCAAAATTGGCGCTGCACTTGAGCCAGAAGTGAAAAGGAAGATTACTCAGCTTCTCCATGATTACCCAGATGTCTTTGCATGGTCCTATGAAGATATGCCGGGTCTGAATCCCAAGATTGTGGAACATCGGATACTGACAAGACCTGAATGCCCTCCTGTCAAACAGAAATTGAGAAGGTCTCGTCAAGACATGGCTCTTAAGATCAAGGCTGAGGTGCAAAAGCAAATTGATGCGGGCTTCCTCATGACAGCTGAATATCTTGAGTGGATTGCCAACATTGTACCAATACCAAAGAAAGATGGGAAAGTTCGAATGTGTGTTGATTACAGAGATTTGAATAAAGCCAGTCCGAAAGATAACTTCCCATTGCCTCATATTGATGTGCTCGTTGACAGTACTGCTCAATCCAAAGTGTTCTCCTTTATGGATGGGTTCTCTGGCTATAACCAGATACGAATGTCGCCTGAAGATAGACAAAAGACGTCCTTCATCACTCTGTGGGGAACATTCTGTTATAAAGTGATGCCGTTCAGCTTGATAAATGCTGGTGCTACCTATCAAAGAGGTATGACTACTATGTTTCATGATATGATTCACAAAGAGATTGAAGTATATGTTGATGACATTATTGTGAAATCAAGTGATGAAGAGCAATATGTCGTGTATTTGAAAAAGATGTTTGAAAGATTGAGAAAGTACAAGCTGCGGTTGAATCCTAACAAGTGTACATTCGGTGTAAGATCTGGAAAGTTGCTAGGCTTCATTGTCAGCCAAAGAGGCATTGAAGTTGATCCTGACAAAGTCCGAGCCATCAGAGAGATGCCGGCCCCTCGAACTGAAAAGCAAGTCAGAGGTTTCCTCGGACGCCTAAATTACATTTCAAGGTTTATATCCCACATGACTACTACCTGTGCACCAATTTTCAAATTGCTCAGAAAGAATCAGTCTGTTGTATGGAATGATGAATGCCAGGAAGCTTTTGATAGCATCAAAGAATACCTGTTGGAACCACCTATCCTTGTCCCGCCAGTGGAAGGAAGGCCTTTGATTATGTACCTGTCAGTGTTAGATGAGTCTGTGGGTTGTGTTCTCGATCAACAAGACGAGACTGGAAAGAAAGAACATGTTATCTACTATCTGAGTAAGAAATTCACCGACTGTGAGACTTGGTATACAATTCTTGAAAAGACTTGTTGTGCTTTAGCTTGGGCTGCCAAACGCCTGCGTCATTATATGGTGAATCATACAACTTGGTTGATATCCCGAATGGATCCAATCAAGTATATCTTTGAAAAGCCTGCTGTCACCGGAAGGATTGCACGCTGGCAAAAGTTGTTATCTGAATATGACATTGTGTACAAGGCTCAAAAAGTAATCAAAGGAAGTATCCTTGCTGAGCCTCTTGCTTGTTAACCTCTTGATGATTACCAGCCGATCAAGTTTGATTTCCCTGATGAAGAGATTATGTATCTAAAAGCAAAAGACTGTGAAGAACCACTGATCAATGAGGGGCCGGATCTCAATAGCAAATGGGGGTTGGTATTTGATGGCGCTGTCAATGCTTATGGTAAAGGGATTGAGGCCATTATTGTAACTCCACAGGGGCACCACATTCCTTTTACTGCTCGAATAACTTTTGAATGCACGAACAACGTGGCTGAATATGAAGCATGCATCTTGGGCATTGAAGAAGCCATTGATATGAGAATTAAGCACCTTGACATCTATAGAGATTCCGCACTTGTTATTAATCAGATAAAAGGTGAATGGGAGACTCATCATGAGAAGCTGATCCCTTACCGTGACTATGCAAGACGTCTGTTGACATACTTTACAAAGGTTGAGCTGCACCATATCCCTCGGGATGAAAACCAGATGGTTGATGCTCTTGCTACTTTGTCTTCCATGTTTCGTGTGAACCACTGGAAAATGTGCCCGTAATCAAAGTGCAGCGTCATGTGTTTACTATTGAAAATATGCCAGATCAGGCTGATGAAGATGTGAATGATGGAAAACCTTGGTATTATAATATCAAACAGTTCTTGCAGAATCGTGAATATCCACCTGGTGCTTCCAACAGGGATAAAAAGACCCTGAGGAGATGGGCTAGTAGATTCCTTCTGGACGGAGAAATCCTATACAAGAGGAACTACGACATGGTCTTGTTGAGATGTGTTGATGTACAAGAAGCTGAGAAATTGATGCACGATGTACATGACGGCACTTTTGGGACCCATGCTACATGTCACACTATGTCAAGAAAGCTGTTAAGAGCCGGCTATTACTGGATAACTATAGAGCGTGACTGCTACAGACATGCTAAGAGATGCCACAAATGTCAAATTTATGCTGACAAAATTCATGTGTGTCGCGTCATTTTTCGGAGGTCAAGGCTATTTGATTAGCTTATTGACTCACTAATTTATTTCACGACCGAACATTTAATTTTTAAGAAAAAGGGAAAAAAGTTCAAACACCCCATATTGAAAAGATTTAGGGTTCGGGGGTTAGTTACATAAAGGGAAGGTGCTAGCACCCTTTATGTCCGTAGTACTCTACGGGAACCTCTTGGTTTTATTTAATTAATGTGCTATAACTTGCTTATTTTGAAAAAATTGAATTTTGAATAGTTAAAAAAGGAAAGACCTAATTATCTACATTTTATTGATTTGGAAGGACGAGTGTCCTCTGCCTACGTACCCATGAGGGATCAAAACCTCGTAGTTCGGGGTTAAAAAACTGACGTTTGATTGGTTGTGTATTTTTTATTAGTTTGAAAAAGGTCAAAAATTGGGGGATGACAGATGCCCCTATTTAAGTTTCTTCGTCCGGAGATTTGAAGATGGAATCTTTGATTCGATCGGACCGGAGAGACTTAAATATAAAGTACACCAATTTTGGACCTAAGATGCTATGAATGCTCGTGAAATGCTTGTATGAATGCAGGACAACAAAGATGACTTGACTGGGATAAGAAAGAACAATGGGATACCCAAGTTCGTTGAAGAAAGGGATCCGACTTTGCTGGGGAATGTAGTTTTACTGGGGAAAAGATTGTCTACTACCGTATTGGTTGTGTGGAGACAAAAACTTTGGGGTGACATCTCTTGAACGATAAACTAGGGACGACACATTTGAAATTGAATTTGAAATTGATTAGTGACATCACTAGAACAGCCACGCTGGGGATGACACTTTTGAAATTGAAATTGATTAATGACATCACTGGAACAACTAACGTTGGGGACGACACTTTTTTGAAATTGAAATTGAAATTGAAATTGATTAGTGACATCACTAGAACAGCCACGCTGGGGATGAAACTTTTGAAATTGAAATTGATTAATGACATCACTGGAACAACTAACGCTGAGGATGACACTTTTTGAAATTGAAATTGAAATTGATTAGTGACATCACTAGAACAGCCATGCTGGGGATGACACTTATGAAATTGAAATTGACCGGTGACATCACTAGAACAGCTAACGCTGGGGATGACACCTCTGAAATTGAAATGGAAATTGATTAGTGACACCACTTGAACAGCTAACGCTGGGGATGACACTTTTTATAAGACAAGAATTTTTCGCAAGCTATTCGCTTGACACACAGGTAACAAAAGATGTTTGCAAGCTATTCGCTTGACACACACGATGACAAAAGAGGGTTGCAAGCTATTTGCTTGACACCAAGGTAACAAAATAGGTTTGCAAGCTATTCGCTTGACACCAAGATAACAATAGAGGTTTGCAAGCTATTCGCTTGACACCAGGATAACAGTAGATGTCTGCAAGCTATTCGCTTGACACCAGGATAACAATAGAGGTTTGCAAGTTATTCGCTTGACACACATGATGACAAAAGAGGATTGCAAGCTATTCGCTTGACACATAGGTAACAAAATAGGTCTGCAAGCTATTCGCTTGACGCACCATGAGTGAAGATCAAACTGAAGGGATACGACAAAACCAGACTATGGGTGACTGATGCTACCATGTATGAATGATGTTATGTATATATTGTGTATATATGAATGTATGAATATGTTAAAGTATTAATGTATGAATGTATGAATGTATGGATGTAACTTGTATGACTGTGACAGGTGACTCGATGAAACAAGACAAGACATGTAAGATGAGAGGTGGACTGACATCGCAGTACAAACACTCGGCAAACTTCCTTGGAGATGATACTATTGTGAACAAATCGAGCCGTTGATCGGGTGAAGCTCGATAAAAGGTAGCAACTGATGCCTCCTAGGGAGCAAACCCATTGTTTAACCAAAAGTCTGGAAGAAATCGCCATTTGTAAATCAGCGCGGAGTGCTTTTCCCCTGGCATGCTTCAACAGTCATGTTTCTTGTATATATATTTTTTTTTTTGAAAAATCCCTAACTTTTGCCTGGACCACCCTTTCGGGTTTTCAGTCCACCGGGAATATATTTCTTTTTTTGTGCCCCTAATTTTTGCCTGGACCGCCCTTTCGGGTTTTCAGTCCACCGGGACGCTCTCTATTGCCTAAGCCGTCCTTTCGGGTTTTTCAACTTAGCGAGCTTTTTTTTTTGTATTTTTTTTTTTGTATTTTTGGACTGTGACAGCATCTTGCACAAAGCAAAGGTCCTCTTCATTGTGCTTAGCCATGTTTCCCTTTCGGAGTGTAACCGTTATCGAAGCAGATGCTGATGTACGTTTCAACTACTCATGAGTTCAAATAGGGTGTGTTTGTTGTTCACACTTTTCAAAAGATGTAAAAAAAAAAGTTTTGTATTTTGAAAATTTTTGCTTCAAGTATTGTAATCAAAAATAGAAGAAAATTTTGCAAATAAAATAAACGAGAGTTCCAAATAAATGGTACAGGCTCAAATTTGATGAATTGAGTGGTGGCCTACCAATGGCGTGACTCCACAGATCTTTGAAAAATTTGGAAAATGGTAAATATATTGGAAGGTACATTAAACACAATAACCGTTATGCTCCCTGACAACTTTGAATGCCCCAGTTCCAAGTCTTTGATCTGCAGATACTTCGAATCGGAGGTTCTTTTGACGACTGGAATGCCCCAAGTGGATTGTACCTGACCGGATGCAGTTACTTTGTCTTTTGATCCTTAACTTTTGCATAGAACGCCCTTTCGGGTTTTCAATCTATCAGGATAATCATTTTTGTTCATGTCTCTAATTTTTGCCTGGACCGCCCTTTCGGGTTTTCAGTCCACCGAGACGCTCATTTTTGCCTAAGCCGCTTTTTAGAATTTGCAACTTATCGAGCTTTTATTTTTGACAAAGTATTTCTTGACTGCACCGACATTCATAGGACGTGTGAGTTTGTCACCATCCATAGTTGTAAAAGTCACTGCACACGAGCCTTCATAATTAGGCGTCTACTTGCCCCTGGAGTCTGGTTGGAAAGTAGTACAAAGTTACCTTCTTGAAATTCATGGGGGACGAACCTTTTTGTTAGAAGATTGTTTCAAACCTCTTTTGATATATTCATTCAAGGTCGTCATGCCTTTAAATTCGATCAAGCTTGGACTTTAGCAGAACTCCTATTGACGGGACTTCGACCTTCACGGGAAGCACGACCTCCATGTTGCATATTGGGGAAGGAGGGGGGGTTGCCCCTGTTGAAATGTGTACTGAAGTACGATATCTGAGCAAAGAGAATGGTAGCACTCCGAGCCAATCTTTGTAATCGAATGTCATCTTCTGGACAACCTCCTTGATATTTTGTTTACAGCTTCAATGGCTAAGATGCCCCAGTATGTGAGAGATCTCGTCGGGAATCTCTTCATTCTCCTTCTTCAGCTTCGGACAAAGGGAACTCACGGTTGGAAGAGAGTACATGGTTAATGTGTTCAACGGGTTTTTTAATGCATGATTTGATTATTGATATAAACATTATGATTATGCAGATACGTGGAAATGATTAAAGGGAAATTTTTTTGGTTTTTTGTATTACCATTTTTCCAGAAAAAAAAGCACAAAATAAAAACAAAGTCGGGATCAAAGCGACTTTTTTAATGATGAAAATACATAAAGCAAAAAAAGCCCTAAACAAGTTCACTTCCGTCTCGGGTGGGACGAAAGGATTTTTTTTTTTTGAAAAACATAAAGCAACAAACAAACATATTAATTGAACAGATGAGTAATAGAAATAAACATCAGCAACGACCCGATTGCAGATTAAACATTTCATGTGTCAACCTTAGATACCAAGATCCGATAGCGGATTAACTTTCACATTCAAATTCAAACTCTTCGAAAGGTATAAGGTTTTTTCGGATCAACTTCTGAACTATCTTCTGCAACGCAAAACAGTGCTCGATATCATGACCTGGTGCCCCTTGATGGAAAGCACAACAGAGATCCGGCCTGTACCGGGATGTCAATTTTGCTGGCACTGGAGGAGGTGCCTTAGTGTAGACCAAATTCTTTTCGAGTAATTTTGGAAACAACTCTGCATACTTCATGGGAATCGGATCAATCTGTTTCCTTGAAGCCTGTTGTCGAGGCTGTTGTTGACATTGTTGAAATTGGGGTTGATAACCCGGATTTTGAACAACATTTATGAAAGGAATATCAACGACAGCAGGGTGATAAGCCAGATACTGTTGTTGAGGCTGACTTTCCACTGCATTCATTTCTTGGTCTTCCTCCTCTGAACGGTCAGCGGGAACACTTTCTTTGACCAGACGTCCTTCTCGAACCCCTTCTTCAAGACGCATTCCCGTAATCATCATCTTTGCAAAGTTGTTGGGAGCATTTCCAACCATTTTCTCATAATAAAACTGATCCAGAGTCTTCAAGAAAATCTCAGTCAATTCTTTCTCTTCCAGAGGTGGACGAACTTGATCAGCAAAATCTCTCCATCGCTGGGCATATGCCTTGAAAGATTCATTATCATTTTGGGTCATGGCCCGGAGTTCGTCTCTGTCTGGGGCCAAGTGCAAGTTGTAGTTGTATCGTTGGACGAAAGCATTACCCAAATCTTTGAAAGTTTTGACATTAGCACGGTTTAGGCCCATGTACCATTTCAAAGCGGCACCAGTCAGGCTATTTTGAAAGCAGTAGATAAGAAGCTTATCATTGCCGACTTGAGGAGACATCTTTCTGGCATACATTGTCAAATGGTCCTTAGGGCAAGTATTCCCTTTGTACTTCTCAAAATCAGGGACCTTGAATTTGCGTGGTATCACGACATTTGGTACCAAGCAGAGATCATAAGCACTTTCCCCAAACAGTTCTTCCCCACGGAGAGCTTTCAATTCCAACCATAATGCATCAAACTTCTCTCTCAGTTCTTCTACCTGATTATATGCAACCACGCTTCCTGGTTGATAGATAGGTTCATGAACCAAAGGAGTTGAGTAGGTCATAGCAGCTTGAGGGAACAAAGGATCAGGTTGAGGGATGGGCATTGTTTGTTGCACAAAAGGAGCTTGAACCTTAGAGACACCAGGACAGAATACTTCACCAGAATTCAAAGGTGTGCTCGAGAGATAACCTTCCAGCATAGCATGTTGAGGAGTACTAACAAACACTGTTGAAATCGGGGTAGTGGAAGCAACCGTCTGAGCTTGAGTACTGACAACTGGAAGAGACAATGGCTGACCCTGTGCAACCGTCATCAAAGATACTAAGTTCTTCAAAATCTCATTTTCGGCCCGGAGGGTTGTCACCTCTTCACGAAGCTTGTGGTTCTCTTGTTTAAGATGATCCATTCTGATTTGCTCGAGTGTTGTAGATGTGAGTAGACTGATGGATTGACCTTTTGTACGCAGAAACAAAGTATGAGACACGGACTAGAAACTATGATTGCAAAATGATGCATGATACTTATGCAGAAATATTTATTTTATCGAAGGATTTGTCAAAGTAATTGTAAACATCATAAGGAACATTGTTTCATTTGATGATTGAAAATATTACAAACAGTCCCTTTTTGAGAGCAAAAGCAAAACTGAGGAAAAAGTTCCTAGCAAAGCTAAAGACTAGTTAAGACTTTTGAAGATGTATTTATTGATGTTAATACCTTTATCTAAGTCCTTCGATACTGATTTTTTTTTTAATGAATGAATGCATGTATGCATGGTTATGCTAACACAAACGGTGAAAATATGGTGAGTTTAAGTCCACATGTTGGAGTCAAGGGTAACAACGCCATTTTGTAAGGACTATGGTTTCATTTGTAATTGTAACAAGGGTTCTACCAAGTTCCCAAATTGCAACTACCCTTATGAATATATTGGTGTATAGGAATGCTCCTAGTCCAATATCATCCACAAGGAAGTCTAGTTTGAACGTAGTATCTCGTGACAACTAAAGTCAAGAATGCTCTTGGTTTAGCCACCGCACTACGTCCTAAAAAGGCCAAGATGTGTTAAGGGTTACTAAGGTCCACGACTTCACGGGACACTCACATTGAAAGTAATAACGTCGACATGAATGCTCATGACAACAAGAGTACTACCTTCCGTGAGGCCTCCGCCGAGTAGGGTTATCACATGTACACATGGTCCAAGAATGCTCTTGGTATGGCACTATGATTATACCCCATCCTATCTTATGTTTCTCTCAAGTCCGGGTTAGGACTTATCTCACCACTCACGTTAAGAAAAGAAGAAAGAAAGAAGAAGAAAGAACATATGTACATGTATTTCCATCTTTTATTTTTTGATTTTTTTAAGCAAGTTATAACACAAAAATTAAATAAGACCAAGTTAGGCTCAACCCTCTTAGGGGGTATCCCCCAGCGGAGTCGCCATTTCTGTCGCGTCATTTTTCGGAGGTCAAGGCTATTTGATTAGCTTATTGACTCACTAATTTATTTCACGACCGAACATTTAATTTTTAAGAAAAAGGGAAAAAAGTTCAAACACCCCATATTGAAAAGATTTAGGGTTCGGGGGTTAGTTACATAAAGGGAAGGTGCTAGCACCCTTTATGTCCGTAGTACTTTACGGGAACCTCTTGGTTTTATTTAATTAATGTGCTATAACTTGCTTATTTTGAAAAAATTGAATTTTGAATAGTTAAAAAAGGAAAGACCTAATTATCTACATTTTATTGATTTGGAAGGACGAGTGTCCTCTGCCTACGTACCCATGAGGGATCAAAACCTCGTAGTTCGGGGTTAAAAAACTGACGTTTGATTGGTTGTGTATTTTTTATTAGTTTGAAAAAGGTTTTAAAATGGAGAAGCCAAATGGCAAAATGAATTTGTTTGTATTTTTTATGTTAAAGAAAAATGACTTGAAATATGATTAAATTGATTGAAGTTTGATTAAGGAAAGAAAATAAAAAAGACGTCACTTGATTTAAGATCAAGGTTTATTTAAAAAATATTTTTGTGTTTTGAACTATTTGCATGTTTTTTTTGTTTTTTTGAATAACTAGAATAAAATTAAACTAACGGAGCATAAAGAAATAAAAGCGTAGGTACCCTATGGTGGCGTTGGACCACCACAAGGACCTTTTACCTAAAATCTAGCAACATAAAGAAAGGCATACACGCACACACGCACACATGCACCTAACTATTACATTAAACCTAAAATACATGTTATGGTCTGCGAGAAAATAAATATGCATGATAATATTTACATCGAGGCCTAAATATACATTCTAAAATATGCGACAAAATAAATATGCATGAATTATTTACATCAAACCTATATGTACATTCTAAATTCCATATGATAAGAAATAAATGACACAAACTAAATATGTATGCAATAGATAAATGAATGATAGATATGCAGCCTAGTCTAATAAATATAAGAATAATAAAACGCAAAAGAAATAATAAAATAAAATGCAAGACGAAATTAAAATGCATGAAGAAATAAGAATAAAATGATATGATGCAAGACGGGGGGTGTAGGGATTAAAAGGGGGCGTACAGAATAGTAAAAAAGGGAAGTTGGGGCCTAAAGAAGCAGATAAGCGCACTGGGCTTTAAGAGGAACCGGTTTTGGGTTTAAAAGCGGGTCGGGTTTATGGGCGGTTCGGTCAGGGCCATCAGATTAGGATCTGACGGCCTAAGGGAATGAGAGTGCATGACAACACCTACACTAGCATGCATACAATCAAAAGGACCTATAAACATGTGGTAAGAACACGTTTCTACCCATTTCCCTTGGTCTTTCTCTCTCTTCTCATATTTTCTTTGTCTCGGCTCTCTCTCTCTGTTCTTTCCTTCATTCTTTTCTTATTTTTTTTTACGATTTTCTTCCTTCTCCTAAATCCCTTCTATTTCCTTTTGTATCCTAAATTCCAAAGTAATTCACAACCACGCCTAAATCTACAATACTGAAAAAAGAAAAAAAAACATATATATACCCTTTTCTTAGATCCGGTTTGACTAATGGTTGTGGTGATGGTGTTGTTTGAACGCCGGCTGAACTCGTCGACGGTACTGCTGCGTTCGTCCGTGATCTCGGCTTCGTCCCCGTTTGAGTCGGTTCGTGTTGCTGGGTTGCGGCTTCGTGTACGGTGGGATTGATGTCTGTTTGCGTCGTTTCTCGATCCGTTCCCTTTGTGGCTGAGATTGCCGAAGTAAGCTGTGGTTTGGAGGCTTGTACGACCTCTGTTTGTGTGGCCTGCGCGAGTTTGGTGATTGGTTGGACTGATTAGGATTTTGTTTAGGTGTAATGCGATTGCTTGATGTGGTTTTGAGTCACTGGGTTTTGATTGGAAATTTGAAAAAAAGATTCTAGTTTTGCGATGAATTGTGCGTGAAAAACAAATGTTGTTTTGCAGGTTTATGTGTCGTGAAAAGATGTGTGTGGAGATTGTTGGGAGAATTGCAGGTTGATGTATTGAACTGTGTGTGTGGATTGGTTGTAAATTGTTGAAGGTTATTGTGAGTTTTTGGCCCCCGAATAGCGTCTGGCTTTATAGTGACATGGTTTTAGGTTAGGGTTTGTTCAAAAATGCATAAACTTGTGCTTGGATTGAGGATTGGGATGAAATTTGGTTCCTGGATTTATGTTGCAGATGAGGCCGTGGACTTGGATTGGATGGGGGGAACGCGTAACAGCTATTTTTGGATTGAAACTTGGACTTATCATGGACAAAAGAACTAAGTAATAATAATAAAACAAAAGGAAAAAAAAACAAGATAAAGGCTAATCGTAATAAAAAGGTGAGGTTAAAAAAAATGAAGACTAATAATAATAATAAAATTAGAAATAGAAAGACACTAATAACAAATAAAAAAATACTTTTTTTTTTAAAAGCAAAATTAAAGTTAATTTGAAAATTGGGTAAAAGATGGAAATTTAAACTAAAAAATAAAGAGACCGACTCGGAACCAAAATGAGGTATTTTAAAACACCTCTCTGCCGAAATTTTTACCGAAAAGTCAAAGACTTAATCAGGGTCAAAGGGCGTGTGTCGGTGTATCAATGTACGATCTTTAGGTCAAAAATTGGGGGATGACAATGTGCCTCCGCATGCCCTCAATGTTATCTCTTCCCCATGACCTTTCTCTATGTGGGGCATTGACATGATCGGAAGAATTGAGCCAAAAGCTTCCAATGGGCATCGTTTCATTCTAGTGGCAATTGACTATTTCACCAAATGGGTTGAAGCTGCTTCCTATGCGAATGTGACCAAACAAGTGGTAGTGATATTTATCAAGAATAACATCATCTGTCGATATGGTGTTCCTAACAAGATCATCACTGACAACGGTTCCAATTTGAACAATAACATGATGCAAGCTTTATGTGAAGAATTCAAGATTGAACATCACAACTCTTCTCCTTATAGACCTCAGATGAATGGTGCAGTTGAGGCCGCTAACAAGAACATCAAGAAGATTGTTCAGAAGATGGTCACTACTTACAAAGACTGGCATGAGATGCTACCCTTTGCCTTGCATGGTTAACGTACTACAGTGCGCAGTTCAACCGGGGCAACACCATTTTCTCTGGTATATGGAATGGAAGCTGTTCTCCCCCTGGAGGTGGAAATTCCATCTCTTCGAGTGATCATGGAAGCAAAATTAACTGAGGCTGAATGATGTCAAAGTCGGTATGACCAGTTGAACTTGATTGAAGAGAAACGCATGGATGCTATGGCTCATGGACAGTTGTATCAGGTGCGAATGAAGAATGCTTTTGACAAGAAAGTCCGGCCTCGTGAATTCAAGGAAGGCGAGCTTGTATTGAAAAGAAGGATAAGTCAGCAACCTGACCCAAGGGGCAAGTGGACACCTAACTATGAAGGTCCTTATGTTGTCAAGAAGGCTTTCTCTGGTGGTGCTTTGATCCTTACACACATGGATGGTGTTGAAATTCCGAATCCTGTAAATGCCGATATAGTCAAGAAATACTTTGTCTAAAAATATGAAAAGAACAGCGTGGTAGGTCGAAAACCCGAAAGGGCGGCCTAGGCAAAAATGCGCTTCCCGGTGGATCGAAAACCCGAAAGGGCGATCCAGGCAAAAGTTAGGGACAAAAAAATATATATGAAAAAGCTCGCTGAGATTGTACGCAACTCAGGCAAAAATGAGCGTCTCGATGAGCCGAAAACCCGAAAGGGTGGTTCATGCAAAAATGAGATTGATAATGAAAGACAAGTAACTATATCTGGCAAATCACCATCACCCCTTGGGACATCTGCAGCTGTCAATGATCGTCTTCATCAGAGGCTTCTGTACTTGTGAATTCAAAATTTCTATGAAATGTAGCGGTCATCGTGTTCAATGTACCACCAACCAATAAAATTACCATTTTCCAAGCTTTGTAAATCCGTGGAGTTATGCCTTTGGCTGACTCTCACTCTTCTACATCAATTTGAGCCCGTGCTGTTATTTGAAACTCTACTTTCTTTCTACTTTCAATGTTGTGTACAAAATATTTTCTTTCTATTTGATAATGTCAACGTCTGAAACAAACATTTTTGAAAATTGAAAAATCTTTTCCGTCTATTTTGAAAGCAAACCTGAGCAATAGGACACATTCCAGTGAAACATGCATGAATAAATGAGTGTCAATGTCTATTTCAACACATGTTACAAGCAGGTGGTTCCCCAGGATGATCTGTGGTCAATGGCAAGAATGAAAAAACAGAATGAAAATGGAAAAATTGAAAAATTCAAATGAAAAGCTCGCTAAGTTGAAAACCCGAAAGGGTGGCTTAGGCAAAAATGAGCACCCCGCTGATTGACAACCTATGAAGGCAATTCAGGCAAAAATGGGGCAATGAAAAGAATTTATTCCCGGTGAATCGAAAACCCGAAAGGGCGGTTCAGGCAAAAATGGGATTGAAGAATGAAAAATGAAAGAATGAAAGAATGAAAAGCATTGACCACAAATGCGAACATCCAATGTTTACCCAGAGCTGACACGCCTAGCAATGGCGACTTGTATCAAAGAATCTTCCAAAGTTCCCTCTTCTGCAAGCGTTGTATATGTAATGTGAGATATTGCCCTCAGCCATGGTTTCGATACGTCTCTCAACGACGGTCTCTCCAAAGAGGATTCCTGTGTACATGTTATAGCACGAGCCACTAAGTGCCCAATATTCCAATATTTTGTCTGTCTCTGTGAAACTTTCCCGCCAAACTCTAAACCAATCATGCATTTCCAAGCATTCATACATGCATAATCACGCATTTTATGTGCTCATATATTCAATGGTCTTGTTATACCATAAATACATGTTGCATTTCCAATCTCAATTTTAATTCAACTCAATCTCAATTTCCAATTCAATTCAATTTCAACTCTCAATCCAATGTCTATGTCTATGCCTATGTCTATGTCTATGTCTCTGTTAAACTCTCAATTCAATACCATGTCTATGTCTATGTTTGTGTCTCTGATTATTCTCAACTTTCAATGCCTATTTCAATGTCAACTTTCAATTCAATTCAAATCAATGCTAATCCACTCTCAATTTGCTTTTGGGCCAACAATAATGGTCATGTCTATCTTCAAATTAAGTCAATGTCAGTCTACCCTCAATTTGTATCTTGTTAAATCCAACCTCCAATGTATCTTGCTATATGTCTTCTAATTGGTCAAGTGGCTAGTTCGATCCAAAGAACAGCTTGTACCTGCTTATATGCCTGTGTTTCTGGTCAAACGACAAGTTCGATCCAAAGAACAGTTTGTACCCGGCTTATGTTTTGTTATCGGTCAAACGACAAGTTCGATCCAAAGAACAGTTTGTCCCTGCCTGCATGTTGCGATATTGATCAAGCAGCAAGTTCGATCCAAAGAACAGCTGGTATCTGCCTTTTTGCCTATGCCTCTGATCAAGCAGCACGTTCGATCCAAAGAACAGCTTGTATCTACCTTTTTGCCTATGTCTCTTGATAGATATCTGGCAAGTGTACCAAAAACTATCGAAGTAGTAATAAATATCGATCCACAAGGACTGTGTTAGTTTCAATTATAACAAGTACGTTATACGTTAGGATGTGTAAAATTTATATTTGGTTGCCCTAGGCAGAAAAAGTTTGTTTTAATCAGAGTTGATTAAAGTTGAAAGAGTTTGAAAGAAAATTATGTCGAGATGAATGGTTAAGCCGGTGAATCCACTATTGCTTTATATGAAAAAGTCTACCTCTCTCTACTCTCAATTACTACTCAGTTTTTACGATAAATTAACTAAGTGACTTTGATCAATCTCTCGCATCAAAGCCCTTTCCTAAGTTATAACCCTATTAATCTCTTAACGTGATTGAATAACCGCGGAAGCAATATTGGAACGGTAATTCATGTATCATAACCCTCAATTTCCTATCTCTAGGTTCCTAGTGTTGAGTTAAACAAAATTACTATTTCAGGATTAAAAGCTAGGGCTAGTAGTCATTCAATTCCTAAGATCAATTCATGTGATTGCAAGAAGCTAGGGCTAGTAGTCATACAAAACAATAATCATGAAAAGCAATAAACACAAGTAATTCTGAATAAAAACTGAATTGCATTGATTATAGAGAGAGTTCAACTACAAAATCATATATTACAAAAGTTTCATCATGGCTTAACCAAACTAAAGGTTTAGCTACTCATAGCTAAACAATCATAAAAAATAACAAGAGAAAACATACATAAATCTAACCAACGGAGTGTTGGTATGAGATTCAGGGCTCGTTCCTTGGTCTCCTGTCGTCCTTGATGCTCAAAATCGTAATAATAATCAGTACCCAAAACCCTTGCTAGCAGCTGGATATTTATAGAAAGAAAATTAGGGTTTCAGAAAAGCCCATCATCGTGCCACGTTACGGGCTGGTCGTGGCACGATGCTTCATTAATCCTACGTGGCAGCAGACAAAATCAACCATCGTGGCACGTTGCATGTTTCTTCGTGCCACGAAAATTCCAGTGCTGAATCCTTTGTCCCACGCTTCTTTCAACGTGCCACGAACGTAACCAACGTGGCACGATGCTTCATTCTTGGGCAATTTTCCTTGGTTTCTTGAAGTTTCTTCTCTTGAGCACTTGTTCCTGTTTTAGCTTGATTACACCATGAAATCATTGCAGTTGACTCTCTAAATGCTATAATAAAGACCTAATTATGACTAAATAACTAGTGTTGATGCACTGTCATCATCTCTGATCAAGTAGCAAGTTCGATCCAAAGAACAGCTTGTATCTACCTATATGTCTATGTTTCCGGTCAAGTGACAAGTTCGATCCAAAGAACAGCTTGTACCTGTCCTGTATTTCTATTCCCAGTCAAGCAGCGAGTTCGATCCAAAGAACAGCTTGTACTCACCTTCTGTTTGTATTACATGGTCAAGTGGCTAGTTCGATCCAAAGAACAGCTTGTACCTATCTTTTGTCCCCTGGTTTGTCTACCTTGTTAATGTCTACCTAGATCCCCAGTGATATGACATGCTCTGTAGACTCGAGTTGTTTGTCTTGCATTCATAATCAAAATGTTGCATGGCATTCATGATTTTGCAAATGTGAGAGCGTATTTTTATGTCCAAAAACAGTGCAAATGTTAATATTTAAGTATCTTCGTCCCGTCAAATCAAAGACTTCGTCTCTTGACTCTCCGGACAAAGAAACTTAAATAGGGGCAGCTGTTATACCCTAATTTTGGACCTAAAAATACTTGCTCAAAATGTTTTTTTCTCTGACATGTGTCTATTACTATTGAATGATTGCCAATTTGATACCCTAATATTTTACTATGTTTTAGCTGCATGTTTTACTGTCTTTGTTTTGAAGAAATTTTCAATTGTGACTTTGTCTATGTTTTCTTGCATTTCAAGCCATCCGAAAGGTTTTCTTGCATTACAAGTCATTGGAAAGTCCCTCTGAACAATTGCACCTTTCTCTGCATCTTATTTCAATGTTATTTGCAAAAAATTCATAAAAAGGGCATTTTAGTCATTTCATGCATTCAAATTCACTTTAATCCCTGAAAATTGTCTCTGAGTCTTTTCAATTGGTTTGAATAAACTCTTGCTTTAATTCCTTGTCAAAAACCATTTTAAAATTGCATTTCAGTCATTTTGAGTCATATTAGTCCCTAGGGGCATTTTGGTCATTTCACACAAATTCTTGACAGAGAGAGGTTACTTTGAAGTACCTCATTTATGTAGTTGGTTCATTTTAGTCCATTTTGTGTTTTTTATTGGTTTCACTTTACGTTATTTCCCATTTACCAATTTTAATTCAATTTTATTTTCAATTTTCATTTTAGTCCTAAAATTTCTAATAAGTGCATTCTTAGTTTTTTTTAGTTTTGCAGTTTGGTCCTTTTATTTTCAGAAATTGCATATTAGTCCTTTTTCATTTTAAGTCCTTTTTCGTTTTTAATTGCAGTTTTGTCCTTTAACCAGTTTCGCATTTTAGTCCTTAAGTTTCAAATTTTTGTTTTTAGTCCTTTCTTAAAATTGCAGAATGGTCCTTTTAGTTTTTAAAATTGCAGAATGGCCCAAGTCCAGAATTTAGTCCAAGGTAAGTCCAGAATACGTGGCAAGCATCCATTGGCTATCAAGTACACATGTCACCTATATAAAGGCCCAATCATCACAATCCCAATCATTCAGTGCCAAATCATCACAAACACAAAACTGTTTCTCTCTCATCTCATCAAAGATCAAAACCCTAACCGTTTCAGAAATCATCAAGAACAGTGAAGAATTCAACCAAACCCTAACTTTTCAGAAACAAAATTGAACTGAATTTGCAAGAATGCACAACAGTTCTCAGTGATTCGTTGCTGAATCTTCATCATCGAACTGGTTTCCTTCGCAATTCCAGTGCGAATTCATCACCAACGGTGACGAACTCAAGCACGATCACGAAGGAATCAAACTTGAGAAGAAGAGGAATCGAAAAAGAAGAATCAAATCAGAGAAGAAGAAGAAGAATTTCACCGGTTCATTTTCAGTTTTCAACAACAACAAATCACTTACCAGAAGCTCAGAGAAGATTCACGAAGGTTCTCTTCATCTTCTCACTCGAATCTCCGTTCAAACTCAGGTAAAACTCATAAAACCTTCTCGTTTTTGTTTCAAAGCTTCATCGAAGGTTCACAAACACAAATAAACGGTGAAACGAAGTAGATTAACAAGTTCTAAGACTTGTTCTTTCGAAAAAGATTGAAAAAGATTGAAAAAAGAAGGAAACCGAAGCTTCAAACGTAGATCTACAGTGTTTCACCGTTTATTTTTCAAATCTGAGTTTATATTCATGTTCAGTGTGAAAAATAGAGTAGTTTAGGGTTTAGATTCATGTAGATCGAAGGAGGTTAGGTTTCCGTCACCGGAATCTTCATCGGCGGTGGTCAAACCCGCCGGAGAAGACGACCAGAATTCTAGAGAGAAGGGAGAGAAGTCTGAGACTTAGAGAGAGAAAGAGAAGTGGGAAATGAGGCTGGACCGGCCTCTTGTGCTTATAAAAGGAGCGTGAACCGGACCGGTTCGTTTGAACTAGTCTGGTTCACCTCTGGACCAAGCGTTTCCACCCTTAGATCTAGGGTTTAGGCAGATTCGGATCAATCCAACGCTCCTGAGCCTTTCTGGATAATCCAGATCCATTTCCCCTTTGGGCTTGGGCCTCTTTCTGTGCAGACCTTATGTTTTTGTAACTTTCTTGCTATTCACACACTGTATCCTACTTTTTACACCCCTGCATGCTTGTTTTTGTACTATAAAATTCCTAAAAAATTTGTTCAATGTTTTCTTGTTATTTTCAATAATTTTTGATGTGCTTTACATGTCAATCTTGATAAAAAATACATGAAAATAATTTGTTCCTTGTTGATTCAATTCTTTTCCATTTCTTGATAAAAATCTTGTTAAAAACTTCTAAAATTTTGTGAACTTCCTTGCAATTAGTTTTGACACTTAAAACTTGTTCCTTATGATATTTTGGCATGTTAAAATTGATAAAAATATATGTGTAGCTTGCTTGTGATTTTTGTGTTACTTTATGTCAATTTTTTGTGATTTTTTTGCATGTTCTTGATTCTAAAATCTCACTATGATCTATTGATCCTTGATATGTGAATTTACAATGTGTATGCCTCTGATTTGGTGCTATTCTTTACTGTTTTGAGGATTGATTTGTTAGTTTCTTGTTTTACAAGTCATGTGAATATCTCTATGTGAAAACAAAGTGTGAAATGTGCTTGAAATGTGTCATAATTCTTGGTTTAATATTGTCTTATAACTTTCATGTCATAGTTGAAATAAAACATTTTGAAAATTGTCATGGCATGAAAATTATAGGCCTTATGTTTATGTGAATCTTATGACAAAGTTTAAGCACATTTTACCACTTTTGTGTGCTAGGAACTTGTTACTTCTTTGTCAAGTTTCATTGCTTTACTATGCTATTTTACTTGCTTCTATTTCAATTCCTATTATGTCTTATGCTACTAACCCTTTCATTTCATGTTTCATTCATCCATGAGCATCTCATCCTCCATCTTATATTTTTAGTTTTTGTTTCTTGCACTTTAAGTTTTGCCAAGGCTTAGCATGTAAAACTTAGGGATTTTGTAATTTCTTTTATGCAATTTAAATTCTTGCAAGACCATAGCATGTAAACTAGGGCATATGTAAAGGACAATGGACTCTAATGATGTACACCGACACAAGCACCAACACATGCACACACATCACATGGATACTTTAGATGTATGCTTAGGGAATGTATGCTTTAGATATATGCTTAGGAATCACGATACTTAGAAAAATTCTCTTTTCCAAAAAACATGAACAACTTCACTCAAATAATTTTCCAAAGAAACCTTGGGATCAGAATCCCATTAAATTTTCCCTTTATTTTCTTAAACAAAAACCTTAATGAATTTTTAATCATACTTGAACTTCATTTTGCAAAATAACTAAACCCACCTCACATTTTCCAAATCTTATGCCCTTGAGGCCTCTCTCTCTTATTCTTCAAAATCCCATTTTCAAAATTAAAATCAACCAACAAAAACAAAAACATTTTTTGGAAGAGAACTACATGGAGTTTGATCCCTTAAAAGGGTATGTAGGCAAGAAGTCAAAACTTCTCCAAGTCCAATAAAATAAAAATCCAAACACATTCCTCTCCCTCCAATTCTTAAACTAGCAAACCCATAGGTGTAAATAACATTTTCAAATAGCATTTAAAAATAAAGCGCGCGCGTAGAAAGTAAAGACGGTTCCTATAGGATACTATAGTCGTTATGGGTGCCTAACACCTTCCCGTAGCGAAAACAACTCCCGGACCTCGATTCTCAAGGGTTTTTCTTATTTTTCCCTTCCCAAGAAAAAATAAGACATCAAAGGTTAAAAATGTTCAAACTTAATCAATGTTTGACACCCGAAAAACCAAGATAAAACAAAAGTAAATAAAATAAGTACGTTAATTTCCATTGCATTGCATATATTCTCTTACTATCATTTTTAATTTTTATGACAAAGACAGAAATGAAAATAGGCATGTTTCAAGACATAATGATATGTTTTTTTTAACGCTAGAACATGTTGTAATTGTCGTTGATGAGAATTAGAACAAATGACGTGTCATTATGCAACTTTAAAAGGAAAAGCTGCACTTAAAATGCATTAAGAGGTAACATTAAACTTCAAAGTAAAAACATGTCTCCAGTGAGATACGCTTTGTTAGTGTTGTCTCCACTGCACTTCTCTATTCATAGTCTTTTGTTGTTGTTTTTGAAGCAACACAAGTCAAAATTGCTTGGAATTCTGTGATGACGAGTTTAGCATCAGGGTGCAAATGACATGGACGAGGCAATTATTTTTATAAAAGTTTCTTAGACAAATAATTTATTTCAAATGGTTCTGAGATCAGTTATCTCTCTTTTTCTAAAAATGAAAAGCTTATGCAAAGGAAGTGGAGAGAAACTACTCATGTTATTGTTGAAGATGTGAAGAAAAACAGTACTTCACTAATAAAAAATAGGGATAAGGGTGATACATTTGAAGACTATTACACATTAAGAAATTTAGCACATTCCAACCTTGATGACAATGTTGTTTTCGAAAGGTGTGTCTTTAAGGATATAGTAAAGGCTGAGTAGAGTAGTTTAAGTAGTTAAGAGGTACTTTTTTAGGATATAGTAAAGAACAAACTAAGAGTTACTAACTCTACGATACCATTCAACATTTTCCATATTTTTTAGGCTGATATGTTTAAATATAAAGGATTCTCATATAAAGCTAATATTTTTTCTTTCTCTTCAACGTGCACACATATGCATGCAAGGGTGTTAATATTAAATTCGTGACTTTACATTTAATATGAAGATCTGCATATCGGTGACGATGACTTGAAGAACCTTTGTTTGATTGAAATTGAAATGCTGCTTCAGGAAAACAGACAGTCGCTTAATGATTTCAAATCTATGCCCAGGCCAAACGCAGCAGACATGCCAACTTTCACAAACAAGCTTATCGTTGATGATATAAATTACAACAAAGATGAACTGGAAAAGACACACATTGATATGTTACTGATGCTGATTGATGAAAAAAGATGTGTGCATGACAAAATCATGGAGTCCGTTGATTCTGATGACGGTGGTTTCTTTTTCTTATATGGTTACAGTGGTACTAGAAAAACCTTTATATGGAAAACATTGTCGGCTGCTGTTAGATCGAAGGGGATAATTGTATTGAATGCTGCATCCAGCGGTATAGCGACTCTTCTATTACCAGGTGGAAGAACCGCGCACTCGACGCTGATAGTCCCTATTGAGATTAATGAGGCATCATCGCTTACGATGGAAAATGATAGTCCTAGGGCAGACCTGGTGCGTGCTGCAAAGTTGATAATTTGGGATGAGGCTCTAATGCTGCACCGATAGTGTTTTGAGGCAGTTGATCGATCAATGCATGATATCATGTCCAAGAATGATCCCCTAAACGAGTTTAGACATTTTGGTGGAATGACATTAGTTTTAGGTGGTGATTTCAGGCAGATATTGCATGTTGTCCGAAAAGGAACGAGGCAGGATATTGTTGATGCCTCAATCAATTCATAAAAGATATGAGCTTATTGTAATGTGTTGAGGCTTACTGTTAATATGAGGTCGGGTGCATCTTCGGTACCTGCATAGGAGGACGAAATTGTTAATTTTGGCAATTGGAGATGGCAACGACGCTTCGGATGAGAATGGTGAAATGAAGGTAGAAATTTTTGAAGGTTTGCTCATATCGGACACAACAAATCCGTTGATGTCACTTATAGACTTTGTGTATCCCGATTTGAATGATAACCTTGGTGACCCGCTATTTTTCCAAGAAAGGGGAATACTCGCACCAACGCTTGATTCAATTGAGAATGTTAACGAATATATGATGTCACTGATTCTAGATGAGGAGAAAAAGCATTTAAGCTCTGATTCTGTTTGTCTATCGGGTGAAAATTCTGATGTTCAAAGCGAGTGGTTCACAACGAAATTTATTAATGGTACTAAGAGCTCTAGAATTCCAAATCACCGGTTGAAACTAAGGGTGGGATGTCCAATTATGCTGATGAGAAACATCGATCAGGCCAATGGACTGTGTAATGGTACGAGGCTGACAGTTACACATCTAAGGAAGAGCACGATAGTTGCTACCGTAATTACAGGAAAAAGGGCAGGTACCAGGGTATTCATTCCCAGGATGAATCTTATTCCGAGTGATCCACGTCTACCCTTCAAATTCAGGCGCAGACAATTTCCATTGACGCTTTGTTTTACAATGCCAATAAATAAAAGTCAGGGTCAATCTTTATCTCGAGTGGGAGTTTATCTTCCTAAGTCTGTGTTCACGCATGGACAACTCTATGTCGCTGTCTCTCGAGTTACTTCTAGAAAAGGTTTGAAGCTGCTCATCTTGGATGAAGATTATAATGTTTGCAAGGAGACCATAAATGTTGTGTATCGTGAAGTTTTTCAAAAAGTATGATCATTGGTTATGTTTAGAATTGTTGTTGCTATAATTTAGAAAACAAAAGTTGCAAATTGTTTAGAAGCCTTTTTTTTTAATTTCTTTGTAACGCGTACTGGTCATTGCAGGAAATGCAATTTCAATATAAGCAGATCCTCCTGCCATTGACTTTTAATTGACGCACTTTTCAGGTATAACAATACGTGGAACTTTTTTTTACATCGTTGTTACCCTAAAATACAATATTTACATTAGACCATTGATTTTGTAAAAAATAAAAACAAATAACAATCGGCGTTTCTGTAGCCCAAACTATACTTATACACACCCGTAAAAAATTTAACGTTTGCATTCACAGACTAGGTGTATACATCTGACACTGACTATTATATAAAAAAAATACAAATTTTTTAGTTTTTATCATTAATAAAATACATTATGTCAACAAATAATAATATACAATACGTTGACGTATTTTTGCAAAAATATTACATATGCTAAGTTTAACAATTAGTACCTCTTATACTACAAATAATTAGTATAAGTATAAATCCAAATACTTTAATCGTTATGTGCAATGTTTAGATATTTCAAAATATATACAAAATTAAGATGATATTTTTTTTCCATATCAAATTTAAATTATAACCACACTTATAAATTTAATATAACATAATATAAAATATATACATTTGATCAAAAAAGTTTTTTATTTCCCGTGCTTGGCACGGGTCACTATACTAGTTGAGATAATTAACTACATATCAGCATGACAGCATGTGATTGCATATCACATTTACCTCCTAGAAGCTTTCCTGAACATATTTAGCTTCTGTAATATCTTTTGTACATAATTAGCTCCTAGAATATCTCTTGTGCATAATTACCTCCTGATTCTTTGTAACGGTAGTATGTGTACACTGTGTATAAATGACTCTGCTCACTGTCAATGAAAAACACAACTTTGCCTTCTACCAATTTTTTATGGCATCAGAGCTGTTGAGGCAAAATCCCTAATTAATTTTAAAGATGATAAACTTTAAATGATTAAAGGATTAAATGGACTTTGATTAATTCCTTGGTATTTAACTTGTGCTCTTGAGTGTTTTACTAAGACAGGAACAGGTTTAAATCATACCAAATCAAAGGACATTTAAAATCATGAACTAAATCTGAGTTCAGAAAGTTAGTTCAGAAGGTTGTTCAGAATGTTGATCAGAAAGCTGAACGTTCTGATGGAAACCCAGAAGGGTGTTCATAAGCAAACCCAGGTTCATCAAGAACGTGAAGAACATGCTAGTACATTTGACATAAATGAAAGGTCCAGAAAAGTACATTTGCATGGGCCTATCAACAAATAAAGGCATGAACAAGGAATCATGTGTAAAGGATCTTTAATGTTCATCCAAGACTATGAACATTAAAGTACTAGGAATATTCCAATGTGAATTTAATCCTAGATGTTGCATTCATTGCACTTCAGTTATGTCCTTACTATTAGGATTGATTACATTAAAAGCTAGTCTTACAAATCATCCTAAAGTAAGCACAAATGGAACATTCTGATGGTCAGAATGTTCATGTCTGCGCATGCTTCAGCCAATGAACAGTGTAGTTGGTGAAAAGTTAGCAAGCAAAGCAAAAGAGATCTTGCATCAGAGATAACCTGACCTCTGAGCTGTAAACAAGCATATTTCTTTGAAGCATGGGCCTGAAGTTGCAGATCCACTGCTCTCTCTCTCTCTCTCTCTCCTGCACAAAGTCCAAGACAGATTTGGTGTACTTTATCCCACCTTTTCCAGCAAAACTGGATGCATATGGAAAGGCTACTTTTTGGAGGATAAAACTCATACAAATCTCATACCACGTGCTGGGCAAGCCCAGATATTCATCCAACATTCATCCATGATGAACCCAGATGAAGAACATCATGAATATCCAACATTCTGATGAAGAACACAGCAACATTCTGATGTTCATCCTGGGAACTCAACAACATTCTGATGGTCAGAATGTTCACCCAGATTTTCTAGTAAAAGCTTGTGGGGCCCAGGACACGTGGCATAACACCATTGGTCACCTTACAACGGCTATATGAGCCCAAAAACTCTATAAATAGAGATCAAAGGCTCAGCATTACTTGCACCATTGCAAAGCATACAAGAAAACAACTTAATTTGTTTGAAGCTCTTGCAATTCAATTGATCATCACTGAAGGCTTTCTTCTTACCTTCTTTATAGTGTAAATCAATTTTCTCTCTTCCTCTCTGTTATCTTATTCACAGATAACTTCTTCCTTCCTCTCTTCTTCTGTTTGTCTGATTCACAAACATTCAAACTTTCACACAAATTGTAACAAAGTCTCATCTAGCTTTAGGGGTACTAAAGTGTTAGCTTGAGCAAGAATTGTAAAAGTCTAAGTGGGTAACTTAGCAACAAGGTGCAAGCCTGCTGAGGCTTAGAGAATACAGGTTGTAAGTGTTCAGGTGAACACAGATTGTAAGGTGCAGGATTTGAGAGGTTATCTCAAGCATCATAGTGGAAAAATCTCACAAAAACTGTGAGGAGTAGACTAGCCCACATTGGGTGAACTACTATAAATCTCTGTGTGTTCTTTCCTTCTTCCTTATACTCTTTTACTTACTGCAAACACAAACACACACAAACACAGTTACTTTGCTGAAACTGTTTTTACACTCAAACATCAGAACGTTCTGAAGTCTGCTGTTAACTTAACCATTCCAAGATTTCTCTTGAGAATTATTTTTTAAGTTACAGGTTATTTTTAAAGGGTCACAGTTCAAACCCACCCCCTTCCTTGTGACTATTTTATCTACTTCAATTGGCACCAGAGGCTGGTTCTAAGGGTTTGAACACTTAAACAAGTGTTAGAGAAAAGATTCAGGAAGTATGTCTAAAGTCAAGTACATAGCTGAAGGAGGATCATCAAACAGACCACCTCTTTTTGATGGCTCAAACTACTACTTCTGGAAAGGACAGATGGAGCTCTTTCTCAGATCTCAAGACAATGATATGTGGCAAGTCATCACAGATGGAGACTTTGTTCCAACAACCAAAGAAGGAGCTGTCAAAGAAAAGAGTTCATGGTCAACAGATGAAAAGGCTCAGGTATTGTTAAACTCTAAAGCTAGACTCTTTTTATCATGTGCACTAACCATGGAAGAAAGTGAAAGAGTTGATGAATGTAAGAATGCTAAAGAGGTATGGGATACTATGAGAATACATCATGAAGGTACATCTCATGTCAAAGAAACTAGAATTGACATTGGTGTCAGAAAGTTTGAAGTCTTTGAAATGAGTGAAAATGAAACCATTGATGAGATGTATGCTAGATTTACTACAATAGTAAATGAAATGAGATCTCTTGGAAAGGCATATTCCACTCATGATAGGATCAGAAAAATCCTAAGATGCCTTCCTAGTGTGTGGAGACCTATGGTCACTGCAATCACTCAGGCCAAGGATTTAAAAACCATGAACCTAGAAGATCTCATTGGTTCACTAAGGGATCATGAAGTTGTACTTCAAGGAGACAAACCAGTAAAGAAGGTAAAGATACTTGCCTTGAAAGCATCTCAGCAAACTCCATCAGTAGCTGATGATGATGTGCAAGAACCACAAGAATTAGAAGAAGTTCATTAAGAAGAAGCTGAAGATGAACTTGCTCTAATCTCCAAAAGAATTCAAAGAATGATGTTAAGAAGAAATCAGATCAGAAAGAAGTTTCCAAACACCAACAACAGCACCAGAACTGAAGCTGACAAAAGCCAAGTCACTTGTTATGGCTGCAACAAAACTGGACACTACAAAAGTGAATGTCCTGACATCAAGAAAGTGCAAAGGAAACCTCCCTTCAAGAAGAAGGCAATGATCACTTGGGATGACTTGGAAGAATCAGAACCTCAAGAAGATGAAGAAGCCAACATGGGATTGATGGCTCAGTCAGATGATGAAGAAGAGGTAATTATCTATAAAACTGACTCTTTTTACAAAGATCTTGAAAGTAAAATAGATAGTCTTTTATATGACTCAAACTTCTTAACTAATAGATGTCATTCTTTAATCAAAGAACTTTCTGAAATAAAAGCAGAAAAAGAAACACTTCAAAACAAATATGATGAATCTAGAAAGACAATACAAGCTTTGCAAGATTCTCATTTTGAAATGTCAGAAAAACAAAGAGAATTAAACAAAAAACAAAAAGGCATTTTATCTATACCTTCTGAAATGCAAAAGGAAAATAAACTTTTGAAAAAGGAAGTTGAAAGATTAAAAAATGATCTTACAGTTTTTATAAAATCTACAGAAACATTTCAAAATATTTTGGGATCCCAAAGTAACATTGCTGAAAAATCTGGTTTAGGTTTTAAAAATCCTAGCAAAATCATTGAAAGTTTTGTACCTAAGAAAACTGAGATTAAAATGAAATGTTCTTATTGTGATAAGCTAGGACATAATGAATCAGTATGTCATGCTAAGAAAAGACTTATCAGGAAAAAATAAGATTAATCTTAGTTCAGAACGTTCTCATCTCAGTAGATCAGAAAGTTCACAAAAGGCTGAGAAGGCTAAGAAGATATGTTCCTACTGTAACAAATCTGATCTTACAAGACAAAATGTTACAATAAGGAAAGATCTCTTAGAAGAACTAACCCTCAAGGACCCAACATTACATGGGTACCTAAAGTTTTTATCTTGTCAAATGTAGGTCCTGCCTCAGGGTGCTAGAACAAAGGCATGGTACCTGGATAGTGGTTGTTCTAGGCACATGACAGGTGACAGGAACTGTTTTCTGACCTTTGAAAAGAAGGATGGAGGACTGGTAACATTTGGAAATAATGACAAGGGTAAGATCAGAGGTAAAGGTACTATAGGTAAGCCTAACTCTGCTAAAATAGAAAATGTTCAGTATGTAGAAGGTTTAAAACACAATCTACTTAGCATAAGTCAATTGTGTGATAGTGGATTTGAAGTGATCTTTAAACCTAACATATGTGAAATAAGACAAACCTCCTCTAACAAACTGTTTTTCACTGGATCAAGAAGAAATAATTTGTATGTTTTAGAACTAAATGACATGCCTGCTGAATCCTGTTTTATGTCTCTTGAGAAAGACAAATGGATCTGGCACAAAAGGGCTGGTCACATAAGCATGAAAACCATTGCAAAACTTTCTCAACTTGATCTAGTTAGAGGATTGCCAAAGATTAGCTTTGAAAAGGACAAGATCTGTGAAGCTTGTGTTAAAAGTAAACAAGTAAAAAGCAGTTTTAAAACCATTGAATTTATTTCAACTCAGAAACCTTTAGAGCTTCTTCACATTGATCTCTTTGGTCCAGTTCAAACTGCAAGTCTAACAGGCAAAAGATATGGTTTTGTTATTGTTGATGATTTTTCCAGATTTACATGGGTTCTGTTTTTAAAACACAAAGATGAATCTTTTGAAGCATTTCAACACTTTTGTAAAAGAGTTCAAAATGAAAAAGGTTCTAATATCATTACAGTAAGGAGTGATCATGGAGGAGAATTTGAAAATGCATCCTTCAGAGCATTCTTTGATGAAAATGGTATTAAACATAATTTTTCTTGTGCAAGAACTCCACAACAAAATGGAGTTGTTGAAAGGAAAAATAGGACTTTGCAAGAAATGGCTAGAACAATGTTAAATGAATCAAATGTTGAAAATTATTTTTGGGCAGAAGCCATTAACACATCTTGCTACATTTTGAATAGAGTTTCAATAAGAAAGGTCCTCAATAAAACCCCATATGAACTCTGGAAAAACATTAAACCTAGCATATCTTATTTTCACATATTTGGCTGCTATTGCTACATTCTGAACAATAAAGAAAAATTGGGTAAGTTTGATCCTAAATCAGATAAAGCTATCTTTTTAGGATACTCTACAACTTCTAAAGGTTATAGAGTGTACAATCTAAAAACCAGACAGTTGAAATTAGTATGCATGTCATATTTGATGAATATGATGAACATTCTCAACCAAAAGAAAGTGAAGACACAGAAGTGTCAGCACTTCAGAATGTTCCCAGTCAGAACACTGAAACTTCAGCAGAGAAAGAAGATGATCAGAATGTTCAGGATTAAACCTTCCAAAGTCCACCCAGAAGTTGGAGAATGGTAGGAGATCATCCTGTAAATCAAATCATTGGAAGCACAACTGATGGTGTGAGAACCAGATTGTCCTTTCAAGATGCCAACATGGCAATGATCTCTCAAATGGAACCCAAGTCAATCAATGAAGCTATTATTGATGACTCTTGGATTGAGGCCATGAAGGAAGAACTTTCTCAGTTTTAAAGGAACAAAGTTTGGAACCTGGTTCCAAATAATCAAGAGAAAAGCATCATTGGAACAAGATGGGTTTTCAGAAACAAGCTTGATGAAAATGGTAAGGTTGTCAGAAACAAAGCAAGGTTAGTTGCTCAAGGTTACAACCAATAAGAAGGTATTGACTATGATGAGACATTTGCACCAGTGGCAAGGTTAGAAGCCATCAGAATTCTTCTTGCATATGCTGCACATAAAAGCATTAAACTTTTTCAAATGGATGTTAAAAGTGCATTTTTAAATGGATTTTTAAATGAGGAAGTTTATGTAAGCCAACCTCCTGGCTTCTTTAATGAAGAAAAACCAAATCATGTTTTCAAACTCACTAAAGCACTCTATGGTCTTAAACAAGCTCCTAGAGCTTGGTATGACAGACTTAGCACATTTTTGATTGAAAATGGTTTTTCAAGAGGAAAAATTGATACCACACTTTTCAGAAAAACACATAACTCTGATTTACTTATTGTTCAAGTTTATGTGGATGATATTATTTTTGGTGCCACCAAAGAAAAAATGTGTGAAGAGTTTTCCAATCTTATGCAAAGTGAATTTGAGATGAGCATGATGGGTGAACTTGGTTTCTTCCTTGGTTTACAAATCAAACAACATCCAAATGGAATTTTCATTAGTCAAGAAAAGTATGTCAAAGACATTCTTAAGAAATATAAAATGAATGAGGCAAAAATCATGGTCACCCCTATGCATCCATCTTCAAGTTTAGATAAGGATGAGAGTGGAAAATCTATTTCTGAAAAAGAATATAGAGGCATGATAGGTTCATTATTATATTTAACTGCTAGCAGACCTGACATAGTGTTTGCAGTAGGATTATGTGCTAGATTTCAAACATGTGCATGTTGGAGTAAGCCCTAATAGCCAATCTATATTGATTGGGTTTGGCTTTGTATCATGATATTGATATAAATATATATATATATATTGTGAAAATATAAATTATAAGGCGTTTCTTTATTTATTTTGTTTTGTTTCAAAATAATAAAGTCCCTAGAATAGTTAGTCCGTTTAATGGAACATTAAGTATAACTTAATTGTGAGACCCCGTTAAACATAAGGAAACTATTCTAAAAGTATCCGTAGTCAAGCTTTATTGAGAAGTGGGATATCATTAAAGCATAGAGACTATTATGTGGGTAGACTGATGATCACATCTCACATATCATGGATAAAGAGTTATCAAGTCTTCACATAGATATAAATATTAGGAGTAATATTTATATTGGATTGACCCGCCGTGAGAATACTACATAGTAAGTTATGCAATTGTCATAAGATATTCTCACAATGATAATAGTGTATATCGCTCTTAGACCTGAAACCACTATGATCCCTAGATGTGGACTCAAGTGCTTTGTTGCCATTCTAACGTTGTCTGTAAAAGGATAACCATAACGTTGGTTGATGGGTACTTGATGAAGCATGCTGAGGGACATGAGTGTCCTAGATGGGATTTGTCCCTCCTCATAAACAAGAGATATATCTTTAGGCCTCTTGATGAAATATGACTGTAAAACTGCATGGCCATGCCGAACTAAGTCAATATAAGATATTGGACTTATTCGTTATTCAGTATATTTCGGAATCAAGGAATATAAATATTGATCTATACAAGGGTGACAATATCTATGCCTTGGGATCAATAAAGATATCGAGACAAAGGAGTAAGTGTACACATGAGTATTATCATGGAAAGGTTTCGTCAGATCACTTGACATTCTTGTCACTTGGGTAGCAATGATGTGTTGCTAGATACCGCTCATTGTTTATAATATTAAATATTAGATTTAATATTATTGCCAACGTGACTAGAACCTATAGGGTCACACACAAAGAACAGTCAAAAGAGAAATATATAAGTATGACTTACATAAGGGGTGCGTTTAGTAAATAACGCTAATTAGTTAGCAAAATTACTAAACTCGTTGTTGGGCTTACGGAAGCCCAATAGTGACTTATGACTTGCAGAGCACACTAGAAGTTCTATAAATAGAACTCTGGTGCTGAAGTTTTTGGTTACACGTTTTTGAAGCAACCCTTTTCTTCTCTGCACTTCCAATTCATTGGCTAGCACTGAGTTTTGGAGGAGCACTGTTCGTGTGGACTTGCTAGAGGCTTTGCTGCTTGCTGCTTGCTTGGCTGTGATCGAGATTCCAGTTTCCATTTCCAGCTTTCAGATTCCACAGTTCAAGGTAACAATCGAATCACTGATTCATGTTTGAATTTCGTAATGATCCAAGGAAAGAAAATCGAAATTCTTCTTCTTCTTCTTCTTCTTCCGCTGTGTATGATATCTTTCGATTTTCCTTCAGTGGTATCAGAGCCAATTACGAAACCATGAATCGGATTGCTTTGTTACTGCTTTATGTTTTAATATGATTAAACATTTTGAATCGGAATTAAATAATAAAGAGAATTAAAATTGGCATCGTATCATGTTTTCTGTGCATGGCTTTTCGATTTGTTTGATGTTTCAGAAACCGTTTCTGGTGAAGTATCGACATATCGATTATACATATCGACGGGAACATGATTGGAAACAAATCAAATTAGATTATCTTTTAAAATTGTTTTAAGAGATAATAATATTTTCGCAAATATTTGATTTGCTAATATTTTGATATTCTATAAGGAATTAATTTGGAATGCAAATCCGTTAATAAAATAGAATATTAAGTGTTAATATTTTATTATTTAAATTTAAATATTAATTAAAATTGATTGATCAATATCATATATGTGATATATGATTTTAATACAACATCATTATATGTGATATATTGATGATATCATTCGTTCAATAGGTTTTATATAATTGATTGTGAATTTGTAGTCAACTCGTGAGATTGAGCTTCGAATACCGATTCTGGTGAAGCATCAAAGATCCGGTTGTCCATACTGAACAAAAAATTGTTAAAACTATTGATGTTTGATTGTTGTATTAGGATACCTAACTATACAAGCGTTGTATTATTATGGTTGTATCATTCGATCAATTGTTTTCAAAGAGATTGTTGTGAATTTGAACAATTCGTGAGAGTGAGCTTCAATATCCGAATCTGGTGAAGCATCATAGATCCGGTTGTTCATGCTGAACAAACAATCCTTGAAAATATTTATGTTTAATTAAATTTATTTAATTGAAGAAAGGTAGTAAATTTAAAAGATCATGATTTTGAAAGAGTTTCAATATCAGATATGATTTTTGAATTTGGTAATAAAATATTTGCTTAATTTTAGCCCTGTAATTTGTTTTGGAAACAAATTGATTGCCTAAATAAAGCAGATTTAATTATAATAATTATTGAGTGTCAATATTACTATAATTAAGTAAATAAAAATTCTACCTTTTCGATTGTTTTTCAAAAGTTGTTTGAAAGGTAATAAACGATCCTAAATTGATAGTTAATTTAAAAGATCATGATTTGAAATAGTTTCAATGTCATATATGATCTTTTGAAATTATTTAATCGATTTGCATGACTTTAACTTGATTTGTTTATAATTTAAAAGAATCATGATTTGAAAGAGTTTCAATATCATATATGATCTTTTGGATTTGATCATAATATTTGCCGAAACGATTTGGGTGTTCATAAACGTGTCAAGTGTTGATGCGAAATACGCAATCTAGAATATTTTGGAACACAATCTGAGATATTTTGGTATGCAATCTAATATATTTTTGTACTTGATCTGAAATATATTTTGGTACATAATATAATATATTTTGGTACTCAATAAAATATATTTTGGTACATAATATGAGATATTTTTGTACTTAATATAATATATTTTTGTACTCAATATAATATATTTTGGTACTCAATTAAACCCCTAGCTAATCTGCGTAGTGTGATCATATGTCAAATTTTAATTTAATTTATTTAATTATAAGGTATAATTAATAATAATAAAAGTGTGTTTGTTATTATTATCATGTGAATGATTATGGCCTTAGTCCTTTTATTTTATTTCTTTTGGATATTAAAATACGGCCTGCGTGTCGTGCCTCTTTCTTATATCTCTATTGTACATTCTCTTCTCATCCACTCCCTCGTATGTAAAACGAGTTTCTTTCATATGTAATGTAAATAGAATGCAAAGAAGTAATAGGGCTCATTACGTTAGGATAGTCCTGGAGGTCAAGCTTGGAGAAGCAGGGCCGTTTCAAGGATTAGTTTAGATTCTCTCATTGGCTTGAGAGAGTCATAGCGTTAGGATGGCCATAATCATGTCACTTTTATTATTGTATAATCGTTATGCATGTTATGATTGGAGTGCGAATATATATGATATATAAGCCATGGTGAGGTGAGATCAAACTTAATAAAAATCCTTCAATTCAAAATATTAAGTTTAATGCTTTCCAAAAGTTTAACACCCTTCAAGACTAATATCGAAATGTGTAGGTTTCGCCTCCGCGAGGTGCACTTTCTATACTAGTAAGTTGCGGTGCGGTAATCCAATTTACCCAAGTGTTATTCTTTTGGGTTTAACTTAACTAAATTAATTTTAATAACATTAAAATAAATTTAGAAGCAATGTTTGGGAACATCTATATGATAGATTAGAGTAAGCAGTTATTCACTCAAATGATTTGAAAGTTGTATGAGATACAATTGGAAGGAGTTCCTACCTAAATAACTGAGTTTTGAGTACAGCCCCTGTTGAGTTAAAGCAAGGTGAAATATGGATTTCAACCCACTAGAAAATCTTCCAATGAGATTTTCTGATTCAAATGTTGAAGGTCATTTGTTTTGAGTAAAATAGTGGGAGCATATTTAATTAAAGACCTAATTAATTATGTTTTTATATCATGATACAATTTCATTTTATTTTCTGTATTTAGAATTTCTTCGGCATATATAATTTTATTATACTGTTAAATGTTCTTATGAAGAACAAAATCTTCAGAAAAGAGTTTCTGAATTGGTACAAAATTTAAGAATTGTTCTTAAGAATGAGAAAAACTGTATATTCTCGAGCAGTTATTTCCTAGCAACTTTCTATGTCTATATTCGAAAAACAACGCTTATCAGAAGCATTGGGTCAAATGAGTAGATATAGGATATCTCATAGTGGTAACGACGATGGAGAATGATATGATCATTCAACCTCAATGTTATAAGATGAATAGTTTAAGCCTATCAAGTAGATGTACATGGATAAGAATAAAATTCAAATTCTGTTTTTTCTACCTTTGAAAGGTTAAACACGGTTGCAAAAAGGGGAAGCAATTATTTCAAAAGTTGAAAAACAAAAATTGCTCGTAGTTTTGAAAGGGTCAAAATATAAGAAAGAAGTAAGGCTTCTTATTTACCCATGTAGTTATAGAAAGTTAAATTTCTACTTCTTCATCATAAGTATATGATACTTGATGATTAATCTCATATTTGTTGAAATATAGAGAGTTTTAAAGAAGCAGAACATTAACTGTAAGTGAAGTTCACCTACGTCTGGAATGGAACAAATTGTTTCATTGACTATAAGAGCTTATGCTTGGACTTAAACTTAACTTGATATGGAACCAAATAATTGTTATTAAATTCCATATAAAATAGAAGCATTAAATCATAAATCTTGTATTGACAAGAGAATGATTGTGTAGTTGAATAATAGACAAACGTTGTCCTTGTTATACCCTAATTTTGGACCTAAAAATACTTGTTCAATTCTTCCTTTCTTGTATCTTAAGTCATTTGAACTGTCTCTGATCAATTGCATCTATCCTTGCATTTTATTTCAATATTGTTTGCAAAATTCACACAGAAGGGTATTTTAGTCATTTCCTATGTCAAAATCTCTTTCACTCTTTAAAAATTTGCTTGAGTCCTTTCAATTAGTGTGAATAAGTCCTCATTTCAATTCTATGTCAAAATCCATTTCAAAAGATTACAGTTGAAGTCATTTTGAGTCAGTTTTGCCCCTAGGGGCATTTTGGTCTTTTCAAGTGCCAAAGCTCTGTTTAAACTCTTAAAATTGTCTCTGAGTCTTTTAATTTCGTTTGTATAGGCTCTTGCTTTAATCCCTTGTTAAAAATCCATTTTTAAATTGCATCTGAGTCATTTTCAGTCGTTCTAACCCTAGGGGTATTTTGGTCATTTCACGCGAAATTTCGGCAGAGAGAGGTTACTTTGAAGTACCTCATTTAGGCCATTGGTTCATTTTAGTCCGTTTTGTCAGTTTTAATCATTTCACTTTACGTTTGGTCAAATTACCAATTTTAGTCCAATTTTTATTTTAGTTTTTTTTAAGTCCTCAAAAGTTCCAAAAATTGCATTTAAGTCCTCTTTTCTAATTTCAAGTTTTATTCTTTAAGTTTTTTTGTCTATTTCGATTTTTTTTTAGTCTTCTTAAGTTTTATTTCCAGATTAGTCCTTTTTCGTCCCAGTCACAGTCCAGTACACGTGTCAGTGTCTTATTTGTCCAGAAAGTTTGTTACAAAGTTATGCCACATGTCATGCTCATATTGGTCCAGGAATTTACACATCAGCTATAAAAGCTGACTCAATGGTCAAAGTCAAGGATCACCATTCACTTTCTGCCAACTCAATAACACAATCACGTTTCTCTCTCCCAGATCAAAAGGATCAAAACCAGAATTTCACAAGAACACGATGAAGGTTTGAGCAATCTTCAAACCCTAACCGCTTCTCAACAACGCAATCCAACACAAATTCGTACAGAATTCATCATCAATTACACCATTCAACAACAAATTTCACCAGAAAACGAATCAAACAGCCTCAATCCAATAATCACGCAGCAAAAATCATTTCGAATTGGATTCTTTTTCGAAGTTCTCAGAGGTTCTTCGCAAGAACCTTCATCATCGAACTAGTCCCTGCAATTCCAGTGCAAATCCAGTGGATTCACACGATCACAAGGACGAAGAGAGTGAGAAGAAGAAGGATCAGAAATTTTCTCAAAGATTTTCGTTCGAATCTCCACTAAATCCAGGTATATTCAAAAGAATCTTCTCGTCTGCACTTTAGATCATCATCGAAGACTCAAGATTAAAAATAAACGGTGAATCGAAGTGAAAATTTCGAAGAAATTCAAAGAAAATTCGAAACGAAACCCTAGATTGAAAAAATCATGAAGATTCACCGTTCGTTTTTCAAATACGAGTTCAATTTCGTAATCAGAGAAGAGAATAGAGTATGTTAGGGTTTCGTTTCATGAAAGTTGAAAACATAGAACCGAATGATTCAATCCTAGATCTACTCCGATCTAAGCTTGTTTTCAAGAAAACGTTTTCAAAATCATAAAGAGGAGAGAAAGAGCTTTAAGAAAATGTATTTAGTTCTCAGATCGGAGAAGGTTGAAGCTCCGACGCGGCGGCGCCACCATGGGCCACCACGTCGGAGGAGGAAGGTCTCGTCGGAGAAGAGAGAGTCATTTGCAGACTCTCTCTCTCTAGTTTTTGTCTTAGAGAGAGAAGTGGAGAAGGGAAATGGGGGATGGACCGGTTCAAGGCCTTATATAGGCCAACGAACCGGTTCACCCATAGTTCAACCCATGGTTCCACCCTGACCCGTCCTTAGGCCCAATTCCATGTCTGTTTGTGTGATTTGCTATGCGCCCCCCCATTCCTGCATGTTTTTGCAATTTTCTTGCTATATACACCCCTGCTTGTCCAAATTTGTTCACAAAAATTCTAGAAATTTTTATGTGTTCTTGATATTTTTTTCTTAACAGTTTTGTGACTTTTTTTTGTGCTAAAGCCTGAGAAAAATATTTGAAGCTTTTTTACCATTCTTGATAAAACTAGTAATTTTCTTGTACTTTTTAGTCCAAAAAACCTTTAAAAAATTCCAAAAAAATTCATATAGGCTTCTTGATAGTTTTGTAGCATTTTGTGATAATTTTCACATATTAAAATTGGTGACAAATAATGTGGTTAATTTTCTTACTATTTTGTGATATTTTGTGCTAAAAATGAATGAAAATTTGCTTGATTTCAATCCCAATTGCTTGATGAATATTTGTGACCTATACCACTTGATCTCATAGAGTTTTAGCCACTGTTTGTGTTCGATATTAATGCATGAGTGTGAATCTTGATTAGTTACGTAGCTTACAAGTTATTTGTGTAGTTAAATAATGCAAATATACTTAAGTTTGCTTCCAAAATGTCAAGTTAACCATGTTGCCTTAATTCCTATTCCAAAATTTAATTCTAAACCTTTAAAAATGTGTTGGAGTGTGAGAATTATAGGTCATATGGCTCTTGCATTCTATGAGCAAATTTTAGTCATGTTTGCACCCATTTTGCCTTTATTTTGAGTTGTTTTCTATGCTTTGTGCTATAGTGTCTTTCTTGCTTTATTCCTTTTGATATTATCATGTGTTACTAACCATTTCATTTCATGTCTCATATTCTTCATAAGCATCCCCATTTCATTCCATCTTCATCTTATTTCTTGCACTTTAAGTTTCACCAAAGATTAGAATGTAACACTTAGGACTTCTCTTTGTACTTTACTTTTATGCCATTTTTAATTCTTGCAAGACCATAGAATGTATCTAGGCCAATGATGTAATAAGGACAATGGACTCTAATGATGTACACCGACACAAGCACCGACACATGCACACACCTCACTTTAGGTATATAGTTAGAAGATGCATGATTAGATGTATGTTTAGGATTGTATGTTTAGATGAATGCCTAGGTTTTACATTTAGAAAAATCATTTTCCGAAAAATGTGAACAACATCACTCAAACCATTTTCAAAATAAACCTTGGGATCAAAATCCCATTGTATTTTCCTTTTTCATTTTCTTAATCAAATTTCAATGAAAAATAATCATACTTTGACTCTCTTTTGCAAATGACTAATTCAACCCCACTTTTTACAATCTCATGCCCTTGAGGCCTCTTTCTATTCTTCAAATTCCAATTTTCAAACTTAAAATCAACCAACAAAAACAAAAACATTTTTGGAAGAGAACTACGGTGGATTTGATCCCTTAAACGGGTACGTAGGCAAGGAACCAAAATTCCTTCAATTCAAATAAAATAAAAATCCAAAAACATTCTTCTTCCTCCAATTCTTCACTTAGAATATTCTTAGGTTTAATAAGCACTTTCAAAATAGCATTTAAAAATAAAGCGCGCGCGTAGAAATTAAAGACGGTTCCTATAGGATACTATAGTCGTTATGGGTGCCTAACACCTTCCCGTAGCGAAAACAACTCCCGGACCTCGATTCTCAAGGGTTTTGCTTACTTTTTCCCTTTCCAAGAAAAAATAAGATATCACCGGTTTAAAAGGTTCAAACGTAATCAATGTTTGACACCCGAAAACCAAGATAAAACAGCTGGCGACTCCACTGGGGATATTCGAGAGTTACGCCTAGTCTTTATTTCCACGCTTGCGCTTTCATTTTTACTTGCTTCTTTTACTCGCTTTCCTATGTGAATAAATGTTTAAATTCTTGCAAACGTGTGGGGTGAGAATATCAAAAGTCCTGCACCCGGGCTGAGTGAACTTAGGATTTAGGAGGGATATAATCGACAATTCATTCCGGGGGTTGCCTCGTGTTTTGCATTATGCGATCAATCCCACATAGCTGAGGCATTTTGGGGGTGATGTTGTCGGCGCGTGTTGTCGCGTTTAGGCACTTTACTTCTAATTGTTCTATGACGCTATGAACCGTAGATAACCGAACCCATCCATGGCCATTTTCTAGGATGTAGTGCGGAGACTAAACCGAGTGTTGTCTCGAGTTTTAGTTGTCACGCGATACTACACTCAAGTTAGACCTTCCGCGGATAATCTTGGAGCGAGTGTTGTCTCGTGACACCATGATATACGTCGGAGAGGTTGCAACTTGGGAACCTTTTTAGAACCCGGTTACTATTTCCTAAAGCCCTAGTTTCACCGGACACCGTGTCCACCCATGACTCCTCGACTTTGAACTTCAAACCCACCATGTTTTCTCTGAACTTGAACATAATCATGCATTCATGCATACATGCATACATGCATAATTTTTTTCCATGCATTGTTATCGAAGGGCTTAGATAAGTTGAATTTGTAAACATTGTAGGAATGAAGAAAACTAAGTCCTACAAGTTCAAGGAAGTGGATTTGGCTAGTTTGAGAGATTTGGCACTCAAGGTTGAGGATTCGACTGGTTTCCAACGCCGTTACGGGGCTTTACTTACTATTCTCCAGACTAATGTGGATGAGAAGCTTGTGCACACTTGTTAGCCAATATATTTTACTAGCTGTAATAAATGTGGTCAAAGTATAGTTGACCTAGATTTAAAGAAGATTCGAACAGAGTGTTGTATTGAAAGCAAATTTAGGTTCGAAGATGGTAGAAGACTTCGACAAAGCAGTTTTCGAAGGTGGTTATCAACAGTTATTCTTTAAGTCAGTTTGTATTTTAAGTTTGTTTTCAAATAAGCAAAACTGTCGACTTGTGGCAGTTGTAGTTTGAATTTCAAAGAAGTGTAGTTATTTCTAGACTTAGTATAAATAGTAGTTTTTCATAGGAAAAACGGGTCACAATTCCATCATACAAACTTACACTCAAAGTATCCGTATGGAAGCGAGAAACGAGTCACAAGTTGCAATGTATGAATCTGTGTACCAACTTTTGTTTAATCAATACAATTTACCTTTTTTTCTTTAAGTGTTCTTGCACTTTACTTTATTAAGTTCGATTGAGTTCAAGTGGATTGAATTCGATTATTTTTATCATATTTCTTATATTTTCGACACCAAAGACACAGAATTTCTAACAACAAGAACAAACACAATATGTCCTAAGATTTACTGGTTGATCTTGCAAGTTACCATTTGTAAACCAGCGGTTGTTTACGAAAATCCAACGTAAACAAATTGGCACGCCCAGTGGGACTGTTTGTGCTTTTTGTTTATAGTTTTTGTTAGAGTTTCTTTTAATTCTGGTTTGTTTTGTTGTGTATGCAATTAAGAAACAAGAAATTGCTTTTTAATATGACACGCGCTAACAACCAAAAGAAAACAAATCCAACATCTTCAAATGAAGATGTGGATCAAGTGACGGTTGAAGATGATGTTCCATCCCCAGGGAATGTTAGAACATCACAGGCTGTTCCAACTAGTAATACAGCCACTCAAACATCGTCTCAGGCCATGCCTTCGATGGCCACAGTAATTTCTCAAGCCATGCCTTCGATGGTTACCCAAACTTCCCATGATTATCCAAATAATACTTCTATTCAAGGAGTTTGGGATCATAGATCAATGCCATATGGTATGCCATCGTCATTGATGCAAGACTTACAAACTAGTGGTAATATGTTTTCAGAAAATTTAAATGTTTCATTACCACAACTTTTTGGTCCTGGGGTATCTACCACATATAGAAGTCCCCAACAAAATTTAACCAATGCTTCTATGGCTGCCATTAGGCAAACTATGGAAGAAACTAATCATGATATGGTTAATATGATGACCCAACAAATTGGTACTGTCATAAATCCTTTAATTCGAGACACCAACACTAGTTATCAAAGGTTGTCTGATCAAATGGAAAGAATTGCTAATTTCTTTGGCGCTCCACCAATCCAAAATACCCAATTGCCTCAAAATCGAAATTTGAGGGCAATTGAAATAATTGCTGATGAACCAGTGGTTCGAAATCATGAAAATATTGTCCAACCACAAGTAGTACAACCACAAGTTTAGGCAGAACCTGAAAGACAACCCATTTTGGTTAATAGAAACCAAGATGCCGATCAAGTGGTTTTACAAGCCCGTCGAAACAATTTCGATGGTCAGAATAATATAGCGGGTATTGTCGAGGCTTTGTTAGCCCAAAATGGTTTTAATATGGGTTTACATAGACCAAATTTTGTGTCTCCTTTGTCTGAGTATGTTTTAGACGCTGAATTGCCTAGAAATTGGAAAATTCCAAAGTTTACCAAATTTGCTGGAGAAACTAATGAATCTACTGTCGAACACATTGCTAGGTTTCTCATGGAAGCAGGAAATATTGCAGAAAATGAAAATTTGAGAATGAAATATTTCCCAAGTTCTTTGACAAAAAATGCTTTTACTTGGTTTACAACTTTACCTCCTCATTCAATTTATAGTTGGAACCAATTAGAAAAAGCCTTTCATGAACAATTTTACATGGGTCAATCTAAGATTAGTTTGAAAGAATTGGCCAGTGTTCGACGTAAAAGTCATGAGTCAATTGATGATTATCTCAATAGGTTTCGTCTCCTTAAGGCTAGATGTTTTACTTCTGTTCCAGAATATGAATTGGTCGAAATGGCTGCTGGTGGCCTCGATTATTCTGTTCGAAAGAAATTAGATACCCAGTACTTAAGAGACATGGCCCAATTGGCAGACAGAGTTCGACAAGTTGAAAGACTTAAAGCTGAAAAAACTAGAACTCATAACAAATTTCCTAAAAAGGAAAAAATTGCCTATATAGAAACAGGAGATAGTGAACCCGAATTCGATTGGGGTTTAGATATCGTTGAAGACAATGATATAAACCTAGCAGAATTAAAAGATGGACCTCCATATGCTTGTAAAATGTTGAGGCCATCCAATGGAAAAAATCCTGAAGATCCCAAGAGTGACAAATATCCTTCTAAAACTTATACTTTTGATATTACTAAAAGTGAAGAAATTTTTGATCTTTTAGTTAATGATGGCATAATATTAGTGCCACCTAATATGAAGTTGCCTCCTTTGGAACAAAGGAAGAAAAGAGGATTTTGTAAATTCCATGGTTTTTTAGGTCATAACCTATCTCGATGTACTCGTTTCAGGGATTCTGTACAAAAAGCTCTTGATGAAGGGAGGCTGAAATTTGGAGAGAAATCAAAACAGCAAGTGGATGGAGATCCTATGAAAAAGGCAGAGTCCATGTTTGCTGATGTTTCTGCCAATGTGGCAGAATCCATGTTTGCTGGTATTTCTATCAATATGGTGGAAATTTCAGAGAATATTGATGCAGAAATGGTTACTGAGGACCATCAAATTGAAGAGCCAGTGGTTACTGAAGATCAATTGGCCAAGGAAATGGAGAAAGCATATCCAAAGGCTGAAGAAGATTTGGTTGATTTTTTAAACCGATGTAAAATATCTAACACCAATGCTATGCTTTGTCCTCGATGCAGTGCAGTGTTCGATAAAGAAGCTGCGAAATCAGTTGAAGGATATCAACCTCAAACAAAACGTAAAGGAGGGTGGTTCGAGAACCGTTCTAAATTTGGCTTTAACAAAAGAGGTGTTCCTTACAAGATGAAAACTTCAGAGAAGTATCAAGTGAAGAACCATAAGAAGACGTTCGTTCCTTCATCGAAGTCTCCTATTGATACTTGGGTTTTCTCTGGGGGCAAGAAAACTGGTCATTCTGCGCCTCCAGCACCACCAACAAAATGGGTAAAAAGAGCTGTCAAAGTTCCAGACCAACCAGAGAGTTCTAATCCTAACAAGTATGCTTACAAAAATAACTATAAAGGTAAGAATCCTATGACTAGAACTCAATGGCGCCGTTTTCAACGCCAGAAAAAGGAAGGAGTTTTGAAAGATGTCACTAATGATGACAAAAGTAAGGGAAAACAACCAATAGTTTTCGAAATGGTTAAAAAACCAGCTACTGAAAGAATTTTCCCTCCATTATCTTCTGCTTTAAACATCCCCAAAGGGGATGATGATATTCTAACTTCTACTTTTTCAGATTCTGAACCAAGTCTTGACATTATATGTGTGGTTTCTGTACTACCAATTGAATATGCATATGATGTATCTTCGAAGGCCAATCATGATGATGAATGTGATTTCACTGAGGAAATGGCTCGTCATAGGCCTCTGTGTTATTATGTTATGAACAATGGCTGCATCGAAGATCAACATGCAGTGTTCGAAAAACCTGATGATAGCATGAAGCTTCATTTAAAGCCTTTGTTTATTCAAGCTAAATTAAATGGTGTTGGAATTAACAAAGTGTTAGTAGATGGTGGTGCTACTGTTAATCTCTTACCACAATCTTTTCTAAGGAAACTTGGTATTTATGAATGTGATTTGAAACCACATAATGTAGTGCTCACTAATTATGAGGGATCTACTGGACAATCTCTTGGTGCTATCGAACTAGAATTGGTAGTAGGAAGCATAACCAGAGCAACTGTGTTTTTGGTAGTTCCTTCTAAAGCCAATTTCAATGCATTATTAGGGAGGGAATGGATCCATGCTGTAGGTGCAGTTCCTTCTACAATGCATCAAAGGATTTTGATTTGGAGGAAAGATGGTTTGGTAGAGAATATTGAGGCTGATCAGAGTTATTATTTCAAAGCTGAAGTTGATAATCAAGATATCAACAAAAAGAACTTTGACAAACAGCTTCAATATATTGCACCATTCATGGAAAATGATGCATCAAGTTCTATGACTAAAGAAGAAAAATTCTTTGTAAAACTTGCACCAGAATGGGGTTTTCGTTGGAAAACTGCATTCGACGATGACTTCGTAGTGGTGAACAATGAAGATTGCTATGAGAAGATACCTGTAAAGGAAACAGATTTGCTGAAGACAAGAAGTACTTCGTACAAGCGGGTTACTGATGACCAAGGATATTCAGCAAATGGAATCTCACCAACTGGGTGGGATATCAATAATTGATCAATGGTTGAGCCCAACATATGGGAAAAGATTACGGCTTATGTAGCCGAGAAAAACTTCGATTTGGCTGAAACAGCCAAAGAAGAAGAGGTCTTCGATGCTTCAGTAGAAAATAATTCTGATGACCTCGTTGATGATCAAAAATTAGACTGTATTTACGATGATGAACCTTTGGGTTTTGAAGAAGATCCAATGGAATCTACAATAAAAATGAAGGCCCAAGATCCTCTTGAAGAAGTGGATATAGGAGATGGTTCTGTAAAAAGACCAACATACATAAGTTCAAAGATTCCTAAGAGCTTCAGAGATCGAATTGTGGCGCTTTTGAAAAATTACAAGGATTGCTTTGCTTGGGATTATCATGAAATGCCTGGTTTGAGTAGAAAGGTTGTAGAGTTGTAATTGCCAATCAGGACAGACAAGAAACCAGTGAAGCAAATTCCAAGAAGGTTTGCACCAGAGATTCTACCAAAAATAAAAGAAGAGATCGAAAGACTCCTCAAATGTGGCTTCATCAGACCTGCAAGGTATGTTGATTGGTTAGCTAATATAGTTCCTGTTAAAAAGAAAAATGGAAGTATAAGAGTTTGTATTGATTTTAGAGATTTAAATCTCGCCACTCCTAAAGATGAATATCCTATGCCAGTAGCAGAAATGTTGGTAGATTCTGCAGCAGGTTTCGAATATTTGAGTATGCTTGATGGTTATTCAGGTTATAATCAAATATTTATTGCTGAAGAAGATGTTTCTAAAACAGCATTTCGATGCCCAGGGGCATTAGGATGTTATGAGTGGATAGTAATGCCATTTGGTCTTAAAAATGCTGGTGCTACATATCAAAGAGCAATGAATTCAATGTTTCATGATTTAATTGAAGATTTTATGCAAATTTACATTGATGATATTGTTGTGAAATCATCTTCTGAAAACAAACACTTAGAACATTTACGTTTATCATTCGAAAGGATGAGACAATATGGATTAAAAATGAATCCATTAAAATGTGCGTTTGGTGTTTGTGCAGGTGATTTTTTAGGATTTGTTGTCCATAAAAAGGGCATCAAAATCAATCAAAATAAGACTAAAGCTATAATGGAGGCTAAAGCACCCTCTACCAAAAAAGAGTTGCAGTCTTTATTAGGCAAAATAAATTTCCTCAGAAGATTTATATCTAATCTAAGTGGCAGAGCACAAGCATTCTCGTCATTACTTCGATTAAAGAAAGAGGAAATTTTTAGATGGGAGCCTGAACACCAAAAGGCATTTGAAGACATAAAGTCATATTTATCTAATCCTCCTATTCTTTCACCTTTGTTGAAAGACAAAAAGATGAAGTTATATATAGCATCATCTGAAAGAACTATAGGGAGTATGTTAGCACAAGAGGATGAAAATGGTGTAGAAAGAGCCATTTATTATCTTAGTAGAGTTTTAAGTGATGTTGAAACAAGATATCATCCTAGTGAAAAATTATGTCTTTGTTTTTATTTCTCATGTGTGAAACTTAAGCATTATATAAGACCTTTTGATGTTTATGTTTATTCCCATTTCGATATTATTAAGCACATGTTATCTAAACCTATTCTGCATAGTAGAGTTGGTAAATGGGCTTTGGCACTCACAGAATATTCTTTAACTTATCAATCTTTGAAAACTGTGAAAGGCCAAATAGTGGCTGATTTTATTGCTGATCATTCCATTGAAGAACCTGTGACTGGGGGCATCGAAACATTTCCATGGACATTGTATTTCGACGGGTCTAGTCATAAAAATGGTTCTGGAATAGGTATAGTTATTGTTTCACCAACAAATGAAGTAACCAAATATAAATTTCGAATTAGCCAATATTGTTCGAATAATGAGGCAGAATATGAAGCCTTAATAAATGGTTTAGAGATTTTGCTCGAACTGGGGGCAAAATGTTTAATTATTAGAGGTGATTCTGAATTAGTAATAAAGCAAATAACAAAAGAATATAAATGCCTCAAAGAAACTTTGATAATGTATTACACTATAGTTAATGCATTACTTAAACATTTTGTTCAAATTGAAGTTCAACATGTTCCTAGAGCAGAAAATCAAGAAGCTAATGATTTAGCTCAATTAGCTTCTGGATACAAACTTTCGAAGGAACAAGAGCAAGAGGTTATTGAAATTAAAACAAAGCGTAATTCGATAGACATTGTGCCTAACAAATTGTTAAGACCAAAACTTGGGGGCATGGAAGCATCTCAAGGATACCTTCAGAGTGCAAATTTTTTTGAAATTTTGGTCATTAACAATTTGGATGATAATGATTGGCGAAAACCCATAGTCAATTTTTTGGAAAATCCAGATGGCACAACTTGTAGAAAAGTCAAATATAGAGCCTTGAGTTATGTGATAATAGGCAATGAATTATTTAAAAAGACTCCAGAAGGAGTTTTACTTAAATGCCTTAGTGAAGCAGAAGCATATTTGGCTGTATCGAATACTCATAGTGGTGCTTGTGGTACACATCAAGCAGGCCATAAAATAAAATGGCTTTTGTTTCGACAAGGTGTTTATTGGCCAACCATGTTAAAAGATTGCATAAATTTTGCTAAAGGTTGTAAAGAATGTCAAGAACATGCTGGAATTCAAAAAGTACCAGCTAGTGAATTACATTCAATAGTGAAACCTTGGCCATTCAGAGGATGGGCTTTAGATGTAATTGGGGAAATCAAACCTAAGTCATCCAAAGGCTACAAATATATTTTGGTTGGAATAGATTATTTCACTAAATGGATAGAAGCTGTTCCACTAAAAGATGTTACTCAAGATGAAGTTATAAACTTCATTCAAAAATTTATTATTTATAGATTTGGCATACCAGAAACTATTACTACAGATCAAGGATCTGTATTTACTGGTCGAAAGATGGTAAAATTTGCTGAAGAAATAGGATATAAATTGTTGACTTCAACACCATATTATGCTCAGGCAAATGGTCAGGTAGAAGCAGCAAATAAGAATTTGATTACTATAATCAAAAGAAAAGCTAGCCAAAAGAAAAAACCCAAAGAATGGCATGAGTTTCTTTATGAAGCTTTATGGGCAGTTCGAACTTCTCCTAAAGAATCTATAAATACTACTCCTTTTCGATTAACATTTGGCCATGATGCTGTATTGCCAACATAAATCTTACTTCAATCTACTCGAATTCAAAGACAAATCGAAATTCCAACAAATCAATATTTGGATATGATGTTGGATGAATTAGTAGATATTGATGAAGAAAGATTAATGGCTTTAGAAGTGCTTACAAAGCAAAAATAAAGAATAGCAAAAGCCTATAACAAAAGAGTTAAATCGAAATTATTCCTGCAAGGGGACTTAGTTTGGAAAGTTATCTTGCCTATGGATAAAAAGGATCGATGTTTAGGAAAATGGTCTCCTAGTTGGGAAGGACCATGGAAAATTCTAAGAGTTTTTTCGAATAATGCGTATGAGATCGAAGAACTACAAGAAGATCAGAGAATTCTACGCATAAACGGTAAATATTTGAAAAAATATAAACCGATGTTACAAGAAATTAAAATTACACAAGAGTAATTTGATTCGAAATAAAAACTTGGCATTAATTTAAAAATGCCAACTGATGGGCAGGTTACATTGAAATGCTTAAAATGGGAAAACCATTACAAAAGAAAACATAAAATACCATTGACCAAGTAGTATTCATGATCTGGCCCAGGTAGAAGTGCATACCAGCCTCCAATTCTCCCATCTCCTGCACAGTTGTGGTAGTTGTTGCAAAAACGATGCCTAGTAAGCCAAATAGGCATGGGCCTATTCCACCAAGGACAGCGAAATCGATAAGTTGAAGTCCCTCCCAAAATGTCGCTTCGAAATTCTGCCAATCGATGTGTCCATGCAAGATCTTCGAAGTCTTCGAGGATGTTTTCTGGCATAGGCATGGGGAGTGCATTGATGAGAAGACGGTAGTACCTTGCACTCAGAGAGCCAGTGGCGTTGATAGCAGTAGTGAGGAGGCGTTTCATTTCTTCAATGTTTGGATTAGCATCCAACATGTGTTGAGTGCTTCGAAGAATACAGAACATGGCGTTGCCATGATTCCAGAGTCTAAGTTTAAAAGCAAACTTAGAATGAGCCACCATAGCATTGTTGTACCATTCATTGGGGTCGTAGAGGAAGTAGAGGACATCATTTCCAAAAGCCCTAGAAACTTCAGAATCCTCACTGACACGCCAATGCCTGCTACTGGTATGGCGAAAGGCGAAAAGATCTTTCCTGCTTTGAGCAGCAATCTTTGCAGCAATCTTGACTAAAAGATCATCACTCAGATTATCAATGGTGGTCATGATGATTTGGGAAAGAAAGCTTTGAGTAAGAAGGATTTTTCAGACGAAGACGAAACAAAGAAAAGAGTGATTTTTATAAAAGGAAAATCATATTTATAGGGGAGGGAAGTTGAAAGAAGTGGTTCAATCAGACGGTTCTTCTTGCTTTGAAGATGATGACACGTGGGAACAGTTATTCTGATGGCCAATGGTTACTTAACTTTGTAATCTGAGGGAAGTTTTAAAGGTTTTCTTTTAAAAGGATTAATCTGTGTTAAAAGGTCATTTATTTGTTTTATTTCTTTTCAACTTCCTAGACAAGTTTAACTTGTTGGGTTAAACAAAAAAGTTACTTTTTTGTTTCCTCATCATTAAAATGTCTTGGAAATTGTTCCAATCTTATTTGGATTTAAATAAAATTTGAATTCGATATAAGAAAATAAGAAAGGAATTTCGATGATTGAAAAGAAATTGTCATTCGAAACAGAAAATGGTCCATAAATTGTTATAAAGACATTACAGACCAAGATATTCGATAAGGCTGAAATAAAATAAAAGTCTTAGAGAATAAAATAGAAACAGAACTAAATCTCAAATGATGAGATGAGTTTCTCGATTTGGCTCTTGTATTCAGCCAGTTGAGTATCGAGAGCATGGTTGTCACTTGCAAGTTGAGCAATGGTAGACTCTAGTTCCTTGGAGAGCTTGAATTTGTTAACAGCTTCATTGGCTTCTTGATTTCTGGCTTCATCCTTAGCCAAAATTTCAGCTTTCTGAGCTTCCAGCTCTTTAATCTTGGCATCGATGTCAACCACTTGCTGCTTCGCATTGTTTCTTTCTTGCTGAAGAGTTTTAAATTTCTCTTGGAAGGATGACAGTTCGATCACAATTTGATCATGATACGCTTTCTTCTCTTCCATTTGAGCTTGATCAGTTTTCCTCTTCTGGAAGTTTTGATTAGCACTCTCCAACATTGGTTCAAGATAGTTAAACAGGTTTCGAAATTTCCAACCAGTTGGGAGAGCACCAAGCTTTTCAAATAAACTCCTGATTTCAGCAAGAGCTCCAGCATCCTTTTCAATCAACTCTAGCAAGTTGGCTTCGATGATCTTCTTTTGAAATTCTGCTAGCAGGTTGTTCTTTGAAGTCTCAGAGGGATTTCCCTTGGATGAATCAGAAGTTTGGCCAGTGCTAGTTGAGAAAAGAGTATTACTCTTAGCTATCAAGGCAAAAGCGTTGAAAGGATCATCTTTGGCCAATCGATCGATTTCTTCCAGATCGATCATAGGAGTATCTTGTTGAGCAATCATCTCTGCATCACCAGGAGCATCTTGTCGAGTAGTGATTTTTGTATCTTCAGTAGCAAAGTTTGATACATTATCTCCAAGGGTGGGTGCAGAATAAGATTGATCATTGTTGAGTGATTCATCATTTACCAAGTCATCAGTGGGTGTTTCTGTTTGTTGTTGTTGAGAAAGATTCACTTTAAGACCTTCTGGACTGCTAGCATCATCATGCTCATCTTCTTTGTCTTCAGCAATTGGTGAAGTGGTCTTCGAAGAAGGAAGGTCTTGCCCATGTTGTGATGGATTAGCTTGTTCTTGTTCGATACCCTAAAAAGAATAAGATAAATGCTTAAAACAAGACACTTAGAAATATTTCGTATAAAATATGATTTTGATAAAATACCTTCGAACCATTATCACCAACATGTGAATGAGCACTAGAGTGAGAATTCTTTCGAAGACGTTTGAATGGTTTAGATGGTGAGATGGTGGGAGAACCTTCAGAAGCTTCCACTTCGACTTCCTTTTCTTGGACAAGTGATATTTGTTCTTGTTTTCTTTTCCTTCTTCCTTCAGTATTGACTTTGGGAAGTGTTACTTTGGAAGCTTCGATCTGTTCTTTAGTTATCTCCACCTCGTCATCATCATCAGAGAGATCGACAGTTGCTTGTTCTTTCTTGTTCTTCGATCTAGAAGGTCTTTTCGATGAAGTTGTTTTCACTTTGGGTTCCTTTGATTTAGGAGGTTCCTTCGATGCAGCCTCAGATTTCTTCGATTCAACTTCTTTAGTTTGGGAAACTTTCTTTTTCTTCTTGTCAGACTTGCTTTTTGAGGTGTTCTGGGTGCTGGCATCATCGAGCTTTGTTTCTCCTGGAGTTAAAGGCAAAGCTGAAATATGTGATTATACAGATAAGTACTATTTTTTCTAAAAATAGTATTAATATATTTTAGTAAAGGAAAAAATCATACCCATGATACTGGGAGTTTCGATTCGAACTTGGGATAATTCATAGCCAAGTTCACCACTATATTGATATAAATTGCATTTAGCATAGGTTACTAAATTATTCTGTGGGATTTTGAAATTATAAAGTAACCATTTTGGGTATGGTGGCCTAAAGGCCAAAGCAAGATTACAAGATGGAAATTTTGCTAGTCTCATTTTCTTTTCTAAAACATAAAGATATTTATTGGGTGTTCCAGGGGGAAAAATTGTTTCTGGAATTTTTTTCTCGAATTTTGTCTCTCAAGGTCTGAGCAGCATAATATACTGTCCTCCTTGGATGTAAAGGGTTATATGCTGTTTGATAATATCTTTGAAATTGCTGAATTTCTTTAATGTGCGTACCTCTAGTCTTCTTGTCTTTGTTCTGCAAAGTGTGAAAAGTACTGGTCAGTTGAGGCAGCAATTCATCAGGATTCCCTCGATTGGATTGGCGTATGTAATAATTTCGCCACCATCGAAAGAATGTTTCAGAGCATGCAAATGATGTTGAGAAATATGTAGGCTCGAACACAGTTGTTCTCTTGGCTTGAATTATGGATTTCCACACAGGTTCGATCAGAGGAATTTTCCATTCACTTATACTTTTGAACAAAGAGCTAGGTTTCGATTGAACCATACCAAACTGTCTAGCTACATGGTTAGGTTGGTAACCATATACTCCATAAGGGCTACCAGGTGTAAGTCTGCTAGATAGATAGGTAGGGGTCAAATAAGCTTCCCATATAGCATTGATTTCTGTTTTGTTGGCTGTTTTCGAAGTAGTGGGAAAATCCTCTTTGAACCAGTTAGGTCCATATTTCCTAGTGGTAAATGGTGCCATTATAGGGGTGAAAATGGGACAATCAAGCAAGGTTTTGTAAGCATTCTCAAAAAGTTGTTGCGAAGATTTGTTCCCATCAGGGTGAAACATAGCTATGCCTATACCTTCAGTGGTCCTTTCTGAGTATGCTGATGTGTAAGAGGAAGGTAGGATCGAAGCAAGTTTTGATCCAAAAATGGCTAAAAGCCATAGTTGGAACAACCATATGGGTCCTGATACAACTAAATTCCCACCAGTTCGGGGATAATCTCTAAGATTATTAGTTGTATGGTTAAGGGTTTCATACAAAGAACCTAGAATCAGTTTGCTTAAACAGATATCTGTTCCTTCATGTAACTGATTAGCTAGACACATGAATTTCTTAGGGACTTGTACTGACCTTGAGCAAAAAACATGCATAAATAACCAGTAGGTCAAGAAAGCTACATGTTCATCTGCAGATACTTCAGCACATTTGGTATCATGGTTGTTAGCTATAAACAAACCATAGGCAGGGCTATCGAAATTTACTGAGTATTGAGAGGTGGTAACATCTGGATTAAAGGTGTATCCAGTTGGTTTTAAGCTAGTAAGGCCGGCCACATCTAAAAGGGTAGGAGTGAGCATTCCACATTTCAAGTGAAGGCTGTTGTTCGATGGGTTCCAAAAATGTAAAGCAGCAAATATCAATTCATTATGGTATTTTGGACCATATCGAGATATTTGGATGAGATCAAAAATCCCTTTCTCCTTCCAGAATTGTCCCTTTTGTTTTTGAACTTTGTCTAACCAAGCAATGTATTCTGGAGAAGGTTTTGGTTCAGTCCTAATTTTGGATTTTACAAAACTTAGGTCAAAAGGACCTTTTGTGAAAATTAAAGGAGGTTGAGTTTCAATACATGGAAAAAGAGAGTTAATTTCTGGAGTTTCAGGTTCTAGAGAAATGGGGCCTAAGAATGCATGTGGAGTATCAGTACAAGGGATGATTACCTGGGTTTTCCAGATAGCTTTTTCAGCTTCATTGATCTCTGGTTCGTTCACAAAAGCAGGAGCAGCATTGGCGATTTCTTCAGTGAAATCAATGGGTTCTTCGCGATTCACATGAGAAGTTCCTGCTGCGTTTGTCATTGTTTCAATGTTTTTGTGAGAAGTTGATGAATAGTGAAGATTTCGTGTTTAAAGATAGGAGTTGCAGAAAATTCGAAGCTTTTTCTTTGAGAGAATTTTGGCGGAGAAGAGGAACAGTGAAAGTGAAAATGAAATGGTGAAAAGTGAGAAGAGTAAAGGTGAGTTTGTTTCTATATGGACCTTTGATCATGACACATGTCAAGATCTTATTTTGACAGTTTTACCATTAAAAATGGCGTCTTTTCCAATATTAGAGAACGTGGCCCACTAACTAAGATTGTGGGGTCAGTATTTAAAGGAAATTTGAATTAGTTTTGAATTAAATACTGACATCATTCATTTCGATGGAGAATGTTAGTTATTTTTTTCAAAAACGTCTTTTTCTTCTTCGGTGAAATCGAAAATGGCGTTTCTGGGGGGCAATTTGTTAGCCAATATATTTTACTAGCTATAATAAATGTGGTCAAAGTATAGTTGACCTAGATTTAAAGAAAATTCGAACAGAGTGTTGTATTGAAAGCAAATTTAGGTTCGAAGATGGTAGAAGACTTCGACAGAGCAGTTTTCGAAGGTGGTTATCAACAGTTATTCTTTAAGTCAGTTTGTATTTTAAGTTTGTTTTCAAATAAGCAAAACTGTCGACTTGTGGCAGTTGTAGTTTGAATTTCAAAGAAGTGTAGTTATTTCTAGACTTAGTATAAATAGTAGTTTTTCATAGGAAAAACGGGTCACAATTCCATCATACAAACTTACACTCAAAGTATCCGTATGGAAGCGAGAAACGAGTCACAAGTTGCAATGTATGAATCTGTGTACCAACTTTTGTTTAATCAATACAATTTACCTTTTTTTCTTTAAGTGTTCTTGCACTTTACTTTATTAAGTTCGATTGAGTTCAAGTGGATTGAATTCGATTATTTTTATCATATTTCTTATATTTTCGACACCAAAGACACAGAATTTCTAACAACAAGAACAAACACAATATGTCCTAAGATTTACTGGTTGATCTTGCAAGTTACCATTTGTAAACCAGCGGTTGTTTACGAAAATCCAACGTAAACAACACTCTAGTACAATTCTATGATCAGGAGTATCGGTGGTTTACTTTCCCCGACTTTCAGTTGGTGCCTACTCTAGAAGCTTATTCTTCCTTGATGGGTCTATCTATTGCTAAGGGGGTACCTTTCTCAGGACCTGAAAATCCTCCTACTCCATTGGTTATTGCTAAAGATCTCTATCTCAAGACCACCGATGTCTCCAAGAATCTTGTCACTAAGGCACGCATCCGAGGGTTCACTTCAGAGTATCTTCTTGGGAAAGCCAACCTCAACACCACTTGTCAGGACACTCTTGAGGCCATTCTTGCACTTCTCATCTATGGGCTTATTCTCTTTCCGAATCTTGATGACTTCGTGGACATGAATGCTATTATGATCTTCCACTCCAAGAATCCGGTTCCTACTTTGCTAGCTGACACATACCATGCTATTCACGATCGTTCCGACAAAGGTCGTGGATACATTCTTTGTTGTGTGCCTCTCCTCTATAGGTGGTTTATTTCGCACCTTCCGCAGTCTTTCCACGACAATCCGGAGAATTGGTCTATTTCACAGAGGATTATGGCTCTCACTCCTAATGAAGTGGTTTGGCTCACTCCTGCGTCTAGAGTTAAGGAAATCATCTTTGGTGGTGGAAAGTTTCTTAATGTACCTCTTCTTGGTACCCGGGGTGGAATCAACTACAACCCGGAGCTCGCTTTGCGACAATTTGGTTTCCCGATGAAAGATAAGCCCATCAATCTTGCTACAGCTCCTTACTTCTTCCACTACTCCAATGCTCCCACGGGAATTAGAGAGGATTTCATAGATGCTTGGTCTAAACTTCGGAAGAAAGAGGTGAAGCATATGGGTGTAAGGTCCGGTATTGCTCATGAGGCCTATACACAGTGGGTGATAAACCAAGCGGAGGAGATTAGTATGCCTTACCCCTCTATGAGATATGTGTCTGCATCTGTCCCTACTATGCCTTTGCCTCTACTTCCACCTACCCAGGAGATGTATCAGGAGCATCTAGCTATGGAGAGTCGGGAGAAACATCAGTGGAGGGCTAGATACTATGAGGCTGAGAACTTGATCATGACTTTGGATGGAAAGGGTGAGCAGCAGACTCAAGAGGTCTTGACACTGAAGAAAGAGTTAGCTAAGGCTAAGAGAGAGATTGAAGAGAAAGATAGGTTGCTTATGAGAGACTCCAAGAGGGCTAGGGGTGCCCGTGACTTCTATGCCCGATACTGCAGCTATGAGTCTGAGTCTTAGGATGACGCCTCCACTTCCTATGCTTGAGGATTTCTTTTTTCTGTTGTTATTTCCATTTGTTTATGTTGTTCTACGTTGCAAAGTCTATCCCCTGGCTTAGCATTTCAAAGGGAATCGTCTTGTAAAACTATACGTTGGTTGTTTGTTTCCCGTTTATGTTTATTGTTGCTTAGTAATGTTTACAAGTTTCTAATTTGTCTAAAACCCTTCGATAACACAAAAAAGAGTCTTTTTGCATATGCATTAACACATTTCATGCATCATATGCATTCATTGGTCACTAAAGACTTCTCTCGTGCTCATTGACTCCTGGTTTTGTCCGCCGCAGTCTGAAAATTGGCTCTTGTTCGCAAAGTTTATCAACCAGATAGAGTTCATCAAACAAGATTTCACAAGAGAAGAATGATGGCTAACTTTGAAGAAGAAAATGCTCAGCTCCGTGCCGAATTGGCTGCTATGAAAGAAGACTTGGCTAAGGCTCATGACGCTATGTCCACTATGATGGCTGCACAAGAACAACCAGCCACATCTATTCCAGCTGCTACTGAAACAATTCCGTCTATCCCACTATCTACTGTGACTACTGATGCTCGGTTTGTTATGCCCAACGGCCGTCCTTATGGTCTCTCAGCTTACTACTCTCCTAATACTGCTGCTGGTGTCTCTGGTGTCGCTGGTCAAGGACAGATTCCTGTATCCACTGCTATGCCTCAGGTGACTACTGTTGTTACCGACCCTATTGTACACACTGTGCAACAAGTGATTGATGTCGATACTCCGCGTGGACAAGATCCCGCGATGGAAACTATGAAGAGACAGTTGAAGGAGTTGGCTGGAGAACTCCGTGAAGTCAAGGCTAGCCGGGGAAACAACGGTGTTCCTGCTAAAGCTCGTGATCTATGCTTGGTATCCCGATTTGAGGTTCCTAAGAAATTCAAAGAGCCAGAATTTGACAAATACAATGGAACTTCCTGTCCACACAACCATGTCATCCGGTACGTCCGAAAGATGGCTAACTACGCAGATAATGACGCACTGATGATCCACTGCTTCCAGAGTAGCTTGGCAGATGATGCAGCAGATTGGTACACTAGTTTGAGCAAAGACAACATCCATACTTTTGAGGAACTCGCTGCTGCTTTTGAAGGTCATTATGAATTCAATACCCGTCTGAAGCCAAACAGGGACTCTCTTAAAGCCCTATCTCAGAAATCAGACGAAATCTTCCGTGAATATGCTCAGAGGTGGAGAGGGGCAGCTGCCCGTGTTTCTCCTCGACTTGATGAGGAAGAATTAACACAGACATTCCTGAAGACTCTGAAGAAGGAATATAAGGAGAGAATGATAGTCTCTGCGCCGAATAACTTCTCTGATATGGTTACAATGGGAACTCGTCTAGAGGAGGCTGTCCGAGAGGGTATTATCGTCCTTGAGAAGGGTGAATCTTCAGCCAGTGCACCGAAGAAGTATGGTAATGGCCACCATAAGAGGAAAGAAGCTGAAGTAGGGATGGTATCTGGTAACCCATCTGCAGCTGCTAATCAAATACCTTTGCCCTATCAATACATGCAATACTCTCAACATCCTTTCTTCCCGCCATTCTATCAGCAGTATCCTCTGCCACCGGGTCAACCACCAGTGCCCGTCAATGCCATCACTCAGCAAGTACAACAACAGCCTCCTGCTCAACAGCAACGGCAGCAACAACAGGGTCTCCGACCCAAACCCTCTTTTCCACCAATACCAATGCGGTATGGTGAGCTGCTCCCAACCCTACTGGCTAAGGGACACTGTGTCACCAGACCAGGCAAGCCTCCGCCTAATCCATTGCCTCCCAGGTTCCGTCAGGACCTAACATGTGAATTCCATCAGGGTGCTCAAGGCCACGATGTTGAAGGTTGCTTTGCTCTGAAATATATTGTGAAAGACCTGATAGAAAAAGGACGGTTGACTTTTAAGAATAGTGTTCCTCATGTTCTTGACAATCCGCTTCCAAACCATGCTGCTGTTAACATGATCGAGGCCTTCGAAGGAATCCCCGTTCCTCAAGATGATCCCATGCTGGATGTCCGCAATGTCGTTACTCCCTTGGTGCCATTACATGTCAAGCTTTGCCAAGCTTCTCTGTTCAAACATGATCATGCTTTTTGTTCAGAATGTCTTTGGAATCCTATGGGCTGTTGTGTGGCGCAAGATGATATCCAGAGTCTGATGGATGACAAACACTTGATTGCCAGCGATGTATGTGTGATTGTGCCAGTGTTCCATGACTCTCCTGTTGAAAGTGTATCTCAGACAAGGGATGTTGAGCCCTTGGTGATCAGGTTACCTGGTCCGGTATCTTATACCTCTACCAAAGCAATTCCTTACAAATACAATGCAACCATGATTGAGAATGGAGTGGAGGTGCCTCTGATATCCCCAGCTACAGTTGACAATGTTGCCGGTGAAATTACAACTCTGAGAAGTGGAAAAGTCCGTCCACCCTTGTTTCAAAAGAAGGTGGTCACACCTATTGCCACAATAACACCACCAGTTGATCCTCCTATTGACAAGAACACTGGCCCATCAGGCCAATCTATTGAAGAGTCTAATCTGGATGAGGTTCTGAGGCTTATTAAGAAGAGTGATTATAAGATTGTTGACCAGCTGCTGCAAACCCCGTCAAAAATATCCATCCTGTCTCTGCTCATGAGCTCAGAAGCCCACAGGAAAGTGTTGATGAAGATACTGGAGCAGGCTTATGTTGATCATGAAGTCTCTGTGGATCAATTTGATGGGATAGTGGGTAATATTACTGCCTGCAACAACTTGGGGTTTGGTGACGATGAACTCCCCGAAGCAGGAAAACACCACAACTTGGCTCTGCATATCTCAGTACATTGTAGATCTGACATGATATCCAACGTGCTGGTGGACACTGGATCATCGTTGAATGTAATGCCTGAGTCCACACTAAGACAATTGAGTCATCATGGAATCTCCTTGAGGGGAAGTAGCTATTTGGTTAAGGCTTTTGACGGGTCTCGCAAAGATGTTCTTGGGGAAGTAGACTTGTCGATTACCATTGGTCCTGAAACATTTCAGATTACTTTCCAGGTCATGGACATCAATGCTTCTTACAGTTGTCTCCTCGGAAGACCGTGGATTCACGACGCTGGAGCAGTAACTTCTACTTTGCATCAAAAGCTCAATTTCATGAGGAACGGTAAGATTGTCACTGTGCATGGTGAAGAAGCATATCTGGTTAGCCAAGTGTCATCTTTCTCTTGTGTTGAAGCAGGGTCCGCTGAAGGGACGTCATTTCAAGGCTTAACTGTTGAAGGTGCAGAGCCCCGGAGGGCTGGTACTGCTATGGCTTCGTTGAAAGACGCCCAGAAGGCTGTTCAAGAAGGGCAGCTGCTGGCTGGGGCAAAGTGATTCAGATTCTGGAAAACAAGCGTAAAGAGGGCCTTGGATTCTCCCCAACCTCTGGTGTTTCAACAGGAACTTTCTACAGTGCTGGGTTCATCAATGCTATTACTGAAGATGCTGCTGAAAGTGGTTACGTGCCTACATTTGTTGTACCAGGAGGCACTGTGAGAAATTGGGAGGCCATTGATGTTCCTTTAGTCATGCATGCTTCCATGTAATGTGTCTTGTTGCTCATGTTTTTCTTTGTTTTCAAAATAACAATCCTTTCGCTCTGCCCAAGGCGAAAGTGATATCATTGTAAGGGCATGTTTGTTTCGGCATTGCCGTTATCAATAAAAGTTGTCGTCTTTTTTCACGACTCTTTGTTTTTTACTTTTAGTGCCTTTTTCTTGGAAATAATGGTAATGCCAGAAAAAACCAAAACATCTGTATTTTCTTATTAATTTTAAAAAAAATCTGCATGAAAAAAACACTTTTCTAAAATCATCCCAATCATGTTATGCAGATTGAACCACAATAAACCCGTTGAACACAATGACCCTATGGTTCCTCCAAATTTTGAATTCCCTGTATATGAAACTGAAAATGAGGATGATGATGAAGAGATACCGTATGAGATCACTCGACTGCTTGAGCAAGAAAGAAGAGCCATTCAGCCTCACCAGGAAGAGATTGAGCTTATCAACCTGGGTACTGAAGAGAACAAGCGAGAAATCAAGATCGGTGCTGCACTTGAGCCAGAGGTGAAAAAGAAGATCACTCAGCTTCTCCATGATTATCCAGATGTCTTTGCATGGTCCTATGAAGATATGCCGGGCCTAGATCCCAAGATTGTGGAACACCGGATTCCGACAAGACCTGAATGTCCTCCTGTCAAATAGAAATTGAGAAGGTCTCGTCCAGACATGGCTCTTAAGATCAAGGCTGAAGTACAGAAGCAGATTGATGCAGGTTTCCTCATGACAGCTGAATATCCTGAATGGATTGCCAACATTGTACCAGTATCAAAGAAAGATGGGAAAGTCCGAATGTGTGTTGATTACAGAGATCTGAATAAGGCCAGTCCAAAGGATAACTTCCCATTGCCTCATATTGATGTGCTTGTTGACAGTACTGCTCAGTCTAAAGTATTCTCCTTCATGGATGGTTTCTCTGGTTACAACCAGATACGGATGTCACCTGAAGATAGAGAAAAGACGTCCTTTATCACCCCATGGGGAACATTCTGTTATAAAGTGATGTCGTTCGGCTTGATAAATGCTGGTGCTACCTATCAAAGGGGTATGACCACTCTGTTTCATGATATGATTCACAAAGAGATTGAAGTATATGTTGATGATATGATTGTGAAGTCAAGTGATGAAGAGCAACATGTTGTGTATTTGAAAAAGATGTTTGAAAGATTGAGAAAGTACAAGCTGCGATTGAATCCTAACAAGTGCACATTTGGTGTAAGATCCGGAAAGTTGCTAGGCTTCATTGTCAGCCAGAGAGGCATTGAAGTTGATCCTGACAAAGTCCGAGCCATCAGAGAGATGCCGGCCCCTCAAACTGAGAAGCAAGTCAGAGGTTTCCTCGGACGTCTGAACTATATTTCAAGATTCATATCTCACATGACTACTACCTGCGCACCAATTTTCAAGTTGCTCAGAAAGAATCAGCCTGTTGTATGGAGTGATGAATGTCAGAAAGCTTTTGATAGCATAAAAGAATACCTGTTGGAACCACCTATCCTTGTCCCGCCAGTGGAAGGAAGGCCTTTGATTATGTATCTGTCAGTGTTAGATGATTCAGTGGGCTGTGTTCTTGATCAGCAAGATGAGACTGGTAAGAAAGAGCATGCTATCTACTATCTGAGCAAGAAGTTCACCGACTGTGAGACTCGGTATACAATGCTTGAAAAGACATGTTGTGCCTTAGCTTGGGCTGCCAAACGCCTGCGTCATTATATGGTGAATCATACAACTTGGTTGATATCCCGAATGGATCCAATCAAGTACATCTTTGAAAAGCCTGCTGTTACTGGAAAGATTGCACGTTGGCAAATGTTGTTGTCTGAATATGATATTGTGTACAAAGCTCAGAAAGCAATTAAAGAAAGTATCCTTGCTGAGCATCTTGCTTGTCAACCTCTTGATGATTACCAGCCGATTAAGTTCGATTTCCCTGATGAAGAGATCATGTATCTGAAAGCAAAGGACTGTGAAGAACCACTGATCAATGAAGGGCCGGACCCCAATAGCAAATGGGGATTGGTGTTTGATGGTGCTGTTAATGCTTACGGTAAAGGAATTGGAGCCATCATTGTAACCCCGCAGGGGCACCACATTCCTTTCACCGCTCGGATAACTTTTGAATGCACAAACAACATAGCTGAGTATGAAGCATGCATCTTGGGCATTGAAGAAGCCCTTGATCTGAGAATTAAGCACCTTGACATCTATGGAGATTCTGCACTTGTTATTAATCAGATAAAGGGTGAATGGGAGACTCATCATGAGAAGCTGATCCCTTACCGTGACTATGCAAGACGTCTGTTGACATACTTTACCAAGGTTGAGCTGCACCACATCCCTCGGGATGAAAACCAGATGGCTGATGCTCTTGCTACTTTGTCTTCTATGTTTCGTGTCAACCACTGGAATGATGTGCCCGTAATCAAAGTACAACGTCTTGATAGACCCGCTCATGTGTTTACTATTGAAAATATGCCAGATCAAGTTGATGAAGATGTGAATGATAGAAAACCTTGGTATTACAACATCAAGCAATTCTTGCAGAATCGTGAATATCCACCTGGTGCTTCCAACAGGGATAAAAAGACTTTGAGACGATGGGCTAGCAAATTCCTTCTGGACGGAGAAATCCTATACAAGAGGAACTATGACATGGTTTTGTTGAGATGTGTTGATAAACAAGAAGCTGAGAAGTTGATGCATGATGTGCATGATGGCACTTTTGGGACCCATGCTTCGGGCCACACTATGTCAAGGAAACTGTTAAGAGCCGGCTATTACTGGATAACTTTGGAACGTGATTGCCACAAACATGCCAAAAGATGCCACAAATGTCAAATTTATGCTGACAAGATTCATGTGCCTCCACACGCTCTCAATGTTATATCTTCCCCATGGCCTTTCTCTATGTGGGGCATTGACATGATCGGAAGAATTGAACCAAAGGCTTCCAATGGACATCGTTTCATTCTAGTGGCAATTGATTATTTCACTAAGTGGGTTGAAGCCGCTTCCTATGCAAATGTGACCAAGCAAGTGGTAGTGAAGTTTATCAAGAATAACATCATCTGTCGATATGGTGTTCCCAACAAGATCATCACTGACAACGGTTCCAATCTGAACAATAGCATGATGCAAGCTTTATGTGAAGAATTCAAAATTGAACATCACAACTCTTCTCCTTATAGACCCCAGATGAATGGTGCAATTGAGGCCGCTAACAAGAACATCAAGAAGATTGTTCAGAAGATGGTCACTACTTACAAAGACTGGCACGAAATGCTACCTTTCGCCTTGCATGGTTACCGTACTATAGTACGCAGTTCAACCGGGGCAACTCCCTTCTCTCTTGTGTATGGTATGGAAGTAGTTCTCCCTCTGGAAGTGGAGATTCCATCTCTTCGAGTAATCATGGAAGCAAAATTAACTGAGGCTGAATGGTGTCAAAGTCGGTATGATCAATTAAATCTGATTGAAGAGAAACGTATGGATGCCATGACTCATGGGCAGTTGTATCAAGTGCGGATGAAGAATGCTTTTGACAAGAAAGTCCGACCTCGAGAATTCAAGGAAGGCGAACTTGTATTGAAAAGAAGGATAAGTCAGCAACCCGACCCAAGGGGCAAGTGGACACCTAACTACGAAGGTCCTTATGTTGTCAAGAAGGCCTTCTCTGGTGGTGCTTTGATTCTTACACACATGGATGGTGTTGAACTCCCAAATCCTGTTAACGCCGATATAGTCAAGAAATACTTTGTCTAAAAAGAAAAGAACAGCGTGGTAGGTCGAAAACCCGAAAGGGCGGCCTAGGCAAAAATGCGCTTCCCAGTGGATTGAAAACCCGAAAGGGCGATCCAGGCAAAAGTTAGGGACAAAAAAAATGAATATGAAAAAGCTCGCTGAGATTGTACGCAACTCAGTCAAGAATGAGCGCCTCGATGAGCCGAAAACCCGAAAGGGCGGTTCATGCAAAAATGAGGTTGATAAAAGACAAGTAACTATATCTGGTGAATCACCATCACCTCTTGGGGCATCTACAACTGTCAATGATCATCTTCTTCAGAAGCTTCTGTACTTGTGAATTCAAAATTTCAATGAAATGTAGCGGTCATCGTGTTCAATGTATCACCAACCAATAAAATTACCATTTTCCAAGCTTTGTAAATCCGTGAAGTCATGCCTTTGGCTGACTCTCACTCTTCTACATCAATTTGAGCCTGTGCTATTGTTTGAAACTCTATTTTTCTTTCCACTTTCAATGCTATATACAAAACATTTTCTTTCTATTTTGATAATGTTAATGTCTGAAACAAACATCTTTTGAAAATTGAAAAATCTTTTCCTGTCTATTTTGAAGGCAAACCTGAGCAATAGGGTACATTTCAATGAAACATGCATGAATGAATGAGTGTCAATGTCTATTTCAATACATGTTACAAGCAGGTTAGTCCCCAGGATGATCTGTGGTCAATGGCAAGAATGAAAAAACAGAATGAAGATGAAAAAGAAAAGATGAAAACAAAAGCTCGCTAAGTTGAAAACCCGAAAGGGCGGCTTAGGCAAAAAAGAGCACCCCGCTGATTGACAACCTATGAAGGCAATTCAGGCAAAAATGGGGCAATGAAAAGAATCTTATTCCCCGGTGAACCGAGAACCCGAAAGGGCGGTTCAGGCAAAAATGGGATTGAAGAATGAAAGAATGAAATATTGAAAAGCATTGACCACAGATGCGAACATCCAATGTTTACCCAGCACTGACACGCCTAGCAACGGCGACCTATATCCAAGAACCTTCCAAGGGTCCCTCCTCTACAAGTTTATATTGCCCTCAGCCATGGTTTCGATACGTCTCTCAACGACGGTCTCTCCAAAGAGGTTTTCCCCTGTGAATATGTTGCAGCACGAGCCACTACGTGCCCAATCTTCCAATGTTTTGTCTGCCTTTGTGAAACTTCTCTGTCAAACTACAAACCAATCATGCATTTCAAGCATTCATACATGCATAATCATGCATTTTATGAGCTCATACATTCAATAATCTTGTTATACCATACATACATGTTGCATATCCAAACTCTCAACTGTCAAATTCAATTCAATTTCAACTGTCAAATTCGATGCAATCTCAACTCTCCAATCTCAATTTCTAATCATTTCAACTGTCAAATTCGATGCAATCTCAACTCTCAATTCCAATGTCAATTCAATGTCAAATTCGAAGCAATCTCAATTTCAATTCAATGTCAAATTCGAAGCAATCTCAATGTCAATTTAATGTCAATTCGAAGCAATTTCCAATCTCAATTTCAATTCAATGTCAAATTCGAAGCAATCCAATTTCAATTTCAACTCAACCTCCAATGTCAATCCAATGTCAATGTCAATTTTCAATTCAATTCCAATCCAATCTCAATGTCAAATGCAACTCTCCAATCCAATGTCAATGTCTATGTCTCAATTCAATTCCAATTTCCAATGTCTTTTTCAATTTCAACTCTCAATCCAATGTCTATGCCTATGTCTCTGCTCAATCTCAATTCTCAATCTCTCTTTCAATGTCAACTTTCAATTCAAATCAATGTCAATCCACTCTCAATTTACTCTTGGGCCAACCAAAATGGTCATGTTTATCTTCAAACCAAGTCAATGACAATTTACTCTCAATTGGTATCTTGCTAAACCAGACTTTCAGTTTGTATATTGTTACTGGTCAAGTGCCAGGTTCGATCCAAAAAGAACCACTTGTACCTGCTTATATACCTATACTTCCGGTCAAACGACAAGTTCAACCCAAAGAACAGTTTGTACCCAGCTTATGCTTTGTTATCGGTCAAACGGCAAGTTCGATCTAAAAGAACAGTTTGCACCTACCGACATGACGTGGTGATAATCCAACAAGCAAGTTCAATCCAAAGAACAGTTTGTATCTACCCGTTTGCCTATATTTCCAGCCAAACGACCAGTTCAATCCCAAGAACAGTTTGTGTCTACCTACCTGTTTGTATTTTCAATCAAGTATCAAGTTCGATCCAAAGAACAGCTCGTATCTGCCTATATGTCTATGTTTCCGGTCAAGTGCCAAGTTCGATCCCGAGAACAGCTTGTACCTATCTCTTGTTTTGTATTCCTTGGTCAAGTGACTAGTTCGACCCAAAGAACAACTTGTACCTTATTCTCTGCTCCCTGGTTCGTCTACCCTGTCAATGTCCACCTGAACCCCCAGTGACATGACAAGTTCCATAGACTCCAGTCGATTGTATTGCATTCATAATCAAAGTATTGCATGGCATTCATGTTTCTGAAAATCTGAAAACGTATTTTTATGACCAAAAGCAGTACAAATGTCAATATTTAAGTATCTTCGTCCCGTCAACTCTAAGACTCCGTCTCTTGACTCTCCGGACAAAGAAACTTAAATAGGGGCAGCTGTTATACCCTAATTTTGGACCTAAAAATACTTGTTCAATTCTTCCTTTCTTGTATCTTAAGTCATTTGAACTGTCTCTGATCAATTGCATCTATCCTTGCATTTTATTTCAATATTGTTTGCAAAATTCACACAGAAGGGTATTTTAGTCATTTCCTATGTCAAAATCTGTTTCACTCTTTAAAAATTTGCTTGAGTCCTTTCAATTAGTGTGAATAAGTCCTCATTTCAATTCTATGTCAAAATCCATTTCAAAAGATTACAGTTGAAGTCATTTTGAGTCAGTTTTGCCCCTAGGGGCATTTTGGTCTTTTCAAGTGCCAAAGCTCTGTTTAAACTCTTAAAATTGTCTCTGAGTCTTTTAATTTCGTTTGTATAGGCTCTTGCTTTAATCCCTTGTTAAAAATCCATTTTTAAATTGCATCTGAGTCATTTTCAGTCGTTCTAACCCTAGGGGTATTTTGGTCATTTCACGCAAAATTTCGGCAGAGAGAGGTTACTTTGAAGTACCTCATTTAGGCCATTGGTTCATTTTAGTCCGTTTTGTCAGTTTTAATCATTTCACTTTACGTTTGGTCAAATTACCAATTTTAGTCCAATTTTTATTTTAGTTTTTTTTTAAGTCCTCAAAAGTTCCAAAAATTGCATTTAAGTCCTCTTTTCTAATTTCAAGTTTTATTCTTTAAGTTTTTTTGTCTATTTCGATTTTTTTTAGTCTTCTTAAGTTTTATTTGCAGATTAGTCCTTTTTCGTCCCAGTCACAGTCCAGTACACGTGTCAGTGTCTTATTTGTCCAGAAAGTTTGTTACAAAGTTATGCCACATGTCATGCTCATATTGGTCCAGGAATTTACACATCAGCTATAAAAGCTGACTCAATGGTCAAAGTCAAGGATCACCATTCACTTTCTGCCAACTCAATAACACAATCACGTTTCTCTCTCCCAGATCAAAAGGATCAAACCCAGAATTTCACAAGAACACGATGAAGGTTTGAGCAATCTTCAAACCCTAACCGCTTCTCAACAACGCAATCCAACACAAATTCGTACAGAATTCATCATCAATTACACCATTCAACAACAAATTTCACCAGAAAACGAATCAAACAGCCTCAATCCAATAATCACGCAGCAAAAATCATTTCGAATTGGATTCTTTTTCGAAGTTCTCAGAGGTTCTTCGCAAGAACCTTCATCATCGAACTAGTCCCTGCAATTCCAGTGCAAATCCAGTGGATTCACACGATCACAAGGACGAAGAGAGTGAGAAGAAGAAGGATTAGAAATTTTCTCAAAGATTTTCGTTCGAATCTCCACTAAATCCAGGTATATTCAAAAGAATCTTCTCGTCTGCACTTTAGATCATCATCGAAGACTCAAGATTAAAAATAAACGGTGAATCGAAGTGAAAATTTCGAAGAAATTCAAAGAAAATTCGAAACGAAACCCTAGATTGAAAAAATCATGAAGATTCACCGTTCGTTTTTCAAATACGAGTTCAATTTCGTAATCAGAGAAGAGAATAGAGTATGTTAGGGTTTCGTTTCATGAAAGTTGAAAACATAGAACCGAATGATTCAATCCTAGATCTACTCCGATCTAAGCTTGTTTTCAAGAAAACGTTTTCAAAATCATAAAGAGGAGAGAAAGAGCTTTAAGAAAATGTATTTAGTTCTCAGATCGGAGAAGGTTGAAGCTCCGACGCGGCGGCGCCACCATGGGCCACCACGTCGGAGGAGGAAGGTCTCGTCGGAGAAGAGAGAGTCATTTGCAGACTCTCTCTCTCTAGTTTTTGTCTTAGAGAGAGAAGTGGAGAAGGGAAATGGGGGATGGACCGGTTCAAGGCCTTATATAGGCCAACGAACCGGTTCACCCATAGTTCAACCCATGGTTCCACCCTGACCCGTCCTTAGGCCCAATTCCATGTCTGTTTGTGTGATTTGCTATGCGCCCCCCCCCCCATTCCTGCATGTTTTTGCAATTTTCTTGCTATATACACCCCTGCTTGTCCAAATTTGTTCACAAAAATTCTAGAAATTTTTATATGTGTTCTTGATATTTTTTTCTTAACAGTTTTGTGACTTTTTTTTGTGCTAAAGCCTGAGAAAAATATTTGAAGCTTTTTTACCATTCTTGATAAAACTAGTAATTTTCTTGTACTTTTTAGTCCAAAAAACCTTTAAAAAATTCCAAAAAAATTCATATAGGCTTCTTGATAGTTTTGTAGCATTTTGTGATAATTTTCACATATTAAAATTGGTGACAAATAATGTGGTTAATTTTCTTACTATTTTGTGATATTTTGTGCTAAAAATGAATGAAAATTTGTTTGATTTCAATCCCAATTGCTTGATGAATATTTGTGACCTATACCACTTGATCTCATAGAGTTTTAGCCACTGTTTGTGTTCGATATTAATGCATGAGTGTGAATCTTGATTAGTTACGTAGCTTACAAGTTATTTGTGTAGTTAAATAATGCAAATATACTTAAGTTTGCTTCCAAAATGTCAAGTTAACCATGTTGCCTTAATTCCTATTCCAAAATTTAATTCTAAACCTTTAAAAATGTGTTGGAGTGTGAGAATTATAGGTCATATGGCTCTTGCATTCTATGAGCAAATTTTAGTCATGTTTGCACCCATTTTGCCTTTATTTTGAGTTGTTTTCTATGCTTTGTGCTATAGTGTCTTTCTTGCTTTATTCCTTTTGATATTATCATGTGTTACTAACCATTTCATTTCATGTCTCATATTCTTCATAAGCATCCCCATTTCATTCCATCTTCATCTTATTTCTTGCACTTTAAGTTTCACCAAAGATTAGAATGTAACACTTAGGACTTCTCTTTGTACTTTACTTTTATGCCATTTTTAATTCTTGCAAGACCATAGAATGTATCTAGGCCAATGATGTAATAAGGACAATGGACTCTAATGATGTACACTGATAGATCTCTGGCAAGTGCACCAAATACTATCGAAGTAGTAAAAATATCGATCCCACGAGGACTGTTTTAACTTCAATAATTCAATCGCGTTATAAAAATAGGATGTATAAAAGTTTATTTTGATTTGCCACTAGGCGGTAGATTTGGTTTGATTTTAATTAAATCAAGTAACAGAAAATAAAGATTTGGTTAAGAAAATATGGGAGAGATGAGATCAGATCCGTCGAATCCTCTAAGTTCCCCTAATTGGTCTACTGCACCTATTTGTTATGAACCCTCTTCTAGTTTACGATGATTAACAAATTAGCCCTAATCAATCCCTTGAGTTAGGACCCTCTTCTTAAACTACAGCCCCTAATTCCTTAGGTGGTCTAATAATTCTTGAAGGTTTTACCGAACGTTAACCTATTATCACTAACAAACGATTATCTATTCCTAGACTAACCCTGTTTATTAGAACAATTCAATTAGGTCTAAGTTGAAAGCCATGGTCAGTGGTCATTCATTCTCACAAAATCAAGTTATATGTGATCAAGATATAAAAAGCATTAAGAACAATTGAATTGAATAAACTAGAATTGAATTCATAAACAAAATAGAGTTTCACAGCAACATGTGTCAATTAGGGTTACAAAGATTCATCTCGGATCTAATCTCTAAGAGATTTAGCTACTCATAATCGAGTTTACAAATAGCATAATCAATGAAATAATTAAAACATACATGAATTGGTAAAAGGATGAAGAAATCGCCCTTCTAGCCGTCTCCGATGTCTCAAAATCGCACTTTGCTCTCCAAAATCGTAACCCCTGTTCTTCAGATTGAGTGCAGTATTTATAGAAGTCATGGGCCTGACCCATCAAAATCGCGCCGCGCCTTGTATAATGGCGTGCCGCGATTTCCTCTTTACAGGAAGTGTGTAATTTTGCTTCAAAAATCGCAGCACGGCTTGAAATTGGCGTGGCGCGATTTCCTTCGAACAGACTTCAAATTTTAAGCTTTTTGCACTCCAGAACAGTATAAATTGCATGAGAACTCTATCAAAATGTCACAATAAGTCCCTAATATTACGTAATGACAGGATGTCATCACAACCCCAAACTTAAACCATTCCTTGTCCTCAAGGAATTTGCTTGCAACAGTGACAAATGACAGTAAAATAACAGTTACCTGACAAAACGATAGTACCCAAAAGTTCATTCTCCTTCTAGCTAAAGATGAGCTAGTTTGACTTGTTCGCATCCACCAGTTCACAACTCCACGCATCAATATGAAATAGGGTTCTACCAGTCGACATGCAGGTCTACATATTACCATACGCTTGAAAAGTTTCTAAACATCAATCAAAGTCAATATCATTACACACTTTTGAGGTCTTTAGGGTTATAACGGGGCTTAGGTGAAAGGTGGGATATATTTGGATAAGTAGGCTACACAATATTTGAGTTAGGCATTCCTACGGAAGTTAAAGTACAAAATTCAATCCTTCATTCATTCACCTTGTGGAAATACAATCAATGCAAAGGTACTAGAGAACATTTTTAACATTTAGGGACAATCGAGTTTGAAGTTACTCGGATTTTCAATGTTTTGTCCCTTTTTCATCATTCAATTTCTCTTTTTTTTTTTTTGATACACCATTTTTGTGTGTATTTTGCATGTCAATTTCATATTTTTGTTCTCTTATTCTCTAGTACCCCCACCCCAAACTTAGTTGGTTGCAAATTCCAATAGCAACCCCAAACTTAATCTTTAGCAACATTCTACAATGCCTTAACTCAGAAATTCATTAAGGGACAAGTCCTAAAGTCTCTAGGCTTGTAATGTAGTTTGTCACCGAACAAAAAGTTCTAATCCTACCGGCTCACAATTGGTTAAGAAAGGATAAATTCAACAAATTAAAACAGGGTAGGATTCAAAAAGGCTCACAGGACCAAGCACTTTTGCCTCAGTGTGTAATTGACAAAGACCAATCAATAATAGAGAAACAATGCAAGTTCTAGAAATGTAGTTGCATGGAAAACTAATCTGAATATAAGTAAATTGAAAAACAAAATTTGGCAATGAACCTTATGGCTGAGATTTCTGGGAGTATGTGACTACCTAGCAACGCCGTACACTTCGCCTTTGAATCAAGTCACCCCTCCTTTAGAACTTTTGGAATACCGTTTCATCAAACAACTGTTACTAAACTGGAATAGGTCACATGAAACAAAACAAATTCATTAATAATACAAGTGCATGAGCAATTACAATAGGGAAATAGTTCAATGGACTTCGACATTAAAAAGAAAAGAAAGAAAATACATCAAAAGAAAAATGACTGAAAATAAAATACAAAGCAGAAAATGCTAATCCATCAGTAGATCAGCCCATGTTCACATCATCGTGGTAACATCTCAGCATAGGTAAGCATCCGGGACTTTTTCCAAGTAGACCCAGGCCTACACATCGTGGTAATGATGTCTTAAAATGTATCCTCTGTCATACCAAATCTCTCCCTCCTTTGTTTCTCAACCCAACACTCCTCCGGTGGTTGAACATTCAGCCATTCATTAAGCGCTTCAGGGCTGAAATCAATGGTCTTGCCCCGAACAAAAGATTGAAAGGGTGTATCGGAAACCCGTGCATTTGCAAAGAATTCAACGATCACGGTTTTGTTGTTCGCTTCATCGATCATCTCATTCAACTTCGTCCACCCTCTCCTTCGTAACTCAGCCTCAAAGAACGGATAATTCACAAGCTTTGTGAATATTCAAACTTCCTCTCCCCCACAATTTCAAAACTTTTCATGGCTTTGTGGAACTCTTGGGCTTGGTCATTGATAAAATGAATGGCGTTTTCCGGTGGTTCGGATGCGGTACGAGGGCGTTTGGCTTTGCTTGTGGATGGCTTGGGGTTGGTGGCTTTCTTTGAGCGGGTGTTTCGTTGGTTAGAGGCCATTTGTGGTTTAGGAAGATGGTGAAAGGGGAGTTTTGTGAAGTTTGGGAAAGTTGGGAATGATTGTGGTTTGATGGTGGTTTGGATTGATGAATTTGTGATAGGATTGTGATTTGATGATGTTTAGTAAGTGAATAAGGAGATGAATATGAGAAAAATTCGTGAATGGGAAGTTTAGGGAAGTTTTGGTAGAGAAAGGTAGGAAGAATGGAATGGGAAAAATGGTGGAAAAGCTGGGTTTTTATAGACTGGTAGGCAAAATCGCGGCACGCCATATAACAAGGCGCGGCGCGATTTTGATCAAACAGGGAGCATGCTTTGCTTCCTCAGGCCAAAAATTTTGTTTTCTTGAAAAATGCCTGAGTTCATTGAATTTTTGAAAAACTTTTGAGGAAAGAATCATGCAAGACATCAGTACCTTGCATGATTTTCTTTGCAGGAGGTATACTTGAACAAATTTTTTAAAACTTTCCTGCCTCGTATTAAAAAGAAAAGAAAAATATTTTTGTATTTTTGTATTTGAAAGCAATAAAATCATACCTGAAAAATAAATAGTGGGTTGCCTCCCACCAAGCGCTTTCTTTTACGTCATTGAGCTTGACGCTTCAACCACTGTTAGGGTGGCAAATATGTCAGAAAGAATATATCATCCTTCTTCTTCCTCTTGTTTGGTAGGAATTCCATGAATTTGTAGCAAAGAAGTAGATGCTCCCATGCTCTCACTGTTAAACCTTTAGAGTTTAAGCTCTCCCACCGTAGAGAAGGACGTGCATCCATCTGCACACGAGTGATTTCCTCACCCTCCGTTGGTTCAGACTTTGGGAATATATCAACACTCCTCACTTTGGGTTTTTCTTCCACCTCAACCTTGTGACACTCACTCTCCATCTGAACCAGCTTCCTCTGAGACTCATGTGCTTTCTCAACAAGATCACCACACTGAACATCAAACTTTTCAAATAAAACTTGATTTGACACCAAGAAATCATCTAAAATATTCTGAAGTTGAGTATTGTAATCGATGTTGATCACCTCTTTCTTCCCTTCACCATCACTACCTGGTTGATTCACCTCATAATGACCACAACTCGAGATTTTGTTGTCCAAAATTTTGATCTTAAAAGATAGCATATATTTTTCATACTGCAACTTAGCAATCTCTTCTGTGTCATAGAGGAGTACCCTGTCTATCATAGCTGCAAAACTTGGATAAACTTTTCAGTAGCACAGTACAATGAGAAGAAAACAAAGAGCATAATATTTTTTTTTTTTAATATATATATACAAAAATATAAAAGACAGAAATCCTAAATAATAACGTAATTGCCTTGTTGAAATGATTCAACAGTCCCCGGCAACGGCGCCAAAAACTTGATAGATCTCTGGCAAGTGCACCAAATACTATCGAAGTAGTAAAAATATCGATCCCACGAGGACTGTTTTAACTTCAATAATTCAATCGCGTTATAAAAATAGGATGTATAAAAGTTTATTTTGATTTGCCACTAGGCGGTAGATTTGGTTTGATTTTAATTAAATCAAGTAACAGAAAATAAAGATTTGGTTAAGAAAATATGGGAGAGATGAGATCAGATCCGTCGAATCCTCTAAGTTCCCCTAATTGGTCTACTGCACCTATTTGTTATGAACCCTCTTCTAGTTTACGATGATTAACAAATTAGCCCTAATCAATCCCTTGAGTTAGGACCCTCTTCTTAAACTACAGCCCCTAATTCCTTAGGTGGTCTAATAATTCTTGAAGGTTTTACCGAACGTTAACCTATTATCACTAACAAACGATTATCTATTCCTAGACTAACCCTGTTTATTAGAACAATTCAATTAGGTCTAAGTTGAAAGCCATGGTCAGTGGTCATTCATTCTCACAAAATCAAGTTATATGTGATCAAGATATAAAAAGCATTAAGAACAATTGAATTGAATAAACTAGAATTGAATTCATAAACAAAATAGAGTTTCACAGCAACATGTGTCAATTAGGGTTACAAAGATTCATCTCGGATCTAATCTCTAAGAGATTTAGCTACTCATAATCGAGTTTACAAATAGCATAATCAATGAAATAATTAAAACATACATGAATTGGTAAAAGGATGAAGAAATCGCCCTTCTAGCCGTCTCCGATGTCTCAAAATCGCACTTTGCTCTCCAAAATCGTAACCCCTGTTCTTCAGATTGAGTGCAGTATTTATAGAAGTCATGGGCCTGACCCATCAAAATCGCGCCGCGCCTTGTATAATGGCGTGCCGCGATTTCCTCTTTACAGGAAGTGTGTAATTTTGCTTCAAAAATCGCAGCACGGCTTGAAATTGGCGTGGCGCGATTTCCTTCGAACAGACTTCAAATTTTAAGCTTTTTGCACTCCAGAACAGTATAAATTGCATGAGAACTCTATCAAAATGTCACAATAAGTCCCTAATATTACGTAATGACAGGATGCCATCATACACCGACACAAGCACCGACACATGCACACACCTCACTTTAGGTATATAGTTAGAAGATGCATGATTAGATGTATGTTTAGGATTGTATGTTTAGATGAATGCCTAGGTTTTACATTTAGAAAAATCATTTTCCGAAAAATGTGAACAACATCACTCAAACCATTTTCAAAATAAACCTTGGGATCAAAATCCCATTGTATTTTCCTTTTTCATTTTCTTAATCAAATTTCAATGAAAAATAATCATACTTTGACTCTCTTTTGCAAATGACTAATTCAACCCCACTTTTTACAATCTCATGCCCTTGAGGCCTCTTTCTATTCTTCAAATTCCAATTTTCAAACTTAAAATCAACCAACAAAAACAAAAACATTTTTGGAAGAGAACTACGGTGGATTTGATCCCTTAAACGGGTACGTAGGCAAGGAACCAAAATTGCTTAAATTCAAATAAAATAAAAATCCAAAAACATTCTTCTTCCTCCAATTCTTCACTTAGAATATTCTTAGGTTTAATAAGCACTTTCAAAATAGCATTTAAAAATAAAGCGCGCGCGTAGAAATTAAAGACGGTTCCTATAGGATATTATAGTCGTTATGGGTGCCTAACACCTTCCCGTAGCGAAAACAACTCCCGGACCTCGATTCTCAAGGGTTTTGCTTACTTTTTCCCTTCCCAAGAAAAAATAAGATATCACCGGTTTAAAAGGTTCAAACGTAATCAATGTTTGACACCCGAAAACCAAGATAAAACAGTCCTATTATGCAAATTATGTTTTCTATATAAGTATGCTAATCAAGTAATGGATTTGAGTTCCATGATCTTGATAAGCTGTTCTATAACTTATGTGAAAAGAGGATCAAATGAGATTTGAACCTTGTGTAGATTATTGGCATCAACGTTTAGTACAAACAAGTGTGATTTACATTTCCGAAATCCATGGATATGGACTATTGGACTCATTTGATTTTATATCATTTGAAGGATGTGAGCCCCACTTTTCAAAATAGATTAGTACACCGGTCACCAACAAAGGTGAAAGGGCACGTAATTTATTTGAGTTTATATACATATGAGATGTATATGGAGAACTAAACATATTTGCTAGATATTGCTTCTATTACTTCATCTAACATTACTAAAACATTTAGTAGAGAAGCAAAGTGTATTGGACACGATTCAAGAAGACTTTGAAATTGTTCAAAGATTTTAACAATGAAGTAAAAGGAATAAGTTTGAAAAGTATAAAGACTATACGAGTAAGTCGTGATGGTAAATGCTTAATTAATGAGTATAATGATTATTTATATCGCTTCATGTTTGACATGACTCGATCTAAAATAGTTTGATTATAACTCAGTGACTCTTGAAATTAATTAAATTACAGTTATTCTTCACCCACAACAAAGTTCCACTTAAGTAATCATAAAGATACCATATTAGATATGGAGGTAAAAGTACCTATTCTTGACTTTATGATAATTTTAGGTTATATGGTTTACTAGATAAACTAAACTTCAAATTAAATGAATGTATACTTGTGGAGGTTCCCTTAGGAAACTAGAGGATACTATTTCTACATCTTCTCCCTTGACAAAAGTTGTTTGTCGCTAGAACTGAAGTATTCCTTTTCAAGGAATATAGCTTTGCAAGAGCCAGTGGGAGTGATGTAGAACTTGAATTAAGTCAAGTAACACAAAATACACATCTCTCTAAGAATGGAACACGAGTTGATTCAACAAAGGGTTGTTGTTAAATCATCAGTTTGAGTAGCACAAGATCTAAATGGCTTGAACTTTGAGAAGTGGCTATATGCCATGGGATCTTATAAAGAATCTATGTACACAGACCATATATGGATATTGGAATGTGAGTTTTCTTTTAGAAAAATGACATGGATGGTATTATGAATACCATTAAGATGTGATTGATTGTAGAAAGTTTCTTGCAACTCGTGATGTAAATCATGACGAAACTATTACATCATTGTAATGCTTAAATCTAACGATCCCAAATTCCCGTTGTTGTATAATACATGTTCTAGAAGATGGATAACGAGGTTGTATTCTTTAATTGGAATAACCTTATATATGTATTTGACATATGTAGGATTTCGTTAATCCAAAGGATACTAGAAAGGTAGATGTATTATCAAATTCATTTATGAATTACAGAAAAATTCTCGAAGTTGAATTTTATTTTATTAATGAAGTTTTATGAAAACTTTTATTAATAAAGAAATCTTGTGCACATAAGGAGATTAGTGGGAGCATTGATATTAGCTTGGTGGAGTATGTGGATGACATACTAGCCACCAAAATAATGTATCTACACATGTAAGACATGGTTAGAAAATTATTTAAATGTGTACCAAAATTGATTATAGTCTTCGACACTAGAATACCTTCAAGAATATCCTTGGATGTCTTAAAGGACTATGAATTGTTTCTTGAAAACGGATGAAAGAAACTTTGTAAATGAGTTACAATGATGTTGACTTTCATATCAGTGTACAGTATATGCTAGGATATAACCTATGAAATATGTAAAAGTACAATCTTCAGATAGTTGTTGTTTCTATTACAGATGTCAAATATATATGATTTGGATTGTTTAGCTCATAATTGAGTGAAAGCATGTGTTTCTTGCGTTGCGGATTCCATTGATCTCGTCTGAGGTAAAATTGGTTTAAATCTTGCGAGCAATGAAAACTTGATCTCACCAATGATCCAAATGTATACTTTGACACTTCAATTTATTTTCGATAGAAGATCGAAAGTGGAAATTGAAAGAAGTATGATCTACCAACATAGGAAAGAGTTCCTTATCTGCTAGTAGAGTATCTTGCCCATAGTGTGCTTGATGCTAACACTTGACCAATAGATATTGAGTTAATATTTGATTGGCTTTTAGTGCTAGTGGGAGATTGTTGGAGTAAGCCCTAATAGCCAATCTATATTGATTGGGTTTGGCTTTGTATCATGATATTGATATAAATATATATATATATTGTGAAAATATAAATTATAAGGCGTTTCTTTATTTATTTTGTTTTGTTTCAAAATAATAAAGTCCCTAGAATAGTTAGTCCGTTTAATGGAACATTAAGTATAACTTAATTGTGAGACCCCGTTAAACATAAGGAAACTATTCTAAAAGTATCCGTAGTCAAGCTTTATTGAGAAGTGGGATATCATTAAAGCATAGAGACTATTATGTGGGTAGACTGATGATCACATCTCACATATCATGGATAAAGAGTTATCAAGTCTTCACATAGATATAAATATTAGGAGTAATATTTATATTGGATTGACCCGCCGTGAGAATACTACATAGTAAGTTATGCAATTGTCATAAGATATTCTCACAATGATAATAGTGTATATCGCTCTTAGACCTGAAACCACTATGGTCCCTAGATGTGGACTCAAGTGCTTTGTTGCCATTCTAACGTTGTCTGTAAAAGGATAACCATAACGTTGGTTGATGGGTACTTGATGAAGCATGCTGAGGGACATGAGTGTCCTAGATGGGATTTGTCCCTCCTCATAAACAAGAGATATATCTTTAGGCCTCTTGATGAAATATGACTGTAAAACTGCATGGCCATGCCGAACTAAGTCAATATAAGATATTGGACTTATTCGTTATTCAGTATATTTCGGAATCAAGGAATATAAATATTGATCTATACAAGGGTGACAATATCTATGCCTTGGTATCAATAAAGATATCGAGACAAAGGAGTAAGTGTACACATGAGTATTATCATGGAAAGGTTTCGTCAGATCACTTGACATTCTTGTCACTTGGGTAGCAATGATGTGTTGCTAGATACCGCTCATTGTTTATAATATTAAATATTAGATTTAATATTATTGCCAACGTGACTAGAACCTATAGGGTCACACACAAAGAACAGTCAAAAGAGAAATATATAAGTATGACTTACATAAGGGGTGCGTTTAGTAAATAACGCTAATTAGTTAGCAAAATTACTAAACTCGTTGTTGGGCTTACGGAAGCCCAATAGTGACTTATGACTTGCAGAGCACACTAGAAGTTCTATAAATAGAACTCTGGTGCTGAAGTTTTTGGTTACACGTTTTTGAAGCAACCCCTTTCTTCTCTGCACTTCCAATTCATTGGCTAGCACTGAGTTTTGGAGGAGCACTGTTCGTGTGGACTTGCTAGAGGCTTTGCTGCTTGCTGCTTGCTTGGCTGTGATTGAGATTCCAGTTTCCATTTCCAGCTTTCAGATTCCACAGTTCAAGGTAACAATCGAATCACTGATTCATGTTTGAATTTCGTAATGATCCAAGGAAAGAAAATCGAAATTCTTCTTCTTCTTCTTCTTCTTCCGCTGTGTATGATATCTTTCGATTTTCCTTCAGTGCAAAAGAATCCCATTTAACTGCAGTTAAAAGGATTTTTAGATATCTAGTAGGTACTACTGATCTTGGCCTTTGGTATAGAAAAGGTTCTAGTTTTGATCTTGTAGCCTATTGTGATGCTGACTATGCTGGAGACAAAGTTGAGAGGAAAAGTATGTTGGAACAAAATGTGTTTAACAATGAACCTCAAAGAGTTTTGATGATAACAAGGTATTAAAAATTGTAAATTGGACTAGCTAATATTTGTTCAAAGTGCACAGGACCATAGTTAAAGTTACATCATTAATTGGTTCTGAATGAGCAAATAAAGAGCAAATGGAAATGAAGCTTAGACGATTCTGAAGGCAATACGCTCCTGAAAGTGGAAAGCGCTCCTGAAGTCAAGCTGCTCCTGAAGAGAGTAAAACGCGCTCCTGAAGAATAGTGCTTCTGAAGACAAGAGGTCCAGAAGCCACATTATCAGAAGCTGCATCATCAGAAGCTGCATCATCAGAAGCTGCCTCATCAGAAGTCATTTCACCAGAAGCTGAAGATCAACTGGATTTGCAGAAGATTCAAAGATTGAAGAATCTACATTGCAAAAGCTGTCTATTGGATTCGAAAACACAGCAGAAAATTAGTGGAACATTGCAACGGTCATTTCAAAGGTGTTTGAAGGCATGTGCTTGCAATTTGGACGAAAGCGTTGACATTGTACTTTGTACGAATTGTACAACCATGTTCTCCACTACTCTGTTTTGTGTCCACGCTACAAGACAAGAAAACAGCTTCAGAATACGGCTTCGCCTGCAAAGATGTTCCTTTGGATAAGGAATGGATTTCAAATTTGTTCTTCATAGGACAACAACCAAATCAGGCAAAATATCATTGGTGAAAGATCAAGCTTCAACAACGACTCTTTGGTGTGCTGGCAATTTCACAACGTCTCTTTCACACCTCTATATAAAGGAGTAAAGACCTAGAGATTTGGTAATGCAAGAACGCTGAACGAAAGACTCACAACATTTTTACAAGTGCCAAACCTCTGCTGAAATTGTTCTGCATTCACTTAGAATTTCTGTGTCTCAAAGTCATATCTTAGAAATTCTTAAGTCCATTGAGTCTGTATCTGATTTATATTGTGAGCACCTCTGATTGTATATCAAGTGTTCAACCTTAAACAATTTTCTGTGTAATTTTGTTTAGTTAGGAAGTCTCTTGCAGTTGTGCTTGAGCAGGAAGTCTCTTGATTGTGTTCTTGAGCAAAGGAAGTCTCTAGCTTGTGTGCTTGAGCAAAGGAAGTCTCTTGCTTGTGTGCTTGAGCAATTGTAATCAGATATTACTCTTAGTGAAATCTCCTTGGAAGTGCAAGGGGGACTGGACTACTTCCGGATTGTGGAAGGAACCAGTATAATTGCTTTGTGTCGTTCTTCTTCACTCTCTCTGTTTTATTCCGCTGCATTTAGATTCTGACCATCACTTCAGAAGCTGTCTCACTTAGCTTCTGATCAGTGTGTTCAGTTTTAGGAGAATTGAAGAATTTTTCAAAACACAATTCAACCCCCCTTCTTGTGTTTTTCTCACCTTCAATTGGTATCTAGAGCCTTGGTCTGTTGTGTAACACTTAACCGTGTAACATGTTGGAACAAAATGTGTTTAACAATGAACCTTAAAGAGTTTTGATGATAACAAGGTATTAAAAATTGTAAATTGGACTAGCTAATATTTGTTCAAGTGTACAGGACCACAGTTAAAAAGTTACATCATTGATTGGTTCTGAATGAGCAAATAAAGAGCAAAAGAAAATGAAGCTTAGATGATTCTGAAGGCAAAGCGCTCCTGAAGAAATAGCGCTCCTGAAGTAAAGCTGCTCCTGAAGAATAGTGCTTCTGAAGACAAGAGGTCCAGAAGACACATCATCAGAAGCTGAAGAAGCTGCACCATCAGAAGCTGCAGAAGCTGCTTCATCAGAAGCTGCATCATCAGAAGCTGCCTCATCAGAAGTCATTTCACCAGAAACTGAAGATCAACTGGATTTGCAAAACATTCAAAGATTGAAGAATCTACATTGCAAAAGCTGTCTATTGGTTTCGAAAACACAGCAGAAAATTAGTGGAACATTGCAACGGTCATTTCAAAGGTGTTTAAAGGCATGTGCTTGCAATTTGGACGAAAGCGTTGACATTGTACTTTGTACGAATTGTACAACCACGTTCTCCACTACTCTGTTTTGTGTCCACGCTACAAGACAAGAAAACAGCTCCAGAATACGGTCTCGCCTGCATATATGTTCCTTTGGATAAGGAATGGATTTCAAATTGGTTCTTCATAGGACAACAACCAAATCAGGCAAAAGATCATTGGTGAAAGATCAAGCTTCAACAACGACTCTTTGGTGTGCTGGCAATTTCACAACGTCTCTTTCACACCTCTATATAAAGGAGTGAAGACCTAGAGATTTGGTAATGCAAGAACGCTGAACGAAAGACTCATAACATTTTTACAAGTGCCAAACCTCTGCTGAAATTGTTCTGCATTCACTTAGAATTTCTGTGTCTCAAAGTCATATCTTAGAAATTCTTAAGTCCATTGAGTCTGTATCTGATTTGTATTGTGAGCACCTCTGATTGTATATCAAGTGTTCAACCTTAAACAATTTTCTGTGTAATTTTGTTTAGTTAGGAAGTCTCTTGCAGTTGTGCTTGAGCAGGAAGTCTCTTGATTGTGTTCTTGAGCAAAGGAAGTCTCTAGCTTGTGTGCTTGAGCAAAGGAAGTCTCTTGCTTGTGTGCTTGAGCATTTGTAATCAGATATTACTCATAGTGAAATCTCCTTGGAAGTGCAAGGGGGACTGGACTACTTCCGGATTGTGGAAGGAACCAGTATAATTGCTTTGTGTCGTTCTTCTTCTCTCTCTCTGTTTTATTCCGCTGCATTTAGATTCTGATTATCACTTCAGAAGCTGTCTCACTTAGCTTCTGATCAGTGTGTTCAGTTTTTAGGAGAAACGAAGAATTTTTCAAAACACAATTCAACCCCCCCCCCCTTCTTGTGTTTTTCTCACCTTCAATTGGTATCTAGAGCCTTGGTCTGTTGTGTAACACTTAACAGTGCAACAGTCAAAGATCTGAGAAAAACATGTCTATTCCTCCTCCTACTGGTTCTGGTGATACTAGCTATAAACATGTCTCACATGATTATAGTGATAGTAAGAAATCCAGTGTTGGAAAAATTCCAAAGTTTAATGGAGATGCTGAAGAGTTCTCTTGGTGGAAGACCAACTTTTACAGTTACATCATGAGCCTAGATGAAGAATTATGGGATATTCTGGAAGATGGTGTTGGTGATTTAGTCCTTGATGAAGAAGGAGCTGCTGTGGATAGAAAGAAACATACTCCAGAACTAAGGACACTCTACAAGAAGCATCATATTATCAGAGGAGCCCTTGTCACTGCCATACCCAAAGCAGAATACATGAAGATGAGTGACAAATCCACTGCTAAAGCTATGTTTGCTTCTCTCTGTTCAAATTATGAAGGGAGCAAGAAGGTCAAAGAAGCAAAGGCTCTCCTGCTTGTACATCAGTATGAGCTATTCAAGATGAAGGATGATGAAACTATTGAGGAGATGTACTCAAGGTTTCAAACCTTAGTTTCTGGGCTACAGATTCTAAAGAAGAGCTATGTTGCTTCTGATCATGTAAGCAAGATACTCAGAAGCTTACCTGCCAGATGGAGACCAAAGGTGACTGCCATTGAGGAAGCTAAAGATTTAAACACTTTAAGTGTCGAAGATCTTGTTAGTTCTCTCAAAGTTCATGAGTTAAGTCTTAATGAACATGAGTCTACTAAGAAGAGTAAATCAATAGCTCTTCCATCCAAAGGCAAGTCATCAAAAGCTCTCAAAGTGGTTGAATCTGAAGAGGAAGAACAGTCAAGTTTAGATTCTGAACCAGATGCTGCTGAAATGGCCATGCTCTCAAACAGACTTCAATATCTGGCCAAGAAGAACAGAAAGTTTCTCTCCAGAAGGGGTAACTCCAGAAGCTCAAAGAAAGAAGATCAGAAGGGATGCTTCAACTGTAAGAAGCCTGGACACTTCATTGCTGAATGCCCTGATCTTCAAAGAGAAAAGTCAAAGGACAAGTCAAAGAGGTCTACATTCAAACCAAGCAAATTCAAGAAGCAGATTAAGCAGAGTTTAATGGCAACCTGGGATGATTTGGGTAGTGAATCTGGATCTGATAAAGAGGAAGCTGATGAAGATGCAAAGGTAGCTGTTGGGTTGGTAGCAACAGCAACTTCAGAAGCTGGATCAGATTCAGACTCAGAAGATGAAAACGAGGTATATTCCAAAATTCCCAGAGATGAACTTGTTGAGTCACTTAAAGAACTTCTTACACATTTTGAAGTAAGAACCAATGAGTTGAAGGATTTAAAAGAAAAATATGCTGATTTGGTACAACAGCAAAAATCAACTCTATTGGATCTGAAAGCTTCTGAACAAGGACTTAGGGGCTTTGACTTCATGTGTAAAACATATGAAGATCAGCTCAGGTTCTTATGTCAGAAGCTAAAAGAAAAGTGTAATGAAAAACCTTTAAGTAACCATGAAATTGCTCTTGAAGATTTTATTATATCTGGCATTGACAGAAGCAGAGTAGCTTCTATGATTTATAGCATTTACAAGAACAATGGCAGAGGAATTGGTTTTCCAGAAGTGAAACTTGAGAAAACCAATCTAAAATCTTGTTGTGAATGCATCAAGGAAGGTCTGAAAACCTTCTTTGTACCAGAAGGGGCTGAGTTGGAAACTGTTGTTCAATCAGAACCTGAAGCTTCTAGTCCTAAGGCTAAGATTACTTCAAAGCCAAAGAACTCTAAGTCAAAGGCTATGATCAAATCTGATTCCAAGACTTCAAAGGTTAGGATCCTGAAAAGATCAGAACCTATTCCTCAGAGTCTGGTGAAACCAAAATCTGGGGTTCTGAAGTCTAAGTTTCAGAAGAAGACAGTTACTGCTTCTGAAGTACCAAAACCTAAGGTGATGGTTAATCAGAAGCAACCCAACTCACAGCACAAGGTACAAGAAGTGAAGAGTAAAGCCTTAAGTACTAACCTTCCAGGACCCATAGAACAATGGGTACCTAAATCTAAAAATGTCAATGATGCAGGTATGTCTAAGAGCAGTGCCAAAGCAAAGATCATGGTACCTAGACAGCGGTTGCTCAAGACACATGACAGGAGACAAGTCCATGTTCCTCAGCCTAACAATGAAAGAGGGAGGAAATGTGAAATTTGGAGGCAACCAGTCAGGCAAGATCATAGGTACATGAACTATTGGTAATTCCTCTACCTCAATTAATAATGTATGGTTGGTAGATGGTCTTGAACATAACCTTTTGAGCATTAGTCAATTTTGTGATAATGGTTATGATGTGCTTTTTGAAAAACCCAACTGTACAGTAATCAACAAGGAAGACAAATCCATTGTGTTCAGAGAAAAGAGAGTTGACAATGTCTATAAAATCAATTTTTCTGAACTGGCTGATCAGAAGGTGATTTGCTTACTATCAGTGAATGATAAGAAATGGATGTGGCACAGAAGGTTGGGACATGCTAACTGGAGGTTAATCTCTAAGCTTAGTAAGTTACAACTTGTGAAAGGGCTACCAGACATTGACTATCATTCAGATGCACTCTGTGGTGCATGTCAGAGAGGGAAAATTGTGAAATCATCTTTTAAAACCAAAGACATTGTTTCAACCTCAAGACCTTTAGAATTACTCCATATTGATTTATTTGGACCAGTGAGTACTGCATCCTTATATGGAAGTAAATATGGATTAGTCATTGTTGATGATTACAGCAGATGGACTTGGGTGAAATTCATAAAGAGTAAAGATGTTGCGTGTGATGTATTCAGTAGCTTCTGCACTCAAATTCAATCTGAAAAAGAATCAAAAATTTTGAAAGTCAGAAGTGATCATGGTGGAGAATTTGAAAATGAGCCATTTGAAGCTTTTTGTGAAAAACATGGAATTTTCCATGAATTCTCTTCTCCTAGAACACCACAACAAAATGGGGTTGTTGAGAGAAAGAATAGAACTTTACAAGAAATGGCCAGAACCATGATTCATGAAAACAATTTACCAAAACATTTTTGGGCAGAAGCAGTGAATACAGCATGTTATGTTCAAAACAGGATCTATATCAGACCTATTTTGGAGAAAACAGCATATGAACTCTTTAAAGGAAGAAAACCCAATATCTCTTACTTTCATCAATTTGGATGTACATGTTACATTCTGAACAACAAGCTCTACCTAAAGAAATTTGATGCCAAGGCCCAAAGAGGAATCTTTTTAGGTTACTCTGAAAGGTCAAAGGCATACAGAGTGTATAATTCAGAAACACTCTGTGTTGAAGAATCTATGCACGTTAAATTTGATGACAAGGAGCTTGAAGATAAAACTTCAAAGCAAGATGAAAGTTTTGCAGAGATACAGGTTCCTGAAGCTACTCCAGAACCTGATCAGATAGCTGAGTCTGAAGATAGTCCAGAAGCTGAACCCACATCAGAAGCGCAAGATGAAACTGCTTCTGATGAAGCACAAGATGGCTCACATCAAGCAGATCCTCCCAGAAACACATTCAAGCACAAGTCTTCACATCCTGAGGAGCTAATCATTGGAAACAAAGATAGTCCAAGAAGAACAAGATCACATTTCAGACAAGTAGAGTCAATGATTGGACTAATCTCAATGATTGAACCTACAACAGTTGATGAAGCACTTTCAGATGATGGATGGATCCTAGCTATGCAAGAAGAGTTGAATCAATTTCAACGAAATGATGTGTGGGATCTGGTACCCAAACCTCAGCACAAGAACATTATTGGAACAAAATGGGTATTCAGAAACAAGCTGAATGAGCAAGGATGAATTTGAAATGAGCATGATGGGAGAGCTGAAGTTCTTCCTTGGCATTCAAATCAATCAATGCAAAGATGGAGTCTATGTTCATCAATCAAAGTACACAAAGGAGCTTCTGAAGAAGTTCAAACTTGAAGATTGTAAAGTGATGAACACTCCAATGCACCCTACGTGCACCTTAAGCAAAGAAGATGAAGGAGCTAAAGTAGATCAGAAGCTGTATAGAGGTATGATTGGTTCTTTGTTATACCTCACTGCATCTAGGCCAGATATTTTATTCAGTGTATGCTTGTGTGCAAGATTCCAATCAGATCCTAGAGAATCTCATATGACTGCTGTCAAGAGAATCTTCAGGTATTTGAAGGGAACAACTAATCTTGGACTCCTTTATAGGAAATCCTTAGATTATAAGCTAATTGGATTCTGTGATGCTGATTATGCTGGTGATAGGATTGAAAGAAAGTCAACCAGTGGCAACTGTCAATTTCTGGGTGATAATCTTATATCCTGGACTAGCAAAAGACAAACAACTATTGCTATGTCTACAGCAGAAGCAGAATACATTTCAGTTGCAAGTTGTTGTACACAACTACTTTGGATGAAACATCAGTTGGAAGATTATCAGATAATTGCTAACAGTATTCCCATTTATTGTGATAATACTGCTGCTATTTGTTTGTCTAAAAATCCAATTTTGCATTCAAGAGCTAAGCACATTGAAATCAAACACCATTTTATCAGAGATTATGTTCAAAAAGGAATTTTAGATATACAATTCATTGATACTGAAAATCAATGGGCTGATATATTTACTAAGCCTTTAACTGTTGAAAGATTTGATTTTATAAAGAAAAATTTGAACATGCACTTTGTATCTGATTAAATGCTCGCTTGCTCCTGAATAGGATTTTAGGTTCTGAAGTTAGTTCAGAAGCAGTAGTCCATCAGAAGCTCTTTATTGAGGTTCTGAGGAAAACTCGCTTCTGATGATGACGTCAGCATCTGAAGTCCAGAAGCTGGATTTGTTGCTTCTGAATAGTTGAATTAGTGGAAACGTTGGGAGTTACTTTTTAAAAGTAACTTCTGGCCCACTAACTTGGTAGTTACTCTGTGAACTTCTTACGTGGCCTGTATGTATTGGTGTATAACTAAAAGGGCAATGATGATTTAATAGCTTTGAAAGTACTTTTCACGCGCCCCCAATTTTGTCATTAATGTTATGTTTGTTTGTCTCTTTTGAATTGCAATCGTTTTACTTTTAACACTTTGTCAATTCACACACTACTCACTCACAACAAACACATTTTGCTCTCAAACCTCTTGCGAAGTAAGCGCAAAAACCTTAGAACCCTAAATTCTCTAAATCTTCTTCAATCATCATCAAATGGCATCTTCAAGCTCAAAAGTTTCAGAATCTACATCAAGCAAGCAAGGCGCATCAGGATCTGGGCCAGTCTACAAAGAGAAGACTATGGATATTCCATGGAAATCTTTAATAGTTCAAATAGAATCACCAGTGGATTTCACTTCACTTAAGAAGTACAAGGTGAACATGGAAGGATTGATAGAAACTCAGAAGCTGTCTGAGTATTTCAAGATGCTAAATGGGCCAACATACGTGAACTTGGTCAAGGACTTTTGGTTAAAAGCTGAAGTGTACAATGAAAAGCCTGTGAAGGTAGCAGGTAAACAAGCTGGGTCGAAGAAAGGAAAGATGGAGATAGAGTTGAATCCCACTTCCTTCAGTAGCCTTGAGATAAGGTCTGAAGTGATGGGTATTCCCGTAACCATCACAAAGGAGATAATAGCTAAAGCTTGTAGAATGAATGCAGAAGGAAGGTTTCAAGAAATAGTTAAGAAGGATGATGTCCTGCTGCAAAGCTACTACAACACTCTTCTGGGTGGTAACAAAGATGCTAAGCCTTCTGAAATGGAGATTCATCACAGGACGTTGGTGAAATTCTGTACTGATTGCTTCTTTCTAAGAGCAGGAGGGTCTGACCAACCAAATCATCAACAGAAACTGGCAATCTACTTCATGGCCATGCTTGAGAAGATTAATTTCCCCATATATGTCATGGATTATCTCTGCTGGGCTATTAATGAAGGCACTGTCAAAGGAAGGAAACAAGTGCCCTGTGGAAGATTGTTATCAGAAATCTTTTATCAAGGAAGAGTGCTGGATTTCTTGAAAAAGACAAGAGATGCTTCTGATAAATGCTTCGAAGTTTCTACTGCTGAGAAGACTATCAGTAGCAAGACATTGCATTCTATGCATGTTTTCAAGACAGCCCCTAAAGATGAAAAGTGGTTGGAGATGACCACAGAAGAAACTGAGATTATCAGGGACTTTCCTTCCATCTTTAAGGAAAGTAATCCTGAACACTTAGCTAAATTAGTAGCTGAGTACGTCTTGGAGGAAAATGCGAGCTCTCAGGAGGAAGCTGCTGTTGCTAAAGGGAAAGGCAAGAAGGCCAAGGCAGTTGCTGTGTCAGAAGCTGTTTCTGATGCACCCAAAGGGAAGAGAGCCAGAACTAGTTCAGAATCTGATGCTGCTCCTACTAAAGGAAAGAGGGCCAGAACTAGCACTGAGTCAGAAGCTGCTGTTGCTAAAACCAAAAAGTAAAAAGTTGCTAAGTCTGAAGGTGAATCTGTTTCTGCAAATGATAAAGGAAAGATACAGAAGGTTGGTGCTGCTTCTATTCCTCAGAAAAGAAGAAAAGGTAAGGCAGATCTGGTAATCACCGAAGAGCAGCTAGAGGAAGCTCTCGAAGAAATAGAACAAGAAGAGGCTGAGCCAAAGCTGAAAAGGAAGAAGGCTCCTGTTGACAAGAAAAGTTCCATGGTTGAAATGACTCCAGCCATGAAGAGAATGGCTAAGGAACTTTCTGATGACTATTTGGCAAATAGGCAAGAACGGAAAGCCATGAAAGAACTTGAAAAAGAACAGGAAGGAGAAAGGACTCTAATAGAGGATGAAGCTGTTGCTGAAAATATGGAGCAAGTTCAGAATCTTGGAACTTCAGAAGCAGTAGATAACTCTGCAAAGTTATCTAAGGTATCTCAAGTTTCTCACACATCTTATAGCACATCCTCTATTCCTTCTAAAGACACATCCCTTTTATATCACCTAGAAAGTCATTATCTAGGTGAACTACCTCAGTCTGGCTTTACCACAACCTCAGAAAAAGCCTCTGAGACAACTCCAGAAGCAGCTGCTTCTGATAAAGTTGTTTCAGAAGACCCCCCACAACAAAAACCTTCACCAGATAAAAGCCTTTTCACCCCCTCAATCTTCAACCCCTACAACTTCATCACCCCCAATTGTTCCTGAATCATCTGTTCCTGAACAACTAACTCCTCAAAAGACCGTTCCTGAACATTCTGTTCCTGAACAACCAGTTACTAAACCCACTTCTGAACCTGAACCTGAAACTGCCGCTCCTGAACACATTGTTCCTGAGCTAACCTCTGCTTCCATATCTTCTTCACCAGTTCAAGTCATAAAGCTCATCCACCATACTGGTGTATGTGATATGGACACAGATTCTGAGGATGATCAATATGATCATGCCTCTGATATGGTAGTTGACCCCACTCCTGACTAACCATCAACCAGCCAATCATCAACTACAAATGACCAATCATCATCAAACCTACCAATTATTCCCCTAGCCCCTCCAAAACCCTCTAAACAACCTTCACCTCCCACCATTTACCTGGATTCTCAAGTACTAAAGGATGTGTAGGAAGATATTGCTTCTGAAGTTCTCAGACTGATAGCAAGTAGAAATGACTTGGGTCATACAATAAGCTATCAGAAGCAATGGAGAAGGACCAAGGAAAGGGTCATCAACCTGATTTCAGCTCTGCATGATTCCTGCATTGAGGCTCAAGAGCAAGCCAAGCAGAAGCTGGAAGATTGGTTGAATGGCATTGAAGAGAATGATGGAGATGTAGAAGTTCTTGGTACTTGGGTGAAGAATCCACTCAGTATCAGAGGCAGAGAACCTGATGAATTCCTGTCTAAGGAGCTGAATCTGATCATTCCTTCTGAGATTCTGGAAAAGATTGATGCACCTAACCTGGCTCTAGCTCAGGAGAACAAGGTGCTCAAAGAAGAAAATGACAGGCTGGAAACAGAGCTACTAGAGCAGAAGCTGAAGATATCACAGTTGGAAGCTGACATGCAAGAAGCCAAGATCAGAGAAGACAACTACAGAAAAGTTATGGACAAGAAGTATGCTGATGTTCAAGAGCTTCTGAAGAAGATTTTAGAGAAATAAGCCAAACCCTTAGTTGCACACTTTTAGCTTATTTTTCTGTCTTTTTAGGCTTTTGATATTCTTTGTTCATTTCTGCTTCTGAATTAGTTCTTTTTGCTTCTGATATTAGATGCTTCTGAATTCTTCCTGCTTCTGAATATCTTTAACTGTTTATACCTTGTATGTCATTATTTGCTTTGATAATAATGCTTGCTATGACTGTTTATTTAATCCTTGAAGATGGTTAAAATGCTTTAAATTTATTTGAATTATGCTCTGAACCTTTAATCTTGAGTTTTTCTCATCTCTTCTTTTTGTTTATGTTTTTTTGCTAATGACAAAAGGGGGAGTATATGTGATAGTATTTAAAGGCTCTGAGCCCCACTAATTGAAGTTTGAAAATTTTGAAAATTTCTATCCTTTTTATCGGTGTATCAAAAAGGGGGGAGTATCAAATTTCAAATAACAATTAATTGAACCATTCTTCTTATCTATAAGTCAATTCTTTCAATTTTTTATAGCTCTGATATTATTGTGCGAAAAATGAATTTAATTAACCTGGATAGAACTTAGGGGGAGCTTACAAACCTCACCTTAAAGACTATCAGACTCAGGGGGAGTTAGAGCTTACAAACCTCAGAATCTGAGCTTACAAACCTCAGAACCCCAAGGTCAACTTGTTAATTAGATTAACAACAATTGATCAATTTTTAAATACTATTGTTTGTCATCATCAAAAAGGGGGAGATTGTTGGAACAAAATGTGTTTAACAATGAACCTTAAAGAGTTTTGATGATAACAAGGTATTAAAAATTGTAAATTGGACTAGCTAATATTTGTTCAAGTGTACAGGACCACAGTTAAAAAGTTACATCATTGATTGGTTCTGAATGAGCAAATAAAGAGCAAAAGAAAATGAAGCTTAGATGATTCTGAAGGCAAAGCGCTCCTGAAGTCAAGCTGCTCCTGAAGAAATAGCGCTCCTGAAGTAAAGCTGCTCCTGAAGAATAGTGCTTCTGAAGACAAGAGGTCCAGAAGCCACATCATCAGAAGCTGAAGAAGCTGCACCATCAGAAGCTGCAGAAGCTGCTTCATCAGAAGCTGCATCATCAGAAGCTGCCTCATCAGAAGTCATTTCACCAGAAGCTGAAGATCAACTGGATTTGCAAAACATTCAAAGATTGAAGAATCTACATTGCAAAAGCTGTCTATTGGTTTCGAAAACACAGCAGAAAATTAGTGGAACATTGCAACGGTCATTTCAAAGGTGTTTAAAGGCATGTGCTTGCAATTTGGACGAAAGCGTTGACATTGTACTTTGTACGAATTGTACAACCACGTTCTCCACTACTCTGTTTTGTGTCCACGCTACAAGACAAGAAAACAGCTCCATAATACGGTCTCGCCTGCATATATGTTCCTTTGGATAAGGAATGGATTTCAAATTGGTTCTTCATAGGACAACAACCAAATCAGGCAAAAGATCATTGGTGAAAGATCAAGCTTCAACAACGACTCTTTGGTGTGCTGGCAATTTCACAACGTCTCTTTCACACCTCTATATAAAGGAGTGAAGACCTAGAGATTTGGTAATGCAAGAACGCTGAACGAAAGACTCATAACATTTTTACAAGTGCCAAACCTCTGCTGAAATTGTTCTGCATTCACTTAGAATTTCTGTGTCTCAAAGTCATATCTTAGAAATTCTTAAGTCCATTGAGTCTGTATCTGATTTGTATTGTGAGCACCTCTGATTGTATATCAAGTGTTCAACCTTAAACAATTTTCTGTGTAATTTTGTTTAGTTAGGAAGTCTCTTGCAGTTGTGCTTGAGCAGGAAGTCTCTTGATTGTGTTCTTGAGCAAAGGAAGTCTCTAGCTTGTGTGCTTGAGCAAAGGAAGTCTCTTGCTTGTGTGCTTGAGCATTTGTAATCAGATATTACTCATAATGAAATCTCCTTGGAAGTGCAAGGGGGACTGGACTACTTCCGGATTGTGGAAGGAACCAGTATAATTGCTTTGTGTCGTTCTTCTTCTCTCTCTCTGTTTTATTCCGCTGCATTTAGATTCTGATTATCACTTCAGAAGCTGTCTCACTTAGCTTCTGATCAGTGTGTTCAGTTTTTAGGAGAAACGAAGAATTTTTCAAAACACAATTCAACTCCCCCCCTTCTTGTGTTTTTCTCACCTTCATAACAGTCAAAGATCTGAGAAAAACATGTCTACTCCTCCTCCTACTGGTTCTGGTGATACTAGCTATAAAAATGTCTCACATGATTATAGTGATAGTAAGAAATCCAGTGTTGGAAAAGTTCCAAAGTTCAATGGAGATGCTGAAGAGTTCTCTTGGTGGAAGACCAACTTTTACAGTTACATCATGAGCCTAGATGAAGAATTATGGGATATTCTGGAAGATGGTGTTGGTGATTTAGTCCTTGATGAAGAAGGAGCTGCTGTGGATAGAAAGAAACATACTCCAGAACTGAGGAAACTCTACAAGAAGCATCATATTATCAGAGGAGCCCTTATCACTGCCATACCCAAAGCAGAATACATGAAGATGAGTGACAAATCCACTGCTAAAGCTATGTTTGCTTCTCTCTGTTCAAATTATGAAGGGAGCAAGAAGGTCAAAGAAGCAAAGGCTCTCCTGCTTGTACATCAGTATGAGTTATTCAAGATGAAGGATGATGAAACTATTGAGGAGATGTACTCAAGGTTTCAAACCTTAGTTTCTGGGCTACAGATTCTAAAGAAGAGTTATGTTGCTTCTGATCATGTAAGCAAGATACTCAGAAGCTTACCTGCCAGATGGAGACCAAAGGTGACTGCCATTGAGGAAGCTAAAGATTTAAACACTTTAAGTGTCGAAGATCTTGTTAGTTCTCTCAAAGTTCATGAGTTAAGTCTTAATGAACATGAGTCTACTAAGAAGAGTAAATCAATAGCTCTTTCATCCAAAGGCAAGTCATCAAAAGCTCTCAAAGTGGTTGAATCTGAAGAGGAAAAACAGTCAAGTTCAGATTCTGAACCAGATGCTGCTGAAATGGCCATGCTCTCAAACAGACTTCAATATCTGGCCAAGAAGAACAGAAAGTTTCTCGCCAGAAGGGGTAACTCCAGAAGCTCAAGAAAAGAAGATCAGAAGGGATGCTTCAACTGTAAGAAGCCGGGACACTTCACTGCTGAATGCCCTGATCTTCAAAGAGAAAAGTCAAAGGACAAGTCAAAAAGGTCTACATTCAAACCAAGCAAATTCAAGAAGCAGATTAAGCAGAGTTTAATGGCAACCTGGGATGATTTGGGTAGTGAATCTGGATCTGATAAAGAGGAAGCTGATGAAGATGCAAAGGTAGCTGTTGGATTGGTAGCAACAGCAACTTCAGAAGCTGGATCAGATTCAGACTCAGAAGATGAAAACGAGGTATATTCCAAAATTCCCAGAGATGAACTTGTTGAGTCACTTAAAGAACTTCTTACACATTTTGAAGTACGAACCAATGAGTTGAAGGGTTTAAAAGAAAAATATGCTGATTTGGTACAACAGCAAAAATCAACTCTATTGGATCTGAAAGCTTCTGAACAAGGACTTAGGGGCTTTGACTTCATGTGTAAAACATATGAAGATCAGCTCAGGTTCTTATGTCAGAAGCTACAAGAAAAGTGTAATGAAAAACCTTTAAGTAACCATGAAATTGCTCTTGAAGATTTTATTATATCTGGCATTGACAGAAGCAGAGTAGCTTCTATGATTTATAGCATTTACAAGAACAATGGCAGAGGAATTGGTTTTCCAGAAGTGAAACTTGAGAAAACCAATCTAAAATCTTGTTGTGAATGCATCAAGGAAGGTCTGAAAACCTTCTTTGTACCAGAAGGGGCTGAATTGGAAACTGTTGTTCAATCAGAACCGGAAGCTTCTAGTTCTAAGGCTAAGATCACTTCAAAGCCAAAGAACTCTAAGTCAAAGGCTATGATCAAATCTGATTCCAAGACTTCAAAGGTTAGGATCCTGAAAAGATCAGAACCTATTCCTCAGAGTCTGGTGAAACCAAAATCTGGGGTTCTGAAGTCTAAGTTTCAGAAGAGGACAGTTACTGCTTCTGAAGTACCAAAACCTAAGGTGATGGTTAATCAGAAGCAACCAAACTTACAGCACAAGGTACAAGAAGTGAAGAGTAAAGCCTTAAGTACTAACCTTCCAGGACCCATAGAACAATGGGTACCTAAATCTAAAAATGTCAATGATGCAGGTATGTCTAAGAGCAGTGCAAAGCAAAGATCATGGTACCTAGACAGCGGTTGCTCACGACACATGACAGGAGACAAGTCCATGTTCCTCAGCCTAACAATGAAAGAGGGAGGAAATGTGAAATTTGGAGGCAACCAGTCAGGCAAGATCATAGGTACAGGAACTATTGGTAATTCCTCTACCTCAATTAATAATGTATGGTTGGTAGATGGTCTTGAACATAACCTTTTGAGCATTAGTCAATTTTGTGATAATGGTTATGATGTGCTTTTTGAAAAACCCAACTGTACAGTAATCAACAAGGAAGACAAATCCATTGTGTTCAGAGGAAAGAGAGTTGACAATGTCTATAAAATCAATTTTTCTGAACTGGCTGATCAGAAGGTGATTTGCTTACTATCAGTGAATGATAAGAAATGGATGTGGCACAGAAGGTTGGGACATGCTAACTGGAGGTTAATCTCTAAGCTTAGTAAGTTACAACTTGTGAAAGGGCTACCAGACATTGACTATCATTCAGATGCACTCTGTGGTGCATGTCAGAGAGGGAAAATTGTGAAATCATCTTTTAAAACCAAAGACATTGTTTCAACCTCAAGACCTTTAGAATTACTCCATATTGATTTATTTGGACCAGTGAGTACTGCATCCTTATATGGAAGTAAATATGGATTAGTCATTGTTGATGATTACAGCAGATGGACTTGGGTGAAATTCCTGAAAAGTAAGGATTATGCATATGAGGTATTCAGTAACTTCTGCACACAAATTCAAACTGAAAAAGAGTCAAAAATTTTGAAAATCAGAAGTGATCATGGTGGAGAATTTGAAAATGAGCCATTTGAAGCTTTTTGTGAAAAACATGGAATCATCCATGAATTCTCTTCCCCTAGAACTCCACAACAAAATGGGGTTGTAGAGAGAAAGAATAGAACGTTACAAGAAATGGCCAGAACCATGATCCATGAAAACAATTTGGCTAAACATTTTTAGGCAGAAGCAGTGAATACAGCATGTTATGTTCAAAACAGGATCTATATTAGACCTATTTTGGAGAAAACTGCATATGAACTCTTTAAAGGAAGAAAACCAAATATCTCTTACTTTCATCAATTTGGATGTACATGTTACATTCTGAACAACAAGCTCTATCTAAAGAAATTTGATGCCAAGGCCCAAAGAGGAATCTTTTTAGGTTACTCTGAAAGGTCAAAGGCATACAAAGTGTATAATTCAGAGACACTCTGTGTTGAAGAATCTATGCACGTCAGATTTGATGACAAAGAGCTTGAAGATAAAACTTCAAAGCAAGATGAAAGTTTTGCAGAGATACAGGTTCCTGAAGTTACTCCAGAACCTGATCAGATAGCTGAATCTGAAGATAGTCCAGAAGCTGAACCCACATCAGAAGCACAAGATGAAACTGCTTCTGATGAAGCACAAGATGGCTCACATCAAGCAGATCCTCCCAGAAACATATTCAAACATAAGTCTTCACATCCTGAGGAGCTAATCATTGGAAATAAAGATAGTCCAAGAAGAACAAGATCACATTTCAGACAAGTAGAGTCAATGATTGGACTAATCTCAATAATTGAACCTACAACAGTTGATGAAGCACTCTCAGATGATGGATGGATCCTAGCTATGCAAGAAGAGTTGAATCAATTTCAAAGAAATGATGTGTGGGATCTGGTACCCAAACCTCAGCACAAGAACATTATTGGAACAAAATGGGTATTCAGAAACAAGCTGAATGAGCAAGGTGAAGTAACAAGAAACAAAGCCAGGCTTGTTTCACAAGGGTATAGTCAACAAGAAGGCATTGATTACACTGAAACGTTTTCTCCAGTTGCAAGATTGGAAGCAATCAGGTTACTTCTTTCCTATGCAGTTAATCATGGCATAATATTATATCAAATGGATGTCAAGAGTGCATTTCTAAATGGTGTCATAGAAGAAGAAGTGTATGTCAAGCAACCTCCTGGATTTGAGGATATTAAATATCCTGACCATGTTTTTAAACTGAAGAAATCACTATATGGCTTGAAACAAGCTCCCAGAGCTTGGTATGATAGACTAAGTAATTTCTTAATCAAGAATGATTTTAAAAGAGGACAGGTTGATACTACACTCTTCAGAAGGACCCTTGGGAAAGATATTCTTGTTGTGCAAATATATGTTGATGATATAATATTTGGTTCTACTAATGCATCTCTTTGCAAGGAATTTTTTGAGTTAATGCAGGATGAATTTGAAATGAGCATGATGGGAGAGCTGAAGTTCTTCCTTGGCATTCAAATCAATCAATGCAAAGATGGAGTCTATGTTCATCAATCAAAGTACACAAAGGAGCTTCTGAAGAAGTTCAAACTTGAAGATTGTAAAGTGATGAACACTCCAATGCACCCTACGTGCACCTTAAGCAAAGAAGATGAAGGAGCTAAAGTAGATCAGAAGCTGTATAGAGGTATGATTGGTTCTTTGTTATACCTTACTGCATCTAGACCAGATATTTTATTCAGTGTATGCTTGTGTGCAAGATTCCAATCAGATCCTAGAGAATCTCATATGACTGATGTCAAGAGAATCTTCAGGTATTTGAAAGGAACAACTAATCTTGGACTCCTTTATAGGAAATCCTTAGATTATAAGCTAATTGGATTCTGTGATGCTGATTATGCTGGTGATAGGATTGAAAGAAAGTCAACCAGTGGCAATTGTCAATTTCTGGGTGATAATCTTATATCCTGGGCTAGCAAAAGACAAACAACTATTGCTATGTCTACAGCAGAAGCAGAATACATTTCAGCTGCAAGTTGTTGTACACAACTACTTTGGATGAAACATCAGTTGGAAGACTATCAGATAATTGCTAACAGTATTCCCATTTATTGTGATAATACTGCTGCTATTTGTTTGTCTAAAAATCCAATTTTGCTTTCAAGAGCTAAGCACATTGAAATCAAACACCATTTTATCAGAGATTATGTTCAAAAAGGAATTTTAGATATACAATTCATTGATACTGAAAATCAATGGGCTGATATATTTACTAAGCCTTTAACTGTTGAAAGATTTGATTTTATAAAGAAAAATTTGAACATGCACTACGTGTCTGATTAAAGTTTGCTTGCTCCTGAATAGGATTTTAGGTTCTGAAGTTAGTTCAGAAGCAATAGTCCATCAGAAGCTCTTTATTGAGGTTCTGAGGAAAACTCGCTTCTGATACTGATGACGTCAGCATCTGAAGTCCAGAAGCTGGATTTATTGCTTTCGAATAGTTGAATTAGTGGAAACGTTGGGAGTTACTTTTTAAAAGTAACTTCTGGCCCACTAACTTGGTAGTTACTCTGTGAACTTCTTACGTGGCCTTTATGTGTTGGTGTATAACAAAAAGGGCAATGATGATTTAATAGCTTTGAAAGTACTTTTCACGCGCCCCCAATTTGTCATTAATGTTATGTTTGTTTGTCTCTTTTGAATTGCAAACGTTTTTACTCTTAAACACTTTTTCAATTCACACACTACTCACTCACAACAAACACATTTTGCTCTCAAACCTCTTGCGAAGTAAGCGCAAAAACCTTAGAACCCTAAATTCTCTAAATTTTCTTCAATCATCATCAAATGGCATCATCAAGCTCGCAACAAGAAGTTTCAGTATCTACTTCACGGCTGGTCCCTGAATATGACTACAAAGGAAGAAGCATGAAATTGGAAGAATGGGATTTACAAGTTCAGATAGAAAATCCGGTGGATTTTGAATCACTCGCCTTCCATGAGTGTTGGATCAGAAGCTACTATGAAAAGCAGGAACTTATGCATTACTTCAAGATGTTGAATGGACCAACATACAAAGCATTGGTCAGACACTTCTGGGTGAGAGCTAAGATTTATGACAAAGCTGCGTCTATAGCTGAAGAAAGTCAAATGGTGTTGATTTATCCCGAACTGGAAGGGAAGACCAGAGAAGTAATGGGACTTGAGCCATTTACAGGTATTGAAATCAGGTCAAGTATTTGTGGTATTCCAGTAAGAATTGCAGAATGGCAGATAGAAGCTGTACTCCGAAGAGAGGCCTCTGGAAAATACTCTGGAATTGATCTCTCAAGTACAGCTGAAGAACGCTTCTGGAAAAAGATAGTAAACTTGGCTCTATACAACTCAACGCAAGCAGGAAAGTATGCTGATCTGAGCATGGATAAGAAGCTGCTTCTGAAGATACAGAATGAGGACTTACTTCCATGTGGTGGAAGTGAGAAACCCAATTTGGCACAGAAGGTCTTTCTCCAGCACTTCATTAAGAAGGAGAAAGTGAACGTGCCAAAATATATGTTCAAGTACTTGATAGAGTGTCTGAAACAGAGTCAGCTGCAGAATAGAACCTGGGTACCTTATGGAAGACTCTTGTCAGAAATATTCTATCAAGGAGGAGTCTTGGACAAGCTAAGCAGTGCTGAAGCCTTCACAGATGAGCTGCTTGACACTAAAACTGGAAAGTTCATAAATGCACAAACCCTTAAGAACATGAAGTTGATCCCTGTTGTCACCAAGCTCCAAACAGATTTGAGTGAATCACTTGTTAAGTCTGATCTTATGAAGGACTTTCCACCCATCTGCAAGAAGGATCCCCTTGAAGTGCAGATGTACTATATCAAGGAACACTTTGAGGCAACCAATGAGAGAATCAGATTGGAAGAAGTACCAGAAGAAATGTATGGTGGTGCTCTGCCACGAGCCAGAGGCAGAAAGTCAAAAAGGAAGATGACTGCAGAGCAATACCTAGAGGTTGAAAAATCTGCTAAGAAGTCTAAAGTCACTTCTGATAAGCTTAACATTGGTGGTTCTGCAATGCTATCAATTGAAGAAGTGGCTGAAGACATCAACTCTAGCGTGGTCCTGAGTATTGGTATTGCTCTTGATCAACCTGCAGTACCAAAGAAGAAGAGGAAGCCAGCATTAAGGAGGACCAAGGACTTTCCTCATGTTTCTAAGAAGAGTGAAGCTTCTACTATTGTGTCAGAAGCTATTGGAAAAGCTATGGAGATTGCTTCTGAACTTCAAGAGAGGGTAATGACAGAAGCATCACAACTTCTTAAAATTCCTGACACTGCTGAAGATGATCAATTAAAGTCAGCTGATTGTTCAGAACCCTCTACAACAGGTAATATCTTCACGCATTCAGAACAAATAGTACATGAGATATCCAGTGACTCTCCTTCACCCTCTTCAAAATCCTCATCATCATCTTCTGATTCTGATGATGATAAACCTATAAGTCTTCTGTTTCGTAAGCCAATAAAAAGCATTCAACATCAACCAAGACCAACAAAAAGTCCTCTCAGTCAAGCACTTTTAAGCCAGTTGGTCATATAATCAATCAGAAGTTAGAAAAAATGGCTGAGCAGAGAGACAGAGTCATTGATACTATCCTCTGCCATCACCCTCAACCTCTTAACATTCAACCCCTCAACATGATTGTACCAGAAAATGTTGAGTCAACCTCAGAGAAAGCCTCTGAGACAACTCCAGAAGCAGCTGCTTCTGATAAAGTTGTTTCAGAAGACCCCCCTCAACAAAAACCTTCACCAGAAAAAGCCTTTTCACCCCCTACAACTTCATCACCCCCAACTGTTCCTGAACCATCTGTTCCTGAACAAGTCACTCCTCAAAAGACCGTTCCTGAACATATTGTTCCTGAACAACCAGTTGCTAAACCCATTCCTGAACCTGCATCTGAAACTGCCGCTCCTGAACACATTGTTCCTGAGCTAACCTCTGCTTCCATAACTCCTTCACCAGTACAAGTTATCAAGATCACTCATCATACTGGTGTATGTGATATGGACACAGACTCTGAGGATGATCAAAATGATCATGCCTCTGATATGGTAGTTGACCCCACTCCTGACCAACCATCAACTAGCCAATCCTTCACCACAAATGACCAATCATCATCAAACCTACCCATTATACACTTAGCCCCTCCAAAACCTTCTAAACAACCTTCACCTCCCACCATTTACCTGGATTCTCAAGTACTAAAAGATGTGTGGGAAGATATTGCTTCTGAAGTTCTCAGACTGATAGCAGGTAGAAATGACTTGGGTCATACAATAAGCTATCAGAAGCAATGGAGAAGGATAAAAGAAAGGGCCGTCAACCTGATTTCAGCTTTGCATGATTCCTGCATTGAGGCTCAAGAGCAAGCCAAGCAGAAGCTGGAAGATTGGTTGAATGGAATAGAAGAGAATACTGGAGATGTTGTAGTTCTTGGTACTTGGGTGAAGATTCCACTCAGTATCAGAGGCACAGAACCTGATGAATTCCTGCCTAAGGAGCTGCATCTGATTATTCCTTCTGAGATCCTGGAGAAGATTGATGCACCTAACCTGGCTCTAGCTCAGGAGAACAAGGTGCTCAAAGAAGAAAATGACAGGCTTGAAACAGAGCTACTAGAGCAGAAGCTGAAGATATCAAAATTGGAAGCTGATATGCAAGAAGCCAAGATCAGAGAAGACAACTACAGAAAAGATATGGACAAGAAGTATGCTGATGTTCAAGAGCTTCTGAAGAAGATTTTAGAGAAATAAGCCAAACCCATAGTTGCACACTTGTAGCTTATTTTTCTGTTTTTTTTAGGCTTTTGATATTCTTTGTTCATTTCTGCTTCTGACTTAGTCTTTCGCTTCTGATATTATATGCTTCTGAATTCTTCCTGCTTCTGAAAATCCTTAACTATTCATACCTTGTGTGTTATTATTTGCTTTGATAATAATGCTTGCTATGCTTGTTTATTTAATCCTTGAAGATGGTTAATATGCTTTAAAATTATTTGAATTATGCTCTGAACCTTTAATCTTATGTTTTTCTCATCTCTTCTTTTTGTTTATGTCTTTTTGCTAATGACAAAAGGGGGAGTATATGTGATAGTATTTAAAGGCTCTGAGCCCCATTAATAATATTTGAAAATTTTGAAAAAATTTCTATCCTTTTATTTTACCTTAAAAGGGTGTATCAAAAAGGGTGAAGTATCAAATTTCAAATAAAATTAATTGAACCATTCTTCTTATCTATAAGTCAATTCTTTCAAATTTTTAAGCTCTGATATTATTGTGCGAAAAATGAATTTAATTAACCTGGATAGAACTTAGGGGGAGCTTACAAACCTCACCTTAAAGGCTATCAGACTCAGGGGGAGTTAGAGCTTACAAACCTCGGACTCTGAGCTTACAAACCTCAGAAACCCTAAAGTCAACTCGTTAATTAGATTAACAACAATTGACCAATTTTTAAATACTATTGTTTGTCATCATCAAAAAGGGGGAGATTGTTGGAACAAAATGTGTTTAACAATGAACCTCAAAGAGTTTTGATGATAACAAGGTATTAAAAATTGTAAATTGGACTAGCTAATATTTGTTCAAAGTGCACAGGACCATAGTTAAAGTTACATCATTAATTGGTTCTGAATGAGCAAATAAAGAGCAAATGGAAATGAAGCTTAGACGATTCTGAAGGCAATACGCTCCTGAAAGTGGAAAGCGCTCCTGAAGTCAAGCTGCTCCTGAAGAGAGTAAAACGCGCTCCTGAAGAATAGTGCTCCTGAAGACAAGAGGTCCAGAAGCCACATTATCAGAAGCTGCATCATCAGAAGCAGAAGAAGCTGCATCATCAGAAGCTGCATCATCAGAAGCTGCCTCATCAGAAGTCATTTCACCAGAAGCTGAAGATCAACTGGATTTGCAGAAGATTCAAAGATTGAAGAATCTACATTGCAAAAGCTGTCTATTGGATTCGAAAACACAGCAGAAAATTAGTGGAACATTGCAACGGTCATTTCAAAGGTGTTTGAAGGCATGTGCTTGCAATTTGGACGAAAGCGTTGACATTGTACTTTGTACGAATTGTACAACCACGTTCTCCACTACTCTGTTTTGTGTCCACGCTACAAGACAAGAAAACAGCTTCAGAATACGGATTCGCCTGCAAAGATGTTCCTTTGGATAAGGAATGGATTTCAAATTTGTTCTTCATAGGACAACAACCAAATCAGGCAAAATATCATTGGTGAAAGATCAAGCTTCAACAACGACTCTTTGGTGTGCTGGCAATTTCACAACATCTCTTTCACACCTCTATATAAAGGAGTAAAGACCTAGAGATTTGGTAATGCAAGAACGCTGAACGAAAGACTCACAACATTTTTACAAGTGCCAAACCTCTGCTGAAATTGTTCTGCATTCACTTAGAATTTCTGTGTCTCAAAGTCATATCTTAGAAATTCTTAAGTCCATTGAGTCTGTATCTGATTTATATTGTGAGCACCTCTGATTGTATATCAAGTGTTCAACCTTAAACAATTTTCTGTGTAATTTTGTTTAGTTAGGAAGTCTCTTGCAGTTGTGCTTGAGCAGGAAGTCTCTTGATTGTGTTCTTGAGCAAAGGAAGTCTCTAGCTTGTGTGCTTGAGCAATGGAAGTCTCTTGCTTGTGTGCTTGAGCAATTGTAATCAGATATTACTCTTAGTGAAATCTCCTTGGAAGTGCAAGGGGGACTGGACTACTTCCGGATTGTGGAAGGAACCAGTATAATTGCTTTGTGTCGTTCTTCTTCACTCTCTCTGTTTTATTCCGCTGCATTTAGATTCTGACCATCACTTCAGAAGCTGTCTCACTTAGCTTCTGATCAGTGTGTTCAGTTTTAGGAGAATTGAAGAATTTTTCAAAACACAATTCAACCCCCCTTCTTGTGTTTTTCTCACCTTCAAAGTACAAGTGGCTCATGTCAATTTTTGGACAAGCATTAATTGGATGGTCTTGCAGAAAGCAAAACACCATTGCACTCTCCACAACTGAAGCTGAGTATGTATCTGCAGCTAGTTGTTGCTCTCAAATTTTATGCGTAAGAAATCAGTTGGAAGATTACTCATTAAGGTACACAAATGTTCCTATTTTTTGTGATAATACAAGTGCAATTAATCTGTCTAAGAATCCTATTCAGCATTCTAGGTCTAAGCATATTGAAATTAAGCATCATTTCATTAGAGACCATGTTCAGAAAAAGAGTATTGTATTAAGCTTTGTTGATACAGAAAATCAACTAGCTGACATTTTCACAAAACCCCTTGTTGAGGATAGATTCAATTTTCTTAAAGAAAAATTGCAAATCATTAAAAATCCCAATAAAGATTGATCATTAATCACTAAGGGCCTAAAACTTACCCCCTTGATGTTATCTGATTCAAATCAGTAAGATCAATCTTAATCTGAATATTCATCAGAATGTTCATACGATCAGAATGTTCATCAGAATGTTCATCTGATAGTTCAGGTCAGAATGTTCATAAGGTTCAGAACATTCAATCTTGGATTCTGGGTAAAAATCCTGTACGCAGGAAATCATGGGATTTAATCCAGTAATCTTCTCAAAATCTCTAGCATTTAATGTTTGATTAAGGGTTGTTATGCTAAAGCTATGTCCATTAGACAAAAGCTTAAAAATCATTTCAACCACTCCCCTTCCATCTTGTCAAACGGCTAGTTCTTTCTCTCTCTCCCACAACTTTTCAGTTTTCATCTTTCCCAATAAAACTGCCAACACTCCTTCATTTCCTCTTTCCACTCTTACAAGTTGGTCTATAAATCTTTAAACCAACTCCAAACCTTTCATCACATCTTCAAACACTCTTTTTCTCTCAAAAATTCTCAACACTCTGTTTTTCTAACGAGAATGGCGAGAACCAAAACTACCTCACGCGCTCACTCCCAATCACCACCACACGCTGCTGATCAACCCTCTGATCATTCTCCACTCAACGAAACTGCTGTTCATACCATTCTTCCTGATGAGATCATTCCTCTATTTGACTCACCAAAACCTAAATCCTCTAAAAAATCTGCCAAACCAAAACCTAAGGCTACTAGAAGATCAACAAGAATGAAAAGAGGATCTTCATCAACACCAACCACTTCTCACATGGACCTAGTCTCTGATGATGAGAAGAATGAAAAGGAAGCAGCTTCTGAGGAAGGAACAAACTCTGAAAAGGATGAGTCTGACAAAACAGAGAAAGTTGAGGAAGAACTTTCTGCAAGGGAAAAGGAATTGCTAGAGAGGAAGCAAATTCTGAAAAAACTGGTGAAACTCTTCTTCAAATGGCCAAAACTGCTAAGAAGGTTTACCAAAGGAGGAAGAAGATTGTTGCTGATGCTATGCCTCTAGAGAAAACTGCTTCTCCATCTCTGGAAAATGAAGAAGTTGGAAAAGAAGAGAATGTTGAGGAAGAAGTCCCCTCCTTGAGAAGAGGAAAAGGCAAGGACATTTCCATACTTGCCTCTGCTTTGAAGGTCCAAAACTTGGAGAAAATGGCAGCTAGGCCATTAAGCAGAGCAAAGTTCTTTGATTTTGAAAGTCTCAAAACAAAGGGTTGGAACTTGGAAGTTTTCACAGATCCTCAAGGATGGTCAGGATTTGTCTCTACACAAGAACCAACCTTTGAGGACTTGGTAAAAGAGTTTTATGCATCAATGAGAGTCAAGGAAGAAAAAGGAGAAAAATTCCTAGAGTCCACAGTCAAAGGAGTAAAGTTCCAAGTCACTCAAAACTCTCTCTCAAACATTCTGAACATTCCCAATCAAGGTAATCAACTCTTTAACACTTGGTTTTCTTGCTCAGATGTGACACGTGAGCAACTCATCCAAGAGTATACCAAACCAAACCTTGATTTTACCTCCACAAACCTCAAAGATGCTCCCAAAATCCTTCATAACATGATTAGGCACACCATCTTACCTAGATGTGGAACCTTTGATGCAATCACTGATCTAGACCTTTGCATCCTTTATCATCTTATGAACAAGACTCCCTTGAATCTCTGTTACATCATGATTCAATACATGATTGATCAATGTTTCTCCTTCAAACAAAAAGTTGCTGGTTTACCATATGGGATGCATCTGACACCCATCTTCAAAGCTGTTGGTGTGTCTCTAGATGGAGAAGAAAGTTTGGATACTTTCATGAAGTTCACAGCTAAAACCATTAGTCAACTACGCCTCACTTCCACCAACATAACTACCCCTCAGAAAACTGGATCAGTGAAGAGACTTGCAGATCAGAATGTTCAGGAAGTTAGGAAGAAACAAAGAGCTGACAAGTCTGCCAAGAGGGAAACTGGCTCCAGCTCTCACAAAATTGAGAAAGAAAGACCTTCTCCAGCTCAAGAAATCTTTGCTCATATTGCTGAACATGCAAGAGAATTGGTTGAAGCAAGCAGTCAGGAATTTGAAGCCATGCTTGCTAGAAAAGCTGTTGAGAATGTTGGAGAATCTGCTCGTCATCAGAAAGTTGAAGCAACTCTAAATCAAGGTGTTGAAGGACCTTCTGGAGATTTAAGAGTTGAAGAAAATACTGAGCAAGATACTCAGAAAGTTGATAATGATACACAGGAAGTTGTTGAAATCCTGGCATCAAACACTCTTGGAAGTCAACAATGGAGGTTGATGATGAAGTTCAAGTGAATGTTGGAACTCATTCTGACTTTGATCTCAACATTGAAGATACCACAAATGATCTCTACAATGAGATCTTTCAAGATGCTCAGGGAGAAGACCTTCAACACAATGATCAGAATGTTCAAAACAATACTGATCAGAATGTTCAGGAAGCTGGAGATCAGAATGTTCCCACTGAGCAGCTGTCAGCAGATCCAAATCCACTGGATTCAGGATCTTTGCCTTCTATGGAAGTTCAGCATCTTGTTCAACCTAATCAGAATGTTCAGGTTCATCAGAATGTTCCCTCTGATCAGAACATGGAACATGCTCAGTTTGTGAACTTGTCAACCTCAACCATGGGATCCATTGCTGGAATCAGCAAATATCTAGTGTCTTCCCTACCAACTCCAAGCACTATTCCTTCATCCACACCACCACCACCTCAAACCAGAAACACCACAAGCAAACTTCCAAACATGTTTGCCCTGTTTGACTCTTTGAACACCTTTGTGACTGCTAACAAAGACAAAGTTGAACCTTCTGATGCTGCTACACCTACCAAGCCTTCAAAAGCTGAAAAGATGGCTGCTAGGGCTCTTAGAGTTTCAACAAAAACTCACAAAATTGTTTGTGCACTTGCTGACTGGACTAAGAATGTTCATGCTCCTGGTTTGGCCATTGATCCACCAATCTTTGATGATCCATCTGTCTTTGAGTCTGAACCATCCTCAGATTATGGGGATTCAACTCCCTGAATCATTTCTGGTCCTACTCCCTATCCTTTTTGCAGATGACTAAAGGGGGAGAAGCTTTAGGATATTATGTCTTAAGTTTTCTAAGTATTAGGCCCTAAGTAGGCTAAGTGATCAATAATTATTGAAGTCTTATAAAACTTCATTTTTGCATGATCATATGTACTTTGAATTTCTTTTTTGTTTTTGAACCATGTTCATCATATAATTGTACTTCATGAATGATAAGTAATGAATGAATATTGATGTTGGTTCAAATTTGCATATTTTTATTTATGCTATGGATTATAAAAATGAGGGGGAGCTTTTATAACTTCTAAAAACTCATAATGGATTATAAAAATGAGGGGGAGCATTAAAATAAATTTTCTTTTAAGCTCTGAAATTCTTCATATATAATCAAAATCCATAATCCTAAATCATAAGTTTATCATCTTCAAAAAGGAGGAGATTGTTGAGGCAAAATCCCTAATTAATTTTAAAGATGATAAACTTTAAATGATTAAAGGATTAAATGGACTTTGATTAATTCCTTGGTATTTAACTTGTGCTCTTGAGTGTTTTACTAAGACAGGAACAGGTTTAAATCATACCAAATCAAAGGACATTTAAAATCATGAACTAAATCTGAGTTCAGAAAGTTAGTTCAGAAGGTTGTTCAGAATGTTGATCAGAAAGCTGAACGTTCTGATGGAAACCCAGAAGGGTGTTGATAAGCAAACCCAGGTTCATCAAGAACGTGAAGAACATACTAGTACATTTGACATAAATGAAAGGTCCAGAAAAGTACATTTGCATGGGCCTATCAACAAATAAAGGCATGAACAAGGAATCATGTGTAAAGGATCTTTAATGTTCATCCAAGACTATGAACATTAAAGTACTAGGAATATTCCAATGTGAATTTAATCCTAGATGTTGCATTCACTGCACTTCAGTTATGTCCTTACTATTAGGATTGATTACATTAAAAGGTAGTCTTACAAATCATCCTAAAGTAAGCACAAATGGAACATTCTGATGGTCAGAATGTTCATGTCTGCGCATGCTTCAGCCAATGAACAGTGTAGTTGGTGAAAAATTAGCAAGCAAAGCAAAAGAGATCTTGCATCAGAGATAACCTGACCTCTGAGCTGTAAACAAGCAGATTTCTTTGAAGCATGGGCCTGAAGTTGCAGATCCACTGCTCTCTCTCTCTCTCCTGCACAAAGTCCAAGACAGATTTGGTGTACTTTATCCCACTTCCAGCAAAACTGGATGCATATGGAAAGGCTACTTTTTGGAGGATAAAACTCATACAAATCTCATACCACATGCTAGGCAAGCCCAGATATTCATCCAACATTCATCCATGATGAACCCAGATGAAGAACATCATGAATATCCAACATTCTGATGAAGAACACAGCAACATTCTGATGTTCATCCTGGGAACTCAACAACATTCTGATGGTCAGAATGTTCACCCAGATTTTCAAGTAAAAGCTTGTGGGGCCCAGGACACGTGGCATAACACCATTGGTCACCTTACAACAGCTATATGAGCCCAAAAACTCTATAAATAGAGATCAAAGGCTCAGCATTACTTGCACCATTGCAAAGCATACAAGAAAACAACTTAATTTGTTTGAAGCTCTTGCAATTCAATTGATCATCACTGAAGGCTTTATTCTTACCTTCTTTATAGTGTAAATCAATTTTCTCTCTTCCTCTCTGTTATCTTATTCACAGATAACTTCTTCCTTCCTCTCTTCTTCTGTTTGTCTGATTCACAAACATTCAAACTTTCACACAAATTGTAACAAAGTCTCATCTAGCTTTAGGGGTACTAAAGTGTTAGCTTGAGCAAGAATTGTAAAAGTCTAAGTGGGTAACTTAGCAACAAGGTGCAAGCCTGCTGAGGCTTAGAGAATACAGGTTGTAAGTGTTCAGGTGAACACAGATTGTAAGGTGCAGGATTTGAGAGGTTATCTCAAGCATCATAGTGGAAAAATCTCACAAAAACTGTGAGGAGTAGACTAGCCCACATTGGGTGAACTACTATAAATCCCTGTGTGTTCTTTCCTTCTTCCGTATACTCTTTTACTTACTGCAAACACAAACACACACAAACACAGTTACTTTGCTGAAACTGTTTTTACACTCAGACATCAGAACGTTCTGAAGTCTGCTGTTAACTTAACCATTCCAAGATTTCTCTTGAGAATTATTTTTTAAGTTACAGGTTATTTTTAAAGGGTCACAATTCAACCCCCCCCCCCCTTCCTTGTGACTATTTTATCTACTTCAAGAGCGGGTTACAAAAACCCCAATTTGATTTCTATCCAAAAAAAAACCCAATTTTGTTTTCTTTTCCGCTGCTATATTTCTTTCTGCCGGTATCTAACAACATACCATGGCTGGGAATAAAGAGGAAAATGAGAACGAGAAGAACCAGATCGATGATACAGAGAATGGGTCGAAGAAGCCAAATGGTGATTTAAACGGAAAGAAGCATGTCGGTATCGATCCGACCTCACCATTCTATCTGCATCCTTCCGATCATCCTGGTATGAATATTTGTCCTGTTACATTGAAGGGTGATAATTATCAGGAATGGGAGACCAGTATGCACAAATTGGGCTTCTTAAATGGTACTGTGACACAACCAAATGCAAGCGAGATCGAGGATTGGTGGAGTGTTAAATCCATGCTCAGAATCTTCCCTTCGCTCTACTTTTACCTACTATGATACGGTAAAAGAGTTGTGGGATGACCTACAACAACGCTTTTCTATTGGCAACGGGCCACGAATCCTTCAATTGAGGTCAGAATTGGCTCGTTGTAACCAAAGTGGTCAGAGTGTTGCTGCTTACTATGGAAACCTAAAGAAGATTTGGGATGAGTTGTCTACATATATAACAAGTAGAGTTTGCACTTGTGGGAAGTGTACTTGCAACTGGGCTGCTGATTTGAGCAAGGAACGTCAAGACGAACGAGTTCATCAATTTCTGATGGGATTGGATGATGATTTGTATGGGACGCTTCGTTCCAGCATTATTGCTCAAGATCCACTTCCTTCGCTGAACCGAGTTTATGCATTGGTGGTTCAGGAGGAACGTCACAAGAACATGACCAAAGAGTGTGACGCACGAACTGAGGCGGTTGCTTTTGCTGTCCATGGCAGTCCTTCAACTTACAATGGAACGAAAGCAAGAAGCGATAAATCTATCTGCTCAAGTTGTGGAAGAACCGGACATGATGTAACTTCTTGCTTCAAGATCATTAGCTATCCGGAGTGGTGGAATAATGGGCGATGGAGTGGCAAAGGTAACAGCAAAGGTAAAGGTGTTGATTCTAGTACAGGACGTGGGTGTGGCAAGGCTTCTTTTGGTGTTGCCAATGCTGCTCATTTTGCACCAAATTCTGTCTTGACACACCATGACAGAAATGTTGTTGGTCCAACCTTGACAGATAATCAATGGGGAACAATCTTGAATATGTTCAAGAGTTTAAATAATAATAACTCCACTTCAAATGAAAAGCTGACGGGTAAGTCTTTTCTCCATGGATATTGGATACAGGGGCATCTTACCATATGACTGGTGAAAAGAGATTGCTCAAAGATCTCTCAAATATTTTTCCTTCTCCTGTTGTGTTGCCTGATGGAACACATACAAATGCTGTCCAAGAAGGGACAATAGCTCTTGGTGAAAATATGACTATTAAGCATGTTTTATATGTTCCTCGATTGACTTGCAATTTGATATCTCTTGCACAACTGATCAAAGATTTAAATTGTGTAGTCACTTTAACTGACAAGTTGTGTGTGATACAGGACCGCACTTCGAGGATAGTGATTGGTTTCATGCAACGTTGCCGAATACTCACCTATGTCACGTGACTAAAGTTGATTCCTATCAAGTGTGGCATCGACAACTTGGTCATCCGTCTCCACAAATAGTTAGTTTACTTCCTTTGGTTAGCATTAGTGATTGTCAAAAAAATAAAGATGAGCCATGTGATATTTGCTTTAAAGCAAAACAAACTCGTGTATCATTTCCTGTTAGTTCAAGTAATGGAAATGAATTATTTGAGTTGATTCATTGTGATGTGTGGGGTCCGTATAGTGTTTCTTCTTCATCTGGTGCTTCTTATTTCTTAACTATTGTTGATGATTGCTCCAGAGGCATTTGGATTTACTTGATGGCTAATAAGTCAGAAGTTACAAAATTAATTAAGAACTTTTGTGCAATGACTAAAACCCAATTCAATAAGATAGTAAAATGTATTCGAAGTGATAATGGGACAAAATTCACATGCCTCCAACATTATTTTGCTGAACAGGGTATTTTGTTTGAGACATCTTATGTCGGAACCCCCCAACAAAATGGACGAGTAGAACGAAAACACCGACATATTCTCAATGTTGCTCGTGCCCTTCGATTTCAAGCCAACTTACCTATTGAGTTTTGGGGTGAATGCATTCTTACAGCCGGTTATCTTATCAATCGTACTCCTACCACCATACTACAAGGTAAAACCCCATATGAAATTATCTTTGGTCACCCTCCTATATATGATCATATTAAAACTTTTGGATGTCTCTGCTTTGCTTCCAAGATTCCTCGTGACCGAAACAATTTTGCAGCTCGTAGTCAAAAGTGTATCTTTGTTGGGTACCCTCATGGAAAGAAGGGATGGAGATTATACGACATTGAAAATCGAGATTTCTTTGTTTCTCGAGATGTTGTTTTTTATGAGAATCATTTTCCCTATAGCGAGCCTTCTACATCTAACCCCAATGTTACAGATTCTATGAACCCTGCTGTTTATGAAATGGATTCTCTAACTCCCACAACATCATTGGAAACTACTGATACACATGTTGAACCAGAACCTCCTATGAACTCATCATCTAGGGGGACAAATGAGTTGTTAGCTTCTGCACCTATCAAAGAAAGGGGGAGTGATGACACTAATCGGATATCAGAAGCATCAACTACTGTTTCTCTTGATGACACTAATCGTCCATTTGCACCATCTGAAAGTGACATTCGGCGTAGTTCACGAGAACGTCAACCATCGGTGCTTTTGAGAGATTTTGTTTGTCGTACGGCACGCTGCTTAGACCCCCCTCTGCTTCATTTGCTCAATCCATGTCCTCAGGTACTCCTTATCCTATAGCTAATTATGTCATTTGCCAACATTTTTCTGCTTTCCATGCTCGTTTTCTAGCTGCAGTAACTGTCAGACATGACCCAACATGTTTTTCTGAAGCTGTCCAAGATCCTCAATGGCGTGGTGCCATGAGCAAGGAGATAGAAGCACTTGAAAATAATGGCACATGGACCATTGAAGATTTACCCCCTGGAAAGAAGGCTATCGGGTGTAAGTGGGTGTACAAAATCAAGTACAACTCTGATGGCACTATAGAACGTCATAAAGTACGACTCGTTGTTCTTGGTAACAATCAAGTTGAAGGTATCGATTACAATGAGACTTTTGCTCCTGTTGCTAAGATGGTTTCGATTCGAGTTTTCCTTGCAGTAGCTGTTGTTCGTGGATGGGAACTCCATCAAATGGATGTTCACAATTCTTTCCTACACGGTGATTTGGATGAGGAGGTTTACATGTCTCTTCCTCCTGGTTTTTTTGGTGCTTCTCGCGGAAGAGTATGTCTTCTTCGAAAATCTCTTTATGGTCTTCGTCAAGCCCCTCGTAAATGGTTTTCTAAACTCTCTTCTGCCTTGAAGTCTTTTGGATTTGTTCAGTCTTATGCTGATTACTCGTTGTTCTCCTATGAAAGAGACAATCACATTCTTCATATTCTGGTATATGTGGATGACTTGATCATTGCAGGAAATGATTCTGGCGTAATTTCTAATTTCAAGGCTTATCTGAGCACTTGCTTTCAGATGAAAGATCTTGGTGTGCTGAAGTACTTTCTTGGCATTGAGGTAGCTAGGGGACCAGATGGCTTGTTTCTTTCTCAGCGTAAATACCCGCTTGATATAATTTCTGAATCTGGTTTACTTGGAGCAAAACCTTGTGATTTTCCCATGGAACAGAACCGTCAGTTGCCTCTTGTAACAGGCCCTGTTTTTGCTCATCCTGATCGTTACAGACGACTTGTTGGTCGCTTGATTTATCTCACTATTACTCGCCCAGAACTTTGTTATGCTGTTCATACTCTTGCACAATTTATGCAAACGCCAAAAGAAGACCATTGGAATGCTGCACTTCGCTACTTAAAAAGCCATCCGGGCCAAGGTCTTGTTCTTTCTAAGGACAGTGCTTTACATCTTACTGCTTATTGTGATTCAGATTGGGCGACTTGTCCTTTGACTCGCCGCTCTCTTACCGGCTATTTTATTATGTTGGGGGCCTCTCCGGTTTCTTGGAAAACTAAGAAACAACCAACTGTTTCTCGGTCTTCTGCTAAGGCCGAATATCGCTCTATGGCTACTGCTAGTTGTGAGCTTATTTGGCTCAAATCAATGTTAAAATCTCTTGGTGTTCATCATTCGATGCCAATGCGATTGTTCTGTGATAGTCAAGCGGCACTTCATATTGCTGCAAATCCTGTGTATCATGAACGTACCAAACACATAGAGGTTGATTGTCACTTTGTGCGAGATCAAATCCAAGCAGGCAACATTGTCACTTTTCATGTTCGCACACATGAGCAGCTAGCGGATATCTTCACAAAGACCCTCGGGAAGCAACAATTTCAATTTCTTCTTCGCAAGTTGGGCATTCGAGATCCTCATGCTCCAACTTGAGGGGGAGTATTGAGATAATTAACTACATATCAGCATGACAGCATGTGATTGCATATCACATTTACCTCCTAGAAGCTTTCCTGAACATATTTAGCTCCTATAATATCTCTTGTACATAGTTAGCTCCTAGAATATCTCTTGTGCATAATTACCTCCTGATTCTTTGTAACGGTAGTATGTGTACACTGTGTATAAATGACTCTGCTCACTGTCAATGAAAAACACAACTTTGCCTTCTACCAATTTTTTAATATATGTGACGGTCGGGGTTTAAACCTCAAACACTTTATATATTCACCTTAAAAAATAAATTTTTAGTTAATAGACTACTTGACAAAAAAAAATGAAAATGGCTATTAAGTGGCATGAATTTGATTGAACTAAACTTTTTTTTATAGGTGAGAATCAGTGTACATGTGCTGCGGAGTGACCTTCAAAAAAAAAAGTGCTGTGGAGTGTTCTTAAAAAAAATAATATATTATTTTTTTTTTGAGGAAAAAAAATAATATATTATTAGTGCATCCACTATTCCAAGTATAATTTCTCCAATGTTAATAAAGTGTAAGCAACTTCATTTATATAATGAATTCATATATTAGTTTTTACTTTTTTTTTGAGGGAAATATATTAGTTTTTACTTATTGACTGTTTATAAATAACTCAAATTTGACCCCATTTTTTAGATTTTTTATTTGTAATTAGTTTTTATTCAAAATTATTAAATTAATATAGATTTGACTATTTTAATTAAAATACATTAAAATACATAGTCGTTAGTTTTTCAGTATAATAACATATTATGAATGATTTGATTGATACAATAATACCTTTTTATCCTTGCAAATGTATAGTTGCCGTTGCTGCCTTAAACTTAGTTTATGTTACCCATATGGCTAGTTTATCTTACCCACTTGCCATATGTCATGTATAGTTGCTTACAATGGCGGTTCATTATAGTTGTTACTCTCTATAAACAATCTAAGCATCACCAACCCAGAGATAAAATTGCTCTCTAATTTTTTTTTTAAGACAAAAAAAATTATATATTGACGTTACTTTTAGATCTGATAACCGTAAGAGAATTATTCATCTATAGTTAACATCTTGAGCGGTCTAGAAGTTTTAGTTCAATTGGCAAATGCCGAAATTGCAAGGTCGGACGTCGTGATCGAGTTCGAACCCGGGACCTCACAGTTGTGTGTGAGTTTAATTTCAGCGGATTATCACTTCATCTAAGAAAAGAAAAAAAACATTTTGAGCGGAGGGTTAAGAAGCCAAATCATGCATTGATACATTGTTGTTGTTGCACATCATATCTTTGTTCACATGAGTAAACACTTGAACTTGTGACACATTATTTTCGCTAATTTTGTTTGTGATACAACATATTGATAATTTATATATTTTTTGACAAAACACATTGATAATTATTAAAAACCAAATATTTATGGATGCCAAATATATTAATATTTTCTGTAAATTAGTACATATGGGAAATGTTGAAAACTCGTCGTGTACATTTTGTTCGTGTGTTAACTCTGTGTCTTAGGAGAAGGGATCCAAGTTATCTGAAGTTCTGAAAGTTAAGTAAAGTTTGATCAAGTATTATTTTCATTAAGAATCGAGTTCATGTTTTCTTGAACGATTCGCTTTAGGAAGAGACCGTGTACCTTTCTTGCATTAAGTTGCATTGGTTTTATGTGACATTACATTTTTTTCTCATTGGTTTTTTAGCTGACTATATTTAGATTACGCATGTGCAAAATTGGATACAATTTGCAATAGATGTTTGTGTGGGGAATTATGAGCTTCACAATGTTGTACAAATGAACTTTGCAACAAGATGTGGATGATGTAAATTCCCCAACCAATTAATCCCTCTCAGTAAAGGATATAAGGGGAACACATCAAGAGGTTTTTAATATGATACATCATTATAATGATGAAAGTTTTTGTGTTTAGTCATAGATCATTAGATACAAATTATAGCATATCATCAATAACAAAGAAAGAACAAGAAATTGTGTACCTTTAAATTAGGTTGATGAAGGATAACCGTAGACAACGCCGACAAATATGAGAGGGGTAACTACCCTCATTCTGTCTAGCTCTAGGTTTTCACACTGATGTTCAGAATAATTAACCGTCTGATGGGATGACTTTTAAATAGCTAAACGGCTGAGGGCAGGGACCTCTCATTGGGCTTAGCTAAATGGTCCAACCCATCACGGTCCATTTTAGAAAGAATAGCCCAATCACATATATTCATCAACTAATTAGTGTTTAACACAATAGACCATAATTTATAATATAATATTAACTTATAATAATTGATTATTGTCAATCCATAATTGTTTAATTAAATAATTAATCCAACATATAAACCTTTCAATATCTTTTTAGCATCTTTTCACCTCTCATATCTTTAGTTTCTTGATTTATTTTGTGTGTTAATCCTCTGGTTCCTAGGGAAAAGAGGTAATTCAAAGTTTGGATGGAAGATAAATAAAATATATGGTCAAAATTGCGAACTTAGGTTCTCGTAAACAATTTGTTTTTTCGGTGGAGTTCATTAACCACATGAACCTAATTGTTTGGTTTAGTTTCTCAATATTTTAATATCATTAAAACCTTTTTTTTTTATATCTAAAAAAAACTTTCATTTACTTTTTTTGCATTAGAGGCTTTCTAATTACTTTTTTAAATTTGGCTTAAATGCACTTTTGGCCCCATATGTTTCAAATAGTTGCGATTTTGGCCTCCTAAGAAAAAAAAATGGATATTTTGGCCCCCTAACTTTTATGCCTCTTTTGATTTGTTGATTTTGACCAGTCAACGCCCATGTGTCACTGAGGTGGCAGACATGTGTGTAATTATTATTTAAAAAATAAAATAAGATAATTTTGGCAATTAAAAAAAATAAAAAAGGAAGGAATACATAGAGAAAGCACGTGACCTCCTCCATTCCATTGTTAAAATTCTCAAATCTAGGGTTTCAACCCCCTATCTTCCCAAAATCGGTCATCACTTCCAAAACTCAAATCTGTCCGTTTCACCCATTTTATTGCTCGAATCGCTGTGTTCTGTTGATCTTTTAGCAAGGTGCATTCGTTTTCTAGAATTAGCAAGGTTTGGTTGTGTTTTGACGAAGATGGAGTATCACATGCTCTCTGAGAATACTCCTGACTATGTCTCAAATGTCTCAAAGTAAGTGTCTTTTTTGTATTTTACTGTCTTGTTTGTAAACTATTTTGGAACCTTTACTGTCTTGGTGGAACCTTTACCATGGTCTCAAATTCTCTCTGAGAATATTACTGTCTTGGTTGGTGTAAACTATTTTGGAACCTTTACTATGTATTTTGGATCCATGTGACATTTATGAATAAAAAATGGTTGGTGGAACTATTGAATACTGTATTTATGGATGTATTTGTATTTTACTGACTTTGTAGCAATTTTTAATGAAAATGTAATTGTTATTTGTGTTAGGGTTGCTGCTGACCACTCATTGAAGATTAGATTTCACCATAAAGGATATTTTATTTCTGACCCTGTGATGGCTTACATAAAAGGTGAGGTGTACGAGTCTGATAAAAGTTGGGACATAGATGAGATTAATCTCATTGACTTGAAGAATGAGGTCCTTCAAATTGGTGTAAATGGTGAGTACAAGTTGTGGTATGTTACACCAGGAAAAGAGTTCAGGGATGGTCTGAAGTTGCTAGAAAATGATAGAGATACCATTAGGTTTATAAACGAGTTCAAGGGTGAGAGCAGAGCTGACTTCTATGTAGAAACACCAAATGTTGATGGACTTGACTGTAGGTATGAAAGTGATGTTGAAGTGGTAGGTGAAGCCAATGAAGATGGAATAGATGGTGAGTCTGAAACAGATCCAGAATACCAAGGTGATGATAGCCAAGAGGGAAGTGAAGATGGAAGCTTGGATGGGATATCACTTGATGACAGTGAGTATGAGGAAGACTTTAATTGGATTGATGTGTTGCCTGAACACACTCTGAACCCAGTTCCTTTTATTCCAACTGTAGTGCCTAGGATATCTGCTGTAGAATCATCAAGGAATGTTGTTCCTACAACTTTGGATGATTTTGAGGATGAAAATGGTGATTCAGAAGAGCTAGAGAGTCCAGCAGCTTCAGATGATGAATCTGGTAAGAAAAAAACACTTAATAAGTTTAGTTATGGTGAAAATGGTGAGGTAAATTATCAGATAGGTCAAGTTTTTGCTACTGCTGAGCTAATTAAGTCATCTGTTAAGGAATATGCTTTACAAAGTAGGAAAAATGTCTATGTTAAGAAAAATGAGCATCATAGGGTTATTGTCAAGTGTATGCCTAAATGTCCATATCATATGAGGTTTAGCAAGGCTGAACCCAATACATATTTTGTGCTTTCTAGTTATAATTCTGCTCACAAGTGCCATATAACCAAAAATATTAGGCTTTGCAAAACCAAAATTTTGGCTCAAAAACTTGTCCCATTGCTGAAACACACACCTAGCATGACACTGAAGGCTTTGAAAGACGAGTGTAAGACTAGGTGGGGGGTTAATTTGAGCAGTTACCAGGTGTATAGGGCTAAGATTAAAGCTTTGGAGATGATACATGGTGCTATAGATGAACAATATCGTCACCTTAGATCTTATGCCGAGGAGCTGATTAGGAGCAATCCCAATAGTACTGTGAAAATCAAAACTACTCCTGGATCTGAAGGGACAGTCTTTGAGAGGATGTATGTTTGCTTCTATGCTTGCAAGAAAGCTTTTGTGGATAATTGCAGACCCTTGATTGGACTAGATGGTTGTTTCTTGAAGGGAAGATATGGTGGACATTTACTCTCAGCAGTTGGAAAAGATGGTAACAACCAAATGATTCCAATTGCTTTTGCTGTTGTTGAAGCAGAAACGAAAGAGTCATGGGATTGGTTTCTTGAGCTCTTGTTGTCAGATTTAAATGGGATTCAGTGCAAAAGATGGTCCTTCATTTCAGACCAGCAAAAGGTTAGTTAAAGTTTGAATTTTGTATTTTACATGTTAAATATCTTTACGTAATTGTTTTCAGTACAGTTTATAAAATGTATGTTTTATGTGTTTTTTTGTTCAAGGGTTTGGTCAATACCATTGCTGGGATATCTGAGCATGTTGAACACAGGCTGTGTGTCAAACACTTTTATGGAAATTGGAGAAAGAGACACTCTGGTGAACATTTGAAGGAAGCTTTGTGGATAGCAGCTAGGGCCAACACCATGAATGAGTTCAAGAAAGCTATGGAAAACCTTAAGAAGTTGAGTGAGCCTGCTTGGAAAGAAATGAATGATCTAGCACCAGATATGTGGACAAGAGCTGGGTATAGCACCCACACATGTTGTGACCTACAAGTCAATAACATGTGTGAGGCATTTAATAGTGCTATAATTGATTATAGGGAGTATCCTATTATTTCAATGTTGGAGGGTTTAAAATTCTACTTGACTAATAGAATTGTAAGGCTTAGAGACTACATGTTAAGGTATGAGGGTGACATATGTCCAGCCATAGTCAAAATATTAGATAAGTGTAAGAAGGATGCAGATAAATGGACTCCACACTGGCATGGAGATAGAGATTATGCCCATTTCTCGGTCTCTGATGGTGTTGATACATTTGTGGTTGACCTTGTAAAGATGACTTGTGCATGTAGAAAATGGGAACTTACAGGTATTCCTTGCCCTCATTCAATTACTTGTATGTGGTGGAACAATCAGAACCCAGATGACTATGTTGCTCATTGGTACAGGTTAGTCTCTGCTTGGTATTTCTGAACTGATTAATTTTGCTTGTTTTGTGAATTTTGTTAGTCTCTGCTTCCTATTTCTGAACTGTATTGGTAATTAAACAGGAAATCTACATTCTTAGCTACATATGATAACTTGATCATGCCTTCAAATGGACCAAAGTTGTGGCCAGAGGTTGCTGGTGAACCTATTATACCACCAAACATGAGAAGGGCTCCTGGTAGACCCAAGAAACTGAGAAGGAAGACAAATGATGAACCAAAAACATCTGGTAAGACAAAAAGAAATCAAGAGACTGTGAGGTGTGGGACGTGCAAACAGCTTGGCCATAATGCCAGAACATGTAAAGGAAAAACTGCAGCTGATAGGTCACTTCCAGTGGGAGGCAATAAGGTAAACATCTTATGAATATGTATATTATGATTATGTGCTTATGAATTGACTATGTTCTGATACAACTGTAATTTCATATGCATGTGAAGACCAATACAAATGTAAGGTATCCAGGAACAGAGAAAGGAAAAGAGAAAGCTGGTAGCAAAATTGGGCAATTTGCTAAGAAAAAAGCATCAACTAGCAAGTCTAAAGCATCAACTACCAAAACAGTGCCAGTTGCAACATCTGCTAGCCAGCCTGCAGCAGTTGCTAGCCAGCCTGCAGCATCTGCTAGCCAGCCTGCAGCATTTGCAAGCCAGATTTCTGCATCTGCTACCAATTCTGTGCTAGCTTCAACTAAGCCAACTGCAAGCAACAGTGTGCCAGCTTCAGGAAATGCTGTCAAAGGTGGGAAACATCTAGTTGGGTCTGAAGAAATATTTGTGCCAAAGAAAGGAAGGACTACTGGTTTGAAGAGGAAGATTGAAGAAGTTGGTCAAGTTGGGACTCAACAATCAGTCAACAAGCCTTAGACTATTTTCAGTTGTTTTAGCAGAGACTTAGCTTACAATATGTGCTCCACTTTTTGGGTGTTTAATAGTTGAATTATTTCATCTTTTGGAATGTAATCTTTTAAGTACTTTGACTTGAATTATGTCTTATCTTTTGTGGAACATCAGACATGGTCTATGGGCATGTAATGTTAAGTACTCTTATTATTATCATATTATGTTAAGTACTATTTTGCTTCAATATATATATCTTGGAATCAGTTATTTGGTTGGCTGGTGCTTCTGTACTAACAACAGGCTTACTGTGGTGCCTTATTGTGGTGCTTATTATTATCAAATGCAGTGGTACACATGCAAACTATACTTATTAATTTACTTACTAGTTATGGATTAAATTAGGGACCAAAATGTGACTCTAATCAACTTCTGTCCTTTTCTCAAAGTTAGAAACAAGAATTAAGAAAGCTCACTCTCAAATAATCAAAAGCCAAATGAAGGACTAAGATAGATAGATAGGGAGAACACAACACATATCTAGTAACATGAAGTTTTCATTAGCTATTAAAACACAGAAGTCATATCAGAAACATACCAACATGGCCCATCACACATATGTTTGTATTACTTTGTCTCCTGTGCTTCACAACTTATATTCCATTTTCATTTTTGGTTGATAATTGTTCCCTAAAATAACTATATTAATTTTTCATCAATATCCATTTTCTTCACTGAACCAGAGAAGCATTCTTTGTAAAGATTTGAATTTGAAACCACCCCAGTCGAAAATTATCAATCTGATGTATACTTGAAAATGAGCTGAAATAAATAGCATCCAAAGTAAGGAAAGAACATTACTATTTTTATGCTTGGTTTTGGTTCTTTTCTTCATAAGAATCATATTCATAATCAAATAAATGACAATACTAATGCAATCTGAAACATAGTACAAAATGATTCAACTCCTTCTTCATTCTCAAATCATAAGTTACAAACTTTTTCAAACCAGTAACAAGATTACCATAGTTAAACACATCACACCTCACCTAATCCCTCTAATATTACATCAGTTAGCAAACTTAATGCACATTACACCAAAACATAGCAACAACAATACCCCTAAAATGACAATGATATTCACATGAGCTCTCTCTTTCTTCCTCAAAGCATTGTTTTTCTTCAGCAATCCTCTGATGATTTTCTTCTGTCGATCTGGGACTTCAGGATCAAACCACCTAAAAAACTTGCATTTCCTCCTCTGAAAATATCTCCCACATCCATAGAATCTCCTCCCTGGGTTTTCATCTGTCCAAGCAGTCACCAATGGTGAATCAACACCACAATAGCAAACTAGGTTACCTCTTTGCTTCTGTGTCGCACCAGACAGAGAGGAAGATGAAAAATCACCCATTTTCGGATCCTGGAAAAAAAACCAAGTAGAAACTCAAGATTAAGAGAGGGGGATGATGCAACTCACGAAAACAGGAGAAGAAAGGGGGATATGAACACAAATTGAAACAGAAATTCGATTAAGAGAAGAAGAATTGATGAAGGATATCAGAATGGAGAATGGTAGGATTTGGGGGTTTTTAAACCCTAATATCCTACCGTTGGAGAAGAAGTGCAAGAGAAGAAGTACCGTTGGAGAAGAAGAGATGGAGGAGGTCACGTGCTTTCTCTATGATTCCTTCCTTTTTTATTTTTTTTAATTACCAGAATTATTTTATTTTATTTTTTAAATAATAATTACACACATGTCTGCCACCTCAGTGACACATGGGCGTTGACTGGTCAAAATCAGCAAATCAAAAGAGGCACAAAAGTTAGGGGGCCAAAATATCCATTTTTTTTCTTAGGTGGCCAAAATCGCAACTATTTGAAACATAGGGGGCCAAAAGTGCATTTAAGCCTTTAAATTTCAACTTTCCTTTGCTAGTGTATTGAACAAACCATGCTTTTACACTAATCAGAAACTATGTATATGAGATGAGATGAGATACCTATGTGTGCCCTATTATTAAAACTTGTAATAAAAAACCAACTAAAGAACATGGTCATTAGTTTCCACTATATGTTTATTCATAGTATAGTTTTTGGATACTATGTATATGATTGCAAAGCTATAGTTTTTGAATACTATAGTCCATTCATGTTTATAAAGAACATGATCATTAGTTTCACTATTTTTATTTATGTTTGTTTGCAACAAATACAACAAAGTTAAAATAGATTAGTATAAGATTATAATTATTACTCAGTAGAATGCTTGGCTTGAACCAGCTCAGCATCCTAATTTCAATTTGATGTTAACCCTGTTGTATTTATTTCAATTATTTTACGCCACTATCCTTTGACCCTTTGATACTAATTTTTTACTCTTTTTTTTTTTTGTCACTTCTAGCAAAATATTTTACTATCGCATTTCATCAAGTGTTGGAGAAAGCAGATAAAACTTAAAGTAAAACTGTTAAATTAGTCTCCAACATAAAAAAGTATAAAAACTTAATTGATCTTAGGTCTATATGAAATGAACAAAAGTAAAGTGAGAAAGCTAAATTGATCAGTCTGAATATCTTTGCTTGGAATCACAATGAAAAAAATGACTTGAAGCTGATATGCATCAACACATTAGCTGTCTAGTGCTGAAAGTTTTTCCAAAAGGGAAGTTTTCTGTAGTTGCAAAGGGCTATAGAAAATGGAAAAAAAAAAGTGAGCCTTGAGAAGTTGATCTCCTACAAATGAATCTAAGGCTCTTATTATGATTCCCTGTACAAAACGAGTAAAATAGTGAAAATTTCAAATTGTCAAACATGACACTTAGTTGCATAGCATAAAGGTAGATTGAATAAAGCCACTTGTGGAGGGTGGAGAAAATTCTACGTAGAAAAGATTTAGCACAACATTGTTCAATATAAGAAAAACTAATCAGAGTATACCAACACATCAATACATCCTTGTTCAAACTGAATATACGTGTCATCGACACATGAATATGAACACCGATATGTAAAAGTACAAGTTCAACATCAAAATGTATATTGACATTAAAACTTACTCATTTTGACCAATAAATCAACATTCAGGAATCTCAGCATCTTGGCTTTCTATTATAGGGAGCCTTTCTAAGTTATGACAGTTGACGATGGCCAATGTTGGTGCAACTTGACAACATATAATCCAATTGCACACGATCTTCAATTGTGGTAAATTCCTGAACTCCAAATTTACTAACTTGGAAAGTGCAATTCTGGAAATATCTCTGTCACTGTCGTCATGGTTGTTCACTGCAAATATCTCTGTCACTGAATCACAATTCCTTACCTTTATTGTCTCCAGATTTTGAAGTTGCTGAACTAATTGTGGTGTGAACAACTTCTCGATCAAATGACAATGAGAAATATAAAATTCTTTTAGACAAGAGAATATGACACCCGGTGACAAAGCTTGTCCAACATCATTTTTACAGACAACAGTTAAACTTAACAAATTTCTAAGCTTCAAAACTTCGAGGTTGAGAATCTTGGTGCAAAAGGAACAACAACTAGATAAACAAAACAAGCTATCCAGTTGTTGGCAATCATCTGTTTCAATTCTCCTCAATGAAGAAGAAGCTCTATATGACAAAGCATCACATAAGCAAACCCAATTTTTATTTTCAACTATATACACACAAGTAAGTTCTTCAGGAAGTATGTGGGAACAATGAACACAATCTCCAAATTGTATGGTCCTAGTACTAGGATAGCCTGGAACAATACTTTTCAAATCATAACATTTCATCCTAAAACTATTTTCACCCAACACATTTCCAAAAATGAGATGATATGTTTTAAGCCTAAAAATCACGTCAAGCAAGTTTTGCACATGGTAATGCTTGCATTCAAAGGCCGCTCCAAAACATTCCAGCGCATTCATCCCTTGAACATCTTCTATTGTAATCATAGCAAGGGTACATTGGAGATCAAGATATTGCATTTTGGTCAAATTGGATAGGGAAGACCCTAATTCCAATTTCAAACTTTTGTTTTCGGATAGATCAAGCCATTGCAAATTGGTTAGTTTTTCCAAGCCTAGTGGTACTTTCTCAATGGAAGTCTCTGAAATGACCAATCTTGACAATGCTCGTAATTCACCCAATGGGGGCACATGTATCAGTGAAAAACATTTATTGAGCACTAAGGAAACAAGAGACCTCAACTCAGTCACAGAGTTCGGTAAAGATTCTAGTTCTTCATTATGGGATAGATTGAGTATTGATAAACTATTCATATATTTGAAAAAACACTCAGGAACATGACTAATGGACACTTCATTTAAAATCAAGGTGGACAACTTCGGACAATTAGGTGACATGCCCTCCGGGATTTGTTCTATATCACAATCCCACATATGAACCAACTCTAAATCAGCGGCCCATTCATGTGAGAGAGGTATCTTGGTCAATCCGTTACCCAATTTCACTATAGCATTCCTCTTACTCTCTTTCCAGATATAACATGCCATATTTCTCACCAAGGAATGTGTGATTACTGAATGTTCATTAAAACTAATCAAAGAATGGGCTTCAAGCTTATTCAATATGGTATTCCCTTCATCAAATATTTCTTCCAAAAACGTATTCCCGTTTATTTGTCCATTGTCAACTAGCGTAATGATCAACTCTTCTTTGTTAATCTCCACCCTATTCTCATCTCCAATAGATAATAATGCACAATACAAAAAACAGTTTTGCAACTTCTTTTCCAACAAATTATCATAGCTGGGTTTTAAAACTTTGAAGACTTCTTCCACCTCTGGTCCCATTTCCAATTTTTTAAGTTTATTGAGTGCATGTTTCCATTGATGAATGTCATCAATCCCTTTCATGGTTCTAGCCATCACAATGATTGCAAGCGGTAAACCCTTAAATCTCTTTACAATACATTTCGCAATCTTTTCTATTTCATGTGGAAGTATCCTAGGTGTTCCATCTTGTCCGAGTTTTAGCATAAACAACTCCCAATCTTCACATGCATTGAGTGGATACATTTGTAATATAGCATATGGGTGGCAATCCATCTGGTGACATACATGTTTCAAACGAGTTGTTAGAATCACTTTAATGCCATTCACTTTTGGAAGAATTCCCACCTTCTGCAAATCAATATATTTCCAAACATCATCCAAAATAAGAATTGATTTTCCCTTTTTCTCCAATGCCAAAGACAAGTTGTCAGCTCTAATTCTTTCATCATCTTCATCAAGCTTCAAACCTATTCTTTTTGCAACATCATGTTGCAGTTTTGAGATGCTATAATTGTGAGAAACAGTGACCCAAAACACATCCTTAAAATTTGCTTTCCTTTTTACTTCATCCTCCACAAGAGTTGCAAGTAAAGTTTTTCCCACTCCTCCCATTCCACATATGCCAATAACAAAGACTTCATCATCAGCAAGTAGTTCCAACACTTCATGAATATTTTCATCTAATTTTCCCCCAACAAATTCACTCGACAAAGTGAGAGGCTTATTTTCCTTGTGTCGTTTCATATTGTCGATCAAATTATTTATCTCATGAATATCATTTAAGTTATTCATCTCATTTGCATCTTCTTTCATATCTTGTAAATCTTCCAGCCATACATCAACGTCTGGTTTGCGCTTTTTGCCCCGAGACTCCAACGATTGTAGTTGTTTTGCAATATCATTTTCCTCACATTCTAAATCAAGAACCAATTGTTTCAATTGATCAATCTCACTTACGACAACACTTATGTTACCACCGCTACCGTTCACACCTGCTCCGTTGTGTTTGTCATGTTACATAATAAAAGCTTAATCATTTAAGTGTTTAAATTGTTTACTGGTTGTATATATGAGATAACACTTTAAAAAGTCCAACGAAGCTCTCTTTTAACAATAAATTAAAAAAAAATATCAATGTAGCTCTGTATTTTTATTTACAAAAGTCAATGTAAATCTAGGTAGTATTACTTTTTATTTTTTTGATAAAAACCTAGATATTACTCTCTCCCTCCCAATTTAAGTGAGCCTTTGCTCATTTCACACTTATTAAGAAAAATGTATTAGTGACGGAGATAAAAAAATAGTTTTAAATGCTTTTGTCAAGTATTGATACTTTTAAATGAGTCGGTTATTTTAGGGATTTTTTTTTTTTATAAAAGACTCACTTATTATGGGACGGAGGGAGTATTATTTAAATGATTAATTTTTTAAAAAAATTTAATATTGTTTTTTGAAACTACTAAAATAAATGTTTTTGGGCTGAATTCATCAAAAGAAGAAAAATAAAATAATGTTTTAAAAATATTTTAGAAACTTGGAAAAAAAATTAATATGCTTTAGTAGATGGAGTTGATGAATTTCATGTTTAATGGATATATTTGATTGGATTTTTCAAAGAATTTTTAGTGAAGTGTTAATCCATCCATTTTGTCATCTATGATCAATTACCATCCAAATCTAAATTCATCAACTCCATTCATTTTGTCATCCGTAATGCAACAACTTTAAAAACATTTATTTTCAAATAGAGTACTAAATGTGCACTTCATTGCAATAATCTTGTTTCATTTTTTGAAAAATAATGAGTTAGAACCCGTACCCTCAGATAAATTCATGATTTCAGCATTATTTTGATGGTTAAGTGAGCTTCTGGTATGAGTGCCAATCACTTCTGGAAAATTGTGACAATTTTTAAATTTCAACAAAAACTTGTACCACCATGTTGTCACAAAATATAATGTTTGAAGCGAGTTCCACTGAAAGATAGAACTTTGAATTTATCTTATTTAATCCCTTAGTTCAACAATACTAATGAACTGCACATCCCCAATACTAACGAATATTAATTGACATACTTTAACAAGTTCTTTACTAACTTTCTATTGTATGCTATGCTAGTTAACTCATGAACTAAATATGTATAGCGAAGGTGTTTAGGAGCCAAATATTTATTTATTTTTTATTACAAAGAAGATCGAAGCCCGATTTAGAAGCAAAATATTAGTAAAAGCATATTCTCATTTACCTCGATCTTGGATTGAATAAACTCTATTAATCACAGCTTGTGGTGGTGGATTACTTGAAGTGGATGCCATATTGTTGTGAACTTCTTCATGATAATTGGAGCATCGCCTAATGCCTCCTCCTTTGCCATTCAACCCCAGATGTGCTTCAATTCTTGAAGCTCCTCCACTAAACATATCATTACAATACTTGCATATCCATTTACGACCATTTTCTACTTCTGTAACGTGTTTCCGACAGTCCTCGTTTTTTTTTCTACCCATTATCAATATATTTCCTAAACACCAATCCAAAGCTAGATTCAAATAATTGTATTTAGCATATGATATATATATCTTAATTATATATGTGCTTTTCTAGATGGTAAATGAAATGTTAAAGAAAAGGCTACTTTTGTTACTATTGTTACTCCCAAACCTTAACATCCATTTAATGTCTTTTAAAAAGAATAGTGCTTATTTCCCTCAAAGCTGTGACTGTTGTTTAAAGGGCCTTACAAGCAGAAAAGTTGGCAGAAAGAATAGTGCTTATCACAGTTTTGGTTTAGATTAGATCTATGTTTTTGTTGTGTTCAGATGCAAAAATGAAGTCTGATTTTAGCTCCAAAGAAATGAATTTTAAATATATTTTCATCTATCTAAAACCGTAAGATATTAAGTATATGAATGATAGCAATCATATATTCTTCAAATCTACTCATCTATTCAATGTAGTACTTTTAACTCACACTTCAACATGAGGTGTGACGTAGGCGGGTCCTATTGAGACTATTAGATTTAGAGAGTACAAACAAATTATACTCACATATCTCATTTCATATCTACATAAAGGACATCAAAAACAGGGGAAAATGAATTGAAACCTCCCCAAATAAGCTTAGCTTTCTGATGAATTGAATATAAATATGAGCTCCATATAAATTAGGAAAATCATAGTTAAACTGATCATTCACAGCACTCACAATCCAATAATTTTCAAATCTAAAAATAAATAAATAAAAATAATAGAAATCAATAAAATAAATTGTACAACTTAGTAGAGTATAGATCTTAATTCAAATTTCATTACAAAAAGAGAACCGAAGAGAAAAGAATATACCAAAAAATGAAGGTCTAGTAGAGTATAGATCTTAATTCAAATTTCATTACAAAAAGAGAACCGAAGAGAAAAGAATATACCAAAAAATGAAGGTCCTTCGAAAACAGCAGCAACAAACTCTTGTTATGACTTATGAATTATGTCTATATTTCACAAGTAGATGATATATCAGAAAAAAACAGAGAAAAAACCACATGAAGTACGCGTCGTCCATAAATTGTTTAATTTAAAGGAAGTGGGCAGCCGTGGTCCCCATAATAGTCAGCAAAATGGAAGCCAAGCCCCAATTAAACAAGATTATCATTATTTGAGATCAAACTTTGACCCAATGGAACGTTTAATAATACGAATTTTGTACATATTATACTCAACTCTCTTTATTTTATAATTTTATTTTCAATTTTGTACTACATATTTTTAGGTTATATTCTTACCATTTAGTGAGGGTGATAGAGATATATAAACCAATTAATTGAATATAGAATATAAAGTTACCTATCTTTTTTCAATGAGTTAGGAGAAAGGACATACATCAAGCGGAGACTCAAAGAACTTCCAATCTTATGTCGCCTGACAAAACTAATTAAAAAAAGAGAATGACTAGGAAGTGCGCTATAGGGGGTGGATAGCTTTCGATATTGTACGCCCTTGGTGTTGGTCTATATGACGAACTAGGAAGTGCGCTATAGGGGGTGGATAGCTTTTTTCGTTTTGCAAAAACGTTGATTAACAAGAGTATGACTATTGAATTTGTGTGCGATGATAATAACAAAATTAAGACAATGAAAATCAAAAAAGATTCAAAGGTGAGTTGAGAAGTTCAAATAATGAATCTTATGGAGAAAATCAACAATATGTACACATACATTCAAATCACACTAACAACTAATGAACACAAGAGAGATCAATCAATTTGGTTGAAGCCTACTTTTAACTCTATTGTGATAAATAAATTGAGAGAATCTCAATTGAAGTAATTGGGATTAAGTGATGTAAAAAGGTAAGTTCACAATCAAATTAAGATGTTTTCAACAAAGAATTTATATGTAATTAAATTGCAGAGAAGAAGAACATCGCGATTTATAGTGGTTCCCCTTCTTCGTCCTCATTAAGGGTACATCCACTCTTCTTGATAGAAAACATCTCTATCAAGGACTTCCACTATGATGAAAAATGTTTACAATTTGTTATGATTACAAAAGATTCCGTCGATTTCCTAATCTTCAATCCTAAGAAACCACACTAACACCAATATTCAAGTCCTCTTAAAATTGGAGAGCCTCTAGCTTTTCGAAACTCAAGCTTCCATGCAATCCCTTGAATTACTTCACCATGATTTCGTCTTTGCTATGTCCGAAGCTTCGATCCCCTTAAACCTTAGAGAAGTTGAGAAACAACCCCACAATTTCCCTTGGAGGTGAAAAGAGAGCCTTCTTTTCTTTTAGACCATTGATCCTTATTCAAGTTCCTTGAAAGAAACCAAGGTACAACTCTTATAGCACCCTAGCGATCGATGCCTCAAATTCTACAAAGTTCATAGAAAAAGTGTTTAATCTCAAGAAGAAGAAGAAGAAGAAGAAGAAGAAGAAGAAGAAGAAGAAGAAGAAGAAGAAGAAGAAGAAGAAGAAGAAGAAGAAGAAGAAGAAGAAGAAGAAGAAGAAGAAGAAGAAGAAGAAGAAGAAGAAGAAGAAGAAGAAGAAGAAGAAGAAGAAGAAGAAGAAGAAGAAGAAGAAGAAGAAGAAGAAGAAGAAGGAGAGAGAGAGAGAGAGAGGGAGAGAGAGAGAGAGAGAGAGAGAGAGAGAGAGAGGGTTGGGGTTGGTGACTCTAGAGTGATATTTTCAAATTGATTCAGTGAGTTAGAAGGTGTGTGTGTGTGTGTGTGTGTGTGTGTGTGTGTGTGTGTGTGTGTGTGTGTAAAGCTATATATATATATATATATATAAACATGAGTGACAAGTGAAAATTTAGTGGGAAAAAAAACGACATGAATTGAATCATACTAAGTATGAATCGATTCAAACCCTTGAAAACAGGTAGATCTGAAGCTATGAATATTGATATGATTCAAAGAATATATGAATCAATTCAATGGTTTTCCAGATGAATGTTGAATCGGTTCAAGACTACATAGGCAAGAGTTTGAATCGAACCATTGAAGCTCAAATGAAGATTGAATCAAATCAAAGAACATTGATACGAATCAAACACACAAGGACAGTGGACATAAAAGAATTGATTCAAAAGATTTGAGATTTTTTTCAATCGAATCAATGTTATACGATTCATAGGATACATGAAACGATTCATTTTGTTATGACTGACAAGGAAGAAGACCCGATGATACAAATGAATCAATTCATAAATTGGTTCAAGGGGTTTGAAAAAGAATTTTGACAAAGCTTGACACACATGAACCACCTTAAACACAATTTAACACAATACACATCGTAGAAAACTAAGATCATTGATGACTAAGGTACTTTAACATATTTGCTAACTACTATGGAGATGTAAACAACATACATCATCAAAATACGTACCTAGTCTAATCAACATCATCAAAACAACACTTACACAATAGGGCAACTTCACTTGGAGAACATAGAGGTTTGAATGATGGAAACACCATATTTGAGTGGTTGCAGTACTGTAGTAGAGTGGTCACGCTACCACATTTGAGTGGTCTTATACCATATTGTAGATGTATTCTTGAATGGATCCTATAGTGCATGAGAACTCCAATATATTTGTAGTTGAGCTATTTTATCAAAAGGATGTCGTGGTTGATAGTCTGTTTGCACAACTTTAAACAGTGTCACGAAACATCTTACAGTGAGAGCGACTTAGTCCGCAACTCAACTCAGTAATCTCTTCTTCGGTGACCAAAAATATTTTTGAACTAATTGTTAACTATTGTTCTAACAGTTACACGGCAGTTGGGGCTTGTATCAGAGATGACAAATGTATATTTCAAGTATTTCGTACATACTCTTTTCCTCTTTGCCTTCTGGTTTCTATTGGTGAAGTAATTGGTTTATTATTTTCACAAAACCGTTGTAGATCTTATCCATTCCTCTAGTACTAAATATTGTGAATTTAGGAACTATTATTGATGATTGTAAAAGTATTTGTGTTAGTTTTTTCAATCTTGATACGAGGTTTGTTAGGAGAAAAATTAATAAGTTGCTCATCAATTAACAGCAGCTGCAGCTAAATTCAAATTAATATCAAATTCTTTCATTTTTAGATTATTAATAAGAAAAATGTCACGAACACTTTCATTGAAAGAAAAAAAAAAAGTACTCTATCCTTATCCTAGTAAATTCAGCTTTTTCTCTCTGTTTTTTTTTTTAATTCCCATTTCGTAATTTAAAGATTATTTAATTTAAACCTTAGTGGCATCATCTATTTGGTAAGTTAAATTTAGGCGAATTCTGGTTGAACATCTACCACATCATCATTTTTGTAAGTAAAATTTCATAAAAGTTTATCAGTAAAAAAATCTTTAAACTACAATATTTGGAAACTAAACAAAAAATAAAATTACATCGGAATTTGTTCAAATGACGGGTGGTGAAAATGCATTAAACCCTACGAAAATATATCAAGCCTAAAAGTTGGAAAAATTTTAACATTTAAAAGATTAAAGACAAAAACTGAGAATATAAAAATGAAAGAAAAACGGAATCTACTTGGTTGGACAAGTTCAATCTGTTTTGCTATTGGGGAGGGAAAATTCAATCGAGTATGGTCTAAAACGAATTGGTATTAAACGTTTCAATGGGTCACTGTCTCATCATCCCAATTGTGTCATACTCATACCTCTTTCTTCAAAAGAACAATACAATATTTGAAGAATATAAAAATGAGTTGGAGCAATCTTTTTTTGCTGTTTGGGAGGGAAGTACAATCGAGTATTAAACAAAATCGTATTAAACGTTTAAATGGGTCACTTTCTCATCCAGATTGTGTCTTAAGTCATAACTCTTTTTCCATGTTTTTTCTTTCAAAGAGACAAGTCTATTCCAAACACCAACTATTATATAAGAAAAGCAATATTGAAGAATGTGTTGTATCAATCAAAAGTTGAGTTTCAAGAACAATGGCTGAATTAGGAGCTACAATTGCAAATGCAACTTCAACTTCTTCAGCTTCTACAAGGTATATAACTTCAATTTTCAATCACTACAAAAACATGAACTTACTCTGTTTCTTCTGTTTTTTTGGTAACATTTAATTTTTTCTTGAATTCATTCAACCATTTCTAGATTTAATGAAGTTGGAGAATTATTTGGCCAATTTTTCAAGCTATTGTTTGCAATTATCGGGTTTGCAGCATTGAATACAAGCGACGGAAAATCTCTACTGATGATGGCTTTGGTTTCCGTGGTTTTTCTTTACTACTTGGCTTTGGTGCTTGTGACAATATTACAGCTTCACATCAAGATTTACCTTCCATTCATGATGGTGATTCTTTTACTTGGAAGTGTTGTTTCAATTTTAGCTTTGATGATGATTTCGCCAACAATCGCTTGGATTTATTTGGGATTGTGGATCTTTGTCTTTGCTTTGACGTGCTATGAGAATCGAAAAGAACTCTTTCAATGGATTCCAAAAAGCATAAAAAAAATATTCGAGGGTCAAAATAGCAATGACAATGGTGTGTCAACTCACAATTCGGAGCTACCTGGAGTTAAATCGCTTCCGTTTTAGAACAATTTGTGTTGTATTTTTATTTATTTTCTTGTGAATTTGTTTCTGCAACTTAGAAAAAAGTTTAGTACTGTTGTATATGTTTTTTTTTAAGGATGTTGTATATGTTTATTAAATGAGTTCTTTGTGATTCTGCTGTAAAATTTAAAACTCTATAAATTAACAATGTCAGGACCGGAGAAATTTATTAATTTAGAGAGTTATTAATTTATCGATAAATTAATAATTATTAATTTAAAGAGTCTTTAAGTAATTATACTGTACATACCAAACAAAAAGGCAAATTAGTCTATGCCTCTTAGAATTACGTTGCAGCGAACCTTGGGACTCAACGTAAATTAGTAACTACTGTGTTCATATGCATTGGAAATCAATAATGACTTTTGAAGTACAGTAAATGTAAACAAGAGGAACAAATGTGTTTAATGTATTCTTAATATATTTTTTTCAGTTTCCATGAATTATTAATTTATGATTTTCTTGGGACCGAAAATTATAAAGGGATCTCGCGAAAAATTATTATCTTATTATTTTATCGAGTTTTTCAAATTTTTACATTGGCCCAAGTCGGGACCGGACAAATTTATTATTTTAGAGAGTTTATTAATTTACCTAGTATTAAATTAAAGAGTTTCTACTGTATAATGTTTTCATTCTGCTGACCTTATTTTGATTAATGTACTGTTGTAATGTTTATTAAATGAGTTCATATTATGTCTAAATATTATGTTTAAAAAGTTTAGTACTGTTGTAAGTATTTATTAAATGAGTTTTTAGTCTTCGTGATTCTAAAATATGCAATGCAATTTAGAATTGGGGAATTAGTCACTTTAGTCCCTGAATGGGGAACGATTCGTCAATTTAGTCCCTGAATGCAGATAAATTGCAAAATAGTCCCTGAATATAGACTTTGTTAGTCAATTTAGTCCCTGAATGCAGACTCCGTTAGTCAATTTAGTCCCTGAAATTGACCATGCAGGGACTATTTTGCATATTATCTGCATTCAGGGACTAAATTGATGAATCGTTCCCCATTCAGGGACTAAAGTGACTAATTCCCCATTTAGAATTATAATCTTTTGCATCCGGATTGACTTATAATTTTAGAATCTTCATCAGAGAGAAGATAGGAAACAAGTATTTTGAAGGTTGCCCCATCAGATTTTTAGTGAAGTTTTAAATGACGTACGAGATGTCGGTATATGGTTTTTGGGGTCTTATTTAATATATATATATATATATATATATATATATATATATTTTAAGTCATTTAATTGTAGCAAGTTAGTTTTTAAGTATTTTTCGTACGTTTAACTCCTTTAAGCTATTTAATTGTAACTTTTAGGTCTCGAATAACTTACACTTTTAAGATCTGAAATCCCCAAATTGTTACGGTTAAATAACTTCAAGGACCTCATTGGTAGTAAAAAAAACTTAAAGGACCAACTTGTTATAATTAAATAACTTAAAGGACCTAAGTGGTATGAAAAAAAAACATAAAGATCAATAGGTTACGATTAAATAACTTAAAGGACCTATGGTCTGAGGGTGGAGATAAAAATTATAGAAGAATGGGGATTCAATTTAGGTGATGATGTTTGTCTGTATGACGAGGAAGCCAATTCTATTTCCGAATCTCAATTGAACGCAGACTTACCTGAAGATGGTGATATTAATAATAATGTTGAGGGACTGGCGGACAAACTTGTGCATGACTTGGTGGAAACAGAGGACATTCATAGTGATGCATTGAATATGAATGAAAAGGTACAAACGAAGACTACGGAGTCCATTGAGTTGTCCGACTATATACATCAAAATGGACTTACGGTCAGTCACGTGGGTGCACATCAGATAACAGCAGCTCCTGAAGTGACCGAGGATATTATGGCAGTGGATGGTTCAGCTGTGGGGAACGGTAAAGCAGTACAGGCCGAGACTGAGTTGAAGGAGGATGCTTGTTTAGCAGGGACAGAAGGAGTACGGTCGGCTAGAAAAAGAAGAAAACATAGCAAATCATGTTCAACGGGTTGCTCAGGCCCTTGGAGTGTGGATTGGTTACGAAACGTCCAACAAGGAGATATAGGTCTTGTTTCTTCTAAAAACAAGAGATTAAAAAAGGTGGTGAATGATAAAAATAATATTGGCCGGAAAGGTAACAATAAAGGTGTTAAAAAAAAGGCGGGAGGTGTTCTTCGTCATCCAGTGCTCACTCTTAAAAAGGTGGCGAGAATGCCGAGTAAGGACAGAGAAGAGGTTCGGTTCTTCAAAAGTCAAAAATTATGAAAGTTTTGAAACAGAAAATCAGGAATCGACGTCGTCAAAGAGAGCGTGTTACAAGGTCTCTTGAGGTCGGTAGTCACAGTTCTCAAAATGAAACTTCTTCTTCGGCTTCAGTGAATAACGACTGGAAGAACTGGGTGGCTTTAAAAGGAAGTGAGGCATCTAAAGCGGCAGATGTTCAGTGTATTGGTTCAGCTATAGGAGTCTCTTATAAAGGGAGCAACCATAATAAATTTAGTGTATTATCTCGCCGAAAAACAGAGGACTTTGGCCCCGTGTTGATGTCGGTGGCGGATGGAGATGACGAGGAGGATGGAGGAGTTTATGCTTGTGGTGCCGTGTTGGGGTGTGTGCGGGGTGGGTGTGTGTTATGAAGATTGTTTCATGGAATGTGAGGGGGTTGGGGGGTTTAGAGAAGAGGAGGGAGGTGAGGAAGTTGGTGGGAGAAAAGAGTCCTTTCATATTATGTTTACAAGAAACAAAGTTATCTGTGTGTGATGAGTTCTTATGTAATTCGTTGTGGGGTGATACAAATTATGCCTATTCTTTTCGTCCATCTGTTGGGGCTTCAGGGGGTTTGTTAATTGTTTGGGACTCGAAGGAAGTGGAGGTATGGTCATCGGGTAGTCAAGATCATGTGCTTCATATACATGGCAGATTCACTCGGACTAATGAAGAGTTTTATTTGTTTAATATCTATGCTCCTTGTGAACCCCAGGCAAAACAAGATTTGTGGGTTTCTTTGTCAACCAGATTACAATTGTTAGGCGGGGAGAAGGTGTGCGTGTGCGGGGATTTCAATGTGGTTCGTAATATGGAGGAAAGATGGTCGCATAGGGGAAGTCATGTCACATCCGATATTCAACATTTCAACCTCTTTATTGATGAAAATGGGTTGGTGGATTTGCCTTTATGTGGTCGTCGTTACACGTGGTTCAAAGGTGATGGTACCTCTATGAGCAGGTTAGATCGTTTTCTTTTATCCGAAGAATGGTGTCTTCAATGGCCCAATTGTTTTCAGATAGCACTTTTAAGAGGAATTTCTGATCATTGTCAGCTCCAGTTATCAGTGGATGAGGAAAATTGGGGTCCCCGTCCGGTGAGAATGTTGAAATGTTGGCAAGATATGCTGGGTTATAAACAATTTGTTAAAGAAAAATGGCAGAATCTTCATGTCGAAGGGTGGGGCGGTTATGTACTTCGTGAAAAATTTAAATTGATCAAAAATTCTCTGAAGGAGTGGCATTCTGTTCATGCAAAAAATTTACCAAGTAAGATCGATGGCTTAAAGGTTCGGTTGGTTGAGTTAGATGATCAGGTGGACGATGGAGGGTCATCGGAGGAAGAGATAGCGGAAATGAGGAGGATAACGCATGACATACATTCTTTGTCTCAGGTTTGCACTAGTATTAGTTGGCAACAGTCTCGTACTCGGTGGTTGAAGGATGGGGATGCAAATTCCAAGTATTTTCATTCGATTCTTTCTAGTCGTCGAAGAAGAAATTCTTTGGTGTCGCTAATGGTAGATGGAATTCTAGTGGAAGGTGTTCAACCAATTCGACATGCGGTCTTTTCTCATTTCAAAGACCTTTTTGCGGCTCAAAATATAACAAGACCTGGGGCTGAAAATTTATTGTTTAAGCAGTTGTCATATGATGAAGGAAGGGGTCTCATAAAACCTTTTTCAGAAACTGAGGTCAAAGCTGCGGTGTGGGATTGTGATAGCTTTAAAAGTCCGGGTCCGGATGGAGTGAGTTTTGGTTTCATCAAGGATTTTTGGGAAGACATCAAAGGTGACGTCATGCGTTTTATTTCAGAATTCCATCGGAATGGCAAACTGACAAGAGGTATAAACTCTACATTTATAGCTCTTATTCCTAAAGTCGATAGCCCTCTGAGACTTAACGATTTCCGACCTATTGCATTAGTTGGGTGTTTATATAAAATTTTCTCCAAAGTGTTGGCGAATAGGTTGAGATTGATTATAGGACGGGTAGTGTCAGAGACTCAGACAGCTTTTGTGAAAGACAAACAGATTCTTGATGGCATTCTAATTGCCAATGAAGTGGTTGACGAGGCTAAAAAATCAAAAAAAGAATTGATGCTTTTTAAAGTAGATTTTGAAAAAGCATATGATTCGGTGGATTGGAATTATCTGGATACGGTAATGAACAAAATGGCGTTCCCGGTGTTGTGGAGGAAATGGATAAAAGAGTGTGTGAGTACAGCAACTACATCAATTTTAGTTAATGGTAGCCCAACAGATGAGTTCCAATTACATAGGGGTTTGCGTCAAGGGGATCCACTTTCTCCTTTTTTGTTCTTATTAGCAGTAGAGGGCCTGAATGTTATGATGAATTTGGTGGTGGATAATAATTTGTTTACAGCCTACGGGGTAGGAACATCCAGATCGGTGATGGTGTCTCACTTGCAGTTTGCAGATGATACTTTGTTGTTAGGTGAAAAGAGTTGGGTGAATGTGATAACTTTAAGGGCGGTATTGACTTTGTTTGCTGACATGTCTGGCCTTAAAGTTAATTTTCATAAGAGTTTACTGGTTGGTGTAAACATTGGGGATTCTTGGTTGATTGAGGCAGCGTCCATTCTTAATTGCAAAGTGGGTAAAATTCCGTTTCTGTACTTTCGGTTTGCCAATTGGAGGAGATCCTCGGAAGTTATCATTCTGGGAGCCCGTGATAGGTAACATTAAAACTAGATTGGCAGGGTGGCAAAGTCGCTTCTTATCCTTTGGGGGCCGTTTAGTTCTTCTCAAGTCTGTCTTGACCTCGCTTCCTGTCTATGCCCTTTCCTTCTTCAAAGCTCCATCAGGTATCATTTCTCTCATTGAATCTATTTTTAAAAAAAATTTCTGGGGAGGGAGTGAGGATAACAGGAAAATTTCCTGGGTTACTTGGAGCTCTATTTGTTTACAAAAGGAGTATGAAGGTTTGGGGGTGAGGCGGTTGAAGGAATTTAATATTGCTTTGTTAGGAAAATGGTGTTGGAGGATGTTGGTGGATAGAGGATGGTTTTGGTATAGAGTTTTAGTGGCGAGATATGGGGAGGAGGCAGGGATGTTGGAGGTTGGGGGCCGGAGTGTTTCTTGTTGGTGGAGGGAGATAGCGAAGATTAGGGATGAAGTAGGAGAGATGGATGGGGGATGGTTTTCAGAGAGGGTGTCAAAAGTCATAGGTGATGGAACAAATACTTTTTTCTGGTTGGATAAATGGGTAGGAGATGTTCCTTTATGTCAGAGGTTTGCTCACTTATTTGATCTTACAACAAATAAGTTTAGCTCTGTGGCGGATTTATGTGCTCTTGGTTGGGAGGAAGGCGGTGAGGCGTGGACTTGGCGGAGACGTTTATGGGGATGGGAGGAGGAGAAGGTAGAGGAGTGTAGGGCTTTATTAACTAATGTTGTGGTCCAGTTTAATGTTTCTGACAGGTGGCAATGAGATCCAGATATTCATGAAGGCTATACAGTTAGAGGCGCCTATCAAGCCTTGACATCTATGGCCGTTCCCACTATTGACGCTACAGAAAATCTTATATGGCATAAACAGGTTCCACTGAAAGCTTCTATTGTTGCTTGGCGCTTGTTAAAGGGCAGATTACCAACAAAAAACAACCTTCAAAGGCGTGGTATCATTCAGTCAGCTGACACCGCGTGCATTTCGGATTGTGGAGAAGATGAGTCGGCACCCCACTTGTTCCTGCAGTGCAACGTTTTTGGCTCATTATGGCAACATATCAGAACCTGGATTGGTGTTTCCGGAGTAGATCCTTGCAATATTACTGATCATTTTCATCAATTTACTCATTATTTAGGTTATTCAAAGGTGCACCGTTCGTTCTTACAATTACTATGGATTCTTTGTGTTTGGTTGGTGTGGAATGAGCGAAACAACAGACAGTTCAATAACATTGCAACACCAATTGAGCAGATCCTAGAAAAGATTAAATTTCATTCGTTGTGGTGGCTAAAAGCAAATAACACCACTTTTGTGTATAGTTCTCAGAGATGGTGGTTGGACCCTTTAGTTTGTTTGGGTATCGACTGATCATATTTTTGTAATTATACATTGTGACTATCTCTTTTACGGGTTAGACTCTTTAGTACATCTTGTACTACTGAGTTCTATACGCCGTTGTTAATATATTCCATTTTGAAATCTTCAAGGAAAAAAAAACTTAAAGGACCTATGGTGTAATTTAGCTATAAATTTATTTTCATTTATATCCTTCTTTTTTGGGTTAATGGTGTTTTACCCCCCTTTAATATAGGTCATTTCCAGGTTTACCCCCTGTAAATTTTTTTTTTTTGATTTACCCCCTGTAAAAGTTTTTTTTTCCAGAATACCCCCCTAATAGGCCATACAAAAACCAAAATTTTTGTAAAAAAATAAATAAAAATTCGTTTTTGTATGGCCTATTAGGGGGGTATTCTGAAAAAAAATATATTTTACAGGGGGTAAATCAAAAAAAATATTTTATAGGGGATAAACCCAAAAATGAATTATATTACAGGGGGTAAAACACTATTAACCCTTCTTTTTTTTAAAGATATTTATATCCATTCTTTTCCACCAATTTTCTTTTTTATTGGATACTTAATATTTTAAAAAGTGTTGCTAACAATTGTCCAAAATTTAAAAATGAAAACAATAGATAACTTCCAAGTATAAAAATTGTTTTTGATGTTTCAATCTAGTGAATACATAAATCCGAAGATACAATTTTTATTTTAAACTTCTTATCATTTGTTAGCATTTTTCTTTTTGTAACGACACTTGTTAACATTTCTCTATGTTTCTCTAAAAAAAAAAAAAAACATTTCTCTATGTTAAATCATCTGTTTTTTAGAACAAAATATTTTACATCATATCTAATAATTACTGTATATGTATACACCATAAAAAATGTTTAACAATGTAGAACTATCCAAATATTTGGCATGTATGTATGTGTAAACTCAAATGTTGGAATATTAGTCAAACGGTGCAATATCTTATTTCCTTGTCTACGTCATAGAGACTCATTTTTATTGCATATAAAAGATGACGCGCTTTTGCGGTTTAATACGTTTGAAATCCTTCTATAGAATATAGAACACAAACAAAGATATCTTGTAAGTGGATACTTGAGACTTGTAAAGTTTTTTTTTTCTTTTAGAAATTAATCTCTTAAATTGGATAAAATCACAGGCAAAACTATCACCTAAGAAATTTACTTTTCTTAAGGAGCGCCTAAGAATTTTACTTTAAAAGCTATGTTTAAAAACATGTGATAAGATAATTATAATATTAAAGTCATTCATTTTTATTTGCAAAATGGAAATATTAAATCAATACTTATGTGCCGGTTCGTGCTACTTTTGTGAATTGATTCGCACAAGTTCCCTTGTAATTTATGGAAACTGAGGAACTGGACGAACCAATACAAATGGGTGAAAATCGAAGAAAGATGAAGAAGAAGAAGTTGAGTAGAAGATAAAAGAGAAAGAAAAACATCAGGTGTAGCAAATCAATTTTGTAGGAAAACCTCTTTGAAGCTTGGAGAAAGAGATAGTCTCTTGCAAAATAACATCGATAAAAAAAAAAAAGTGAATATAAAAGAATATTTTGGAATGTGGGTACTACTTTTTTGCAATATTAAGATAGCTTGCTATACTTAATCGGGTAGTATTAGTGCTACAAAACGACGCGTACTGAAGTTTTACACCCTCATATGTACCGAAATTTTATCATATTGCGTACTCCGAATCCGCCCATACCGTGCACCAACATGAATTGCAAATTATGTGACTATGCTCAAATGCACAAGTTGGAAAAATGTCAAACATTTAAAAGATTAAAGACAAAAACTAATAATATGAAAATATAAAGATGAAGGAATAAATGGAATCTGTTTGGTGGGACAGGTTCAATTTTTTTTGCTCGTTGGACAAGAAAGTTCAATCGAGTATAGTATAAAACGAATTCGTATTAATCGTTTTAATGGGTCACTGTCTCATCCAAATTGCGTCATAGCTCTTTTTCCAAACCTCAACTCTATAAAAGCAATATTGAAGAATATGTTGCACTTATCAAAAGTTAAGTTTGAAGAACAATGGCAGAATTAGAAGCTACAATTTCAAATGCAACTTCAACTTCATCAGATTCAACAAGGTAAATAACTTCAATTTTCAATCACTACTCAAACATTAACTTACTCTGTTTCTTCTGTTTTTTGGTAACACTTTGTTTCTTCAAATAATATTTTATTTATTCAACCCTTTCTAGATTGAATGAAGTTGGAGAATTATTTGGCCAATTTTTCAAGCTATTGTTTGCAATCATCGGGTTTGCAGCAATGAATATAAGCAACGGAAAATCTCTACTGATGATGGCTTTAGTTTTCGTGATTTTTCTTTACTACCTAGCTTTGGTGCTTGTGACAATGTTACAGCTTCACATCAATAGTTTCCTTCCATTCATGATGGTAATTCTTTTACTTGGAAGTGTTGTTTCAATTTTAGCATTGATGGTTATTTCGCTGACAATTGCTTGGATTTATTTGGGTTTCTGGATCTTAATCTTTGCTTTGATGTTCTATAAGAATCGAAAAGAACTCTATCAAATGATTCCAAAAAGGATCAAGAATGTTATTAATGGGCAAAGTAGCAATGACAATGGTATGTCCTCTCACAATTTGGAGATGTCCGGAGTTGAATCGCTTCCTGTCTAGAGCAATTGTTTGCATTTACTTGATCATAATTTGTGTTTTGTTCATCTTCTTATTTTCTTTTTTTTTTTCTTGTGAATTTGTTTGTACAACTTAGAAAAAAAGTTCAGTACTGTTGTAAGTGTTTGTTTAACAATGTAAAACTGGCCAAATATTAGCCATGTATGTGTGTGTAAACTCACTTTCACATCATTATCTAGTATTTGTTTATTTATTTCCTTCTCTATAGTTAGCATATAAAAGACGACGTGCTTTTGGGGTTTAATACGTTTGAAACCATTCTATAGAACATAATAGAACACAAGCAAAATGGTTTTGGTACTTTGACACATTTTCTTGACACTTGTGAAGTTATTTTTTGTGTGGGAATAGGGATGAGGATATCCTCAGTACAAAAGGAACCGTAGAAATTGTAAAAGTCAAGTCGTTCTTGTCTGTTCTGTCTGCACACCCCTTCTTTCATTCCGAAAGTCAGTGTCCGCTCGGTAATCTCTCAAATTGGATAGAATCAAAATACATGATAAAACTATCACCTAAGAAATTAATTTTTTTTAGAGCACCTAAGAAATCTACTTGTAAAGCTATGTTTAAAAACAGGTGACAAGATAATTATATGGCTAAAATTATTAATTTTTATTTGCACAATGGAAATATTAAATTAATACTGGCTCTGACATAGTAAAAGGCGCAACAACTCCGGGGTTGATCTCGGACGTGGTCGCCAGATCCCCACCCTGGTGGGAAACAACCTTTATCCAGGCTCCCCTCCTTTTGCGCCCAATCATTTCTGACCTAGTCAATAGGCAAATGAATATCTTTCGGGGGCATAGTCAAACTGCATCGTGTGATGGATTCTTTCTCAGATGAGGGCAGCTGGAGCCCGCTTCTTTAGTGTTTTCTTAATGCTCATAGTAATATTTCATTTCCGTCTTCTAGATAACGTACCACATTCATTCTCAAGGAGTTCAATCGGGGCTCTCATTAAACATTACTACGACCCTAATAAGACTTAATAATAGCCTCAACTACGACCCTAATAAAACTTAATAATAGCCTCAAATTAAAGTTCTTTATATCTTGGTATAATGAACTTTGTAGCTATGTTAAGCTGATAGCCGACAACTGATTTAGCCGTCAACCATTCTTACATACGATAACTCCAATGTCAACTGATTGTGATGCAGTGATGGTGATGAATCAGGGATTCAAAGATGGTGCAGATGAGTTTTAGGGATTCAGTGAAATTGAGTAATTGTTGATGAAGAAAGAGAGTAATAATCATATTTTTTTGACTAAAACTAATCATAAGTAATCTTCTCAAGAAATAAAAACAATCATTTGTAGTAAAATAATGGTAGCAAAATCAATATTTTCTTGTAGTGTTATGCCATACTTGTTTAATTTACACATTGAGTTCAGAGATTGATTGGAAATCATAAGTCATATGGAGGCTCAGAAATATGCACTCTAAAGGAAACACGTATACTTCATTGCATAGTACTCCCATTATTTTGGCTAATTAATTTTGATTCATATTAATTTTCTAGTTGCAATTAGTGTTTTTGTGGTTAACCTTTGATTCAGGAATGTAAATGAACATGGAACTCAAAGAGGAACTATATATATTTTGTGAGACTATGCGAGATGAGCACACAATAGATCTATGTAAAGAAAATTGCTGTTCACACATTAGAGAAGGCTGGGACACACATGTAAAATACGTTTTTGCCCCCTTGGCAGTTAACTGCCGAGGAATTTGAAATCCGGCTGCAGTTAACTACCGAGGAATTCCTCGGTAGTTAACTGCCGAAGTTTTCTGCTACAAGTCTGGCAGAAGCTTTCTCATCTCCATTATTCATCACATCTTCAAATTTTTTGTCTCAAATCTCTCTCACAAATCTCTCTAAAAAACCCAACCAAATCCAACCAAATTTATTCAACAAAATCACAAGTAAGTAATTATAATGCTATTAACTTAAATTTTAGTTGTTATAAATGTTTTTATTTATTAGTTTTTGAGTATATTTATTTTATTTTAGTTTTTGAGTAGATTTACATAGTATAATTCATTTTTAGAGTAAAATGTTTGTATGATGTTTATGTTATAGTTTAAAGTTTATTGGTTATATTTTAATTTGGTGTTTTAAATTAATTTTTTATTTTAGTTTTTAATTAGATTTACATGTTATAAATCATTTTTAGATTAGATGTTAGTTGATTAATTTTGTTAAAATGTTTGCATGATGATTATGTTATAATTTAAAAATTTTAGGATTATTTTTTTATTTGGTGTTTTATATTTTTAATTTTATTTTAGTAAGACTATATGATTTATTTTAAGAGTAAATATAATTTGAATAATTTTGCTATATTTTACGTTAATTTTTTTTTTAGACAATTACATTTTAGGGTTATTTTTATGATTTTTAGAGTCTATGTATAATTTGCAATGTTTGAATGAGTTTTTCATTGATTCTTTTAAATTTCTATGTGTGTAGATTTGAAACAATGGCCGGATGGATCGACGTTCATGCAACATTCAACGGCGGAGAAACTCATAGGTTGAAGGTTCGGTGCCTTGATGTAGCGTTAAGAGGTCTCAAGGATCAACTGAATGAATTCTACCAAGGAGTCAACCCCAGAGACACAAGGAGGGTGCAAAATATTTTGTATAAACGTCCAAAGCTCGACGAGGGGAGCGTATCATTCACTTGGGTGGAGTTAAAGAACGACGAAAACGTGACGAGCATGTATTGGGAGCACACAAAGTTCCAGTGGATCGATATGCGGGTGACGTTGCTGAGATCAACTGAAGATATCATCAACAACTTGATTCCGCCAGAAGATCGTCTTTAGTTAGGGTAAGGTGCATTCCAACTACAACAATTGTCTTACCTCTGAAATGGGGTAATTCAAACTTGCCAAACGGCGAGGACTCAAGCATTTCGCTCCGCATTTATGTTTTTCCTTTGAAAAGATTAAATTTTTGTTAGACTTGCTTAGATGATGGTATTAAGTGTCAAGGAATGGACCTCATTTCGTTGGCACTTGAATACCATCATCTAAATCAAGCCTGACAAAAATTTATTCTTTTCAAAGGAAAGCATGAATGCGGAGCGAAAAGCTTGAGTCTTGTTGTTTGGCAAGTTTGAATTTACCCCATTTCAGAGGTAAGACAATTGTTGTAGTTGGAATGCCCCATTTATGTAATGTAACGAAACCTGTATCGCAATATTTATTCGAACGAATTCATGCTATTGTAATATTTATTCGAATTCACGCTATCGCAATATTTATTCGAATTCACTCTATCGCAATATTTTAAATAACATAAAATAATTTTTAAAGAATTTCTAATAATTTTCTAACAAAATTCTAAGTAAACAAAATAAATCAAAAAAAAAATTAAAAAACAAACTTCGGTAGTTTAGTACCGAGGAAAACCTCGGCAGTTAACTACCGCCGGTTTCATCTTTTCCTCGGCAGTTAACTGCCGAGTAATCCTGAAGCCAGAATTTGCAGAACCTGTTGAATGCAGAACCTGTTACATGTGTTTTTACACATTGTAAACACATTGTTTCGATGCCAAACCATAAAGCTAGTCAAATCAAATTACATACATAACTGAAATTGAAAATATAATACGGAAACGAGCAATTGTCATAAAAAAATGTCATCCAAACAAAGTAACAACAAATGTACTGTACTAACAAAACGGCCAAATGTCATGAAAATAGACCAAAGTCCTAAAAATAAATCCTAAAAATACTAGCAGTCCTAATCCTACTGCTGGTCCTGGTCATGCTGGTGCTGCTGGTGTCTCCTCCTCGGTCTCTGGGCTCTCCTCCTGGTAATGATCGGCGCGATCTGCTGCCTAACATCCTGCAAGGCCGCATACAACTGCTGAGGGGTCATGCTCATCACCTCCTGACCCAAAAACTCATCAACATGGGCAACATATTTAAAGAAAGTCACATATAAATAAAACATATAAATAAAACATATAATCAAAACATATAAATAAAACAATTTAAATCAAGAAAGAAAAAATAAAGAAAATAATTAAACATAAAGAAAGGAATTAAAAAAAACATATATAAAAGTTAACTAAAAGAAAGAACACATAATTGTTTTTACTTACGTCATCCATATAAAAAAACACATATAAAAACACATATAAAAAAACACATATAAAAAACACGTAATTAAACATAAAGAAAGAACATTTAAAAAAAAAAAATACTTACGTCATCCTTATTATACCAAAGCGGCAATGCCACATGACTGGCATAAGAGTGAAGCAAAGATATGTCCTGCGGTCCTCCAGGAAAGGGAGCGTCCGTAGGCAACACCTCCGGGGCAGCCGCTGCTGCAATGTCATCCTCGTCTGGCTCCTCTGGCATATGCGGCTGCTCTGGCATATACTGCTCGTCGTACCCACCGTCGGTCACATCATGGTGATCCTGATAATTCAGGTACTCCACCGCCTGGGTCGGGTCAACCACCTGCGACTCTTCAGGCGGTGCCTGAGAAGCCTCAGAAGGCTGAGAACTCCCTGAACCATCCACCCCCCTCCGACCTCTTCCCCTCTTTGGGATATGTGCGTTTCTCCTCTCCTTCTCCTTCCGGTAGCTTTGTGTCTGAGCACGCCTACCACCTATCATCTTAGATGGATCAATGGGCTCCTGATCGGCCATATCTACACAAATTTTTAATAAATTAACATCATTTTCCATAACATAATCAAACACATTAAACACACTAGTCATAACTTAATCATTAACATTAACAACAATCAACATTCTAAAACCACATTCTAACCATTGACATCACATTCTAAAAACCATTGACATCACATTCTAAAACCACATTCGACTTAAACATAATCTAAACATCATTTCCATCAACTACATTTATCTCTAAGTACATCAACCACATTGTACTTAAAACTCATTCAAACAACATTCACAACACCTACATTCAATTATAAAGTACATGCAATCATCTAAATATCAATTCCAACATCAACCCTAACCACATGCAAACTACCAATTTAATTTAAAAAAAAACTACACAAACTAACATTATGATTAAAAATGAGTCAAGATACTTACTTGTGATTAAATGGAGATGATGCACTTGATTTTGCTCAAAAATCGAAATTGGATGGGCACTTGGGGTGGTTTTGGATGTGTTTGAAAGCAATTTTCGAAACTGGAACTGATTCTGTTTCGTTTTGTTTAAGTTCAGAAAACCTCGGCAGTTAACTACCGAGGAATTCCTCGGCAGTTAACTGCAGCCGGATTTTTAATTCCTCGGCAGTTAACTGCCGAGGGGGCAAAAACGTATTTTACATGTGTGTCCCAGCCTTCTCTAATGTGTGAACAGCAATTTTCCTATGTAAATTGCTGAACTTGGTTAAAAAATAGAAAAGTTTTGGTCAATAAAAAAATTAGCGCATAGTTGTTGGAAGTATGCTATTTGTTGCATTTACCGTTATTCAAGTTGCAGTCATCAAATTGTCTGACACGTGATTTAACAGGTGTCTTCCAAGAAGCATCAATAGGTATAATCTATGAAGCCCGGATACGTAGTGCGATACGGGTACGATACGATACGGGTACGCGAATACGCGAAATTTTTAAAATTTAGGATACGATACGGCTAAGATACGTTAACAAAATATTTATATTAAAATTTATATGCGTGTAAAATACTTAAAAAAACATTGATTACTCATACTATATAATCATAAAAGTTACAATTTACAAAAAAAAAAAAAAAATACATATGATCAAAATAAAAAATGTAAAGTTTTTGTATAAATCATATTCTATTTTCATTCATATGTTAAGATATCAACAAATGTATCAATAAAAGAACTCAAAACAAAGTTTGTTTAATGTTGATTGATTAAATCTCCACTCTCTCGTTACTTTCATCCACCAAAATCATAATATTTAATTTGTTAATTGAAAAGTAATTATAGTGATTCGTATCTAAAATTTTCACAACACAAACTCATCTTTATACACTTCATTTTTTTTGGATACGTCTGTGTGAAGTATCTTATAAGTATCTGTGTGTATCCGTCGAGTATCTTTTAAGTATCCGATAAAATATATATTTTAAATTAAAATAATTAATTCCGATACTTCTGGGATACGGTATCCGGAGTATCCGCGGAGTATCGGTATCCGATACGTATCCGACACGGGTACGGCACCATTTTGGAGTATCCGGGCTTCATAGGGTATAATTGAATGGCATTCCATCATACCATCACTATTTTGCATTTTAATTTGTTTTATTGAACTTCAGCCTGTATTCATTTTAGGTTGAGTACGACTCCTAACTTTTATGAAGTTGCGATTTTGGCCCTCTAAGAAAAAAACTACCAAACCGTCCCTTAAGTTTTGCAACTGTAGCAGTTTTGGCCCCCCAAGGCAAAAAATAAATAAAGAAAATAACATGTGGCACCTCACTTAGGGTGCCACGTCAGCGTAGCGGTTTTATGTTTTTTTTTCTTCTTAGGGGGCCAAAATCACAACTTTGAGAAAGTTAGTGGACTAAAACTGCTATTAAGCCTTTTATATATATTCAAGAATCAAAATGTTTGATCTGTTTTTAACTATAATATATTTTAGAGAAAAATTAATAGAAGAAAAAAGCAAAATAATCACAATTCAATAAGGAGTTAATCAAGACAAAAAAAAAAAAAGACTATAATACATGGCTTTCAAAGTTAAAAATTAATAAACGACTTTTCTATTCTTATTGCCAATAAAAACTTAAATAGCATTATAGAAACTTAAAAATAAAAAGCTTGCAAGCATCAATAGTTATTAATGAATGAAATTCCATCATGCCATTACTATTTTGCATCTTCATTTGTTTATTAAATTTCAGCTAGGATTCATAGCAAGGTTGAGAATATTAAGCTTGTTGATGAACAGAATGCTATAGAAGCCAGAGTTTGAGGTGGAATTGGATTAAAATGAAGATCCTTTGAAGATAGATTGGTGGAAGTGGAGAAGAAAGAAGCTGGAATCAATCACATAGAGTAGATAAAGGTTGCGAAAAGTCTATGCTTGCATTCGCAATCAAAGTGTTTGAAGCCGATACGCAGGACAACCCGGTAGTGCAGAAAGAAAGAAAAAACTTGGTTGAGAGGATGAAATTATTTTGAGTAGAAAAGAGAGAGTGAATTTAACGATAGTAATTCTTGAGATAAGTCACAGCTAATGTATAGAGAAGTGAAGTAAATAGAAAAGTCACGGTCAGTCTAAGGGGCTGCCTCTAAAGCAAGGGCTTTAGGCCCTTGAGATTTTTAGGCCTCATATTCGAGTCGCTTTAAATATAATTTCTGTAAGTCAAATTATTTAAAAAAAATTGCTTCTAACTTGGTTGGTAGTTAAATGGAGGGTTTTAGACTTGTAGTTCATGTTGCAAGTTTGATCTTAAAGGTAGTTATTATTTTTGTTACTCTTTTGGTTCATAGAAGAATGAGCCTAGTAATCCTAAGTTCGGCCTTGGTTCGGCCTTGGGGTAAGTAAAGCTTGACCAAGAATCGAACTTGGGTTTTCCCGAACGATTCGTCATAGTGAAAACTCATCAATCACTTGAGTCCAATCATTTGGTTAAAAGTAGCTATTTTATTGATTATACGTATCTTAATTTTTTTTTCCTTCAGATTTGTTGGAAATATACTAAGAGAGGTTGTGTGCAACCAAAATATGGAAAAGTAAAAAAGTAATTATATTTGTGTTAAAATTTAATATTAGTTTGTTATTTCAAGGATTAATAATTGGTAAATCGTGTATATATTAAATATTATTTTCAACATATATTAGTTTTTAGTCCCTTTAAAAATTTTGAGCAATATTAGTTTGTTATTTCAAGGATTAATAATTGGTAAATCATGTATATATTAAATATTATTTTCAACATATATTAGTTTTTAGTCTCTTTAAAAATTTTGAGCAAGTTTTGGTCACTTAAATATTTTCCATCAAGACATTTAGTCCCAAGTTTTAAGTAAACTTATATGTACCATTCATATATTTTAAATAATTTTTACCGAGATGTTTAGAGTATTACAAAAATCTATCCGGCAATAATTTAGACTTTTTTTTTAACAAAATATGAATTAAATATGAATTTTTAAGCGCTAAGAACTTAAAAGATCATATTTAATTAGTTTCTTGTTAACAAAATTAAAACTTTTGTAGAAGATAAGTAGATACCATATACAATGTACAAAACATGACAGCAAAAAATATATACATTTTATTATAGATAAACCTGAGTTTACTTAATAGTAGACACCAAAGTCGTGACCGAAAACATTTAAGGACAAAAATTTATTTGACCCTAATATTTAATACACATTAAAAACAAGACCGGTGAATATAGATTTTAATACATATGTAATAAAATTTAACTACCTTATATATGCCTCAAAACCATAGTATATCACATGTATGGCTGAGTGGCAGTGCCAGTGTTTGTGATATTTTTATTACTACAACCAAGTTCAACGCCCCATCATGTCATATTATATATGGTGATTATTTTAATTTTGAAATGCAATTGCACTTGCAAAAGTACGGTAAGGATTCTAGGGTTAAGAATCATATGCTAGGGTTTAGACTGATTATTGGATGTTTTGAGAATGCTCTCAAGAGTAGTATTTATAGCCTGTTATGGGCTTGGGTTTCGGTTGCTTGGTTCCCAAGCAACAGGGGTATTTGTGTATTTTAGGCGGTTTCTAGAGGTTTCTAGAAGCTCAGATGGGCGATGCCTTAAGGCGAGCGCGCCAGAGTCTCAAGAACCCTTCTGGAGGGCGCCTAAGCCCTTCTGGAGGTCTTAGAGTCTTTCTGGAGGGCATCTAAGCCTTTAGGAATATTATGACGGTTCACAACCCCCCAAGCACGAGTCTTGTGACAAGGCGAAGTGATGACAACATGGGACTGGACCTTCTGGAGGTCATTAAGTCTTTAGGAAGGTTTTGGTGGTTCACAGCCCCCCAAGCACGAGTCTTGGGACAAGGCGAAGTGTTTGAATTTGCTTAATGCTTTGTTTATAGTACGTATACGTATGTGCCTTTGGGCGTTGTCGTCCGAACTTGGAGAGTCCCCCTAGGGTGATTTTATGTTTTCTTCAAAGACCCCGGGAAGTATATATGCGAATTGTTTTATAGGTGACCACTCATAGCCCCCCAAGCACGAGTCTTGGAACAAGGCGAAGTGGTTTGTATCGTCGTGACAAGTTGACTGCTTTATGGCGATTCCTCAGGGATGAGTATTCGAAAGAATACAAGGCGAGCTCTTTGTTTTATCAAGAGATCTAACGGTTCAGATTTCGTGACCTTTCGAATGTTGTTTAAGGTGTTTTATTTATGTTTTATTCGGCGCTATGTGTTGAAAATGCAACCTTCCTTGTAGATTGTCTTAGGCTCTGACTGTGGCAAATTTTGCTTGCGCATTTGAGCGTATTGTTGCTCGTTTGTCGCCTGTTTTTATTGTGCATGCTGGCTAATCTCCTACTTCAATTTGTGGTGTTTAAAGTGTCGAGTTCTGAGAAGTTTCTTTTTTGTTTTGGCGTTCCTCATTAAATTCGCGTCGGTTTTGTTTGCTGAATCCGTTTTGGAGATTTACATATACGATTTTATTACTTTTGATGCTTCGGCGATTTTCAACGATTTGAGTTGTCGTGATTATTTTCTTATATGTTCCGGTGACTGTGTTAGCTCAGATTCTCAACAGTTGGCGTGATGTTCCGGCGACTTTTGTCGGCTCGGTTGATGTTCATTTGTTTGGCGATTTTGAAACTTTATTTGTCCATTCTCTCATTTTTCTCATGGAGTCGATTTGTAGATTTTCCACCCCGCCAGAGCCTTTATCAAGGTTTGACGTTTAGGGCGATGTGTTGATTTGCAACTTTTTAGATAACTCGGCGACGTTAGTCGTCCTGAGCCTCCCTGCGACCTTAGTTGTTTCCGGGATGTCAAGCCCCGCCAGAGCCTTTCATGAAGGTTGACGTTTAGGGCTATTTGTAGATTTGCAGATTACTTTGGAGTCGAGCACCGCCAGAGCCTTTCACGAAGGTTGACGTTTTGGGCGAGCGCGTAATGTTTAACTTGTTGGCGACTTATTTAGTCGAACCCCGCCAGAGCCCTTTAAGGGTTGGCGTTTAGGGTGGTCGCATAATGTTTAATTTGTTGGCGACTTATTTAGTCGAACCCCGCCAGAGCCCTTTAAGGGTTGGCGTTTAGGGTGGTCGCATAATGTTTAACTTGTTGGCGACTTATTTAGGCGAATCCCGCCAGAGCCCTTTAAGGGTTGGCGTTTAGGGTGGTCGCATATTGTTTAATTTGTTGGCGACTTATTTAGTCGAACCCCGCCAGAGCCCTTTAAGGGTTGGCATTTAGGGTGGTCGCATAATGTTTAACTTGTTGGCGACTTATTTAGTCGAACCCCGCTAGAGCCCCTTAAGGGTTGACGTTCAGGTTGTTGGCGACTTATTTAGTCGAACCCCGCCAGAGCCCTTAAAGGGTTGACGTTCAGGGTGGTCGCATAATCTTCGTTGGCGACTTATTTAGTTGAACCCCGCCAGAGCCCTTTAAGGGTTGACATTTAGGGTGGTCGCATAATCTTCGTTGGCGACTTATTTAGTCGAACCCCGCCAAATCCCTTTAAGGGTTGACGTTTAGGGTGCCTTGTTAGAAACTTGCAAAACAAATCTCAAAGTTCGAGAAAGGTTAGAATAACTCCGTGTTTCATCTTCAAGCTCTAAATTGTGGGATCATTGCTTTCTACATTTCATTTTGGCGTGTTATTTGGCGGGTTCTTCTTGTTTGTTTAATCTCGCCCTTGGCGGGTGATAGGGCCAAACCGCAAGTGCACGGCCTATCGAAGTAATAGTAGTAAGTAGAGTTATCGTTCCGCTAGGGAGTTGGTCAATCCAATTAGCTTTTAGAAATTGATTATAAGAGAAAGAAATAAGAAGTTGGAGAGTGCAGTTTTTGAAGGTAAATAACAATAATATTAAAAAGCCTTGGGATCATTGGTTCATCATAATAACGAATCTTTTCACAAGCAAGCCTTAAACTTATAATTAAACGTTAATCCTAATTACTAAGGACAAGTCTCTCTTTAGCATATCACAGCTCCTCTCGAAGTCAGTGAGTGTATCCCTCCAATCAACCACACCTATTCTCATGGGTGATTGCCTTTGGGACCCTTGAAGATCGAAACTTTATGTGTCCCAAGGTTTGCTAGACTATTCTCATGTTTTGCAAACCTTGTCTAAATTCACTTGTTCGGATATCAAAGCTCCGCGTTCGCTTTATGAATTGATATCTGTGATGATGGATTAACCATTATCAAACCCTCCGCGTTCGCTTCCACAGTTTGATAATAATTAATTCATGTTAAAACGGTGAATTTAGATTAGGAATTAGGGTAACAATTAATTAGGGTTTAAGACTTGGCTTGATCCGGATTACGTCATTAGACTTATCCAACGATCCCAAGACAAAGAAGTCTACTCACTCATGTTCATCGTAGACATGGGGGAAGAAGAGAGAATGCGATAAAAGTAAATTGAAAAGAAGAAAGTAAAACGAAATAAAGACTTTATTGAAATAGCAATTGAAATAAACAAAGTAAAAGATGATTGTTTATGGTGGAGAGCTACTCTATTATAGCTTTACAATTGACTTAGAAACTAAGCAACTAAAAGGGTAAAACAATAAAGCTGCAACAGGGTAACTTGGGCCCGAAGAAAAAGCAGCAAAAGAGACTCCTGGAGATGGCACGGCCGTGCCACATGTTGGCACTGGCCGTGCCAAGCTTCTGACTTGGTGGGAAGATATTTTTGTCCCGTATCTTCGTATTCTTGCGCTGTATTTGCTCCAGTCCTCTTTCTTTTGCTCCAAGACACCTTCCACCATATATTTATTCCTAGAATAAAATAAAACACAATTTGAAGTAAAATATTCTAAACTAAAATAAAATGCAATAAAATAAAATCAAATCTAAAATAAAACTAAACTAAATAAGGCAATAAATAATACTATCTATGACTCATCAAACTCCCCCACACTTGAATCTTTGCTTGTCCTCAAGCAAAAAGGCAGCAAACATAGCAGCAACAAAAGATTTGATTATGGCAATATTAAGAACAAATGTCTCAAAAGAAAGGCTTTGCCTCAAGTACACTAATTACAATTTCAAATACTTCTCATGAACCTATTCTACCCAACATCAAGTCTCAAGTGAGTGTGTGTGTGCAGTCCAACCCTTTTCTTGTTCCTGTATAAGACAGATATTATGAGGAATAGGTTCTATCCTTAGTGCTAAAGTAACCGAGAAAAGTCCTTTCTTCATTTCATATAAGAGTGATGGGAATTTGAGTTAAAATTAAATTAGCTTTAACAATTAAGCACAAGGGGCTGCAGATGCTTAGGGGCTATCTATCCTCATAGGAAGTTTTCTCGGATGTAATTGTCCTTTCCCCCTAGATTCAAAATCACCCTAAGCAGTGCTGCAAAATTATTGTTTGTTTCATCTCCGCGTAGGAAGTCTTTTTGGATGTAATTGTCCTTTCCCCCTAGCATTGATGAATTTGTTTCACTTTAGGTTCAAATTAGGGAGTCACCACCACAATTAGGAAGTTAGGGATTGTCCTTTCCCCCACATGTTGGTGCCATTCTCCCGCCCCATTTAACATTAACAAATTAATAAGAATATAACAATTAAGAACAATTTGATTAATTTTCCCACACAAACTTATACTACTTTTACTCTTAAGACTTTAAAGGGTCTAAGTTAACACTAAAGATAGAACGTGTTCCTTAAAATACCTATTCATACATTTGCTCAAGGATTGCAACCGGGTGCTTTTCTCATTGGAGAATTTCACAATAAAACATGACATGGGTATAGCAAGAACATAAGAAACACAAGAAACTATTTTCATATACAAGAAACAACCTTTAAAGAAGAGACAAAACAAAAAATTTTCATGCCATATTTACATTAAAAACAAGCTACTTAGTTATGCCTCTTGCTATAAAATCAAAACAAAAGAATAAAGTTCAAGAGAGTTTGGGAACACTACGACTCTAGACACTTTATTAGGCCCCCCCCACACTTAGGGGAAGCATTGTCCTCAATGATTCAAAGAAAAAGAAATTAAAAGAGAAGAAGAAGTAGAGGAAGAAGAAAGAAGGAGTAGAAGAAGAGGAGTAGAGAGAGAGAAGAAGGGAAGAGAGGAAGAGGAAAGCTCACATGTTATTGAGGTCCATAAGGAGGACCTTGAAGTTGGAGGTGTTGCATCATCCGACGGAGCATCTCATTATTTTCATCATTGACACGGTTGCCCCTTTGAACTTCATTGCGAAGGCCGGAGATCTCAACACCTTGCCTTTGTTGCTCGGTGCTCATCCTCTCGATTTCATTGTGAATCCATGTCCATCTTTGATTTTCATTAAGCTCACCGGTTTCATGGCCATGGTGCCCCTCTTGGTGCAAGTTAGCACCTTCTCCTTCATCATGGTGCAAGTTAGCACCTTCTCCCTCTTCATCATCTTGCTCACCAAGAATCTGCACATCATTAACATACAACCAATTTTCTTCCACCTCGGTGGTAGTCCGAGATGGGTTAGGCAATAAAAACACGATTGGCATATTTAGCTTAAGTTGGTAATGGAGCGGTGGACGATGTTTGATGAAATTCATAGCAATAAGGGTTTCTATGTTAAGCCTATTGTTTCCCTCAATTGGTTTGATCCCCTCATCTTCACCCACTCCAAAACATCTAGCTATATATGTAATGATGCCACCCACCACTATGTCTCCTCTACCGGCCGGTCTAGTACCGACAAAGTCTAGGTAATCAATCAAATAAAAACAAGTATTGACGGGGTGGTTGTGGAGCATTGCCCATAGCATGAACAATTCATCGGTTCTAGTGTTTCCTAGCTCGGTTCTACCCCAAATAGTGCAAGCCATTACCCTTTGGAGGTACCTAAGTACGGGGTTGTGGATGTTGCTAGCTTTGTTGGCTCTAGGAACATAGTTGGAAACGCCGGTGATACGTGTCCAAAAGGCAGCTGGGTCATAGTTATCCGGTTTTAGGCTAGGATCCCAATGATCATGAATATATCCTGCATTTGCAAAACCTAAGGCCTCACAAAAGTGCTGAAGTGACATGTCATAATCAATATTCATCAACCGAAAAACAACTCTATGGTTAGGGTTATCAAAATTCAACTTATCTTTAGTGAAAACAATTGAGCTTAAAAATTCATAAGTGAAGTTTTCATAACCCCGCATAGGTTTCAGCAAATCAGTCCAACCTAACTTTCCTATCAACCTAGAAACATCATCAAACAGCTCTAGCACATCTAAAGTGTTGGGATCAGGATAACGAGAAGGATGCAAGTGCTTAGAGATTAGAATTTTATACCTGTCCCTTTGCTTGTTGTTTTTGAAGCTTATTCCATGATTCTTAACTTGTGCTTGCTTCTTTGGGGGAGGTCCTCCTTGAGAGCTTGCTGGTTCTTTACCACTTCTTCTTGAAGCCATTGACCCTTGTTGGAATTGGTTTTGAAGGTTTAGGGTTTGGGAGGATTTTTGGTGAAAAGGATTGGTTTAGGGTTGGGGTTGATGTTTAAGGAAGGTTTGTTGGTTTGGATGTGGAGATTGGTTAAGGTTTTGTGGTTTTTGGGGTAGGTTTTGAAAGATTAGGGTTTTGGTGAATTATTGGTTTTGGTGGATGAAAGTTGTTTTTGATTGTTGGTTTTTGTTTTGGATGAAGTTTGTGATTGATTGGTGAAAGAATGGAGTAGATTGATGAAGATTTGAGTGAGATATGGAGGTTTGAAGGTTATGGAGGGTTAGAGAGAAGTTTGAAGGTAGAGAGAGGTTTGTGGTTTGAGAATGAATGGAGAAGAATAAGAAAAATTGGTATATAGTGGGCTAGAAGTCGGGCACGGCCGTGCCACCCTTGGCACGGGCCGTGCCAACACTCTGTGGCTCCTGGCTGATTTTGTGTTACAAACCATGGCACGGCCGTGCCAACCTCAGCACGGGCCGTGCCAACACTCTGGTAAGGAGGCTTCAAAATTTTTTTCAATTTCATGATTTTTCTCGAATCACACTTGGACAAATACCTACAAAACAAATTAAAACAAAGGAAAACAAAACAAAAGCTATTAAATGCGTGGGTTGCCTCCCACGAAGCGCTCTTTTAATGTCATTAGCTTGACGGTTTGAAAGAGTCCTTAGAATGGATCAAAGATATCATGTTGTGTAGATGGCGCTATAAAACGTTCTTTCACAACATGGTCGTTAAGCATGCAACAAGAGTAAAGAGCGGGACCCTTCATAACATTTTCCAACTCAAATCCTACCATCTTATCACTCACTTGAAAGACTATCCTACCAAGTTTAACATCGATGAGAGCTCCTGCAGTTGCAAGGAAAGGTCTACCTAGGATTATGGGGACGTCATTGTCCTCTTCAATGTCAACGACTACAAAATCAGTTGGGATGTATATCCCTTCTATCTTAACCGGTATGTCCTCAACGAATCCTACAAGTTTCATGGTAGAACGATCAGCTAGCTTTAGTTCCATTTCGGTAGGTTTCAACTCTCCTATCCCTATCCTTTTAAGAAGAGACAAAGGCAGCAAACTAACACTAGCTCCTAAGTCACATAAGGCTTTGTGTATGGTTTCATTCCCAATTTCACATGGTATGGCAAAACTACCTGGATCTCTAAGCTTAGGGGGTGCTTCTTGAATGATTGCACTAGTGTCCTTAGCCAAGGCTATTGTCTCATTATGCTCTATAGCCCTTTTCTTTGAAAAAATTTCCTTTAAAAATTTGGCATATAGAGGCATCCTAGACAAAGCTTCAGCAAAGGGAAGTTTAATGCAAATCTTCCTAAGTATGTTAACAAATTTTTCAAATTTACCCTCTAGTTTAAGCTTATCAGGATTTAAGGGGGATGGAGTTTTGTTTTCTTCAAGTGGTTTTGCTTCTTCTATCACAACTTTATCACCTAAGGGCTTGACATTTTCTTTCCCAATGTTTTTAACCTTAGCAAAAGTTTCGCCTAACTTACTACCCCCAAAAGATATAACATTAACTTGGGCTTTGGGATTGGCTTCGGTTTGACCAGGAAAGACTCCCGGTGTTTGGGAAGATGTAGCCACTTGTTGGGCTATTTGGGCGATTTGAGTTTCAAGCATTTTAGAGTGAGTAGCAATAGAATCAACCTTGGTATTGAGCTTGGATAGAGAATCATTCAGAAATCCAGTTTGGTTTTTAAGTTCTTGAAGTTGTTTGCTTTGGTTGGCAATAGAGTTTTCCAACAAAATTTCCAAATTGGATTTCTGAGTGAATCTTTGGTTGTTTGCATAACCGGGTGGTGCTACTTGTCCATAGGGATTTTGGTTTTTATAAAAATTTTGATTTTGTCTCATCCCTTGGTTGTATTGAGCATAATTCATTTGCTCAACACCGTTAATAGCACTACCTAGTTGGCAATCAACACCAGCATGACCAGTTATACCACATATTTCACAAGAAGGAGTAGAAGCAGAATTGATAGCACTAACATTGAATTTTTCAAGTTTTTCAGTTAGTGTATCAATTTTAGAAGCAAGGTGATCATAGTTAGAGACTTCGTGTATACCTGCCTCCTTTTTGGAGGGTGAAGAACTAGTGATGGCTCTTTCGTCGGTCCACTTGTAGTGATTTTGAGCCATGTCTTCGATCAAGGCATACGCCTCCGTGTAATTCTTGTTCATAAGTGCTCCACCTGCAGCTGCATCAACAGACATCTTAGTGGTATAAGACAAGCCATTATAAAAAGTGTGGACTATAAGCCACTTCTCTAGGCCATGGTGGGGACAAAGTCTTAGCATTTCTTTGAAACGCTCCCACGCCTCATAGAGAGATTCCCCATCTTTTTGGTTGAACCGCGTGATTTGGTCTCTAAGTTTAGCGGTTTTAGATGGTGGAAAGAAACGGACAAGGAATGCTTGCCTCATCTGATCCCATGAAGTAATGGAACCGACTTCGAGGGAATGGAACCAAGCGCTAGCTCTATCCCTTAAGGAAAAGGGAAAGAGATGAAGTCTTACGGCTTCTTGGTTCTCCTTCATGGTTCCACTAATTCGTAGGAAAACAGAGATGTGAAGATTGGGATCCTCAGTGGGGGATCCCGAGAATTGGTTTTGCTGCACCAAGTTAAGTAGGGCAGGCTTGATTTCAAAGTTGTCATCCTCAACCGTTGGGTACACAATAACAGCTTGTGGCTCAGCCGTAGACGGCGTTGCATACTCTTTGAGAGTGCGATTGGCCATGGCGGAGTTATTTCGTGCGTCTCTCTTTCGTCTATGCAAATACCTTTCGATCTCGTGGATTATTACAACTCGATTTCTGGTTTTTCGCATAAAAAAAATTGAGAACCCAAGAAGTTAACAATGACAGAAAAATAAAAAGTTAAAAATAAAAATAAAAAGAAAAGAGAAAGAAGAAGAGAGAATTCTAATCACTAAAAAAAAGCTAATTAAATTAGTTAACTCCCCGGCAACGGCGCCAAAAACTTGATAGGGCCAAACCGCAAGTGCACGGCCTATCGAAGTAATAGTAGTAAGTAGAGTTATCGTTCCGCTAGGGAGTTGGTCAATCCAATTAGCTTTTAGAAATTGATTAGAAGAGAAAGAAATAAGAAGTTGGAGAGTGCAGTTTTTGAAGGTAAATAACAATAATATTAAAAAGCCTTGGGATCATTGGTTCATCATAATAACGAATCTTTTCACAAGCAAGCCTTAAACTTATAATTAAACGTTAATCCTAATTACTAAGGACAAGTCTCTCTTTAGCATATCACAGCTCCTCTCGAAGTCAGTGAGTGTATCCCTCCAATCAACCACACCTATTCTCATGGGTGATTGCCTTTGGGACCCTTGAAGATCGAAACTTTATGTGTCCCAAGGTTTGCTAGACTATTCTCATGTTTTGCAAACCTTGTCTAAATTCACTTGTTCGGATATCAAAGCTCCGCATTCGCTTTATGAATTGATATATGTGATGATGGATTAACCATTATCAAACCCTCCGCGTTCGCTTCCACAGTTTGATAATAATTAATTCATGTTAAAACGGTGAATTTAGATTAGGAATTAGGGTAACAATTAATTAGGGTTTAAGACTTGGCTTGATCCGGATTACGTCATTAGACTTATCCAACGATCCCAAGACAAAGAAGTCTACTCACTCATGTTCATCGTAGACATGGGGGAAGAAGAGAGAATGCGATAAAAGTAAATTGCAAAGAAGAAAGTAAAACGAAATAAAGACTTTATTGAAATAGCAATTGAAATAAACAAAGTAAAAGATGATTGTTTATGGTGGAGAGCTACTCTATTTATAGCTTTACAATTGACTTAGAAACTAAGCAACTAAAAGGGTAAAACAGTAAAGCTGCAACAGGGTAACTTGGGCCCGAAGAAAAAGAAGCAAAAGAGACTCCTGGAGGTGGCACGGTCGTGCCACATGTTGGCACTGGCCGTGCCAAGCTTCTGACTTGGTGGGAACATATTTTTGTCCCGTATCTTCGTATTCTTGCGCTGTATTTGCTCCAGTCCTCTTTCTTTTGCTCCAAGACACCTTCCACCATATATTTATTCCTAGAATAAAATAAAACACAATTTGAAGTAAAATATTCTAAACTAAAATAAAATGCAATAAAATAAAATCAAATCTAAAATAAAACTAAACTAAATAAGGCAATAAATAATACTATCTATGACTCATCAGCGGGCTTGTTTGCCTTCCAAACTTTATTCATCTGAAATATAACGTTACTTCCGACCTTCCAAAGTAAATAAAGAAATAAAAGAGTTTTAATCATCCTCAATCATATTCAAAGGGAACTAATTAATCTCTTTCTACGTCCTATTTAGCTTGCCTATATTTTCTACTCTTCTTCTTCTTTTTTTTATCCTTCTATTTAAATTGGGAATAAATATCTTATTCAATTTTACTAACTCAGGACTATCTCGCACCATTAACTTAGCATTCTCCTATTAAAATCGAACTAACTCGCTCACTCCCCTCTTTTATACTCCTTCTTCTAACTTGAATTTTAAATTGATTGGTATTTTATTCTCTATGTCTTCTACTTCCTCCTATGAACGGGACTAAGTCTTCTGCTCAATTTCATTTTTCTATGTGAGAGTCTGGTGCTATTTAAACTATTTATTTATGTTTTTACTAAACAGTTAGTTCAGTTCGTAAAGTAAACGGTACATGAGAGGGGTTCCCAGGAAAGAGAGGTGGGTCACTTGGACCACTTAAATACCAAGACTTTCCTCGCCAGAATCTCTCATATGTGACCTTTTGACAATACTTCACTTTACTTCTGCCATGGTGTACCTAGAGTAGTTGAAAGGTGCTTGAGATTTAATTACCGACAAAGTTTACAAATAAAAAACTACCACTGTATTACTCTCTTCGTTTTTCTATTAAATCTGAACTAAGTAGCCTACTATTTATTCTCTGTATCTCTCCCTAATAATTCTTCCATTGCCTATTAAATTATGATTGACTCCTGTTTCTGCTCTCTTCTTTCTATTAGGACTAAATCTTCTATTCTATACTGCTACTTCTCTTAAATTAGAAGTCACGACTCCCCTTTCTTCCCTCATTAAATTAGAGATAACTCGCCCACTCATTCTTTTATGTTATACACGTTCTCTTATCTTGGAAAAAAGCATTGCCAACTATCCTACTTTCTACTTCTCTTCATGAATATAACAATTTAGAACCTGATAACGGGGAAGTGTTACTTCTGATGCCGGTCATGTTTCTTTGAAATTCATGACAGAGAGTGGAGTTGAATTCAAATTATGCAGCAATATGAATTTAACAAATATGTCATGAGGGTAATTTTTTACAGAGCCAAACATAGAAAATTGTAAGATCTGATTGAGACATACAATAGTTAGTCGATCGGACCAAATAACCCCGAACAAGATGTTGAATAAGTAAGATAAAAGACAGAATAATCGAATAAGAAAAGATCGATTTAAATTGTTAGGTTTAGATATAAGTTGTTGATTAAAATCGAAGCAAGGCAATTCAAGGTATAGCACGATAAGAGAGGTATGAGAAGTAAAACCGTTCTTCCATGGCGTTGTTGGCATCACGAGAAACTATAATGAATTCATCTCCACCTGTTCATAAGGATGACTATGATGGTGATGGATTGAGCTCCTCTGTTGGTTGAATCTTCCTGACACTGTTGGCGTTGAGAGAAAGCCATGCATTCCACTTCATTCACCAATAACCGGGTTGATGGAGATGAGAAACTGAGTTCGTTTGTTGAATCTTGAGGCCCTGAAAATTAGTTGGGAAGTACAATACCCTTGCTGTACTAGTAATAAAATCAAGGATGAAAGTCCCATCCCAAAATATTAATTACTATACTACTGGAGTTTCTGTGCTAGTCAGGGAATCCAATAGTTACGGACGAAACAAACATGAACAAAGTGAACATAAATATATTAACATGATCCATAGCAATTTTTCTTTTATTTACCCTTAAGGCTTATTTGAAACGCAATGAGTAATTCATCCATATGAATTAACAAGTTAAAGATCGGTAATTAGAGCATAACAAATATCATAACATGACTGTGCCGTAACAGAACAATGATAAAAATTGCACAACACGAGTCTTGAATTTGAACATATAATTGTCTTATTAATTTGTACCCATAATGTTTCCTATATGAAATCGATAAGCATGTAACTTCTTCAACCAATAAAATAAATAAAATATGGCGGCTAGAAAGGTATCCTACGTTCATCCATTAAAATCAACATAGGATATCTATGCATATATAAAATATTGATGAAAGTGGCGTGGGTACATGTTATTAGTTCCAATCAAATAAGCTTAATTTTAGAAAAATAGAACCTGATTGGTTACCGACCGATCGCCGCTTCCGAGGAGCTGTATTGAAGATTTTGAAGCCATGTGAGTAACGGTGTTGGTTTGTTCTTCGCCGACCATCGTCTTTCGAGATTGCCGGAAAGGTTTTTTAGGTTTATGAGTGTGGTCTAGGTTAGTGATGAAGTAGTTTTTCATCAAACAAGATAAGTATTTGTGTATCGTCTCCACAGGGAATAGTGCGCTATCAAGGACATTTCAATATCAATTATCATTCCAAGTATTAAGAGTACTTGTTTGTTTGAATTGTAACTAGCTAAACTAAGAGTTAGCACCGAGATGTATGCTTTTTGCAGATGATGTAGTCTTGCTTGGTGAGTCGAGGGAGGAGTTAAACGGGAGGCTAGAGACTTGGAGGCAAGCCTTAGAAGCGTACGGTTTCCGCCTGAGTAGAAACAAGACGGAATATATGGAATGTAACTTCAGTAAAAGGAGAAGTGGGTCTACCTTAGAGGTGAAAGTTGGAGATCATATCATACCCCAAGTTACACGGTTTAGATATCTTGGGTCCATAGTACAAAATGACGGAGAAATAGAAGTTGATGTACATCATCGTATTCAAGCTGGGTGGTTGAAATGGAGAAGAGCCTCAGGTGTTTTGTGCGATAAGAAAGTACCACTTAAGCTGAAAGGAAAGTTCTATCGGACAGCAGTCAGACCGGCAATGTTGTATGGTACGGAGTGTTGGGCGGTTAAGAGCCAACACGAGAGTAAAGTAAGCGTAGCGGAGATGAGGATGTTGCGTTGGATGAGTGGTAAGACTAGACATGATAGGATTAGGAATGACATCATTAAAGAGAGAGTGGGGGTAGCACCTATAGTAGTTGGTAAAAAATAGGCTTAGATGGTTTGGACATGTAGAGAGAAGACCCGTAGACGCCGTGGTAAGAAGAGTAGATCAAATGGAGGAGAGTCAGGTTAAAAGAGGTAGAGGAAGACCTAAGAAAACTATTAGAGAAACCATTAGAAAAGATTTAGAGGTCAATGAGTTGGATCCAAATATGGTCTTTGATAGAACATTATGGCGGCATTTGATCCATGTAGCCGACCCCACTTAGTGGGATAAGGCGGTGTTGTTGTTGTTGTTGTTGTTGTTGTAACTAGCTAAACTAAATTGCAAAAAGTAAAAGTTGAGATAAATAAGGATTGAAACTTGTTAGGAGTAGAGTTCCTTAACCAAGCGTCACACATAACCTAATGATCCATACAAATTCTAGCTTTATAACCAATATTATCACAATCAATTCTACACTATCCTTCGTGTCCAAAGCGATATAAATAACCCTAAGGTATCGTTTAAACATTCGTGTCCAAATCCCTTAAACGATCACAAAGACGATCGGATCACTTAATCGACCGTGTCCAGCCTGACTAGGTGTCCGAAAGCATTAAACTCTTGATTATGGTGATTATCAAAGATTAACAAAGATGTCAAGTAAGTTAACCTAAGATATATTGCTACTCTAGGTCTAGATTCAAGAGTTCATGTCCAAATCATCTAGAATCTCATGGAAAGCATTAACAACAAGAATAACAACAATTATTGAATATAAATTGCTAGAACCATATATTGCAAGATCAAAAGATTACATGTTAGCAAGGATCAAGTACCTCTCATCCCAACAAAGGATATTTAGCTACACATCATCATGGAAGCCTTGCAAGGATGGATTGAAAAGGAAAGATTCATTACACCTTGTGATGTCTCAACAAAGGATCAAGAATCCAACTTCCAAAATCACTCTCACTCTATATGATCTACCCTATTTCTCTCCCTAAAATATACAAAAGCTATGAAGAACTAAGAGAAACTAAAAAAACTAGATATCTTCAAAGAATAGCAAAGGGGCTATTTATACAATTCCTGCTATGCTTGAGCTCGCCTCGCGAGCAACCTTACTCGCCATGGCGAGTGATGCTTTCTTCACCATTAAGATTCTGCCACGTCACCTTTGGAGGGTCAAACTGCCCTTACTCGCAACGGCGAGTAGCTCTGCTAGCCTCGCGAGCAAGAGGGTGCTTACGGCTTTTGGCTTGAATTGATGCTCGCCACTGCGAGCTGTTGTGCTCGCCTCGCGAGCAATGAGGCACATTCGTCCATTTTGCACTTTTCTTTGGTTTTCCATCTTTGCTTAGTGTCTTGAGGTCAAATCCTGCGCAATTGGGTAAAGTAAGGCAATTAAAGCGTAAAAAGGCAATTATCACGTTTATCTCGGCTTTTCCCTAAATAACTTGCAAAATAAGTAACAAAAAGTGCTTAAAATATAACATGAAAGTATCACTTCCTAGCACTTATTGTTTTATCTTGGTTTTCGGCTCGGGAAGGTGTTAGGCACCCATAACGACTATAGTATCCTATAGGAACCGTCTTTAATTTCTACGCGCGCGCTTTATTTTTAAATGCTATTTGAAAGTGTTTATTAAACCTAAGAGTTACTAAATGAAGAATTGGAGGGAGAAGAATGTGTTTGAATTTTTATTTTATTTGAATTGAAGGAATTTTGATTCCTTGCCTACGTACCCTTTTAAGGGATCAAATCCACCGTAGTTCTCTTCCAAAAATGTTTTTTGTTTTTGTCGGTTGATTTTAAGTTTGAAAATGGATTTTGAAGAATGAGAGGGAGAGAGGCCTTAAGGGCATGAGATTTATGAAATTGTGAGGTTGGATTAGTCATTTTGCAAAAGAAGTCAAATATGATTATTTTCATTTGAATTTGATTAAGAAAATGAAAAAAGGAAAATTCAATGGGATTTTGATCCCAAGGTTTATTTGGAAAATGATTTGAATGAAATTTGTTCAAGTTTTTTTTTGAAAATGATTTTTCTAAGTATAAAGCCTAAACATTCATCTAAACATACAATCCTAAACATACATCTAAACATGCATATTCTAACTATATATCTAAAGTGGAGTGTGTGTATGTGTCGGTGCTTGTGTCGGTGTACATTATTAGAGTCCATTGTCCTTTACATCGTTGGCCTAGATACATTCTATGGTCTTGCAAGAATTGAAATTGTATAGAAGTAAAGTACAAGAATTCCTAAGTCTTTACATTCTAATTTTTTGCATGAAACTTAAAGTGCAAGAAATTAAAGTGGAGAAAGAGATGAGATATGGAATGCTTATGATGTATGAAACATGAAACAAAAAAAAGTTAATAGCACAAGATATAAAGCAAGTCAAAGCTATCATAACAAAAGTAAGAAAGTTAACATAAAAAACAAGCAAGAACAATGTGAAATAGGCCTAAAAAACTCATCACCAATGAAAGGCTTGAATATGACCTATAATCCTCATATTTCAAAGGGTTCCCAAAGAATTTCAATTCAGCTTTCACAAAGAGGATTAAAGGAATATACACTACCAAGCATTTAAGACAAAAATTAGGCAAATTTCACATTATTTATTCACAAACATAACTTGGAATACAAGGCATTAATGAAATATTCACAAACAGCACCAATTTCATAGATTCAAAGTCACAATCTTCATAAAATTCATATAGTAAGGTTCCATATCAAATACTCAAGATTAAGGGCCAAGATCATGCAAGGTTCTTTCTAGTTCTTCACAAAGTATCACACATAAGCAAGAAAATTCCTACATTATTTTTTATCAATTTTCAATTTGTAAAAACACTGCAAAAATGCCACAAATGTACTTAGAAACGTATAGAAAAAAGATTAGGACATTAACATGAAAATTGAGCAACATAGGGGTGTAAAAAGTGAAATTTAACACAAGCATGCAGGAAAGGGGGGTGTGAACAGCATACTGGGAAAAGAAGCAAAAGAAAAACGTTGGGCCTAAGAGGGTATGGGGGTAGATCCATGTTTGGGTCGGTTTGCACATGGGTTGTGGGTCAAAGAAAGAATGGGTTAAAACAAAAATGGAAAGGACATAAAAAGAAAGTTGCTGAGTTCATGCTCAAATTGTTTTCACGTTTTATTCTTTCTCAGTTAAAACAAGCTCCCTTCGTCTCTGATACAACACCGCCGCCCCCTATCTTCTCCGACGAGACTCAGCTTTCCGGCACGGTGGCTGCCGGCCCAACAGGGCGGCGCCGCCGCGTCGGACGACCCAAACAGCTCCGTTTTCAAAACCTTTTACATCTTTAAACATCGTTTCTCACGCTAATGACAGATCCGAGATTAATTTTCACAAACACATACACATATGGCATAGATCTAAACAGATAGGAACAAGAAACTTTTACCTCTAAATCGGTCTGCTTCGCTGCTATGAGACTCGGTTTTCAGCTCCTCTTCTTCCGATTTGATCTTCTTCTCCGTCTTTGATTTCAATTCGTCTTCTTGAAGTTTCCAATCTCAACAGACTCGTACGGTCCCAGTCGTTGATGCTTTCATTTGAGGCGCTGCTGAACAAGTACGATCCCTTTGTTCCTGCTTGCTCTTCTTTTCACGAATTCTTCGTGATTCAGAAACTGTTGCTGCTCGTTCCTTCTTTGTTTTCGACTCGGTTCTGTTTTCGAATTCTGGTATGGTTCCTTTGTTTCTACAGCTTGCATTTCAATCGGAGAACGGAGGCTTCGATTTATTCGCAACAGACTCGTCTCTTGTTCTTCACGCTACCGATTCGGTTTTATACGGATTTGAACGGTGTAGATGCCGATTGTGCTTTGGTGGATTCGTGAATGGATTTTGATTGATGTCGATGTAATTGTATAAACCGGAACGGTGTCGTTAACGGAGGATTCAGATGAGTATTGAGTGTGAAGGTGATGATGATGATGGCGGTTTTTGAGAAGGTTGTGGTGGTTATGGAGGATTGTGGTGGAGTTTGATGGTTGTTCAAGGTTGTTAGGGATGAAGGTGGAGGTGGTTAGAGTTTGTTAGGGTGGAGATAGAGGATGAGAAAGTTAGTTAGGGTGGTTGAAAGTTGGTTAGAAGAGAGGGAAAAAATTGAGAGAAAATAATTATAAAGTTTATGATTTTTGTGGAGTTTTGTGAAAAATGATTTGTTGAATGAGCCTTGACCAACTTTGACCTATTTATAGGTGATGTGGGAATGCTTGGACCAATGATGTGATGCCATGTGGCGCTTGACTTGTAACAAACCTTGACTTTGACTTTAACAAACTTAAAAAGGGATTAAAATGCAAATAACAAAAATACAAGGACCAAAATGAAAATTAAAAATTGAATTTGAAAAATTAAATTGAAAAATTAACGTAAAGCGAGACGATTAAAAGCAACAAAACGGATTAAAATGAATCAGAGATTTTACGTGAAATGACCAAAATGCCCCTAGGGACTAAAACGACTTAAAATGACTCAGATGCAATTTTAAAATGGATTTTTAACAGGGAATTAAAGCAAGACCTTATACAAACAAAACTAAAAGACTCAGAGACAATTTTTAGAATTTAAACAGGGCTTTAACACATGAAAAGACCAAAATGCCCCTAGGGGCAAAACTGACTTAAAATGACTCAACTGATATTTTTTGAAATGAATTTTGACATGAGATTGAAACAAGGACTTATACAAACCAATTTAAAAGACTCAAACAATTTTCAAGGATTAAAATGAATTGAATGCAGGAAATGACTAAAATACCCTTCTATGTAAATTTTGCAAGTAATATTGAAATAAAATGCAGAGAAAGATGCAATTGATCAGAGACAGTTCAAATGACTTATAATGCAAGAAAATAAGAATTGAATAAGTATTTTTAGGTCCAAAATTAGGGTATAACACTTATCAGTTAGTTTTACCTTTTCCCACAGACGGCGCCAACTGTACTTGCAAAAGTACGGTAAGGATTCTAGGGTTAAGAATCATACGCTAGGGTTTAGACTGATTATTGGATGCTTTGAGAATGCTCTCAAGAGTAGTATTTATAGCCTGCTATGGGCTTGGGTTTCGTTTGCTTGGTTCCCAAGCAACAGGGGTATTTGTGTATTTTAGGCGGTTTCTAGAGGTTTCTAGAAGTTCAGATGGGCGATGCCTTAAGGCGAGCGCGCCAGAGTCTCAAGAACCCTTCTGGAGGTCTTAGAGCCTTTCTGGAGGGCTTCTAAGCCTTTAGGAATATTATGACGGTTCAACAATATAATTATAATTTATCATTATCATATATAAAATCAAATTTTCCTAATAAAGCTTGTTTGGCTTTACATTACGTGGAAAATTATGGGTTGACAACTTTTTTTTTTCCATACCACTTATATATAATTTCAAATGACATTTTTTCCCTTGAAAAATAAAATTTATACTCCCCATGCACCCTTGTTTGTTTTATATCCAAGAACAAGAATTATAATATTTGATATTCTTTCAACTATGATATATTTGGGAAAAATGATAGAAGAAAAAGACACGTAATTGCAAATTTTCACATCGTTCTGTTTATAAAAAAGTAACGAAATGATCAACCAAAAAAAAAAGTTAGGAAATGATGGATCTGCAAGAACTGAATACAAATTGTACCGTTGACAAGTAATAATTTATATAATCTAATATTTTGTACAAAGTTCAACGTCAAAATGTAATCAGACATTAATTAAAAACACAAACCAAAAATCAGGAATCTCAACATCTCTTAATGGTTGGAATTGGATACACAACAAGATAACCAACTTAGGACAGTCAACGATAACCACTTCTGGTGAAGATCCACAACAAGATATACTCCCTTTGCACACGATCCTCAATTGATGTAATCTGTACAAGGATAATCGGGCCAACTTAGGAAGTGAAATGATGGATCTGTCATTGTCATCACTGTTGCTCACTGCAAATATCTCTTTCATTGAAGCACAATCCCATACCTCTATTGTCTCCAGATTTTGAAGTTGCAGAACTAATTGTGGTGTAAACAACTTCTCTATCAAATGGCAATTATAAATACAAAATTGTTTTAGACAAGAGAATATGCCACCTTGTGTCAAAGGTTGTCTAACATCATCATCTTTACAGACAATGGTTAAACTTTTCAAACATTGAAGTTCCAAAACTTCAAGGCTGTGAATCTTGGTGCAAAAGGAACAAGAACCGGATAAACAAAACAAGCTCTCCATTTGTTGGCAATTAGAAGTTCCAATTTTCCTCAAAGAAGAAGAAGTGTTATATGAAAGAGCATCACATAAGCAAACCCAATGACTATTTTGAATTATAAGCAGACATGTAAGGTCTTTAGGTAGTATGTGGGAGAAATTTTCACAATCTCCAAATTGTATAGTCCTAGTTTCATGCTCAACTGGATCAAATCTATTCGAATTGATATAACGCCACAACTGATCACCTCCTATTAATTCACTACATACATTTCTTAATATGAGATTGTATGTTTTGATGCGCTCAAAACTAATTTCAAGTTTTTTTTGCATGCATTGGTTGAAACATTTGTAGTCAAAGGCACCTCCAAAACATTCCAGCATATTCATCCCTTCAACATCTTCAACTGTAATCGCAGCACGCGTATCTCGGAGATCCAGGTATTGCAATTTAATCAAATTGTATGAAAAATATCTTAATTCCAGATTCAAACCCATGTTTTTGGATAGATCAAGCCATTTCAAATTTGTTAGTTTTTCCAAGCCTAGTGGTAATTGCTCAATGGAAATCGCTGAAATAACCAATCTTGACAATGCATGTAATTCTCCCAATGGGGGCACATGTATCAGTGAAACACATCTTTTGAGCACTAAAGAAACAAGAGACCTCAACCCAGTCACCGAATTCGGCAAAGATACTAGTTTTTCATTATCGGATAGATCGAGCATTGATAAACTATTCATATAGTTGAAAAAGCTCTCAGGAACATGACTAATGGACACTTTATTTATAATCAAGGTGGACAACTTTGGACAATTAGGTGACATGCTCTCTGGGATTTGTTCTATATTACAATCCCGCATATGAACCAACTCTAAATCAGTTGCCCATCCATGTGAGAGAGGTATCTCGGTCAAACTCTCTTTGAACTTCACTATAGCATTCCTATTACTCTCTTTCAATATATAACAGGCCATATTTCTCACCATGGGATGTGTGACTACTGAATAATAATTAGAACTAATCAAAGAATGGGATTTAAGCTTATTCAATATGGTATTCCCTTCAACAAATATTTCTTCCAAACACATACTCCCATTTATCTGCCCAAGATCAACTAGCTTCATGATCAACTCATCTTTTTCAAACTCATCCCAATCCCTATCCCAATCATAATCATCAATAGATAATAATGCACAATACAAAAAACAGTTTTGCAAGTTCTTTTCCATCAAATTATCATAGCTAGGCTTTAATACTTTGAAGACTTCTTCTTCCACCATTTGTCCCATTTCCAATTTTTCAAGTTTGTTGAGTGCATGTTTCCATTGATGAAAGTCATTAATCCCTTTCATAGTTCTAGCCATCACATTGATTGCAAGTGGTAAACCCTTAAATCTATCTACAATACATCTCGCAATCTTTTCTATTTCAGGTGGAAGTGTTCCATCATGTCCTAGTTTTAGCATAAACAACTTCCAATCTTCACATTTTTCATCATCATCTTCATCACTATCTTCATATTCATATTCATCTTTGTAATAACCGAGAGGAAACATTTGTATTATAGCATATGGGTGGCAATCCATCTGGTGACATACATGTTTCAAACGAGTTGTTAGAATCACTTTAATGCCATTCACTTTTGGATGAATTCCCACCTTCTGCAAATCAATATATTTCCAAACATCATCCAAAATAAGAATTGATTGTCCCTTTTTCTCCAATGCCAAAGACAAGTTGTCAGCTCTAACTTTTTCATCATCTTCATCAAGCTTCAAGCCTATTCTTTTTGCTATATCATGTTGCAGTTTTGAGTTGCTACAACTGTGAGAAACAGTGACCCAAAACACATCCTTAACCGTTGCTTTCCTTTTTACTTCATTCTCTATGAGAGTTACAAGTAAAGTTTTTCCCACTCCTCCCATTCCACATATATCAATAACAAAGACTTTATCATCCTCTAGAAGTTTAGACACTCTCTTGATATGTAAGTCTAAGCCTTTCCCAACAAATTCAGTCGACAAAGTGAGAGGCTTCTTCTCCTTGTGTATTTTCATCTTTTTTATCAATCCACTTACATAAGGAGTGTCATTTAAGTTATTATCCATGTCTACTTTCATTTCTTGTAATTCTGTCAACCATACATCAACTTCTGATTTGCGCTTTTTTCCTCGTGACTCCAACCATTGAAGTTGTTTTGCAATATCTTTTTCCTCACATTCTAAATCAAGAACCAATTGTTTTAATTGATTAATCTCACTTTCAGAAACACTTCTGTTACCACCGCTACCATTCACACCTGATCCATTGTGTTTGTCATGTTACATAATTTTTTATTTGAGCAATGTCACGTTACATAATAAAGCTTAATCATTTAAGTGTTTAAATTGTTTACTGATTTTATATAGAGTAAATTACACTCCCATTCCCTTAGAGAAGCTTGAATTACACTACCCTCCCCTCTTATATTAAAATATACACTCCACTCTCTTGAAAAGTAAAATTTATACTCTCCTCCCCTGTAAGATGCTTGAATCACAACCCCCTCCTTTAATAATTAAATATGTATTACCCTTTAATCTATTTTAACGTAAATACATAGTTTTATGATATATACTAATTTTGAACCACCATTTAAGAAAAATAAATTCATTTCTTTAAAATTTAAATGTCAATGATAATTAAATTTAAATATTTTGCTATTAATTTTATAATTTAGAGTATAAAATTAACTTTTAAATAACCATATTTTATTGTCTTTAGTAATTTTTCACATATTTTAATTTTATTTTGGGTTGTTTCATATTTTATAACTGGGTTTAAAACTGTATGTTAATGAAATTGTAAATAAAAAATAGCAAAAATATGTGTTCAAATTTTGATTATATTAAAATAGACCCACAATACTATTTTTTGTTGAAGTGTGTTAGATTATTATTTTTTGCAAGATTATTAGAAGAAAAAAAATTATCAAGGGAGTAAAGTGTAGATTTTAACATAAGAGGGGAGGAAAATGTAATTCAAGCTTCTCTTAGGGGAGGGGAGTGAAATTTTTTCTAATATATTTTGAATAAGAGGGGAGGGGAGAGTACATTTTAACATAACGGGGGGAGTGTAATTCAAACATCTTTGAAAGGAGGAGAGTGTAATTTATATATATATATATATATATATATATATATATATATATATATATGAGATAACACTTTAAAAAAACTCAATGTAGTTCTTTTTTAACAAAAAATTAAAAAAAGAAATCAATGCAGCTTTTTTTTCCTCAAAAAAGTCAATCTAAACCTTGGCCTTATTATTTAAATGATAACTTTTTTTAAAAAAAATAATTTGTAATGTTTAATTTTTTAAAGTATTAAAATCAGTTTTTTGGCTGAATTCATCAATAGAAAAAAAAGTATATTTATTTTTGTAAAATAAATAAATATGCTTTAATAGATGGATTTGATGAATTCATATTTAATGAATAGATTTTATTGGATCTTTTAACGGAATTTTTAGTGAACTGTTAATGGATAAATGAATGGTTTTAAATGAGGGAGCAAAGTTAGGGCATAGGTGGGCCACAAATCACCCTACAAAAAAATATAGGGGCAATTACTTAAAAAGGGAAATGTTAACGAGTGCTCCCGGGACACTCTTTAAGCACTTTAAATAGTAAGTTTTTAATGAAAAGCTGTGTATTGAATGCATTGGAAAGTGTAATAGTTGACTTTTTAATAGAATAATTACTAAATATGAGATGCTTAAAGAGTGCCCCGGGGGCACTCGTTAACAAGACCCTTACTTAAATAAACATGGATTTTAAAAAAATACCATGTGGCCCACCATATTCTCCTTCTCATTGCATGTTACAATCACACTTTTAAACCACTTCAAACTCATAGAGAATTATTTTAAAATTTTTAAATATGTAGGTTAATGTTTTTTTTTTGAAGGATGTAGGTTAATGTTTTGATGATCAATTTTGTGCTGAGTGTTTATTACAACATAAGTTGTGTTTTTGTATTATAGTATATTATTGGAGTTGGCGAAGAAGGTTGTTTCGATGGAAGGAAGAGTATGTGGAGTATTTTAAAGGCTTGATATTAGAGGTTGTTCATTAGGTAGAAGGGATGGACCGTTGGTAGTGGGGGCATTTGGTGTACATAGTTAATGATGCTTATTTTTATTTGAGGAAGGTCGAGAATGAGGAAGTGATGCGGGCTAAAGATGTGTGATACTCGTTGATATCATTGTGATTATCAGAGTTGGTTTGAAGGCTATTCGTAAATAGACTATCCACTAAGGATAACCTAAGCGATATAGGAGTGACATTGAATTCTTTGTTATTGTGTGTAGATAGCTTTGGTAGGCTTGAGACTGCAAACTACGTGTGTGTTTGGTTCTGCGGTGACGAAAATTGATTTTGAAAGAATTGATTTTGTAGAATTGATTTTAGTTAAAAGTGAGTTTACAGTAAAGTGATTTATGTTTGGATAACTTTAAAGTAAAAGTGATTCATGTCAAAAATGTTGTTTGGATAGTTTGAATTAAAATTGATTTTGGATGTGTAAATTACTAAAAAGGGCCTAATACAATTTCCATGTACTGCCATATGCTTGTGAAACATTATATCAAACATCTCCAAGGTAAGAAAATTTCCTTCAACGAACAAACACTAAAAATTGGACCAAAAACCAGTAATCTCAATTCTGGACTTAGTAGCTAGAAACATCAAAGAATTCATCAGGCAATATGTTAAACATAGACCAAAATGGTAGGAGCTTTGATTGTAGTTTTTTTTTTTTTTGTCTAAACTCTTCCCTCCTTCAAATAATTGTCAAAAATCTAACCACATCCTGAGGCAAAGATATTGTTAGTTGAATTTTATAGTAACAACTTGAATTCCTGAGGCGATTGTAGTTTCCCTCATTTAACCAGATTCAACGAAATCAATAGCAATACAAACAGTTATCTTTAGCAGTTTCCTAGAGTAGATCCAAGACATAATAAAGGCCTTCAATCTCTCTCGTTGAAGTTTTGAAAGTGGTAGGAGACTTTCATGGTTGTTAATAAGGGCAGTGAAGGAATAAAAAGAATTCTTAAAAGGCAAACTGACAAAAAATAGTGAATTGATTTGGGGCTGAATGTAGAAGCTAGGATTTCTGGCTTCTTGTAGAATTGATTCTAAAAGGCAGAATCAATTATTGGAGAGGAAACCAAACATGCCAGTAAAAGAGAAAAATCACGTTTAAGGGTCTAAACGTGAGTTTGGGATGCGCAAACGGGTAACCAAACAGAGGCGTCTTTTTTAAATTTTCTATACTTGTGGCGATTTGGAGTGGGACTTTGAAGTGACTCGGCGTTTTGGCTATCTTTGTTGAAGGGGGTTTTAAGCATCTAAATTTGTTTAAAGGTTTGGTTGTAGGAGGTAAAAATATTCATGAGTGGTTGGGTGTGAATTGGGTCTAAATTATTTCTTCCAAATGGACCGTGGCAGTGGCCCTTTAGAGCATGGGTGGGCCGCGACACACCCCATTAAACAAATTTATTCTCAAATTGAGCGAAGTTTTCCACGTTAAAAGCTATGTGTCTGAGTGATATTGTTGGAACTTGTGTTGGGGGTCTGCTGCAATAACTTGACCAAGAAGATGATGAAGATGACTATGATGAAGTGTGCACATAAATTCTAAATATTGTTGTATATCTTGATTGTTGGGAAGAGGTTGCTCCACTTGTGTTATACCCTAATTTTGGACCTAAAAATACTTGCTCAAAATGTTTTTTCATCTCTGATATGTGTCTATTACCCTTGAGAGATTGCCAATTTGCTATCGTTTTACCCTGATATTTTACCATGCTTTATCTGCATATTTTACTGTCTTTGTTTTGAAAATATTTTTTAATTGTGATTTTATCTGTGGTTTTCTTGCATTTCAAGCCATCCAAAAGGTTTTTCTTGCATTCCAAGTCATTTGGAAATATCTTTGATTAACTGCACTTTATTTCAATGTTATTTGCAAAAATTCATGAAAAAGGGCATTTTAGTCATTTCCTGCATTCAAACTCATTTTAGTCCCTGAAAATTGTCTCTGAGTCTTTTCAATTCGTTTGTATAAATCCTTGCTTTAATTCCATGTTAAAATCCATTTCAAAAATTGCATTTGAGTCATTTTGAGTCAATTTAGTCCCTAGGGGCATTTTGGTCTTTTCACATAAAATTTTGACAGAGAGAGGTTACTTTGAAGTACCTCATTTTGTATTTGGTTCATTATAGTAGTCCTTTTTTCATTTTATTTTCCTTTTAAGTCTTTTTCAATTTACATTTTAGTCCCCTGATTGTTTAAAATTGTATTTTTTAGTCCTTTCTTAAAATTGCAGATTTGTCCTTTTAGTTTTTAATTTTGCAGAAGGGTCCTTAGGTCCAACTAGTCCAAGGCCGAGCCATTTAGTCCAAGTACAGGTGTCAACAGTTCATTGGTCCGAAGCTACACATGTCACCTATATAAAGGCCACATCACTGATTGCACAGTAACACACCCATTCATTCAGTGCCAACTCACAAACACCAATCCCATTTTCTCTCTCTTCTCTGAAAAATCAATCCCTAACCGTTTTTCCAGAAAGTTCCAAGAACATTCATCCCCAAATCCAAACCCTAAATTTCCAGAACACGAAATCGAAGCAAAATCAAGCAAATTCTACATAATTCTCAGAGATTCAAGCATGAATCATCATCATTGAACCGGTTTCTATGCAATTCAAGCACAAATTCAACACTGTGAGTGACGAATTCATACGATCACAGAGAAGATTCGAGGTGAGAAGAAGAAGGAGCAAAGCAAGGTTTTGAACCGGCGAAGAAAGAGAAGAAGATTCACCGATTTATTTTCGGTTTCAGTAGCTTCAAACAACTTACCAGAAGAATCCAGAGCAATCACGAAGTTTTATGAAGAATTCTCCGTTCAAATCTCAGTTTAAACTCAGGTAAAACTCACATAACCTCTTCGTTTTTATTTCAAAACTTCGTCGAAGGTTTGTATGAGAAATTAAACGGTGAATTGAAGTAGATCGGTGAACTTGAAACCTTTTTCTACGAAAAAACTTTGAAAACTTTGAAACCGAAGTTTCAATTGTAGATCTACGTCGTTTCACCGTTTGTTTGCAAGATATGAGGCTATATTCGAGTTCAGTGTGAAAAATAGGTAGTTTAGGGTTTAGGTTCATATAGATCGGAGTTCAAAACTCGCCGGAATCTAGAATTCACGGCGGAGTTGATGAAGATTCCGATGAATCTTCATCTTCTCCGACCGTTTCATTCCAGAAACTGGCAGGGAAGGTGAACGGAGAAGAAGAGAGAAGGGAGAGTCTCTCCTTCTAAGTTTAAACTTAGAGAGAGAATGAGAAGAAAGAAATGAAGTGAACCGGTGTCACTCCTGTTTTATAAGCGTTTTGAACCGTCCGGTTCATCCAAACCATACCGGTTCACTTGATTCATCTCCTTCCTTTCAATCTTGACCGTTCATTTTGCCTGATGATGACGTGTACGGCTTGGATTCTATCTTACTGTGTGCCTGTTTGTGTTATGGTGTGCTATTTGTTGTGAACCATTAGATCTAGGTCAAACGTAGACCTGGATCAATCCAATGGCTGTGAGGCCTCCGGATAATCCAGGTCCATGTCTGACCTTGGGCTTGGGCCTAATCTTTCTGCAAATTTTGCTTTACCCTATCTTTTTACTATTCTCAACACTGTACCTTGCTTTTTACACCCCTGTGGTACCTAAAACGTTTTGAAAATTCTAAAACAATTCATTCATACATGTTTCTTGCTAATCTTGTGATATTTTTGTGGTGTTTTTACCTATTAAAAAAATGATAAAAAATAACGTGTTGATTTCCTTCCTTGTTCCTTGAAATTTTGTGTTAAAGTCTTGTGAAAATTTGCCTATTCTTGTTCCTAATCCTTGATATACATTTGTGATCCATGGTGTATGATTTTGTAATGAATCTCTTACTGTTTTGAAGTGTTTTTTACTGTATGTGAATATGTGGTGTTTGTTTACTTGCTTTACAAGCTTTGTTTGTGAATAAATAAATGAAGAATATGTCTAATTTTTCCTTAAAGATGTTTAGTGTGATACATGATTTCAATCCTCTTTGCAAAACCTGAATTTATGCCTTTGAAAATGTGTTGGATTGTGAGGATTACAAGTCATGTGAACTTTGCATTTTTATGATAATTTTAGGCATTTTCTTGATTTATGTCTACTTGTTTTTGTGATAATTTTCTTGCTTTTGTTATGGTAATTTTTACTTGCTTTTATTTCTTGATATTATCATGTGCTACTAACCCCTTTGTTCCATGTTTCATACATCATAAGCATTCCATATTCCATCTCCTCCTTCACCTTTTAATTTCTAGCACTTTATTTTTTGCTTTAATTCATTTTTGTGAGATTAAGTTCTCACAAGGGTAGTAGTGTGTATTTAGGCCAATGATGTAAACGGACAATGGACTCTAAACATGTACACCGACACTCACAGACACAAGCACACACCTCACATGGATACTTTAGATGTATGTTTAGGGTGTGTATGCTCTAGATGTATGTTTAGGGTGTGTATGCTCTAGATGTATGTTTAGGGAATGTATGTTTAGGTTTTGACACTTAGGCAAAAAAATCTATTTTCCAAATAAACATGAACAATTTCACTTGAAAACTTTTTTTTCCAAAAAAATAGGAGTCAAAACTCCTCCTTTTTCCTTTATTTTCTTAAACAAAAACCATTAATGAATTTTAATCATACTTAGACTTTATTTTGCAAAATAACTAATCACACCTCACATTTTTCAAAATCTTATGCCCTTGAGGCCTCTCACTCCTTTTCTTCAAAATTCCATTTTCAAACTTAAAATCAACCAACAAAAACAAAAACATCTTTTTGGAAGAGAACTACATGGAGTTTGATCGCTTAAAAGGGTATGTAGGCAAGAAGTCAAAACTTCTCCAAGTCCAATAAAATAAAAATCCAAACACGTTCTTCTCCCTCCAATTCTTAACCTAGCAAACCCTTAGGTGTAAATAACGTTTTCAATAAAATAGCATATAAAAGTAAAGCGTTAGGTGTGGAAAGTAAAGACGGTTCCTATAGAATAATATAGTCGTTATAGGTGCCTAACACCTTCCTATAACGAAAACAACTCCCGAACCTCGTTTCTCAAGGGTTTTTCTTATTTTTCCCTTGCCAAGAAAAAATGAGATATCAAAGGTTAAAAAGGTTCAAACTTAATCAATGTTTGACACCCGAAAAACCAAGATAAAACAACTTCAAACCTAAAAAGTTTAATAGTTATGCATGTAAACTCAAAGCGTATGGGGTTGCCATACTAACCTTTAGGTTCGATTTGCCCCCACCAATAACTGTATATTGGATGCAATAAGGAATGACCGGCGAATCCCCTTTAGGATACTATGAGTTCCTTGACGTGTATTGCACAACCACACCAAGCGTATCTCCTAACAGTATTTTACGAATCTATGGTTCCAGCAATTCACTCATGCATTAAAGAATTGATGAATGATTTAGAGTAAGAGAATGAGGGAGAATTATGTTGTTAATGCAACAAAATTTTGTCCAAAATTGTGTGTTGTAGTGTTTCTTGTGTATCCAACTAATGCCCAAATGTCAAGCATTTATAGTGCATTATATGACTCTTCACATGAGAGAAGACACCCCTTTGACTTTGTTTTATCTTGGTTTTTCGGGTGTCAAACATTGATTAAGTTTGAACCTTTTTAACCTTTGATATCTCATTTTTTCTTGGGAAGGGAAAAATAAGAAAAACCCTTGAGAATCGAGGTTCGGGAGTTGTTTTCGTTATGGCAAGGTGTTAGGCACCCATAACGACTATAGTATCCTATAGGAACCGTCTTTACTTTCTACACGCGCGCTTTATTTTTAAATGCTATTTGAAAATGTTATTTACACCTAAGGGTTTGCTAAGTTAAGAATTGGAGGGAGAAGAATGTGTTTGAATTTTTGTTTTATTGGACTTGGAGAAGTTTTGACTTCTTGCCTACATACCCTTTTAAGGGATCAAACTCCATGTAGTTCTCTTCCAAAAAAAATGTTTTTGTTTTTGTTGGTTGATTTTAAGTTTGAAAATGGAATTTTGAAGAATAGAAAGAGGCCTCAAGGGCATGAGAATTGGAAAAAAGTGAGGTTGGTCAATTTATTTACAAAACTTTAGTCAAAGTATTTAGCAATTGTTTTATCATTTATTAAGAAAATAAAAGGGAAAATTCAATGGGATTTTGATCCCAAGGTTTCTTTGGAAAATTATTTGAGTGAAGTTGTTCACATTTTTTTTGGAAAAAGGATTTTTGTCTAAGTTTCGAAGTTCCTAAACATACATCTAAGCATACATTCCCTAAGCATACATCTAAAGCATCCATGTGATGTGTGTGCATGTGTCGGTGAGTGTCGGTGTACATCTTTAGAGTCCATTATCCTTTACATATGCCCTAGTTTACATGCTATGGTCTTGCAAAAATTTAAAAGCATAAAGGAAATTACAAAATCCCTAAGTCTTTACATGCTAAGTCTTGGATAAATTTAAAGTGCAAGAAATAAAAGCTAAGAATATAAGATGGAGGATGAGATGCTTATGGATGAATGAAACATGAAATAAGATGGTTAGTGGCATAAGGAGTAATAGGAATTGAAATAGAAGTAATCAAACATCACAAAAACTTCAAAATACCCCAAAAACAAAGGTAAAATATACCTAAAATTTGACCACAAAAGCAAAGCCAATACACGACCCATAATCCTCATATTTTAATTAATTTCCAAAGATTTCATTTCAGTTTCAGCAATGAGGATTAGAGAAAAGTATCAAACTAAACAATTATGATGCATTTTAGACCTATCTTACATTTATTATTCACAAACAAAACTCACATAACTTGTAAACCAAGGAACTAATACCATACATCACAAACAGCCCCAAATACACTAAATCAAAGACAAACATACCACAAAATTTATTCATCAAGTATCAACTATCATGAGGCAAAATATTGGAATCAAAATATGCAAAAAAAACTTCACAAACATTGACAAAAGGCACCAAAAATCACAAGCAAATTCATATATATTTTTATCCATTTTTCACCATGCCAAAATATCATAAGAAACAAGTCTTAAGTATCCAAATCAATCACAAGAGTTGTTCACAAAATTTGGAAGTTTTTAGCAAGATTTTTTAACAAAATTATCAAAAGTATTGAATTACCAAAGAACAAATTATTTTCATGTATTTTTATCAAGATTAACATGTAAAACACATCAAAATTTATCAAAAATAACAAGAAAACATTGAACAAAATTTTTTAGGAATTTTCATCAAAGTTTTTAGGCAAACAGTGGTGTAACCAACAATTAACAGTGTAGAAATAGCAAAAAAACAACAAAAACGAACACAGCATGAACACCCGGCCCAAGCCCAAGGTTACTGATGGATCTTCGACTATCCAAACGCCTCAGAGACGTTGGATTGATCCAACTCTATCAGAACCCTAGATCCAAAGGCTGAGAATATGTAGCGCATGGTAAACAGGTTCAGGTGCATAGAAACAAGAGATCACAAGCGTACACGTGGCAAACCGCAAATCAGACGGTGTAGATCGAAGAAAGAGCGAACCAAAACGAACCGGACCGGTTCATGTGCTTATATAAACACAGAATGACCGGCCTGATTCATTTTCTCTTCTCTTTTCTCTCTCTACACTTCCTCTCTCTCTCTCTCTCTCTCTCTCTCTAAAGACCCTCCGAGCTCTGCAACTTGCAGGCTGGAGAAGACGACCGGAGTTTCCTCCGGTGCGGTGGCCGGCGTTAGCGCTGCCACACCGGAGTTGAATCTCCGTTGTTTTTGAAATCTTTTTACACTTTTGGATCGCCTTTTTTGCCCTGAGTTCAAAAATGTTACTCGTTTTCCTTAAAACTTGATAGATCGGTGTAGATCTACATTTAAACTTTTACGGTTTCGAAGTTTTCTTGAATCCTTTTCGAATATAAACCGTTCGTTCTTCGATCTACACCGTTCTGTGTTCGAATGTGATTTGAGACTGGAAATTGAAAACGAAGGAGGAAAATGAGTTGACCTCAGTGTAAATCGAAGAAACGAACGGTGAATAACGGAAAACTTCAAGTCTTCTTCTCAGATTCTCTGGTAAGTGTTGAAACCGAAAATAAATCGGTGATTTCTTCGCTTTGATGCACCGGTTTGATTCAATCTACACTTTCTTCTTCTCCGGTTCGATCTGGCTTCGATCCTTCTTCTTCTCACTCTTCGTCTTTGTGATCGCACCTGTTCGTCCTTGAGATGAATTGGTGCTGGAATTGCAGAGAACGCAGTTCAATGATGAAGATTCACCTTCGAATCTCTGAGAACAGCGAAGAAATTGTTCCAATTCGCACTGATTTTGGATTCTGGAAAACTAGGGTTTCATAGTGTTCTTCGTGTTCTTGGTGATTTCTGAAAACGGTTAGGATTTTGATCTTTGGGAGAAGAGAGAGAAATTAGTAAAGTGTTTGTTGAGTTGCCGTGTGATTATTGCCTCTGGTCCTGTGCAATCAGTGATGTGGCCTTTATATAGGTGACATGTGTACTTGATAGCCAATGGAATGTTGACACCTGCACTTGGACTGAAATGGCTCGGCCTTGAACTTGAAATTCTGACTTGGGACCTTTCTGCAATTTTGACGAACTTAAAGGACCAAACTGCAATTTCTGAAAAATAAAGGACTGACCTGCAATTTGATTAAGGGACTGAACTGTAATTTTGAAAAAAGGACTAAAAACAAAAACTTGAAACTTAAAGGACTGAAATGCAAAACTGTAAAAGGACTTAAAATGCAAATAATAATAAAATTTGGTTTAAAATTGGTAAATTGAAAATAACGTAAAGTGAAACCAATAAAAAACACAAGAAGGACTAAAATGAACCAACTACCAAATGAGGTACTTTAAAGTAACCTCTCTCTGTCAAAATTTTGTGTGAAATGACCAAAATGCCCCTAGGGACTAAACTGACTCAAAATGACTCAAGTGCAACTTTTGAAATGGATTTTAACATGGAATTAAAGCAAGAGCTTATACAAACCAATTAAAAAGACTCAGAGACAATTTTCAGGGATAAAAAAGAGTTTGAATGCATGAAATGACTAAAATGCCCTTTCTTATGATTTTTGCAAATAAGACTTGTAGACCAAGATTTTCGGGTGTCAAGCCATTGATTGGACTTGAACCTTCAATCTACCGGACTTTCTCGATTTTATTCTTGGGAAGGGAAAAAGAGATTGAAAAACCCTTTTTGGATCCGGGGGTCGGTTACGATTCGGGAAGGTGTTAGGCACCCGCGTCGTTCACGGTACTCCGTGAGAACCTCTTTCTAACTTTATTTTTATTTGAAAATTTGTTGTTTGAAGTTGAAGTGAAAGAATGGAGGGAGAAGAAGTAGGAGTTTTGGTTATTTTTATTTGATCGATTTGGAAGGAATAAACCCTTGCCTACGTACCCTTTAAAAGGGATCAAAACCACCGTAGTTCACTCTTAAAAATATATTTTTTGTGGGTTGGGTTGATTTTAATTATTTTTGAAAATGATTTTGAGAAGGGTTGCGAGACCTCAAGGTATAGAAGAATAAAATAGAAGTGAGGTTGTTTCATTTTATTTGAGAAATTTAGTCTAAGTTTAATTAAAGCTTCATTGAAAATTTGATTAAGAAAATAAAGGAAAAACCTCTTGGATTTGGATCCAAGGTTTATTAAGAAAGGGATTTGATTTTTGCTTATTTGATTTTTTTTGAGATGAAAATGATTTTTCTAAATAACGGAAAGCTAGCGTAATAGCGTGAAAAGATAAAGCGAGATAAAAGCGATAGGTAAAGTGATAGTGTCGGTGCAAGTGTCGGTGCTTGTGTTACCTACATTATTACAAAAATTCCTAGGTACAATCTATGGCCTCTTTGCCAAGCTACAAACCAATGATAAGAATGTACATCCATTTCCTAGTTATACATACTAATCAATTGAAATAAAAATAAAATGATAAGAAGTATGAATACGTATGCTATGAGTCTAAACAAAAAGAACGAAAATGTTAGCAATTAAGACATAAGATAGGCAATATTATTAATGAGATATTCAAAAGCATTAGGACAAAGTGCAATGATGTTATGATTTATAAAGCAATGCATGGAAGCAAAATTCATAAGTAAAGCCATGAACAAAATATTTAAATATGCATGTGATAAATTTTTTAAAGAAAAGAACTAAAACATAAAACAAGGTATGAAAATTAAAGCTTTAAGGTGTGTGAAATAATGTTTTAAGTATGCTAAAATAATGATAACATGCATGGAGTGATTTTTCCTTTTAAAGCCTAAGAGAAACTAAAAACGAAATACCATGGGACAAAAAGATTACCTAAATAAATAAATTAAATAGGTATATGAAATGGAAGAAACAAATAAGTTAACTAGGCTAAAAATGCATGGAGTAAAACATTTAAAATGCATGAAATCATGTTTTAAACACATTAAAGCAAAAAATATGAAGATTAAAGTATTTCAAGATGTTTGGATGAAAGCCATAAAATAAATTTTAAAGGCATGCATGAGAATAAGTTGTTACATAGACTAGGTACAAAGTGCATGATATGGAAAACATGATTTGAGTTAAAATGCGTGAAAGCATAAAATTAAACAAATTATATGATAAAAGATGTATGGTATGAAAAAAAAAGTTTGGATTAAAATGCATGAAAAAACATAGCTAAGTTTAACACACGTGAAAGGATTTTTTTATGCAACAGTGGGGTGCAGCAGTTAAGCAAGGGGGTGTAACACAGTAACCAGGAAAACAAAGCAGCAAATATTGGGCCCGCAGCTGGGTATAGACAGATGGAGCGGGTCAACCAAGCTGGACCGGTTCAGGAACGGGTCGGTTCAACCGAACCAGTCCAGCAAGAGCAAAATAGAAAACGGTTTATAGCTTCTTCTTCTCAAACAACCAAATCTAGGACCGCTTCTCTTTCTTTCTACTCTTAAACCTTCATTTTTTTGAAGATCTTCATACACACACAGGAATAGCAGCTTATTAAAACAATAATAATAACGAACGCATACCTCAATCCAGATCAAACTCCTGGTTGTTTCTTCCAGTGATCCTTTTCGTCCTTCTCTCTTTTGAATCGAAAACAGACCCTGTTGGTGCTCTCTCTTCTTCACGAATCCGACTCAGCGCTGCTTTAAACACGTCGAATCAATTTGTATTTGAAACTATATCGATTCCCTCCTTCCTTTTGTCTGGATCGGTTTGATCTATCATTGCTGCCTGTTGATTTCAGTTTTGGCTTGCGTGACTCGGTTGACGACTCAGTTGAGTTGTTGGCCGAGTTGGTGTTGTTTGATTTGCAGAGAGGAAACGTGTTGTTTTGGCCTGTGTGAGCCGATTTAGTGTTGAGTGATGTTGTGAGTTCAGTTTGCTTGCTTGAGTGAGAGGAAACTATATCGATTTGCAGAGAGGATAGTGGTGAAACCAAATTGCTTATAGGAGTTTGTATGATGGTTTTGTGTTGTTAGGTTGTAGATGCCGATTGTGATTCTCGGAACCAGGGAAGATGGGCTGTTGTTGAAATTGCAAAGGAAGATGACGATGATGAATTGGAATGTACTACCAGTGGTGGATTTGGTTCAAACTTGTATGGGTTGTATGGAGGATTTGGAATTGTGTGGTTGATTTGGGATGAACCAGTGTTGGTTTTGATGGAAATGGTTGTTTGATGTTATGAATTTCGATCCAATCTGGAAATGGTTTTTGTTGTTAGTGTTTGAACCAAAACGATGGCGTCTACTTGAATTCTTGGTGGAAATTGCTTTGAATGGTTATGTGAGGGTTGAGGCCGAAATTGAGCTTGGTGGTGTTAGTTGTATGTTCTTTGAAATTGGTAGTTTACTGGTTGTTCATGAAGCTATGTTTCCAGAATTTTTTTTTTATTGTGAAAGAGAAGATAGAATTTTTTTTGTTGATTTTTTTTGTGAAGCTGCCGCTTTTTGCAAGTGTCTCTGTAGAATTCTGTGCAGCTCTCCTGCCAATGATTGGAATGATACTATATATAGTGACTAACTAGGTTAAAAAGGATGAATGGACTAAATACTAAACTACCCTTAATGAAACTTGGAGAGAAAGAAAATGCTTGGGATGCTCTTTGGACCACTACCAATGTAACAAGTGGACTTAAGACAAAACAAATTGTTGATAAAAACAAAATAAAAATGACATTAAAAGCAAAAAGAATAAATGGTAAAAATGAAATAAAATAAAATAGAGTTGTAAAATAAGATAAAAATAATAATAAAAAGTAATAAAATTTAAAGCTGTCGAAACCTCAACTGGGACGACCAAAACTCGCGGTGTTTTAAAACACGAACAAAACGTTTTAAGCAGTTTAATCATACGGACGAAAGGAATTTACCTAAAAAAAGTTTATTTATCAAAGAAATGAATAAAAGACTTTAAAAGTACGCGTAAAAATTTAAAATACCAAAAAAACAAATAAAGCGATTTCAACTAGATAAAGCGCGAACAAAATTTTACTTGCATGATAAAAGACTTTAAATTGTTAAACAACGACTGAAGAAAATTTAACCGGTTAAGGCGAAAAGAAGAGAAATTGAGCCGTTTTAAAATACGGACAAAAATAGGTAAAAACAGAGCAAAGTGGTCAAAATTTGGGGTATGACAGATGCCCCTATTTAAGTTTCTTCGTCACGAAGATTTGAAAGAAAACTTTTAAATCGATGGGTCGAAGAGACTTAAATACTAAGTACACCGAATTTTGACCAATTGAAAAGCTGAGAATGCGATGAATATAATGATATGAATGCATGCGATGCAAGTATGAATGCAAAGACGACGGAAATAAACTGACTGAGGAACAAACTGATAGGTCACTGGGGAGAAAAGCCTGCCTATTACCAACTGCCGTGATAAAGACGAACATACGGAAGATAAAGCTTGAATTTTACCAACTGCTGTGGTAAAGACGAAAATACAGAAGATAAAGCTTGGAACGGGCAATAAAGCTTAAGACGGAAAATAAAGCTTGAGACGGGAAGTAAAGCTTGTTTATTACCAACAGCCCGTGGTAAAGACGGAGATACAGAAGATAAAGCTTGTCTATTACCAACTGACGCGGTAAAGACGAAAATACAGATGATAAAGCTTGACGGAAAATAAAGCTTGAACAGACGGTAAAGCTTGGAAGATAAAGCTCAGACAGCAAATAAAGCTTAAGACAGGATGTAAAGCTTGAGACGGAAAATAAAGCTCAAGACGGAAAATAAAGCTTATGACGGAGAGTAAAGCTTGAGACGGAAAGTAAAGCTTATCAATTACCAACAACCCATGGTAAGCAATGACAATGCGGAAGATAAAGCTTGGACTGAAAGATAAAGCTCAGACGGGAGATAAAGCTTGTTTATTACCAACTGTCGTGGTAAAGATGAATATACTGATTGGTATCGATAAAGTGATTACTTGATGGGACCTGCCACTTGAACACATACTGATTGGTGACATTTATGGATTAGACACTTTGAGATTGACATCTTGTGTATTGGAGTAAGACGCAGGAAAATAATGCAACTATGCATGAATGATATTTGTATGTGTGCTATGTATGCATGGATGAATGAATGCATGTGAGACTTATTTGACAGTATAATGGTGAGACTGTTGAGACCAGATTGGGCAGGTCCGAAGAAAGTGGCCCGACATCATGTTGCAAGCATCTGACACCCTTCATTGGGGATAACATCCCTGGGGATGAACCAAACACTGACGGGGTAAAGCCCTTCAAACCACAGATGGGGTAAAGCCCGCATTCTTAACCATTGATGGGGTGAAGCCCGCATTCTTAACCATTGATGGGGTGAAAACCCAAATTCAAACCAAGCTGATGGGGTAAAGCTCATATTCAAACCAAACTGATGGGGTAAAGCCCATATTCAAGCCAACTAATGGGGTCAAGACCCATAATCACCTACTAAAGGGGGGAAGGGTCCAATAACCAATTACTGAAAAGAGAATGCCCCATAACCAAACCGCTTGAAGGGATAACAACCCATTGATCATACTGCTGAGGGGAGAACAACCCATTGATCATACTGCTGAAGAGGTACCAAATACCAACCCATTAATTGAAACACTGAAGAGGTAACGAACTCTTTAATCAGGCCACTGAAGATGTAACACATCAACTCAACCACTGGAGGGGTAACAACCCAGTAATCATACCGCGAAGGGGTAACGACACATTAACTATACCGCTGATGGGATACAACCCAACAAACAAAACTGCTGATGGGGATATGACCCAATATAATGTTTCAGTTGATGATGAAGTAATCATTCCTTGGGGTAAAGCCCGCCAATCAGAAACCTGACAGAAGTCGCCATCTCTTGAGATAAAAACCCATCAATCAAACCACATGCAAAAGATGTCATTGATCGAACCACAGCCAGCAGTCACTATCAATCAAAGCACTGGAAGATGACGCCATTTCTCAATCCACAGACAGAAGTTGTCATTTCCCGGGATAAAAACTCATCAATCAAAGTCTGGCAGAAGTCGCCATTTGTAAGCTAGCACAAAGTGCATTCTTCCATTTAACCCCCTTGAAATTGTGATGCCTCTGTCTTTGCGTTTTTTTTTTGTTCATTTTTTGTATTGTTTTTTTTTGAATCCCTAATTTTTGCCTGGACCGCCCTTTCGGGTTTTCAATCCACCGGGAATATACTTCTTTTTTGTTTGCCCCTAATTTTTGCCTGGACTGCCCTTTCGGGTTTTCAATCCACCGGGACGCTCATTTTTGCCTAAGCCGCCCTTTCGGATTTTTAACTTAGCGAGCTTTTTTTTCTGTATTCTTCTTTTTTTCTCTTTTTTTTTTTGACAGAGGTCATCTCACAACTTTTGGTCATGTTTACCTTGCAGAGTTTAACTGTCCTTGAGACGAATGTTGATGTATGTTTCTACTACTCATAAGTTCAAAGAAGATGTACCTGTTGTTTATGCTTTTCAAAAGACGATTAAAAAAAGTTTTAAATTTTTGCTTTGAGTATTCACATCAAAAATAGAAGAAAATTATGCAAACAGAATAACTGAGAATTTCAAATAAATGGGCACATGCTCAAATTAGATGTAAAAAGGGTGGTGACCTGCCAAAGGCGTGGCTCCACAGATTTTAAAAGTTTGGAAAATGGTAATTATATGGGAAAGGTACATTGAACACAATAACCGCTATGCTCCCTAACAACTTTGAATTCCACTGTTCCGAGTCTTTGACCTGCAGATGCTTTATGTCGGGAGTCCTTTGACAGTTAAGATGCCCCAGATGAATCATACTTGATTTGATGAAGATGCCTTGCCATAAGTCGGAAGTCTTTTGACGACTGGAATGCCCCAAGTGAGTCATGTCCGACCAGATGCAGTTACTTTGTCATAATCCTTAACTTTTGCATAGGTCGCCCTTGCGGGTTTCAACCTATCAGGATAAACACATTTTTCTTTTTTTGTCTCTAACTTTTGCATGGACCGCCCTTTCGGGTTTTCAATCCATCGAGACGCTCTTTTTTGCCTAAGCCGCCTTTTCTGGTTTGCGACTTATCGAGCTTTTCAGCTTTTTTTTTTTGCATGTCTCTAACTTTTGCCTGGACCGCCCTTTCGGGTTTTCAGTCCATCGAGACGCTCTTTTTTTTTGAGCCTTTTCATTTTAACAAAGCATTTCTTGACTGCACTGGTATTCATATGACATATAAGTTTACCACCATTCTTTGTAATTTGGCATCCATTTGCCCCTGACATCAGGTAACATATTTTTGAGCATAAAGCCATATTCTTGAAATTCACGGGGACGAGCCTTCTTTGTTGAGTACTTGATATAACTGTCTGTGGCGCACGACAATAACATTTTTGAATTCAACCCAGCTTTAGCTTTCATTGGAAACTCTGTTGACAGGACTTTGACCTCCATGTGGAGCATTGCCTTTATATTGTATACTGAGGGATGGTGGGGGGGTTGCCCCTGTTGAAGTGTGCACTTGAAGTATAACATCCCTGCAAGGCAGATGGTAGCATCTCGTGCCAGTCCTTGTACATGAAAGTCCTCTTCTGGACAATCTTTCTTGATATTCACAGCTTCAATGGCCAAGATGCCCCAGTAGGCGAGAAATCACATTGGAAACTTCTTCTTCATACTCCTCTTCAGTCTCGGATACAAGGAACTCAAAGTTGAGAGAGAGTACAGGGTTTAAGTGTTCAACGGGTTTATTAATGCATGATTTGATTATTGATATAAACATTATGATTATGCAAATATGTGGAAATGATTTAAAGAAAAGAATTTTTGGTTTTTTGTATTACCATCTTTCCAGAAAAAGCACAAAATAAAAACAAAGTCGGGATCAAAGCGACATTTTAATTAATGATGAAAATACATAAAGCAAAAAGCCCTAAATAAATTCACTTCCGTCTCGGGTGGGACGAAAGGATTTTTTTTTTGAAAAACATAAAGCAACAAACAAACATATTAATTAAACAGATGAGTAGTAGAAATAAACATCAACAAAGACCCAAATGCAGCTAAACATTCCATGTACCAACATCAGGTTCCACGATCCGATAACAGATTAACTTGCACCTTCAAATTCAAAACTCTTCAAAAGGTATGAGATTTTTCTGGATCAACTTCTGAACTATCTTCTGCAATGCACAACAGCGCTCAATATCATGACCTGGTGCCCCTTGATGGAAAGCACAAAAGTGGTCGGGCCTGTACCGGGATGTCAATTTTGCTGGCACTGGAAGAGGTGCCTTGGTATAGACCAAATTCCTTTCAAGCAACTTTGGAAGCAACTCTGCATACTTCATGGGAATGGGATCGACCTGTTTCCTTGAAGTCTGTTGTTGATATTGCTGAAACTGAGGATGATAAACCGGATTTTGAACGGTATTGGTGATGGGCTTAATAGCAGCAACAGAGTGAGAAATCAAATACTGTTATTGACTTTGTTGAAATTGGGGCTGATAACCCGGATTTTGAACAGCATTGATGGGCCTAACAGCGGCAACAGAGTGAGAAACCAAATACTGTTGTTGACTTTGTTGAAACTGGGGCTGATAACCCGGATTTTGAACAGCATTGATGGGCCTAACAGCGGCAACAGAGTGTGGAGCCAGATGTTGTTGCTGAAGTAACACCTTTATATCCGGGTCTTCGAAGAACTCGGTGTTATTTTCACTCAACTTCTGAACTTCTTCCTTCAATGCGTAACACTACTCAGTGTCATGGCCTGGTGCCCCTTGATGGAAATCACATTTGAGATCAGGGCAATACCAAAATGGCAGCGGATTCGGCACCCAATGAAGTGGCCTGGTTTGAACAAGTTCCGTTTTAAGCAAGATGGGAAGCAAAGTTGCGTATTTGATAGGAATTGAGTCAAACTGCGATGCTTTCCGAGTCTGATTTTGAAGAATAAGTTGCTGAGGAGCCCAGTTCTGGGAAGTAAACGGCTGAGGAGCCTGATTCTGGGAAGTAAATGGCTGAGGCTGTTGAGGAACCTATTGTCGAGGTCGTTTCATGCACATTGGCTGACATAATGGCTGAGACTTTTGCCGAACAAGCGGTGAATCCTTTGCAGCCATCAATGAAGATACTAGGCTAGTTAACCTCTCTACCTCAGCCCGAAGTGTTGTTACCTCTCCTCGAAGCTTGTGAACCTCTTGCTTAAGTTGATCCACCTTTTGCGTTTGTACGAGTGTCTGCATATGCGAGCCGAACTTGGATGAAGACATCGGACCACTTTACCGATGGATTGAGCTCTTTAGACAGAAACAAGGTATGAGACACAGACTAGAAACTATGAATGCAACATGATGCATGATATGTTTATGCAAAGAATGTACAAATTTTTTTGTTATCGAAGGATTTATCAAGGTAAATTGTAAACATTACAGGTGAACATGGTTTCATTTTGAAGATTTGTAAAGATATTGCAATAGGTTTCCTTTTCCAAAAGGTAGGAACGAACCCAAGGAAGAAGTTCTTAACAAAAGCAAAAGCTTTGGTAAGATTTTTGAATTTGTATCGCTTGGTGTTCATTCTTACAAAGGTCCATTCCTTCGATGCTTACGAAAAACTTGGTTAAATCCTTCAATATTTTTTTAATGGATGAAAAAAAGGTTTATGGATGAATGCATGTATGCATGATTATACATAGAATACATGATGAGGTTTAAGGTATACAATGTTGGAGCTTAAGGGATACAACGGCATTTGGTAAGGACTATGGTTTCCATTTGCACAAGTAACAAGGGTTCTACCAAGGTTCCCGAATTACAACCGCCACAGAACTTTATCGGATACCGAGACAACACCCGGTCCGACAACGTTCGTAGGAAAGTCTAGTTCGAGTGTAGCATTGCAAGTAGACTAATACCGAGACATCACCCGGCTTAGCCACCGCACTACATCCTAAAAAAGGCCAAGATGGGTTAAGGGTTACTAAAGGTCCTTAGCGTACAAACGGAAACTTAAAAGCAATAGAGTCTAAGCGTGACAACACCCGCCGACATATATCACTTTTAAGCTCCTCCGCCAAGTGTGGTTATCTCACATGTAACAAGACACGAGAATACTCTCGGTATGCCACTATGAGTTTACCACTCCTATCTTATGTTTCGTTCAAGCCCGGGTATAGAGCTTATTTTCTCACCCCTCACGTAACAAAGTAAAAATATATACAAAATAATAAAGCATAAAAGATAAAGGAAGAAAGGTGGGTTTAACCCGCATAGGATCCCCAGTGAAGTCGCCATTTTGTAGACCAAGATTTTCGGGTGTCAAGCCATTGATTGGACTTGAACCTTCAATCTACCGGACTTGCTCGATTTTATTCTTGGGAAGGGAAAAAGAGATTGAAAAACCCTTTTTGGATCCGGGGGTCGGTTACGATTCGGGAAGGTGTTAGGCACCCGCGTCGTTCACGGTACTCAGTGAGAACCTCTTTCTAACTTTATTTTTATTTGAAAATTTGTTGTTTGAAGTTGAAGTGAAAGAATGGAGGGAGAAGAAGTAGGAGTTTTGGTTATTTTTATTTGATCGATTTGGAAGGAATAAACCCTTGCCTACGTACCCTTTAAAAGGGATCAAAACCACCGTAGTTCACTCTTAAAAATATATTTTTTGTGGGTTGGGTTGATTTTAATTATTTTTGAAAATGATTTTGAGAAGGGTTGCGAGACCTCAAGGTATAGAAGAATAAAATAGAAGTGAGGTTGTTTCATTTTATTTGAGAAATTTATTCTAAGTTTAATTAAAGCTTCATTGAAAATTTGATTAAGAAAATAAAGGAAAAACCTCTTGGATTTGGATCCAAGGTTTATTAAGAAAGGGATTTGATTTTTGCTTATTTGATTTTTTTTGAGATGAAAATGATTTTTCTAAATAACGGAAAGCTAGCGTAATAGCGTGAAAAGATAAAGCGAGATAAAAGCGATAGGTAAAGTGATAGTGTCGGTGCAAGTGTCGGTGCTTGTGTTACCTACATTATTACAAAAATTCCTAGGTACAATCTATGGCCTCTTTGCCAAGCTACAAACCAATGATAAGAATGTACATCCATTTCCTAGTTATACATACTAATCAATTGAAATAAAAATAAAATGATAAGAAGTATGAATACGTATGCTATGAGTCTAAACAAAAAGAACGAAAATGTTAGCAATTAAGACATAAGATAGGCAATATTATTAATGAGATATTCAAAAGCATTAGGACAAAGTGCAATGATGTTATGATTTATAAAGCAATGCATGGAAGCAAAATTCATAAGTAAAGCCATGAACAAAATATTTAAATATGCATGTGATAAATTTTTTAAAGAAAAGAACTAAAACATAAAACAAGGTATGAAAATTAAAGCTTTAAGGTGTGTGAAATAATGTTTTAAGTATGCTAAAATAATGATAACATGCATGGAGTGATTTTTCCTTTTAAAGCCTAAGAGAAACTAAAAACGAAATACCATGGGACAAAAAGATTACCTAAATAAATAAATTAAATAGGTATATGAAATGGAAGAAACAAATAAGTTAACTAGGCTAAAAATGCATGGAGTAAAACATTTAAAATGCATGAAATCATGTTTTAAACACATTAAAGCAAAAAATATGAAGATTAAAGTATTTCAAGATGTTTGGATGAAAGCCATAAAATAAATTTTAAAGGCATGCATGAGAATAAGTTGTTACATAGACTAGGTACAAAGTGCATGATATGGAAAACATGATTTGAGTTAAAATGCGTGAAAGCATAAAATTAAACAAATTATATGATAAAAGATGTATGGTATGAAAAAAAAAGTTTGGATTAAAATGCATGAAAAAACATAGCTAAGTTTAACACACGTGAAAGGATTTTTTTATGCAACAGTGGGGTGCAGCAGTTAAGCAAGGGGGTGTAACACAGTAACCAGGAAAACAAAGCAGCAAATATTGGGCCCGCAGCTGGGTATAGACAGATGGAGCGGGTCAACCAAGCTGGACCGGTTCAGGAACGGGTCGGTTCAACCGAACCAGTCCAGCAAGAGCAAAATAGAAAACGGTTTATAGCTTCTTCTTCTCAAACAACCAAATCTAGGACCGCTTCTCTTTCTTTCTACTCTTAAACCTTCATTTTTTTGAAGATCTTCATACACACACAGGAATAGCAGCTTATTAAAACAATAATAATAACGAACGCATACCTCAATCCAGATCAAACTCCTGGTTGTTTCTTCCAGTGATCCTTTTCGTCCTTCTCTCTTTTGAATCGAAAACAGACCCTGTTGGTGCTCTCTCTTCTTCACGAATCCGACTCAGCGCTGCTTTAAACACGTCGAATCAATTTGTATTTGAAACTATATCGATTCCCTCCTTCCTTTTGTCTGGATCGGTTTGATCTATCATTGCTGCCTGTTGATTTCAGTTTTGGCTTGCGTGACTCGGTTGACGACTCAGTTGAGTTGTTGGCCGAGTTGGTGTTGTTTGATTTGCAGAGAGGAAACGTGTTGTTTTGGCCTGTGTGAGCCGATTTAGTGTTGAGTGATGTTGTGAGTTCAGTTTGCTTGCTTGAGTGAGAGGAAACTATATCGATTTGCAGAGAGGATAGTGGTGAAACCAAATTGCTTATAGGAGTTTGTATGATGGTTTTGTGTTGTTAGGTTGTAGATGCCGATTGTGATTCTCGGAACCAGGGAAGATGGGCTGTTGTTGAAATTGCAAAGGAAGATGACGATGATGAATTGGAATGTACTACCAGTGGTGGATTTGGTTCAAACTTGTATGGGTTGTATGGAGGATTTGGAATTGTGTGGTTGATTTGGGATGAACCAGTGTTGGTTTTGATGGAAATGGTTGTTTGATGTTATGAATTTCGATCCAATCTGGAAATGGTTTTTGTTGTTAGTGTTTGAACCAAAACGATGGCGTCTACTTGAATTCTTGGTGGAAATTGCTTTGAATGGTTATGTGAGGGTTGAGGCCGAAATTGAGCTTGGTGGTGTTAGTTGTATGTTCTTTGAAATTGGTAGTTTACTGGTTGTTCATGAAGCTATGTTTCCAGAATTTTTTTTTTATTGTGAAAGAGAAGATAGAATTTTTTTTGTTGATTTTTTTTGTGAAGCTGCCGCTTTTTGCAAGTGTCTCTGTAGAATTCTGTGCAGCTCTCCTGCCAATGATTGGAATGATACTATATATAGTGACTAACTAGGTTAAAAAGGATGAATGGACTAAATACTAAACTACCCTTAATGAAACTTGGAGAGAAAGAAAATGCTTGGGATGCTCTTTGGACCACTACCAATGTAACAAGTGGACTTAAGACAAAACAAATTGTTGATAAAAACAAAATAAAAATGACATTAAAAGCAAAAAGAATAAATGGTAAAAATGAAATAAAATAAAATAGAGTTGTAAAATAAGATAAAAATAATAATAAAAAGTAATAAAATTTAAAGCTGTCGAAACCTCGACTGGGACGACCAAAACTCGCGGTGTTTTAAAACACGAACAAAACGTTTTAAGCAGTTTAATCATACGGACGAAAGGAATTTACCTAAAAAAAGTTTATTTATCAAAGAAATGAATAAAAGACTTTAAAAGTACGCGTAAAAATTTAAAATACCAAAAAAACAAATAAAGCGATTTCAACTAGATAAAGCGCGAACAAAATTTTACTTGCATGATAAAAGACTTTAAATTGTTAAACAACGACTGAAGAAAATTTAACCGGTTAAGGCGAAAAGAAGAGAAATTGAGCCGTTTTAAAATACGGACAAAAATAGGTAAAAACAGAGCAAAGTGGTCAAAATTTGGGGTATGACAAGACTGAAATAAAATGCAGAGAAGTATGCAATTGATCAGAGACAATTTCAAATGACTTGATATGCAAGAAAAACCTTTGTGTGGTTTCAAATACAAGAAAATATAGACAAAATCACAATTGAAAATATTTTTAAAACAAAAATAGCAAAATTGGCAGATAAAGCAGGGTGAAATATCAGAGTAAAACAATAGCAAATTGGCAATCTTTTAAAAGTCAAAAGACCATATCAGAGATGAAAAAGCATTTTGAGCAAGTATTTTTAGGTCCAAAATTAGGGTATAACAGCTGCCCCTATTTAAGTTTCTTTGTCCGGAGGGTCAAGAGACGAAGTCTTTGATTTGACGGGACGAAGATACTTTAATATTAACATTACACTGTTTTTGGACGTAAAAATACGCTTTCACATTTTCAAAACCATGCATGCCATGAAACATTTTGATTATAAATGCAAGACAAACAACTGGAGTCTACAGAGCATGTCGTATCACTGGGGATCTAGGTAGACGTTAACAGGGTAGACAAACCAGGGGACAAAAGGCAAGTACAAGCTGATCTTTGGAGCGAACTAGCCACTTGACCAAGTAATACAAACAAAAAGTGGGTACAAGCTGTTCTTTGGATCGAACTTGCTACTTGACTGGGGATAGAAGTACAAGACAGGTACAAGCTGTTCTTTGGATCGAACTTGTCACTTGACCGGAAAAATAGACATATAGGCAGATACAAGCTGTTCTTTGGATCAAACTTGCTACTTGATCAATAACACAAACAGATAGATAGGTACAAGCTGTTCTTTGGATCGAACTAACCACTTAACCAGAAACATAGGCAAAAAGGCAGATACAAGCTGTTCTTTGGATCGAACTTGCTGCTTGATCAATATCACAACATGTAGGTAGGTGCAAACTGTTCTTTGGATCGAACTTGTCGTTTGACTGATAACAAAACATAAGTCGGGTACAAACTGTTCTTTGGATCGAACTTGTCGTTTGACCGGAAACACAGGCATATAAGCAGGTACAAGCTGTTCTTTGGATCGAACTAGCCACTTGACCAATAACAAAACATATAGCAAGATACATGGAAAACTTGATTTAGCAAGATGTAAATTGAGAGTAGATTGACATTGACTTGATTCGAAGATAGACATGACCATTATCAAAGACCCAGAAGCAAATTGAGAGTGGATTTAACATTGACGGAGACATTGAATTGAATTGAAAGTTGACGTTGAAAGAAAGATTGAAAGTTGAGATTAACAGAGACACCAACACAGACATAGACATGGAATTGAATTGAGAGTTTAACAGAGACCTAGACATAGGCATAGACATAGACATAGACATTGAATTGGGAGTTAAAATTTAATTGAATTGGAAATTGAGAATGAGTTGAATTGAGATTGGAAATGCAACATATATGTACGGTATAACAACTTTACAAATTCATGAGCACATAGAATGCATGATTATGCATGTATGGATGCTTGAAATGCATGATTGGTTTACAATTTGGCAGGGTAGCTTCACAGAAACAGACAAAACATTGGAAGATTGGGCACGTAGTGGCTCGTGCTATAACATATACACATGGAAATCCTCTTTGGAGAGACCATCGTTGAGACTTATCGAGACCATGGCTGAGGGCAATATATCACATCACATATTCAAAAAACTTGTAGAAGAGGGAACCTTGGAAGATTCTTTGATACAGGTCGCCGCTGCTAGGCGTGTCAGTGCTGGGTAAACATTGGATGTTCGCATCTGTGGTCAATGTTTTTCATATCATTTTTCATTCTTTCATCTTTCAATCCCATTTTTGCCTGAACCGCCCTTTCGGGTTTTCGATCCACCGGGAATAAATTCTTTTCATTGCCCCATTTTAGCCTGAATTGCCTTCATAGGTTGTCAATCAGCGGGGTGCTCATTTTTGCCTAAGCCGCCCTTTCGGGTTTTCGACTTAGCGAGCTTTTAATTTGCGTTTTTCCATTTTTCATTTTCATTTTTCATTCTGTTTTTTCATTCTTGCCATTGACCACAGATCATCCTGGGGAATAACCTGCTCGTAACATGTATTGAAATAGACATTGACACACATTTATTCATGCATGTTTCACTGGAATGTACCCTGTTGCTCAGGTTTGCTTTCAAAATAGACAGAAAAAGGTTTTTCAATTTTCAAAGATGTTTGTTTCAAACATTGACTTTATCAAATAAAATGAAAATATTTTGTATATAGCATTGAAAATAGAAAGAAAATAGAATTTCAAACAAAAGCACAGGCTCAAATTGATGTAGAGGAGTGAAAGTCAGCCAAAGGCATAACTCCACGGACTTACAAAGCTTGGAAAATGGTAATTTTATTGGTTGGTGATACATTGAGCACGATGACCACTACATTTCATAGAAATTTTGAATTCACAAGTACAGAAGCTTCTGATGAAGACGATCATTGACAGCTGCAGATGCCCCAAGGGGTGATGGTGATTTGCCAGATATAGTTACTTGTCTTTTATATCAATCTCATTTTTGCATGAACCGCCCTTTCGGGTTTTCGGCTCATCGAGACGCTCATTTTTGCCTGAGTTGCTGATGACATGCTGTCATTACGTAATTTTTAGGACTTATTTTGACATTTTGATAGAGTTCTAAGCAACATTAAGTGTCCAGGAGCAGTTAAAAGCATCAAATTTGGAAGAACTAGAATGAAGCCATCGTACTGCGATTTGCTAATCGCAATACGATTTCTTGAAGTCAGAGAGCATGTTTTTTGAGGAGTTGGATCGCAATACGATCCATCCAATCGTGATACGATTTCAAGAAGGGCTTTTAAGGAAATTAGGGTTCAAAGAGGCCATCGTGGTACGATTTTCAAATCGTGGTGCGATTTTGGGCGATCCAGAAGTTGCCTATTTATGCTCATCTCACTCTCAAACATAGGGGTTACGATTTTGGAGAGCTAAAGTGCGATTTTAACACCCAGAAGGCTGCAGCGGAGAGGATTTCATCATCTCTAACCCAGTTTATGTATGTTTTAATTCTTCCATTGATTATGCTATTTGTAAACTCAATTATGAGTAGCTAAATCTCTTAGAGATTAGGTCGGAGATGAACCTATGTAATCCTAATTGATCATATGTTGCTGTGAAACTCTATTGTTTATTAATGAATTTCTAGTCTTTATTCAATTCAATTGTTCTTAATGCTTTTTATATCCTGATCAAATATAAACATGATTTTGTGAGATCGAATGACTACTGACTATAGCTTTCGACTTAGACCTAATTGAATTGTTCTAATAAACATGGTTAGTCTAGGAATGGATAATCGTTTGTTAGTGATATTAGGTTAACGTTCATAAAACCTTCAAGGATTATTAGACCACCTAAGGAATTAGGGGCTGTAGTTTAAGAAGAGGGTCCTAACTCAAGGGATTGATTATGGCTAATTTGTTAACTATCGTGAAACTAGAAAATCATTAGTAACAATAGGTGCAGTAACCAATTAGGGGAAACATAGAGGATTCGAAGACCTGATCTCATCTCTCTCCATATTTTCTTAATCAAATCTATTCTTTTTTATTTGATTTCTTAAAATCAAACCAAATCTACTGCCTAGTGGCAAAACAAAATAAACTTTTATACATCCTAATTTTATAACGCAATTGAATTATTGAAGTTAAAAACAGTCCTCGTGGGATCGATATTTTTACTACTTAGATAGTATTTGGTGCACTTGCCAGAGATCTATCAAGTTTTTGGCACCGTTGCCGGGGACTGTTGATTTATTTCAACAAGGCAATTACGTTATAATTTAGGATTTCTGCAATTTAATTTTCTGTTTTTAATTTTTATTTTTCTGTTTTAGTATTCATTTGATTACTTTGCGTTGTGCAGTGCTACTAAGGTATTTTGCTGTTTATGCGAGGTAAAGTGAGCGCCGACGATCTCGAATTCAATCCAGAAATTGAAAGGACTGCTAGAGCACTCCGGAAAGCTGTCCGGTTGCGAAGGTTAGCTCATTCCGTTCCACCGGGTGTTCGAGAACAAATACCGGAGCCACTCTCAACTGAATCTGAAACATCTGCTTCTCCTAAATCTGCTATCATGGGAGAACCTGCAGCTAGACCTAAGCTAGGAGACTACGGGTTAGCCACTCATCGCGGTCAACTGACCCATACTTTTCAACCAGCTAACCCCGTTGCTTTCGACATCAAGACAATTGTCCTCAACGGTTTGAGGGACAAGCAATTCGATGGGACTGAAGCTATGAGTCCTCATGAACACTTGAGCCGCTTTGCTGAAACTTGTGAATTTTGTGTGCAACCAGCCACCGTGACTGAAGCACAAAAGAAGCTAAGGCTATTTCCTTTCACCTTGACGGGAAGAGCAAAAGATTGGTTGCTAACAATTCCAAACAGGACTGTCCAAACATGGGAAGAGTTAGAGCTGAAGTTCTTGGAGAAATATTTCCCTATGTCTAAATATTGGGAAAAGAAGATGGAGATCTCTAACTTCAAGCAAGGAGAAGGTGAATCATTGTATGATGCTTGGGAGCGATTCAACTTGCTTCTTAAAAGATGCCCAAACCACGAGTTCACCGAGAAACAATACCTCCAAATCTTTACTGAGGGGGTGACACCAAACACTAGAATGTTCTTAGATGCTTCCGCGGGAGGTAGTCTCAAAAGCAAAACTGATCATGAAGTTCAAGCTCTAATTGAAAACATGGCTGGCAATGAGTATCGTGATCAAGCTAAGAAGAAAGAAAGAGGAGTGTTTGGGGTAAGTGAGCAAACTGCTATCCTTGCTAACCAAGCAGCTATGAACAAACAAATTGAAGCTCTAACTAAGGAGTTTCAAGGTTTCACTTTGGCTCATAAGCAACAACAAGTAGCTGCAATCAAGTGTGACTTATGTGGTGAAGAACATCCCAATGATGAGTGTGTTCCAGAAGGATCAAGTGAAGAAGCCAACTTCATGGGAGGTTATCAAAGGCAAAATCAATACTACAATTCAGGCATCAACAAGCATCCTAATCTAAGCTACTCAAATAACAACGCTTTGAACTCTCAGATGCTCACTCCTCCACAACAAAGAAAGCCATCAGCTCTTGAAGAAACTATGATGAATTTTGTGAAGATGACTCAAGGCAACTTTGAGGAGATGAAGAAGAGTCAAGAAGCTGAAAGGAAGAACAACGAAGCCTCCAGGAAGATGCTTGAAACTCAACTGCGGCAATTAGCTAAGCAATTGGCTGAACAAAACAAAGGCGGATTCTCAGGTAATACTAAAGAAAACCCTAAGAATGAGTCTTGTAATGCTATTGAATTGAGGAGCAAAAAGGTTTTGACACCTTTAGTTCCAAAAGCTCCAAAGAAGGTTGATGATGTAGTAGTTGAAGTGGAGGAAGATGGTGAAGTTGAAAAGAATAATGAGGGCGTAGTTGAAAAAGAAAATGATCATGGAGTAGTTGAAAATGAAAGGAAGAAAAAAATAGAGGGAGAAAAAAGTGAGAAATTGATAGATGAAGATTCAATCTTGAGGAAGTCGAAGAGTCAAATTCTGAAAGATGGAGATAAGCCACAAGTTATTCCATCATATGTGAAGCTTCCATATCCCCACCTATCCAAGAAGAAGGAAAAGGACGAGGGTCAATTTAAGAAGTTCATGCAACTTTTCTCACAACTTCAGGTGAATATTCCTTTCGGTGAAGCTCTTGATCAAATGCCGTTGTATGCTAAGTTCATGAAAGACTTGTTGACTAAAAGAAGGAAGCCTAAGGATGATGAGAACATAGCACTTTCTGAAAATTGTAGTGCTATTCTTCAAAAGAAGCTGCCACCTAAGTTGAAGGATCCTGGTGCTTTCACTATCCCTTGTTCCATTTGACCGGTAGACATTGGTAGAGCTTTATGCGATTTGGGAGCAAGTATCAACTTAATGCCTCTTTCAATGATGAAGAAACTGAAGTGTGGGGAGCCAAAACCAACAAGAATGACCATTACTTTAGCTGATCGGTCAATCTCTTATCCTTTCGGTATACTTGAAGATGTGTTAGTGAAGGTAAATGACTTGGTGTTCCCAGCAGATTTTGTGGTCTTAGATATGGCTGAAGATGAAGACATGCCACTCATTCTAGGAAGACCTTTCCTTGCAACTGGTCGTGCTTTGATTGATGTTGAACGTGGAGAGTTAATGTTGAGATTCCACAATGAGCAGGTAGTTTTCAATATCTTTGAGGCAATGAAGCACCAAGATGAGAATCCCAAGTGTTACCGGATTGACGTTGTGGAAGAAACAGTCGAAGATAAATCCCTTGAATCTCAACCTATTCAATCTACGGAGGTGGAAAGTGTGAAATCTATAGACAGAAAAGAAGTGATTGAAGATGTTGGAATAATAGAGGGTGTTAAGCTACTGGAAGTAAGCAAAGAACAGATGCAACAACAATCATCAGGAGACATCCGTGACAACAAGTATGGGGGATTGACAACCGGTAACAATGAAACAAAGACTACTACCACTGGTCCAGGTGGTAAATTTGCTTATAAGAGGATTCCCTGTGGGATGCGTAATGGGCCGGCTGCTTTTCAATGGTGTATGCTTTCAATTCTCTCTGATACTTTAGAAAGAATTAGGAGGTACTGTGACGAAGGGTTGGCAAGAAACAAACCTGTTGATGAAGCTGTGGACCTAAGGAAGTCTGGTGCACAAGGAACTTATAAGGGTAAGGGACGAAAGCTGAAAAGGTACCGAAGGAGGGTTCCCAAATAATGAAGAGGGAGAGACATCAACTGATCCTTAGGGATCGTCATCAGTCAAGCTAGTGACGATAAAGAAGCGATGGGTGGGAGGCAACCCACTGATTTATTTTCAGGTATAATTTATTGCTTTCATCTTTTAATTTTTCTTTTACAACAAAACACAAAACAGGCAGAGGACTTCCTAAAATTTTTTAAAAATGTGTGCAAGCCCTGCCAGGAAGATTGTAATACAATACTGATGTTGTATCACAGTCTCCCTTTCCAAGAATAATTATTTTTCAAAAGTAGAAGTCCAGAAAAAATTTTAAATTTTAAAATATTGGCATTCTGACTTTACAACATCGCATTACGATTGTAAAATCGTAGTACGATGGTGAAGTCAAACACCTGGACTTTGACTTTTGAAATCGTATTACGATTGGGGTATCGTGATACGATCAATGGAAAAATTTTGCACCCTTTCTGTTTCAGACAAATCGCACTACGATGGGATAATCGCATTACGATGGCATCAAGAATTTGAAAAAAATAACCGTTACAAACTGAAATCGTAATACGATTATACAATCGCAGTACGATTTTATCAGGCTCTATAAAAACCCAGCAGTTTCCAGCACCAACCATTCGACCCTTTTTCCTAGTGTTACTCTGCCCAAATTTCTCCAGAAACCCTGACCACGAAATTCATCCCTTTTCTACCAATTTTTCATCTTCCTAACACTTCCCAACATCAATTCCTTCAACAACCTTCATTTTCATCCACATAATCCAACATATTCATCCTACCCTTTTCACCAAATCATCCAATTTTCATCAATGGCACCCAAACAACAACCACCCTCCAAACCATTGACCCGTCAATAATCCAAGCCTAAGAAAACAACCACCCAACCTTCATCTAGCCAAAACAAACGCAAACGAACCCCCGTTCCACCATCCAATGTTAACCGTTTCATTTCCGATGATGCTCGTGCATGGTTTGATTACTGCAAAGGATTCGAGGTTGTAGGGGAGAGGCAGTTTGATGTAGTAAATATCACGAAATACCCAATTTTCGACACAATGCTTCGTGAGAGAGGATGGGAAGAATTGAATAACATGGTACCGGAAGAGAATAACAAGTCTGTTGTGATGGAGTTCTATTCAAACGCTCGTTTCACTGAAACGAAGTATCAGTCGTATGTGCGAGGGAAGGTCATAGATTTTAGTCCTAATATAATCAACAACTTGCTTGGGTTGGTTGCTCCTGAAGAGTGTGCAGTTCGGAGGTTGGAGAGGGAAGCAAAAAGTTGGGGTGATGATCGATGGGCTGAGTTGCTTGCCCAAATGTGTAGGCCAGGGGCTTCATGGAAGAGGGCTAGGATGTTGACATATGCTGAGTTTTTGCCCATTCCAAAGGTGTGGGCCTCTTTTGTTATTCAGACGCTTGAGAGCACATCTTGCTCTTCTGAGATTCCTCTCAAGCGAGTGCTCACTGTTTCTGCTATTCTTGATCAACAACACATTAATGTTGGTGAACTCATCGCCAACAACATTCATATGTTTGCAAAAGGAAACAAGTCGGTCTATGGGCATGGGAGCATGATTAATTGGCTATGTGAGAAGAAGCTGGTGCAAGAATTTGAGGGTGATTTGCATACTCCTACCACTAAGCCTATTACTGACAAGACTATGGATGTCTTGATGAAGAAGTATGCGGAGTATATGCGGGGTAGAAGCGGTGAACCTGAAGCACCACCACAGCAGCAGCCACCACAAATGGAGCATGGAGAGGGCAGTGGTCAGCATGGTTCTTACCCTCCGGTTCATCCTATGGTTCTTGAATACATGTTTAGTTCTGCTAACTGGATGAATGAGACCTCTGATCTCATGTGGGTTAACCGTCCGAGGTTCTCCGCTAAGTTTGCTGCAGAGACACAGATGCATAGGAGGCCTATCACCGGGTCTTATGAGAGGTTTGACAAGTCTAGGGAGTCTATGAATGCTTACTTTGATCGCCAAGAGCGATATGCTGCTTTCATGAAGAAGGAGATCACTGATGATTTCGAAGCAGGAGAGAAGGCAGATGTTGATGACTTCTTTGATGGGATACCCGGAACTGGTGGTGATGATGATGTGGATATGGGACTGGATCACTGAGGGTCCAGCTTTGCTTGTTTTATTGTTTTGTTGTAATTTTTATTTTCTGTTGAACAATTTTATTTCATTCCGTATTGTTTTTATTTCTTGTATTGTCAAAAGTCCGTTGAACTAATTTCCCCTTTTGTGATAAATTTGCACTTGTTTATTATTAACGAATTTGTTTGTTATGTGACCTATTCCAATTTAGTAACAGTTGTTTGATGAAACGGTATTTCAAAAGTTCAAAAGGAGGGGTGACTTGATTCAAAGGCGAAGTGTACGGCGTTGCTAGGTAGTCACATACTCCCAGAAATCTCAGCCATAAGGTTCATTGCCAAATCTTGTTTTTCAATTTACTCATATTTAGATTAGTTTTCTATGCAACTACATTTCTAGAACTTGCATTGTTTCTCTATTATTGATTGGTCTTTGTCAATTACACACTGAGGCAAAAGTGCTTGGTCCTGTGAGCCTTTTGAAGCCTACCCTGATTTTAATTGTTATATTTTATCCTTTTCTTAACCAATTGTGAGCCGGTAGGATTAGAACTTTTTGTTCGGTGACAAACTACATTACAAGCCTAGAGACCTTTAGGACTTGTCCCTTAATGTATTTTCTGAGTTAAGGCATTGTAGGATGTTGCTAAAAATTAAGTTTGGGGTTGCTATTAGAATTTGCAACCAATTAAGTTTGGGGTGGGGGTACTAGAGAATAAGAGAAAAAAAATGAAAGAAAAAGAAATTGTCATGCAAAATACATACAAAAATGGTGTATGAAAAAAAAATGATGAAAAGAAAGGGACAAAACATTGAAAATCCGAGTAACTTCAAACTCGAGTGTCCCTAAATTGTTAAAAATATTCTCTAGTACCTTTGCATTGATTGTTATTCCACAAGGTGAATGATTGAAGGATTGAATTTTGTACTCTAACTTTCGTAGGAATGCCTAACTCAAATTTTGTGTAGCCTACTTATCCAAATATATCCCACCTTTCACCTAAGCCCTGTTATAACCCTAAAGACCTCAAAAGTGTGTAATGATATTGACTTTGATTGATATTTAGAAACTTTTCAAGCGTATGGTAATATGTAGACCTGCATGTCGACTGGTAGAACCCTATTTCATATTGATGCGAGGAGTTGTGAATTGGTGGATGCGAACAAGTCAAACTAGCTCATCTTTAGCTAGAAGGAGAATGAACTTTTGGGTACTATCGTTTTGTCAGGTAACTGTTATTTTACTGTCGTTTGTCACTGTTGCAAGCAAATTCCTTGAGGACAAGGAATGGTTTAAGTTTGGGGTTGTGATGACATGTTGTCATTACGTAATTTTTAGGACTTATTTTTACATTTTGATAGAGTTCTAAGCAACATTAAGTGTCTAGGAGCAGTTAAAAGCATCAAATTTGGAAGAACTGGAATGAAGCCATCGTACTGCGATTTGCTAATCGCAATACGATTTCTTGAAGTCAGAGAGCATGTTTTTTGAGGAGTTGGATCGCAATACGATCCATCCAATCGTGATACGATTTCAAGAAGGGCTTTTAAGGAAATTAGGGTTCAAAGAGGCCATCGTGGTACGATTTTCAAATCGTGGTGCGATTTTGGGCGATCCAGAAGTTGCCTATTTAAGCTCATCTCACTCTCAAACATAGGGGTTACGATTTTGGAGAGCTAAAGTGCGATTTTAACACCCAGAAGGCTGCAGCGGAGAGGATTTCATCATCTCTAACCCAGTTTATGTATGTTTTAATTCTTCCATTGATTATGCTATTTGTAAACTCAATTATGAGTAGCTAAATCTCTTAGAGATTAGGTCGGAGATGAACCTATGTAACCCTAATTGATCATATGTTGCTGTGAAACTCTATTGTTTATTAATGAATTTCTAGTCTTTATTCAATTCAATTGTTCTTAATGCTTTTTATATCCTGATCAAATATAAACATGATTTTGTGAGATCGAATGACTACTGACTATAGCTTTCGACTTAGACCTAATTGAATTGTTCTAATAAACATGGTTAGTCTAGGAATGGATAATCGTTTGTTAGTGATATTAGGTTAACGTTCATAAAACCTTCAAGGATTATTAGACCACCTAAGGAATTAGGGGCTGTAGTTTAAGAAGAGGGTCCTAACTCAAGGGATTGATTTGGGCTAATTTGTTAACTATCGTGAAACTAGAAAATCATTAGTGACAATAGGTGCAGTAACCAATTAGGGGAAACATAGAGGATTTGAAGACCTGATCTCATCTCTCTCCATATTTTCTTAATCAAATCTATTCTTTTTTATTTGATTTCTTAAAATCAAACCAAATCTACTGCCTAGTGGCAAAACAAAATAAACTTTTATACATCCTAATTTTATAACGTAATTGAATTATTGAAGTTAAAAACAGTCCTCGTGGGATCGATATTTTTACTACTTTGATAGTATTTGGTGCACTTGCCAGAGATCTATCAGTTGCGTACAATCTCAGCGAGCTTTTTCATATTCATTTTTTTGTCCCTAACTTTTGCCTGGATCGCCCTTTCGGGTTTTCAATCCACCAGGAAGCGCATTTTTGCCTAGGCCGCCCTTTCGGGTTTTCGACCTACCACGCTGTTCTTTTCATTTTTTAGACAAAGTATTTCTTGACTATATCGGCATTTATAGGGTTCGGAATCTCAGCACCATCCATGTGTGTAAGAATCAAAGCACCACCAGAAAAAGCCTTCTTGACAACATAAGGACCTTCGTAGTTAGGTGTCCACTTGCCCCTTGGGTCGGGTTGCTGGCTTATCCTTCTTTTCAAAACAAGTTCGCCTTCCTTGAATTCACGTGGTCGGACTTTCTTGTCAAAAGCATTCTTCATTCGTACTTGATACAACTGTCCATGAGCCATAGCACCCATGCGTTTCTCTTCAATCAAATTCAACTGATCATACCAACTTTGACACCATTTAGCCTCAGTCAACTTTGCTTCCATGATCACTCGAAGAGATGGAATCTCCACTTCCAGAGGGAGAACAACTTCCATGCCGTATACAAGAGAAAATGGAGTTGCCCCGGTTGAACTGCGCACTGTAGTACGGTAACCATGCAGGGCAAAAGGTAGCATCTCATGCTAGTCTTTGTAAGTAGTGACCATCTTCTGAACAATCTTCTTAATGTTCTTATTAGCGGCCTCAACTGCACCATTCATCTGAGGTCTATAAGGAGAAGAGTTGTGATGTTCAATCTGGAATTCTTCACATAAAGCTTGCATCATGTTATTGTTCAGATTGGAACCATTGTCAGTGATGATCTTGCTGGGAACACCATATCGACAGATGATGTTATTTTTGATAAACTTCACTACCACTTGCTTGGTCACATTTGCATAGGAAGCAGCCTCAACCCACTTGGTGAAATAGTCAATTGCCACCAGAATGAAAAGATGCCCATTGGAAGCTTTTGGTTCAATTCTTCTGATCATGTCGATGCCCCACATACAGAAAGGCCATGGGGAAGAGATAACATTGAGAGAGTGTGGAGGCACATGAATATTATCAGCATAAATTTGGCATTTGTGGCATCTCTTGGCATGTTTGTAGCAGTTGTTGAACAAGTGACTTCAAACACACAAGAGGGGGGGTGAATTGTGTTCTTTAGAAAACGATTTAAAATAAGCACTTAAAAAATTGTTTAACCAAATAAAATAAAATGATTATGAAAGGTTTAAATAAAAATAAAAAAAGATATGGTGAGATAAAATAAATGACAAACAAAGTAAAAGAGATAAAGGGATGAGAGAAAAGACACAAGAAGTTTATACTAGTTCGGCCTAAAACAACAAGGCCTAGTCTAGTCCCCAAGGAAAAGCCCCTTGAGATTTTCACTGCTCTAGCTTTTAATTAGGATAAGCTGGTAACCTTTACAAATAACGAGCACTCTCCAAACAAAACAATCCTTTGTAGAAGAGTCTCTAAAACCAAGAGATATCACCTCTCTTGAAACCTTGGGATCGCACCCAATACAAATAAGAATTACAACAATGAAATAATACACCAAATGTGTAGATATAACAAATTGAAGCACAAGAACTACAAGATCAACTATGTAGTATAAAAGAGCTCTCAAGATAATAAATTAGCAAGTGTAAAAATAATGAGAGTGATGAATAATATTTTTGACAACGTTTAGTGCAAATATGAGTTCTGTCAAAGGAGCTATCACAAAGCACCTATTTATAAGAAAATGATAATGAAGTGCAATTGATAAAATAGCCTTTTGAAAATACATGTACGAAACTAGACGTTTTCCCTTGATGCAAAAATAGACGTTGAAATTGTCAACTATGCAATTAAAATTAAACTAGCCGTTTAGACACAATGAAGATACATTGTAATCAATTAGGCAATATAGATATGTCTTTTAAGAATGAAAGTCAAGCCGTTGCCAACGGTAAGAAAATATGATTGATTAAATGCATGCTAAAAAAATGATCATTTGTATAAATGGTTGATTGTGGCTTTAAAGAGAGAATCACGTAGCAGCATGAGCAAAGTACAAAGGATTATGACAAAGTATTATTATGCTCGAAATGATCTCCTTAAGAAAAGCATGGAATGATAAATGAGAAATTAAGAATAGCCGTCATGAAAAACATGTAAAAATAATTATGCAATTTTCATAATAAAATATGGCTTTTCAAGAAAACTATTTTAATGCAAAATCATGTTTATATGAAAATTATTGTGAGTGTGTGATTTATTTTCATGAGAGCTTTTTCTACTACTTACATAAAGTCCTAATATAAATAAAAATAAAACTCAAGACTAGAACGCTTGAATCTTCTTTTCCGCTTTTTGCATCTTTGTTCTTCTATGACTTCTTTTGTCATCATCAAAACCAAAGTATTCCTGTCAAGGCATATATTCACATTCTCCCCCTTTTTGATGATGACAAACATCTCTTGGAGTGATTTGCTTAATGAAAGGGTTAGTACAATAATAATCAAATAATAAAATATACGACAGAGATAAGCGCAAATTTAGCTCCCCCTCACTATATGCAAATAATGGAAATCCACTCTCCCTAAAACATGCAAATCACATAACTCTCCCCCTTTTGGCATTATCAAAAAGCGGGAAAGAAACATTTATGGCAAGGCATATATTCAAGAAAATTTAAAGCAAAAAATAAAGAGAATTAAGTGAAATGTGTAAACCATATTTGCTTCTCTTGAAATTGCACTTTCTTTTTGGAGAAAGCTATTGATAAAGACACCATATGTTGTGTAACCAATATTCTTGTAATAATAGGAGAACTTCTTTTTCTTCCCCTTTCATGTGCTTTGAATAGCCTCTATAATTATACCAATTTTTAGTCCTTAGCCTTCAAGCACACCTGCAAAATAAAATCAAGTTTTGGCTTTTGGTACCCAAATCATTTTGGGTCCTTGAGAGTTAGCATTAGGCAAAGTGCCATTTGGAATCCACTTCATTTTATCATTCATATCAATGTTCTTTCTAATATTACAAATAGAAGATGTATGACCTTCTCTTCCACAATAAAAACATTTAACAAAAGGGGAACTTGAGGTTTTGTTTGGGCGAAAGAATTTTCTAAAAAGTTTTTCATGATTTTTTGGACGATATCCCAAACCGGCTTTATTATAAGTTCCCTTTTGATTTCCCAAAATGATGTTCAAGTTTTCTCTCCCCTTTGTGAATTTTGCAAGTGTGTTTTGCAAATCCTCAATTTCAATTTTCATAATATTGCAATCATCACACTTGAAAATATTTTCCTTTTTATTTTCACAAGAGGTGCAAGGAGAAACTTCACTAACAAAAATTTGTTTCTCTTTAAGAACTTCTATTTCCTTGTTTAAAATATCAATTTTTGATTCAAGAGTGGAAATAGTTTTCTTAGAGGAAGAAACAATTTTTCTAAGCTTAGTTGACTCATCATTTAATTCTTTACAAATAGTAAATAACTCATCGTAAGTTAAGTCATATTCAGATTCAATAGAATTTACCTCATCTTCCACATGATTTGCCATGAAACATGAATATGCTACTTCATTTTTCGATCCATTGGATGAGTTTGTATCTTTGTCATCCCAAGCGATATAAGCCTTCTTTCCTTTTGTATATCTCTTTTGACTTAAAGGACAATTGGATTTTATGTGACCCTTTTCACCACACTTGTTGCAATTTGGATTGAAGGAAGTTCTTTCATTGATTCTAGCTTTGAGAGCAAGACCTTTCTTTTTCTTTTCACCTTCTTCACTATCAATGAGACGATTCAATTCAAGCTCATGTTCCTGCAATTTTCCAAACAAAGTTGCCAAAGACATAAGAGATAAATCTTTAGATTCACAAATAGCGGTCACTTTCGGTAGCCAACTTCGACTCAAGCATCTAAGAACTTTATTAATTAAATCCTCATTGTTAAAAGATTTTCCAAGAGCTCTAAGATGATTTATAATATGGATGAATCGTTTTTGCATATCTTGGATGCTTTCTCCCGATTTCATCCTAAATAATTCATACTCATGAGTCAATGTGTTCATTCGAGCCCTTTTGACCTCGGTAGTACCTTCATGGGTCAATTTAAGGGTGTCCCACATTTCTTTGGCGGTTGTACAATTTGATACACGATAGAATTCATCAATGCTTAATGAAGCGGTGATAATGTTCTTAGCTTTCAAATTGTATTGAACCTTTTTCTTTTCATCTTTGGTCCAAATGGATCTTGGTTTATTCATCACAACATTATTGACTAAATGAGTGGGAATAAATGGACCATTTTCAATAGCATCCCAAATATCACAATCAATTCCCTCAATGAAAATTTTCATTCTCTCATTCCAATAACCATACCCCTCACCATTGAAAGATGGGGGACAATTTATGGAATTGTTGTTTGAAGTCATCTTGCCTCTTGAGACGATTAGTCCTTAACAAGAGTTCAAGCTCTGATGCCACTTGTTGAACAAGTGACTTCAAACACACAAGAGGGGGGGTGAATTGTGTTCTTTAGAAAACGATTTAAAATAAGCACTTAAAAAATTGTTTAACCAAATAAAATAAAATGATTATGAAAGGTTTAAATAAAAATAAAAAAAGATATGGTGAGATAAAATAAATGACAAACAAAGTAAAAGAGATAAAGGGATGAGAGAAAAGACACAAGAAGTTTATACTAGTTCGGCCTAAAACAACAAGGCCTAGTCTAGTCCCCAAGGAAAAGCCCCTTGAGATTTTCACTGCTCTAGCTTTTAATTAGGATAAGCTGGTAACCTTTACAAATAACGAGCACTCTCCAAACAAAACAATCCTTTGTAGAAGAGTCTCTAAAACCAAGAGATATCACCTCTCTTGAAACCTTGGGATCGCACCCAATACAAATAAGAATTACAACAATGAAATAATACACCAAATGTGTAGATATAACAAATTGAAGCACAAGAACTACAAGATCAACTATGTAGTATAAAAGAGCTCTCAAGATAATAAATTAGCAAGTGTAAAAATAATGAGAGTGATGAATAATATTTTTGACAACGTTTAGTGCAAATATGAGTTCTGTCAAAGGAGCTATCACAAAGCACCTATTTATAAGAAAATGATAATGAAGTGCAATTGATAAAATAGCCTTTTGAAAATACATGTACGAAACTAGACGTTTTCCCTTGATGCAAAAATAGACGTTGAAATTGTCAACTATGCAATTAAAATTAAACTAGCCGTTTAGACACAATGAAGATACATTGTAATCAATTAGGCAATATAGATATGTCTTTTAAGAATGAAAGTCAAGCCGTTGCCAACGGTAAGAAAATATGATTGATTAAATGCATGCTAAAAAAATGATCATTTGTATAAATGGTTGATTGTGGCTTTAAAGAGAGAATCACGTAGCAGCATGAGCAAAGTACAAAGGATTATGACAAAGTATTATTATGCTCGAAATGATCTCCTTAAGAAAAGCATGGAATGATAAATGAGAAATTAAGAATAGCCGTCATGAAAAACATGTAAAAATAATTATGCAATTTTCATAATAAAATATGGCTTTTCAAGAAAACTATTTTAATGCAAAATCATGTTTATATGAAAATTATTGTGAGTGTGTGATTTATTTTCATGAGAGCTTTTTCTACTACTTACATAAAGTCCTAATATAAATAAAAATAAAACTCAAGACTAGAACGCTTGAATCTTCTTTTCCGCTTTTTGCATCTTTGTTCTTCTATGACTTCTTTTGTCATCATCAAAACCAAAGTATTCCTGTCAAGGCATATATTCACAGCAGTCACGCTCCATAGTCATCCAGTAATAGCCGGCTCTTAACAGTTTTCTTGACATAATATGGCCCGTAGCATGGGTCCCAAAAGTACTGTCATGTACATCATGCATCAATTTCTCAGCTTCTTGTTCATCAACACATCTCAACAAGACCATGTCATAGTTTCTCTTGTATAGGATTTCTCCGTCCAGAAGGAATTTGCTAGCCAGTCTTCTCAACATTTTCTTATCTTTGTTAGAAGCATCAGGTGGATATTCACGATTCTGCAAGAATTGCTTGATGTCATAATGTTTTATCTTGGTTTTCTGGTGTCAAACATTGATTACGTTTGAACCTTTTTAACCGGTGATATCTTATTTTTTCTTGGGAAGGGAAAAAGTAAGCAAAACCCTTGAGAATCGAGGTCCGGGAGTTGTTTTCGCTACGGGAAGGTGTTAGGCACCCATAACGACTATAGTATCCTATAGAAACCGTCTTTAATTTCTACGCGCACGCTTTATTTTTAAATGCTATTTTGAAAGTGATATTTAGCCCTAAGAATTTACTAAGTGAAGAATTGGAGGGAGAAGAATGTGTTTGAATTTTTATTTTATTTGAATTGAAGGAATTTTGTCCTTGCCTACGTACCCGTTTAAGGGATCAAATCCACCGTAGTTCTCTTCCAAAAATGTTTTTGTTTTTGTTGGTTGATTTTAAGTTTGAAAATTGGAATTTGAGGAATGAGGAAAAGAGGCCTCAAGGGCATAAGATTGTGAAAGATGTGAGGTGGAATTAGTTATTTTGCAAAAAGGAAGTCAAAGTATGATTAAAATTCATTAAGTTTTTATTTAAGAAAAGAAAAGCAAAATTCAATGGGATTTTGGTCCCAAGGTTTATTTAGAAAATGGTTTGAGTGATATTGTTCATGTTTTTTTTGGAAAATTGATTTTTCTAAGTGTAAATCCTAAGCATTCATCTAAACATACAATCCTAGACATACATCTAAACATGCATATTCTAACCATATACCTAAAGTGATGTGTGTGCATGTGTCGGTGCTTGTGTCGGTGTACATTATTAGAGTCCATTGTCCATATTACATTATTGGCCTAGATACATTCTATGGTCTTGCAAGAAATTTAAAGGCATAAAGTAAAATATTACAATTACAAAATTCCTAAGTCTTTACATTCTAAGCTTTGCATGAATTTTAAAGTGTAGGAAGATAAAAACCAAGAATGTGAGATGAAGATTGAAATGCTTATGGAATGTATGAAATATGAAATGAAAGGGTTAGTATCACAAGATGCAATAGGATAAAGAAATAAGGCAAGAAAGTGTTAAACAAAAGTGGTAAAATCCACAAGAATAAAGTGTTAAAATATACTTAAAGTTTACCATAACTTCCCAACATGCACATGACCTATAATTCTCTTATTATGAGCAATGTTCAAAGACTTCATTGTATTATGAGTGTGAGAATTATAGGGCACATTCAAGTCAAGGATTATGGCACATTTTTAGGTCCATTTTAGCACTTTATTTTCACTCACACACATTTACATGACTTGTAACACAAGAAACTAATTACACATATCCATATGCAGCAAGAAACACACACAAACAGTAGCTAAAACTTCATAAAATCAAGTGGTATAGGTCACAAATATTCATCAAGAAATTGGAATTGGAATCAAGCAAATTTCCATCAATTTTTAACACAAAACATCACAAAATAGCAAGAAAATTAACACGTTATTTTTATCAATTTTAATATGCAAAAATCATCACAAAAACACTACAAAATTATCAAGAAATGTATATGAATTTTTTTAGAATTTTTAAAAGATTTTTAGACTCAAGAACATATAAAACTTTCACAAATTTAACAAACATAGTAAACAATTAACAAGAAAATACTACCTATTTTTTAATCAAGACTCAACACATAACCACATCACAAAAATGTCAGGAAAATGATCAAGAACACATAGAAATTTTTTTTAGGATTTTTTATGAAAATTTTGGACAGGCAGGGGTGTATATAGCAATTTTCAGCAAAAACGTAGGAAACAGGGGGGGTGCATAGCAAAACAGTCAAACAGGCATGCAAACTGGGCTAAAAAGGCGGGTTAGGGTTGGAACCATGGGTTGAACCGGTTCAGTGGCCTATATAAGGCCATGAACCGGTTTTTGGCTCATTTCTTCCCACAAACCTCTCTCTAAAAACATTCTAGAGAGAGAGAGTCTGCAAGTGACTCTCCTCTCCATCCTAAACTCCGATCGTCTTCAACCTTGCTCCGACGCAGTGGCCGGCGGCGGCGCCGCCGCGTCGGAGCTTCTAACTACGTTGTCTTACAAACTCTTTACATGTTTTCATAGCTCTCTCTCTCCTCTCTTCGATTCCAAGGCTAGTTTTCTGAAAAGATCCTCGAATCAACGTAGATCGGAGAGATTCCTTACGACTTTCAAAGATTTTTTGATCTCAAACTTTTTTTTTAAAACAAACTTCATCAAGATTCACCGATCTACATTGTTTCGTTAGTTGGAGGTACTCACGCGCCTTCGTTGATGATTTTGGAAAAAAAAATGAGAAGGTTTGTGATGTTACCTGTTTTATTCAGTGATTCGAACGGAAGCTTCACTGGAAAACTTTGTAATTGCTTTTGATCCTTCTGGTATTTGGTTTGTTGCCTCTGGACGCCGAAGAGTGGATCAGTGAGTTTCTTCTTCTTCTCTGATTGAACCCTAGCTTCAATCTCTCTTCTTCTCTCGCTCAAATTCCATGATCGTATAGATTCGTCGCTTCGGTGACGAGTTTATGCTTGAATTGTGGAAGCTGGAGGTTCGATGATGATGATTCCTTAATGGATCACTGAGAACCACTTCGAATTCATTGAATTTTGTTGAATTTTGGTTGCTGGAAAATTAGGGTTTATGCGTGATGAAGATGAATCTTCATCTTTGTTTTGGTGAAACGGTTTTGATTTTGTTAGAGGAGAGAGAATGGGTGAAACGTGTTTGTGTGATGTGGCACTGTGTGATTGATGAATCTGACACTTGTGATGAGTTGGCTTGCATTTATAGGCCAGCTAGTGATCCCTGATCCAGTGAATGCATGACACCTGTGCTTGGACTTGAAAAAAATTCGGCCCCTGCTGAGTTTTTGCTGAAAGGGCCTTCCTGCAAAAACTAAAAAATACAAGGACCTGTCTGCAAAAATAATAAAAAGGACTGAAAAAATAAACTTGGACAAAAAAGGACTTAGTTGTAATTGACCAAAAAAAATAAAAGTTTGACCTAAGAAAAGAAAAAGGGACTAAAGTGCAATTTTAAAAGTTTAAAGGACTGAATATGCAATTTTTGGGAACTTTTGGGACTAAAATGAAAAAAATAATAAAATTGGATTAAAAAATGTAATTTGGAATAAACGTAAAGTGAAACGATTAAAAATGACAAAACGGACTAAAACGAACCAACTACTTAAATGAGGTACTTTAAAGTAACCTCTCTCTGCCGAAGTTTCGTGTGAAATGACCAAAATGCCCCTGGGGCTAAAACGACTAGAAATGACTCAGATGCAAATTTTAAAATGGATTTTTAACAGGAAATTAAAGCAAGAACTTATACAAGCAAAATTAAAAGACTCAGAGACAATTTTAAAAGATTAGACAGAGCTTTAACACTTGAAAAGACTAAAATGCCCCTAGGGGCTAAACTGACTCAAAATGACTTCAAATCCAATTTTTGAAATGGATTTTGACATGGAATTGAATTAAAAACTTATTCAAACAATTGAAAAGACTCAAGCAATTTTTTTTTTAGGACTAAAATGAGTTTGGACACAGGAAATGACTAAAATACCCTTTTATATGAATTTTGCAAGTAATATTGAAATAAAATGCAGAGAAAGATGTAATTGATCAGAGACATATCAAATGACTTGAAATGCAAGAAAAGAAGAATTGAGTTAGTATTTTTAGGTCCAAAATTAGGGTATAACAGCTGCCCCTATTTAAGCTTCTTTGTCCGGAGAGTCAAGAGACGAAGTCTTTGATTTGACGGGACGAAGATACTTAAATATTAACATTTGCACTGCTTTTGGACATAAAAATACGTTTTCAGATTTTCAAAAATGTGAGTGCCATGCAATATTTTGATTATGAATGCAAGACAAACAAACTGGAGTCTATGGAGCATGTCATGTCACTGGGATTCAGGTGGACATTGACAGGGTAGACAAACCAGGGGACAAAAGATAGGTACAAGCTGTTCTTTGGATCGAACCTGCCACTTGACCAAGAAATACAAACAAGAGATGGGTACAAGCTGTTCTTTGGATCGAACTTGCCACTTGACCGAGAGATACAAACAAGGGATGGGTACAAGCTGCTCTTGGGATCGAACTTGGCACTTGACCGGAAACATAGACATATAGGCAGACACAAGCTGTTCTTTGGATCGAACTTGACACTTGGTTGAAAATACAAACAAATAGACAGGTACAAACTGTTCTTTGGATCGAACTGGCTGTTTGGCTGGAGATACAGACAAAAGGGTAGATACAAACTGTTCTTTGGATCGAACTTGCCGCCGGATCATCACCACATCATGTAGGTAGGTGCAAACTGTTCTTTTGGATCGAACTTGTCGTTTGACTGATAACAAAGCATACGCTGGGTACAAACTGTTCTTTGGATCGAACTTGTTGTTTGTCCGGAAGTGTAGGTATATAAGCAGGTACAAGTTGTTCTTTGGATCGAACTAGGCACTTGACCAGTAACAAGATACAAATTGGAAGTCTGATTTAACAAGATACCAATTGAGGGTAAACTGTCATTGACTTGATTTGAAGATAGACATGACCATTTTTGTTGGCCCAAAAGCAAATTGAGAGTGAATTGACATTGATTCGAATTGAATTGAATGTTTGAGATTGAAAGAGAGATTGAGGATTGAGATTGATTAGAGACATAGACATAGTCATTGGATTGGAGAGTTGGAACTGACATTGAGATTGGATTGAAAATTGAGATTGAATTGAATTGAAATTGAGATTGCTTCGGATTGAGATTGAATTGAATTGAAATTGATATTGCTTCGAATTGAGATTGAATTGAATTGAAATTGAGATTGGATTGAAATTGGAGATCGATTTGAAATTGAAATTGAGATTGCTTCGAATTGAGATTGAATTGAACTTGACAGTTGAAATTTGGATTGAATTGAAATGGAGATTGAATTGAAATTGGAAATTGATTTGAAATTGAAGTTGAGATTGAGTTGAAACTGAAATTGGGATGGGATTGAATTGAAATTGAGGTTTGAGAGTTGAGATTGCATAGAATTTGAGGTTTGAAATGATTTGAAATTGAGATTGGAGAGTTGAGATTGCATCGAATTGAGATTGAATTGAATTGAAATTGGAAATTGATTTGAAATTGAAGTTGAGATTGAGTTGAAACTGAAATTGAGATGGGATTGAATTGAAATTGAGGTTTGAGAGTTGAGATTGCATAGAATTTGAGGTTTGAAATGATTTGAAATTGAGATTGGAGAGTTGAGATTGCATCGAATTGAGATTGAATTGAATTGAAATTGGAAATTGATTTGAATTGAGATTTGAGAATTGAAATTAGACTGAAGGTTGAAATTGATTTTGACAGTTGAAATTGGAATTGTGATTGGTTTGAAATTGGAGATGGAGATTGAGTTTGAAATTGAAATTGAGTTGAATTGGAAATTGAAATTGGGTTGAATTTGAAGTGGAAATTGAACTGGATTGAAAATGGAAATTGATTTTAGATTGAAAATTGAAATCGAAAATGCAACATGTATGTATGGTATAACAAGATTATTGAATGTATGAGCACATAAAATGCATGATTATGCATGTATGAATGCTTGACATGCATGATTGGTTTGTAATTTGACAAGAAGGTTTCACAGAGGCAGACGAAACATTGGAAGATTGGGCACGTAGTGACTCGTGCTGCAACATATTCACAGGGGAAAACCTCTTTGGAGAGACCGTCGTTGAGAGACGTATCAAAACCATGGCTGAGGGCAATAAAACTTGTAAAGGAGGGAACCTTGGAAGATTCTTGGATACAGGTCGCCATTGCTAGGCGTGTCAGTGCTGGGTAAACATTGGATGTTCGCATCTGTGGTCAATGCTTTTATATTCTTTTCATTTTTCATTTTTCAATCCCATTTTTGCCTGAACCGCCCTTTCGGGTTTTCGATTCACCGGGGAGTAATATTCTTTTCATTGCCCCATTTTTGCCTGATTTGCCTTCACAGGTTGTCAATCAGCGGGGTGCTCATTTTTTCCTAGGCCGCCCTTTCGGGTTTTTCAACTTAGCGAGCTTTTTTGATTTTTCATTCTCATTTTTCTTTTTATTTTCATTCTGTTTTTTCATTCTTGCCATTGACCACAGACCATCTTGGGGAGTAACCTGCTTGTAACATGTATTGAAATAGACATTGACACTCATTCATTCATGCATGTTTCATTGAAATGTACCCTATTGCTCAGGTTTGCTTTCAAAATAGACAGAAAAAGATTTTTTCAATTTTCAAAAATGTTTGTTTCAGACATTGACATTATCAAATAGAAAGGAAATATTTTGTATATGGTATTGAAAATAGAAAGAAAAATAGAGTTTCAAACAAAAGCACAGGCTCAAATTGATGTAGAAGAGTGAAAGTCAGCCAAAGGCATGACTTCACGGATTTACAAAGCTTGGAAAATGGTAATTTTATTGGTTGGTGATACATTGAACACGATGACCGCTACATTTTATAGAAATTTTGAATTCACAAGTACGGAAGCCTCTGATGAAGATGATTATTGACAGTTGCAGATGCCCCAAGGGGTGATGGTGATTTGCCGGATATAGTTACTTGTCTTTTATTGTCAGCCTCATTTTTGCATGAACCGCCCTTTCGGGTTTTCGGCTCATCGAGGCGCTCATTCTTGCCTGAGTTGCGTACAATCTCAGTGAGCTTTTTCATATATTTTTTTTTGTTGTCCCTAACTTTTGCCTGGATCGCCCTTTCGGGTTTTCGATCCACCGGGAAGCGCATTTTTTCCTAGGCCGCCCTTTCGGGTTTTCGACCTACCACGCTGTTCTTTTCTTTCTAGACAAAGTATTTGTTGACTATATCGGCATTAACAGGATTTGGAAGCTCAACACCATCCATGCGTGTAAGGATCAAAGCACCACCAGAGAAAGCCTTCTTGACAACATAAGGACCTTCATAGTTAGGTGTCCACTTGCCCCTTGGGTCGGGTTGCTGACTTATTCTTCTTTTCAATACAAGTTCGCCTTCCTTGAATTCTCGAGGTCGAACTTTCTTGTCAAAAGCCTTCTTCATTCGCACTTGATACAACTGTCCATGAGCCATATCATCCATACGTTTCTCTTCAATCAGATTCAACTGATCGTACCGACTTTGACACCATTCAGCCTCAGTTAACTTCGCTTCCATGATTACTCGAAGTGATGGAATCTCCACTTCCAGAGGGAGAACTGCTTCCATGCCATATACCAAAGAGAAGGGAGTTGCCCCGGTTGAACTGCGCACCGTAGTACGGTAACCATGCAAGGCAAAAGGTAGCATCTCATGCCAGTCTTTGTAAGTAGTGACCATCTTCTGAACAATCTTCTTGATGTTCTTGTTAGCGGCCTCAACTGCACCATTCATCTGAGGTCTATAAGGAGAAGAGTTGTGATGTTCGATCTTGAATTCTTCACATAAAGCTTGCATCATGCTTCAGATTGGAACCATTGTCGGTGATGATCTTGTTGGGAACACCGTATCGACAGATAATGTTATTCTTGATAAACTTCACTACCACTTGCTTGGTCACATTTGCATAGGAGGCAGCTTCAACCCACTTGGTGAAGTAGTCAATTGCCACTAGAATGAAACGATGTCCGTTGGAAGCTTTTGGCTCAATTCTTCCAATCATGTCAATGCCCCACATAGAGAAAGGCCATGGGGAAGAGATAACATTGAGGGCATGTGGAGGCACGTGAATCTTATCAGCATAAATTTGACATTTGTGGCATCTCTTAGCATGTTTGTGGCAATCACGTTCCATAGTTACCCAGTAATAGCCGGCCCTTAATAGCTTTCTTGACATGGTATGGCCCAAAGCATGGGTTCCAAAAGTACCATCATGTACATCATGCATCAATTTCTCCGCTTCTTGTTTATCAACACATCTCAACAAGACCATGTCATAGTTCCTCTTGTATAGGATTTCTCCGTCCAGAAGGAATTTGCTAGCCCATCTTCTCAAGGTCTTTTTATCCCTGTTGGAAGCACCAGGTGGATATTCACGATTCTGCAAGAATTGTTTGATGTTGTAATACCAAGGCTTTTTATCATTCACATCTTCATCAGCCTGGTCTGGCATATTTTCAATAGTAAACACATGAGCGGGTCTATCAAGACGCTGCACTTTGATCACGGGCACATCATTCCAATGATTGACACGAAACATAGAAGACAAAGTAGCAAGAGCGTCAGCCATCTGGTTTTCATCCCGAGGGATATGGTGCAGCTCAACCTTTGTAAAGTAGGTCAACAGACGCCTTGCATAGTCACGGTAAGGGATCAGCTTCTCATGATGAGTTTCCCATTCACCCTTTATCTGATTAATAACAAGTGCAGAATCTCCATAGATGTGAAGGTGCTTAATTCTCTGATCAATGGCTTCTTCAATGCCCAAGATGCATGCTTCATATTCAGCTATGTTGTTCGTGCATTCAAAGATTATTCGTGCAGTTAAAGGAATGTGGTGCCCCTGCGGTGTTACAATGATGGCCCCAATTTCTTTACCATAAGCATTAACAGCACCATCAAACACCAACCCCCATTTGCTATTGGGGTCCGGCCCTTCATTGATCAGTGGTTCTTCACAGTCTTTTGCTTTCAGATACATAATCTCTTCATCAGGGAAATCAAACTTAATCGGCTGATAATCATCAAGAGGTTGACAAGCGAGATGCTCAGCAAGGATGCTTCCTTTGATTGCTTTCTGAGCTTTGTACACAATATCATATTCAGACAACAACATTTGCCAACGTGCAATCTTTCCAGTAACAGCAGGCTTTTCAAAGATGTATTTGATTGGATCCATTCGGGATATCAACCAAGTTGTGTGATTCACCATATAATGACGCAGGCGTTTGGCAGCCCAGGCTAAAGCACAACAAATCTTTTCAAGCATTGTATACCGAGTCTCACAGTCGGTGAACTTCTTGCTCAGATAGTAGATAGCATGTTCTTTCTTTCCAGTCTCGTCTTGTTGACCGAGGACACAACCCACAGAATCATCTAACACTGACAGATACATAATCAAAGGCCTTCCTTCCACTGGCGGGACAAGGATAGGTGGTTCCAACAGGTATTCTTTAATGTTATCAAAAGCTTCCTGACATTCATCATTCCATACAACAGGTTGATTTTTTTGAGCAATTTGAAAATTGGACCACAGGTAGTAGTCATTTGGGATATGAATCTTGAAATATAATTCAGACGTCCGAGGAAACCTCTGACTTGCTTTTCAGTTTGAGGGGCTGGCATCTCTCTGATGGCTCGGACTTTGTCAGGATCAACTTCAATGCCTCTTTGACTGACAATGAATCCTAGCAACTTTCCAGAATGTACACCGAATGTGCACTTGTTAGGATTCAACCGCAGCTTGTACTTTCTTAGTCTTTCAAACATCTTTTTCAAATACACAACATGTTGTTCCTCATCACTTGACTTCACAATCATATCATCAACGTATACTTCAATCTCCTTGTGAATCATATCATGAAATAGAGTTGTCATACCTCTTTGATAGGTAGCACCAGCATTTATCAAGCCAAACGACATCACTTTATAACAGAACGTTCCCCACGGAGTGATGAAGGACGTCTTTTCTCTATCTTCAGGTGACATTCGTATCTGGTTATAGCTAGAGAAATCATCCATGAAGGAGAACACTTTGGATTGAGCAGTACTGTCAACAAGCACATCAATATGAGGCAATGGGAAGTTATCTTTTGGACTGGCTTTGTTCAGATCTCTGTAATCAACACACATTCGATCTTTCCCATCTTTCTTTGGTACTGGTACAATGTTGGCAATCCACTCAGGATATTCAGCTGTCATGAGGAAACCCGCATCAATTTGCTTTTGCACTTCAGCCTTGATCTTAAGAGCCATATCTGGTCGAGATCTTCTCAATTTCTGTTTGACAGGAGGACATTCAGGTCTTGTCGGTATTCGGTGTTCCACAATCTTGGGATCTAGACCCGGCATATCTTCATAGGACCATGCAAAGACATCTGGATAATCATGGAGAAGCTGAGTGATCTTCTTTTTCACTTCTGGCTCAAGTGCAGCACCAATCTTGATCTCTCGCTTGTTCTCTTCAGTACCCAGGTTGATAAGCTCGATTTCTTCCTGGTGAGGCTGAATGGCTCTTCTTTCTTGTTCAAGCAGTCGAGTAATCTCATACGGTATCTCTTCATCATCCTCCTCATCTTCAGCTTCATATACAGGGAATTCAAAATTTGGAGGAACCGTAGGGTCACTGTGTTCAACGGGTTTATTGTGGTTCAATCTGCATAATATGATTGGGATGATTTTAGAAAAAATGTTTTTATGCAGATTTTTGAAATTAATAAGAAAATACAGATGTTTTGGTTTTTTCTGGCATTACCACTATTTCCAAGAAAAGGTACTAAAAAGTGTAAAAAACAAAGAGTCGTGGAAAGGACGACAACTTTTATTGATAACGGCAATGCCGAAACAAACACGCCCTTACAATGATATCACTTTCGCCTTGGGCAGAGCGAAAGGATTGTTATTTTGAAAACAAAGAAAAAACATGAGCAACAAGACACATTACATGGAAGCATGCATGACTAAAGGAACATCAATGGCCTCCCAATTTCTCACAGTGCCTCCTGGTACAACAAATGTAGGCACGTAACTACTTTCGGCAGCATCTTCATCAATAGCATTAATAAACCCAGCACTGTAGAAAGTTCCTGTTGAAACACCAGAGGTTGGGGAGAATCCAAGGCCCTCTTTACGCTTGTTTTCCAAAATCTGTATCACTTTGCCCCAGCCGGCAACTTGCCCTTCTTGAACAGCCTTCTGGGCGTCTTTCAATGAAGCCATGCTAGTACCAGCCCTCCGGGGTTCTGCACCCTCAACAGTCAAGCCTTGAAATGACGTCCCTTCAGCGGACCCTGCTTCAACACAAGAGAAATATGACACTTGGCTAACCAGATATGCTTCTTCACCATGCACAGTGACAATCTTACCGTTCTTCACAAATTTGAGCTTTTGATGCAAGGTAGAAGTGACTGCTCCAGCATCGTGAATCCACGGTCTTCCGAGGAGACAACTGTAAGAAGCATTGATGTCCATGACCTGGAAAGTAATCTGGAATGTCTCAGGACCAATGGTAATTGGCATGTCTACCTCCCCAAGAACATCTTTGCGAGATCCGTCGAAAGCCTTAACCAGATAGCTACTTCTCCTCAGAGAAATTCCATGATGACTCAACTGTCTTAGTGTAGACTCAGGCATTACATTTAAGGATGATCCAGTGTCCACCAACACATTGGATATCATGTCAGACTTGCAGTGCACTGAGATATGCAGAGCCAAGTTGTGATGTTTCCCTTCTTCGGGGAGTTCATCGTCACCAAACCCCAAGTTATTGCAAGCAGTAATGTTACCCACTATTCCATCAAACTGGTCCACAGAGACTTCATGGTCAACATAGGCCTGTTCCAGTACTTTCATTAACACTTTCCTGTGAGCTTCTGAGCTCAAGAGCAAAGATAAGATGGAGATTTTTGACGGAGTTTGCAGCAGCTGGTCAACAATCTTATAATCGCTCTTTTTAATAAGCCTCAAAATCTCGTCCAGATTAGACTCTTCAATGGGCTGGCCCGAGGGGCTGGCATTCTCTTCCTCAAGGTTAGCCATGTTTCTTCTCTTGTACAATCTTGTCTGATTAACTCTATCTGGTTGGTGAATCATGCGAGCACGAGCCACTTTTCAGACTGCGGCAGAAGAACCAGGAGACAATAAGCATGGGAAGCCATTTGTGACCGATGAATGATGCATATGATGCATGATATGCAAATGCAAAAAGACTCTCTTTTTTTTTGTCAGAAGACTTGTCAAAGTGGTTGTGAACATCACGGAAAAACACGGTTTTATTTGAAGATCTTGAGCAAAACTAGAAGTTTAGTTGAGATGGTATCACTTGGTGTTCACATCCGTGACGTTAAAAAGATGACTTGTCTAAGTCCTCCGATAAATGCATGGGAAAAAGTTTATGCATGTATGCATGTATGCATGATTATGTTCAAGTTCGGAGAAAACATGGTGGGTTGAAGTTCAAAGTCGAGGAGCCATGGGTGGACACGGTGTCCGGTGAAACTAGGGCTTTTAGGATAATAGTAACCGGGTTCTAAAAAGGTTCCCAAGTTGCAACCTCTCCGACGTATATCACGGTGTCACGAGACAACACTCGCTCCATGATTATCCGTAAGAAGGTCTAACTTGAGTGTAGTATCGCGTGACGACTAAAACACGAGACAACACTCGGTTTAGCCTCCGCACTACATCCTAGAAAATGGCCATGGATGGGTTCGGTTATCTACGGTTCATAGCGTCATAAAACAATTAGAAGTAAAGTGCCTAAACGCGACAACACGCGCCGACAACATCACCCCCCAAAATGCCTCAGCTATGTGGGATTGATCGCATAATCCAAAACACGAGGCAACCCCCGGAATGAATTGTCGATTATATCCCCCCTAAATCCTAAGTTCACTCAGCTCGGGTGTAGGACTTTTGATATTCTCACCCCACACGTTTGCAAGAAATTAAACATTTATTCACATAAGGAAGCAAGTAAAAGAAGCAAGTAAAAACGAGGCGCAAGCGTGGAAATAAAGACTAGGCGTAACGCTCGAATCTCCCCAGTGAAGTCGCCAGCTGTTTTATCTTGGTTTTCGGGTGTCAAACATTGATTACGTTTGAACCTTTTTAACCGGTGATATCTTATTTTTTCTTGGGAAGGGAAAAAGTAAGCAAAACCCTTGAGAATCGAGGTCCGGGAGTTGTTTTCGCTGCGGGAAGGTGTTAGGCACCCATAACGACTATAGTATCCTATAGGAACCGTCTTTAATTTCTACGCGCGCGCTTTATTTTTAAATGCTATTTTGAAAGTGATATTTAGCCCTAAGAATTTACTAAGTGAAGAATTGGAGGGAGAAGAATCTGTTTGAATTTTTATTTTATTTGAATTGAAGGAATTTTGTCCTTGCCTACGTACCCGTTTAAGGGATCAAATCCACCGTAGTTCTCTTCCAAAAATGTTTTTGTTTTTGTTGGTTGATTTTAAGTTTGAAAATTGGAATTTGAAGAATGAGGAAAAGAGGCCTCAAGGGCATAAGATTGTGAAAGATGTGAGGTGGAATTAGTTATTTTGCAAAAAGGAAGTCAAAGTATGATTAAAATTCATTAAGTTTTTATTTAAGAAAAGAAAAGGAAAATTCAATGGGATTTTGGTCCCAAGGTTTATTTAGAAAATGGTTTGAGTGATATTGTTCATGTTTTTTTTGGAAAATTGATTTTTCTAAGTGTAAATCCTAAGCATTCATCTAAACATACAATCCTAGACATACATCTAAACATGCATATTCTAACCATATACCTAATGTGATGTGTGTGCATGTGTCGGTGCTTGTGTCGGTGTACATTATTAGAGTCCATTGTTCATATTACATTATTGGCCTAGATACATTCTATGGTCTTGCAAGAAATTTAAAGGCATAAAGTAAAATATTACAATTACAAAATTCCTAAGTCTTTACATTCTAAGCTTTGCATGAATTTTAAAGTGTAGGAAGATAAAAACCAAGAATGTGAGATGAAGATTGAAATGCTTATGGAATGTATGAAATATGAAATGAAAGGGTTAGTATCACAAGATGCAATAGGATAAAGAAATAAGGCAAGAAAGTGTTAAACAAAAGTGGTAAAATCCACAAGAATAAAGTGTTAAAATATACTTAAAGTTTACCATAACTTCCCAACATGCACATGACCTATAATTCTCTTATTATGAGCAATGTTCAAAGACTTCATTGTATTATGAGTGTGAGAATTATAGGGCACATTCAAGTCAAGGATTATGGCACATTTTTAGGTCCATTTTAGCACTTTATTTTCACTCACACACATTTACATGACTTGTAACACAAGAAACTAATTACACATATCCATATGCAGCAAGAAACACACACAAACAGTAGCTAAAACTTCATAAAATCAAGTGGTATAGGTCACAAATATTCATCAAGAAATTGGAATTGGAATCAAGCAAATTTCCATCAATTTTTAACACAAAACATCACAAAATAGCAAGAAAATAAACACATTATTTTTATCAATTTTAATATGCAAAAATCGTCACAAAAACACTACAAAATTATCAAGAAATGTATATGAATTTTTTTAGAATTTTTAAAAGATTTTTAGACTCAAGAACATATAAAACTTTCACAAATTTAACAAACATAGTAAACAATTAACAAGAAAATACTACCTATTTTTTAATCAAGACTCAACACATAACCACATCACAAAAATGTCAAGAAAATGATCAAGAACACATAGAAATTTTTTTTAGGATTTTTTATGAAAATTTTGGACAGGCAGGGGTGTATATAGCAATTTTCAGCAAAAACGTAGGAAACAGGGGGGGGGGGGTGCATAGCAAAACAGTCAAACAGGCATGCAAACTGGGCTAAAAAGGCGGGTTAGGGTTGGAACCATGGGTTGAACCGGTTCAGTGGCCTATATAAGGCCATGAACCGGTTTTTGGCTCATTTCTTCCCACAAACCTCTCTCTAAAAACATTCTAGAGAGAGAGAGTCTGCAAGTGACTCTCCTCTCCATCCTAAACTCCGATCGTCTTCAACCTTGCTCCGACGCAGTGGCCGGCGGCGGCGCCGCCGCGTCGGAGCTTCTAACTACGCCGTCTTACAAACTCTTTACATGTTTTCATAGCTCTCTCTCTCCTCTCTTCGATTCCAAGGCTAGTTTTCTGAAAAGATCCTCGAATCAACGTAGATCGGAGAGATTCCTTACGACTTTCAAAGATTTTTTGATCTCAAACTTTTTTTTTTAAAACAAACTTCATCAAGATTCACCGATCTACATTGTTTCGTTAGTTGGAGGTACTCACGCGCCTTCGTTGATGATGTTGGAAAAAAAAATGAGAAGGTTTGTGATGTTACCTGTTTTATTCAGTGATTCGAACGGAAGCTTCACTGGAAAACTTCGTAATTGCTTTTGATCCTTCTGGTATTTGGTTTGTTGCCTCTGGACGCCGAAGAGTGGATCAGTGAGTTTCTTCTTCTTCTCTGATTGAACCCTAGCTTCAATCTCTCTTCTTCTCTCGCTCAAATTCCATGATCGTATAGATTCGTCGCTTCGGTGACGAATTTATGCTTGAATTGTGGAAGCTGGAGGTTCGATGATGATGATTCCTTAATGGATCACTGAGAACCACTTCGAATTCATTGAATGTTGAATTTTGGTTGCTGGAAAATTAGGGTTTATGCGTGATGAAGATGAATCTTCATCTTTGTTTTGGTGAAACGGTTTTGATTCTGTTAGAGGGGAGAGAATGGGTGAAACGTGTTTGTGTGATGTGGCACTGTGTGATTGATGAATCTGACACTTGTGATGAGTTGGCTTGCATTTATAGGCCAGCTAGTGATCTCTGATCCAGTGAATGCATGACACCTGTGCTTGGACTTGAAAAAAATTCGGCCCCTGCTGAGTTTTTGCTGAAAGGGCCTTCCTGCAAAAATTAAAAAATACAAGGACCTGTCTGCAAAAATAATAAAAAGGACTGAAAAAATAAACTTGGACAAAAAAGGACTTAGTTGTAATTGACCAAAAAAAATAAAAGTTTGACCTAAGAAAAGAAAAAGGGACTAAAGTGCAATTTTAAAAGTTTAAAGGACTGAATATGCAATTTTTGGGAACTTTTGGGACTAAAATGAAAAAAATAATAAAATTGGATTAAAAAATGTAATTTGGAATAAACGTAAAGTGAAACGATTAAAAATGACAAAACGGACTAAAACGAACCAACTACTTAAATGAGGTACTTTAAAGTAACCTCTCTCTGCCGAAGTTTCGTGTGAAATGACCAAAATGCCCCTGGGGCTAAAACGACTAGAAATGACTCAGATGCAAATTTTAAAATGGATTTTTAACAGGAAATTAAAGCACTTATACAAGCAAAATTAAAAGACTCAGAGACAATTTTAAGAGATTAGACAGAGCTTTAACACTTGAAAAGACTAAAATGCCCCTAGGGGCTAAACTGACTCAAAATGACTTCAAATGCAATTTTTGAAATGGATTTTGACATGGAATTGAATTAAAAACTTATTCAAACAATTGAAAAGACTCAAGCAATTTTTTTTAGGACTAAAATGAGTTTGGACACAGGAAATGACTAAAATACCCTTTTATATGAATTTTGCAAGTAATATTGAAATAAAATGCAGAGAAAGATGTAATTGATCAGAGACATATCAAATGACTTGAAATGCAAGAAAAGAAGAATTGAGTTAGTATTTTTAGGTCCAAAATTAGGGTATAACACATAATACCAAGGCTTTCTATCATTCACATCTTCATTGGCCTGACTAGGTACTTTTTCAATAGCAAACACATGAGCGGGTCTATCAAGACGTTGTACCTTGATTATGGGTACATCATTCCAGTGATTCACACGAAACATGGAAGACAAGGTAGCAAGGGCATCAGCCATCTGATTTTCATCCCGAGGGATATGGTGTAGCTCGACCTTCGTAAAATATGTCAACAGTCGTCTTGCATAATCACGGTAAGGAATCAGTTTCTCATGATGGGTCTCCCATTCACCTTTTATCTGATTAATGACGAGTGCGGAATCACCGTAGATGTCAAGATGCTTGATCCTCAGGTCAATTGCTTCTTCAATCCCCAAGATACATGCTTCATATTCTGCCATGTTATTTGTGCATTCAAAAGTTATTCGGGCAGTAAAAGGAATGTGGTGCCCTTGCGGGGTTACAACGACTGCCCCAATTCCTTTACCATAAGCATTGACAACACCATCAAAGACTAATACCCACTTGCTATTGGGATCTGGCCCTTCATTGATCAGTGGTTCTTCACAGTCCTTTGCTTTCAGATACATAATCTCTTCATCAGGGAATTCAAACTTGATCGACTGGTAATCATCAAGAGGTTGACAAGCAAGGTGTTCAGCGAGGATGCTTCCTTTGATCGCCTTTTGAGCTTTATACACAATGTCATATTCAGACAACAACATTTGCCAACGTGCAATTTTTCCAGTAACAGCAGGCTTTTCAAAAATGTACTTGATTGGATCCATTCGGGATATCAACCATGTTGTATGATTCACCATATAATGACGCAGGCGTTTGGCAGCCCAAGCTAAAGCACAACATGTCTTTTCAAGCATTGTATATCGAGTCTCACAGTCGGTGAATTTCTTGCTCAGATAGTAGATAGCATGTTCTTTCTTTCCAGTCTCATCTTGTTGATCGAGAATACATCCCATGGATTCATCTAATACTGACAAGTACATAATCAACGGCCTTCCTTCCACTGGCGGGACAAGGATAGGAGGTTCTAACAGGTATTCTTTAATGCTATCAAAAGCTTCCTGGCATTCATCATTCCATACAACAGGTTGATTCTTTCTGAGCAGTTTGAAAATTGGTCCACAAGTAGCGGTCATGTGAGATATGAATCTAGATATATCATTCAAGCGCCCGAGGAAACCTCGGACCTGCTTTTCAGTTTGAGGAGCCGACATCTCTCTGATAGCCCGGACTTTGTCAGGATCAACTTTGATGCCTCTTTGGCTGACAATGAAGCCTAGCAGCTTTTCGGATCTTACACCGAATGTACATTTGTTGGGATTCAACCGCAGTTTGTACTTTCTCAATCTTTCGAACATCTTTTTCAAGTATACAACATGATGCTCTTCATCACTTGATTTCACAATCATGTCATCAACATATACTTCGATTTCTTTGTGAATGATATCATGAAACAAAGTAGTCATACCCCTTTAATAGGTAGCACCGGCATTTATCAAGCCGAAAGGCATCACTTTATAACAAAATGTTCCCCATGGAGTGATGAAGGATGTCTTTTCTCTATCTTCAGGCAACATCCGTATCTGGTTATAGCCAGAGAAACCATCCATAAAGGAGAACACCTTAGACTGAGCAGTACTGTCAATGAGCACATCAATATGAGGCAATGGGAAATTATCTTTTGGACTGGCTTTATTCAAATCTCTGTAATCAACACCCATCCGAACTTTCCCATCTTTCTTCGGCACTGGTACAATATTGGCAATCCACTCAGGATATTCAGCTGTCATGAGGAAACCTACGTCGATTTGCTTTTGCACCTCAGCCTTGATCTTAAGAGCCATGTCTGGATGTGACCTTCTCAATTTCTTCCTGACGGGAGGGCATTCAGGTTTTGTTGGTATCCGATGTTCCACAATCTTAGGATCTAGACCCGGCATATCTTCATAGGACCATGCAAAGACATCTGGATAATCACGGAGAAGCTGAATAATCTTCTTTTTCACTTCTGGCTCTAGTGCAGCACCGATTTTGATCTCCCGCTTGTTCTCTTCAGTGCCCAGGTTGACGAGCTCAATTTCTTCCTGGTGAGGCTGAATGGTTCTTCTTTCTTGCTCAAGCAGTCGAGTGATCTCATATGGTATCTCTTCATTACCTTCCTCATCTTCAGCTTCATATACAGGGAATTCAAAATTTGGAGGAAACGTAGGGTCACTGTGCTCAACTGGTTTATTATGGTTCAATCTGCATAATATGATTGGGATGATTTTAGAAAAAGTTTTTTCATGCAGATTTTTGAAATTAATAAGAAAATAAAGACGTTTTGGTTTTTTCTGACATTACCATTATTTCCAAGAAAAAGGCACTAAAAAGTAAAAACAAAGAGTCGTGGAAAAGACGACAACTTTTATTGATAACGGCAATGCCGAAACAAACATGCCCTTACAAAGTCATCACTTTCGCCTTGGGCAAAGCGAAAGAATTGTTATTTTGAAAACAAAGAAAAGCATGAGCAACAAGACACATTACATGGAAGCATGCATGACTAAAGGAATATCAACGGCCTCCCAATTTCTCACGGTGCCTCCTGGTACAACAAACACAGGCACATAACTACTCTCAGCAGCATCTTTGGCAATAGCGTTGATAAACCCAGCACTATAGAAAGTTCCTGTTGAAACGCCTGAGGTCGGGGAGAATCCAAGGCCCTCTTTGTGCTTATTCTCCAGAATCTGTATCACTTTGCCCCAGCCGTCAAATTGCCCTTCTTGAACAGCCTTCTGGGCGTCTTTCAATGAGGCCATAGTAGCACTAGCTCTTCGAGGCTCCGCACCTTCAATAGTCAATCCCTGGAATGACGTCCCTTCAGCGGACCCTGCCTCAACACAAGAGAAAGATGACACTTGGCTAACCAGATACGCTTCTTCACCATGTACAGTGACAAGCTTACCATTCCTCACAAACTTGAGCTTTTGATGCAGAGTGGAAGTCACTGCCCCAGCATCATGAATCCACGGTCTTCCGAGGAGGCAACTGTAAGATGCATTGATGTCCATGACTTGAAAAGTGACTTGGAACGTCTCTGGACCAATGGTAATTGGCAGATCTACTTCTCCAAGGACATCCTTACGAGATCCGTCAAAAGCCTTAACCAAATAGCTGCTTCCCCTTAGAGAAATTCCGTGACGGCTTAACTGTCTCAGTGTGGACTCAGGCATTACATTTAAGGATGATCCAGTGTACACCAACACATTGGATATCATGTCAAACTTACAGTGCACTGAGATGTGCAAAGCTAAGTTGTGGTATTTCCCTGCTTCGGGGAGTTCATCATCACCAAACCACAAGTTATTACAAGCAGTAATGTTACCCACTATTCCATCGAACTGATCCCCAGAGACTTCATGATCAACATAGGCCTGTTCCAGTACTTTCATCAACACTTTCCTGTGAGCTTCTGAGCTCAGGAGCAAAGATAAGATGGATATTTCTGATGGAGTTTGCAGCAGCTGGTCTACAATCTTATAATCGCTCTTTTTAATGAGCCTCAAAATCTCATCCAGATTGGACTCTTCAATGGACTGGCCCGATGGGCTGGCGTTCTTGTCAACAGGAGGAGCAACTGGCGGAATTACTGTAGCAGCAGGTGTAACAACATTCTTCTGGAACAAGGGTGGACTGACCTTTCCACTTCTCAGAGTTGTAGTTTCTTCAGCAATGTTACTAACCGCAGCTGGGGATACCAGAGGCACTTCTACACCATTCTCAATCATAGTCGCATCATACTTGTAAGGGATGGCTTTAGTAGAGACATAGGATACCGGGCCAGGTAGCCTGATCACCAAGGGTTCGACTTTCCTTGTCTGAGGCACACTCTTGGATGGGGAATCATGAAACACTGGCACAATCACACAAACATCACTGGAAACCAAGTGTTTGTCGTCCATTAAACTTTGTATATCACCCTGCACGGTACAACAACCCATAGGATTTTGGAGACACTCTGAACAGGAAGCATGATCATGATTGAACAAGGAAGCTTGGCAGAGCTTGACATGTAGCGGCACCAAAGGAGTAGCAACATTATGGACATTCAAAGCGGGGACTTCTTGGGGAACTCGAGATATTTCAACCTCATCAAAAGCACAGACTCTTTCAAAAGCCTCAATCATGTTAATAGCCGCATGGTTTGGAAGTGGATTGTCAAGAACGTGCGGAACACTATTTTCAAAAGTCAACTGTCCCCTGTCTATTAGATCCTTTACAACGTACTTCAGAGCATAGCAACCTTCCACATCATGGCCTTGAGCGCCCTGGTGGAATTCACATTTGAGATCCTGTCAGAACCTGGGAGGTAATGGCGTAGGCGGAGGCTTGCCTGGTCTGGTGACACAATGTCCTTTAGCAAGTAGGGTTGGGAGCAGATCAGCATACCGCATGAGTATTGGTGGAAAATAAGGCATGGGCCGAGGGCCTTGTTGTTGCGGCTGTTGCTGTTGAGCAGGAGGCTGTTGTTGTACCTGCTGAACAATGGCATTAACGGGCGCTGGTGGTTGACCCGGTGGCAGAGGATATTACTGGTAGAATGGTGGGAAGAAAGGATGTTGGGAGTACTGCATGTATTGGTATGGTAGAGGTAACTGAGCATCATTAATAGGAGCGACAACAGCTGTAGACTGGTTACCGGACACCATCCCTACTTCGGATTCCTTCTTCTTATGGTGGCCGTTACCATACTTTTTCGGCGCACTAGCCGAGGATTCACCTTTTTCAAGAACAATGATGCCTTACCTGACAACATCCTCTAGACGAGTTCCCATAGTAACCATGTCGGAGAAGTTGTTTGGTGCAGAGACTATCATTCTTTCAACATATTCCTTCTTCAAAGTTTTCAGGAATGTCTGTGTCAGTTCTTCCTCATCAAGCGGAGGAGAAATACAGGCAGCTGCCCCTCTCCATCTCTGAGCATATTCACGGAAGGTTTCGTCCGTCTTCTGAGACAAAGACTTAAGAGAATCCCTATTCAGCTTCAAGCGGGTGTTAAACTCATAATGATTTTCAAAAGCAGCAGCGAGTTCCTCAAAAGTATGAATATTGTCTTTACTCAAACCAGTGTACCAGTCTGCCACATCTTCTGTCAGGCTATCCTGGAAGCAGTGGATCATTAGTGCATCATTATCTGCGTAGTTGGCCATCTTCCGGACGTACCGAATGACATGGCTATGTGGACAAGAAAGCCCATTGTATTTGTCAAAATCTAGCACTTTGAACTTCTTAGGAATCTCAAACTGGGATACCAGGCATAGATCACGAGCCTTAGCAGAAACACCGTTCCCATGGCTAGCTTTGACCTCACGGAGCTCTCCAACTAGCTCTCTTAATTGTTCTCTCATAGCCTCCACTATAGGGTCCTGTCCACGCGGAGTGTCAACATCGATCACCTGACGCACAGTGTGTACAACATGATCGGTAACAACAGTAGTTACTTGGGGCATAGAGGTAGTTGTATGAGCAAGAGTCGTTGCGGGATTCTGTCCTTGATTAGCAATGCCAGAAATACCAGCTGCAGTGTTAGGAGCATAGAAAGCTGAGAGTCCATAAGGGCGCCCATTGGGCATAACAAACCGAGCATCAGAAGCCACCGTAGACAATGGGCTAGATGGAATCGTTTCAGTAGTAACTGGGACAGACGTGGCCGGTTGCTCTTGTGCAGCCAACAGAGTAGACATAGTGTCATGAGCCTTAGCCAAGTCTTCCTTCATAGCAGCCAATTCGGCACGGAGCTGAGCATTCTCTTCTTCGAAATTAGCCATGTTTCTTCTCTTGTACAATCTTGTCTGATGAACTCTAGCTGGTTGGTAAACCTTGCGAGCACGAGCCACCTTTCAGACTGCGGCAGAAGAACCAGGAGGCAATGAGCACCAGGGAAATTTTGTGTGTTTTGGCCAATGTATGATGCATATGATGCATGATATATACAGATGCATATGCAAAAAAGACTCTTTTCGTGTCATCGAAGGGTTTTTAGACAAATTAGAACTTTTGTAAACATTACTACACAACAACTAACATAAATGGGAAACAAACAACCAACATAAAGTTTTACAGGATGATTCCCAATTCCAAGCCAAGGGATAGACTTTGAAATGTAAACAACATAAACAACAACTAGAAACACCGACAAGAAAATAGGAATCCTCAAGCATAGGAAGTAGAAGGGTCATCCTCAAACTCGGGCTCAGACTCATAGCTGCAATATCGGGCATAGAAGCCACGGGCACCCCTAGCCCTCTTGGAATCCCTCATAAGCAACTTATCCTTTTCTTCAATTTCTTTTCTAGCTTTAGCCAACTCCCTCTTCAACGACAAAACCTCATGAGTCTTCTGCTCATCTTTTCCATCCAAAGTCATGATCAGATTCTCAGCCTCATAGTATCTAGTCTTCCACTGATGCTTCTCTCGGCTCTCCATAGCTAGATGCTCTTGGTACATCTCCTGAGTAGGCAGAGGTAGAGGCAAAGGCATGGTTGGAATAGATGCAGACACATATCTCATGGCGGGGTAAGACATGCCAATCTTCTCAGCCTGGTTTATTACCCATTAAGTATAGGCCTCATGAGCAATACCGGATCTCGTACCCATATGCTTCACTTCTTTCTTCCGAATCTTGGACCAAGCCTCTATGAAATCTTCTCTTATTCCGGTAGGAGCATTGGAGTAATGGAAGAAATAAGGAGATGTAGCATGGTAGATGGGCTTTTCTTTCATCGGGAAACCAAATTGTCGTAATGCAAGCTCCGGGTTATAGTTGATTCCACCCCGGGTACCAAGAAGAGGTACATTAAGAAACTTTCCACCACCGAAGATAATTTCTTTGACCTTAGCAGCGGGAGTGAGCCAAACCACTTCATTAGGGGTGAGAGCCATAATCCGCTGTGAAATAGTCCGATTCTCCGGATTATCATGGAAAGACTTCAGAAGGTGCGAAATAAACCACCCGTATAGGAGAGGTACACAGCAGAAAATGTATCCACGACCCTTGCCAGATCGATCGTGAATAGCATGGTATGTGTCAGCCAACAAAATAGGAACCGGATTCTTGGAGCGGAAGATCATGATAGCATTCATATCAACGAAGTTGTCAAGATTTGGAAAAAGGATGAGCCCATGGATGAGTAGTGCGAGAATAGCCTCAAGAGTGTCCTGACAAGTAGTTTTGAGATTGGCTTTCTCAAGTAGATATTTCGAAGCAAACCCTCGGATGTGAGCCTTAGTGACAAGATTCTTGGAGACATCAGAGGTCTGGAGATAGAGATCACGGGCAATAACCAAAGGAGTAGGAGGATGCTCAAGACCCGTGAAAGTTGTCCCTTCGGCTATGGGTAAACTTGTCAAGGAAGAATAAGCCTCAAGAGTAGGTACCAACTGAAAATCAGGAAAAGTGAAGCACCGATATTCCCGATCATAGAATTGCACTAGAGTGTGCACAAGCTTCTCATCCACATTAGTCCGGAGAAGAGTAAGTAAGTCTCCATAACGATGTCGGAAACCGGTCGGATCCTCGATCTTGAGTGCCAAACTTCTCAAACTAGCCAAATCAACCTTCATGAACTTGTAGGACTTAGTCTTCCCCATTCCTACAATGTTTACAAATTCAATTTGTCTAAGCCCTTCGATAAATGCATGGAAAAAAGTTTATGTATGTATGCATGTATGCATGATCACATTCAAGTACGGAGAGAACATGGTGGGTTAAGATTTAAAGTCAAGGAGTCATGGGTGGACACGGTGTCCGGTGATACTAGGGCTTTGGGAAATAGTAACCGGGTTCTAAAAGGTTCCCAAGTCGCAACCTCTCTCACGTATATCATGGTGCCACGAGACAAACACTCGCTCCATGATTATCCGTAAGAAGGTCTAACTTGAGTGTAGTATCGCGTGACGACTAAAACTCGAGACAAACACTCGGTTTAGCCTCCGCACTACATCCTAGAAAATGGCCATGGATGGGTTTGGTTATCTACGGTCCATAGTGTCATAGAACAATTGAAAGCAAAGTGCCTAAACGCGACAAACACGCTCCAACAACATCACCCCCAAAATGCCTCAGCTATGTGGGATTGATCGCATAACCTAATACACGAGGCAACCCTCGGATTGAATTGTCGATTATATCCCCCCTAATCCTAAGTTCACTCCGCCCAGGTGTAGGGCTTTAATATTCTCACCCCCACACGTTTGCAAGAAATTTAAACATTTATTCACATAAGAAAGCAAGTAAAAATAAAAGCGCAAGCGTGAAAATAAAGACTAGGCGTAACTCTCAAAGATCCCCAGTGAAGTCGCCAGCTGTTTTATCTTGGTTTTTCGGGTGTCAAACATTGATTAAGTTTGAACCTTTTTAACCTTTGATATCTCATTTTCTTGGGAAGGGAAAAATAAGAAAAACCCTTGAGAATCGAGGTTCGGGAGTTGTTTTCGTTATGGGAAGGTGTTAGGCACCCATAACAACTATAGTATCCTATGGGAACCGTCTTTACTTTCTACACGCGCGCTTTATTTTTAAATGCTATTTGAAAATGTTATTTACACCTAAGGGTTTGCTAAGTTAAGAATTGGAGGGAGAAGAATTTGTTTGAATTTTTGTTTTATTGGACTTGGAGAAGTTTTGACTTCTTGCCTACATACCCTTTTAAGGGATCAAACTCCATGTAGTTCTCTTCCAAAAAAAATGTTTTTGTTTTTGTTGGTTGATTTTGAAGGAAAATCGAATGGAAGAATGGAGTAGAAGCAGCGGAATAATTTCGATTTTTTTCCTTGGATCATTACGAAATTCAAACATGAATCAGTGATTCGATTGTTACCTTGAACTATGGAATCTGAAAGCTGGAACTGGAAACTGGAATCTCGATCACAGCCAAGCAAGCAGCAAGCAGCAAAGCCTCTAGCAAGTCCACACGAACAGTGCTCCTCCAAAACTCGGTGCTAGCCAATGAATTGGAAGTGCAGAGAAGAAAGGGGTTGCTTCAAAACGTGTAACGAAAAACTTCAGCACCAGAGTTCTATTTATAGAACTTCTAGTGTGCTCTGCAAGTCATAAGTCACTATTGGGCTTCAGTAAGCCCAACAACGAGTTTAGTAATTTTGCTAACTAATTAGCGTTATTTACTAAACGCACCCCTTATATAAGTCATACTTATATATTTCTCTTTTGACTGTTCTTTGTGTGTGACCCTATAGGTTCTAGTCACGTTGGCAATAATATTAAATCTAATATTTAATATTATAAACAATGAGCGGTATCTAGCAACACATCATTGCTACCCAAGTGACAAGAATGTCAAGTGATCTGACGAAACCTTTCCATGATAATACTCATGTGTACACTTACTCCTTTGTCTCGATATCTTTATTGATCCCAAGGCATAGATATTGTCACCCTTGTATAGATCAATGTTTATATTCCTTGATTCCGAAATATACTGAATAACGAATAAGTCCAATATCTTATATTGACTTAGTTCGGCATGGCCATGCAATTTTACAGTCATATTTCATCAAGAGGCCTAAAGATATATCTCCTGTTTATGAGGAGGGACAAATCCCATCTAGGACACTCATGTCCCTCAGCATGATTCATCAAGTACCCATCAACCAACATTATGGTTATCCTTTTACAGACAACGTTAGAATGGCAACAAAGCACTTGAGTCCACATCTAGGGATCATAGTGGTTTCAGGTCTAAGAGCGATATACATTATTATCATTGTGAGAATATCTTATGACAATTGCATAACTTACTATGTAGTATTCTCACGGTGGGTCAATCCAATATAAATATTACTCCTAATATTTATATTTATGTGAAGACTTGATAACTCTTTATCCATGATCTGTGAGATGTGATCATCAGTCTACCCACATAATAGTCTCTATGCTCTAATGATATCCCACTTCTCAATAAAGCTTGACTACGGATACTTTTAGAATAGTTTCCTTATGTTTAACGGGGTCTCACAATTAAGTTATACTTAATGTTCCATTAAACGGACTAACTATTCTAGGGACTTCATTATTTTGAAACAAAACAAAATCAATAAAGAAACGCCTTTTTATTATATATATTCACAATATATATTTATATCAATATCATGATACAAAGCCAAACCCAATCAATTTTGATTGGATATTAGGGCTTACTCCAACAATCTCCCACTAGCACTAAAAGCCAATCAAATATTAACTCAATATATATTGATCAAGTGTTAGCATCAAGCACACCCTGGGCATGATACTATTCTAGTAGATAAGGAACTCTTTCCTATGTTGGTAGGTTACACTTCTTTCAATTTCCACTTTCGATCTTCCATCGAAAAGAAATTGAAGTGTCAAAGTATACATTTGGATTATTGGTGAGATCAAGTATTCATTGCTCGCAAGATTAAACCAATTTCACCTCAGATGGGATCAATGGAATCCGCAACGCAAGAGACACATGGTTTCGCTCAGTTATGAGCTAAACAATCCAAGTCATATATATTTGACATCTGTAATAGAAACAACAACTATTTGAAGCTTGTACTTTTACAAATTTCATAGTTGATATCCAAGCATAGCATTTATTCCAAATTGCGATTTGGATATACTGTACACCGATATTAAAGTCAGCATCATTGTAACTTCTTTACAATGTTCCTTTAATCCGTGTTCAAGAAACAATCCTTAGTCCTTTAAGACATCCATGGATATTCTTGAAAGTATTCTAGTGTCGAACACTACAATCAATTTTGGTACATATTGAAAATAATTTTCTAACCATGTCTCACATGTGTAGATAAATTGTTTTGGTGGCTAGTATGTCATCCACATACTCCACCAAACTAATATCAATGCTCCCACTATTCTCCTTGTGTGCACAAGATTTTTATTAATCAAAGTTTTTCATAAAACTTCACTAATAAAACAAATAATTCAACTTCAAGAAGCTTGCTCCAATTCATACATGAATTTTGTAATATATATACCTTTCTAGCATCCTTTGGATTAACGAAACCCTACATATATGTCAAATACATATACAAGGTCATTCTAATTAAAGAATGCAACATCGTTGTCCATCTCCTAGAATTTGCATTATACAATAATGACAAGTGGGATTGTTAGATTTAAGCATTATGATGATGTAATAGTTTCGTCATGATTTGCATCACGAGTTGCATGAAACCTTCTACAATCAATCACATCTTAAATGTATTCATAATACCATCCATGTCAGCTTTCTACAAGAAAACTCACATTCATCTCATGAGTCATACTCATTTGGATGATTTAACCAATATCCATATATGGTTTGTGTACATGGATTCTTTATAAGATCCCATGGCATTTAGCTATTTCTCAAATTTCAGGCCATTTACGACCTTCTAGTAAGTTTGGGGCTCATCTACCATGAAAATCATAACACCTTGTTGAGCCATGACAAAATCATGTTACTCATTGTAGTGATATGACATATCAAACTTATCTAGATCTTGTGCTACTCGAACTGGTGATTTAAAAACAACCCTTTGTTGAATCAACTCGTGTTCCATTCTTAGAGAGATGTGTATTTTGTGTTACTTGACTTAATTCAAGTTCTACATCACTCCCACTGGCTCCTGTAGAGACATACTCCTTGAAAAGGAATACTCCAGTTCTAGCGACAAACAAATTTTGTCAAAGAAGAAGATGTAAAAATAATATCCTTTAGTTTCCTAAGGATAGTTACACAATTATACATTCATTAAATTCGAAGTTTAGTTTATCTAATAAACCATATAACCTGAAATTATCATAAAGTCAAAACTAGGTACTCTTACCTCCATATCTAATATGGTTTCTTTATGATTACTTAATTGGAACTTTGTTGTGGGTGAAGAATAACTGTAATTTAATTAATTTCAAGAGTCATTGAGTTATAATCAAACTATTTTAGATCGAGTCATGTCAAACATGAAGCGATATAAATAATCATTATACTCATTAATCAAGCATTTACCATCACGACTTACTCGTATAGTCTTTATACTTTTCAAACTTATTCCTTTTACTTCATTGTTAAAATCTTTGAACAATTTCAAAGTTTTCTTGAATCGTGTCAAATACACTTTGCTTATCTACTAAATGATTTAGTAATGTTAGATGAAGTATAGAAACAATATCTAGCAAATATGTTTAGTTCTCCATATACATCTCATATGTATATCAATTCAAATTAATTATGTGTCCTTTCACCTTTGTTGGTGACCGGTGCATTAATCTATTTTGAAAAGTGGGGCTCACATCCTTCAAATGATATAAAATCAAATGAGTCCAATAGTCCATATCCATGGATTTTGGAAATGTGAATCACACTTGTTTGTACTAAACAGTGATGCCAATGATATACAAAAGGTTCAAATCTCATTTGATCCTTTTCTCATATGTTATAGACTAGCTTATCAAGATCATGGGACTCAAATCCATTACTTGATTAGCACATTGTATAGAAAACATTATTAGGACAATAGGACAATATTTGTCTATCATTCAACTACATAATCCTTCTCTTGTCAATACAAGATTTATGATTTAATGTTTCTATTTTATATGGAATTTAACAACAATTATTTGGTTCCATATCAAGTTAAGTTTAAGTCCAAGCATAAGCCCTTATAGTCAATGAAACAATTTGTTCCATTCCAGACGTAGGTGAACTTCACTTATAGTTAATGTTCTGCTTCTTTAAAACTCTCTATATTTCAACAAATATGAGATTAATCATCAAGTATCATATACTTATGATGAAGAAGTAGAAATTTAACTTTCTATAACTATATGGGTAAATAAGAAGTCTTACTTCTTTCTTATATTTTGACCCTTTCAAAACTACGAGCAATTTTTATTTTTCAACTTTTGAAATAATTGCTTCCCCTTTTTGCAACCGTGTTTAACCTTTCAAAGGTAGAAAAACATAATTTGAATTTTATTCTTATCCATGTACATCTACTTGATAGGCTTAAACTATTCATCTTATAACATTGAGGTTGAATGATCATATCATTCTCCATCGTCGTTACCACTATGAGATATCCTATATCTACTCATTTGACCCAATGCTTCTGATAAGCGTTGTTTTTCAAATATAGACATAGAAAGTTGCTAGGAAATAACTGCTCGAGAATATACAGTTTTTCTCATTCTTAAGAACAATTCTTAAATTTTGTACCAATTCAGAAACTCTTTTCTGAAAATTTTGTTCTTCATAAGAACCTTTAACAGTATAATAAAATTTATATGCTAAAGAAATTCTAAATACAGAAAATAAATAAAATAAATGTATCATGATTTAAAACATATTTAAATAGGTCTTTAATTAAATACGCTCCCACTATTTTACTCAAATCAAATGACCTTCAAAACACTTGATTCGGAAAATCCCGTTGGAAGATTTTCTAGTGGGTTGAAATCCATATTTCACCTTGCTTTAAGTCAACGGGGGCTGTACTCAAAACTCAGTTATTTAGGTAGGAACTCCTTCCAATTGTATCTCATACAACTTTCAAATCATTTGAGTGAATAACTCCTTACTCTAATCTATCATATAGATGTTCCCAAACATTGCTTCTAAATTTATTTTAATCTTATTAAAATTAATTTAGTTAAGTTAAACCCAAAAGAATAACACTTGGGTAAATTGGATTACCGCACCGCAACTTACTAGTATAGAAAGTGCACCTCGCGGAGGCGAAACCTACACATTTCGATATTAGTCTTGAAGGGTGTTAAACTTTTGGAAAGCATTAAACTTAATATTTTGAATTGAAGGATTTTTATTAAGTTTGATCTCACCTCACCACGGCTTATATATCATATATATTCGCACTCCAATCATAACATGCATAACGATTATACAATAATAAAAGTGACATGATTATGGCCATCCTAACGCTATGACTCTCTCAAGCCAATGAGAGAATCTAAACTAATCCTAGAAACGACCTTGCTTCTCCAAGCTTGACCTCCAGGACTATCCTAACGTCATGAGCCCTATTACTTCTTTGCATTCTATTTACATTACATATGAAAGAAACTCGTTTTACATACGAGGGAGTGGATGAGAAGAGAATGTACAATAGAGATATAAGAGAGAGGCACGACACGCAGGCCGTATTTTAATATCCAAAAGAAATAAAATAAAAGGACTAGGGCCATAATCATTCACATGATAATAATAACAAACACACTTTTATTATTATTAATTATACCTTATAATTAAATAAATTAAATTAAAATTTGACATATGATCACACTACGCAGATTAGTTGGGGGTTTAATTGAGTACCAAAATATATTATATTGAGTACAAAAATATATTATATTAAGTACAAAAATATCTCATATTATGTACCAAAATATATTTTATTGAGTACCAAAATATATTATATTATGTACCAAAATATATTTCAGATCAAGTACTAAAATATATTAGATTGCATACCAAAATATCTCAGATTGTGTTCCAAAATATTCTAGATTGCGTATTTCGCATCTACACTTGACACGTTTATGAACACCCAAATCGTTTCGGCAAATATTATGATCAAATCCAAAAGATCATATATGATATTGAAACTCTTTCAAATCATGATTCTTTTAAATTATAAACAAATCAAGTTAAAGTCATGCAAATCGATTAAATAATTTCAAAAGATCATATATGACATTGAAACTATTTCAAATCATGATCTTTTAAATTAACTATCAATTTAGGATCGTTTATTACCTTTCAAACAACTTTTGAAAAACAATCCAAAAAGTAGAATTTTTTATTTACTTAATTATAGTAATATTGACACTCAATAATTATTATAATTAAATCTGCTTTATTTAGGCAATCAATTTGTTCCCAAAACAAATCACAGGGCTAAAATTAAGCAAATATTTTATTACCAAATTCAAAAATCATATCTGATATTGAAACTCTTTCAAAATCATGATCTTTTAAATTTACTACCTTTCTCCAATTAAATAAATTAATTAAACATAAATATTTTCAAGGATTGTTTGTTTAGCATGAACAACCGGATCTATGATGCTTCACCAGATTCGGATATTGAAGCTCACTCTCACGAATTGTTCAAATTTACAACAATCTCTTTGAAAACAATTGATCGAATGATATAACCATAATAATACAACGCTTGTATAGTTAGGTATCCTAATACAACAATCAAACATCAATAGTTTTAACAATTGTTTGTTCAGTATGGACAACCGGATCTTTGATGCTTCACCAGAATCGGTATTCGAAGCTCAATCTCACGAGTTGACTACAAATTCACAATCAATTATATAAAACCTATTGAACGAATGATATCATCAATATATCACATATAATGATGTTGTATTAAAATCATATATCACATATATGATATTGATCAATCAATTTTAATTAATATTTAAATTTAAATAATAAAATATTAACACTTAATATTCTATTTTATTAACAGATTTGCATTCCAAATTAATTCCTTATAGAATATCAAAATATTAGCAAATCAAAATATTTGCGAAAATATTATTATCTCTTAAAACAATTTTAAAAGATAATCTAATTTGATTTGTTTCCAATCATGTTCCCGTCGATATGTATAATCGATATGTCGATACTTCACCAGAAACGGTTTCTGAAACATCAAACAAATCGAAAAGCCATGCACAGAAAACATGATACGATGCCAATTTTAATTCTCTTTATTATTTAATTCCGATTCAAAATGTTTAATCATATTAAAACATAAAGCAGTAACAAAGCAATCCGATTCATGGTTTCGTAATTGGCTCTGATACCACTGAAGGAAAATCGAATGGAAGAATGGAGTAGAAGCAGCGGAATAATTTCGATTTTTTTCCTTGGATCATTACGAAATTCAAACATGAATCAGTGATTCGATTGTTACCTTGAACTATGGAATCTGAAAGCTGGAACTGGAAACTGGAATCTCGATCACAGCCAAGCAAGCAGCAAGCAGCAAAGCCTCTAGCAAGTCCACACGAACAGTGCTCCTCCAAAACTCGGTGCTAGCCAATGAATTGGAAGTGCAGAGAAGAAAGGGGTTGCTTCAAAACGTGTAACGAAAAACTTCAGCACCAGAGTTCTATTTATAGAACTTCTAGTGTGCTCTGCAAGTCATAAGTCACTATTGGGCTTCAGTAAGCCCAACAACGAGTTTAGTAATTTTGCTAACTAATTAGCGTTATTTACTAAACGCACCCCTTATATAAGTCATACTTATATATTTCTCTTTTGACTGTTCTTTGTGTGTGACCCTATAGGTTCTAGTCACGTTGGCAATAATATTAAATCTAATATTTAATATTATAAACAATGAGCGGTATCTAGCAACACATCATTGCTACCCAAGTGACAAGAATGTCAAGTGATCTGACGAAACCTTTCCATGATAATACTCATGTGTACACTTACTCCTTTGTCTCGATATCTTTATTGATCCCAAGGCATAGATATTGTCACCCTTGTATAGATCAATGTTTATATTCCTTGATTCCGAAATATACTGAATAACGAATAAGTCCAATATCTTATATTGACTTAGTTCGGCATGGCCATGCAATTTTACAGTCATATTTCATCAAGAGGCCTAAAGATATATCTCCTGTTTATGAGGAGGGACAAATCCCATCTAGGACACTCATGTCCCTCAGCATGATTCATCAAGTACCCATCAACCAACGTTATGGTTATCCTTTTATAGACAACGTTAGAATGGCAACAAAGCACTTGAGTCCACATCTAGGGATCATAGTGGTTTCAGGTCTAAGAGCGATATACATTATTATCATTGTGAGAATATCTTATGACAATTGCATAACTTACTATGTAGTATTCTCACGGTGGGTCAATCCAATATAAATATAACTCCTAATATTTATATCTATGTGAAGACTTGATAACTCTTTATCCATGATCTGTGAGATGTGATCATCAGTCTACCCACATAATAGTCTCTATGCTCTAATGATATCCCACTTCTCAATAAAGCTTGACTACGGATACTTTTAGAATAGTTTCCTTATGTTTAACGGGGTCTCACAATTAAGTTATACTTAATGTTCCATTAAACGGACTAACTATTCTAGGGACTTCATTATTTTGAAACAAAACAAAATCAATAAAGAAACGCCTTTTTATTATATATATTCACAATATATATTTATATCAATATCATGATACAAAGCCAAACCCAATCAATTTTGATTGGATATTAGGGCTTACTCCAACAGATTTTAAGTTTGAAAATGGAATTTTGAAGAATAGAAAGAGGCCTCAAGGGCATGAGAATTGGAAAAAAGTGAGGTTGGTCAATTTATTTACAAAACTTTAGTCAAAGTATTTAGCAATTGTTTTATCATTTATTAAGAAAATAAAAGGGAAAATTCAATGGGATTTTGATCCCAAGGTTTCTTTGGAAAATTATTTGAGTGAAGTTGTTCACATTTTTTTGGAAAAAGGATTTTTGTCTAAGTTTCGAAGTTCCTAAACATACATCTAAGCATACATTCCCTAAGCATACATCTAAAGTATCCATGTGATGTGTGTGCATGTGTCGGTGAGTGTCGGTGTACATCTTTAGAGTCCATTGTCCTTTACATATGCCCTAGTTTACATGCTATGGTCTTGCAAGAATTTAAAAGCATAAAAGAAATTACAAAATCCCTAAGTCTTTACATGCTAAGTCTTGGCTAAATTTAAAGTGCAAGAAATAAAAGCTAGGAATATAAGATGGAGGATGAGATGCTTATGGATGAATGAAACATGAAATAAGATGGTTAGTGGCATAAGGAGTAATAGGAATTGAAATAGAAGTAAGCAAACATCACAAAAACTTCAAAATACCCCAAAAACAAAGGTAAAATATACCTAAAATTTGACCACAAAAGCAAAGCCAATACATGACCCATAATCCTCATATTTTAATTAATTTCCAAAGATTTCATTTCAGTTTCAGCAATGAGGATTAGAGAAAAGTATCAAACTAAACAATTATGATGCATCTTAGACCTATCTTACATTTATTATTCACAAACAAAACTCACATAACTTGTAAACCAAGGAACTAATACCATACATCAAAAACAGCCCCAAATACACTAAATCAAAGACAAACATACCACAAAATTTATTCATCAAGTATCAACTATCATGAGGCAAAATATTGGAATCAAAATATGCAAAAAAAACTTCACAAACATTGACAAAAGGCACCAAAAATCACAAGCAAATTCATATATATTTTTATCCATTTTTCACCATGCCAAAATATCATAAGAAACAAGTCTTAAGTATCCAAATCAATCACAAGAGTTGTTCACAAAATTTGGAAGTTTTTAGCAAGATTTTTTAACAAAATTATCAAAAGTATTGAATTACCAAAGAACAAATTATTTTCATGTATTTTTATCAAGAATAACATGTAAAACACATCAAAATTTATCAAAAATAACAAGAAAACATTGAACAAAATTTTTTAGGAATTTTCATCAAAGTTTTTAGGCAAACAGTGGTGTAACCAACAATTAACAGTGTAGAAATAGCAAAAAAACAACAAAAACGAACACAACATGAACACCCGGCCCAAGCCCAAGGTTACTGATGGATCTTGGACTATCCAAACGCCTCAGAGACGTTGGATTGATCCAACTCTATCAGAACCCTAGATCCAAAGGCTGAGAATACGTAGCGCATGGTAAACAGGTTCAGGTGCATAGAAACAAGAGATCACAAGCGTACACGTGGCAAACCGCAAATCAGACGGTGTAGATCGAAGAAAGAGCGAACCAAAACGAACCGGACCGGTTCATGTGCTTATATAAACACATAATGACCGGCCTGATTCATTTTCTCTTCTCTTTTCTCTCTCTACACTTCCTCTCTCTCTCTCTCTCTCTCTAAAGACCCTCCGAGCTCTGCAACTTGCAGGCTGGAGAAGACGACCGGAGTTTCCTCCGGTGCAGTGGCCGGCGTTAGCGCCGCCACACCGGAGTTGAATCTCCGTTGTTTTTGAATTCTTTTTACATTTTTGGATCGCCTTTTTTGCCCTGAGTTCAAAAATGTTACTCGTTTTCCTTAAAACTCGATAGATCGGTGTAGATCTACATTTAAACTTTTACGGTTTCGAAGTTTTCTTGAATCTTTTTCGAATCTAAAACGTTCGTTCTTCGATCTACACCGTTCTATGTTCGAATGTGATTTGAGAGTGGAAATTGAAAACGAAGGAGGAAAATGAGTTTACCTCAGTGTAAATCGGAGAAACGAACGGTGAATAACGGAAAACTTCAAGTCTTCTTCTCGGATTCTCTGGTAAGTGTTGAAACCGAAAATAAATCGGTGATTTCTTCGCTTTGATGCACCGGTTTGATTCAATCTACTCTTTCTTCTTCTCCGGTTCGATCTGGCTTCGATCCTTCTTCTTCTCACTCTTCGTCTTTGTGATCGCACCGGTTCGTCCTTGAGATGAATTGGTGCTGGAATTGTAGAGAACGCAGTTCAATGATGAAATTCACCTTCGAATCTCTGAGAACAGCGAAGAAATTGTTCCAATTCGCACTGATTTTGGATTCTGGAAAACTAGGGTTTCATAGTGTTCTTCGTGTTCTTGGTGATTTCTGAAAACGGTTAGGATTTTGATCTTTGGGAGAAGAGAGAGAAATTAGTAAAGTGTTTGTTGAGTTGCCGTGTGATTATTGCCTCTGGTCCTGTGCAATCAGTGATGTGGCCTTTATATAGGTGACATGTGTACTTGATAGCCAATGGAATGTTGACACCTGCACTTGGACTGAAATGGCTCGACCTTGAACTTGAAATTCTGACTTGGGACCTTTCTGCAATTTTGACGAACTTAAAGGACCAAACTGCAATTTCTGAAAAATAAAGGACTGGCCTGCAATTTGATTAAGGGACTGAACTGCAATTTTGAAAAAAGGACTAAAAACAAAAACTTGAAACTTAAAGGACTGAAATGCAAAACTGTAAAAGGACTTAAAATGCAAATAATAATAAAATTTGGTTTAAAATTGGTAAATTGAAAATAACGTAAAGTGAAACCAATAAAAAACACAAGAAGGACTAAAATGAATCAACTACCAAATGAGGTACTTTAAAGTAACCTCTCTCTGTCAAAATTTTGTGTGAAATGACCAAAATGCCCCTAGGGACTAAACTGATTCAAAATGACTCAAGTGCAACTTTTGAAATGGATTTTAACATAGAATTAAAGCAAGAGCTTATACAAACCAATTAAAAAGACTCAGAGACAATTTTCAGGGATAAAAAAGAGTTTGAATGCATGAAATGACTAAAATGCCCTTTCTCATGATTTTTGCAAATAAGACTGAAATAAAATGCAGAGAAGTATGCAATTGATCAGAGACAATTTCAAATGACTTGATATGCAAGAAAACCCTTTGTGTGGTTTCAAATACAAGAAAATATAGACAAAATCACAATTGAAAATATTTTCAAAACAAAAATAGCAAAATTGGCAGATAAAGCAGGGTGAAATATCAGAGTAAAACAATAGCAAATTGGCAATCTTTTAAAAGTCAAAAGACCATATCAGAGATGAAAAAGCATTTTGAGCAAGTATTTTTAGGTCCAAAATTAGGGTATAACAGACTTGAATCAATGCTATGATTCATTAAGCACCCATTTGCCAAAGGTTATGATCATATACACTTGAATCAATGCTATGGTTCATTAAACACCCTTTTGCCAAATGTTATAACCATATACACTTGAATCAATGTCATGGTTCATTATCTATCAATAAATAATAATGTTCCAATGTATATGAATGATTCTCATGAAGAGTTACAACTTTTGGTTCTAAAGTGATTCCATTATTTTGGAAATCACCAACAGATATTTATTTTGTGACATTGTTATTTTACTTTGAAATTGGTTTTGGCTGGTTGTATATTTAAATTGCACAGGTGTAAAATAAAGTTTCTCATTTAAGAGACTGTTTAGTCTGATTTTTTCATCTAATAATTGGATGTAGGAGTTGCTCATGTGTGACTTCGATCATTTTGTTCTGGGTTTTTAAGAAGTCGTTTAGCGGGATTGGTTCGGTTGTTTTGGCTTGTTTAGGCTATTTATTGTTGTATATTGTCTGGTTTGTTGCTGGTATGCAAGGTTTAAGCTTGTTATTGCTGAATAGATCACTTTTGCTTTCTTGCTTATTTGCAATCAAGTGTTTAAAAGAACTTATCTATAGCTTTATGGTTTCTTGCGTTTTTAAGGTCATGTTGTCTTGATTGTCCCATGTTAGCTTCTTCTTTGTTTGGATAGCTTTATCGTTTCTTGCGTTTTGCTAGTTCACTAATATTTAATACTAACGGAATATTGAATGACTTACTTGAACAAGTTCTTGTATAACTTTCTATTGTATGCTATACTTTTCAATTCATGAGCTATATATGTATAGTATAGATGTATAGAAGCCAAATATTAGCAAAAAAGTGGTTCTCATTTACCTTGATTTTGTGTTGAATAAAGTCTACTAATCACATCTTCTGGTGGTGGATTACTTGAAGTGGATGCCATATTGTTGTTGTTCTGAACTCCTTATGTTGTTTTTGGATTCCCAAACTGTTATAAAAACAAAAACCAATTTTATTATAAAACCAATTTTGTTATAAAACTACTTCTTTTAAAGTTTTTTATTATAAAAACAAAAACCAATTTAATCAAAACATTGGTAAATTGGAGATCGAGGTATTGTATTTTAGTCAAATTGGATGAAAAAGACCCTAAGTCCGTCTTTAATCTATTGTTGCAAGATAGATCAAGCCATTTCAAATTGATTAGTTTTTCCAAGCCTTGTGGTGCTTCCTCAATGGAAGCTTTTGAAATGAGCAATCTTGACAATGCTTGTAGTTCTCCCAATGGGGGTACATGTTTCAATGAACTACATCCTTCAAGCACTAAAGATATAAGAGACCTCAATTCACTCACAGAGTTTGGCAATGATTCTAGATTTTCATTGTAGGATAGATCCAATATTGACAGAATATTCATATATTTGAAAAAACTCTCTGGAACAATGGACACTTTATTTATAATCAAAGCGGACAACTTTGGACAATTAGGTGACATGCCCTCAGGGATTTGTTCTATATCACAATTTTGCATATGAACCAACTCTAAATTAGCTGTCCATTCATGTGAGAGAGGTATCTCGGTCACACTTTCTTTGAACTTGACTATAGCATCCCTCTTACTCTCTTTCAATATATAGCAGGCCATATTTCTCACCATGGGATGTGTGGCTACTAAATCATCATCTAAACTAATCAAAGAATGGGATTCAAGCTTATCCAATATGGTATTCCCTTCAACAGATATTTCTTCCAAACACATACTCCCATTTATCAGCCCATTGTCAACTAGCTTCATGATCAACTCACATTTTTCAATCCTGTCATTATATTTATAATCCTCATCATTCCCAGCATCCCCATAATCAATAGATAATAATGCACAATACAAAAAACAGTTTTGCAAGTTCTTTTCCATCAAATTATCAAAACTACGTTTTAATACTTTGAACACTTCTTCTTCCACCTCTTGTCCCATTTCATATTTTTGAAGTTTATTGAGTGCATGCTTCCATTGATGAATGCCATAAACCCCTTTCATGGTTCTAGCCATCACATTGATTGCAAGTGGTAAACCCTTAAATCTCTTTACAATACATCTTGCAATCTTTTTTATTTCACGTGGAAGTGTCCTAGCTGTTCCATCATGTCTGAGTTTTAGCATAAACAACTTCCAATCTTCACATTTTTTATCTTCAACACTATCTTCAGATTCATATTCATTTTTTCCATAGTACCAACTGAGAGGAAACATTTGTATTCCATAGTAACAACTGAGAGGAAACATTTGTATTATAGCATATGGCTGGCAATCCATCTGGTGACATACGTGCTTCAAACGAGTTGTTAGAATCACTTTAATGCCATTCACTTTTGGATGAATTCCCACCTTCTGCAAATCAATATATTTCCAAACATCATCCAAAATAAGAATAGATTTTCCCTTTTTCTCCAATGCCAAAGACAAGTTGTCAGCTCTAATTCTTTCATCGTCTTCATCAAGTTTCAAGCCTGTTCTTTTTACTATATCATGTTGCAATTTTGAGATGCTATAACTGTGAGAAACAGTGACCCAAAACACATCCTTAAAAGTTGCTTTCCTTTTTACTTCATCTTCCACAAGAGTTGCAAGTAAAGTTTTTCCCACTCCTCCCATTCCACTTATGCCAATAACAAACACTATATCATTCTCTAGAAGTTTAGACACTCTCTTGATATGTAAGTCTAAGCCTTTCCCAACAAATTCAGTCGACAAAGTAAGAGGCTTCTTCTCCTTGTGTATTTTCATCTTTTTAATCAATCCACTTACATAAGGAGTGTCATTTAAGTTATTATCCATGTCTCCTTTCATATCTTGTAATTTTCTCAGCCATGCATCAACTTCTGGTTTGCGCTTTTTTCCTCGACACTCCAACCATTGAAGTTGTTTTGCAATATCTTTTTCCTCACCTTCTAAATCAATAACCAATTGTTTTAATTGATTAATCTCACTTTCGGCAACACTTCAGTTATCACCGCTACCGTTCACACCTGCTCCATTTTGTTTTTCATGTTATATAATAAAGCTTGATCATTTAAGTGTTTAAATGGTTTACTGGTTATGGGATAACACTTTTAAAAACAAGTCAATGTATCTCTGTTTTTTTACTCAAAAAAGTCAATGTAAATCTAGGTATTAGTATTAATTTCTTTGATAAAAACCTAGGTATTATTATTTAAATGATAAATTAAAAAAAATATTTAGATTTTTCAAGCTATTAAAATAAATATGTTTTGGGCTGAATTCATCAAAAGAAAAAGAAATTCAATATATTTTAAAAAATTGGAAAATAATATTAGTATGCTTTAGAAGATGGATGTCATGTTTAATGGATATACTTGATTGGAGTTTTTTAAAAGAATTTTAGTGAACTGGTTATGGATTAATGAATCATTTTGATCTATGATCCATTACCATCCAAATCTAAACTCATCAAATCCATCCATTATGTCATCCCTAATATATGTGCAACAACTTAAAAGACATTTATTTTCAAATAGAGGAGTACTAAAATTGCACTTCATTGCAATAATTTTTTTTTCTTTTTTTTCAAAAAAAAAAAAAATGAATTAGAACCCGTACCTTCAGATAAAAAAAAAATTCATGATTTCAGCATTTGTTTTTTATGGTTACCGAACATAGTTGTGTTACCAAACATAGCCTAAGTGATTAGATTGTTTACTGGTTTTATATATGGAATAATACTTTTAAAAAAAGTCAATGTAGCTGTTTTTAACAACAAATTAAAAAACTCAATGTAGCTCTTTTTTTTCCTCAAAAAAGTCACTGTAAACCTATGTTATACCCTAATTTTGGACCTAAAAATACTAATTCAATTCATCTTATCTTGCATTTCAAGCCATTTAATATGTCTCTGATCAATTGCATCTCTCTCTGCATTTTATTTCAATATTCATAAAAGGGTATTTTAGTCATTGTTCAAAAAAAAAGGGTATTTTAGTCATTTCCTGCATTCAACTCATTTTAATCTTTGAAAATTGTTTGAGTCTTTTAAATTGGTTCGTATAGGTCCTTGTTTCAATCTCATGTCAAAATTCATTTCAAAAAATATCAGTTGAGTCATTTTTTTAGTCAGTTTAGCCCCTAGGGGCATTTTAGTCATTTCCTATGTTAAAACTTCTTTCAGTCCTTTAAAAGATTGTTTGAGTCTTTTCATTTGATTTGAATGAGTCTCTGTTTCGTTCTATGTCAAAATCCATTTCAAAATTTGCATTTGAAGTCATTTTGAGTCAGTTTTGCCCCTAGGGGCATTTTAGTCTTTTCATGTGTTAAAAAACCTGTTTAAAATTCTAAAAATTGTCTCCGAGCCTTTTAATTCGCTTGTATAAACTCTTGCTTTAATCCATTGTAAAAAAATCATTTTAAAATTGCATTTGAGTCGTTTTTAGTCGTTTTAGTCCCTAGGGGCGTTTTGGTCATTTCACATAAAAACTCTTGTCTGCTTCGTTGTTTTTAATCGTCTCGCTTTACGTTAATTTTCAATTTACTTTTTTCAATTCAATTTTAGTTTTAATTTTCATTTTGGTCCTTGTACTTTTGTTATTTGCATTTTAATCCCTTTTTAAGTTTGTTAGAGTCCAAGTGCCATGTGTCCAAATATTATTGGTCCATAAAAGTTTGTTACAAGTCTAGTGCCACGTGTCTCATTCCAATTGGTCCAAGCATTCCCACATCACCTATATAAGTCAAACCCTTAGTCAAAATTTCACAACCAATCATTTTTCACAAAAACTCCACAAAAATCATCAAAATTCATATTTATTCTCTCTCAATTTTCCCTCTCTTCTAACAACCTTCCACCACCCTAACAAACTTCCAACCACCACCCAAACCACCCTAACTAACTTTTCCTCCACCACATTCATCACTTCAACCACCATAAACAACCACATTCATCACTTCAACCACCATAACAACCTCCATAACCTCCCAAATTCATCACAAATTCACCACACCACCATAATCCATCTTCAACAATCATCATCACTAATCTTCGATCGATTCATTCACGGATTCAACACCAAAACATTCAAATTCTTCAAAGTTAGATTCACACATTCCTCATCAAATCGATCTCAAATGCAAAGGTTTTCATCGTTGTGAATTCAATCGTTTCCGGCATCAACGCTAATCGCAAGGGTCCGAGGAAATCGACACCGCAACTTTCCAAGCATCCCTGAGCTGAAGCAAATTCGAAGAAGGAAGGCAGTGCTGTGTTCACGGATTCGCGATCAAAAAGGAACCAAATCAATTCAAAAGCAAACGAACAACACTCACGAATTCGAATCCGAAACGAACTCGTCATCATCTTTCCAACTCGGTGACACGCCTGGCTTAATCAATTCACGGATTCGAACCACAAATCAGGGCATCTCATTCAGATCTATTCAACAACAGAATGATTGTTCACGGCCTTCAAGTGCTCACGTTCACGCTCCCGGCGCCACCGTGCTTCCGGCTGTTCTGCGCATCATGCTGCGAGCTTCAATGCCCAGGCTCCGTAAAAACGGTTTCAGCATCCTCTCCCTTGCGATGAAGTCTCTGGTTCTCAATCGCATATCAGCAAGATGCACTACAGGAGAGGGCTTGGTTTCGAAATGGATCAGAAGGCACAAGTTGGAAGGAGCAATTGAAACGCAAGGAATCTTTGTGAGGATTAATTTGCTTATGCATCCGTGATGCTTATCACGTTTCTCTCAATAGAATCCGTTTCCAGACTTGGATTCACCAGGTTAGTGCTCCTCTCTATAACTATTAATTCCATATAATCCAAGGCTGTTCCTGATATTAGCATGAAATTGGATGTGTGAAACAATAGAATTTTCTTTTCAAAATCGAAGGAAGGTTGGGGCGGTGATTGTTTTCTGGTAATTGAGAGAAAGAAGAAATCGATAAGGAAGAAGAAGGAGTATAGGCGTGTTCTGAAAAAGAAGAAGAGGGAGTTCCCTTTTTGTGTTGGTGTAAACGTGTGTATGCTTCTTTCCTTTTTCACCTCATGCGACCCATTCCTATTACCATGCCCATGGGTTAACTAACCCGCTCCATAACCCATTTCTGCATTTTGGGGTTGGGCTTGGGCCTAGTCTCATTGATAAATTCATGATACCTTACTTTCTTGCTATAGGAACACTGTATTTTGCTACCTGAGCCGCTATATTGTTTAACTTTCATGCAAAGAACCCAAAAATTTTACCAAGGCATTTCTTGACATTCCTAGTTGTTTTGATGTTTTTTTATGATAATCCTGATTAAAAAAAATGTGTGATAATATCTTGTTTCTTGCCAACGTTTTCTTGATGAATCTTGCGTAATTTTTACCCAAACTTTGATCATGTATTTTTGTTACTATGTGATATGGATGCTTGAAATTTGATTTTGTGACTGGTCTACCCCTGGAAATGTCTATGATTTTATTACTTTGAGTGTTTAAATTTTGCTTTCTTGTTTTACAAATAATGCGAGTATTCGTGTGAAAATAAAGTGGAAAATATGCCTAAAAATATGCTAGGAGGTTTGGCTTGATAGGTCCTCTTAATTCTTGTGTTGGGACTGAAATAAAACTCTTTGGGAACTTGTTAAAATATGAGGATTATAGGTCTTGTTCAAGCCTTGCCTTGTGGATGAATCTTTAGGCCTATTTTGCACTATTTTTGCCATGTTTTGTAGTATTTTTCTTACTTTTGTCATATTGATATTTCCTTACTTTTATCTCTTGATGTTATCATGTGCTACTAACCATTTTGTTCCATGTTTCATGAGAATCTTTCATCATCTTCATCTCATTCTCCATCTTATATCCTTGGTTTTTTTATTTTTCTTACGCTTTTTAATTCATGCAAAGACTTAGAATGTAAAAACCTAGGATTTTTTTTTTGTACTTTACTTTTATGCCACTTTTAATTTCTTGGCAAAGAGGCCATAGAATGTATCTAGGGTATGATGTAAAGGACAATGGACTCTAATAATGTGCACCGACACAAGCACCGACACATGCACACACACCACTTTAGGTATATAGCTAGAATATGCATGTTTAGATGTATGTTTAGGATTGTATGTTTAGATGAATGTTTAGGCTTTATACTTAGAAAAAATCAACTTTCCAAAAAATATGAACAAGCTTCACTCAAACCATTTTCCAAATAAACCTTGGGATCCAAAATCCCATTGTATTTTCTTTTTCATTTTCTTAATCAAAAAATTCAATGAAAATTAATCATACTTGACTTCTTTTGCAAATCACTAATTCAACCTCACAATTTCATAATCTCATGCCCTTGAGGCCTCTTTCTATTCTTCAAAATCCAATTTTCAAACTTAAAATCAACCAACCAAAACAAAAACATTTTTGAGAGAGAACTACGGTGGATTTGATCCCTTAAACGGGTACGTAGGCAAGGAACAAAATTCCTTCAATTCAACTAAAATAAAAATCCAAAAACATTCTTCTCCCTCCAATTCTTCACTTAGAAACTTTTAGGTTTAAATAACATTTTCAAATAGCATTTAAAAATAAAGCGCGCGCGTAGAAATTAAAGACGGTTCCTATAGGTTACTATAGTCGTTATGGGTGCCTAACACCTTCCCGTAGCGAAAACAACTCCCGGACCTCGATTCTCAAGGGTTTTGCTTACTTTTTCCCTTCCCAAGAAAAAATCAGATATCACCGGTTTAAAAAGTTCAAACGTAATCAATGTTTGACACCCGAAAACCAAGATAAAACAGCTGGCGACTTCACTGGGGAGATTCGAGAGTTACGCCTAGTCTTTATTTCCACGCTTGCGCTCTTTTTACTTGTTTCTTTTACTTGCTTTCCTATGTGAATAAATGTTTAATTTCTTGCAAACGTGTGGGGTGAGAATATCAAAAGTCCTGCACCCGGGCTGAGTGAACTTAGGATTTAGGAGGGATATAATCGACAATTCATTCCGGGGGTTGCCTCGTGTTTTGGATTATGCGATCAATCCCACATAGCTGAGGCATTTTAGGGGTGATGTTGTCGGCGCGTGTTGTCGCATTTAGGCACTTTACTTCTAATTGTTCTATGACGCTATGAACCGTAGATAACCAAACCCATCCATGACCATTTTCTAGGATGTAGTGCGGAGGCTAAACCGAGTGTTGTCTCGAGTTTTAGTCGTTACGCGATACTACACTCAAGTTAGACCTTCCACGTATAATCATGGAGCGAGTGTTGTCTCGTGACACCATGAGATACGTCGGAGAGGTTGCAACTTGGGAACCTTTTTAGAACCCGGTTACTATTATCCTAAAGCCCTAGATTCACCGGACATCGTGTCCACCCATGACTCCTTGACTTTGAACTTTAACCCACCATGTTTTCTCCGAACTTGAACATAATCATGCATTCATGCATACATGCATACATGCATAAACTTTTGTCATGCATTGTTATCGAAGGGCTTAGACAAGTTGAATTTGTAAACATTGTAGGGATGAAGATGACTAAGTCCTACAAGTTCAAGGAAGTGGATTTGGCTAGTTTGAGAGATCTGGCACTCAAGATTGAGGATCCGACTGGTTTTCGACGTCGTTACGGGGCTTTACTTCCTATTCTCCATACTAATGTGGATGAGAAGCTTGTGCACACTCTAGTGCAATTCTATGATCCGGGGTATCGGTGCTTCACTTTCCCAGACTTTCAGTTGGTGCCTACTCTAGAGGCTTATTCTTCCTTGATGGGTTTATCTATTGCTAAGGGGATACCTTTCTCAGGACCTGAAAATCCTCCTACTCCATTGGTTATTACTAAGGATCTCTATCTCAAGACCACCGATGTCTCCAAGAATCTTATCACTAAGGCACGCATCTGAGGGTTCACTTCAGAGTATCTTCTTGGGAAAGCCAACCTCAATACCACTTGTCAGGACACTCTCGAGGCTATTCTTGCACTTCTCATCTATGGGCTTATTCTCTTTCCGAATCTTGATGGCTTCGTGGACATGAATGCTATTATGATCTTCCACTCCAAGAATCCGGTTCCTACTTTGCTAGCTGACACATACCATGCTATTCACGATCGTTCCGACAAAGGTCGTGGATGCATTCTTTGTTGTGTGCCTCTCCTCTATAGGTGGTTTATTTCGCACCTTCCGCAGTCTTTCCACGACAATCTGAGGAATTGGTCTATTTCGCAGAGGATTATGGCTCTCACACCTAATGAAGTGGTTTGGCTTACTCCCGCTTCTAGGGTTAAGGAAATCATCTTTGGTGGTGGAAAGTTTCTTAATGTACCTCTTCTTGGTACCCGGGGTGGAATCAACTACAACCCGGAGCTCGCCTTGCGACAATTTGGTTTCCCGATGAAAGATAAACCCATCAATCTTGCTACAGCTCCTTACTTCTTTCACTACTCCAATGCTCCCACCGGAATCAAAGAAGATTTCATGCAAGCTTGGACTAAGCTTCGGAAGAAAGAGGTGAAGCATATGGGTGTAAGGTCCGGTGTTGCTCATGAGGCCTATACACAGTGGGTGATAAACCAAGCTGAGGAGATTGGTATGCCTTACCCCTATATGAGATATGTGTCTGCATCTGTTCCTACCATGCCTTTGCCTCTACTCCCACCTACCCAAGAGATGTATCAGGAGCATCTAGCTATGGAGAGTCGGGAGAAGCATCAGTGGAGAGCTAGATACTATGAGGCTGAGAACTTGATCATGACTTTGGATGGAAAGGGTGAGCAACAGACTCATGAGGTCTTGACACTGAAGAAAGAGTTAGCTAAGGCTAGGAGAGAGATTGAAGAGAAGGATATGTTGCTTATGAGAGACTCTAAGAGGGCTAGGGGTGCCCGTGACTTCTATGCACGATACTGCAGCTATGAGTCTGACTCTGAGGATGACGCTTCCACTTCCTATGCTTGAGGATTTCCATTCCCTATTGCTATTTCCATTTGTTTACGTTGAAATTGTCTTGTAAAACTATATGTTGATTGTTTGTTTCCCGTTTATGTTAATTGTTGTTTAGTAATGTTTACAAGTTTTTTTTAATTTGTCTAAAACCCTTCGATAACATAAAAAGAGTCTTTTTTGCATATGCATTAATACATTTCATGCATCATATGCGTTCATTGGTCACAACAAACCTCTCTCGTGCTCATTGCCTCCTGGTTTTGTCCGCCGCAGTCTGAAAAGTGGCTCGTGTTCGCAAAGTCTACCAACCAGATAGAATTCATCAGACAAGATTTCACAAGAGAAGGATGATGGCTAATTTTGAAGAAGAAAATGCTCAGCTCCGTGCCGAATTGGCTGCTATGAAAGAAGACTTGGCTAAGGCTCATGATGCCATGTCCGCTATGATGGCTTCACAAGAACAGCCAGCCACTTCTGTTCCAGTTACTGCTGAGGTGATTCCCTCTATTCCACTGTCTACTGTGGCTACTGATGCTCGTTTTGTTATGCCTAACGGCCGTCCCTATGGCCTCTCCGCTTACTATTCTCCTAATACTGCTGCTGGTGTCTCTGGTTTTGCTGGTCAAGGACAGATTCCTGTGTCTACTACTATGCCTCAGGTGACTACTATTGTTACCGACCCTATTGTACACACTGTGCAACAAGTGATTGATGTCGACACTCCGCGTGGACAAGATCCCGCAATGGAAGCTATGAAGAGACAGTTAAAGGAGTTGGCTGGAGAACTCCGTGAGGTCAAGGCTAGCCGAGGAAACAATGGTGCTCCTGCTAAAGCTCGTGATCTATGCTTGGTATCCCGATTTGAGGTTCCTAAGAAATTCAAAGAGCCAGAATTTGACAAGTACAATGGGACTTCTTGCCCACACAACCATGTTATCTGGTATGTCCGAAAGATGGCTAACTACGCCGACAATGATGCACTGATGATCCACTGCTTTCAGAGTAGCTTGACAGATGATGCAGCAGATTGGTACACTAGTCTGAGCAAAGACAACATTCATACTTTTGAGGAACTCGCTGCTGCTTTTGAAGGTCAATATGAATTCAATACTCGTCTGAGGCCAAACAGGGACTCTCTCAAAGCCCTATCTCAGAAATCAGATGAGACCTTCCGTGAATACGCTCAGAGGTGGAGAGGGGCAGCTGCCCGTGTTTCTCCTCGACTTGATGAGGAAGAGTTAACACAGACATTCCTGAAGACTCTGAAGAAGGAATATAAGGAGAGAATGATAGTCTCCGCTCCGAACAACTTCTCTGATATGGTTACGATGGGAACTCGTCTAGAGGAGGTTGTCCGAGATGGTATTATTGTCCTTGAGAAAGGTGAATCTTCAACTAGTGCACCGAAGAAGTACGGTAACGGTCACCATAAGAGGAAAGAATCTGACGTAGGGATGGTATCTGGTAACCCGTCTGCAGCTACTACACAACTACCTCTGCCCTATCACTACATGCAATACTCTCAACATCCTTTCTTCCCACCATTCTACCAGCAATATCCTCTGCCACCGGGTCAACCACCAATGCCCGTCAATGCTATCCCTCAGCAAACACAACAACAGCCTCCTGCTCAACAGCAACGGCAGCAACAACAGGGTCCCCGACCCAAGCCTTCTTTTCCAACAATACCAATGCGGTATGGTGAGCTGCTCCCAACTCTACTAGCTAAGGGACACTGCGTCACCAGACCAGGCAAGCCTCCGCCTAATCCATTACCTCCCAGGTTCCGACAGGATCTAACATGTGAATTCCATCAGGGTGCTCAAGGCCATGATGTCGAAGGTTGCTTTGCTCTGAAATATATTGTGAAGGATCTGATAGAAAAGGGACGGTTGACTTTTGAGAATAGTGTTCCTCATGTCCTTGACAACCCGCTTCCAAACCATGCCGCTGTCAATATGATTGAGGCCTTTGAAAGGGTTCCTGTTCCTCAAGAGGATCCCATGTTGGATGTCCGCAATGTCGTTACTCCCTTGGTGCCATTACATGTCAAACTTTGCCAAGCTTCTCTGTTCGAACATGATCATGATTCTTGTTCAGAATGTCTGCAGAATCCTATGGGTTGTTGCGTTGTGCAAAATGATATCCAAAATCTGATGGATGACAAGCACTTGATTGCCAGTGATGTATGTGTGATTGTGCCAGTGTTCCATGACTCTCCTGTTGAAAATGTATCTCAAGCAAAGAATGTTGAGCCTTTGGTGATCAGACTACCTGGTCCGGTATCTTATACCTCTACCAAAGCAATTCCCTACAAATACAATGCAACCAGGGTTGAAAACGGGGTGGAGGTGCCTCTGGTATCCCCAGCTACAGTTGACAATGTTGCCGGTGAAATTACAACTCTGAGAAGTGGAAAAGTCCGTCCACCCTTGTTTCAAAAGAAGGTGGTGACACCTATTGCCACGGTAACTCCACCAGTTGCTCCTCCTGTTGACAAGAACACCGGCCCAGCAGGCCAGTCTATTGAAGAGTCCAATCTGGACGAAATCCTGAGGCTTATCAAGAAAAGTGACTATAAGATTGTTGACCAGCTGCTACAAACCCCATCAAAGATATCCATCCTGTCTCTGCTCATGAGCTCAGAAGCTCACAGGAAGGTGTTAATGAAGATACTGGAGCAAGCTTATGTCGACCACGAAGTCTCTGTGGATCAATTTGATGGGATAGTGAGTAATATTACTGCCTGCAACAACTTGGGGTTCGGTGACGATGAGCTCCCCGAAGCAGGGAAACGCCACAACTTGGCTCTACATATCTCGGTGCACTGTGGGTCTGATATGATATCCAACGTATTGGTGGACACTGGGTCGTCTCTGAATGTAATGCCTGAATCCACACTAAGGCAATTGAGTCATCATGGAATTTCTCTGAGGGGTAGCAGCTATCTGGTTAAAGCTTTTGATGGATCCCGCAAAGATGTTCTTGGGGAAGTAGACTTGCCAATTACTATCGGTCCTGAGACGTTTCAGATTACTTTCCAAGTCATGGATATCAATGCTTCTTACAGTTGTCTCCTCGGAAGACCATGGATCCATGACGCTGGAGCGGTAACTTCCACTTTGCATCAGAAGCTCAAGTTCATGAGGAACGGTAAGGTTGTCACTGTATATGGTGAGGAGGCATTTCTGGTTAACCAAGTATCATCTTTCTCTTGTGTTGAAGCAGGGTCCGCAGAAGGAACGTCATTTCAAGGCTTGACTGTCGAGGGTACAGAACCCCGGAGGGCTGGTACTAGCATGGTTTCATTGAAGGATGCCCAGAAGGCTGTCCAAGCAGGTCAAGCTGCTGGCTGGGGCAAGGTGATTCAGATCTTGGAAAACAAGCGTAAAGAGGGCCTTGGATTCTCCCCGACATCTGCTGTTTCAAAAGGAACTTTCTACAGTGCTGGGTACATCAATGCTATTACTGAAGATGCTGCTGGAGGTGGTTACGTGCCTACCTTTGTTATACCAGGAGGCACTGTGAGAAATTGGGAAGCCATTGATGTTCCTTTAGTCATGCATGCTTCCATGTAATGTGTTTTGTTGCTCATGTTTTTGTTTTCAAAATAACAATCCTTTCGCTCTGCCCAAGGCGAAAGTGATATCATTGTAAGGGCGTGTTTGTTTCGGCATTGCCGTTAATCAATAAAAAGTTGTCGTTTTTCTCACGACTCTTTGTTTTTTACTTTTTAGTGCCTTTTTCTTGGAAATAATGGTAATGCCAGAAAAAACCAAAACATCTGTGTTTTTCTTATTAATTTCAAAAATCTGCATGAAAAACTTTTTTCTAAAATCATCCCAATCATATTATGCAGATTGAACCACAATAAACCCGTTGAACACAGTGACCCTATGGTTCCTCCAAATTTTGAATTCCCTGTATATGAAGCTGAAGATGAGGATGATGATGAAGAGATACCGTATGAGATCATTCGACTGCTTGAGCAAGAAAGAAGAGCCATTCAGCCTCACCAGGAAGAAATTGAGCTTATCAACCTGGGTACTGAAGAAAACAAGCGAGAGATCATGATTGGTGCCGCACTTGAGCCAGAAGTGAAAAGGAAGATCATTCAGCTTCTCCATGATTATCCAGATGTCTTTGCATGGTCCTATGAAGATATGCCGGGTTTAGATCCCAAGATTGTGGAACATCGGATACCGACAAGACCTGAATGTCCTCCTGTCAAACAGAAATTGAGAAGGTCTCGTCCAGACATGGCTCTTAAGATCAAGGCTGAGGTGCAAAAGCAAATTGATGCGGGTTTCCTCATGACAGCTGAATATCCTGAGTGGATTGCCAACATTGTACCAGTACCAAAGAAAGATGGGAAAGTTCGAATGTGTGTTGATTACAGAGATCTGAATAAAGCCAGTCCAAAGGATAACTTCCCATTGCCTCATATTGATGTGCTTGTTGACAGTACTGCTCAATCCAAAGTGTTCTCCTTTATGGATGGTTTCTCTGGTTATAATCAGATACAAATGTCTCCTGAAGATAGAGAAAAGACGTCCTTCATCACTCCGTGGGGAACGTTCTGTTATAAAGTGATGCCGTTTGGCTTGATAAATGCTGGTGCTACCTATCAAAGGGGTATGACAACTCTGTTTCATGATATGATTCACAAAGAGATTGAAGTATATGTTGATGATATGATTGTGAAGTCAAGTGATGAAGAGCAGCATGTTGTGTATTTGAAAAAGATGTTTGAAAGACTGAGAAAGTACAAGCTGCGGTTGAATCCTAACAAGTGCACATTTGGTGTAAGATCCGGAAAGTTGCTAGGCTTCATTGTCAGCCAAAGAGGCATTGAAGTTGATCCTGACAAGGTCCGAGCTATCAGAGAAATGCCAGCCCCTCAAACTGAAAAACAAGTCAGAGGTTTCCTCGGACGTCTGAATTATATTTCAAGATTCATATCTCACATGACTACTACTTGTGGTCCCATTTTCAAATTGCTCAGAAAGAACCAACCTGTTGTGTGGAATGATGAATGTCAGGAAGCTTTTGATAGCATTAAAGAATACCTGTTGGAACCACCTATCCTTGTCCCACCAGTGGAAGGAAGGCCTTTGATTATGTATCTATCAGTGTTGGATGATTCAGTGGGTTGTGTTCTCGGTCAACAAGATGAGACTGGTAAGAAAGAGCATGCTATCTACTATCTGAGCAAGAAGTTCACAGACTGTGAGACTCGGTATACAATGCTTGAAAAGACCTGTTGTGCTTTAGCTTGGGCTGCCAAAAGACTGCGTCATTATATGGTGAATCATACAACTTGGTTGATATCCCGAATGGATCCAATCAAGTACATCTTTGAAAATCCTGCTATTACTGGGAAGATTGCACGTTGGCAAATGTTGTTGTCTGAATATGATATTGTGTACAAAGCTCAGAAAGCAATCAAAGGAAGTGTCCTTGCTGAGCATCTTGCTTGTCAACCTCTTGATGATTACCAGCCAATTAAGTTTGATTTCCCTGATGAAGAGATTATGTATCTGAAAGCAAAAGACTGTGAAGAGCCACTGATCAACGAAGGGCCAGATCCCAATAGCAAATGGGGCTTGGTGTTTGATGGTGCTGTTAATGCTTATGGTAAAGGAATTGGAGCCATCATTGTAACTCCACAGGGGCACCACATTCCTTTCACCGTTCGAATAACTTTTGAATGCACAAACAACATAGTTGAATACGAAGCATGCATCTTGGGCATTGAAGAAGCCCTCGATCTGAGAATTAAGCACCTTGACATCTATGGAGATTCTGCACTTGTTATCAATCAGATAAAGGGTGAATGGGAGACTCATCATGAGAAGCTGATCCCTTACCGTGACTCTGCAAGATGTCTGTTGACATACTTTACCAAGGTTGAGCTGCACCACATCCCTCGGGATGAAAACCAGATGGCTGACGCTCTTGCTACTTTGTCTTCGATGTTTCGTGTCAATCACTGGAATGATGTGCCTGTAATCAAAGTGCAGCGTCTTGATAGACCCGCTCATCTGTTTACTATTGAAAATATGCCAGTTCGGGCTGATGAAGATGTGAATGATAAAAAGCCTTGGTATTACAACATCAAACAATTCTTGCAGAATCGTGAATATCCACCTGGTGCTTCCAACAGGGATAAAAAGACCTTGAGACGATAGGCTAGCAAATTCCTGTTGGACGGAGAAATCTTATACAAAAGGAACTATGACATGGTCTTGTTGAGATGTGTTGACAGACAAGAAGCTGAGAAATTGATGCATGATGTACATGATGGTACTTTTGGGACCCATGCTTCGGGTCACGCCATGTCAAGGAAACTGTTAAGAGCCGGCTATTACTGGATAACTATGGAACGTGATTGCCACAAACATGCTAAGAGATGTCACAAGTGTCAAATTTATGCTGACAAGATTCGTGTGCCTCCACACGCTCTCAATGTTATATCTTCCCCATGGCCTTTCTCTATGTGGGGCATTGACATGATCGGAAGAATCGAACCAAAGGCTTCCAATGGACATCGTTTCATTCTAGTGGCAATTGATTACTTCACCAAGTGGGTTGAAGCTGCTTCCTATGCAAATGTGACCAAGCAAGTGGTTGTCAAATTTATCAAGAATAACATCATCTGTCGATATGGTGTTCCCAACAAGATCATCACTGACAATGGTTCCAATCTGAACAATAGTATGATGCAAGCTTTATGTGAAGAATTCAAAATTGAACATCACAACTCTTCTCCTTATAGACCTCAGATGAATGGTGCAGTTGAGGCCGCTAACAAGAACATCAAGAAGATTGTTCAGAAGATGGTCACTACCTATAAAGACTGGCATGAGATGTTACCTTTTGCCTTGCATGGTTACCGTACTACGGTGCGCAGTTCAACCGGGGCAACCCCTTTCTCTTTGGTATATGGTATGGAAGCAGTTCTCCCTCTGGAAGTGGAGATTCCATCTCTTCGAGTAATCATGGAAGCAAAGTTAACCGAGGCTGAATGGTGTCAAAGTCGGTACGATCAATTGAATTTGATTGAAGAGAAACGTATGGATGCTATGACTCATGGACAGTTGTATCAAATGCGGATGAAGAATGCTTTTGACAAGAAAGTCCGACCTCGAGAATTCAAGGAAGGCGAACTTGTATTGAAAAGAAGAATAAGTCAGCAACCCAACCCAAGGGGCAAGTGGACACCTAACTATGAAGGTCCTTATGTTGTCAAGAAGGCTTTCTCTGGTGGTGCTTTGATTCTTACACACATAGATGGCGTTGAACTCCCAAATCCTGTTAATGCCGATATAGTCAAGAAATACTTTGTCTAGAAAGAAAAGAACAGCGTTGTAGGTCGAAAACCCGAAAGGGCGGCCTAGGCAAAAAGGCGCTTCCCGGTGGATCGAAAACCCGAAAGGGCGATCCAGGCAAAAGTTAGGGACAAAAAACAATGAATATGGAAAAGCTCGCTGAGATTGTACGCAACTCAGGCAAGAATGGGCGCCTCGATGAGCCGAAAAACCCGAAAGGGCGGTTCATGCAAAAATGAGGTTGACAATAAAAGACAAGTAACTGTATCTGGCGAATCACCATCACCCCTTTGGGGCATCTGCAACTGTCAATGATCTTCTTCATCAGAGGCTTCTGTACTTGTGAATTCAAAATTTCTATGAAATGTAGCGGTCATCGTGTTCAATGTATCACCAACCAATAAAATTACCATTTTCCAAGCTTTGTAAATCCGTGAAGTCATGCCTTTGGCTGACTCTCACTCTTCTACATCAATTTGAGCCTGTGCTATTGTTTGAAACTCTATTTTTCTTTCTACTTTCAATGCTTTATACAAAACAATTTCTTTCTATTTGATAATGTCAATGTCTGAAACAAACATCTTTTGAAAACTAAAATTTTTTTTTCTGTCTATTCTGAAAACAAACCTGAGCAATAGGGTACATTTCAATGAAACATGCATGAATGAATGAGTGTCAATGTCTATTTCAAAACATGTTACAAGCAGGTTACTCCCCAGGATGATCTGTGGTCAATGGCAAGAATGAAAAACAGAATGAAAATGAAAAATGAAGAATGAAAATAAAAGCTCGCTAAGTTGAAAACCCGAAAGGGCGGCTTAGGAAAAAATGAGCACCCCGCTGATTGACAACCTATGAAGGCAATTCAGGCAAAAATGGGGCAATGAAAAGAATATTATTCCCCGGTGAATCGAAAACCCGAAAGGGCGGTTCAGGCAAAAGTGGGGTTTGAAAATGAAAAAATGAAAAGAATATAAAAGCATTGACCACAGATGCGAACATCCAATGTTTACCCAACACTGACACGCCTAGCAACGGCGACCTGTATCCAAGAACCTTCCAAGGGTCTCTCCTTTACAAGTTTTATTGCCCTCAGCCATGGTTGTGATACGTCTCTCAACGACGGTCTCTCCAAAGAGGTCTTCCCCTGTGAATATGTCGCAGCACGAGCCACTACGTGCCCAATCTTCCAATGTCTTGTCTGCCTTTGTGAAATTTCTCTGTCAAATTACAAGCCAATCATGCATTTCAAACATTCATACATGCATAATCATGCATTTTATGTGCTCATACATCCAATGATCTTGCTATATCATGCATACATGTTGCATATCCAACTGTCAGCTGTCAAATGTCAATGTCAATGTCAATGTCAAATGCCAATGTCAATGTCAATGTCAATATCCAATGTCAATGTTAATGTCGATGTCAATGTCAATGTCAAATGTCAATATCCAATGTCAATGTCAATGTCAATATCCAATGTCAATGTCAATGTCAATGTCAAATGTCAATATCCAATGTCAATGTCAAATGTCAATGTCAATGTCAATGTCAATATCCAATGCCAATGTCAATGTCAATATCCAATGTCAATGTCAATGTCGATGTCAATGCCAATGTCAATGTCAATGTCAATTTCAATTTCCAAGCCAATGTCAATGTCAATGTCAATGTCAATGTCAATTTCAATTTCCAAGCCAATGTCAATGTCAATGTCAATGTCAATTTCAATTTCCAAGCCAATGTCAATGTCAATTTCAACTTTCAATTCAATTCAATTCAAATCAATGTCAATTTACTCTCAATTTGCTCTTGGGCCAACAAAAATGGTCATGTCTATTTTCAGGTCGAGTCAATGACAATTTACCCTCAATTGGTATCTTGTTAAACCAGACTTTCAATTTGTATCTTGTTACTGGTCAAGTGCCGGGTTCGATCCAAAAAAGAACCACTTGTACCTGCTTATATACCTATGCTTCCGGACAAACGGCAAGTTCGATTTGAAGAACAGTTTGTACCCAGTTTATGCTTTGTTATCGGTCAGACGGCAAGTTCAATTTGAAGAACAGTTTGTACCCAGCTTATGCTTTGTTATCGGTCAGACGGCAAGTTCGATTTGAAGAACAGTTTGTACCCAGCTTATGCTTTGTTATCGGTCAAACGACAAGTTCGTTCTAAGAGAACAGTCTGCACCTTCCCACATGATGTGGTGATAATCCAACAAGCAAGTTCAATCCAAAGAAACAGCTTGTATCAACTCCCTTGTCTATGTCTCCAGCCAAACAGCCAGTTCAATCCAAAAGAACAGTTTGTGTCTGTCTATCTGTTTGTATTCTCAATCAAGTGTCAAGTTCGATCCAAAGAACAGCTCGTATCTGCCTATGTGTCTATGTTTCCGGTCAAGTGCCAAGTTCAATCCCAAGAACAGCTTGCACCTATCTCTCGTTTTGTATTCCTTGGTCAAGTGGCTAGTTCGACCCAGAGAACAGCTTGTACCATGCTCCATAGACTCCAGTTGTTTGTCTTGCATTCATAATCAACATATTGCATGACATTCATGTTTTTCAACTCTGAAAACGTATTTTTATGTCCAAAAGCAGTGCAAATGTTAATATTTAAGTGTCTTCGTCCCATCAACTCAAAGACTCCGTCTCTTGACTCTCCGGACAAAGAAACTTAAATAGGGGCAGCTGTTATACCCTAATTTTGGACCTAAAAATACTAATTCAATTCATCTTATCTTGCATTTCAAGCCATTTAATATGTCTCTGATCAATTGCATCTCTCTCTGCATTTTATTTCAATATTCATAAAAGGGTATTTTAGTCATTGTTCAAAAAAAAAGGGTATTTTAGTCATTTCCTGCATTCAACTCATTTTAATCTTTGAAAATTGTTTGAGTCTTTTAAATTGGTTCGTATAGGTCCTTGTTTCAATCTCATGTCAAAATTCATTTCAAAAAATATCAGTTGAGTCATTTTTTTAGTCAGTTTAGCCCCTAGGGGCATTTTAGTCATTTCCTATGTTAAAACTTCTTTCAGTCCTTTAAAAGATTGTTTGAGTCTTTTCATTTGATTTGAATGAGTCTCTGTTTCGTTCTATGTCAAAATCCATTTCAAAATTTGCATTTGAAGTCATTTTGAGTCAGTTTTGCCCCTAGGGGCATTTTAGTCTTTTCATGTGTTAAAAAACCTGTTTAAAATTCTAAAAATTGTCTCTGAGCCTTTTAATTCGCTTGTATAAACTCTTGCTTTAATCCATTGTAAAAAAATCATTTTAAAATTGCATTTGAGTCGTTTTTAGTCGTTTTAGTCCCTAGGGGCGTTTTGGTCATTTCACATAAAAACTCTTGTCTGCTTCGTTGTTTTTAATCGTCTCGCTTTACGTTAATTTTCAATTTACTTTTTTCAATTCAATTTTAGTTTTAATTTTCATTTTGGTCCTTGTACTTTTGTTATTTGCATTTTAATCCCTTTTTAAGTTTGTTAGAGTCCAAGTGCCATGTGTCCAAATATTATTGGTCCATAAAAGTTTGTTACAAGTCTAGTGCCACGTGTCTCATTCCAATTGGTCCAAGCATTCCCACATCACCTATATAAGTCAAACCCTTAGTCAAAATTTCACAACCAATCATTTTTCACAAAAACTCCACAAAAATCATCAAAATTCATATTTATTCTCTCTCAATTTTCCCTCTCTTCTAACAACCTTCCACCACCCTAACAAACTTCCAACCACCACCCAAACCACCCTAACTAACTTTTCCTCCACCACATTCATCACTTCAACCACCATAAACAACCACATTCATCACTTCAACCACCATAACAACCTCCATAACCTCCCAAATTCATCACAAATTCACCACACCACCATAATCCATCTTCAACAATCATCATCACTAATCTTCGATCGATTCATTCACGGATTCAACACCAAAACATTCAAATTCTTCAAAGTTAGATTCACACATTCCTCATCAAATCGATCTCAAATGCAAAGGTTTTCATCGTTGTGAATTCAATCGTTTCCGGCATCAACGCTAATCGCAAGGGTCCGAGGAAATCGACACCGCAACTTTCCAAGCATCCCTGAGCTGAAGCAAATTCGAAGAAGGAAGGCAGTGCTGTGTTCACGGATTCGCGATCAAAAAGGAACCAAATCAATTCAAAAGCAAACGAACAACACTCACGAATTCGAATCCGAAACGAACTCGTCATCATCTTTCCAACTCGGTGACACGCCTGGCTTAATCAATTCACGGATTCGAACCACAAATCAGGGCATCTCATTCAGATCTATTCAACAACAGAATGATTGTTCACGGCCTTCAAGTGCTCACGTTCACGCTCCCGGCGCCACCGTGCTTCCGGCTGTTCTGCGCATCATGCTGCGAGCTTCAATGCCCAGGCTCCGTAAAAACGGTTTCAGCATCCTCTCCCTTGCGATGAAGTCTCTGGTTCTCAATCGCATATCAGCAAGATGCACTACAGGAGAGGGCTTGGTTTCGAAATGGATCAGAAGGCACAAGTTGGAAGGAGCAATTGAAACGCAAGGAATCTTTGTGAGGATTAATTTGCTTATGCATCCGTGATGCTTATCACGTTTCTCTCAATAGAATCCGTTTCCAGACTTGGATTCACCAGGTTAGTGCTCCTCTCTATAACTATTAATTCCATATAATCCAAGGCTGTTCCTGATATTAGCATGAAATTGGATGTGTGAAACAATAGAATTTTCTTTTCAAAATCGAAGGAAGGTTGGGGCGGTGATTGTTTTCTGGTAATTGAGAGAAAGAAGAAATCGATAAGGAAGAAGAAGGAGTATAGGCGTGTTCTGAAAAAGAAGAAGAGGGAGTTCCCTTTTTGTGTTGGTGTAAACGTGTGTATGCTTCTTTCCTTTTTCACCTCATGCGACCCATTCCTATTACCATGCCCATGGGTTAACTAACCCGCTCCATAACCCATTTCTGCATTTTGGGGTTGGGCTTGGGCCTAGTCTCATTGATAAATTCATGATACCTTACTTTCTTGCTATAGGAACACTGTATTTTGCTACCTGAGCCGCTATATTGTTTAACTTTCATGCAAAGAACCCAAAAAATTTACCAAGGCATTTCTTGACATTCCTAGTTGTTTTGATGTTTTTTTATGATAATCCTGATTAAAAAAAATGTGTGATAATATCTTGTTTCTTGCCAACGTTTTCTTGATGAATCTTGCGTAATTTTTACCCAAACTTTGATCATGTATTTTTGTTACTATGTGATATGGATGCTTGAAATTTGATTTTGTGACTGGTCTACCCCTGGAAATGTCTATGATTTTATTACTTTGAGTGTTTAAATTTTGCTTTCTTGTTTTACAAATAATGCGAGTATTCGTGTGAAAATAAAGTGGAAAATATGCCTAAAAATATGCTAGGAGGTTTGGCTTGATAGGTCCTCTTAATTCTTGTGTTGGGACTGAAATAAAACTCTTTGGGAACTTGTTAAAATATGAGGATTATAGGTCTTGTTCAAGCCTTGCCTTGTGGATGAATCTTTAGGCCTATTTTGCACTATTTTTGCCATGTTTTGTAGTATTTTTCTTACTTTTGTCATATTGATATTTCCTTACTTTTATCTCTTGATGTTATCATGTGCTACTAACCATTTTGTTCCATGTTTCATGAGCATCTTTCATCATCTTCATCTCATTCTCCATCTTATATCCTTGGTTTTTTTTATTTTTCTTACGCTTTTTAATTCATGCAAAGACTTAGAATGTAAAAACCTAGGATTTTTTTTTTTTTACTTTACTTTTATGCCACTTTTAATTTCTTGGCAAAGAGGCCATAGAATGTATCTAGGGTATGATGTAAAGGACAATGGACTCTAATAATGTGCACCGACACAAGCACCGACACATGCACACACACCACTTTAGGTATATAGCTAGAATATGCATGTTTAGATGTATGTTTAGGATTGTATGTTTAGATGAATGTTTAGGCTTTATACTTAGAAAAAATCAACTTTCCAAAAAATATGAACAAGCTTCACTCAAACCATTTTCCAAATAAACCTTGGGATCCAAAATCCCATTGTATTTTCTTTTTCATTTTCTTAATCAAAAAATTCAATGAAAATTAATCATACTTGACTTCTTTTGCAAATCACTAATTCAACCTCACAATTTCATAATCTCATGCCCTTGAGGCCTCTTTCTATTCTTCAAAATCCAATTTTCAAACTTAAAATCAACCAACCAAAACAAAAACATTTTTGAGAGAGAACTACGGTGGATTTGATCCCTTAAACGGGTACGTAGGCAAGGAACAAAATTCCTTCAATTCAACTAAAATAAAAATCCAAAAACATTCTTCTCCCTCCAATTCTTCACTTAGAAACTTTTAGGTTTAAATAACATTTTCAAATAGCATTTAAAAATAAAGCGCGCGCGTAGAAATTAAAGACGGTTCCTATAGGTTACTATAGTCGTTATGGGTGCCTAACACCTTCCCATAGCGAAAACAACTCCCGGACCTCGATTCTCAAGGGTTTTGCTTACTTTTTCCCTTCCCAAGAAAAAATCAGATATCACCGGTTTAAAAAGTTCAAACGTAATCAATGTTTGACACCCGAAAACCAAGATAAAACAACCTAGGTTTTTTTTTTTTATAAAAACTTAGGTTTTATTATTTAATCGATATATTTATAAAAAAATTAATTTTAATATTTAGTTTTTTAAAAATACAAAAATAAATCTGTTTTTGGGCTGAATTCATCACAGAAAAAAACAATGTCTTAAAAATATTTTATAAAAAATGGAAAAAGAATTAATATCCATTAATAGATAGATGGATTTGATGAATTTCATGTTTGATTGATATATTTGATTTGATTTTTTTAAAATAATTTTTAGTGAATTGTTAATGGATTTTTAGATTGTTTTGATCTATGATCAATTACCAAATCTAAATTCATCAAATTCATTCATTTTATCATCATTAATATATATGTACAACAACTTTGCAGGATACTTATTTTAAAATAGAGTAGTAGAAGTGCACTTCATTGCAATAATTGTTTTTTTTTCAAAAATAATGAATTTAGAACATGTACCTTCAGATAAATTCATGATTTCGGCATTATTTTGATGGTTAACTGAGCTTCTCGTATGAGTGACAATCACTTCAAGAACACCTTCGGCCAATGAAAGAAATTGTCACAATTTTCAAATTAAAAATGCTAACAAATGTGTTAATGACATTCTTTAAGAAGTTTAAAGAAGAAATTTTATCTTGAAAATGATGCATTCAACACATTGAAAGTTTAAAAAAATCATTCTTTTCTACATAGAACTTATAAATTATTTCTATTTTGAAATCTTTAACTAGTGTCCTAAAGACATTTGTTAGCAAGACTCTAAGGTTGTGTTTGAATTGATGGTTTATGAGGGGTGGGAAGGGGAGAGTTTACTTTTCTTTTTTAAATTATGGACTATAGAACATGATGTTTTAAAATAAATTCTTAAAGTATCATATGATCGTATAACATTATAAACGATCATATAATACTTTAAGAATTTATAGTAGAAAAACATGTTGTATAGTCCATAATTAAAAAAAAAAAGTAAATTATCTCATCTCTACCCCTTCTAAACCATCAATTCAAACACACCCTTAGAGTCTTGCTAACAAACATTTTATAGTATTAATTAATATGTTAACTTTTAAAAAAAAAATAAAAACATTTTATAGTGTCTATATTTTAAAAATGCAAACTCTGCCCTCTTATTAGAGATATAGTTTGCTTACAAGTAGTATTAGTATATATAGTTGTAACCACCCCATTACTGGGATAATTCACTCATTTGTAATATTACTCTTACTATCAATACAATAATTTCTTAGCTTTCTCTCCTTCATCTATGGATGTCATGTTTCCTAACACCTCTATTCTCCTTCTAAACGTTCAATCCAAACACACCCTAAATGTTTGAAGCGAGTTCTACGAAGAATCATGGGATGAGATGGCATATGAATGCATATTGAATTAAATTGAAAATGATAGTAATTGTGTACATGATTATGCTACTTATAGAACTCGATAGGCTAATTAATCGAGTAACTTACTACTTATTTCCTAACTAACCAACTGATACTGACGGAATTGACAATTACTTTAACAAGTTCTTGAATAACTTTATATTGAATGCTATGCTAGTTAATTCATGATGTGAATATGTATATTAATTAAAGGTATCTATAAGCCAAATACTAGTAAAAACTTACCTTGATCTTGTGTTGAATAAATAACTCTATCAATGACAGCTTCTGGTGGGGGAGTACTCGAAGTGGATGCCATATTGTTGTTATTATGAACTCCTTCATTACCAACCACAGGAGGATATTTGGAGCATTGCACAATGCCTCCTCGTTTTCCATTCAACCCCAGGTGTGCTTCAATTCTTGTAGCTCCTCCACTATACTCAATATTACAATAATTGCATATCCATTTACGACCATTTTGTACTTCTGTAACGTGTTTCCGGCAGTCCTCGTTTTTTTTTCTACCCATTATCAATATCTTTCCTAAACACAGATCCTAGGTTGAATTCAAAAAACAGAATTACAGTATGTATCTTTTTTTTTAAGAAACCAAAATGAAATATAACTCATAAAAAGTGATTCATCTCGCACAAGGTGTGCAACACAGTATATATCTTAATTATATATGTGCTTCTCTAGATAGTAAATAATGAAGAAAGTATACAGTATATATATCTTATTTTTTGGCACTAATTTGATCTTTACCGACCGATATAATTTACAAAGAAAGATCTAGTTTATTTTCTTTTCACAGAAAAAAAATAGAATCTAGTTGAAAATTTGTGCACGATTAAATGGTTTTGATATCAGTTTATTTCCAACTGCAAAATTATAATATGCTTCTGGAAAATCTAATTGATTCTAACATTCTCTAAATCTGTTATATAATCCCATTTTTATTTATAAAAAAAAAAAACTAATACCAAATAGTCTCTATATAATCCCATTCAGCTTAGCTACTAGTATCCAATGATTTTTAGATCAAACAATAAATAAATTAAATAAATTGATTTCAAAAAAATATGTATTAAATAATTATTAAAAGAGCATACTCTCTGCGATCTTTTTTATAAATTGTTCAATAAAATTTGATGCATTACATCCATATTATAAACCAACTACATCAACTTTTATTGACTAATTTGTGATAAAAAAAATATCATTAAGAGTAAATTGTATAGCGCGTAGTAGAGACTAATTTTATTTTATTTTTACAATAGTAGTAAAGACTAAAGAGTAGATGATAAACCAAATTTCATTACAAAAAGAAGAGAAGAGAGAAGAAAAATGTACCAAAAAGGAGGCCCTGCCAAAGGAGCAACAACAAAGGTGAAGGGATGATAGAAATGGGATTTGTGAAGTGATGATATATCAATAACACAAAGATGAAGTATGAGGCTCTCAACACGATTGGATTTTAAAGGGATTGAGCAGCCGTGGACCCACAAAAGTTTGATATTCGTAGAACTTGAACGAGCAATTCTTCGATGATCACAAACACAAATGCATAGTGTTTGGTCACACACACATAAAAGTGTAATTTTTTGAAATACTAAATTATTTCATTATCAATTTTTTTTTCATTATTTAAAAAAATCTTGTAAGGTGTGTGTGCCCAAACACTATGCATTTGTGTTTGTGACTATAATAGAATTTCTCGAACTTGCATATCACCTCCTCGATCATCTATCACTAGTATTTTCTACATGTAAATGTTCAATTATGTATCTTTATAGATAATTAAAATTGTTAATTGTTAAATAGATTCATCTATATATCTCCTTTTATTATTAAATGAAAGATTAATATTGTTCATGTGAGCGTAGTTTATTTAATAGGGATAATCTATTGGAATATGCGGGGTTAGAAGTTCAAATTTTATAGTAAAATTTTAGTCATTAAACAATTTGATTAAAAAAATTAATAGTAATTTTGAATAGGAAAAGGAAAATATATTTTTCCAAAATGGAATATATATGAAAAAGTAATACGAAAAATAGACTAACAAAATGACAAAAGCGAAGACTTTGTATAGAAGACTTCAAATGAATAACCTCTCAAAAGTATTCAAATGAATATGGTACATGCATCATTTATTTTTATAAACAATATGATCCATGCATTTGTTATCCTTTACTTTCAACTTTAAACAATAGGACCCAATGAATGTGGGTGTTGTCTAACCAAAGAAAAATGCCGAAGAAAAATGACATTGTACAACTATTTTATGATAATTTTAGTGATAATTTTCTTTTCCATATTCACATTATGATTTTACTTTATTTCTCTATTGCTTTAATTTTCGTGTCAATACCTAGTTTTTTTCTATAGTTATCTCATAAGTTGTCATGCAAATGGTTGTCTAAATAATACACCTCAATACACAAAGCAATTTTAAATTATAGAAAAGAAGTTCTAAATAGGGTTTCCCTATTTGATGGTCGGATTAGACAAGTGTACCAAATCGTTTACCAAGTAATAAAGTGATAAGTGAGTATCGTATCCAAAGGGATTGTGGTTTCGTCCAAACAACTCGCGTTACTTATTTTAAGTTGACGATAAAATAAAGAGAGATTTGCAATTTTTATCTGTTTGCAACATAGCAAGTTACATGTTTTTGGTTGCAGAAAAGTAACAGTGGTTAAAGGATTCTTCGAATCCCCCCTATTTATTTGTTGGATATTTAATTAGCATGCATGTCTAATCTAGTTATTCTAAGTGAAATATCTAAGTGATGAGGTCGTGGGACGTTTCTAACCTAGTCGGACGTCAAGTTGCACCTGCATGTCACAGTGTGATCCTTACGTACGCGGCCTTACTCTCCTAGTTGATTATAGGTATATCCCTCCGATGGCTAACTGCACTTGCTGATCACACGGTGATCCTTACGTGTGGGGTCTTGTTAATTCAAAGGTAATTGAAGCATGAACTTAAATTGGCTTTCCAAGATTTCTAAAGGCAGAGAAGGTCACACTAAGGTTATACACGCGCTACGGTATAGGGTTATTAATCCTATAGGATTTCGCCACCTTCGTAAGGATTATTGGTGTGGAGTCTGGCCAATGTTCCTGTAGGTCAGCCTATCCATGAATCTTAGGTATCTCAACACACACTCTCCCTCTTGGTAGTTCTACAAACGGGCAGCCATATCAGCGTCTACCTTACCAAGTGTAACATCCCGCTATTTACCTAATGGAATTTTTATCGGACAAATGTATCAGATGAATTAAATTCATGGAAAAGTAAGTTAATGGAAATATTTTATGACATGTCAGTATAATACGGATAAAGTACCAGTGTCGTTTTAAACACGCTTAAGTCAAGGGCAAAGAGGTAATTGCACGCCAAAGGATATTTATTTGATAATTGTCTCAAAATATCTCATTTCTCTTATCCATTCTCTCTCCTAAGTTGTTGGCAAAGGCTTTCTCTTCCTTCCCTCTCTTCTCCATCGCCCCTCACTCTCCTTTTCTCCATCAATCCTTCCAAGTTTATGTAATTGAAGAATCAATCATGGATGCTAACAATTAAAAGAGTGGATTGGAAGCTTGGTTTGGCTTGGGGGAAACAAAGATCATGGATGCAACAAGAACAAGAGCTAGGGTTTTGGATTGTTTGAGCTTGGAGCTTGGAGCTATTGCAATAGCTTGATTAGGTGAGTTCCATAGTTAGTTATCCTACCCTTATGGGATTATGTTATAACTTGTGAGAAAACATGATTGTGTTAGTTTATGAATTAGGGTTTTAGTACCCCTTTGTACCATTTATGATCAAGTATTGTTAATCGATGCCATACACATGATATAAGCTGTTTTTATGATGTCTTGGATGATTGGAATGCATTAGAACACTTGAATTGAGAATTTTGGGTCAAAAATACGAATTTTATAGGTCTGATGAACTAAAATCGTAGCCCGATGTAAGGAAATCGGACTACGATATTTTACGAGCCAAAATGGCACAGAATGCCACTAAAATCGTAGCCCGATTTTAAGAAATCGGAGCCCGATTTTGACAGCTTTTGACAGCATTTTCTGGAAATGTTCTAAAATGTTCCGGAGGTTCAGAAATGTCCTTAGAGCTCCGTTTCTTGCAAAATTTTGATGTAAAATGAACCCCTCAATTCCAAGTGCCTAATGTACAATTCCAAACAAGGTTTTAAACAAAGGAAAGGCATGGTAAATCGTTAACAATGCTTGTTGATAAATGATATGCAAGAGTGATATGTTATGCAATATGCTCGGGTAGCTATGATTTAAGAAAGGGAATGAATGTAGAGCCTCGACATAGTGTTGAGAACTAGAATGATAGTATGAATGATAAGTAAGACAAGTATAGGATATGATTCCCTAGAATGATAAGACGCGAAGCGTATGTTCTTCGCATATGACCAAGTATGAATTAGCAAGTATGTAAGCCGTGGATTGACTAGTTAATCTCTCCACCATGATAAGTATGTTTATGAATAAGTATACGTTACCGCTAATCGGATCGATTAAGGTTCCGAGGTAAATATGTATGTATGATTATGTTTAACTTATATGCACGACAAGACCATGACATAATATGTGTAGGTGACATGTCTCTTGATATCCACATCAGGGGGATACAAGGGGTTCTCATGATGAGAACGATTTAAGCCGTAAGGGACCCGCATGTCACTGAGTAACAAGATGTAGGTGCTCGTGTCTCTTGATATCCACGTCAGGGGGATACAAGAGGTTCTCGACCTAAGGGGAACGATTTAAGCCGCAAGGGACCCGCACGACACCGAGGGAGTCCGATGTACGTACATCGGTCATGTATGGGATTGATTTCGGGGTTACTCCACCCGGGACTATCCGTAAAATGAATCAAGATAATAATTGTTTGTTCAACGCTAACCAATGAATGAACTTAAATACGTTTATGTATGTTATGATTATGATTATGTTATATTCAAGTTTATGCAAGAGTGAATCCATGCAAGTTTATGTTTAAGAGTAAGAGCATTAGATGCTACATGATAGGTGCAAGGCATGGATTAGAGCAGGTAAATATTATGATACCGATGACGATCTTAGGTTTCCCCTTATCGTCCGGTTTAGAATCGTGCCATGATTATGTTATGTTTAGGCCTCGATACCTAAAGCGTATCCTTGGCAATGCGGTCCTAGGTTTCCCCTCGACCGCCATGACACGTATAGGAAGTGAAGCCTATAACAAGTTACGATAAGATTATGACGGCTTTAGTATGCACTACCGTCTAAGTATGCAAGTCCCCACACACGTATAATCAACTGTCAGGTTGTAATGTAGACACGTGGTGACCGTAGGTTTCCCCTTGAGGTTGCCTATAGCCTAGGATTTAGGGGAACTCACTGAGACATTATGTCTCATCCCAATCCTTATTTGTTTCAGATAAGCAGGATGTTTATGCATGTTCGGAGCCGGATGGATATTACTTCAAGGGTTCGTTCGTAAAGCTGCAGGACGTTATGGACATCAAGGATGTATTTTTATGTATGGATGAGTTGTGTTGTATCATTATTTATACGAACGTAACTTGATGTAAATATTATTCATTCGAAGTTTTTAATTGTTGTATAATTTAATGTATCCAGTACTAATATTAACGCACGTGCCAAACTTTCTAGATACGTCTGGTATGGGTGTTACACCAAGGGTCGAGGAGAATGGTTTTATAGGTTCAACTTATTTCCTTCAAGAAATCGCTTGTTTCCTTAATATCTAACTAGTTACCTCCTAGGTTCAGCAAATTTTACTCAATATTAGTAATGTCACCTCCTAAGTACTTACTACTAGGGTAAACTCGCTTTCGGTATCTTTCGCTAGTTATTAACTAATTACTTCCTAGACATAAAGTTATTAGTATAAGGCCATAAATATCAAGATAAAAGCATCTAGATAGTAATAACAATGTTAGGCTCTGTCACAACCTAAATATCTAATCTAGGGTTGAGTATACTACTGAAATAAATCTAGACTAATAAAACTAAATAACAAACAGAAAATAACTAAATAAATAACATATAATTAAATAATTATCCAACAAAATAAATAGGAGTTCAACTTAGAACTCTAACCTATAATTATTTAGTTACACATGGTAACAAAAGACAAGATATAAAAAGATAAAAACATACCCTAGAAAAGATAGGAGAAGATAAAACTCCTCCTTGGCTCCTAGAATCGCCTTCCTCTTGAACAACTCTATTTCTGAACGAGAAATTATGAATGAGGATGGCGGTATTTATAGGGAAAGTTTCCACCTGACTTGGGATAAAAGCATGGGCTTCGATGGGCGAAAAAGTCACAAAAAGTGACTTTTTTCGCAAGTTAGAAAGCGCTAGGCGCTTTTTTCCATGTGTCAGGCGCTTTTTCCATGCGCTAGGCGTTTTTTAGACCGCCTTGATGCGCCCAGGCACTTTTTAAAAGCGCCCAGGCACTTCAATGTAAGATGTCTTGGAACTTGGAAACAAAATTCCTCCCTTTGTAATATCTTCTGATGGTTTTTGAATCTTCAATCTTTGTCTTCCCAAGGACCACATAAATCTTCGGATGTCTTGCTTTGCCGATTTGCAAGATTTCTTCGTGAATTACATCAAGAACACCCTAAAATTGATATGTTTCGGGAAAACTCTGATTACAAACTCAAATATAGAAAACATTATAAATGTCCCGAAATCATAGGCAATTACTCTAATACTCCTCTATTTTGCTGGTAAAACCTACTAAAAAAGACTGAAAAGCATGCTAAGAATAATGTAAGATTATCTGTCATCACAATTCATCTAAGTGGTGGTTTTCCCCAGCACCTCCTGGTCTTCCCCAACACCTCCTGGTTTTCTGTTCTTTCTTTTCATTGTGTTTATGTTTGGATTTAGATCCAAATCTGGTTTTTGATGGAGGTTTGGAAAAGGGTTGATGTGTTATTGTTGATGCATTCACGACCCTTCACTGCCATAGGTTCTGATCCCTTGACATGCCCATCATCAGATACACCGCCATTTTCCCTCAATGTCACGATCACTCCTCCACCCGCAAATGAATTCGCGAAGAGAGCTCCCCCAAAGCCACTGCGGATTCTTTACATACTTGGGCCCTCAAGAGTGATGTCGGACTTAGGCAAGTGCACCAAATCATTTACCAAGTCAAAAAGTATAAGTAGAGTATCGTATCCACAACGATTGTCGTTCAAACTAAGCAATTCACGTTACTTATTTGGAAACAGAAAATAGTAAATAAAATAGTAAAATAAAAGATAAAGGTGGGGTTTGCAATGTAGTATCTTTGCAGCAGAGAAAAAGTTTAGGAGTTAACTTGTTTTAACATCATCTATAGTATATCTATCAGACAAAAAAATGACCAAACAAAACAGAATTACCTAACAACACCTTGGGGTCAGAAAACTTAACGAAATCCCGTGTATTGATAAAACGATCCTCAATACACAGTTTCCCTTTAGAATCGTACAAAATTTTTCCATCCTTATCCACATGGATGTAAGGGTAAAGCTACAGAAATAAGCTCAAGACTTATTTCATTGTCAGCAGTCTCCGTGTCAGATAAGCATAATAGTAATGATATTTAGAAGGTTGATATATGAAGTGGTCTTTACTCCAATAAAGATGGACAAGAGGGACCCTTAAGGTGTCATCATTCTGGGCATGATTCCTTGTTTTCAGGATCGAGTTCGAGGCAACATAACTCTTTGGTTTTACAAGGATATACATGTCCTTAAAATTCTGGGCATAATCAGTGAAAATGGCAAAGGACTTGCACCCCTGCCTCAAAGACACCCAGCTTCTACCTCCTCCTTTTTCTTCCCCTCGTTGCAGGGAGGAATGGTAGGGGTAAGCTCTAAGTATTTACAGACGCACAAACGCTCGGATGAAGCCAAAGGAGTCCGGGTGAAGCTTGGAAAGAGCCAATTCCAACCACTTGAAGATCTCTTTTTGGAAGCCATCAAAGGGTTGAAGACGACCTTGTACATCGGAATCATGTTCTCCATGTAGCAAGAACAGATCCTACTAGCAACGGTTGGAAGCCACACCTCCCAATCCTCTCCACCTCGTGGATCCACATTGGTGAAAGGAACCTCTGATGTGTCGGCTAAGGCATATATGGTGAGCGTTGACAAGGGTTCGTCCCTTATCCAAGAGGCATCAATTTCCTCGGCCACTAATTGAGGAGGGTTTCCTGCTATGTAGAACCTCAAAGGGGAAAAGAGGAAAATTCAAAACTCCACCCTTCCTTCACCGGTCAGTTTGATTTCGGCTAGGAAGACTTTAATCGTTCCCCGCGAAGAATTTAGAGGGAAAGAAAAAAGGAAAAGTTAACGTTTCCACAGTGACGCCACCATTTACAACGGCTCTACACCACTCACGGTGGTGTCAGGTAAAAACTCTAGTAGTGTAGACCTCACATCACCGGATTTTAAACAAAAACTACGGTTTAATAGTTGTGCTACTATTTTTCTACACAGAAAGTACTAAAAACTACCACAAACCACCGCTTTCATCAATTGGAGACTACCATTATCCATGTCTTCTATCCTAAAAACGCATGTACTACAATTTGTATCGCCCTACTTCTATTAAAACGATAAAACACGCGAATAGTACAAATATTCAAGAAATAGATGTCACGTCTTCAATAAATCTCAAATGGCATGCATAAAATTTTTCTCAAAAACGTCGCAGTGGATAAATAGCATACATCTCCAAGTAGCCATGACATAAGCAACATAAATACTTCACCAAAACAAATCTCTAATCTGAACATATGGGTAAATAAAATCTCAATAACATATAAAATAGTCAACACTAAAATAAAAGAAAGACTAACATCTTAAATCATAACTCTATACTAAGACTCCAAAAGCGGTAGACGAGGTAGCTCCAAAGCTTGCCTCCAGCAACTCACCAAGCAACGATAAGCTAATCATGCACACCATATTTAAATATAGTGAGGCGGTCAACCGAACGACCACTAGGGTTAGTTACACATTATCATAATTAAGCATAATCAAATAAAGAGGTAATCATCAATTTAAACTTCAAATGAATAAGTAAAATGGTAATTCAACATCAACACAATCCATCAACATATGGTTCACATTATCACAAGTTCACCAACAATTAATGCTTCTACAAACCACAAAATTACTCAATTCACAAGTATACAACTCATTAAGTATGCAAATCACCAATCACAACAATCACCAAGCACATAAGCAATTATGACTCATGTCAAATCATGCAATGTGCCTAGACACAACTTATATATATATATATATATATATATATATATATATATATATGTATGTATATATATATATATATATATATGCATGTGGTACCAATCGTCACCAAGGTCGTTACCTCATGATGCAACAAAAACATCATAGCCGTCGGCAATAATCATCGTCAATAATTGAATACAAAGTATTCATCGTCGTCAATATGGATATGAATATCCGACTCAACAAATGATGCATGAACATATGACTCAACAACAATGCATATGTTCACACCAATCGTCGTCAATATTATACATGCAATCACCACAATCAACATCAACATTTAGCATGTATAAGTGCAACACATCATCAACCAACAACATATTTATCATGTTATAATCCATCGACATGAACAACAACATGAAAACACTGTCATCAAGTTCAACATCATTAGCATGTTCATCACAAATCAACACTTTCAAGGAAAGTCAACATTAAGGAATTTAATACACCAAACATCAACTCACCCTCATTTCATTCTACTCTGATCATATAAACATGATTACAAGACATTTCCTAAGTTACCACACCATTAGGACACAATTCGAAAAATCTGTCTATTGTTCACAACTTTAAAACAATTGTACCAATTCAGCCAAAAATAAGCAAACATGTTCAATTCCCTCAACAAAGCATATGCACTGCTCACATATGTTCATATTAGCTTAGGCATATGAGTATCCTAGGCCAATTCCAAATAATCACAAAATCACGCCAAGTTCATGTCATTATCACAAAAACGATCATTTTGACATTTTCAAAACAAGAGATCTTATTTCAAGCATGTAAACCTTCAATTCAATCATAATATATCGTATAATCATGAACGTATGCCACTTACAAACTATCAAGTCTTAGTTCAAAGTTTCACCAAAGTTCATTTTTGAAAATCCTAAATTCCGTCTATCCTGCCCTTTTACCAAAAAACAAGTTTTGTGCTATTATAGCTATGCACCCAACCTACATGCTTCATCTAAGTCCATTAGAACTGTAGACCAATCATGTAATCACTGTTGTTCACAAAGAGGCCAATTTTCGATTATTTCCGAATTCCGATTTCGTCTCAATTCAAGTTTCTTATCACTTAAGAAATCCAAAGTAAGAGCAAGCAAAACATGTTCCAGCATGTATATTATTAAAAACAGCAAAAGAACACACTTAAACAAGTGCATAGGACCCTACACATCGGCCCCCAAGAACCCGAACGCGGAACAACACATGGTGTTGTCCCTGTCTGGGCGCCTAGCGCTAGCTCTCTGGAAGTGGGCGCCTAGTGTCCTTCCTCAGGCGCAGCGCCGTGAAAAATACGTTTTTGGTGTGTTTCGGCCACAGGTTCTCGCCAATTTTACCCAAAAGTGCTTATTTAGATCTCCCATTCACCCAAAATGATTAAATGCTTAACCCAAGACTCAAACACATCGAAGAAGCTCTTTTCTCGACACTTAAAATAGCTTATATAACAATTGAAAATGATTTTTCTTAAAACACCAAAACTTTAACAACAACAAGTCATCTCTTTCAAAATCAACTCAATCAACAACAACAACTCAATTTATCAACGCCCAATCCATGAAATGACATTATCAACAACACCCAACAACATCCATAACATATAGTCATGAATTCATTCACAATTCGACAACAATAACATCATATTTCACCAATTTGAGCAACAACAACAAAGTACCCATATCAATACATCTTAAGCATGTAAATTCAACAACAACAACTCATTTAACATCAATTTCACATATCTAAACTTAAAATCAAAGTAGGAGCACGAAAATCATCATTAAAAATCACAAAAGTCCCATTTCACAATTAAGCACTTATGTAATTAAGTGGAAAAAGAGATTCTGGCTTAAATTATGAATGTACACTATCCCCCTTACCTCAATTGAGCACAATTCTAGCTTGGGCTTCACTTTTGCTCCTCAAATCTCTACCCTCTTCTTCCTCTCCAAGCTCTTCTTCTCCCAAAACCCTTTTCTCCTTTCTCTAGATCTTTCTCTCTCTACCTCTCTCAATGTTTTTGAAAATGAGTGTAAAGACCTAATTTCTCTTAAGACTAGAGTTTATATAGGCTCTACATAAATGGGTTCAACCCTCAATTGTCTTAATGGGCTTAAGGTTTTCTCGAACTAATTGACAAAGTTTCTAGAATTCTGCTCTTCTCCCAACATATTTTGCTCGCGCCCAACTGAACTACCGAAAATACCCCTGCGTTACTTAACTAACGGAAGTGTTAAAATCTGCGCAACTTAAGTAACGCAACATGAGTTAAGTAGCGCCGCGTGACTTAACTCACGCTACATGATGTTTTAAAGACAGGCAAAACATCATTTCCTCATTTGTCATCTAAAATCTAAAAAACTTCTTTCAAATTACCCAAATCTAAAATTCCTTCAAATTCAAATCAAACCACACTCCATTAACAAGTAAGTTTTCATAATCAAACACCATTAAACTTTTATGTTTATATTTTAGATTTTTTCTCTTAAATTAGAATTTTTTTAGATTTAGGGTTTCTTAAATTTTGGTTTTTTTGGCAAGAAATTATACAATGTTTACATGAAAATGACTTGTGTTGCTTAAATGTTTAAATGTTTGCATGTTTATGTTGTAGTTTTGAGTTTTAAAGATTTTTTTTAGATTTAAGGTTTGTTTAAATTTTGATTTTTTTTTTGCAAGAAATGATACAATGTTACATGTAAATGAATTATATTGCTTAATTGTTTAGATGTTTGCATGTTTATGTTGTAGTTATGAGTTTTAGCTTTTATGCATATTTTGCACTCCAAGTGTTTGATGAAATGTTTGAATGAGTTTTTCATTTAATGTTTTTAATTTCTTATTGTGTAGATTTGAAACAATGGCCGATATGTTCGATGTTCATGCACAATTCAACGGTGGAGAACCTCAGAAGTTGAAGGTTCGACACATTGGTGTCACGTTAAGAGGTATCAAGGATCAACTGAATGAATTCAACCAAGGAGTCAACCCCGGAGACACAAGGAGGGTGGAATACGTTTGGTATAAACGTCCAACGCTCGACGATGGGTGAATATCATTCAGTTGGGTGGAATTAACTAACGACGATAACGTGAGGAGCATGTTTTGGGAGCACAACATGTTCCAGTGGATCGATATGCGTGTAACGTTGCTGAGATCAACTGAAGATATTCTCAAGAGTTTGATTCTGCCAGAAGATCGTGATTAGGTAGGGAATGCACCTTCCAACTACAACAATTGTCTTGCTTTGAAATGGGGTAATTCAAACTTGGTAAATAACAGTTCCCAAACATTCACCCGACAGTTCTATTGTTCCTTTCAAAAGATTAATTTCTTGTTAGCTTGGTTTAGATGAAGGTATTGAAGTGTCAAGGAATGCACCTCATTCTTTTGACATTTGAATATCATCATTTAAACCAAGCTAACAAGAATTTAATCTTTTGAATGGAACAATAAAACTTCCGAGTGAATGTTTGAGAGCTGTTGTTTAGCTAGTTTGAATTTACCCCATTTCAGAGGTAAGACAATTGTTGTAGTTGGAAGGCTCTACCCGAATGTAATGTAACGTAATGATAGGACATATTTAGGAACTTTATGTAATGTAATGTAACCTTTATTTGAATTTATTCAATACACAACTTTATTTGAATTTATTCAATACGCAAATTTAATCGAAATTATTTAATACGCGACTTTAATCGAATTTATTCTATAAGCGACTTTAATCGAATTTATTCATTATGCGACTTTAATCGAAATTATTCAATACGCGACTTTATTCGAATTCACGCTGAGTTTAATTATTCTTTTTTCGAATTTTTTTAATACGCAACTTTATTAGAATTTATTTAATACACAATTTTTATTCGAATTCACGCTGAGTTTAATTAATCTTTTTTCGAATTATTTTAATAAGCAACTTTATTCGAATTTATTTAATACGCAATTTTTATTCGAATTCACGCTGAGTTTAATTATTCTTTTTTCGAATTTTTTATTCTATATAAGTAAAAAGAATAAAAATTGAACAAAAATAATCATAAAATAAATGCAAATATAAATAAAAATAATGGAACAAAAATAATACATAAAACATCTCATTTTATTAATATCATTGATACAATTACAATAATTGGTACATTTATTCGAATTTACTAAATCTGCTTCTTTGGGGTAAAAAGAGACCAACCCTTAGGGTAAATCTAAATATGGTTCTTTTTATACCCAAGAAGTTTCTTTTTACCCACGGTAAAAAGTTTTTGGGGTAAAAAGAAACGGATTTAGTTTTACCCCAACGGTTGACCTCTTTGTGCCCCAAGTCGATTGACGTCTTTTTACCCCTCGATTGGCCTCTTTTTACACCAAAATAAAGACTACAAAAAAAAAAGGAAAAGAAGGAGATTTAGAGGGGGAGAGAGTGAGGAGGAAAGAATGTGAGATGGTGTGAGGAAATGAGGAAGTTTGGAGGGGTATTTATAGGTGGGAATGGTAACATAGGTTATAATTACAATAAATGTAGTCAAAGAAACGTGTAAAAGTTGTAAAAAAAACGTGTAGATTGAAGGTTGAAAAGTTGACCACCGTCCAAAAAATGTGTGTTCTTGAGCTCTGACCAACCGGCCAAAATGCGTGAGTTAACTCGTGCACAGACCAGTGGTGCGTGACTTAAGTCACATAGAGCTATAAGTTGCGTGAGTCAAGTCACCCAATGTGACTTAACTCACACGGGTATAATTGGTAATTCAGCTCGGTGCGAGTGTTTTTTGTTGGGAGAAGAGCAGAATTCAAGTTTCTACTCACTTAACCGATAAAAATAACGAATAGTTATCGGCTCTTAATTAATTACCCCAACTGACTAGTAACTTAATAAAAATATTTATTGCCACCCAAACCACTAAAAATAACTCTCGTAACCAAAATACTATTTTACCCTTGCTAACCAAATGACCAAATTACCATTGAGTTCGAAATGACTAAAATACCCTTCTTAAGCCAAACTCTACTAATCCCGAGAAAAATACACACAGGGACAATTAATCACATACAAGCACATATAAACACACATAATAAACAAATAAAATAATTCTAGCGAAAATCGAACTGTTACACAGTTCAATATGGCGAACCAACTTTGCGAGCAAAAGCAAAGCTTATCCGAGCATTTTTCTCACAAACTGAGATACCTCGCCAATGAGCTAACACCTTTCCGAGTGTTAATGCTCCCCACGAGCATAAGTCAACAACATATTCATCACGAGCAAGTAAAAAGCTCATCGCGATCACAAAACTGTTCTTTAATATCCACCTCAGCATGAGTGCATTGAAACATTCAGTTCTACGCGGACATGATCCCTCAGAATAGTCAACATTTATGAGTTTGATGCTTCTTCGCCCTTTTTCTTGAGTTTAAGGTTTGCCCTCGCATAAACTGTATCGCTTAAGGGCATCACTCTTATTCAAGAGTAACAATTTGAGGGGCTACTACTCTTGACTGAGCAAAACACTTTAAAGGCCAACTTACATTGGTCCAAATCAACACAAGCCCATACCCGCGTTTAGGTTATCTACTATCAATACATCCTTTCTCGGGAGGGGGGGGGGCGCTCGTAGCACCTCTAGAGATCTGTTCAAACTAAACAATAACGTCTCCCGCACATGCCTGAGAATCTCACCTCAACGGTTACAATTCACACGATTTAGTAACCGTTGAGCACCACGGTGTGCCTTACAACTGCTCCTTTGCCTCCTCACTATATAAGGAGACTTTACACAATCCCCTAAAGATATGTAATCATTCAATCCTAAACCCTCATTTTTGCTCTCTAAACTGACTTAAGCGTCAGAGTGTCTGTAGGTACTCACCCCGCCATTCCAGAGCTCACAACCATCAGAACAACCGCATCGAACATTATCATTCTGATCAGATACGATCATATGTAATAATTAAAGTTTATATTCTAATTGAGAGAGGTACCATATGAGATATACCTTAAATAAGATTATATCCAACGAATAAATGTCATGAAAAAATTGTTAGATAAAGTGAATTTAAAGAAAGAAAGAAAAAAAAAACATTAAGTTTGAAGTGTCTATGTGGTGCTGGGTGAAGTGGAGCATAAAATGTTTATGGTGTGTAGTTCTAGTAGCAGCACACAAGTGCTAATATTGAACTCAGCTTCCCCTTTGACTTGTTTTTCACATAGAAGAATCTATACTCCAAATTCAGTTACTAAGGTTGTTGGAATTGGAAGAAGAATCGACAGAAAATGGAATATGGCAGTTAATAACAGTGGTGAAAATAATTTAGTTACAACAACTACCACACACTTTGATGATAACAAGGTTGTAGATTCAGCTTCAACAGTAGTGAGAAATTTCTATGAAGGAATCAATGCACATGATGTTGATTCTGTACAATATCTTTTCTCTGAAAATTGTGTGTATGAGGACCTTGTCTTTCCCCGCCCATTTGTGGGTCGTAAGGTAACTTCTTAATTATTCCATAAATTTATTTTAATTAAATAATTAAATTTGGTGGTTGTGCTAGAAGTTTATACAAATTGGTTTTTTTAATTACTAGTACTATTTTACAGGAAATTATATAGTTCTTCAAAAAGTTCACTGATTCTACCAGCAAGGATCTGCAGTTTGTTATTGATGATTTGTCTACGCAGGATTCATCATCTGTTTGAGTGATTTGGCATTTAGGTGCATTACAAATTCAAATCTTCTTTATATATCTATACATTTGATTTCTATATTATTTGTCAATTCAATGATACATACATATAAAGTCATTGTAGATTAGTTTAATGTTGTTCCTGCAAGAAAACACACAGTTGATCACATGAGCCGGTGATATGACCCTCCTGCTCTTCAGTACACTCCTCCAAAGCAGCGAAGGAAGTACTTGCAAAGACACTCTGATGTCAAAGTAATTAAGGAAGGATGAAGAGCAGGGTTTCAGTGCGATATGAATATAAATTGAGTGATACTTGGGGCAAGCCCCTAATTTAGTAGTAAGTTTTTGGCCTCCGAGTTGTGATACACTCCAATCATCTGACCGATTGTTGTGATCCTATTTATCCCGCTCTTGGAACTGTTGAGGTAGTAATCAGAGTGGAAGTTATGATTCTGTTCCTCAATATCTGCCATCGTGGCTGTGGGCTTGGCTATTGCTCTTATCTAGAAGATAAGAGCTCCACTAGTATCTCAATAGCAGTTCTTCATGCTGAGTTCTCATCCCACACCTAGCTCGACCCCATCTGATTGGGCCATTTTATTGGGTCTGGTCTCGATCTATACATATTGGACTTATTGACATCCAATGAGAACTCATCATATTGACATTTTTATTTTTGAGGGGACAATTCGTCATATTGTTAATAAGTTCACTGTTTTTTTTTTCTTTCTGCATCACTATGGTGGCTATTTCTGGTTTGAGTTGAGAATTTTTTAGTAATTCGTATCAGTGTTTGGTTTAAGACACTGCTGTGCAAGGTATTACGATTCTGTATGTGTTAATTCAACAGTATCAGCGCTGCTTTGTCAGTTGAGGTTGCAGATTTTGACAGAATAGTATATGGTAACTTCTTCATGTGAACCTTCAAGCAATTCTCCCTTTGTTGTTTGAGTGTCCTGATATTGGTGCGCAGGTTTTGGTGCTGTATGGATTTATTCTTGTGTTTATTTGCTATAACAGGTAGCAATTTCTAAGCATTGCAATTGGATGAAGCTTAGTTTCTTTACACAGTTTCGCTTGGAGTTTCTTTACTCAGTTTTGCGGTTTATAAGCTATTTGTATTTGCGGTTTATAAGCTATTTGTATCAAACTTTTGTTTCCATTCAGGCACTCCTTGTGCTTGAATGTGTTTTACTAATATACTGTCTTTAGCATTTGCAAAGAAATTGTATCATTAGTTTAATTTCTTCATAAATCTTATAATCCTGATAAACAGATATGGACGGGATTGTGTTGAACCTGCAATCAAGCCAGGGGATGCAACTTTGGTATTTATCCTTATCTGTGGTGCTATTGAGTACTGGAAAATTGTTATGCTATAATAATGCAATACTGTGGTCTCAAAATTGTTTTCTAAATTTCACTGTTTACTTAATGCAAAAAAAAAAAAAAAATCAAGATATCAGTCTGATCTTTGTGGAAACAATTCACATGCAAGCAATTATAAAGAGTGTGACATGGCTTCTTCAACGATTTCCTCAGTTGGCAGACCGATTATAGTAAAAGCTCTACAATATTTCTCCCGAATAGTATGGTGATTTGATTGTAGTTTGGATTATGTAACACAAATTCTCCAACGCAGAGAAAGTGAAAGTGTTGTATATATATACATAAAAAGATATTATTATATAAATATATATAAATTTACTGAATTTTTAAACAGTTCCTTATAATTTGATTTTTCTTTTTCGTCATTAGTGTTTGTGTAACACAAACCATTTTTAATAACTTTACAAATTTTCAGTTAGATCCTTACTAATCAGGAAATTCTATGATTAAATTTTGGGGATATGTAATTGCAAATTCAAATGACTTATAGATGTGTTAATATGAAATAAAGGCCAACATCGACGGCATTGTGATTGTGTTGTACAGCTCCATGAACCATGGTTTGTGACCTCCATCTACAGATCATTGGCGGTGTTTCGAAAAACTAGGTCATATGTGTGGGAGCATATAGTGGCGCAGAATTTTAGGATCAGTTTGGGAGAGTAGGATGAAATTGTTATGAACCTCCTGATTTGACAAAATGAGTAGTGCTTTTTCACTATAGTGTTTATTGTAAAAAATTACATGCCTAACCAAGTCAGTTTAGTTTATCAGTACCTGTAGGCATCATTAACATTGCAATGCAACCAAATATTTCCTAGATTATATTATATATAGTTTTTTCATAAGCATTACCAGCATTATGCTCAAACAGGTTAGGTGTTGGTCCATGGTTAGGCGTGCATCTGAAATTTCAAAAGAATTAAAGATTAATATCAAATAATTAGTTTGATTTGATGACATTGTATCTGTATGTGAGATACAGTTCTGTAATTTCTATTGGATCGTGTCATTTGAGTACAGGCACATTACAAATCACGTAGATACTAAAGCTGTCACTCGTCACCAAAATAGTATAAAGAATTAAAGATTTACAAATCAGTACACCACAGCACCTTGCCTGGCAAAATGGTAGAAATGCAATAACTTCATCAAGATATTACTGTGAATCACCGGTCCACCTATCACCTATGTGCGTGCCCGTGCACATATTAAACGTCATCTCGAAAGTTCCAAGACCTAGATTTATTTTGAGAGAATATAGTTTTAGAGTCTTGGTCCCTAGTCCTGTAAATACTTCAAAAGTCACATATGGTTGGGTGTAATTTGTTGTCACCGTCAAAAAAATTACACCGACAGTGTCAAAATTAAACTTGTTATAATAATTTAATTTTGTTGGTACTCTTTTATATGACAATCTATAAAAAAAAGCATGTGATTGAGTAATTATTTTTACAAATTAAGCTAGTTGATGAAGATTATGGAATATAAAATTGATCAGTTCAAATATTTGTGGTTGCAGTCACAATGAAAAAAGAACTTGAAGCTGAGATGCAGAACCAGATAGAGCAGAAAGAAAGAAAACAATGGTCGAGTGGACGAAGTTATTTTGAGGAGATAAGAGAGAATGAATTAAACAATCGTAAGATAAATTCATGATTTCAACATTATTTGGATGGTTAACCAAGGTTCTGGTATGAGTGCCAATCACTTCCGGAACACCTTCAGCCACTTTCAATGAAAGATAGAAATTGTCACAATTATTAAATTTCAACAAAAACATGGATGATCACCACCAACATATTGTCACAAAATATAATGTTTGAAGCGAGTTCCAATGAAAGATAGACTTTGAATATTTATCTTATTTAATCCCTTAGTTCAACAATACTAATGAACTGCACATCCACGATACTAATTATAGTAGTTTATGTACATGATTATTCAATTTATAAAACTTAATAGATTAACTGACTGACTAACTCCTAACTAATGTAGGGATAAGTGAAGTAAATGGAACCTATAAAAAGTATAAAGTTATAAAAGGAGAAACAAAGCTTAGGGAATCAACAGTTGCTCAAAGAAAAATCAAACTATGAAATCTTGTAAGAGTATTAAATCATACTAAACATTTCTTGCAGCTATCGAGTGCTGGAGGCTTTCTAAAGCAATAAAGTGTTGATATTCTCTGCATATGTAGTAAAACATTACACTACAGTTTAATGAACAATTACATATCCATGAAAGTAAATTGGGGAACATGTAAGTGTTGGCAGAAAAGCTTCAGAACAACATGGTTGAATAGAAAAATAACATTAGATTAGGTAGAGAGTATGTTTATCTAATCTCGGACATAGGTTAATAACCAGTTTCGGTGGTGAAGTTCCATAGTGTATCCTGCTTTTGCACACGATCTTCAATTGTGGTAAATCCCACAACTCCAATCTGGTCAACTTGGGAAGTGAAATGCTTGAACTACTGAATTCGTCATCACAGTTGCTCACTGAAAATATCTCTTTCATTGATTTACAATAGCAAACCGATATTTCCTCCAGATTTCGAAGTCCTTGAACTAATGGTGGTGTCAGCAAGGTCTCTATCAGATTACATTTAGAAATGGTCAAATATTTCAAACAAGAGAATATGCCACTCCGTGACAAAGATTGGTCAACTTTATAGACAACAGTTAAACTTTCCAATCTTTGAAGTTCCAAAACTTCCAGCTTGTGAATATTGGTGCAAAAGGAACAAGAACCGGATGAACAAAACAAGCTCTCAAGTTGTCGGCAACTGATAATGTCAATCATCCTCAAAGAATCGTTAAGTGACAGAGCATCACATAGGCGAACCCAGTGAATATTTTTAAGTATATGCAGACATGTAAGGTCTTTAGGCAGTTTGTGGCCCAAATTTTTACAATCTCCAAATTGTATTGTCTTGGTGCTAGGATCACCGTCAAATTTTTTCAAATCAACATAATCATCCATCCGTATTTCTTGACCACAGACATTTGCGAAAGTGAGATGATATGCTTTGAGCTCAAGCTTTGTTTTCCTATAACGGTCGTAATCTTTGCAGTCAAAGGTGCCTCCAAAACATTCAAGCATATTCATTCCTTGAACATCTTTTACCGCAATCATAGCACATGTATTTCGAAGATCAAGGTATTGCATTTTGGCCAAATTGGATAAAGACCCTAATTCCAAATTCAAACTCTCATTGCAGGATAGATCAAGCCATTTCAATTTGATTAGTTTTTCAAGGCCTTGAACTTCTTCAATGGAAGTGTTTGAAATGACCAATCTTGACAATGTCTGTAATTCTCCCAATGGGGGCACATGTTTCAGTGAATCACATCCTTTTAGTATTAAAGAAACAAGAGACATCAACTTAGTGATGGAGTCTGGCAAAGATTCTAGGTCTTCATTATATGATAAATCCAGTATTGATAGATTATTCATATAAATAAAAAAAACTCTCTGGAACACGACTAATGGACAATTCATTTAAAATCAAGGCAAACAACTTCGGACATTTAGGTGACATGCCCTCTGGGATTTCTTCTATATCATAATCCCGCATGTGAACCAACTCTATATCAGTTGCCCATCTGTGTGAGAGAGGTATCTCGGTCAATCTCTCATTCAACTTTACTATAACATTCCTTTGACTCTCTTTCAAGATATAACAGGCCATGTTTCTCACTAAGGGATGAGTGTATATTGAAGAATTATTAGTAGAACTAATCAATGAATGGGATTCAAGCTTATTCAATATGGTATTCCCTTCATCAAATATTTCTTCCAAAGACATATTCTCATTTATCTGTCCATTGTCGACTAGCTTCATGATCAACTCATCATTGTTAATCTTCCCACCCTCATCATCAACAGAAAATAATGCGCAATACAAAAAACAGTTTTGCAAGTCTTTTTCCATCAAATTATCATAGCTACATTTTAATACTTTGAAGACTTCTTCCACCACTTGCGTCAATTCCAATTTTTGAAGTCTGCTCAATGCATGTTTCCATTGATGAACATCATCAATCCCATCCATGGTTCTAGCCATCATGTTGATTCCAAGCGGTAAACCCTTAAATCTCTCTACAATGCATCTCGCAATCTCTTCTATTTCATGTGGAAGTGTCCTAGGTGTTTCATCATGTCCGAGTTTTAGCATAAACAACTCCCAATCTTCATCAACTTCATCTTCAGATTCAACTTCTATGAGGCAACCAAGAGGAAACATTTGTATTATAGCATATGTCTGACAATCCATCTGGTGACATACATGTTTCAACCGAGTAGTCAAAATCACTTTAATGCCATTCACTTTTGGATGAATTCCCACCTTCTGCAAATCAATATAATTCCAAACATCATCCAAAATAAGAATTGATTTTCCCTTTTTCTCCAATGCCAAAGACAAATTTTCTGCTCTAATTCTTTCATCATCTTCATCAAGCTTCACACCTATTCTTTTTGCTATATCATGTTGCAGTTTTGAGATGCTATAATTGTGAGAAACAGTGACCCAAAACACATCCTTAAAAGTTGCTTTCCTTTTTACTTCATTCTCCACGAGGGTTGCAAGTAAAGTTTTTCCCACTCCTCCCATTCCACATGTGCCAATAACAAACACTTTATTATCCTCTAGAAGTTTGGACACTATCTTGATATGTAAGTCTAATTGTTTCCCAACAAATTCAGTCGATAGAGTGAGAGGTTTCTCTTCCTTGTGCCTTTTCAAATTTTCTATTAATTCACTTACATCATAAGTGTCATTTGAGAGGTTTCCTTTCATTTCATGTAATTTTCTCAGCCAGACATTAACTTCACGCTTGCGCTTTTTACCCCGAGACTTCAACCATTGCCGTTGCTTTGCAATATCATTTTCCTCACATTCTAAATCAAGAACCAATTGTTTTAATTGATTAATCTCACTTTCAGAAACACTTATGTTGCCACCGCGACCGTTCACACCTGCTCCATTGTGTTTGTCATGTTACATAATAAAGCTTAATCATTTAAGTGTTTAAATTGATTACTGGTTTTATATATGGGATAACACTTTAAAAAAAAAAAGTCAATGTAGCTTTTTTTTAACAACAAATTAAAAAAAAAATGTAGCTCCCTTTTTTTGTCAAAAAAGTCATGTAGCTCTGTTTTTTTTTCTCAAAAAAGTCATTGTAAACTTAGATTTATTTAATCGATAAATTTAAAAAAAAATTAATATTTAGTTTTTCAAAACTATTAAATAAATCTGTTTTTGGGCTGAATTCATCCCAGAAAGCTGGATTTGATGAATTTCATGTTTGATTGATATATTTGATTGGATTTTTTTAGAATAATTTGTAGTGAATTGTTAATGGATTATGAGATTGTTTTGATCTATGATCTATTACCATTTAAATCTAAATTCATCAAATCCATTCATTTCATCATCCTTAATCTATGTACAACAATTTTGGACCACAGTTATTTTAAAATAGAGGAGTAGTAGAAGTGCACTTCATTGCAATAATTGTTTTTTTCAAAAATAATGAATTTAGAACATGTGATGTACCTTCAGATAAATTCATGATTTCGGCATTATTTTGATAGTTAACTGAGCTTCTGGTAGGAGTGCCAATCATTTTGGGAACACCTTCAACCACTTTCAATGAAAGATAGAAATTGTCACAATTTTTAAATTTCGACAAAAACATGTACCACTATGTTGTCACAAAATAAAATGTTTGAAGCGAGTTCTACAAAGAATAATGAATTAGATTGAAAACGATAGTAAGTTGTGTGCACGATTATCTTATTTATACAACTCAATAGTAAAGGTGTTTAATCACATCTTCTGGTGGTGGATTAATTGAAGTGGATGCCACATTGTTGTTATTATGAACTCCATCATTCCCAACCACAGGAGGATATTTGGAGCATCGCCTAATGCCTCCTCCTTTGCCATTCAACCCCAGGTGTGCTTCAATTCTAGAAGCTCCTCCACTAAACTTATTATTACAATAATTGCATATCCATTTATTCTCATTTTCTACTATTGTAACATGTTTCCAGCAGTGCTCGTGTTTTCCTCTACCGATGATCAATATCTTTCCTAAACACAGATCCAAGCCTAATTTCAAATAATTGTATATGTGTGCGTCTCTAGATAGTAAATTATGAAGAAAAAAATAGAACTTGGGGGAAACCGGAAAAAATCATGAAGTAAAAGCTATTTTTGTTACAATTGTTACTCCCAATCTTTGTAACCTATAACTTACAATTATTTCTTACAATTATTTCTTGTAATTTGGGTTAATATTGGATCATTAAATTTAGAGTTAGAGGGATTTCATTCTGACGATCTCTACAAAAACAGGGAAAAGAATTGAAACCTCCCTTAATAAACTTCACATTCCAATAAATTCAAGTTAAATACGAGCTCCACGTAAATTAGGCAAATCATAGTTAAACTAATAATTCACAACACTCAGAATCCAATCATTTTCAGATCTAACAATAAAAGTAAAAGAAATCATTAAAATAAATTGTACAACTATTAGTAAAGTACGGTATAGATCATAGGCCAAATTTCATTACAAAAAGAGAATAAAAAAAAATAGAAGAGAAAAACAAAATTACCAAAAAAGGAGGCCTTTCCAAAACAGAAGCAACAAACACTTGTTATTCTCTCTAAGTTTTCTGAAGTGATGGTATATCAGAAAAAACCGAGCAAAGAAACGTTATGAAGTATTAAGGCTCTCTAGTCAACGCATCAATATATTATACTCTATTTTTTAGTTTAAAGGAAGTGGGCAGCCGTGTGTTGGGGTAATGCAGTTGTGTGTGAAGTTTGTGAAGGTTTCTTTGTGGTGAAGAAACAGAAAATAACAGAAAAACTGTTCTAGGGTTAGGGTTTGAGAGAGAAGAATAGAAAAGATAATAGAATGGTGAAAACTTGTATTATTCAATGAGGGTTACAATGTTTATATATACAAGAGTAACCTAGTGTTACTTGCTTATCAAGTAACTAACAAACTGTAACTAAAACTAGCTAAACATAAGCAAATCTGTTATTACTTATTCACCAAGTAACAAAACCCTAACATGTGGGAAAGCATACAATAGTTTTGAATTACACACCAATACTCCTCCTTAATTCAAACTATCAAAGCAAAACACAACCAGCTCTCTTCTAAGCTTCAGAAACTGGGCTCTTTTCACAAGTTTGGTGAAGATGTCAGCAACTTGATTAAGTGTTGAGCAGTACTCAACATTGATCTTGCATCTGTTCACTTGGTCCCTCAAGTAGTGGAACCTGGTCTCTATGTGTTTGCTTTTACCATGTGCAATAGGGTTTTTAGCTAGATTTATTGCAGACTTATTGTCAATCAGAAGCTTGATAGGTTGCTGAATGTTGATCATCAGATCCTCCAAAACATTCCTCAACCAGTTTGCTTGACAAGCTGCTGCAGAGCCTGCAACATATTCTGCCTCACAGCTAGAGAGAGCCACTATTGACTGCTTCTTTGAGGTCCATGATACAGGTGCTCCCTGCAACATGAATACAAAACCTGTAGTGCTCCTCCTATCTATCTTATCCCCACACCAGTCTGCATCAGAGTAGCCTGTCATGCTGAGTTGCTCAGTTTCATGTCCATTAGGGAATAAGATTCCATACTGCAAAGTACCATTTATGTATCTTAGAATCTTCTTTGCTGCTAAGAAATGAGTTTTACTAGGGTTACTCATAAACCTACTGACAATTCCAACTGAATAGCTTATGTCTGGCCTGCTTTGACATAAGTATCTCAGTGAACCAATGAGACTTCTGAACATAGTTGGATCAACAGCTTCATCATCTTCTATGACTTCACTTCTAATGTTAGAATCTGCAGGAGTGATTGATGAATTGCAGTCTAACATATTGAATTTCTTCAATATCTCTGTAGCATACTTTGCTTGATGAAGTATCAATCCCTTTGAAGTTCTCAGAAACTCCACTCCCAGAAAGTAAGCAAGCTTTCCCAAATCTGTCATTTCAAACTCTGACTTCATGACTGATTTGAAATCCTCAATGTCACTCATGTTGCTTCCAGTTACCAAGAGATCATCAACATATAGACAAATGATTAGTAACCTTGTTTCTGAGCTTCCCTTCACATAAACTCCATGTTCAGCTATACATTTCTTAAAACCTTGATCAACAAAGAACTTGTCAATTCTTTTGTTCCAGGCTCTGGGTGCCTGCTTCAAACCATATAAAGCCTTGTTCAGTTTGAACACCATATCTTCTTTCCCTTTGATTACAAATCCTGGAGGTTGTGTAACATACACTGTCTCTTCTAATGTACCATTCAGAAAAGCTGATTTCACATCCAGGTGATATAGAGGCCAAGATTTACTGGTTGCTACTGCTATCACTAACCTGATAGTTTCATGCCTGGCAACTGGTGAAAACACTTCAGTGTAATCAAAACCCTCCTTCTGAAGAAAACCTCTAGCTACAAGTCTGGCCTTGTGCTTTACTACTTTCCCTTCAGGGTTCAACTTCAACTTGAAAACCCATTTAACATCTATTGCCTTATTTCCATCAGGTAACTTGGCCAAATCCCATGTCTGATTCTTCTCAATAGAATTCAGTTCATCCTGCATAGCTTCTTTCCAGTTTTCATCATTCAAAGCAGCCTTGTAATCTATAGGTTCAGTGTCTGCAAACATTGCAAAGTGTACCAGCTCACCATCAGCATTCACTTCATCATCCCCAGTTGTTTTATCTTGGTTTTTCGGGTGTCAAACATTGATTACGTTTGAACCTTTTAAACCGGTGATATCTTATTTTTTCTTGGGAAGGGAAAAAGTAAGCAAAACCCTTGAGAATCGAGGTCCGGGAGTTGTTTTCGCTACAGGAAGGTGTTAGGCACCCATAACGACTATAGTATCCTATAGGAACCATCTTTAATTTCTACGCGCGCGCTTTATTTTTAAATGCTATTTTGAAAGTGTTTATTAAACCTAAGAATATTCTAAGTGAAGATTTGGGGGGAGAAGAATGTTTTTGGATTTTTATTTTATTTGAATTGAAGGAATTTTGTTCCTTGCCTACGTACCCGTTTAAGGGATCAAATCCACCGTAGTTCTCTTCCAAAAATGTTTTTGTTTTTGTTGGTTGATTTTAAGTTTGAAAATGGGATTTTGAAGAATAGAAAGAGGCCTCAAGGGCATGAGATTTAGAAAAGGTGAGGTGGAATTAGTCATTTGCAAAAAGGTCTAAGTATGGTTACCATTCATTGAAATTTGATTAAGAAAATGAAAAATGAAAATTACAATGGGATTTTGATCCCAAGGTTTATTTGGAAAATGGTTTGGGTGATATTGTTCACATTTTTTTGGAAAATTGATTTTTTTAGGTATAAACCCTAGGCATTCATCTAAACATACAATCCTAAACATACATCTAAACATGCATATTCTAGCTATATACCTAAAGTGAAGTGTGTGCATGTGTCGGTGCTTGTGTCGGTGTACATCATTAGAGTCCATTGTCCTTATTACATCATGCCCTAGTTACATTCTATGGTCTTGCAAGAATTTAAAAGCATAAAGTAAAGTACAAAAAGTCCTAAGTGTTACATTCTAATCTTTGCATGAAAATTTAAAGTGCTAAAAAAATAAAAGGATGAGGAAGTGGGATGGAGAAATGCTTGTAATGCTCATGGAACAAGGGGTAGAAATGTTAGTAGAGAGAGACATGAAAATAATGGGACTATGAACAAAGAAAAATGGTATGGAAAGATAGTGAAAGTTAGAAGTAAAAAAAAAATAACAACCAAAGGGGCCTAAAATGCTAATAATGTGGGAAACAAAATCATGACCTATAATTGTTCAAGTCATGCTTGTTTTCAAATAGCTTTAGGTACTGTAGCAATATGAACAATTATAGGTCAATATCACACTAAAAAGATATGAAACACATAGACATCATCCACACATTTATTTATAACATGTCTTATAATGCAAGAAATTAATCACACTCATTCTCATGCAGAAAGAAACACACCTAAACAGTGGTCAATTCATCACAAACTCCCCCATCACCAATCACAAACATATATCAAGAATTGAGATCAAAAATCATGTTCATTTTCACAAGTTTTTTCAACATAGAATTCATGAGTTAAACAAAAAATATCAATATATTTTTTCGAAGTTTTTCAGTGCAAAACCAATACAAAAACATCACAAAAATGTCAAGAAGTCTTTACAAATTTTTTAGAGAATTTTCTAAAACATTCAAGACATGGTAGGGGTGTGATTACCAAACAATGGTACGAAAATAGCAAAAAAGTATGTAAAACACAGAAAATGAACGGGCTTAAGGCCCAAACCCAAACTCAAGCGGATCCTGGATCACAAGGAAGCCTGTGGAACGTACGATTGATCCAGGAACTCTAACCCTAGATCTAACGGTGGAGATTCAAAGCCCAGGGGTGAACCAGACTGGTTCAGGTGAACCGGTCTGGTTCACGTCCTTATAAAAGCACGAAGGCCGGTCCAATGTTCATTTCTCTCATCTCTTCCTCTCTCTAAACCTCTCTCTCTCTCTAAGAATTCTGCAACTGGCTCGTCGGAGAGGATGAAGTCTGGTCGGAAGCTTCATCTTCTCCGCCGTAATCCCCAGATTCCGACGAACACGAAACCCTAACGTTTTTAAAGGAAAAGAACACCAAACCACTCGTTTTTTCATTCTCTTTCTGAATCTTTCCTTGTTTCTTATGAAAAACTCGTAGATCTTTCTAGATCTACAACTTTATGGTTCAGTTAGATTGAAAATTACGGAGAACGAGTTAAAACGAGGCTATGGTGTTCGTTTTACGATGTGAATCTTCTTCTCTTCCTCTCTTTACAAATATTTTCAAAGAAAAATGAGGAGAGACCGAAGATCCACACCGTTCCGCTTTGATTCGACTTCGCTGATGAATTTTAAAGAGAAAACTGAGGAGTTTGAATGTTTTACCTGTTGATGACTGGAAAAGGAGAGAAGACGATGGAATACTTCGGTTTTCCTTCCGCCTCTTGATTCCTGAACCCTAACCGTTTCGATTGGAATCTTCTTCACTGCTTGTTCTTTGATTTGGTGCTGGATTCGAAACCCTAGGGTTTTGGATTTAGATCGAATTGAATTTTGAACTGTTTTCGCTGCAGGCTTCTCTTCGTACTCTCTGATTCTTCGGTTTCTCTTCTTCTTCTCTTTGAATTTCTTCCTGTGATCGCGTCCTACGCTTGAATTGCAGGAAGAAGTTTTACGGTTCAATGATGAAGATTACGCAAGTAATCACTGAGAACCTTGCTGAATTTGAACATTTTTGTTGAATTGAGAAAGTTTTTGCTTTGATCTTTGGGAATTTTCGTTGATTCTGTGCACTTCGTGATGAATTTGTGAAATTGTGTGTGTTTTTGATGAATTCTGAAACGGTTACGGTGGTTTCAGTGGCGGAGGAAGTTTGTTAGAACTCTGGTATGGTGGCGCGTGAAAAAGAGAACGGTGACTGTGTTTTGATGAGTTGCCTTCTCTGGAATGGTGATTATTCTCACTCTTTGACCTGAGTTGGCACTGTTTTATAGGTGCCAAGTGTTCCTTCTGCCCATTGAAATACTGCCACGTGCCCTGGACCAAGTTTGGACTAAAATGGATTATGGACTTGGGACCTTTTGCAATTTCGAAAACTAAAAGGACTGATCTGTAAATTTTAAAAAAAGGACTAATCTGCGATTAAAAAAAAACAAAATAAAATTTCGAAGTATATAAAAAAGGACTTAAAAATAAAATTTGAATCAAAAAGGACTTGGACACAAATTTGGAGAGTTTTGAGGACTTAAAAAAAAAAAAAAAATTGGACTAAAAATGGTAATTTGACTAAACGTAAAGTGAAACGATTAAAATTGACAAAACGGACTAAAACGAACCAATGGCCTAAATGAGGTACTTTAAAGTAACCTCTCTCTGCCGAAATTTCGTGTGAAATGACCAAAATGCCCCTGGGGCTTAAAACGACTAAAAATGACTCAGATGCGAATTTTAAAATGGATTTTTAACAGAGAATTGAAGCAAACACTTATTCAAACAAATTAAAAGACTCAGAGACAATTTCTAGAACTTAAACAGGACTTTAACACATGAAAAGACTAAAATGCCCCTAGGGGAAAAACTGACTCAAAATGACTTCAAATGTAATTTTTGAAATGGATTTTGGCATAGAATTGAAATAAGGACTTATTCAAACTACTTGAAAGGACTCAAATAAATTTTTAAAAGTCTGAAAGAAATTTTGACATAGGAAATGACTAAAATGCCCTTTTCCATGAGTTTTGCAAATAACATTGAAATAAAATGCAGAGAAAGATGCAATTTGGTCAGAGACATATCAAATGACTTATAATGCAAGAAAAGAAGAATTGAATAAGTATTTTTAGGTCCAAAATTAGGGTATAACAGCTGCCCCTATTTAAGTTTCTTTGTCCGGAGAGTCAAGAGACGAAGTCTTAGAGTTGACGGGACGAAGATACTTAAATATTAACATTTGCACTGCTTTTGGACATAAAAATACGCTTTCAGATTTTCAAAAATATGAATGTCATGCAATACTTTGATTATGAATGCAAGACAAACGACTGGAGTCTATGGAACATGTCATGTCACTGGGGATTCAGGTGGACATTGACAGGGTAGACAAACCAGGAGATAGAAACTAAGGTACAAGTTGTTCTTTGGATCGAACTAGCCACTTGACCAAGGAATATAAAACAAGAGATAGGTGCAAGCTGTTCTTGGGATCGAAACTTGGCACTTGACCGGAAACATAGACATATAGGCAGATACAAGCTGTTCTTTGGATCGAACTTGACACTTGGTTGAAAACACAAACAGATAGGCAGACACAAACTGTTCTTTGGATCGAACTGGCTGTTTGGCTGGAGATATAGACAAAAGGGTAGATACAAACTGTTCTTTGGATCGAACTTGCCGTTGGATTATCACCACATCATGTGGGTAGGTGCAAACTGTTCTTTTAGATCGAACTTGTCGTTTGACCGATAACAAAGCATAAGCTGGGTACAAACTGTTCTTTGAATCGAACTTGTCGTTTGTCCGGCAGTATAGGTATATAAGCAGGTGCAAGTTGTTCTTTGGATCGAACTAGTTACTTGACCGATAACAAGATACAAATTGAAAGTCTAGTTTAACAAGATACCAATTGAGGGTAAATTGTCATTGACTTGATTTGAAAATAGGCAAGACCATTTTTGTTGGCCCAAGAGTAAATGGAGAGTGAATTGACATTGATTTGAATTGAATTGAAAGTTTGACATTGAAAGAGAGATTGAGAATAGGCATAGACATTGGATTGGAGATTTGAAATTGACATTGAGATTGAATTGGATTTGAATTGAAAATTGAAATTGACATTGACATTGAGATTGGATTGAAATTTGAGATTGAATTGAATTGAAGTTGGAAATTGCTTCGAATTGACATTGAATTGAAATTGAAATTGAGATTGCTTCGAATTGAGATTGAATTTGAATTGAAATTGAGAGTTGAGATTGCATCGAATTTGACAGTTGAAATGATTGGAAATTGAGATTGGGGAGTTGAGATTGCATCGAATTTGACAGTTGAAATGATTGGAAATTGAAATTGGAGAGTTGAGATTGCATCGAATTTGACAGTTGAAATTGAATTGAATTTGACAATTGGAATTGAAATTGTGATCGAAATTGAGTTTGACAGTTGAAATTTGGATTGAATTTGACAGTTGGAATTGAAATTGAAATTGAAATTGAGTTTGACAGTTGAAATTTGGATTGAATTTGACAATTGAGAGTTGGATATGCAACATGTATGTATGATATAGCAAGATTATTGGATGTATGAGCGCATAAAATGCATGATTATGCATGTATGAATGCTTGAAATGCATGATTGGTTTGTAATTTGACAAAGGAGTTTCACAGAGGCAGACAAAACATTGGAAGATTGGGCACGTAGTGGCTCGTGCTGCTACATATTCACAGGGGAAAACCTCTTTGGAGAGACCGTCGTTGAGAGACGTATCGAAACCATGGCTGAGGGCAATAAAACTTGTAGAGGAAATAGCCTTGGAAAGTTCTTGGATACAGGTCGCCGTTGCTAGGCGTGTCAGTGCTGGGTAATCATTGGACGTTCGCATCTGTGGTCAATGCTTTTCAACATTTCATTCTTTCATTCTTTCATTTTCAAACCCCATTTTTGCCTGAACCGCCCTTTCGGGTTTTCGATTCACCGGGGAATAAATTCTTTTCATTGCCCCATTTTTGCCTGAATTGCCTTCATAGGTTGTCAATCAGCGGGGTGCTCCTTTTTGCCTAAGCTGCCCTTCCGGGTTTTCAACTTAGCGAGCTTTTTATTTGTATTTTTCATTTTTCATTTCATTCTGTTTTTTCATTCTTGCCATTGACCACAGATCACCCTGGGGAGTAACCTGCTTGTAACATGTATTGAAATAGACATTGATAGACATTTATTCATGCATGTTTCATTGAAATGTACCCTGTTGCACAGGTTTGTTTTCAAAATAGACAGGAAAAGATTTTCTAGTTTTCAAAAGATGTTTGTTTCAGACATTGACATTATCAAATAGAAAGAAAATATTTTGTATATAACATTGAAAGTAGAAAGAAAAATAGAGTTTCAAACAAAAGCACAGGCTCAAACTGATGTATAAGAGTGAGAGTCAGCCAAAGGCATGACTTCACGGATTTACAAAGCTTGGAAAATGGTAATTTTATTGATTGGTGATACATTGAACACGATGACCGCTACATTTCATAGAAATTTTGAATTCACAAGTACAGAAGCTTCTGATGAAGACAATCATTGACAGTTGCAGATGCCCCAAGGGGTGATGGTGATTTGCCGGATATAGTTACTTGTCTTTTATTGTCAACCTCATTTTTGCATGAACCGCCCTTTCGGGTTTTCGGCTCATCGAGGCGCTCATTCTTGCCTGAGTTGCGTACAATCTCAGCGAGCTCTTTCATATTCATTTTTTTGTCCCTAACTTTTGCCTGGATCGCCCTTTCGGGTTTTCGATCCACCGGGAAGCGCATTTTTGCCTAGGCCGCCCTTTCGGGTTTTCGACCTACCACGCTGTTCTTTTCTTTTTAGACAAAGTATTTCTTGACTATATCGGCATTAACAGGATTTGGAAGCTCAACACCATCCATATGTGTAAGAATCAAAGCACCACCCGAGAAAGCCTTCTTGACGACATAAGGACCTTCATAGTTAGGTGTCCACTTGCCCCTTGGGTCGGGTTGCTGACTTATCCTTCTTTTCAATACAAGTTCGCCTTCCTTGAATTCTCGAGGTCGGACTTTCTTGTCAAAAGCATTCTTCATTCGCACTTGATACAACTGTCCACGAGCCATAGCATCCATACGTTTCTCTTCAATCAGATTCAATTGATCGTACCGACTTTGACACCATTCAGCCTCAGTTAATTTTGCTTCCATGATCACTCGAAGAGATGGAATCTCCACTTCCAGAGGGAGAACTGCTTCCATACCATATACCAAAGAGAAAGGGGTTGCCCCGGTTGAACTGCGCACTGTAGTACGGTAACCATGTAAGGCAAAGGGTAGCATCTCATGCCAGTCTTTGTAGGTAGTGACCATCTTCTGAACAATCTTCTTGATGTTCTTGTTAGCGGCCTCAACTGCACCATTCATCTGAGGTCTATAAGGAGAAGAGTTATGATGTTCGATTTTGAATTCTTCACATAAAGCTTGCATCATGTTATTGTTCAGATTGGAACCATTGTCAGTGATGATTTTGTTGGGAACACCATATCGACAGATGATGTTATTCTTGATAAACTTCACTACCACTTGCTTGGTCACATTTGCATAGGAGGCAGCCTCAACCCACTTGGTGAAATAGTCAATTGCCACTAGAATGAAACGATGTCCGTTGGAGGCCTTTGGTTCAATTCTTCCGATCATGTCGATGCCCCACATAGAGAAAGGCCATGGGGAAGACATAGCATTGAGAGCATGTGGAGGCACGTGAATCTTGTCAGCATAAATTTGACATTTGTGGCATCTTTTAGCATGCTTGTGGCAGTCACGCTCCATGGTTATCCAGTAATAGCCGGCTCTTAACAATTTTCTTGACATGGTGTGGCCCGAAGCATGGGTCCCAAAAGTACCATCATGTACATCATGCATCAATTTCTCAGCTTCTTGCTTGTCAACGCATCTCAACAAAACCATGTCATAATTCCTCTTGTAAAGGATTTCTCCGTCCAGAAGGAATCTGCTAGCCCATCGTCTCAAGGTCTTTTTATCTCTGTTGGAAGCACCAGGTGGATATTCACGATTCTGCAAGAATTGTTTGATGTTGTAATACCAAGGCTTTTTATCATTCACATCTTCATCAGCCCGATCTGGTATATTTTCAATAGTAAACACATGAGTGGGTCTATCAAGACGTTGTACTTTGATTACGGGCACGTCATTCCAGTGATTGACACGAAACATGGAAGACAAAGTAGCAAGAGCGTCAGCCATCTGATTTTCATCCCGAGGGATATGATGCAGCTCAACCTTTGTAAAGTATGTCAACAGCCGTCTTGCATAGTCACGGTAAGGGATTAGCTTCTCATGATGAGACTCCCATTCACCTTTTATCTGATTAATAACAAGTGCAAAATCTCCATAGATGGCAAGGTGATTAAACCTCAGATCAAGGGCTTCTTCAATGCCCAAGATGCATGCTTCATATTCAGCTATGTTGTTTGTGCATTCAAAAGTTATTCGAGCAGTGAAAGGAATGTGATGCACCTGCGGAGTTACAATGATGGCTCCAATTCCTTTACCATAAGCATTAACAGCACCATCAAACACCAATCCCCATTTGCTATTGGGATATGGCCCTTCATTGATCAGTGGTTCTTCACAGTCTTTTGCTTTCAGATACATAATCTCTTCATCAGGGAAATCAAACTTAATTGGCTGGTAATCATCAAGAGGTTGACAAGCAAGATGCTCAGCAAGGACACTTCCTTTGATTGCTTTCTGAGCTTTGTACACAATATCATATTCAGACAACAACATTTGCCAACGCGCAATCTTTCCAGTAATAGCAGGCTTTTCAAAGATGTACTTGATTGGATCCATTCGGGATATCAACCAAGTTGTATGATTCACCATATAATGACGCAGGCGTTTGGCAGCCCAAGCTAATGCACAACAGGTCTTTTCAAGCATCGTATACCGAGTCTCACAGTCGGTGAACTTCTTGCTCAGATAGTAGATAGCATGCTCTTTCTTACCAGTCTCATCTTGCTGACCGAGAACACAACCCACTGAATCATCTAACACTGACAGATACATAATCAAAGGCCTTCCTTCCACTGGCGGGGCAAGGATAGGTGGTTCCAACAGGTATTCTTTAATGTTATCAAAAGCTTCCTGACATTCATCATTCCATACAACAGGTTGATTCTTTCTGAGTAATTTGAAAATTGGTCCACAGGTAGTGGTCATGTGGGATATGAATCTTGAAATATAGTTCAGACGTCCGAGGAAACCTCTGACTTGCTTCTCAGTTTGAGGGGCCGGCATTTCTCTGATGGCTCGGACTTTGTCAGGGTCAACTCCAATGCCTCTCTGGCTGACAATGAAGCCTAGCAACTTTCCAGATCGTACACCGAATGTGCACTTGTTAGGATTCAACCGCAGCTTGTACTTTCTCAGTCTTTCAAACATCTTTTTCAAATACACAACATGCTGCTCTTCATCACTTGACTTCACAATCATATCATCAACATATACTTCAATCTCTTTGTGAATCATATCATGAAACAGAGTGGTCATACCCCTTTGATAGGTAGCACCAGCATTTATCAAGCCAAACGGCATCACTTTATAACAGAACGTTCCCCACGGAGTGATGAAGGACGTCTTTTCTCTATCTTCAGGAGACATTCGTATCTGATTATAACCAGAGAAACCATCCATAAAAGAGAACACTTTAGACTGAGCAGTAGTGTTAACAAGCACATCAATATGAGGCAATGGGAAGTTATCTTTTGGACTAGCTTTATTCAAATCTCTGTAATCAACACACATTCGAACTTTCCCGTCTTTCTTTGGTACTGGTACGATGTTGGCAATCCACTCAGGGTATTCAGCTGTCATGAGGAAACCCGCATCAATTTGCTTTTGTACTTCAGCCTTGATCTTAAGAGCCATGTCTGGACGAGACCTTCTTAATTTCTGTTTGACAGGAGGACATTCAGGTCTTGTCGGTATCCGATGTTCCACAATCTTGGGATCTAGACCCGGCATATCTTCATAAGACCATGCAAAGACATCTGGATAATCATGGAGGAGCTGAATAATCTTCCTTTTCACTTCTGGCTCAAGTGCAGCACCAATCTTGATCTCTCGCTTGTTCTCTTCGGTACCCAGGTTGATAAGCTCAATCTCTTCCTGGTGAGGCTGAATGGCTCTTCTTTCTTGTTCAAGCAGTCGAGTGATCTCATACGGTATCTCTTCATCATCATCATCCTCATCTTCAGCTTCATATGAATTCAAAATTTGGAGGAACCATAGGGTCACTGTGTTCAACGGGTTTATTATGGTTCAATCTGCAGAATATGATTGGGATGATTTTTAGAAAAAGTTTTTCATGCAGATTTTTGAAATTAATAAGAAAATACAGATGTTTTGGTTTTTTCTGGCATTACCATTATTTCCAAGAAAAAGGCACTAAAAAGTAAAAAACAAAGAGTCGTGAGAAAGACGACAACTTTTATTGATAACGGCAATGCCGAAACAAACACGCCCTTACAATGATATCATTTTCGCCTTGGGCAGAGCGAAAGGATTGTTATTTTGAAAACAAAGAAAAACATGAGCAACAAGACACATTACATGGAAGCATGCATGACTAAAGGAACATCAATGGCCTCCCAATTTCTCACAGTGCCTCCCGGTACAACAAATGTAGGCACATAACTACTTTCAGCAGCATCTTCAGCAATAGCATTGATGAACCCAGCACTGTAGAAAGTTCCTGTTGAAACACCCGAGGTTGGGGAGAATCCAAGGCCCTCTTTACGCTTGTTTTCCAGAATCTGAATCACTTTGCCCCAGCCAGCAGCTTGCCCTTCTTGAACAGCCTTCTGGGCATCCTTTAATGAAGCTATGCTGGTACCAGCCCTCCGGGGTTCTGCACCCTCAACAGTCAAGCCTTGAAATGACGTCCCTTCAGCGGACCCTGCTTCAACACAAGAGAAAGATGACACTTGGCTAACCAGATATGCTTCTTCACCATGTACAGTGACAATCTTACCATTCCTCATGAACTTGAGTTTCTGATGCAGAGTAGAAGTGATTGCCCCAGCGTCGTGAATCCACGGTCTTCCGAGGAGACAACTGTAAGAGGCATTGATGTCCATGACCTGGAAGGTAATCTGGAACGTCTCAGGACCAATGGTAATAGGCAAGTCCACTTCCCCAAGAACATCTTTGCGAGATCCGTCGAAAGCCTTAACCAGATAGCTACTTCCCCTTAAGGAGATTCCATGATGACTCAACTGCCTTAGTGTAGATTCAGGCATTACATTCAACGATGATCCAGTGTCCACCAACACATTGGATATCATGTCAGACTTGCAGTGCACCGAGATATGTAGAGCCAAGTTGTGGTGTTTCCCTGCTTCGGGGAGTTCATCATCACCAAACCCCAAGTTATTGCAAGCAGTGATGTTACCCACTATTCCTTCAAACTGATCCACAGAGACTTCATGATCAACATAGGCTTGCTCAAGTACCTTCATCAACACCTTTTTGTGAGCCTCTGAGCTCATGAGCAGAGACAAGATGGATATCTTTGACGGAGTTTGCAGCAGCTGGTCAACAATCTTATAATCGCTCTTTTTGATAAGCCTCAGAATTTCGTCCAGATTAGACTCTTCAATAGATTGGCCTGATGGGCCGGTGTTCTTGTCAACAGGAGGAGCAACTGGTGGAGTTATTGTGGCAATAGGTGTAACCACTTTCTTTTGGAACAAGGGTGGGCGGACTTTTCCGCTTCTCAGAGTTGTAATTGCACTAGCAACGTTATCCACTGTAGCTGGGGATACCAGAGGCACCTCCACTCCATTCTCAATCATGGTTGCATTGTACTTGTAAGGAATTGCTTTGGTAGAGGCATAAGATACTGGGCCAGGTAACCTGATCACTAAGGGCTCAACATTTCTGGTCTGAGACGCACTTTCAACAGGAGAATCATGGAACACTGGCACAATCACACAAACATCACTGGCAATCAAGTGTTTGTCATCCATCAGGCTCTGGATATCATCTTGCACTACACAACAGCCCATAGGATTCTGAAGACATTCTGAACAAGAAGCGTGATCGTGATTGAACAGAGAAGCCTGACAAAGTTTGACATGTAGCGGTACCAAGGGAGTAACAACATTTAAGACATCCAACACGGGATCCTCTTGAGGAACGGGAACTCTTTCGAAAGCCTCGATCATATTAACAGCAGCGTGGTTTGGAAGTGGATTATCGAGAACATGAGGAACAGTGTTCTCAAAAGTCAACCGTCCTTTTTCTATCAGGTCTTTCACAATATATTTCAGAGCAAAGCAACCTTCAACATCATGGCCTTGAGCACCCTGATGGAATTCACATGTTAGATCCTGTCGGAACCTGGGAGGCAAAGGATTAGGCGGAGGCTTGCCTGGCCTAGTGACACAGTGTCCCTTAGCAAGTAGGGTTGGGAGCAATTCAGCATACCGCATTGGTATTGGTGGAAAAGAAGGTCTGGGTCGGGGACCCTGTTGCTGCTGCTGCTGTTGTTGAGCAGGAGGCTGTTGTTGTACTTGTTGAGCAATAGCATTAACGGGCACTGGTGGTTGACCCGGTGGCAGAGGATATTGCTGGTAGAATGGCGGGAAGAAAGGATGTTGAGAGTACTGCATGTATTGGTAGGGCAAGGGTAATTGTGTAGCAGTTGCAGATGGGTTACCGGACACCATCCCTACGTCAGACTATTTCCTCTTATGGTGGCCATTACCATACTTCTTTGGTGCACTGGTTGAAGATTCACCCTTTTCAAGAACAATGATACCCTCTCTGACAGCCTCCTCTAGACGAGTTCCCATAGTAACCATATCGGAGAAGTTGTTTGGAGCAGAGACTATCATTCTTTCCTTATATTCCTTCTTCAGAGTCTTCAGGAATGTCTGTGTTAATTCTTCCTCATCAAGTCGAGGAGAAACACGGGCAGCTGCCCCTCTCCACCTCTGAGCATATTCACGGAAGGTTTCATATGACTTCTGAGACAGAGCCTTAAGAGAGTCCCTATTCGGCTTCAAACGGGTATTGAATTCATAATGACTTTCAAAAGCAGCAGCGAGTTCCTCAAAAGTATGGATGTTGTCTTTGCTCAAACTAGTGTACCAATCTGCTGCATCATCTGTCAAGCTACTCTGGAAGCAGTGGGTCATCAGTGCGTCATTATCTGCGTAGTTAGCCATCTTTCGGACGTACCGGATGACATGGTTGTGTGGACAAGAAGTTCCATTGTATTTGTCAAATTCTGGCTCTTTGAATTTCTTAGGAACCTCAAATCGGGATACCAAGCATAGATCACGAGCTTTAGCAGGAGCACCATTGTTTCCTCGGCTAGCCTTGACCTCACGGAGTTCTCCAGCCAACTTCCTCAATTGTCTCTTCATAGCTTCCATTGCGGGATCTTGTCCACGCGGAGTGTCAACATCAATCACCTGTTGCACAGTGTGTACAATAGGATCGGTAACAACGGTAGTCACTTGAGGCATAGCAGCGGATATAGGAATCTGTCCTTGACCAGCAAAACCAGAGACACCAGCAGCAGTGTTAGGAGAATAGTAAGCTGAGAGGCCATAAGGACGGCCGTTGGGCATAACAAACCGAGCATCAGTAGCCACAGTAGACAGTGGGATAGAGGGAATTGTTTCAGCAGAGACTGGAATAGATGTGGCTGGTTGTTCTTGTGCAGCCATCATAGTGGACATAGCGTCATGAGCCTTAGCCAAGTCTTCTTTCATAGCAGCCAATTCGGCACGGAGCTGAGCATTTTCTTCTTCAAAGTTAGCCATAATTCTTCTCTTGTGAAATCTTGTTTGATGAATTCTATCTGGTTGGTAGACTTTGCGAGTACGAGCCACTTTTCAGACTGCGGCGGACAAAACCAGGAGGCAATGAGCACGAGAGAAGTTTTTTTTGTGACCAATGAATGCATATGATGCATGAAATGTGTTAATGCATATGCAAAAAGACTCTTCTTTTTTTTTTGTGTTATCGAAGGGTTTTAGACAAACTAGAAACTTGTAAACATTACTAAACAACAATTAACATAAACGGAAAACAAACAACCATCATATAGTTTTACAAGACAATTCTGACATAAACAAATGGAAATAACAACAGGAAAAAGAAATCCTCAAGCATAGGAAGTGGAAGCATCATCCTCAGACTCAGACTCATAGCTGCAGTATCGTGCATAGAAGTCACGGACACCCCTAGCCCTCTTGGAGTCTCTCATAAGCAACCTATCTTTTTCTTCAATCTCTCTTTTAGCCTTAGCTAGCTCTTTCTTCAGTGTCAAGACCTCATGAGTCTGCTGCTCGTCCTTTCCATCCAAAGTCATAATCAAGTTCTCAGCCTCATAGTATCTAGCTCTCCACTGATGCTTCTCCCGACTCTCCATAGCTAGATGCTCCTGATACATCTCCTGGGTAGGTGGGAGTAGAGGCAGAGGCATGGTGGGAATAGATGCAGACACATATCTCATAGAAGGGTAAGGCATACCAATCTCCTCAGCTTGGTTTATCACCCACTGTGTATAGGCCTCATGAGCAACACCGGACCTTACACCCATATGCTTCACCTCTTTCTTCCGAAGCTTACACCAAGCTTCCATGAAATCCTCCCTAATTCCTGTGGGAGCATTGGAGTAGTGAAAGAAGTAAGGAGCCGTAGCAAGATTGATGGGCTTATCTTTCATCGGGAAACCAAATTGTCGCAAGGCGAGCTCCGGGTTGTAGTTGATTCCACCCCGGGTACCAAGAAGAGGTACATTAAGAACTTCCCACCACCAAAGATGATTTCCTTAACCCTAGAAGCGGGAGTAAGCCAAACCACTTCGTTAGGAGTGAGAGCCATAATCCTCTGTGAAATAGACCAATTCTCCGGATTGTCGTGGAAGGACTCCGGAAGGTGCGAAATAAACCACCTATAGAGGAGAGGTACACAACAAAGAATGTATCCACGACCCTTGCCGGAACGATCGTGAATAGCATGGTATGTGTCAGCTAGCAAGGTAGGAACCGGATTCTTGGAGTGGAAGATCATAATAGCATTCATGTCCACGAAGTCGTCAAGATTCGGAAAGAGAATAAGCCCATAGATGAGAAGTGCAAGAATAGCCTCAAGAGTGTCTTGACAAGTGGTTTTGAGATGAGCTTTCCCAAGAAGATACTCTGAAGTGAACCCTCGGATACGTGCCTTAGTGACAAGATTCTTGGAAACATCGGAGGTTGTAAGATGGAGATCCTTAGCAATAACCAAAGAAGTAGGAGGATGCTCAAGTCCCGCAAAGGGCACCCCCTTAGCAATAGCTAGACCCATCAAGTGAGAATAAGCCTCTAGAGTAGGCATCAACTGAAAGTCTGGGAAAGTAAAGCACCGATACTTCTGATCATAGAATTGCACTAGAGTGTGCACAAGCTTCTCATCCACATTAGTATGAAGAATAGGAAGTAAAGCCCCATAACGGTGTCGGAAACCAGTCGGATCCTCAATCTTGAGTGCCAAATCTCTCAAACTAGCCAAATCCACTTCCTTGAACTTGTAGGACTTAGTCTTCTTCATTCCTACAATGTTTACAAATTCAACTTGTCTAAGCCCTTCGATAACAATGCATGACAAAAGTTTATGCATGTATGCATGTATGCATGAATGCATGATTATGTTCAAGTTCGGAGAAAACATGGTGGGTTGAAGTTCAAAGTCGAGGAGTCATGGGTGGACACGGTGTCCGGTGAAACTAGGGCTTTAGGATAATAGTAACCGGGTTCTAAAAAGGTTCCCAAGTTGCAACCTCTCCGACGTATATCATGGTGTCACAAGACAACACTCGCTCCATGATTATCCGTGGAAGGTCTAACTTGAGTGTAGCATCGCGTGACGACTAAAACTCGAGACAACACTCGGTTTAGCCTCCGCACTACGTCCTAGAAAAATGGCCATGGATGGGTTCGGTTATCTACGGTTCATAGCGTCATAGAACAATTAGAAGTAAAGTGCCTAAACGCGACAACACGCGCCGACAACATCACCCCCAAAATGCCTCAGCTATGTGGGATTGATCGCATAATCCAAAACACGAGGCAACCCCCAGAATGAATTGTCGATTATATCCCTCCTACATCCTAAGTTCACTCAGCCCGGGTGCAGGACTTTTGATATTCTCACCCCACACGTTTGCAAGAAATTAAACATTTATTCACATAGGAAAGCAAGTAAAAGAAACAAGTAAGAACGAAGCGCAAGCGTGGAAATAAAGACTAGGCGTAACTCTCGAATCTCCCCAGTGAAGTCGCCAGCTGTTTTATCTTGGTTTTTCGGGTGTCAAACATTGATTACGTTTGAACCTTTTAAACCGGTGATATCTTATTTTTTCTTGGGAAGGGAAAAAGTAAGCAAAACCCTTGAGAATCGAGGTCCGGGAGTTGTTTTCGCTACGGGAAGGTGTTAGGCACCCATAACGACTATAGTATCCTATAGGAACCATCTTTAATTTCTACGCGCGCGCTTTATTTTTAAATGCTATTTTGAAAGTGTTTATTAAACCTAAGAATATTCTAAGTGAAGATTTGGGGGGAGAAGAATGTTTTTGGATTTTTATTTTATTTGAATTGAAGGAATTTTGTTCCTTGCCTACGTACCCATTTAAGGGATCAAATCCACCGTAGTTCTCTTCCAAAAATGTTTTTGTTTTTGTTGGTTGATTTTAAGTTTGAAAATGGGATTTGGAAGAATAGAAAGAGGCCTCAAGGGCATGAGATTTAGAAAAGGTGAGGTGGAATTAGTCATTTGCAAAAAGGTCTAAGTATGGTTACCATTCATTGAAATTTGATTAAGAAAATGAAAAAGGAAAATTACAATGGGATTTTGATCCCAAGGTTTATTTGGAAAATGGTTTGGGTGATATTGTTCACATTTTTTTGGAAAATTGATTTTTTTAGGTATAAACCCTAGGCATTCATCTAAACATACAATCCTAAACATACATCTAAACATGCATATTCTAGCTATATACCTAAAGTGAAGTGTGTGCATGTGTCGGTGCTTGTGTCGGTGTACATCATTAGAGTCCATTGTCCTTATTACATCATGCCCTAGTTACATTCTATGGTCTTGCAAGAATTTAAAAGCATAAAGTAAAGTACAAAAAGTCCTAAGTGTTACATTCTAATCTTTGCATGAAAATTTAAAGTGCTAAAAAAATAAAAGGATGAGGAAGTGGGATGGAGAAATGCTTGTAATGCTCATGGAACAAGGGGTAGAAATGTTAGTAGAGAGAGACATGAAAATAATGGGACTATGAACAAAGAAAAATGGTATGGAAAGATAGTGAAAGTTAGAAGTAAAAAAAAAATAACAACCAAAGGGGCCTAAAATGCTAATAATGTGGGAAACAAAATCATGACCTATAATTGTTCAAGTCATGCTTGTTTTCAAATAGCTTTAGGTACTGTAGCAATATGAACAATTATAGGTCAATATCACACTAAAAAGATATGAAACACATAGACATCATCCTCACATTTATTTATAACATGTCTTATAATGCAAGAAATTAATCACACTCATTCTCATGCAGCAAGAAACACACCTAAACAGTGGTCAATTCATCACAAACTCCCCCATCACCAATCACAAACATATATCAAGAATTGAGATCAAAAATCATGTTCATTTTCACAAGTTTTTTCAACATAGAATTCATGAGTTAAACAAAAAATATCAATATATTTTTTCGAAGTTTTTCAGTGCAAAACCAATACAAAAACATCACAAAAATGTCAAGAAGTCTTTACAAATTTTTTAGAGAATTTTCTAAAACATTCAAGACATGGTAGGGGTGTGATTACCAAACAATGGTACGAAAATAGCAAAAAAGTATGTAAAACACAGAAAATGAACGGGCTTAAGGCCCAAACCCAAACTCAAGCGGATCCTGGATCACAAGGAAGCCTGTGGAACGTACGATTGATCCAGGAACTCTAACCCTAGATCTAACGGTGGAGATTCAAAGCCCAGGGGTGAACCAGACTGGTTCAGGTGAACCGGTCTGGTTCACGTCCTTATAAAAGCATGAAGGCCGGTCCAACGTTCATTTCTCTCATCTCTTCCTCTCTCTAAACCTCTCTCTCTCTCTAAGAATTCTGCAACTGGCTCGTCGGAGAGGATGAAGTCTGGTCGGAAGCTTCATCTTCTCCGCCGTAATCCCCAGATTCCGACGAACATGAAACCCTAACGTTTTTAAAGGAAAAGAACACCAAACCACTCGTTTTTTCATTCTCTTTCTGAATCTTTCCTTGTTTCTTATGAAAAACTTGTAGATCTTTCTAGATCTACAACTTTATGGTTCGGTTAGATTGAAAATTACGGAGAATGAGTTAAAACGAGGCTATGGTGTTCGTTTTACGATGTGAATCTTCTTCTCTTCCTCTCTTTACAAATATTTTCAAAGAAAAATGAGGAGAGACCGAAGATCCACACCGTTCCGCTTTGATTCGACTTCGCTGATGAATTTTAAAGAGAAAACTGAGAAGTTTGAATGTTTTACCTGTTGATGACTGGAAAAGGAGAGAAGACGATGGAATACTTCGGTTTTCCTTCCGCCTCTTGATTCCTGAACCCTAACCGTTTCGATTGGAATCTTCTTCACTGCTTGTTCTTTGATTTGGTGCTGGATTCGAAACCCTAGGGTTTTGGATTTAGATCGAATTGAATTTTGAACTGTTTTCGCTGCAGGCTTCTCTTCGTACTCTCTGATTCTTCGGTTTCTCTTCTTCTTCTCTTTGAATTTCTTCCTGTGATCGCGTCCTACGCTTGAATTGCAGGTAGAAGTTTTACGGTTCAATGATGAAGATTACGCAAGTAATCACTGAGAACCTTGCTGAATTTGAACATTTTTGTTGAATTGAGAAAGTTTTTGCTTCGATCTTTGGGAATTTTCGTTGATTCTGTGCACTTCGTGATGAATTTGTGAAATTGTGTGTGTTTTTGATGAATTCTGAAACGGTTACGGTGGTTTCAGTGGCGGAGGAAGTTTGTTAGAACTCTGGTATGGTGGCGCGTGAAAAAGAGAACGGTGACTGTGTTTTGATGAGTTGCCTTCTCTGGAATGGTGATTATTCTCACTCTTTGACCTGAGTTGGCACTGTTTTATAGGTGCCAAGTGTTCCTTCTGCCCATTGAAATACTGCCACGTGCCCTGGACCAAGTTTGGACTAAAATGGATTATGGACTTGGGACCTTTTGCAATTTCGAAAACTAAAAGGACTGATCTGTAAATTTTAAAAAAAGGACTAATCTGCGATTAAAAAAAAACAAAATAAAATTTCGAAGTATATAAAAAAGGACTTAAAAATAAAATTTGAATCAAAAAGGACTTGGACACAAATTTGGAGAGTTTTGAGGACTTAAAAAAAAAAAAAAAATTGGACTAAAAATGGTAATTTGACTAAACGTAAAGTGAAACGATTAAAATTGACAAAACGGACTAAAACGAACCAATGGCCTAAATGAGGTACTTTAAAGTAACCTCTCTCTGCCGAAATTTCGTGTGAAATGACCAAAATGCCCCTGGGGCTTAAAACGACTAAAAATGACTCAGATGCGAATTTTAAAATGGATTTTTAACAGAGAATTGAAGCAAACACTTATTCAAACAAATTAAAAGACTCAGAGACAATTTCTAGAACTTAAACAGGACTTTAACACATGAAAAGACTAAAATGCCCCTAGGGGAAAAACTGACTCAAAATGACTTCAAATGTAATTTTTGAAATGGATTTTGGCATAGAATTGAAATAAGGACTTATTCAAACTACTTGAAAGGACTCAAACAAATTTTTAAAAGTCTGAAAGAAATTTTGACATAGGAAATGACTAAAATGCCCTTTTCCATGAGTTTTGCAAATAACATTGAAATAAAATGCAGAGAAATATGCAATTTGGTCAGAGACATATCAAATGACTTATAATGCAAGAAAAGAAGAATTGAATAAGTATTTTTAGGTCCAAAATTAGGGTATAACACCAGTCACTTCACAATCCTGCAACCTTCTTGGAATCTGTCTATTCCTTATTGGTCTAGCTACAGTAGTTGGCTCTTCAACAACTACTTCTTCAAATACAGCTTCTTCATCTGTAATGAGTTGATCAGGCTCTTTGTCACCTTCAATGATAACATGTTTCTCAGATAGACTGCATTTGTTTGAATTCCAGTCCCAGAATTCATCCTCAAGCACTTTCACATCTCTACTTATCACAATTTTCTTAGAGTGTGGCTCAAGCAACCTGTATGCTCCAGTGTTATGATATCCAACCAGTATCATTGCTTCACTCTTGTCCTCCAACTTCTTTCTTCTAGAGTCGGGAACATGCCTATAGCAGATTGAACCAAAAACCTTCAAGTGACTGATTGATGGTTTTCTTCCTGACCAAATCTCTTCAGGTACCTTATCCTTCATCTTCTTAGTAGGACATCTGTTAAGAATATAGGCTGCAGTGTTGACTGCTTCACCCCAGAATTCATGAGGAAGCTTCTTCTCCTTCAGCATACTTCTGGCCATATTAAGTAGACTTCTATTTCTCCTTTCAGCAAGTCCATTATGTTGAGGAGTGTAGGGAGCTGTGACTTCATGAATAATGCCCTGATTTGAGCAATAGGATTCAAAATCTCTAGAGGTATATTCACCACCTCCATCAGTTCTTAGAATCTTCAGCTTCATGCCACTCTGATTTTCAACTAACACCTTGAACTTCTTAAAAACTTCTAGAGCTTCACTCTTAAGTTTTATCAGATATAACCACAGCATCCTTGAATATTCATCCACAAATGTGATGAAATACCTATTTCCACTGTATGTAGGAGTCTCTATAGGTCCACATATATCTGAATGCACCACATTCAATACATGCTTTGCTCTCATCTTCAAATCAGACTTGAAAGTTGACCTAGAATGCTTTCCTACTAAACATATGATGCATGACTTTTCAGGGATCTTCACATTTAACTCCCCAATAACCATATTCTTAGTTTTCAGTAAACATAGACTCCTATAGTTTAAGTGTCCATACCTTTTATGCCAGAGTTCAGATTCTTCATCTTTCACTGAAGCTTTATAACAGATCTGCTCCTTATTCATTATGCTGGTTTTGAAGGTTCTGTTCTTTGTAAGCTTAGACTGCAGTATGAGCTTCTTCAATGGATTGTACAGCTTCAAGGTTTCATCCTCCATAGTTACTGAATAACCTTTCTCTACGAGATGACCTACACTCATGAGATTACACTTCATTCCAGGAACATAGAGTACCTCTTCTATCACTGCTCTTTTTCCATCACTTCCTTGTATGATCACATTTCCCATACCTTCAGCTTTCATACTTCTGCAATCTGCCAATCTCACACTGGTTTTCTTGCTATCATCAAATTCACCCAGCCATTCCTTCTTACCAGTCATGTGATTTGAGCACCCAGTATCAAGATACCAAGTATCTGATACTGCTTCTGACTCTTTGTCACTTGTAGTAGCCATTAACATGATTGTATCAACATCAGAATGTGAGTCTTATTGGGCCACATTAGCTTCTTGCTCTTTGTTCTTTCCCTTTCTATCTTTATTGAACCAGCATTCAAAAGCATAATGCCCATATTTTTCACAACAATACCATTGTACCTTTCTTTTATCTTTCTTCCCTTGATTCTTGGAAGAAGATTCAGCACCATTCTTAGAAGATTCAGGTTTATCACCTTGTTTCTAATTGTTCTTTCCTTTTCTCTTCTTCCACAAATCTTTCTAGGATTCTTGCTGCTTGAATCTTGCAAGCAATGCCTGTTCCTCATCTTTCTCCACCTTTCTACCAGTTATCTTCATCTCATGAGCTTCTAATGCTCCTTGAAGTTCTTCAATCTTCACTTTATTCAGATCCTTGGTTTCCTCATACGTTATCACCAAGTGATCAAATTGAGATGGGAGAGTCCTCAGAATCTTCTCCATAACTGATCTATCAGAAAGGGTTTCACCACAAAGCTTCATCTGATTTGTGATTGTTAGAACAGATGAGAAATAATCCTGAATCTTTTCTTCATCCTTCATTTGAAGCAACTCATATTGTCTTCTCAAAGCCTGTAACTTTATCTTCTTCACTTTATCATCTCCACTGAAATACTTCACCAACGTATCCCATGCCTCCTTTGAACTTTCTGCATCAGCAATTTTCTCAAACACCTTGTTGTCAACACATTGATGAATGTAGAATAGAGCCTTGCAATCTTTCTTCTTGGCTTCTCTGTGTGTGTTCCTCTGAACATCAGTGGGATTTTCTGGAAGTGGATCGAAACCATTGCTAACAATTTCAAGAACATCTTGAAACCCAAAAATCACTTTCATCTGCTTAACCCATCTATCCCAATTCTTCTTTCCATCAAGAACTGGCAAGTGCGCAGCGATATTCCCATTGGAATTCATGGTTGATCTTCTTCTTGGATCGAACTATGCTCTAGATACCAATTGTTGGGGTAATGCAGTTGTGTATGTGAAGTTTGTGAAGGTTTCTTTGTGGTGAAGAAACAGAAAATAACAGAAAAACTGTTCTAGGGTTAGGGTTTGAGAGAGAAGAATAGAAAAGATAATAGAATTGTGACAACTTGTATTATTCAATGAGGGTTACAATGTTTATATATACAAGAGTAACCTAGTGTTACTTGCTTATCAAGTAACTAACAAACTGTAACTAAAACTAGCTAAACATAAGCAAATCTGTTATTACTTATTCACCAAGTAACAAAACCCTAACATGTGGGAAAGCATACAATAGTTTTGAATTACACACCAATACCGTGGACCCAACAAAAAGTAAAGCAAACAGTAATAGAATAGTTGAATGAAAAGAAATGTAAGAAATTAATATTCGATGATGATTTGATGTTGACTCTTGTTAAATTATGACTTGTTGATTGTGTGGATGTAAATACTTTACAATGCATTTGATGAATTTGGTGAAGATATTATATGATGGTGTAAATTGCATAATATGGAATTGGTTATTTGTGCATTGTCGAGTCTTTACTTGAGAGTTCATGCATTCATAGTCATATCAAGTCTATGGTGAAGAACACTTTTCGTAAGGAATGACGTTGGTTATGGTGAAGAACGTAATTGTAGGTGTTTATTACTTTGGCGGATTCAAACGGTAAAATTATCTCTGAAATCCATTGATACCACATGCATCTAGAAGAGTCTAAAACATTGCATGCATTTGATAATTGGTGAAATTTGTCATACTTGACTATGTGAATTGGTGATTATATACATTGATGAAATTTGGTGAATGCGTGTGAATATGTGAAAGGGGTGAATTTGAACATGTTGTTCTATTATGCTTGTATGCTCGACGATGATTAATGTCAATGTGGAATTCTTTGTGAATGATTTGATTAATTGTTTATTGATCATTTGAAAATAAATATGTTGTTTTACTTTTACCATTATATATTATTTGTGGAATATAATCTAACCCCCAGTGGTAGTTCGGTTGACCACCGCGTCATTTCACTACTAGAAAAATCAATTTTAGAGAGGGTAGAAATCCGTCACTAAACTACCATAATTCCCTCACTAACGAATTTAGTGAGGGATTTAGTGACGACCGGTAATTCCTTAAGAATATTGGCCTTGCTAAATTTTTGTGAGGGATTTTGGTTTCCGTCCCTAATTGACACGGATAAAATCCCTCACTAATCATATAAAACCATCACTATATATGCACCAGAAAACTTTGACAAATCCGTCAGTAATCAGTGAGGGATTCTTGTTCCCTCTCTAATAGTGAGGGACTATTCCATAGTTGTTTACCAATATTTCCGTCTCTAATTAATGACGGATTGGTTTTCCCTATCAAACTGTGAAGGCATATTTCATCACTAATTGTGATGAAACTAAATTCCCTCGCTAATTCAAACAGAAATTTAATGACAAATCTCAAACCAGATTTCATTAATTAATTATATTAATATTATAAATGTATTTACTATATTAAACTTGTTGAAAACTATAAATATACAATAAAAAACAATTGATAAATTGTCTTCATACCCATCACTATAAAAGTCATAAGGAAACTTAATAAGTTTACAACCATTGTTCAACTCTCAAAATACATAAGAGAGTCATAAGGAAACTCTCAAAATAAGTTTCATAAGAAACGCATAAACATTTTTAATGGTACTAGAAGTAGCACATTAACTAAGTTTGCAACCAAGCTATCAAAATAACCATATGTTGTACATATTATATATCTATATATCAAGTAGATGGAGGTGGAGGTGGATGTAGATGACCTTGAGAAACCATTTCCATCAATTTAGTCATTTGCTCCCTAAGAAAACGTGAATCTTCCTACGATGCACGAATCAACTTCTCATGACCCTTCTTATTTACTCCTCCAACAACATCTAAGAAGATAATGTTGTCACTTTCATGTCTAGAAACATCATCCCCTAGTGCCTCCTCATGTGAATCCCTCTCAATAATCCTTTTTTCAAACTCATCCTGCAAAATAATAATATTTTACTAACAAGTAATAATTTCATACTTCATTCAGTCAACAGAAACAAACTAACATTCCGATATATCTTCCTGTCAAGACAATTCATTATTTTTCCCACAAGCAATATTCTTATATTGTGTTCACTACTTCCCTATATCAGTTTCCCAGAAGCATCAAGTGGAGTTAGGATTGGTATGGAAGAAAAAAAAAAGAGAATTGAAATGGCAGTGCTCAGTCTAAGTCATAGGTACATTTATATTATTTCTTAATATCTTTTAAGCTAATTGATTAAACATACACTTGCAGACTGCTACATATGTGCTTAACAATTAGCATCAGTGCAGAACCTCCATAAAAATAACATCAGTGTATAACTAGTTCCCAACAACTAGCATAAATGAACAATTATTTCAGTGCAGATCTATTAAAACAATTAGAAATATCATCAGTTCTTAACAATAGACTAAATACTAAATATTCATCAAGTTCAATAAGGTCATGAAGTACTAACTTACAACAATATCCTTTGATTTTGAGGAAACCCACTTGCTTGGATCACCTTTCAATTTGTGTGTGTATTAAAAATTTTCCCAACATGTTGGAGTCACTTCTGGAGATGTTTTCTAAAAACAAAACGGATCAATCAATGTTAATTGAAATTAAAATGCTTAACCTAAAAAATACAATTACACTCAAATTCAATTACTTACTATTCTCTTAGAAATCTCAAATGTTGGAATCGACCCTCCAGTGTGGAGTGGAGCATCAGAAGATTTTCTGCTTTTGCTGTTAGTTTGTGCCTTGCTTTTCCATTCATTCTCACTCCATTTTTCATCCAATTTCTTACGCATTTCAACTGGAATCCAATCACCATCATCTTCCCCGTTTTTGACCCTATACATTGCACTTGAGTATAACTGCGAGGCTTTATGGTCAAATGACTTCTTAATATCTCCATCAAGTTCAGGTAGCCACTTAAACTTCCTCTACAGGATAAAAAATATAGGTTAATAATAGAATGAAGCTATATATTGAGAATAATCTACATGAAAAAAAATAAATATCTATTAAGATACATAAATATTCATGAATACTTTCATACATTAAACTCTCTAAACCACATTGCAATCACACTACGGGGCCCGTTTTTTTTCCTCTTCAGCCTTTAGTTATCCATACGTTGTCCAACATCCATCAAACTTTCGCTTCTAATTTTTGTTATCGCACGTGTAGGCGCAACAGCAGGGTCAAACCTATTGAAACAATATTGAAGAAACTGTAAGATACGAGTATGATATATTTAAAATTAAAGGACAAAAAGTAATAAAAGCATACGTGCTCTCTGGTCCTGGACGAATCCAAATACGCTCATCAAGAGGGTCCTCGCTCCCAATGTTTGGAGATGAATCCATTTCATTTGATGATACATGTGGATCAGCACCAAATGCATTAGTTGATGGGATTTGTGGCGAGCTTGGTGATTGAGAAATAGATGGGCTAGGAGTAGAGTGGGGAAGTTGTGTGTTTGTTGTTGTATGAGATGTGGAAGGATTTGTTGCTTGCCCAACAATAGTGTGTGATGGAGTAGGCAGCCATACCTCTCCCAGATGAAAGTGTGGTACCCCTAACTCTCCTACCTCTACTGATACCTACACCAGTACCTCTTCCTCCACCCGTCAAAGTAACATTTCCTGCCATCTATATATACATATAAAAAAACATATATTTGATTAACACATCAAAATCTGGACATATCTAAAACATATAACGCAGATGTCAGAAAGTTCAATTGTTATTTGTAAGAAAAGCTTCTTATCATGTCGGTATATGAGTACTTCTTATCCTACCAAATGCAAAAACAGAAAACTACCAAGGGAACAAACATAAAAGGCTGGGACAGCAGGCCAAACTGCAACTACAAAGCAGCTGCGCAGGCACCTCAGCACAGAAGAACAGCAGAAGGTGTTGTTAAGGTCAGATAGAATCCACCAAAAGCAACAGAACAGCCAAAAACCAGCAGCTTGTTTGCACCAAAAAAAACTCCCATGCCCCATCAAAAAGTGGGCATATATCAAAAGTTGCATATACAAAAAAAAAAAAAAAAACAGATTAGTTCATTCTCTAAAAGAGCACAGTGACCTATTTAAAGTGGCTATATCAAAAGTTGTTGATTTTTTAGGGAAATAACAGGTGTACATACAAAACATAACTCATTTCATCAAGAGGTGGCAGTTGGAAAATGTACACTAATCAATACTGATGCTGCTCTCGATATTCTTCTTTGTCAAAAACAAAGTAATGGTTAATACTTGTTAAAATATATATTATTTGGTTTTTCACTTGTGTTGTCCAAAAATGAATAGCAAGTAATCTTTGTCAATGATATTTACAAAGAAGTTACATGGAAGGGTTATAGAAAATTCAAAGGAAGTTTCTGACTCTGCAAAGCCAAAACAAAGTAAGAGGGTCGGTGCTACTAATAACTAATCCATAAAGATTACTAGCTAATTAGTCAACACAATAGAAAACGAGTTGTGTTATTCAAATATACAAAAACTGACGCAGTATTCATACACAATGTACAATACATACATTTTTATGCACTGTATGTTCTGTTTTGAGTGTAAATAAATTCAAATAAATATCAAAATGCTATCAAAGTTAAAGCAACAAGTCGTACCTTTATAACTAAGTTTAAAGTCATAAAAGCTTAACCAAGTACAAATTTGACGATTTCTTAAAATTAAATGACCTATATCAGGGACATCATCCTGCTCTTGTATCAACACCATATCACATAACAACAAAATTCGAACCCAAAATCCAAGTGTCACTTCAAGTAAGGCCATGATGAAAATCACAGTTAATATATATATATAAATTAAAACAACATCAGAAATACAAGTATCACAAACATCAATTTCACTGAAGAGAAAAACTCTGAAAAAAAAATAAAAATAAATAAATAAATAACATATAAATTCTGAGATTGAGAGAGTGGTTACCGTGATTCTGAGATTCACTGAAGATTTGAGAAAGGATTTCGGGAGAAGGAAGAAGATTCACTTTTGGGAGTGAGATTCAGTGAAGATCTGTATTGTGAGAGCATGAGCACAGTGAGGAGAAATTCAACATCAAATTCAGGAGAATCTACAAATTAAACACATAAATTAGTAAAGATGAGAATGGGAAGAAATTTCAAATTGAAACCTTGACAAAAGAATCTGAAACTAACCGATTTTGGGACTGAGAAGAGCTTTTGCGATTTCGTGAAGATGAATGCGATTCCGTGAAGATGACAGCGATTCAATGAGGTGAATTCGATTCTGAGAAGATGAGAGCTTGCGATCAGTTTTTGAGAAGAGCTTGCGGTTTGGGATTCATTTTTTACCGATAGATTTGGTTCAGTTTTGAAACTTTGGAGCGATTCATTTTTGGACTGAGAAGAGCTTTGGTTTAGATTTGAGAGGTGAATTGGGAAATTTGTTCATCTGAAGAGTGGTTGAGGGTTTGGGAAAAATCCTTTATTATTAAAGCCAGACTTGATGAGCTGGCAGTGTTGCCCTAATCACTCCTTATTTTCCCTCCCTACTCTATCATTAATGTTAATCTCATCTGCCAACGACACCTTTAATCTCAGCCTTTGATCTGATGACCTTTCAATTACCTCTTTGAACTACAAACAATTTTCAAACCAACCAATCAACATCCATCGCTAACACTATCTATCTCTTTCCAACTTATATAGTTTATCGAATGTCTATCCATCTTACAAAACAGTGTTGCACTGCACACGGCTCCATATTCCTTACTTTCTCTCTAACTCCATTCCAATCCGGTCCTTCTTCTCTCACACTCTTGAATTCATACCCATGAACAAACAATCAGTTAAACCCATCCATGAATTCACTCCAGATCGGTGAGTGGCTTCGTTCTTCCCTCCTAACCCCCAACTTCCACTAAACAAACAATCATGACCGAACACGGCAAACTCAAATCCTACTCCGGCCACCCTCCTCCGCCGTCGTCGCAATCCTTTCAACCTCCTCAGTACGAGTCTTTCCATGGCATTTCCAATTTCCCACCTCTTCACCCTAACCCTTACTCCCGACGTCGATTTCCCTCACCCCGACCCTCCTCCTGGATCCGAGCCCTCCGCCCCTCCTCCTGGATCCGACCCCTCCGCCCCTCCTCCCTATTACAGTTATGGCCACTAAGCATTTTTCCGGTATTGTTCCTTCTTCTCGCTTTTCTTCCTTCTTTTATTTATAGCTTATTTCTTCCATTTGGTTTTGTTTTGTAGCTTGAAAATGAAAGTGTTTTGCAGCTTGAAAATGAAAAAATTGAATTTTTTTATTTTATAAGTTAATATATTTTGATGAGCTCTGTGATGGGTCATACTAATTTAGAAATTTTTTTGTTTGGAGATTTTGTTATTTTTTGTTGGTTTATACATATCTAATCTTGGTTGTAGATTTATCTCTATTCTTGACTGACTCCTCTTTGTTGTTGATATCTAAGCTCTAAGTTGATATCTAGGTAACCAATGATGGTTTGATTTAATCATATGTGTTTTATTCTTTGCTTTCCTTCACATTTTATGAGTCTTACTAACCTAATTTGATTACCCTTCAACAAAATTTGGACTTTGCAACTTCATGCACACCATTTTTTCTTTTTTATTTACAAAACTCAATTTCCTCGGTTGTGTAACAATTAAGGTATATGTACTGTGAAGGGCATTGTTAGTATGCAAGAGCCATGTCAATTAATTCATTTCAAGTTATGGATTGTTTTCCTTGATTTTTTTTTTCTTTCAAACATCCAATGTGTAGTTCAATGGATTATATGTAAATGTGTAACCAAAAAAAAAAAAAAGATTAAATGTAAATGTCATCTTTCGTCTGTGTATGCTACTGTTAAGCTACTTCTTCTAGGTGTTCTGCCATATCACTGTGAAGCTACTTCTTCTCTGTTTGAGTCATTCTTCTCACCACATCGGTGTTCTGCCATTTTCTTACATGATTTAGGTTATTTCTGCTTTTGGTTGTTTTTTCTTTAGATCACTTCATATATTCTTCTTTTATCTTTAATTTTGCTTTTGGTTGTTGTGCTCGATATACTATTTCAAATGTGGCTGCTAAAGTGATTCTTGAAACTTGAAAACAATGTTATGTAAATTTGTTTAACTCTGTGTGATTTAAATCTTATATTTGAAGCAAGAATGTCAAATAGCTATTGGTGATCAATGATATTAAATCATTTTATCTTATTGTAATGGTTGAATAACTGCGGAGAATGTAACAGTTTTGTTCAATGAATTGTTTACTAAGCTGAGATTATTGATCACAATATACGTTTATTCATACTCTGTTAAAAATGAGTTCTTTTTTGAATTCTTAGGTAGCTCTCTCTGTTGAGTTCCAACTCCTCCACTTATATAAACTTAAAAAAGTGCTAACGAGTTCTTTTTTAAATTAGGACTTATTTACTTGACCTTCTGACTTAGAAAGTTCTATTGTACTTTCAATTATGCAGGATTTAGGGAGTACTCAATTATTGAAGATCAATATTAGTACGTTTTGTCATTGTTGTATTTTTTTACATTCTAATTCTGTCAGTTTCGTATCTGCTACTGTTCTATATAATAAGGTACCTTTGATGTAGTTGTGTGGTACCTTTTGTACTCTGTTTGTGTCTAAGTACAATCTATCATTCCTTTTAGGTTGGCTATAATGTTTTGTAGGAAAATATTTGGTTTTTATTTAGTGATTGACACTTGAGTATTTTGAGTAAGATTTGAAAAAGAGAGGTTAGTTAACTGACTGATAAGTATTAGAACTTTGGAGAGAGATTTGGAAAAGATGTCAGTTCATCACCTTTAGTATTGGAATAATATGTCAATGAATTATATTTCCATGCCTTTTATGTTGTCACTTTCCAATTTTGTTTTACCATTTTGTGCAGAAGGTGTCAAATGTAGAAAATTTGGATTTGGATTGGTTTTACATAGTGTTTTCTGAGTTAATTATTCTATTTCAGCTACATAACTTTCTTCTAACTTATTCTTTGTTATAAAAGTTATAATATTGTTTTCTGTCAAGCTTCCTTGATTTATCATAGATTATATAACAATGATTTAAACTAACTTCAGTTGGATCATGTAAGGTTCATTCCATATCAAGTTAAATGTTAAAGTATCCTCCTTTGTTTCTCTATGCTCAATTGACTCAAATATCCCCTGTTGGTAATTCTTTTAAATTACATTAACGAAAATATTATTTTCTTTTTGATTTGTTTCTTTGTCGACTCATTTAGATCATTAGAGTTACAAACCAAATGGTTATGTATGCATCTCACTTTTTAGTCATGTCAATTTAAGTGGTTAGGAAATTTATGGAATAAGCTAATTACACAGTTAGTGTACGGCAGCTTTGCTATTGCTTTCATACTGTTGAGTGTTATACTTCAACCTTAAATTTAGTTTCCCTTATAATGGCAGCTTTGCCATGCTGTAAATTTATAATTTTTTCTAATTCTCATGTACTGAAGTGCTTACATATTTGTAATAGAAAAATATTGCTTTCTTTTATGCCCATCACATAAAGGATATAGTATAGTACCACCCTACGACCAAAAGGAAACTCATAAAAGATGATCTTTAGTTTAAAAGCTAAAGAGATGGAAAAAAATGTATTCAACCCAATTAGGAGGAGAAGAAGTGTTAAAGGGTTTAAAATGTCAAGACTGTGGGAACCAAGCAAAGAAGGATTGTGCATACTCAAGGTGCAGAAGTTGCTGCAAAAACAAAGATTTTAACTGCCATACACATATCAGAAGCACTTGGATTCCTGCTGATAGAAAATTAGTGGAAAAAAAGATCTGAAATGCATCCACCGCAAAGAGTCCTAAAATGCCATGGATCGAGATTGCAGATTCAAAGTAATCAAGGAGCATTATTTGGTAATATTAGTTATGCTGGCATGTCTTTAGTGAAACCATTTTGGCTATCTAATTGTTTGTTGTCCCTTTCTTAGTTAAAATTTTCCATTTATGGAGTTGTCATATTTTGTGTGAATTATGTAAGGGCTGGGTTAACTATTTTGGATACAAATTTGTATTTGCACCTTTTGCTGGATTGGCTTTAATTAAGTACACCCTCCTGTCACTAATATAAACAAAAAACTACATTTTAGGTTCATTCATTTAATGATGTATGTGGTCTATAATAAAGACCATGCACATCATTAAATGAATGAATCTAAAATGTAGATTTTTTGTTTATAATAGTGACCGGAGGGTGTATGTTTTGTTTTTAAGCTTGAATCTTGGATTTGATATTACTTTAGAGTAAACCATGTGAATCTGTGATACCATTTTTATCTTTTTATGAATAGCAGTGACATCCACTTTGAGTTTTCTATATCATTTCATGTTTGCTATTTCTCACTATCAACTCATTTTTTATCGTATAAATTGTGGTCCATCATGAATACATAATTGTATAATGTCAGCGAACCGTAAAAATAAAATAAAAAAATGTTGAGTCTTTAAAAAAGGAAACAATTTTTCACATAAGTTCACATTAAAAGTAAATAATATGAAAATCAATTTCATCTTAATTTTATATATATGACGGTAATTTGCTATGGTTATTCTCATAAACTTTCAGCATGATGAACGATCTATTAAGTTAACCATAATCTTGAATCAAGACATGATTGGCATTTGCCATGGAAAAACGGGTGAAGATCCTCTCCCCGTTTCTTAAATAAAATGGAAATGTCAATTACTATAGTTTTGAAGTAAATATATGATATAAATGTGTACATTTCAAGAATTGGAAACATTAATTGCATATTTATACATTAAAACTTTGGTAATGGAACAAATGGAGAAAGAGTCTAGTTTTTGGTTAATTTTATTTTAGGGTTTGTGAATATTGAGTTCTTGGGTTTGAGTATGAAATTTTGTTGGATAATTATTTTAGGGTGTTTGTGAGAAGAAAAAAAAAGAGAGGGAATATTTTAGTATGAGAGGAGGGAAAAACCAAAACGTGAAAAGAATTGAGGGGGAAATAATTCAGTTTTGATAGTAGTGAGGGTTTTAGTGAGGGATACCTTCGATAGAGTTATGTAAGTGATATTAGTGAGGGTTTTAGTGAGGGATACATTAGATTATTTCAAAAAAAAAAAAACGTGAGGGATACATTAGATAGGAATAAAGTCCATGTCAAATTTCGTCACAAACATTCAGTTAAAGAATTTAGTGAGGGATTTAGTCACGGAATTTTTGTGACGGAATTTTTGTGACGGATATTTAAACAATTCCCTTACTAATGTTTGGCAACTCATGTTTTGTGGAAAATACAAAAATCCGTCCCTAAATCCGTCGCTATTAGTGAGGGATTGTCTTCCCTCCCTAAAATCCATCTCTAAATTGCGTTTTTCTAGTAGTGTTTCTTTGAATGGCGTAGGTGATTTGCAGGATTGAGGTGATTGCTTTTCTTTGATGTTTCAGGGATAGCTTGGATTCTTCCTCATTTATTTATTTTTGCTTAGAGTCTAGATAGGCTCTGATGTAGGGGTGTCGCTCTTATGACCTTGTCTTTTGATACCTTTGATGACTTATGTTAATTATATGATGAGGATAATTGTATCACGGTAATGTATTTATGTGGAGTGACACATAGCATGTTGAGATTGATTACTCTTGATTTTTTTTTTTAAGATTATTACTCGGTGATGAGATTTTATAAATGTTGACTGTCTTCCGTTGCAAATTTTTATGGAAGCCAATTCTCTCACACGACCATACAACGTCGAGGAGGTGAAGAACGCGATTTGGGATTGTGACAGTTTCAAAAGTCCGGGTCCAGATGGTATTAGTTTCGGATTCATCAAACAATTTTGGGACCTCTAGAAGGACGATTTTATGAGATTTCTATCAGAGTTTCACCGCAATGGCAAGCTTACAAAGGAATTAATTCTACATTTATTGCCCTTATTTAGAAGGTTATGAGTCCGCAAAGATTGAATGACTTCCGCCGTATTTCTTTAGTGGGGAGTATGTACAAGGTGTTGGTCAAGGTTCTTGCAAATAGATTGTGTGATGTCATAAGCAGTGTCATCTCTGACTCACAGTCTGCTTTTGTCAAAGGGAAGCAAATATTGGATGGTATTTTGATTGCTAATGAGGCTGTTGACGAGGCACATCGTTATAACAAAGAATTGATTATGTTCAAGGTTGATTTTGAGAAAGCATATGATTCAGTGGATTTAAAATATTTAGATTCAGTCATGTATCAAATGAATTTTCCTACTCTCTGGAGAAAATGGATTATGGAATGTGTCGGTTCAGCAACAACATCTGTATTGGTAAACGGGAGTCCCAATGAGGAATTTCCTATGGAACGGGGGCTTCGACAAGGAGATCATCTTTCTCAGTTTCTCTTTTTGTTAGCAGCAGAAGGTCTAAATGTTATGAGGACATCTTTGGGGACGACGGGGCCGTTCCATGGTTACAGGGTGGGTCGCAATAATGAGGTCTCTATTTCTCATCTTCAATTTGCAGACGACACCTTGTTACTTGGTGAAAAAAGCTGGGCTAATGTGCGATCTATGAGAGCACTGTTGATTATTTTTGAACAAGCTTCTGGTCTTAAGGTGAATTTTAATAAAAGCATGTTAACATGAGTTAATGTATCGACTTCTTGGTTAAATGAGGTTGCTATGGTGATGCAGTGTCGTGTGGGAACGATACCATTTTTGTACTTGGGGGCTGCCCATTGGGGGTGATGCCAGAAGAATTGAGTTTTGGAAACCTGTTGTGGATCGAATAATCACTAGACTGTCGAATTGGAAGTGTAAGTTTCTCTCCTTGGGTGGTCGCTTGGTTCTCCTGAAATCTGTCATGTCATCTCTCCCGGTTTACTTTCTTTCCTTTTTCAAGGCCCCCGTATGTATAATTTCTTGTATTGAATCTTTATTTAAATTTTTTTTTTTGGGGGGTTGTGAGGATGTAAGGAAAATTTCTTGGATCGATTAGGATTCTATTTGTGCTCCCAAGGAGGCTGGAGGTTTGGGGGTGAGGAGGTTAGGTGATTTTAATTTAGCCTTAGAAGGAAAGTGGTGTTGGCGGATGCTAGTTGATAAGGAGGGATTGTGGTACCGAGTCTTAAAGGCTAGGTACGGAGATGAGGGGGGTCGGTTGACGGAGCGAGGAAGGGAGAGTTCGGTGTGGTGGCGGATGCTCACTAGGGTCTACAATGGTGTTGGGATGGGGGTAGGCGGGTGGTTTGATGAGAATGTACGTAAGGTGGTAGGTGGAGGTAGAAGTACCTTTTTTTGGACGGACAATTGGGTGGGTGGTGTGCCGTTGCAGGATAGATTCCTTAGGCTTTTCTCTTAAGCCGAAGATAGGTGGGCAACGATGGCGGAGATGGAGGGTAAGGGTGGGCGGTTGGAGGTGGTGGGTGGGTGTGGAGGCGCCGTCTCTTTGCTTGGGAGGAGGAGAGCGTGGTTGACTGTGTTGCTATTTTGCATAACATTATTTTGCAGGATAATATTTCTGACAGGTGGCGGTGGCTTATTGATCCGATTAAAGGTTATACAGTCAAAGGTACCTATCACTATCTCACGGCGATGGAGGCACCTGCTGATAGGAATTTGTATGTCGATGTCTGGAATAAAAGAGTTCCGTTAAAGGTTTCTTTGTTCGCGTGGCGACTGTTCCGTAATAGACTTTCAACTAAAGATAAGTTGGTGCGGTGACATGTGCTTCATTCTACTGACAATGTGTGTATAGGTGGTTATGGGTCACAAGAGACCGCCAATCACTTGCTTCTCAGTTGTCACACATTTAGTACCACCTGGTTCCACATTTTTCAGTGGCTTGGTATTTCTTTTGTTGCTCCTTTAACAGTACGTGAGCATTTTTATCAGTTCGGGCACCTTTCGGGGTTACCGTGTTCAGTTTATTCGTTTTTACAACTAATCTGGTTAGCTTGTGTATGGGCTATTTGGAAAGAGCAGAATTGCAGAATTTTTCAACAAAAGATCATGGATCTGCAGAGCATAGCAGACAAAGTCAAAAGGCTCTCTTTCTTTTGGCTGAAATCTAATATGCCCACTTTCGCCATTAGTTACCATGACTGGTGGCGGCACCCTTTACCTTGTATGGGTGTTATTCTGTAATATTCATGTTTCTTTTGTGCTTTTTCCTTTTCATCTTGGTGGTGTAATTATTACCACAGACCTGACTTTGTAACAGATTCGGTGTTTTTTTTCAGCACGCCTTGTGCGTTTTGAAACACCTTTGGTATCTATATTAATACATTTTGGCTTGTTTAAAAAAAAATCTATGGAAACCAAGTTGTGTATCTTTTGGAAAAATATAGATATGTAGAATCAAAATCTCTTGAATTATTGAATTTATTGAATTATTATTACTTTCGGGGTTTAGAGTGTTACATAATCAGTGGGTTTATTAGTTAACCTAGAAGCTCTCATCAACTTGCAACAAAAAGGGTTATGATACATGTAACAGCCCATTTTTCGCTAGAATTATTTTATTTATTTATTATGTGTGTTTATATTCGATTGTGTGTGATTAACTGCCTTTGTGTGTATTTTATTCCGGATTAGTGGATTTTTGGCTTGGAATGGTATTTTAGTCATTTTAGACTCAAGGGTATTTTGGTCATTTGGTGAGCAAAGTTAAAATAGTTATTTTATTTAGAGGGTCATTTTGATGTTTTAAGTGGGAGTAATTATTTTTAACAAGTTACTAGTGAGTTGGGGTAATTAATTAGAGGCGGTAATTATTCGTTATTTTGACGGTTTAATTGTGTAGTAACTTTGGTGAATTAGTTGGTAAAAATATTGAGTCCATTAAGACAATTAGAGACTTAGCCCAATTATGTGGAGACTATATAAACACAACATCTTGAGAGAGAAAATTAGGTCATTACATTGATTCACTCATTTCACATAAACATTTTGAGAGAGGTAAAAAGAGAAAATGGATCAAGAGGAGGAAAAGAGGAGCTAGAGAGAGAGAGCTTGGAATTGGAGGATAGGAGCTAAAGTGAAGCTGGGGTTTGGATTCTTGAAGAACTAGAGGTAAGGGGGATGATTTCTTTTCACTAATTAAGCTATAATCTCCTATTTTCAATTATGAGTTTAAGTGTTTTTGTGATAATTGTGACTTTTTCCCAATTACCACTCTGTCCCCGATTACCTCTACCTCCAACATTCCCTCTTGAAACATTTAGGCCTTCACTGTTTTCATCAGCTCTCAAGTCCTTGGACTTGGTCAACTTCTAGGTTCTTAAAGCCGCTTGAACTTCTTCCAAGGTGACGGTGCCTTCTTTGCCATAGAGCATGGTATCCTTGAAGGATTCAAAAGATCTCGGTAGAGCACACAACAAGAGTGTAACTTTGTCTTCATCCTCAAGATGCACCTCTATCTTCTCCAAGTCATCAAGAATTTTGTTGAACTCCGTAAGTTGCTCCATGATGGCCTTTGATTCCTCCATCTTGAATGAGTAGAGTTGTTGCTTTAGGAATTGCCTATGAGCCAAAGATTTAGTCATATACAATGACTCCAACTTTGACCACATCGATGTCGCGGTTGGTTCCATTGTGACATCTCTCAAAACTTTATCCCCGAGGTACAAGACAACGACACTCTTGGCCTTGTCCACAATCTCGGTCTTCTCCGCTTGTGATATGGTGATCGGCAACACACCTTCAACCTTCAATGCATTCTCACACTTTTGTTGTATTAACACCGCTTCCATCTTTACCTTCCATAACCCAAAATCATTATCTCCGGTAAACTTCTCAATATCCCACTTTGAACCCATGATACCTGATTATCAATTTGATCCTTTCCCCACGGTGGGCGGCAATTGTTGTGAATTCGTTGCAAAAAATCACACCAATAAAATACTTGATGTGTGGAGAAAAATTAACCAAGAAATCAAATCAACGTGAGTGACAATAATAATTCAAGCAAAAATAATAACAACAAGAGATGAGAGAAGAAGAAGAACACATGAGAATTTATTTACCCAGTTCGGTTCAATACTGACCTAAAGATATCAAAGTGTTACAAGAATTAGTCTTCAAACATAATTCTACCCAAAGTTCCGAATCTCTTCCTACAACCAAGAGACTCTATCCTAACAGTGTTTTGTTCAAGGTGAATAAAAACAATCTCAACCCTAGTGTTTGTTGTCAAGATAAATCTCTATAAACCCTAGTTTGTTGTTTGTTTCTAAACCCTGTTTTTCTACTCTCTCCCTTCTTTATATTTACAATAAAAGCATCCCTCAAAATTTGGAACAAATCTCAAGCTGAGAATACGTTTCTGTTTTTCTGCATCAGCATAAAATCGTGCTACCATTTTTTACGAATGGGAAGTGTCAAATCTGGTCCAAAAATCGTGCTACGATTTTGCCAGATTCCCAACCTTCAATTTTGAGTCACATTCAACAATTCTTTCTCGGATAAGGGCAACTGGAGCCCACTTTTTTAGTATTTTCTAAATGCTCATATTTCATATCCATCTTCTAGCTAACTTACCACTTTCATTCTCAAGGAGTTCAATCGGGGGCTCTCATTAAACATTACTACGACTCTAATAAGATTTAATATTAAGTTAATATAATTGCCTCAAAGTCCTTTACGTCTTGGTATAACTCCAATGTCAACTGATTTAGCCGTCAACCAATCTTACATATGATAACTCCAATGTCAACTGATTGGGATGCAGCCTATTGGAAAACAGTTCAATATGAGATATCTTTTGTAAGTAAATAATTGAAATTGAAATGTTTTGTCTTAAGCCTATCTTTTGACACCGATATTATGAAAAAAAAAAAAAAAAGGCGTGAAAGGTTATGATTTTTGTCATCGCATTCACACTTAAAATAAAACCACCAAACACTTTCTTCGCTTCTTCCTTTGTTGTCTTATGTTAAGTTTATGGTTTTTGTCATCGCAATCCACACAAACTCTTGTTTTAAAACCACCTACTTTAGGGTTTCTGATTGGCCATAGATGCTGTAAGTAATGTTGGTAGATAAATATCCTTTCTGATTGACCACAAAAACTCTTCCTTAGTTTCTATTATTGTTTAGTGTTCACTGCACCAATTTTCATATATTGTGACATTTAATTTCACCTTTTGTTATAGTCTATTCCTATTGTTCTTCTGATTAGTATAATTTTAGCTTCATTACCAATTATTTAAGTTTTAGATAAGTTGTGCTTGTTTTCTCTCAAAATTGTTTCATAAGTTTAGGTATTTGAAATATCTGAACCAAAAGGCATATTTGACAATCTTAGGAACAGGAAGATTGGAGCTAATGAAAAATAAGATGAAGCACAAGGCGTCTTTTTCTAGCTCTGGTCCAAGAAGCTTTGGCCTAGTGTATCAAATTATTTCCTTCAAGTTTCATCTCCAGATGATCTGAGATCGCCATTAATTCTGGTGGTGGTTCCTGTACAGAAGTCATATCAGTCCAGGCAGAACAGTTTCTGCAGAAAGCTAAAGAAGGTTGAGAGGATGGCTTTTCTCGTGTCCTTAAGCCTCTTGTTGAAGGATTTTGATGCAAAGCTCGATGGTGAAGATTAGTTGTTGGCTGTTGCCACAAAACAGAACCGCTAGGAATTTGCAGGCACCCAGACTCTTGCTTGGCTAGACACTAGTTTGATTGGATGGAGCATTTTAAACTGTCCAATAAGTCAGATAAATTGCCATGATGTAATATACTACTCTCATTGGTTATGATTTCGTTATCAAACGCAATGTTAGAAAAATAAGATGCGGGTCTTCTAAAGTTTATTTCCTTCAAAATGCAGTACCTTACCTTTCTAATTAATATAGTTTGATGCAGGGCACATTGTAAAATTAAGCTAAAGCCTTTCTGATTAATTCTTTGTACAATGCGAGTAAAATAGTTAATTAAGTGCAAAACATGGATGAATTCAGTTTTACAAATTGATGGAATTTTTCTTCCACATCTGGTAATACATCACAATACACAGTTTATTGAAAACTTGCATAGGAATAAAATTAGATTAATGAAGCCTCTTTGAGGAAGGTGGATGGAAGAATGTCTAAGCTGAAAAAGCTCAGTACAACTCATGAATAATGCAAAAGGCAGCATAGGATTTTGGTTTATCAAGTAAAAAAATTTCTTCGTATATCCAAGAATGATAATATTTCATCTGTTTTCAACTATAATATATTTTAGAGAAAAATTAATAGAAGAAAAAAGAAAAACAACCACAAAAGTTAAATCGAAGTTAATCAAGACCAAATTAAGAGAATGAAAGGAGATTAGAATATATGGGAAAAGGCACGCAATTGCAATTTTTTTGGTGTAATCCGGACATCCTCTGTGCACAACTTGCATAGTCTAATCTCTCGCAATTGCAAATATAAAGTGATCGTTGTTACTTCTTATGTGTACATGACTAAATGAAGTGCAAAGCTTGGATAATCATGTTTTTCAAAGCTTGTTACTTCTTATGTGTACATTACACTATTGTTTTCATCACCACTTTTGTTCCTGCTTTTAAATTAACTCATATGTACCATTTGAAATTTTAAAATATTTTTCGCAATCATGTTTATAATATTATAAAAATCTCTTTAAAAAAAAGTTAATTATTTTAACAAAACATGAATTAAATTTGAATTTTTATGATTCCAATGCTTAAAAATACATATTTAATTCATGGTTTGTTAAAAAATATCTTAATATTCTAAACATTCTTGCAAAAATCTAAATGATACAAATGACATATAACTTAAAAAGCAAAGACAAAAAATGTGGATGAAAAACATTTGAGGATTAAAAATGATTTTTTTTTTAAAGGATTAAAACAAAAAGTCGGAATATAGATAGGACAAAAAATCATAATTAACCCTTCAAAAATAGTTAATCTAATACTTATGTTTTGTACAAGTTCAACATCAAAATTCAAACAGACATAAAAACTTACACATTTCATGGAAAAATCCCAAAACAAGGGTTCTCACCATCTATGAGCTTTACTGTAGGGAGCATTCTTAAGCCAGGACATGAAAAGAAGCAGATGTCTAATGTCGGTTGTGAAGATCCACAACGTATAATCCCTTTGCACGCGGTCTTCAGTTGTGGCAAATAGCACAACTCGAACATGGTCAACTTGGGAAGTGTAATGTTGGAACTGTCATCGTCATCACTGTTATTCTGTGCAAATATCTCTTTCATTGAATCACAACCGTTTACAGATATTGTCTCCAGATTTTGAAGATGTTGAACTAATTGTGGTGTAACTGTAAACAACTTCTCTATCAAATTGCATCTGTAAATAGAAATTTTTCTTAGACAAGAGAATATGCAACTTGGTGTCAAAGATTGTCTAACATCAAAAACTTCTTTACAGACAACGGTTAAACTTTCCAGATTGCGAAGCTCCAAAACTTCAAGGTTGTGAATCTTGGTGCAAAAGGAACAAGAACCATATAAACAAAACAAGCTCACCAGCTTTTTGCAGTTATCAGTAACAATTTTCCTCAAAGAAGAAGTGTTGTATAAGAAAGCATCACATAAGCAAACCCAATGACTATTTTTCTCTATATACAGACATGTAAGGTCTTTAGGCAGTATGTGGGAGAAATGATCACAATCTCTAAAGAGTATAGTCTTAGTTTTAGGATCATTAGGAACAAATCTTTTCAAATTAACATAAGCGTCCCTATTCCAAACATTTTCATCATATACATTTACAAAAGTGAGATTATATGTTTTGAGCCCGAAACACATGTCAAGCTTTTTTTGCATGTATTGGTTGTGATCTTTGCTGTCAAAGCTGCCTCCTAAACATTCCAACATATTCATCCTTTGAATATATTCAACTTTAATCAAAGCATTGGTATGTCGGAGATCGAGGTATTGTATTTTAGTCAAATTGGATGAAAAAGACCCGAAATCCATATTCAAACTCGCGTTCCTAGATAGATCAAGCCATTTCAAATTGATTAGTTTTTCCAAGCCTTGTGGTGCTTCCTCAATGGAAGTATTTGAAATGACCAATCTTGACAATGCTTGTAGTTCTCCCAATGGGGGAAAATGTTTCAATGAATCACATTCATTAAGCACTAAGGAAACAAGAGACCTCAACCCACTCACAGAGTTTGGCAAAGATTCTAGCATTTTATTATAGGATAGATCCAGTATTGATAAAATATTCATATATTTGAAAAAACTCTCTGGAATATGACTAATGCACACTTTATTTATAACCAAGGTGGACAGCTTCGGACAATCGGGTGACATGTCCTCTAGGATTTCTTCTAGATCACAATCTCGCATATGAACCAACTCTAAATCAGTTGCCCATCCGTGTGAGTGATGTATCTTAGTCAATTTCTCATTCAACTTCACTATAGCATTACTCTGATTCTCTCTCAAGATATAACATGCTATATTTCTAACCAAGGGATGTGTGCATACATCATAATTATCATTATAACTAATCAAAGAATGGGCTTCAAGCTTAGTCAATATGGCAATCCCCTCATCAAATATTTCTTCAAAACACATATTCCCATTTATATGTCCTTTGTCAACTAGCTTCATGATCATTTCATATATGTCAATCATCATAGGCACTTCCTTAACCTCGTCACCATCCCCAACATCATCAATAGATAATAATGCACAATACAAAAAACAGTTTTGCAAGTTCTTTTCCATCAAATTATCATAGCTACGCTTTAATACTTTGAAGACTTCTTCTTCCATCTCTTGTCCCATTTCCAATTTTTTAAGTTTATTGAGTGCATGCTTCCATTGATGAATGTCATCAATCCCTTTCATGGTTCTAGCCATCACGTTGATTGCAAGCGGTAAACCCTTAAATCTCTCTACAATACATCTTGCAATCTTTTTTATTTCATGTTGAAGTGTCATGGGTGTTCCATCATGTCCAAGTTTTAGCATAAACAACTCCCAACCTTCACATGTGTTGAGAGGATACATTTGTAGTATAGCATATGGCTGGCAATCCATCTGGTGACATACATGTTTCAACCGAGTTGTCAAAATCACTTTAATGCCGTTCAATTTTGGATGAATTCCCACCTTTTGCAAATCAATATATTTCCAAACATCATCCAAAATAAGAATTGATTTTCCCTTTTTCTCCAATGCCGACAACAAATTTTCTGCTCTAATTCTTTCATCATCTTCATCAAGCTTCACACCTATTCTTTTTGCTATATCATGTTGCAGTTTTGAGATGCTATAATTGTGAGAAACAGTGACCCAAAACACATCCTTAAAAGTTGATTTCTTTTTTACTTCATCCTCCACAAGAGTTGCAAGTAAAGTTTTTCCCACTCCTCCCATTCCACATATGCCAACAACAAACACTTGATCATCCTGTAAAAGTTGAGATACTCTCTTGATATGCAAGTCTAATTCTTTCCCAACAAATTCAGTCGATAGAGTGATAGGTTTCTCTTCCTTGTGCCTTTTCATATTTTTTATCAATTCACGAACATCAGAAGTGTCATTTGAGAGGTTTCCTTCCATATCTTGTAATTTTCTCAGCCATACATCAACTTCTGGTTTGCGCTTTTTGCCCCGAGACTTCAACAATTGCAGTTGTTTTGCAATATCTTTTTTCTCACATTCTAAATCAATAACCAGTTGGTTTTTTGTATCAATCTCACTTTCGACAACACTTATGTTATCACCGCTACCGTTCACACCTGCTCCATTGTGTTTGTCATGTTATATAATAAAGCTTAATTATTTAAGTGTTTAAATTGTTTACTGGTTATGGGATAACAATTTTAAAAACAAGTCAATGTAGCTTTTTTTAACAACAAATTAGAAAAATCAATGTAGCTCTATTTTTTTACTCAAAAAAGTCAGTGTAAACCCAGTTATTAGTATTAATTTCTTTGGTCCCCTCCAATTTAAGTGATGTGACGTTGACGTGGCACTAATGAATTGGAATTTTATTTTATTTTATTTTTTTGAAATTTTCATCTCATTTATTAATCTATAACATAACATATATAAAGGTAACACACCTTTTTGGTGTAGCATATTTCTTTCCAAAATTGTCCTTCACTTTCTTTCTAAAGTCTAATTAGTAAACGGGTGCATTATAGTAATATCATCGTAACCACATAGATTAGATTAGATGAAAGCGGTAACTGATGCCTCTCATTCAAGAAAATTGATGTTGACACATTCCATATGGCTGGGACACACATGTAAAATACCTTTTTGCCCCCTCGGCAGCCGAGGAATTCAAAATCCGGCTGCAGTTAACTGCCGAGGAATTCCTCGGTAGTTAACTGACGAGAAAAACTGTTACATCAGATGAAACAGTCACCTGCTCCCCCTACACACTATTTTCTCATCACCTTCATACAACTCCAATCCAACCCAAAATCCTAAAAAAATTTCATCAAATCTTGCTCCAAAATGATTCAAGCATCAAGCATAGGATGATTCAACACACTTTTGATGTAAAAAAACAGGTATTGTGCATTTTATTCGGTTTATTTTTTGGATATGTTATGGTAGTTTTACAACGTCAGCTACGTAACACTGTCATGGGGAATCTCAGTAGTTTACTGCCGAGGAAAACCTCGGTACCTTACTGCCGAGGAAAACCTCGGTAGTTAACTACCGAGGAACACTTGGGAAAAATTTTAAGGCCGAAAAAATGGCAGCTACTGCCATTTTTTCCAAATTTTTTTTTATTTTTTTTGTTTTGGTTCATTGTGGCATTGATGTTTATGCATTAGTAAGTTGTTAATTTATATTTTTGTGTTGTTTAATTATAGTAATGACCGAGAACGCGGAAGATGTTTCGGGAGAGACAAAACGTAATTTTGTCCAAATTTCCGGAGATGTCAAACCGCCTAAGGTTGAAGTCAAACCAAACATTGATGGAGCTTCCGTCCATGTTGAAGCTTCTAAATATGTTAGCCCCGGTGTCGTCCCACTTCAAGCCCACGAAGTTGACACGGCTAGGTTTTTTTCTGACGATATTAAGTTTCAAGATAGAGAAGAATTGCTTGGGTGGGTACGTTGTCAAGCAAACAAGGCGGGATTTACAATTGTTACACAAAGATCAATCTTGATACATCCAATATTGCGCCTAGTTTGTGAAAGGAGTGGAGCTCACAAAGTGCCTAAAAAAAACCGAAGCATGCGACAACGGGCTCAAGAAAATGCGGGTGCTTGTTCATGATTAGTGGATATCAAAGTACGCAAACAAAGGAATGGGGATTGAACATTCTTAATGGAGTTCACAACCATGCGATGGAGCCGGCTTTAGAAGGACACATTCTTGCCGGTAGATTAAAGGAGGATGGCAAGAAGATTGTACATGACTTGACCAAGAGCAAGATGGTTCCAAGAAATATTTTGATACACTTGAAGAACAAAAGACCACATTGCATGACAAATGTGAAGCAAGTGTACAATGAACGTCAAAAAATATGGAAGGCAAATAGAGGTGACAAGAAGCCGTTGCAATATCTAATCTCGAAGTTGGAGGAGCACAACTATACTTATTACTCAAGAACACATGGTGAAAGTAATACAATCGAAGATATCTTTTGGGCTCATCCAACATCCGTTAAGTTGTTTAACAATTTTCCAACGGTTTTGGTTATGGACTCCACCTACAAAACCAACTTGTATAAGATGCCAATGTTTGAGGTAGTTGGGGTAACTTCGACCGATTTGACATATTTGGTTGGGTTTGGATTCTTGATGCATGAAAAAGAGGAAAACTTTGTTTGGGTTTTAAAAATGTTGCGTAAACTTCTTACTTCAAAGATGAATATGCCTAAGGTGATTGTTACCGACAGGGATGGGTCTTTGATGAAAGCGGTTGGAATTGTTTTCCCTGAAAGTTATGCTATGAATTGTTACTTTCATGTGCAAGCAAATGTTAAACAAAGGTGCGTCTTAGATTGTAAATATCCTTTGGGAAAAAAGGATGGGAAAGAGGTGAGTAATCGCGATGTTGTCAAGAAGATCATGAGGGCATGGAAAGATATGGTTGAATCGTCCACTCAAGAGTTATATGCAAATGCATTAGTGGAGTTCCAAGATGCTTGTAGTGATTTCCCACCTTTCCTAGCCTATGCCATGACCACCTTGAATGAAGTGAAGGAGAAAATAGTGAGGGTATGGACAGACCGTGTGTTGCATCTTGGTTGTAGATCCACCAATAGGGTAGAATCGGCTCATGCTTTGGTGAAGAAATATTTGGACAATAGTGTGGGTGATTTGGGTACTTGTTGGGAGAAAATACATAACATGTTGTTGCTTCAACACACTGCGATACAAACAGCCTTTGGTCAGAGCATTACCGTGTTGGAACATAGATTCAAAGATGTCACTTTGTACTCCGGCTTAGGTGGTCATGTGTCTAGATATGCTTTGGACAACATTGTTATGGAAGAGTCCCGTTGTAGGGAAACATTGTGCATGAACAAGGAAATTTGTGGTTGTGTTCAAAGGACATCTTACGGCCTACCATGTGCATGCGAAATTGCAACTAAACTCCTTGAAGAAAAGCCAATTTTATTGGATGAGATACACCACCATTGGCAAAGGTTACGCATGGGGGAAGAAAGTAATGAACTTGGTTTTTCGGTCGATGATGAGTTGAAGGGTATTGTAGAACGTCTCAAGAAACTCCCTTTCCAAATGAAGCTTGAAGTCAAAGAGGCTTTGCAGCAGTTGGCATTTCCTGAAACCACCATGATGTCTCCACCACCACAAAAAGCAACAACCAAGGGAGCCAAGAAAAAAGTGGACATTGCGAGGTCTAAAGGAAGAATTACATCGACTAGTCGGATCCCTTCTTCTTGGGAGGTTGTTGATTCCCAAAATCTGGATAGTCAACCGTCACCATCACCAACAACATCATCATATAAAAGGAAAAAAGGTGCTCGTCTTGGTAAAGCACCAATTTCCCCACTTCCACCACCTTCTCGGTATCCAAAGCCTAAGGCTATCCCGGTTATGAGGCCTATTGATTATATGCCACGCTTCATGCTTCCATTTATTGAAAAAGTGGTGGATGTTATTGGCGATGGACATTGTGGATTCCGGGCTATAGCCGAGTTCATGGGCTTAACCGAACAAAATCATCTCATGATTCGTACACATCTTATTCAAGAATTGAAAGATCATAGAGATGATTATGTTGAAATATTTGCGGGTGAGGATCGTTATAACTACATTTTAAATGGCTTACATCCTCCCGCAAATACAAAAAGTTGTGCACATCTTGTTGATAAGTGGTTGACTTTTCCGGACATGGGGCACATTGTTGCTAATTATTACAAAAGGTGTGTGGTTGTGTTGACAAATCTTGAAGTTGGTAACTCGGAATCTTTTTTTCCACTAAGAGGGCCACCACCGCCGGGTAAGCAAAAAACTCCCATCATGTGCCTTGGGGTAATTCCTAATCACTTTGTGCTTATTTACTTGAAGAATGGTTGTCCACTACCTCCATCATCTACGGAGTGGCACAATCACAAGAAAGAAGATGCGGTGACTTGGGAAGATGAGTATTTGGATCAACATGAGTTGTTCCGAAAGCTCATGGCTATTGAAAGTGGAAACAAACCGCCAAAACCACAAAAGGAATCAAACAAAGCGGCGCCTATTTTGTTGGACACTCCCGAAAAACCAAAGCAACAATTTGAAGTTATTGCGGAAGATGAGGAAGATTTTATGTCACTTGATCTTCTCCAATCACTTGCCCTTTAACGAGTAATTTTTTTGTCGGTGTTAGTCCTTTTTTTTGGTAGAAATTACACCGACGTATATTTTGGGGTCAAAATTGTAATGCCCATTTTTTGTGGCCAATATATAAGTAACATTATGTAATTGATATTGATATATATGATAATATGACTTTTATTGACTTGAAACTAGTGCAATAGTTATTTATAGCTTATTAATGTTTACGCATTTGATTTATTCGTTATTACATTCCATTTAATTTTGTTCTAATCTATGATTATTTTGTTAAAGCTTTTGTCAAGTGAAACATGTCAGAGGTTGCAAGAATTGAAGGGCGTGTTAGGTATTGCGCGTTTAAAAAGACGATTAAGGTTATGATAACACCGACGGACTCTATTGATGATTTGAAGACACAACTTAACACTTATTTTGAACATCTTGGTGAAAATCAATATACACGTCACTTGTCTGCTCTAATGCCATTGATAGACCTAGGAGAAGATAGAGATGAATTCGCATGGAAAACGGCAAGCTATATGCCTTGGATTATTAAAGACGATAGTGATGTCGGATTTATGTTTAGGAATATGGTGGAAAATAATGTATTATATATATGTTCGTTCCATATGCAATTGTAATGAATGTAAGTAGGGATTTAATTTAATGATGTGTAATGAGTTGTAATGTGTTGTAATGTGTTGTTTGATTATGGACACTATGTTCCGTTTTGATGAATTTCAAACTTTTGTGTGGTTTGAACCAAATGTCGGTTTGATTTAATTATGGACAAATGTAAAAGATATTGTATTTTTCTTGTTTATGACCGAGTTTCATTGTTGTATAATTTGAATTGCCTATGGAAATGCTCTGGTGAAATTACAGGTCAAAACTGACCTAAAAACGGCTTGGTAAGGGTTAGCAGTAATGCAGAACCTGCTGTCTGCATAAATGCTTTCCTCGGCAGTTAACTACCGAGGAAATCCTCGGCAGTTAACTGCAGCCGGATTTTGAATTCCTCGGCAGTTAACTGCCGAGGGGGCAAAAACGTATTTTACATGTGTGTCCCAGCCTTCTCTAATGTGTCAACAGCAATTTTCCTCATTCAATTTCAAACATATAGAAACTTCTAACAAAAACTGCCGCACAATCTTGACAGCGAAGGAGTGGAAAAAGATGAAACGTGAGAAACTCTGATAGAAAGAAGGATGTAATCTCATGGGATGGTTGAATTTGTGTTAGGAACATCTGTCATGCTATCAACGGAAAAGAGGATCGTGTAATTTGCCATCGGCGGAATGTGCGACAACATCTGTGGCCGCGAAAACAGTGCTCTCAAGAGATAGCGGCTGGCATTCAGAATGTGGCACTAGGTAAACCCCTATCGTATTGATCTCCTTTCGCTGTCTCTCTAATTCCTCTTTATGCTTCTCTTGAAAATTCTGATTTGTTTTAATTTTTTAATTGATTATATTTTTTTTTTTAGTTTTGATTCTCATTAGTCACTTTTTGTTATTATCAATTTATGCTTTTTTCTGTGAATTTTTCGGTGTTTGGTGTTTGATTATTTGCGAGAGTGTTGCGGCGAGTGTATAATTCATGCCTGTTTGCATTGTGGTCGTTCGATTTTGAGTTCATTACTTAAGGGTCATTGCAATATTAGATAAGGAGTTGGGGACCGCTCATCTCTATAACTTCCTGTACGCATGAAAACTCATTTCAACGTACGAAGCAGACATGGGGATGGGGTGTGGTTGTCTTGACAGTAAAGGCAATATGATAGCAATCGAGGGTTACTTCGGTCTGTGGAGGTGCACCAACAGAGAAAAATCAGTATGATTTAAGGCTGGGGAAAGAGGTGGTGGAGTAACATTGTCTCGGGTAAGTGTATTTCAACCGAAAGCATATACTTGAGTAAAGCATGGAGTTGTGTAAGATTAGAATTACCATGGAAATGGGAAAAAAAAAACCAAAATCTGTTAAATTTTGTAGGCACAATGAAGATCTAGGTGGCATTGGTGTTGGTTTTATGAAATGGTTGAAACTTATGATTTCATGATGCAACTGTAATGAAGTAATACTGATTCAAGCACACCAATCTTAGCATGTCTTATTGTGTAAAGTATAATACATTTATATTTTTATATCTTACTGTTAAACAAATTATATTTGTGTTGTGTAAGACATTATTTATTAATTTTTATGTGAAGAAACATAGTCAAATATATACAACGTGACTGCAGTAGAAAAAACGGACAGACCTGTCTGGACGCTAGTTACAATAATAAATAAAAATTCAATTAATTTACCTGATTAATATTTAAAAAAGTTACGAACATAACTGAATCATCACGTGTCTTCCTTCATCATCAACACTATCCAGATTTTTAGTAAAAAAATAAAGGGTCTTGTTAATGAGTGTCTGGGACACTCTTTAAGCATTCTAAAATAAATTATTCTATAAAAAAAGTCAAATATTTCAATTTTCAATACATTGATTACAAAAAAATTCAAAAAAATTACCTTTTTAAGGTCTTAAAGAGATGCACTCGTTAACATTTCTCAAAAATAAAACCAACACCAACGGGCAAGATTAACCAAAGAAAATGTAAAAGGAGAGGAATAACCTGAAACCAAAATCGATACTTTCATATTCCATCTTCAAAATCGGCTCTTTCAGATTCATTATTAAATCCAACCATAAAATCTGCCCTTTCGGTCATATCTACTGACCTTTAACATTGGGTTTGTCGATTTTGCTAGCTGTTGGAAAAAAAAGGGTTTTTGAGTGAAAAAGTGTATGTTTATAAGGAGAATATTGTCAAAGAGAAAGGGGTTTTGGGTGTAATGATTTCTGGGTTTAGATTTCTTGATTAACCTATGGGTTATGTTTTAGGGCAAATCAATTTCTTAATTAATACAGGTAGGTGTGTGGCTACGGTCCTGTGTAAGCTTGTTGTTTTTTTCGTTTTTTGTTGGGTTTGCTCCTGGACGTGCTTGTGCATCACTGTCTATTTTGTGGGGCTTATGTATCTTATGTCTCATCCTTCTCTTCTTAATAGGATTTGGGTAGCTTTGAATAAAATTGGTTGTTAAAAAAAAAGGGAGGTTGGTATTGGTTTATGAAGATAAAGGAAGATGGTAATGTTAATGAAGGAGGGTTATGTGATCCACGTTTTTGGGTGGAGAGCTCTGCAACTAGGGGTGGCAAAACGGGCCCCGCCCATCGGGTCAGCCCGTTTAACCCGCCATTTTAGGCGGGTTGGGGTGAGATTTTGAGCCCATCTCTCTAGTTGGCCCGCCCCTGTTAAGCCCGCTGAAAAAGCGGGTCATAACGGGGTGGGACGGGTTGGCCCGCGGGCTTATTAAACATTCTTTTTTTACTATTAGTGACCGAATTTTTAATTTACACGCCCCATAAATAATTGGGCCAAATGATACCAACCCAACCTCAAATTGTCCCACTCTCTCTGATAGTGATAAGTGATAACTGATTCACCACTAGTCCACTACCTCTAGAAAAAAACTGATTCACCACTGCATTATATTGAGACTTTTTTCATGTTGTTGGATTTATTTTGTAATTTGTTTTATGTTGAATGTATGGTGGATTTATTTTGAGATTTGTTTAATGTTAGAGTCTTTATATTGAATTTATTGTTTTTATAATAGCAGTGTATTTGTGAATAATAATCAACAAAAAAATATTTTAAAAAATAGACGGGCCGGCCCGCCAACCCGCTAGTCCGCCTTTAGGCGAGGCGGGGTGTGAGTTTGAGCCCACCCCCTTAAGTTGGCTCGCCCCGCCCCAACCCATTTTTAGCGGGCTAATAGCGGGCTGGGCTTAAACGGGGCGGGCTGGGCCGTATTGCCATCCCTATCTGCAACGTTCGATGGTTGGTGGTGGATGATGATGATGAATTTGAGTGGTGTTGGTGTTGTCGATGATTCTCATCTGTGATTGGAATTAATCATATGATGATTGATGGGTTGTTGTTGATGATGAGTGAAGAATTTTTTTAATTGATTTTTATATTTTAATTTATAAATAAGACAAAAAATATGATTAATTCCATCAATAATGACATGGAAAATGTTTTTTTTCAACTCACTACTGCCACATCAGCACCGCATCCTTAATGACTACGCCACATCGTTTAAATGGAAGGGGAACAAAAAATAATGCTCTAACTTTATAAATAGAGGGACATAAAAGTTTGCTTTAGAAAAAGGGTTTCAAAAGTTAACAAAATTAAAAATAAAGGGATCAAAATTGCATTTAAGCCAAAAATTAATATGCTTCAGTAGATGGATTTGATGAATTTTGTACTAGCCTGTTTTTCACTAGAATTATTTTAATTATTTATTATGTGTGTTTATATGTGCTTGTATGTGATTATTTGTCTCTGTTTGTATTTTATTCGGGAGTATTGAATTTTGACTTAAGAAGGGTATTTTGGTCATTTTAGACTCAGAGGTATTTGGTCATTTGGTGAGAAAGGGTAAATTAGTCTTTTTTTAAGAGAATTATTCTTAGTGTTTTAAGTGGGAAAATTTATTTTTACCAAGTTACTAGTGAGTTGAGGTAATTAATTAAAGATGGTAATTATTCGTAACATTGGCGATTTAGTTGGTAAGAATATTGAGCCCATTAAGACAACTAGAGATTGAGCTCATTTGTGTAGTGACTATATAAACACTAGTCTTATGAGAAAAATTAGGTCATTATCTTCATTCACTCATTTTTACAAAACATTTTGAGATAGAGGTAAAGAGAGAAAAGGGATCTAGAGGAGAAAAGAAGAGCTAGAGAGAGAAGAAAATTGATGAAGACACATTTAGTTTGGCTGAGAAACACTAGTAATTTACCTAAATGCCACCTCGGCAGTTAATTGCCGAATTATGGAATCGGCTGCAGTTAACTGCCGAGGAAAACTTCTGCATTTAACTGCCGAGCAAACCTCAAAAAAAAAATTTGACAAAAATCATAAATTGTCATTATTGATATTTATTGATTTTGAATGTTTCAATCATTATTTTGATACGTTTCAAACAATTGCAGTATTATACTTATGCATATATATCTTAATAAGAATAGCATTTAAATCAGTGTAAAAATTAAGCATTTGAATATTGTTTTGCACATTACTTAAATAAAAATAATAATTTTTACCAAAAAAAAAAATCGTTAAAATAATTGTGCACAATGATTTTTTTTTTTTAAGGTATAGTATGTTGTTATATTTTCTACATTAAAATAATTGTGCACAACGATTGTTTTTTATTGAAGTAATTTGCAAAACAATATTCAAATGCTTAATTTTTACACTCATTGAAATGTTTTTTAAGGACTTAAATGCTCTTTATTTTTTTGTCCAGATTTAAATGATATTTTTATTAAGATATATATGCATAAGTATAATACTGCAATTGTTTGAAACATACCAAAATAATGATTGAAACATTCAAAATCAATAAATATTAATAATGACAATTTATGGTTTTTGTCAAAAAAAAAAGTTTGAGGTTTCCTCGGCAGTTAACTGCAGAAGTTTTCCTCAGTAGTTAACTGCAGAAGTTTCCTCGGCAGTTAACTGCAGCCGGTTCCATAATTCGGCAATTAACTGCCAATGGGGCATTTAGGTAAATTACTAGTGTTTCTCAGCCAAAGTAAATGTGTCTTCAGCAATTTTCGAGAGAGAAAGCTTGGGATTGATGGCTAGGAACTAAATTGAAGCTAGGATTTGTATTCTTTAATAATAGAGGTAAGGGGGATAATCTCTTTTCACTAATTAAGCTATAATCTCTTAATTTCACTTATGAGTTTAAGTGCTTTTGTGATAATTGTGAATTTTGTGGTTTTGAATGATAAAATTCATGCTCCCATTTCATGTGAAATTGTGGATATGATAAACTTCATGAAATTGTTGTGTTAATAGCTTAAACTTCATAGTTGTTGTTGTTGAGTTGTTTTGATGATTTTTGATTATTTGAGTGTCAATCATGAGTTGGTGTGTGATTGTTGTTGAAACATGTTTGAATTCACTTCATGAATGTTTGTATGTTGTTGGGTTTGAATTGGTGTGGTTGTTTTTGAATTTGAATGAAAAATGAGAAAATGGTGGTTTTTGGTGAAAATGAGCTAGATGATGATTTTGAGATGAATTGATGTTATAATCCGATGTTTATTGTTGATTTGAATTCCTTTTTATGTTTGTAAACAAGTGTACAAGTTTTGGGGTCGAATTTGGAGTGAAGGGGATCAAAATTGGTGATTTTTTATGAAATTTGAATGAGTTCTCGAGAAGAACCAAAATTCTGAGTTTGCAGTGAGCCTATCAAACTCACCGTGGCGAGTTAATATGGCCATGGCGAGTTGCTAAATACATCAACTCATGATTTTGGCGTTTCGGGCATCCAGGGTCGATCCGGGTGGTTCCAAACTGATTCTTTTGGTGTATTTAAATGTATTTGAACTTTCTAAACCTTTGGAAACATCAAATGAATTGGATTGAACTTGGTTTTGTGAATCGTATCATGAAGTTTTTGAAAATGGTTCAAGAACATGAAATTTCCGAAAAACTCGTTTTCTCAAGGAAAAAAGGTAGGACTTTGGTTGTCTAGTGTTGTTATGACTTATAAAAATGTTTTGGATGGGAATCATGAACGTTAACTTGGTTTTGCTTTGAAAACTTGAATTCTTTGAAAAACGTCAAAACGATATGAACTTTGTGAAACTTTAGGATTGAGGTGAATTGGCCTATAAAACGTACATGTATACGCTACTGCACTCATATGTGACTTGTTGGTATACTTAGTTGAGGCATTCAAACTTGTTTGATTTGTTTTGTTGAATAACTTTGGAAATGAAATAAACGATATGAAACTAGAGAATTTTGGTAATTGTCGGCATTGGCCTATGAAACATATATGTATACGCTACTGCACTTTTATGTGATTTGTGAGTATACTCGGTTTATGCGTTTGAATTTGTTTACATTGGTTTTGGAGAATTTGTCGGAAAATGCTAGTTTTCATAAACTTAGACGAACTTTGTCAAACTCATGTTTTATGGTCAGATAACTCGTAGGAGACTTTGAATTCATGTTAATATGATGAAATGTGAATGAGTTGATGATGATTAGGTGTCTAATATGGGAAATGTTAAGATTTGGATAATATTCAGTCTTTAGTGTTAAATGTGATTTTGAACTTGTTGATTCTTAAGTTGATTGTTGTTAACGATAGTTGTTGATGACGATTCTTTGGTAATTTTAAATTGATAATTGGTGATGACTTTTGTTGAACATGACTTGTGAATTATGAGGTGAAGGTGTTTCTTTTTGGTGATAACTATTTGATGAATGTTTGATGATAAACATGATTATGTTTTGATGTTGATTATGATGGTGATGAATTATGTTGTTAAATTATTACATGCAAATGATGGTGATGTTGATGGTGAATGCATTTATGCAAAATGAATGTGAAAATGATGGTGAATTTGTTGTTGAACATGTGCACAGTGTGTCATATGTTCATGCATATTTATATCTAATGAAGGTGAATTAGGATGTTTACATCCAATGAAGGTGATTAGGATATTTATATCCAACGAAGGTGATTTAGAATACTTTGTATTCAATGACGGTGTTTATGATACATTTGTATATGGGGTGATGACCTTGAGGTGACCGGTACCACATGCATATAAAGTCGTGTCTAGACGCATTGCATACATTTGGTGAAGTTGTTAAATGCGTCATATTTGACTATGTGCTTGGTGAACCTTGGTGATTTTAAATGATGATGTTTATTTTGGTGAATATAATGAAGTGTGAATTATATGTATGTGACTGGGTGATCTCTTTTGTGACGATAATTTCCTTACTTATACCTTTGAAATGATGAATTGTATTTGTTGAGTTAATTATGCTAAATGAGGAATATGGTGAGTAATTCTTATATTGATTTATGTTGTTAAGTGATGAATCTTGATGATGATTTAAGGTATGAATATGTTTGATGTGTTATGATAGAAGTATGATAACATGATTGATGTTGATCTAGGGATAATATATATGTGATGGTAGTATTCTAGGAATGTTGATCATGTATATGTGCTATGCATAAAATCTTTGAATGTTTATGTTTGATTATGTTTAATTATGAATTATGGACTAACCACGGTGGTCGTTTGGTCGACCGCCTTCCTTATCCGCATGGATGGGTAGACGTTGTGCAGGAATAATTTGCTTTGCTTTGGTGAGTTGCTTGAGGATAACTTGGAGCTACCTAGTTTACTGTTTTTCGGTGTCTTAGATTTTAGGGCTCTGATTAGGGGTCGATCTTTATTATTTGTTTATATTACGACTGTTGGAGACGTCTAGACTATGTGTTGATGATGTTGTGATGATATGGCTACTTGGTGACTTATTTTATTATGGATGAATGTTGAGATGTTTTATTCCGCTGCGATGTTTGAGAAAATTATTTATGCATGCTTGGTGATTTACTGATGAAGTAACATCTAGATTCGTGATATGCGCGTATCATTAGTGTAATTTATCGCTTTTAGAGTTTAAGGTGTTACAAATTTCGTGTTTAATGGATATATTTGTTTGGAGTTTTAAAAGAATTTTTAGTGAAATGTTAATGGATCATTTTAATCTATGATACATTACCATCCAAATCTAAATTCATCAAATCCATTCATTATCTCATCCTAATATATGTGCAACAACTTTAAGCAACATTTATTTTCAAAAAGAGGAGTAATAAATTTGCACTTCATTGCAATAATTTTTATTTGTTTTAAAAAACAATGAATTAGAAACCGTACCTTGAAATAAATTCATGATCTCGACATTATTTGGATGGTCAATCGAGCTTCTAGTATGAGTGTCAATCACTTCTGGAACACCTTCGGCCACTTTCAATGAAAGATAGAAAATGTCACAATTTTTAAATTTCAACAAAAACATGGATGATTGAGAACATATTATTAGAAAATATAATGTTCGAAGCAAGTTCTATGAAGAAGCATGGGATGAAAGGGCATATGAATGCAGATTGATTTAAATTGTAAATATAGTAATTGTGTACATGATTATGCTATTTATAGAACTCGATAGGCTAATTAATCGAGTAACTTACTACTTATAACTAATATGTTTTAGTTGATGGATTTGATGAATTTCATGTTTGATACATATATTTGATTGGATTTTTAAAATAATTTTTAGTGAAGTGTTAATGGACTAATTTATCATTTTGATCTAGGATCCATTACCATCCAAATCTAAATTCATTAAATCCATCTATTTTGTCATCCTAATATAAATTAATCAAATCCATCTATTTTGTCATCCTAATATATATGCAACAACTTTAAACAACATTTAGTTTCAAATAGAGGTGTACTAAATTTGCACTTCATTGCAATAATTTTTTTCTTTTTTCTTTTCAAAAATAATGAATTCATTGCAATAATTTTTTTCTTTTTTTCTTTTCAAAAATAATGAATTAGAACCCGTATCTAGAAATAAATTCATGATTTCAACATTATATGGATGGTTAACCGAACTTCTGGTATGGGTGTCAATTACTTCTGGAACACCTTCAACCACTTTCAATGAAAGATAAAAATTGTCATAATTTTTAAATTTCAACAAAAACATGTATGATCACGAATATATTATCAGAAAATATAATGTTTGAAGCTAGTTCTATGAAGAAGCATGGTATGAGAGGACATATCGATACATATTGAATTGAATTGAAAATGGTAGTAATTGGGTACATGATTACGCTATTTATAGAACTCGATAGGCTAATTAATTGAGTAACTTACTACTTATAACTGATATGCTTTAGTTGATGGATTTGATGAATTACGTGTTTAATTGATGTATTTTATTGGATATTTAAAAGAATTTTTAGTTAAGTGTTAATGGACTAATTGATCATTTTGATCTAGGCTCCATTGCCATCTAAATCAAAATTCATCAAATTCATTCATTTTGTCATCCCTAATAAATGTGCAACAACTTTAAAAGATATTTCTTTTCAAATAGAGAAGTACTAAATTTTCACTTCATTGCAACAATTTTTTTCCCTTTTTCAAAAATAATGAATTAGAACTCGTACCTGTAGATAAATTCATGATTTCAACATTATTTGGATGGTTAACCGAGCTTCTGATATGAGTGTCAATCACTTGTGGAACACCTTCAGCCACTTTCAATGAAAGATAGAAATTGTCATAATTTTTAAATTTCAACAAAAACATGGATGATCAAGAACATATTAATATAATGTTCGAAGCGAGTTTTGTAAACCCGATTTTCGCTAGAATTATTTTAATTAATTTTTATGTGTGTTTATATGTGCTTGTATGTGATTAATTGTCTCTGTGTGCATTTTATTCGGGATTAGTGGATTTTGGCTTTAGAAGGGTATTTTAGTCATTTAAAACTCAAGGGTATTTTGGTCATGTTGTAAGCAAGTGTAAATTAGTAATTTCACTCTGAGGATTATTTTTACTGTTTTGGTGGCATTAATTATTTTTACTAAGTTACTATTGAGTTGGGGTAATTAAATAAGAGACGGTAACTATTCGTTATATTTTCCGTTAAGTGAGTTAAAACTTGGTGAATTAGTTAGTGTGAACTTTGAGCCCATTAAGACAATTTAGAGTTGAGCCCATTAATATAGAGCCTATATAAATTATAGTCTTAAGAGAAACTAGGTCATTTTTACACTCATTCACGCATTGCAAAACATTTTGGAGAAAGAGGTAGATAGAGAAAGTGAGGCAACAAGGGTTAGAAGAAGATCTAGAGAGGGAAAGCTTGGATTGGGGCTTTGGAGCAAAATTGAAGCTAGGAATTGGAGTGTTGAAGAGTAGAGGTAAGGGGGATGGTCTCTTTTTCACCAATTAAGCTATAATCACTTTTTCTACTTGTGGGTTTAAGTGTTTTTGTTATAATTATGACTTTTTATGGTTTTAAATGATAAAATTCGTGCTCCTTTTTCATGTGGAATTGTGGGTATGATAATTTTCATGAAATTAATGTGTTAAGTGCTTAGAACTCATAATTGATGTTGTTTGATAAGTTACTTTGATGATTTTGCTCAAAATGATGAAAATGAAGTTGTCGTTGTTGATTGCTGGTGAATTCATGTTTACATGCCATGATTGTTGATTGGTTGTTGTTGGTAATGGTAATGCATGAATTGGAGTTGATATTTTCAGTTGTTGTTGTTGTTGTTGTTGTTGTTGTTGTTGTTGTTGTTGTTGTTGTTGTTGTGTGGTGTTTGAATGAAATCAAAAGTGTTGTTGTTGAAATTTGGGGTTTTGTTTGACAATTAAGTGGATTATTTCATAAGCTAGTTTGAGTGTTGTGAGAAGAGCTTATTTTTGAGTATTGGAACTTGATTTTAATGGTTTTGGGAAATTGGGGAATCAAAATAAGCACTTTTGGGGGGGTTTTTGACGAAAACTCGAGGCCGAAATACACTTAACGACCCTTTCGCAGCGCTGGCGCCTGCACTAAAGCGCTAGGCGCTCATGACAGGGCAAGTTTATACTTGCGCCTTGTCGTGGGTGCTTCGGGGGCGACATGTAACACCCCAATTTTTAATATTAGTTTATTAGTATTATTATTATTAGATGAGATTAATATTAATATTATTAATATTATTAAATTGTTTAATATTATTAATTTAATTATTTGTATTTATTGAGAGATTAGGTAAGGAGAAGTAGATGGATTGGTTAGTCGGTGAAAGAGTGAGAGAAAATAATATTTAGGAAGAAAATTGAGTTTTTAAAGAGAATAAGAAAGTATAGTGTGAACGGAGGCAGATTAGTAAAATTGGGTAGAAAGAAAGGTATAGTTAGTGAACTGAGTAGTGTTTTAATGATATAAGCCGAGAGAGATGTGAATAGCAAGGTGGTGTAGTTATAGAAAGAATGGTAACAACATCTAGAGCTACAAATAGTAATCTGAAAAGATTAGTAACAAACCTAGAGAATATATAGTAATCTAAAAAGATTGTAACAAACTTTAGTTAAAACTTATAAATAGAGAAGAGAATTGGAGAAAAAGAGTTAACGAGAAAGAGAGAAACAAAGTGGCAAAAGAAAAACTAGGCTTGTGGAGAAAAGAGGCTAAGGAGGCAAAGAGAGAAGAGTTTAGAGAGATATTTAACCATAGGAAATCATCAATTTCTAGAGGTATGGGGTGAGTCTCAGTTCACCCATAAAGGTTGTATGAACATATGGGTAGTGAAGGAATTTTGTTTTCTATTTGCTTTCATGATATTTTGAGGAATCTTTGTTAAATTCATATTCTTTTATGTGGTTGTGTTATATGTTTATTTTCGGTTCTGATTAAATCATCAATTTGAATCCGATTGACTTATAGTTAATGATGTTTATATGTTGATATATTCATGTGCATCCTTTTGATTACGATTGTTTGATTGATTTCGTATTGTGTTTTCCTATATTTGATTGGTGTTCATGTTTTTAAAAATTGATTTAATAATCCGTAAGAGTAACTTGTTACATGAAGCCATGGATATAAAAATGGTTTTTCGAATCAATATATGAATTTGAAATAATAGAACTGTGATTGTGGTTTAGCATTCAAACAAAATTTATTGGCAATCGATAATTATTATATTATTAGCTTTTGAATTTGATTCCAAAGTTTTCTATACGAGTAATAGAGATCAAATATGGTAGTCAGGCATAGATTTTAGGGTTTGTTTGGAAGATCAAAGAAAGTGAAAGGAAAGATTGCAAGTGGAAAGATTGTTGAAGGAATGAAAGTGAGTAGAAAGTGAATGGAAAGTGAGATGATTATTTAACCGTTTGGTATGAAAGAAGGAGGAAAGAAAGATAAAGGAAAGATAGATCTATGTCTATTAAAATGACATAAATATCCTTACATTAAAAATTGATATTGTATTATATAAAGTAACATATATTAATAAAAAAAACAAATAATAAATTAATGGTAGCATACATATATGTATAGTAGTAATAAATGTTAAATGCCTGAATCAAAGTCATAGTTGAGAAAAAGCACATGCCATTGGAATTTTTTTTATTCAAATAATGACAATATTGTAATTTTTCAATTTTGGAACTCATGCAAAGCTTGAGTGGAAAGTTTTAGAATGTGGGACCCACCAAACTGACACTTTCTTTCCACACTTACCAAGCAACCAAACAATGGAAGCACGTTTTTCAATAAACTTTCTTTCCTCTATTCTTTCTTTCCTTCTTGTTTCTGCAGTTCCAAACATAGCCTTAGTGTTGGTTACTTTTGTTTTAAATTGTTAACAACCATGAGATATATTATCAATTGTTTTTTTTTTTAATTTTTAAATGATATGAGTAATTCAATGATAAGTAGCTTATTTAATTAAGTAGCTTATTTAATTCTTACATATTTGATGATGTGAAATTGATGTGTTATTTAACGCTGTGTAATTGATGTGTTATTTAACGATGATGCTATTTAATGATGTGATATTTGAAGTTTTGATTTAAAGATGTGTTATATAAAGATATGTTATTTGAATATGTGTGATTTAAAGATGTGTTATATAAAGATGTGATATTTGACGATGATGTTATTTAAAGATGTGTATTTGTCGAGTCATATAAAGATGTGCATTGTCGAGTTATTACTTTGTGCTCATGCATTCATGGTCGAGTCTATTTAACGATGTGATTTAACATACTTTGATGGTGTTGTACTCAAAGATGATGTTCTCTTTAAAATGCTTTGATGGTGTTGTATTCAAAGACGGTGTTGCTTTTAAAATACTTTGATGGTATTGTATTCAAAGATGATGGGATAAAATTGGTGAGTATGTTTGGTACCACATGCATATGCGGTCGAGTCTAGGAGCATAGCATACATTATTGTGTTCTGTTGATGAGTTGTCAATTCTTTAATTGATGATTGACTTTGTTTAAGTCATACTTGTTCATTGTGATTTGTTTAATGATGTGAATGTTAATTATCTAACAATGTGAAGTTTATTATCTAACGATGTGAAAAATGATTATCTAACGAGGTGGATAATTTATATATGAATATATGATTGAAGATGCTTATGCTTGGATTGGGTGTGGGCAATGGGAGCAAAATTTTCGTTTGGATATACTTGTCACCTGTATCTACGGCATTTTTTTCTGGAAGTTATTTGTTAAAGACATTTTTATTTGCCATTGATCGTATTTTGAATATAACTACAAGAGGCAGCTGAGCAATTTTATCATATTTTGCAACTACAACAGATCCTAACTTTTTAATTAATTACTTTGTTCATCGGTTTATGTAAATTTTACAAGGGTGAGGGATATGTTTGCGCTAGTAGCCGTTTTGTTTACTGACCTAAATATCGGTTTAGGCAATTAACCAAACGATGAGTTGTGCAATCACGTCTCTCAATTTCATATACACACTCCGGTCACAATTATAAGCAAAATTTCATTTTTTAGGTTTATTCAATAAATGATGTATGTGGTCCATTAAATAGACCACATACATCATTTATTGAATGAACCTAAAAAGTAGATTTTTGCTTATAATAGTGTTGTTTTTGGATTCTCAAACTGTTGTATTTTGGTTTTCCAAATTCTATTTTCTACCGAAGTTGTTACTAGGTTGAGTCACGACCAGGTCGCTCTCTTTAAGACGTTTCGTGGCACTACCCAAAATTGTGCAAAACAGACTATCAACCACGCCGCCTCCAGGATAAAACAAGCTCATCTACAACTGTGCGGTTAACTACTGCACTGTAGAAAACCGTTCGAGATATACACCCTCAAATATGATACTAAGACCATTCTTTAATACTGAAACCACTTTAATATGATATTATTACCATTCTATTATGGTGCTGAGACCACTCAAATATGGTGTTTCCACCATTCTAACCTTTAAATTCTCCAAACTATCAATATAGTACTATGACCACTCAAATATGGTGTTACCACCATTTCTCCTCAAATAAAAATATTGAATAATTTTTATATACCGTTAAGATCATTCTTAATTCCGACGGGACATTGTTATTCCAAATAGGGACTATGATCTTAAAAGTACTCTTTATTCTGAAGGGACTTATATTATCGAAGGGACTATGTTTTTAAGACCCTTCTTAATTCCGAAGGGACATTAAACCGAAAAGGGACTATGGTCTTAAGAACACTCTTAATTCCGAAGGGACAGAAAAAAAAGGAGATGAAGAGAAGAAAGACTCGTCAACACAAGTCAAGAAAGGGAGAAGAGAGAGAGTTCCCGACAACTCAATGAAACTTTTTGGTGTGTGGAATGCACTATGTGAGTTCTCTATTTATAGGGAAAATTCACAACTAATAAGTGAGAAACTCTGGGAACAAGTAATATGAGAAACTTTGGGAACAAGTAACATATTACTTTGTGATTAAGTAATTCACATATTAGATCTAGTACAAAAATATCTTACTTGAGTAACAAAATATATTATATTTAGTACAAAAATATTTTTTTTTTGGTACAGTACAAAAATATATTATATTATGTACCAAAATATATTTCAGATCAAGTACTAAAATATATTAGATTGCGTACCCAAATATTTTAGCAAAACTTGGGGACTAAGAAAACACTTTCTAATAATGATATTAATTATTTAATATATCATTTCCAAATAATAAAATATATATCATATCAATATATATTTTTTCTTTAGTGCTTACTTAGTTCACATAATTATGTACCCCTATTAGAGGTACACCCCCACTATATAAACACTACTAATGTGTGTGTTCTATCCGATGTGAGACTTCCACTTTTTTCAATTCACACAACACTAGTTCTACCCAACATGAGAATTTGTGTTTAGATTTTTTAACTCAATTTCCACACATGTTCCAACAAATAGTGACCGGAGGGTGTATATATTTCTGTCAAGAGAGATGGGATTAACAAGACGTCCCTAAAAAAAAAAAGGCAAGGTGTCTTATTTGAATAACTATTTTTGGACAACCAAAGATATACTCCCTCCGGTCACATATATAAGCAAAAAGTAACTTTTTAGGTTCATTGAATGACTAATGTACATGGTCTATAAATGTGACTAGATGCAATAATTATTCAATGAATATAAAAAGTTGGTTTTTGCTTATAAATGTGACCGGAGGGAATACAAGACAATGTGGATATTGACACAAATCAAAGCAAGCACAAAATGATTAAAAATACCAACAAATCAAAGCAAGCAAAAAATGATTAAAAAATCACATTGCTTTGTATGTCTATGGTTGTCGCATAAGTTGTCAATTTTTTTTGTTCAAATATGATTTCTATAACAAGACATTTGCTCAAACTTTACAAAGACCGTGTATTTGTAGTCATTATTACCTCTTTTGTTTTTTTTTTTTTTAAATATCGTTTTAGAATAATACTCTTCAATCAAAGAATTGAATTTTGAATTTTTTCTGCTTCTTATTTTACCTTATTTTTGGTATAATATTCTAATTAGTTAGTTTTCCTTAGTTTTTACCCTTAGTATATCTCATTATTACTCCCTCCCTTCATATTTTTAATTATTATCTCTCAAATTGTTCTTTTTTCTCTATTTTGCTCATAATAAGAATTTATTGAAGGATTAAAATGACGTAGACAATAAGAATTTATTGAAGGATTAAATGACGTAGACAAGTTTCTCAAGATATTCTAATTATTAGCCCCAATTAAAACCAAAGTATGGAAGAAAAAAAAATTCAATGAAACGCAGATAAATAGAATTGGAAAATAGGCAAGGTAAACAATAACATTAAAAAAAGTTATTTAGTGCAAAGGGCTCAACATCACTGGGCTACTGCTTTTTTAGTAACCCAGCCCGCACGAAAGCACATTTAAATATTATTTATTCATATTCAAGTCTAACCAATTACCGGTCTTCTAACGATAATTAATTTAGGAAAATGTTAACCGGTGCCTCCGGGGCACTGGTTAAGGAAGCAAATGTAGAAGTTTTTGCATTGAAAATTGTGTAATCAATGCTTCAAAAGTCAAAAAAGTGTCTTTTTTTATTTAATATTTCATTTTTTAGATAACTTAACCAGTGCCCCGGGGGCACCGTTTAACACAACACATTAATTTAGTACTCCCTCTGTTTCAAAATGAGTGTCGCTTTAGCCAAAAAAATTTGTTTCAAAATGAGTGTCGCTTTCAGTTTCCAATGCAATAATAACTTTTTCTTTTCAATTGTACCCTCCAATTAATACTCTGCACACTACTTCCAAAACATTACTTTTTAAACTAACCAATAGTTAATAAGGATAATTTGGTAAAATAACCATTCTCTTTCTTTTAATCATTGCATTTCTTAATATGTGTGTAAACACCTAAAACGACACTCATTTTGAAACGGAGGGAATAGGAATTAGGCCAGTAAGTATCTAGACCCATGCAATTCTCCATTCCCATGTACCTATTGCCATTTGAGTTATTATTGCCGTTGCTCATGGTCTCTAGCACTCCAATATTATTAATAATATTCTGATCTGCACGAACATAATTATTGTCGGCACTCATATTCATTGTTGCATGAGCAAAATGTGGGGAATGTTGAATTGGCCGCATTTTTATGCCTTTTTTCTATTCATTATGTCTACATGCATTTCTTAAGTTGAATATATTTTCACCCTCTAGTGGCGGGTTGGGCGCCTACATCCTTGTGGTGTAGATTTTCAGGAAGGAGACGTTTAGTAGCAGTGAGTCTCTAAGGATGACTTTGAAATCTACTTGTTTACTTATCACTTTTGGAAATCTTTATTGAGTCGATGCTCTGATCTGTTACACTAGGGTTGGGGATTTATTTTATTTTAAACTAGGTTTTAGAATTCTTTTGAATTCAGTTTTGATGTGAAATTATAAATACGAATATTTCTTTGATATTTTGAAAATTATTCCGCTACGACGTTTAAAATTCAAATGAAGTATTTTTGAATTGAAGAAGATGTGTGACACCCTTGTATGATTTATTATTGTTTGTATTTTATTTTTGAAAATACATTTTGGGGTTTTTAGGGTGTTACACGACACATGTGGTTCCTAGGCGATCTTTGGAAGGTATTCTTTTGTTGTTTTCACTAAGATACTTGCTGGAACATCATATGCTTATACTTACTTTGGAGTTTATAAATGAGAGGAAACTTGATTTTGGAGACAAACTTGTTTTTGTGAAAATTGAACAATGACTTTTCTTAAGAACAATGGTGATGTTTTGACTTATTTACCCTAATGATGGACTTAATATAAGTATGTAGGCTTGTCATAGGGCTAAAGTATCATTAAACTTGATTTTCGACAAAATCGGTATTTTGAGATAAAACGATACAAACTTGGGAATTTTGAGTATTTGTCGGCTTTAGCCTATGAAACGTATGTGTACACACTACTTCACTTATATGTGATTTGTGCGTATACTTGGTTGAGGCGTTTAAATGTGTTTACTTTGGTTTTGTAGAATTTGTCGGAAAATGCTAGTTTTCATAAACTTAGACGAACTTTGTCCAATTAATGTTTTATGGTTGGATAACTTATAGGAGACTTTGAATTCATGTTTATATGATAGAATGAGGATGAATTAATGATGATTGGGTGTTTAATATGTGGAGTGTTAAGTTTTGGATAATAGTCCATCTTTGGTGTTAAATGTGATTTTGCACTTATTAAATTTTGAATCGAAAGTTGTTTACGATGATGGTGAATGGTGTTGTTGAATTCTTACATGTTATTTTAGTGATGACATATTGGTGGTGTGGCATGTATGAATGGTCGGTGTTATGTTGATGAATCGTTATATGAACGTATGCAAAGTTGTGTCATGTGTTCATGCATACATAAGTGTTCAGAGACGATGTCCAAAGAAGATGGTTTTGATACTAATTCGTATCAAGAGGCGATGTTTTGGGGTGACGACCTTGAAAATGATTCGGTACCACATGCATATAGAAGTCGTGTTTAGGCGCATTGCATATCTTGACATGTAGCATAAATGTTATGTGCTCGGTGAACTTTGCATGGTTGATTTGTATACTTGTTGGATTGTATACTTGGTGAAAATTGGTGAACCTATGAATATGTAGGAACATGTGGTGAATATCTATATCTGTATACTCGTGGGTTATTGATGTTGTTGAGTTGCTTAATCAATCGAAATTAATTGTATTATTTATTTTCTTTTGATTATGTTTAATTGTGAATTATGAACTAACCCCAGTGGTCGCTTAGTTGATCGCCTTCCTTATCCGTATGGATGGGTAGACAGTGTGTAGGGATAGTTTTGCTTGCTTTGGTGAGTTGCTTGAGGATAACTTGAAGCTACCTCGTTTATTGCTTTTTCGGAGTCTAGTGTGCCGGCTCTGATTAGGACATCTTTATGTTTAGAGTCTTTTGACTACCTGTTGTTTTTGTGACTCGGTTGTTGAGATGAGATTTTACATTGGTGATGTATTATGATTTTGAGACATGACTACTTGGAGATGTTTTATTAAACACAGTTGTGATGTTGTGTTTATTCCACTGCGATGTTATGAGAAAATTGTATGCATGACTGGTGAATCAGAGACGATGTAACATCTAAATTCTATATGATTGAATTATTTGCGTAAATTACCGCTTTTAGAGTTTAGGATGTTACAAATTCTATGAAGAAGCATGTGATGAGAGAGCATATGAATACATATTGAATTAATTTGAAAATGTTAGTAATTAGTGTACATGATTATGCTACGTGTATAACTGGATAGGCTAATTAATCGAGTAACTTTTTTTTTGAAGGGAATCGAGTAACTTATTACTTATAACTAATATGCTTTAGTTGTTTGATTTGATGAATTTCATGTTTAATAGATATATTTGATTGGGTTTTTAAAAGAATTTTTAGTGAAGTTTTAATGGACTAATTGATCATTTTGATCTAGGATCCATTGCCATCCAAATCTAAATTCATCAAATCCATCCATTTTGTCATCCCTAATATATGTACAACAGCTTTAAAAGACATTTATTTTCAAATCGAGGAGTACTAAATTTGTACTTCATTGCAACAAATTTTTTTCCTTTTTTCAAAAATAATGAATTAGAACCCGTACCTGCATATAAATTCATGATTTCAACATTATTTGGATGGTTAATCGAACTTCTAGTATGAGTGTCAATCACTTGTGGAACACCTTCGACCACTTTCAATGAAAGATAGAAATTGTCACAATTTTTAAATTTCAACAAAAACATGGATGATTACCAACATATTATCAGAAAATATATAATATTCGAAAGGAATTTTATGAAGAATACATATTGAATTAAATTGAAAATAATAGTAATTTTTAATTTTTTTTAGGGAAAAAAAAGATAGTAATTGTGTACATGATTATGCTCGATAGGCTAATTAATCGAGTAATTTCTAACAAACCAACTAATACTAACGGAATTGACAATTACATTGACAAGTTCTTGAATAACTTTATATCGAATGATATGCTAGTTAATTCATGAACTGAATATGTATATTAAAGGTATTACCATTCAAAAAAAAAATGTATATTAAAGGTATCTATAAGCCAAATACTAGTAAAAAGTAATTATCATTTACCTTGATCTTGTGTTGAATGAACAACTCTATTAACCGGAACTTCCGGTGGTGGATTCCTTGAAGTGGATGGCATATTGTTGTTATTGTGAACTCCTTCATTACCAGCCACAGGAGGATAATTGGAGCATCGCCTAATGTTTCCTCCTTTGCCATTCAACCCCAGGTGTGCTTCAATTCTTGAAGCTCCTCCACTAAAGGGACGCTTACAATAATTGCATATCAATTTATTCTCATTTTCTACTCTTGTAACATGTTTCCAGATGTGCTCGTGTTTTCCTCTACCCATGATAAATATCTTTCCGGCAGTCCTCGGTTGAATTCCAAAAACTGAATAGCAAATTATGAAGAAAGTATTATTTCTTTATTACAATTGTTACTTACTCCCAAACTTTGATGAGATCTTTTTCGGTACTAATTTGATCTTTACGGATCGATATAATTTTGAAAGAAAGATCTAGTTATTTTCTTTTCATGGAAAAAAAATAGAATCTAGTTGAAAATTTGTGCACGATTAATTGGTTTTGATATCAGTTTATTTCCACCTGCAAAATTATAATATGTTACTTTTATTTTAGGGTTAATTGTTAAAATTGACCTGTAATATATGTGAAGTCTGAAAAATGACCCTCTACAAATCAAAACACATTCTAACCCTGTAATTTGAGGTTCTTCCTATTTTTTATCCTCTAATATACGCGAAATCTAGAAAAGTGACTTAGAGGATGAATTTTTTCAAAAATTTTTGCATGGGTGTTAAGGACGTTAAACTATAGTTTTCCAAGAAAAAATTATAATTTTTCGACAAGTAAATAATTAATTATTAATTTGCGTTTCCCATAATTATTAATTACTTAAACAATTCATAGTTAATTCATCCCCAGTTTAAAAAATCTAAAATTTAACGATGATGGTTCTTATGATGTTCTAACCATATCTAAAAGAATTAGGTAACAAAATTTAATCCGGGAGTATATGCTTACTTAGAACAAAATTGCAATTTTGCAAGTTTTGGTTACGAAATCAAATAAATTGAGGCTTAATCCAAATGTTATAAAAATTTGATTATCCTTTATAAGTATTTTTTTTTTATAGATGTCTTTACAAATAGTCAGTTCAAAATTCAATTTTTAGGTCGAGATATCTCTTAATTTCAATTTTGATTTTTTTGCACTTTAAAAATTTATAATTAATTCATCTCTTGTCGAAAAGTTATAATTTTTTGTGGAACATCATATTTTAACATCAAAACATATCTGCAAAAAAATCATGAAAAAATTCAATTTTGAAGTCACTTTTCTAGATTAGGTGTATACTAAAGGGTCAAAAATAAGAAGAATTTCAAATTACAGAGTTATAATATGTGTTTTTTTTATTTTTACAAGGTCATTTTCCAAAATTCATGTATATTAAAGGGTCAATTTGAACAATTAACTCTTTATTTTAATATTTATTTTCTGGAAAAATCTTTAATATTCTCAAATTTGGTTGAATACCATTCTCATTTTCAGTAGTTTGTAAGAAAATCTAATTCATTCAAACATTCTCTAAATCTGCTATATAATCCCATTTCTATTTATATAAAAAAAAAAAAAATCAGTACCACATATAGTCATTAATCTCTCTGTTTTTTTTTTTTTTTATAAAGATGCCGCATGGTCTCTCTATACATCTCATATTATGTTCCCTAAGGCAACTCAGTTAAATTAATCATTCAGCCTAGTTACTCAGTATGCAATGATTTTCAGATCCAACAATAAATAAATTAAATAAAATTAATTAAGTCCAGTAAAAATATATGTATTAATTAATTGAAAGAACATACTCTCTGCGATCTTTTTGTGAATTAAACTAAATCCATCAATTTTTGTGGATTGATTTGTGATAAACAATATGATTAGGAGTAAATTGTACGGCGAGTAGTAGAGAGTAGTTTTTTTTTTGTTTTTTTTTATTTTTTACAATAGTAGTAAAGACTAAAGAGTAGATGATAAACCAAATTTCAAGGGAAGAGAAGGGAGAATCCCTCAAAAAAAAAAGGGAAGAGAAGGGAGAAGAAAAATGTACCAAAGAGAAGGCTTTCCAAAAACAGCAGCAAAAAACTATTGTTATTATCTCTAAATTTTTCAAGTGATGATGATATATCAGAAACACAAAGATGAAGAATGAGACTCTCATCGATTGGATTTTAAAGGGAGTGAGCAGCCGTGGACCCCATAAAAATAAATAAACAAACACAAACAATGAATAGTTCGATATTCATAGAACTTGCATATCACCTCACCTCCTCGATCACTTATCACTGCTAGTATATTGATGGGATAAAACCGCAAGTGCACGGTTCTATCGAAGTAGTAAAAAAATAGAGTATCGTTTCGATAGGGAGTTATTCAATTCAATTAACTTTAGTTGATGATTAGAAGAGAATTAAAGTTGCAAAGTTGGGGTTTTCAAACGGTTAAAAACAATAATAAAAACAGCCTTGAGATCATTGGTCCATCATGGTGACAAATCCTTCACAAATCAAACCTTTAAATCTAGAACCTTATGTTAGACCTAATTTCTAAAGACAAGTTTCTCTTTAGCCTATCACATCTCCTTTCGGTCTCAGTGAGTGTGTTCCTCTAGCAATCATACCTATTTTCATGGTTGATTTCTATTAGAATCCTTGAAGTTCGAAACTTTATATGTCTCAAGGTTTGCTAGACTATTTTCATGTTTCGCAATTCTTGTCTAAATTCACTTGTTCGAATATCAAAATTCCACTTTCGTTTTATGAATTGATATTTGAGATGATGAATTAACAATTACTAACCTTCCACTTTCACTTTTACATTTTGATAATTGTTAATTCATGTTAAAACAGTGACTTTAGATTAGAAATTAGGGTTACATAAGATTAGGGTTTAAGGCTTGGTTTGATTAGGATTATGTCATTAGACTTATCCAACAATCCCAAGACAAGAGAAGTCTACTCACTCATGTTCATCGTAGACATAAAGAAGAAGAAGAAGAAGAAAATAAATAAAATAACAAGAAAGTAAAAGAAAAAACTTTTATTAAGAAAGACAATTGTCACTTATTGAATTCCAAGAACAAAAGATGAATTGTTGTGATAGCTAGCTACTCTATTTATAGTCTTATGTCGACTTAAAACCTAAGCAACTATTCACTAGAATGTTCCACAAGAAACCACAGGCTTTTCGGTAAAAATAGGTAGCTTGTTTTCGAAGCAAAAACAGCAAAAGAGAACCCTGAAGCTTGGCACGGCCATGCCAGTGGGAGCACGGGCTGTGCCACCTCTCTGACTTGGGGAGTGACATATTTTTGTCCCATATTTCGTATTTTCATCCTGAATCAGCTCCTAATCCTCTTTCTTTTGCTCCAAGACTCAATCTATCAAATATTCGTTCCTGAAATATAATAATATGCAATTGAAGTAAAATAGTTCTAAAAGGAAATAATATTTAAATAAAATAAACTTAAATCTAAAAAAAAAGAATCAAATATTATATTAAAACTACTAATTATTGACTCATCATATATTCTACACGTAATTGTTCAATTAGGTATCTTATAGACAGTTAAAATTGTAAATTGTTAATTAGATTCATTTATATATTTCAGTTTATTATTAAATGTGTCATAGGAAGATTAATTTTGTTTACGTGAGCCTAACTCATTTAATAGAGACAATGTAATTGTAGAAGTTCGAATTCTGTAGTAAAATTATACACTCCGTCATCAATTATTGTTAAAATAGGTAGAAGTTATGTGGAGTTAGTTAAGGCGGTTAGATTAGAGTTAGTGATCAACTATAGTTAGTTGATAAATAAACTAGAGTTAGTAGCTTGGTTAGAAGTTAGTTAAAGTTAGTTACTCAAACTAATCTCTAGATATAGGAACTCTATTGTACTCATTCAGTATCTTTTATCAATCTATTCATTCTATAATGAGTTTCTTTGAGTATCTCCCACATGAGTACTCTTATGTTTGCTATCTTGCTTACATCTATGACTTCTCTCCCTATGATTCCATGATTCTTAACAATTGAGAGACCTAGCAGTAAATTGAGGATATTGATTTTCGATTCATGGACCTAACTGACAGTAAGTATACACAGTCAGGGATCTAACAGTAAATTGAGGATATTGATTTTCGATTCAGGGACCAAAGTGACCATTTTTTTACTTTCACTTTAGTCCCTGTGACACGTCATACTCCTTGTCAGCGTGCCACATCATCACTTAACAAATTTTTTTAATGGCAGGGACTAAAGTGATAACGGAAGTGTAGAGTTAGAAACTTGTTTGTATTTAATCCTGAGTCAGGGACCTATGTGACAGCGAGGTACAAAGCCAGAGACTAAAATGACTATTTGTTCCTTTTAACTTTAAACACTAGGACCCACTACATGTGAGTATTGTCCAAGCAAAGTAAAAGTAAAAAGCAGAAAGCAATTTTAGATTATTAGCCTTCCTTCACACGGTGCATTAAATAAATGTAAGGGTGCTATTTTTTTCTTCCAAATAGTAAAGTTATATTATAGTTCGGTGCTGATTTTGAAGAAAAGAAATGTGATCATTAAGATCGTTAAGTTCACATTGTCATTCAAGAACAAATAATGTAAGGGTGAGTTGGAGGAATCATAAAGTTCACATTGTTTTTCAAGAACGAATAGTAAATTACATGCTGATTCACATTCAACTTGCAACAATAATTGGCAGAAGATTTTAAGTTCACATTGTCTTATTTCTCCTATAAATAAAACAGTAATGATATTTGTACATCTATATGGTGACAACTTTGGTGGCAACCTTATTTTTCTCTATTTTTATTGGTCAAAACAATGGAGAGAGAAAATGAAAGAGAGAGGATAAGAAAATCATGTGAGTATGAGAGATAAAGTTGTCTAAAAGTTGACACAAAATAGTTGTACAAATATCATTTCTCTAAATAAAAACCTTGTATTCGGAAGAATGCATATTTTTGGGTGTAATTGAGTTGGGGTAGTAAGAGTTTACGAGTGTTTGTAAATACATATATATTTTTCTTAGCAAAATTACACTTTTAGTCCCTTAACTTAATTTTAGGTAACAATTTGGTCCTTTATCTTTTTTCATTTCAATTTGGTCCTTTTTGTCCATTTTCATATGAATTTTTAAGCTTAAAATTCATGATTTTATTTTCTTATGGTCTTTTAGTCATCAAATCTATGATCCTCGTCTATGTTTGCATAAGAATATTAGATTTGAAGCTTGAAAATGTATATGAAAATGGACCAAATTGAAATGAAAAAAAGATAAAGGACCAAACTGTTACCTGAAATTAAGTTAAGGGACTAAAAGTGTAATTTTGTCATTTTTCTTTTTATTAGTGAGGTCTGCAGCGGCTCGGAGACTAGGCATAATTGGTCAAACTCTACTATTAATTACAAGTGAAAAAACGGGCACTCACGTGTTCGTCTTTCCGCTCTTTCTATTGCGTTAACGTTTGAAAATTATGAATATTCTTTTTTTTTTTCTGAAATTTTGATTTTGATTAAAACTAAAAATATAAATGTTTGTCGTTTTCAAGTTAAAACAAACCATGATTATATATTTCAATAACACCAACAATATAACAACAAAATATAATTTAAATTCTTTTTTTTTAATGACACCAACAACAATCTTTATTATAGATAAAGTTGTTTAAGGGTATAATTGAGATAATGAAAAAGTAAGTATATATACTAGTCAAGTTTGTTACACTTTTTACATGATAAAAGGAAGAAAAAAACTAGACATATATACTCATATCGTGTTTGTTATACTTTTATTTTAATATTTGAATTTACTCTTATCTATTTATTATATGTGCTATTTATATTGCAAGTTGAGGGTAATTTTAGAAAAAGAAAAAGTCATCCCAAAAGAGTCAAAACATGTTATTTTCTTTGTATATAGTATAGATGTGTCTGTTAGCATTTATTTCACTTCCACTAATCTCACTGGACAAAATTTCATAGTTTCCCAACACTTATATCACACTCAAGGTCGATCTTAAGATTTTTTGTACTCTATAAGAATCGGCAAAATTGTGCTTTTTTAATTATTCAAATGTCTTTGTTCTTGTATGTTTTATTATAAAATATTCATTCATAATTGTAAAAATTCGGTCTAACCCATCCTTACAAAATCTCCTTGTAAGATGAGGAATGCTTCCTCTTTATAATCTCTTATCAAGAATTATATCTATCCGACGTAGGACTTGCTTTTTTTTCTTTCAATAAACTCTCTAGCGTCCATCGTGTGCCACAAACCAACACGAGTCTTTTCATAGGATTTTTTTCTTCAATCGCACACTTTATAGGAAACTTCCCAAAAGTTCATCGATCCCAAGGTAGCTCCAAGTCAAAGCAAAAAGAAAATGCATCTTGTTGGTATAGATGATGATCGAATTTCAGAAAGTGTATCAAATCGTTTACGAAGTAATAAAGTGTAAGTGGAGTATCATGTCTATAGGGATTGTCGTTCCAACTAGGCAATTTGCGTTACTTATTTGAGAACAATTAAAATAAATAAATCAATAAAAGATAAAGGGTAAAGGGGTTTTGCAATTTGATTTGTTTAAAAGAGAGTAAGAATTACCTGTGTTTGATTGCAGAATGTTAGCGGTGGTTAGGATTATTCAAATCCCCTGTATTTATATATTTGTTGGAATTACTTAACATTCAAGTCTTATTCATCTCTTAGTGTTTTCTATTTAAGTGATGAGTTTGTGGGGTTTTACTACCTACCAGTTGTCAAGTTGTCACTGTTGATCACACAGGTACTATGTATGGGTCTTATTCTCACATAGGTATAAGTTCATTGCCCTCTAGCTGTTAGTTGCAACCTTCTACCGGAGTGTCTATGAGTTTCAGTGTTTAGGGTTGTCAGCCATGTAGGGAGATACACTTACTCTCGTAGATGTACGTGTAGGTTCTTACTTTCTCAAAGGTATTTGAAACAATAAAGGATTTAGGGTTCCTAAATTTTCAGTGTCCTAAAGGTACCCTCGTCCATTGAGTCCTAGAAGGACATCAACACACTCTTCCTCTCGGTAGTTCTACAAATGGATAGCCCTATCTCGTCTACCTTACCAAGGATGAAAGAAGAGTGAAGTTACTGGGCTGATTTAAGTCATGAAGTCACTGTGTTTCGCCAATTATCGTACTCATTATTGTAACAACCCGTTTTCCCAACATAAAAATTTCACATATAAATCAGAGTCATTCATCATAAACGGAATGCTACACTTCTTAAAAATCATAAATGGAATAAATAACAATTCATCCTTCATAAATTGGTCAACATAAATATTCAAAAACTTCGCAGCGGATTTTAATTCAACAAAATAATTAGTCTTGGCACGAAGTCCTCATCAAAACATCTCGTAATAATCCAAAAACTAAATCATAGTCATGTAAAATCATAAGCAGTACGTAAGAAATAGAAAATAGCCATAAAAGTTACCATCCCGTTACGTATCAAAGCACCTAAAGACACAGTGAGAGATAGCCACTCACGACAACAATCAACAACTACTAATTCTCGATCACCTGCAAGTTACTCATACGAATAGCAACATTTCCAAGCAGAAGGGGTGAGATTCACAAACAATAATGTTAAGCATATAATTCAACAATTATATTTAACAACATAAACATCATTAACATATCATAACAATGTTCATGTAGCATCATTATCATCATCATAATCAATTTCATAATCAACATCAATATCAACTTCATAAATCAACTTAACAACTTGACTCGACAATGCAACTTAACCCGACTATGCAACTCTATCATTTTACTCATGCATGTGGTACCATTCTAGGGCATAAGCCCTCGTCGCTTTTGAGCATAAATATACTCCTAGGGCATGAGCCCTCGTCTTTATCGAGCAAAAGCTCTTAGGGCATGAGCCCTCGTCTTTAAATGAGTATGCATGGACTCAACATATTACAACTTAGACAACATGAACGTCTTATATGACTCCAATAATTTGGATCAACACCTCACATCTTAGACCGACACATGCAGCTTTAATCAATAGTAAACAGCAACATGGCAACACATCAATAATCTCAAGATATAACAATATCAAAATGTAATCATCGCCTCAAACATCACTTATAATTCACATAATGCATATACGATTATATATATCATCAGTAACAACATTAAATCATCTTATAACAACTTCACAGATCATTGTTAATATTATATTCAAACATCAACAATTCATCATATAACATCGTATTCAAACATCAACAATTCATCATGCAATTTTGTAAAAACATAATAAATTATACATAACATATTTCCATGTCAAACCAAGGATACTAGAAAGATATCACAATTATCAATAACTTTCATGTTTATACCAAAGACCAATTTAAAACAGAGACGTGTGAAAAAGACGCAAAAACATGAAACAGAGAATGTTGTCACCGTAAAATTTCGCTAAGACCTCCTCGAAGTATTTTCTTCATAACTCAAAAACTAAAATTCATTTTCACGTCAAATTAAAGCCACTGGAAAGCTAACAAAATTATCTAAAACTTTCATGTTTACACCCAAGGCCAATTCTGTACCGATCAATACCAGTTTTCGTTTCAAATTCGAAAAAGTTGTGCAGAAAGTCCATAAAAATTCACTGTAACCTACGTGCAGTAATTTGACCATAACTCAAGTTCTATAAATCGTTTTGACGTCATACCAACAGAATTAAAAAACTAACATCCATGCCTACAACTTTCGTGTTTACACCTAAGACCAATTCTGTACCGATCAATACAAGTTTTCGTTTCAAATTTGGGACAGAGATAAGAAAAAAATTAGGAAAAGCAACTTATATTATTCAAACTTCACATTCATTCAAAATCATCACAATCAACAACAACAACTCAACATAATTCATACCCAATTCATAATATGACATCAACAGCAACAATCATCGACAACCACAAATCAACAACAACATAACATAAATCATCAATTATCACTCTTAACCCTAATTCTCCAATTCTCAAAAACTAAACCTACAACATGTTAAATGAAATTTCCAGAATCATAGACTCAAGATTATTGAATGATAGTCCCACCCTTACCTTAGATTGATTGATTGCAAGGATTCTACAAACTTCTCTTCTCTGGTTTTTTTCTTCTCTAGGTTTCTCCTCTTTCTCCCAAAAACAGTTTGCACGTAATCCTTATTTTCTAACTATGACTCTCCTCTTTATATAAACCTTAACCTATTTATTTTCTCTTAATTCCAATTCTGCCCCAAAGCCTCATTATTCTAAATAATTATATTTCTGCACTAAATATATACTTCCACTAAATATATTTCTCCACTAAATAATAAAATAGGGGCAACTAATAAATATCAACACATAATAATAAAAATATCACTTATCAAACATATTAATTAAAGGGTTAATTATGTTTCTAGTCCCTATAAAATAGCGACCTTGTAAGTTTAGTCCCTACTTAATTTTAATAGCATTTTTAGTCCCTATAAAAAAAAATTTACTTATAATTTTAGTCCCTGCTAAAACAAAGATTGATTAATTATCCTTAAACTCTTAAATTTTTGAACTATTTTTTTGAGACAAGATTAGAACACTATGAAAGGTTCGTTTACTAAAATTTAGAATTTTCTGACATGAAATGAATTAAATATGAATTTTTTAAAACGACAAAAGTTAAAGATAAAAAGTAATAAAATCTGGATGTAGAAATCAAATTTTGCGATAATTTTTTGCGGACGAACTTTTAGTAATGTTCTAAACATGTCTGCAAAAAATTGTTCAAAAATTTAAGAGTTTAAACATAAATTAAACAAATTTGAATTGAGTAGGGACTAATACTCAGTGCAGAAAAACAAAATTAGGGACTAAAAATGCTATTAAAATTAAGTAGGGACTAAACTTACAAGGTCGCTATTTTATAGGGACTAGAAACATAATTAACCCTTAATTAAATTATAATGGAAAATACTCTAAACTCAAATAAATAAATAAGTAATAAAAATAGGGCGTTACAATTATCCTAGTTACTTCCTGGTTTGAGTAGGTATGCACCAATATTAGTTATGTCACCTTCCTAAGTATCGTCATCTCAAGGTGGTTCGCTTCAGAGGAGACAAATCTTACGCACGACAGTAAAATTAATTAGGATTTAAAAAATAACTGAATAAAGACTTTAAATTAAATAAAATATCTAACACAGAATAAATGTTCATCTTAGAACCCCTAACAAAAAAAAAATTTTGGTTACTCATGTTAACCAAAGATAAATTACAAAAGAAATAAAACATACCCTATAAACTCGAAGTGAAAAAAGATACTCCTCCCTGGAAGCTCCTAGTGCTTGCCTTCCTCTTGAACCGGTAGGTTCTGAATGAGAAATTATGAATGAGAGAAGTAGTATTTATAGGAAAAGTTTCCACCTGAAGTTGGGCTTATATACCAAGCTTTTTCCACAAAAAAGTAGCAAAAAGCAGTTCTGGCCCGATTTTCTTCATGCTCGGGGCGCATGAGTGTAGAGTTTTGCCTGCTCGGGGGCGCATTAGTGTGTTGCCCCGTGCATGAATTCATGTTTCTTCGTTTTCTTGGGAGTTTGCTTCCATATAAGATATCTTGAGACTTGGAAACATAATTCCTCCCTTTTTATTGTCTTCTGAGGCATATTGAATGTTCATTCATGATCTTACCAGAGTCTTCAGATATCTTGCTTAGCCGATTTGCATGATTTCTTTGTGAATTACATCAAAACACCCTAGAATTGTTATTCCACCACGAGGGGAAGTAACTTTTGTTGACAGGGAAAATACAAGTGTGCAACACGGTCATTTTGAATTTGAGCAGCAAGCTCGGATAGTAAACTCGAGGTGCACCATATTGAAAATCCTCTACCAACAGTGCCCCTAGTACACATATGGGTAGCCCTTCAGATGGAGGTTGATAGTTTTAGACAATATTTGGCTGGTCATGTTATTATTGTGGCTCCTATAACCCTTTAAAAAGATAACGATTTTGTTAAACAATATTTGATTCAAGGGAAGAATAATGAAGTTCTATTCATGTCATACCTTACAAAAAGTTAGATAAATAAAATCAGCAAGGACACATACCACACTCGGTCTATAGGTTCTCCTTCAGAATCGACGGGTGACTGAGCAACATTTTTTTTTCTTTAGGACCACTTTTTTTTTTTTCCTTCTTATTTTAACCTCCTTTTGGTTTGTTTTTTTTAAGGGTTTTGGTTTTAACCCTCTTGTATATTTTTTCAATTTTTTTAAGATATTTATGAGTGGATGACAATGTTAGGGGTTTCTTGAGGATGCAAACAGTGTTGGGATGCCTCTCTGTCTCTCTTTGTTATTTAAACACATTCTTGCCTAATAAAAAACTGATAGTACATAAGTGGTTAATGAGCTCCACCAACTAACAATTCGTTTGAAAAAATCCGAGTTTCGATTCCTAAGTAAAACAACTCTTAGTCATGTTTTACTTACCTGACCAAACTTTGAATTAACAATGTCCCTTTCCTTGGGAATCAATCCATTTAAAAAAACATATTTAATCTAATAATATATGAAAATGATACTCTAGTATATAAGGGAAGTGCTATATAACGCGAGAGAAATCTCGCGAAATCATCCCGAAGGTGAAACTTGTTTGGTGCCAAACAAAAAAAAAAAAAATTCCACCTGAGCATTGAAGCGGTTAGCAAAATAAGGAACTGCACACAATAAAGGGGTCATGGAATTATGCGAATTTATTTGTCGCTATAAACAGCATTCTCCAGTATATAATCGTGTATATATAGTTGTCTCAAAAAAAAAAAAAAACGCGTGTATATAGTTCCATTTTTATTGACATGAGTTTATATATAGTTCTAGCATGTACTAAAATATATGCTTAAATATGTTTTTAGCCACTCTAAATATTCCAACTTTCAGTTTGAGTTTAGATATGTTTTTAGCGAGATGGTGGTTTTTTGTTGATCCCGCGAAGCAAAGATCATTCGCTTAAATATACAACTTTCAGTTATAGACTCTTTAAATGTTTCCTTCCAATTTGTATCCCACTAAAGTTTTTATTTTCAGTTTTAGTCCCTATTTTTTTTTTTTACAAAAGTTTATGTTTCGCGTAATACCTTTTTCTATGAGATATCATTGATATAGGACCATAAAATATCATTACTTTAATAATTTATGTATTTAATTTTAATTTTTTTTTGAAGAAGCTAAATTGGCCCATCCAAATTGACATCGGAGATAATCGAACCTGACACTTCGAAGAGGAGCACACTCCCAGATCCCAAGTCAATACCACCAGGCCAACCCAAGTGGGTTTATTTAATTTTAAATTTAATCTTTAATTTGAAGTTATAGATAAACTAATAAAGATTAAAGTTTAAATAGAAAGAAATTTTTACAAAGACTACAAAAATTGACGTATTTAAAAGGACAAAAACATTTCTTTGAAACGTTTTAATGGGTGCTTAAAACCCCTCAAAAAAAAAAAAACCTAAAAAACGTTTTCAATCGGTCATTGTTAGAACCACTCTAGAAGTAGCTAAGCTATTTGTCCAATTTTGACGTGGCACTAAGAATTGTCCTTCACAAGTTGAATAAATGTCAAGCATTTAAAAGATTAGAGACAAAAACTGAGAATATAAAATGAGTAATGATATTTTGACATCCATTTGATGATAACTTTGTTGACAACCTTGTTTTTCTCACTTGTTATTGGTTAAAAACAATGAAGAGAGAAAAAGGAAGAGAGAGGATAACAACATCATGTGAATATGAGAGAGAAAGTTGTCCAAAAGTTGTTAAAAAGTGGTTGTCAAAATATCATTTCTCATCCACTCTCAATATATGAAAACATAATACTATCATAATCACTTAACTACCCATACCTAATTTTCTTCCAAACTTTTTCCTTTACAATTTTAGGGTTATTTTTGTCATATCCACTATCAAAACTCACTTTACTAGAACCCACTTTCTCACATTTCTTTATTTAATAATAGACTTTTCTCTCTCATCTTTCTTTATTTATAATAATAATCTTTTCTCTCTCATCTTTATTTATTTAATAATAAACTTTTCTCTCACCTTTATTTTTTAATAATAAACTTTTCTCTCTCAATTTCAATCTCAATCTCCTCTCTTATCTCTTTCAAAAAAAAAAAATATCTCCTCTCTTATCTTTTTCTTACCAACTTTTTCCATTTTTCATTTTCTCTCTTCATTTTCAACTTCATTTTGTCTACTAACTTTCAATTCAGTTTTACTAACAAGTTTTTTTTAGAGGAAACTAACAAGTGTTGTTGTTATAGCAAAATATGCTTTTTTATTTTACGATAACACTATTATATAATACGTTAATTATGTTTTTTTCACGGGACGCATATTAATATTTTCACACTCAAACATATTAGTAAATAAAATCTATGATTATTTTTCTTTATTAGCTTTTTTCATATCGTCAATACTAAAACAAGAACAATATTATAATATACTATGATTAATCATACTTCAATTTTTTCTGTTTTTTTTAAAATGTATCACTAAAAAACCCGTTGGAATGTACTATTGTAACACGAGACCCATTTTAGTAACTACAACGAGTGATCAGTTTTAATTAGTATTTTTTAATATCTCTAATTAAACACCGCGATTGCCTAAGTTTTATTAATATATTAATAAAATATATGTGGGTGTATGAACTATATATTAATAAAAATATATATGAGTATATGTTTGTTTTATGGGAATATATTAATATATTCTTATTTCTGAAATCTAATGGAAACTATATATTGATAAAATACAAATGAGTATATGAACTATATATTAACAAAAATATATCTCACTATATGTTTTTTTACGGGAATATGTTATTATATATTTATTTATGAAATGTGTTTTCATTTATTAGCTTTTTTAATATCGTCAATACTAAAACAAGAACAATATTATAATATACTATGATTAATCATACTTCAATTTTTTCCGTTGTTTTCTTTTTTTGAAAATGTATCACTAAAAAAATCATTGGAGTGTACAATTTTAACATGGGACCCATTTTAGTAACTACATCGAGTGATCGGTTTTAATTAGTATTGTTTTAATATCTCTATTTAAACACCGTGACTGCCTAAGTTTTATTAATATATTCAAAAAATATATGTGGGTGTATGAACTATATATTAATAAAAATATGTATGTGAGTATATGTTTGTTTTACGAGAATATATTAGTATATTCTTATTTCTGAAATCTAATGGGAACTATATATTTATAAATATTTATGAGTGTATGGACTATATATTAATAAAAATATATCACACTATATGTTTTTATACGGGAATATGTTAGTATATGCTTATTTGTTAAATGTATTTTCATTTTTTTTAAATATCGTCAATACTAAAACAAACAAAAAAATTATAATATACTATGATTAATCATACTTCAGTTTTTTCCGTTGTTTTTTTTTTTTTTTAAATATATCAATAAAAAACCCGTTGGAAAAAAGAAAATACATGCTTTAATCTTCGGCAGGTCAATATTGAGCTCTCTCGAAAGTAATTGCCTATCAAAACCCAAATATTGTTCAACCTTCTGCCTTCATTTTACTGAAAGCTGCTGCATCAAAGTTTTTTTACTCGATGTTATTCAACTTTGAGAAATCTGCAGCCAAAACAATCAGAAAGGCGCTCAGGCCTTTTGAAGGATCAATCTCGCCCTTTAGTTACAGAATCTCTAGTCTTCCTTTCGCACACATCCAGAGGTCTAGTTATGTGAATGTGTACATGAAATGGAAAAAGATTCATACTATGACTCGATTGAGCACATCCACCACTCTATTCAGCTCAAGCCCGTAATTGCCCTTAAAAACTGCATTGTTGAGGATCCCAATGGATGCATCCCCATCGCTTCGGTATCAAAGAGGGGATTACAGTTAGATGTGCCTATGAAGGTTGCACAATTTTTGAGGCAATATCCATCCATTTTTGAAGAGTTTACAGGTTCGAAGTATAATCATCCTTGGTTTAGGTTGACATCTGAAGCAGCTGAGATTGACAGGGATGAGAAAAGAGTATATGAAGAAAGTAGGGAGGAATTAAGATCCAGCAAAGAAAAGAAAACTCCTTTGCCTCAAGAAGTATTTTGGCTTTCCACAGAAAGTGCACAGAGCATTTGAACGGCATCCCCATATGTTTTACATGTCTATGAGGAATAAAACATGTACCGTCATTCTTAAGGAAGCCTATTGCAATGAATCGGCTATCGAGAATCATCCTCTATTGAGTGTGAGGAAGAGATACATCAAGCTGATGAAGGAATCAGAAGTGATTTTAAGAAACAGAAGGATGAACAGTCGATTTTCTAATATTAGTAAAAAACTCGATTTAGAGTCAAATGATCTGGATGAAGGGGAACATAAGATTGAAGGTTTTTCCTTGGAACAGGTTATCTGAAAATATGTAAAATTAGTAGCAAGAGAGAGTTAAGAATTAGTAGAAAGGCCTATCAGCTATTTTTGGTATGACATGGTAGCACATGGTATTCAGTGTATCTGGTATCCATGAAATGTCGTAAATGGTTTGTTAGTTTTAGAAACAATTGTGATTTACTAACTATGTTGAATTCTCTGGCATTGCACATTTATTGGTGTTTTGATATTTGATATTTATAACATCATATGTTTATTTCTTTTGACAGGTAAATTAACTTGCTTTCAAGCCTGCTTTTCAAAATAAAATGCAACCCTTCAAAAGTTGATTTCCTACTAACTAATCTAATATAGTTTGATGCAGGGCCACATTGTAAAAATATTCGAATGCCCTTCTGGTCTTCTGTACAACAGGAATGAAACTCAAAGCTTTGATGCTTTCCTTTTTTAGTTGATGGAATTTTACATTCTGTTGTGACAAATGTTGCTACATTGTAACAAATAATTATATAAATTATAATACTATAACCATTAAAGTAGGTTAGTGATGTAAAGTAGGGATGTTCGCGGTGCGGTTTGGTTCGGTTTTGAGCATAAAAGTCATCCAAACCGCGAGATAAAAAAACATGCGGTTTGGTTTGGTTCGGTTGATTTTTAAAAAGTCATCTAAACCAAACCAAACCAAACCAAAGCGGATTGGATTGGTTCGGTTTGTGCGGTTTATCACGAGATAAAAAAATATTACATTAACTATTATATTGCCAACTTTTTACAAAGAGTATTGCTATTTCACACGACATTTCAACGCACGACAATACACGACTCACGTGCTTAGTGTAAAAGTCACGCACACTCCTTTTTATTCTTAACGATTTTGTATAAAATAAAAAAAGCAACTCAAATCACTGCCACGTTTACAGCGCCAAATGCAATTTAACCGCCACTAATTGATTGATCTCACCACCAATTCTACAGACCTTTGTCGTCTCGTCGCCGTTATTGTCTGTTCTACCATCGCCGCTGTTGTATTCACCGCCACGGTTCTCGCCGCACAACTATAACTGCATATCGTCGCTGCATCTCCATCCTCAAACATCACTTTACTTTGATTCCCCTGTTTCAACATTCAATTCCACAAGTAAGTAAGAATAATTTGGTTTTTTATTGTTTTTATCTAGTTAGATATTTAGAAATCATGTTATATCCACTTGTTAATTTAGTTGATTAATTTAAGTTTGTGTTTTGTAAAATTTTCTGCATTAGTGGAAACGGGATCTACTTCTTCTGTCCAAGAGGAGGTTGATCACATAAATGAAAACAGTGATGAAAATTTGGAAGCAAATATTGTTCAAGCAGGTGAGGAACCTAGGATTGGGATGACATTTAGTTATGAAGAAGAAGTTACCAAATATTACAAGAGCTATGCTAGATGTATGGGTTTTGGAACTGTTAAAATCAATTCAAAAAATGCAAAGGATGGAAAAAAATACTTTACTCTAGGATGTACTCGTGCAAGAAGCTATGCGAGTAACTCAAAGAACCTTTTGAAACCAAATCCTACCATAAGAGCACAGTGTATGGCTAGAGTAAATATGTGTATGTCTTTAGATGGAAAAATTACAATTACAAAAGTTGCTCTTGAGCATAATCATGGATTAAGCCCAACAAAATCTAGATATTTTAGATGCAATAAGAATTTAGACCCTCATACAAAAAGGAGGTTAGATATTAATGATCAAGTTGGTATTAATGTAAGCAGAAATTTTCGATCTATGGTTGTTGAAGCAAATGGATATGATAATCTTACATTTGGAGAAAAAGATTGTAGAAATTACATTGACAAAGCAAGACGGCTTCGACTTGGGATAGGAGATGCTGAAGCTATTCAAAACTATTTTGTCAGAATGCAAAAGAAAAATAATCAATTTTATTATGTGATGGATGTGGATGACAAAAGTCATTTGCGAAATGTATTTTGGGTAGATGCGAGATGTAGGGTTGCTTATGAGTATTTTGGTGAAGTCATAACTTTTGATACCACTTATTTAACAAATAAATATGACATGCCTTTTGCCCCTTTTGTTGGAGTCAATCATCACGGTCAATCAGTTTTGTTAGGTTGTGCCCTATTGTCGAATGAGGATACAAAAACCTTTTCTTGGCTGTTCAAAACATGGTTAGAATGCATGCATGGACGGGCACCAAATGCCATAATTACTGACCAAGATAGAGCAATGAAGAAGGCAATTGAGACCGTCTTTCCGAAAGCTCGCCATCGATGGTGTTTGTGGCATTTAATGAAAAAGGTTCCGGAAAAGTTGGGTAGTTATTCTCATTATGAGTCTATCAAATTACTTTTGCATGATGCTGTGTATGATTCTTCGAGCATATCTGATTTCATGGAGAAGTGGAAAAAAATGATTGAATGTTATGAACTGCATGATAATGAATGGTTGAAAGGGCTATTTGATGAGAGAGATCGTTGGGTTCCTGTGTATGTTAGAGACACATTTTGGGCTGGAATGTCAACTACACAACGAAGTGAAAGTATGAATTCATTCTTTGATGGGTATGTGAGCTCAAAGACAACATTGAAGCAATTTGTTGAACAATATGACAATGCGTTGAAAGATAAAATTGAAAAGGAAAGCATGGCTGATTTTGTTTCATTTAATACAACAATTGCTTGTATTAGTCTTTTTGGCTTTGAGTCTCAATTCCAAAAAGCATTTACCAATGCAAAATTCAAAGAATTTCAAATTGAAATTGCTTCTATGATGTACTGTAATGCTTTCTTAGAGGGAATGGAGAATTTGAATTCAACATTTTGTGTTATAGAAAGTAAAAAGGTATATGGCAGATTTAAAGACACAAGGTTCAGGGTAATATTCAATGAGAAAGACTTTGAAATACAATGTGCTTGTTGCTTATTTGAGTTTAAAGGCATTTTATGCAGACATATCCTTTGTGTTCTTCAGCTCACAGGTAAAACTGAGTCAGTGCCGTCTTGTTATATTTTGTCAAGGTGGAGGAAGGATATTAAGCGGAGACACACTTATTAAATGTGGGTTTGATCATTTAGCTGGAAATGTTGAATTGCAACTAGTTGGTAAAGCACGTGATGCCTTTTACGAAGTTGTTTCTGTGGGGATACATACTGAAGATGATTTATTGAAAGTGATGAATCGGATCAACGAATTGAAAATTGAATTAAACTGTGAAGGAAGTTCTTCTGTCATTATATAAGAAGACAATTTAGTTCAAAATCAGATGGCTAAAATTCTTGATCCTGCAACAACTCGAAGTAAAGGACGTCCTCCCTCAAAAAGGAAAGCTTCTAAAGTTGATCAAATTGTGCAGAAGAAGGTTTTAAGAAAAAAGACTCAATAGAAACAAAAAGAGTCACATTTATCTTAGCCAAGAAGAGGTGACCTTGAAAATTTTCAAGTTTATTTTCTCTAGTTAAATGTAATAGCATGTATGTCTAATTTTATATTTTTGGTGGCAGGGTCTGTGTCTATCTAGACTTCAAGACACTGAAAAGGCTGAGTTTTCTACATCTCAAATCATTGATGGGATTGGCACACAACAGAGAATTCAAGCAGCTCCCTTCAATCCAAATCAAAAATATTTTGTTGAAGTAAATCAGGTCCAAATAAATTCAAGCACTCTTTACTTTTGTTTGAACATTTATATTCATATTATGGATGTATCTGATTCAATATAACTGTTTAACAGGTCCCATATTATTCTCAAAGCATAAATCATAATATTACATGTTCAGAACTTTTAGAGGTATTGGTTCCTTCTTTTCTTTCTGTTAGTGATCTAGTCAAGTTTTAATATAAATAAGCAATTCTTACATTTATGTGTTTTTTGTAGGCACAACACCATATGATTGATAAACCATCATAATGAGGACATGAATGAACCACTTCTTTGGGAGATGAGAGTTGAAGATGATTGTTGCAGACTTGCAGAAACTATTTAAATTTATATTTTGTTAAGTGATTAAGACACTACATTTTACATGTTAGGATGGCAATTGGAATCTACAGCTTGTACTGTTATTGAATGTAGTAGCAACAATTTAGCTTTATTTTATGTTAGAATTATAATATTTTGATTTGGATGATTTTTATGTTATTGGTGTTGAAACAATTTAGCTTCAGCCTCACTTTTGTTCTTTGCACATTTTGGAGGTTTATATTTATGTCTCTTTGAGTCGACATGTTGTTACTCTATGATGAGGCTCTTGATTGTGTTATCTGCTAGCTGCGTTATGTATTTGTTATACACTTTAGCAGTACAGAAACATGACAATTTGGAGATCATGACACCTTTTGCTAACCAAGTTGTTTAGCATGTACAAGAGCAATATGCCTTTTACATTATATGGAGTTTTTATACAAATATGCATTTACATCAATAGGCGTTTACAAAAGCAATACACAAACATGCCATATAGTCTTATGGCATACACCCTCTTGTAAAAAGCTGGCCAAATGCAGAATTTTAAACCTCTTCTACCCTTGACAGATTCTATATCTAGACACCCACCCCATGCTAAATTTTAATCCCCTTGTAGCCTTGAATACAGTTACACTAGCATTCAACTCCACATAAGAACCACGTCATCCACCAGCCTTGAATTCGCCTCTCTAAGTACCTGAGCAAAAGACACCACTTGGTAAATACCTATTTGGCACAAAATGAACAAACTTGTAACAATTGCCATTAGTTTCTAGACAAATAAACAATATGACTTTGCAAGGTTCTGATAGAATTCAAATTCAGAACACCTTACCTTAAGGACAAAAGCACGAGGCAGCAGGGTGAAGGTTACCTTACCTTAAATGGTTCATTGTCAGTTTGGAACTTAATCCCTGGAATGAAGTGAATCCAAAGAGGGAAACCACTGTTAAGAAGTTAAAGCCCTCAATTAGAAATGAACACCCCAGAAAAATAAGCTATTTCTATTTAAGTGCTTATAGCATATAAGTGCTTTCAACAATTGGCAATTCAGCAATACTCTTCAGCTTAAAATACACAATTTTTTTCTTTCCTTTTAACTACTAATTAAAGCTGCAAGCAATGCAAAATTTTCCATCACACATTAAACAATGCAATGTTGAAAGGCATAGAAATATGAAAGAAAATGGTAAGAATATGACAGAACAAATTAAGAAAAAAGAACCTGACCTTTAACTGGTTCATGTAAGTTCCAGAAACATAGTTTCGATGACATCAAGTCCTCCATCTATAGATTTCTGAATAAGGTTTGGCCACATCTATAACCAACAAAAAATTCAACACTGTTTAAAATCAAATACAATGCAAAAACTCAGAAAATACATAGAAAATCAAGGAGATAGAAACCGATGGAGTACTAGGAGGGTAGTGAATAGAACAAGAAATCGATACTCAAATTTTTGTATGCAGTAATTGCAATAGAATAAAAGTGGAATTTAAGCAAACCTTAAAATTTTCCCTTCATCGATTTCATTCTTGAATTGAGAAAGATGAGTTTGGATTGAGAAAAATTATAACCCTTTTCGTTGATTTCATCTGCTGCGATCATAAACACGATGTTTGGTGGATTTAAGTTTGGATTGGGAACGTTGAGTTTGGTGGTTGGAGAAAGAGAACACTGTTTTTTTCTGTTTTTTTTTTTGTTTTCTTAAAGTTAAAAAAGTCAAACAATAATTTTCTTATTTTGTTCTTTATAAAAATCAAACATTAATTGTTGCCATGTCATCACTCGTGTGATTTACACGACTGTTATGTCGTGCACACAGCATTTCCCTTTTACAAAATAAACATAGGACATTTTATTTTGCTGTTTACACGATAAAATATTCGGTAAAACTTATATCAAAATAAGTAAAATTAAAAAGAAACATAAGCATGAAACAAATTATTGGAAAGAAAAGGAAACAAATTCATCACTGGAAAATTGAATAAGATGGAAAGGAATTAGAATTTAATCTGATGGTGCAACAATGGAAAAATCAAATCAAAAGAGATTATTCTTGGACTATGTAATTGGGATATTACATGTTTAAGTAATATTCATTATTCTTGCGGTTTGGTTTGGTTTGGTTCGGTTGCTGAGATGCAAACCGCAAACCGAACCGAACCGTGCAGTTCATTGCAAAAGTCATCTGAATTCGTCCGAACCAAGTGCGGTTTTTTGTGGTTTCGGTTTGGATTGGTTTGGTTGGCGGTTTTTCTATTGGGTTGGTTCGGTTTTGAACACCCATAATGTAAAGGACCATCATGTCTTTTTCCATTCTAATAATAAAGAAAGCATGTTGCGAATTTGCATTTGAAGGTTTTTATTTGTTAACTACTCTTGGAATCCAACATCATCTACACTTTTTTTAACACTTGATAAACCGGACCGAACCAGAAAACCCCTTGTTCATCCGATTTATAGCTGGTTCCGGTGAATGAATAGAAAATTGAGCTTATCGCTAAAAAAATTGGGCTGGCTACTTTTTATTTGATCAAATAATAATAACAAATTTTAACCTTAGAAAAATATTTTGAACTCATCCGCAACAAAGGTATGTAAGAAAACATGCCTTTTCCAGTGTATATAAGAAAACATTAAAGCTACAAGTATTTTATGTGTCCTTTTGGGGACCCTATTGAAATGATAAAGAGAATATAAGCACGACACATTTGTAAAAATAACATGATCAAATCGAGAAACGGCCTCAATAAAATGCTTTATGTTCTCAATATTTTCCATCATAACTCCTTTGAATTTTGAATCACCAGAATTCACTTCACCAAGCTTGCTAATGTCCTTTTGATTATCAACACAGTATTGCATTTGTTCCTTTGATTTAGGTCTGTGTATCATGAAGTCAAGGAATTTGAGCTTTGTCACAATTTGAAAACTGCTAGTATCCATTTCTCTTGATACAAAGCTTATTACACTACACAGTTTATTGAACAATTGCATATATAGCCATAAAGTAGATTAGAAAATCCCTTTAATGAGGGTGCAAAAATTTCTATGCAGAAAAAAGTTGAGCACAAAATGGTTGAATACAACAAAAACATTATCCTTGATTAATTATTAGAGGACTCTAGTTTATCAAACTAAGCATGAATGTTTAAAAAAGCAACATAGGACTCTAGTTTATCAAGTAAAATTAATCCAAGAATGATAATATTTGTGATCTGTTTTCAACTATAATGTATTTTGGAGAAAAATTAATAGAGGAATGAAGCAAACCTAGAAAATATTCCTTCAAAGTTCAATATTCATGTATGCTATTCTGAGGTGAAACTTTAAGTGACTGTGGTTAGTTCCTGCGTGTGCATGACAAGGGGGAAAAACCACTCACATTCCCTTTTTCTCATTATTTTGTTCAAAAAGAGTTACAAAATCCCAGCTCAACTTCATCCAATCATGGATGAATACATTCTTGCTCGAAAAGGAATACATCTTGTACCTTCGACATGTGACATATTCATTAATTGAAACATTGGTCAACATTTATAAAAAATGTAACATAATATTATGTTATAGAAGTACAACATTAAAATGTAGATAGATAGATAGAAATTAAAACTTGCAATCTGTAAAGAAAATAAGATCAGAAACAAGGAATGTCAACATCTTCATTTTCAATTGTAGGGTACCTTTCTAAACTTGGACACTTGGAGATATCCAGATTTAGTGGTGAAGATCCACGGCGTATACTGCCTTTGCACACAATCTTCAATTGCGGTAAATTGTACAACTCCAATGTGGTCAACTAGGGAAGTGTAATGCTTGAACTGTCATCATTGTTGCTCATTGCAAATATCTCTTTCATTGAATTACAATACTTTACAGACATCGTCTCTAGATTTTGAAGTTGTTGAACTAACCTTGGTGTAAGCAATTTCTCTATCAAATGGCAATCACAAATATGAAACGTTTTTAGATAAGAGAATATACCACTTGTTAAAGATTGTCTAACATCAACAACATCTTTACAGACGACAATTAAACTTTCCAAACTTCTAAGTTCCAAATCTTCAAGGTTGTGAATCTTGCTGCAAAAGGAACAAGAACCGGATAAACAAAACAAGCTCTCAAGTTGTTGGCAATCATATGTTCCAATTTTCCTCAAAGAAGAAGAAGTGTTGTATGACAGAGCATCACATAAGCAAACCCAATTACTATTTTTCTCTATACAGAGATATGTAAGGTCTTTAGGCAGTATGTGGGAGAAATGATCACAATCTCTAAATAGTATAGTCTTAGTTTCAGGATCACTAGGATCAAATCTTTTCAAATTAATATAATTCCACCAAACACCTTTTGATTCACCATACACATTTCCTAATCTGAAATGATATGTTTTGAGGTCAAAACTCATGTCAAGATTTTTCTGCATGTATTGGTTGTAATGTTTGCAGTCAAAGGCGACTCCTAAACATTCCAACATATTCATCCTTTGAATATCTTCTACCGTAATCATTGCACGAGTATCTTGGAGATCCAGGTATTGCATTTCATTCAAATTCAAAGATCCTAATTCCAAATTGAAGCTCTTATTGTGGGGTAGATCAAGCCATTTCAAATGTAGTTTATCCAAACCTTGTGGTGCTTCTTTAATGGAACAGTCTGAAATGACCAATCTTGACAATGACCATAGTTCTCCCAATGGGGGCACATGTTTAAGCGAATGACATCTTGTTAATAATAAAGAAACAAGAGATCTCAACTTAGTGATAGAGTTTGGCAAAGATTCTAGTTTTTTATTATTGGATAGATCGAGTATTGTTAGATTATCCATATATTCGAAAAAACTCTCTGGAACATGACTAATAGACAATTGATTTATAACCAAGATGGACAACCTCTGACAATAAGGTGCAATGCTCTCTGGAATTTCTTCTATATCACAACTCCACAAATGAACCAACTCTAAATCATCTGCCCATTCCTGTGTGATGGCTCTCTTGGTCAATTCGTTACTGAATTTCACCATAGCATTCCTCTTACTCTCTTTCATAATATAACATGCCATGTCTATCACCAAGCGATAATTGTATACAGATGAATAATGTGAACTACTCATCAAACTATGGGCTTTGAGCTTATCAAATATGGTATTCCCTTCATCAAATATTTCTTCCAAACACTTATTCCCATTTATCAGTTTATTGTCAACAAGCTTCATGATCAACTCATCTTTGTCAAACTCATCATCATCAGATAACAGTGCACAAAACAAAAAACAGTTTTGCAATTTTTTCCCATCAAATTATCATAGCTACGTCTTAATACCTTGAAGACTTCTTCTACTACCTCTTGTCCCATTTCCAATTTGTTAAGTTTATTCAATGAATGTTTCCATTGATGAATGTCATCAATCCCTTTCATGGTTCTAGCGATTACACTGATTCCAAGTGGTAAACCCTCACATCGGCTACAATATGTCTTGCAATATTTTCTATTTCAGGCGAGAGTGTAGCAGGAGTTCCTTTGTGTCCAAGTTTGACCTTAAATAACTCCCAATCTTCATCGACGCCATCAAGAGGTTTCATATTTATCATATGATTTGGCATACAATCCATCTGTTGACACACAAGTTTCAAACGAGTTGTCAGAATTACTTTAATACCATTCACTTTTGTATGAATTCCCACCTTTTCCAAATTAATGTATTTCCAAACATCATCCAAAATAATAACTGATTTTCGCTTTTCCTGCAGTGCCGATGACAAGTTATCTGCTCTAATTTTCTCATTGTCTTCATCAAGCTTCACGCCAATTCTTTTTGCGATATCGTGTTGCAATTTTGAGATTTTGAAATTGGGGGAAACACTGACCCAAAACACATCTATGAGAGGTGTTTTCCTTTTTACTTCATTTTCCACAAGACTTGGAAGTAAAGTTTTTCCCACTCCTCCCATTCCATATATGCCAATAACAAAAGCTTGGTCATCCTCTAGATGTTTAAACACTTTCTTGATATTAAAGTCTAATGCTTTCCCAACAAATTCTGTCGACAAAGTGAGAGGTTTTTCTTCCTTGTGTCGTTTCATATCTTTGAACAATTTATATATGTCACGAGAATCATTTAAGTTATTCACATCATCCACTCTTTCTTTAATTTCTAGTAACTCTTCTAGCCATATATCTTGTTGTTGCTTGCGCTTTTTTCCGTGAGACTCCAACCATTGAAGTTGTTTCGTAATATCATTTTCCTCACATTTTAGATCAAAAACCAATTGTTTTAAGTGATTAACCTCATTTCCAAAAACACTTCTATTACAACCGCTCCTGTTCACACCTGTTCCATTGTTTTTGTGATGTTAAGTTATTTAACAATAATCAAAGGGTTATAAGTTAATCTTGTATTGTATGTGCAAAGAAATCTGTTTTACTTTTTTGATAATTTTATCATCTCAAAGTTGATTATTTCAATAATTAAATCGTGACAATTTAGTAAAACAAGTAACAAGAGATAAATTATAATCAATTAACACATCTAATATGGAAAGGAGTACTGGTAAAAACCGCTTTTCATTTACCTTGAACCTGTATTGAATGAATTGATCTATTCACAGCTTCTGGTGGATTATTTGAAGTGGATGCCATATTGTTGTGAACTCCTTCATTACTAGCAACAGGATGATTGGAGCATCGCCTAATGTCTTCTCCTACTTTGCTACTCCGGTGCGCTTCAATGCCACCCAGCCCCAGGTCTGCTTCAATTCTCGAAGCACCTTCACTGAACTTAAGATTACAATGCTTGCATATCCATTCACGACAATTAAAATAGAATCCAGCAGTGGTTGTGTTTCTCCCCACCCATGATCAAAACTTTTCCTAAACACAGATTGAAGGCGAAATTCAAATAACTACATAACCATATATATAGTCGGCTACAAGATTTTGATACTGGCATTTTAAATTAAAATGAATGTTCGTACAAAATATGATAAAATAAACACACTAAACGCAATAGAAATGCGAATGTCTGTCTTTTAGCAAGTTATTATCTATTATATCAATAGCAGGTTTTGGTATGAATCTGTATGATTCAGAAGCTTTAGCAGCAGTAGAAACAGTTGGATTTAGAGAGTACAATCTAACTATCTCTATTGTACTACATGATGCACATAGTAGCAACATAAATCTACAAGCCTTCGGAACAAACTAATAATAGATCATTTAATATGTTGCACGCAACAGGAATAGAATATCAATCACTATGAAGCACATAAATAAACAAGCACAAACATGACATAGACACCTATCAAGCACAAACTCTCACACGGACACCGCTAATTTAAAAAAATAAGTAAATCATCAAATTGGTCCTATCTTTGCGAGACACTCTCAAATTAGTCTATGACGTTGTTAATATTTTAAAGTAATATCTGTTTTTGTTAAAAGTTTCTCAATTAGGTCTTTGTCTTTATGTTTTTGTCGCATTGTAAAACAAAATACGACAATTTTTTCACCTCATTCATCCATTTAGTATACCGAAAAGTTAAAAATGATATTATCGATTTAATGTCTTCAACCCCTACCCTTCCGTTGATTGTCACTAGTTCCACACATGTTTAAGCCTCATAGAATATATGAGAAGTGTATAAAGAGTGTAAAAGTGTGTCAAAGCAACCAACAATAAAATAAAATTGGGGCACGTACATGGGTCAGATACCGCCGAGACAACTTCATGCTAGAGGTGTCTGTGCTTGAGATAGAACAAACACTCACACATGACATTGATAAAATTTTGAAAAAAAATGTTATAAATCAATGATCATCTCACATCTACATAAAAAAATGAGCTTCACGTAAATGAGGCAAATGATAGTTAAATTAATCATTTTACTAGATTTTATCCCACACCCTAAATTGACATTAACTGCTATTGTAGAGTATATAGATGATCATAAACCAAATTTCATTACAAAAGATAATAGAAGAGAATGTACCATTAAGGTATTGCTGAACAGCAGTAGCAAACTCTTGTTATTATAATCATCTCTATCTCTATCTCTGTGTTTATTTTTTAAGGAATCTCTATGTCTCTTCTTAAGTGATGAAGTGTGATGCATTTGGATAGATGATTTGTTTAATTTAACGGAAATTGGCTATTATAACAATCACTTGACCATGATTTCCGTCAAAGACGGAAGGAAGATTTTCTTAGTCTCTTAAAAACAGAACACGTAGAGAGAGAGAGAGAGGTGTTTAGTTGGATATTTACTTTATATACGTTGTTTTTGAATTTTCAAACTGTTGTATTTGGATTTCCAAATTCTATTATCTATCAAAGTTGTTACTAGGTTGAGCCACGACAAAGTCGCTCTTCTAAGACGTTTCGTGGCACTGCCCAAAATTGTGCAAGGCAGACTATCAACCACGCCGCCTCCTAGATAAAACAAGTCCAGCTACAAATGTGCGGTTAACTACTGCACTGTAGAAAACCGTTCGAGATTTACACCTTCAAATATGGTACTAAGACCACTCTTTAATACTGAAACCACTTTAATATGATATTGTTACCACTTTGTTGAGACCACTCAAATATGATGTTACCACTATTCTAACTTTAGTTTCTCCAAATGTATCAATATGACACTACTACCACTCAAATATGGTGATACCACCATTTCCACTTTTTAATTTCTCCTCAATTAAAATATTGAAAGAATATTTATATACCGTTAAGACCATTCTTAATTCCGACGGGACATTATTATTCCAAAAAGGGACCTTAATAGTACTCTTTATTCTGAAAGGACTTATATTATCGAAGGGACTATGTTTTTAAGATCATTCTTAATTCCGAAAGGACATTAAACCGAAAAGGGATTATGGTTTTAAGAACAATCTTAATTCCGAAGGGACAGAAAAAAGGAGATGAAGAGAAGAAAGAATCGTCAACACAAGTCAAGAAAGGGAGAAGAGAGAAAGAGTTCCCGACAACTCAATGAAACTCTTTGGTGTGTTTTTTTGAACTGAGTGGAGTCCTCTATTTTTAGCAAAAATTGTGACAACGATTACTCTAATGGAAAAGATTAAAATGGAGTTTATCCATTAATCAGTTTAACAACACTTGTGGATAAGATAAAAAAAAAACAAATCCACAAAAGTGGAGGAAACAAACTATTGAATTTGAATGAAGGAAATATAAGAAATTTAATTAAATTCTTATTCTTATCGCAACCACCATATTCTCGAATAAAAATAATAATTACTATTATTTTTATCATTATCAAGTATTTAAAATTAAATACCGCAATTTAAACACTACTAATGTGTCCCCGTGAGCTTAGCTCAGTTGGTAAGGACAATGCATAATATAATATATGCAAGGTCTGGGGTTCGATCGAATCATAGACATTTTATGTGGGATTCCACATTCTATTTTTTCAATTCACACAACATTAGATCAAAATGTGTGAGTTCTATTTTATGTGTGGGATTCCACATTCTATTTTTTCAATTCACAGAATATTAGATCAAAATATAATTACTTGGTGTTTAATCTTCCAATTTATTTTCCAACATCACACTAATGTTCCAACAATATCTTTACTGCTTTGTTTTATTTTCTTGTTAATCCAGGGCCACATTGTAAAAATAAGAATTTGCTTTTTATTTTGCCAAAATTAAAGTTTAAGAATTGATTTTGTAAAATTAACTTTCATTAATTGCTTGGTTGATATTTATCATTCACCGCAGCCACTTTGATTCCATATTCTAATTTCAGGACTAAATCAAGAGACTGAAAAGAGTGGAATATGAGGTCTCAATATTCAAGTATGCAAAATTGAGGTCAAATTTCAAGTGATTATGGATTATTCAATGTGCATCACAAGAGTAAAAAAGCTCACACATGCATTTTTAGCTCTTCAATAATTTTGATGATAATTTGTTGCAGAAATGGAGTTAGAACCAATATTTTAGCATTTCAATAATTTTGATGATAATTCACACATTTGAAATTATTTCAAGCGTGCTAACATATGAAGATCAACATCAAAGAAGTATTCATCTGGCATCAATAGCTTATCTACTTGTGGTGAAAGCAAATTAAAGATGAAAACCAACATCAAATATTATACAAATATGATACATTTTGTTCAAGTTCAACATCAAACATGTAAATAAACATTACAACTTCTACATTTTAACAACAAAATTTATAGTAAGGAATCTCAACATTTTCGATTATTATTGTTGAGTACATATCTAAATTTTGACAACCATATATGTTCAATGTTGGTAAAGATTCACATGATATACTCCCTTTGCAGAAAATCTTCAATTGTGGTAAATCTCCCAACTCCAAATTGGTCAACTTAGGAAGTGCCATGGATGTACTCCCTTTGCACACAATCTTCAGTTGTGGTAAATCTCCCAACTCTAAACTGGTCAACTTGGGAAATGCAATGCTTAAACTATCATCGTCATCGGTGTTGCTTGCAACAAGTATCTCTTTCATTAAGCCACGATACCTTATGATTATTGTCTCCAGATTTTGAAGTTGTTGAACTAACCTTGGTGTAAACAAATTTTCTAATAAATTACAATTATAAACAGAAAGTTCTTTGAGACAAGAGAATATGCCACTTGGTGACAAAGATTGTATAACATCAACAACATCATTACAGACAACGGTTAAACTTTCCAAACTTTCAAGTTCCAAAACTTCAAGGTTGAGAATCTTGGTGCAAAAGGAACAAGAATGGGATAAGCAAAACACATACTTCAATTGTCTGCTTGTGGAAATGTTGAGCTTCTTCAATGAAGAAGAATCGTTATATGACAAAGTATCACACAAGCAACCCCAATGAATATTTTGACATATATATAGACAGGGGCGAATCCATTTGATAGGATGGGGTAGCTTTGGCTACCCCAAATTTTTTATTTGTATTGAATCACTAGGTATATTAATATAGCAAGCTACCCTAATAATATATTTTTAGCTACCTCAAATAAATTCATTTACAAAAAATTAGCATAAATTAAAAGGCTAAAAAAATATTACTTGATTAATAAACTTAATTTTCTTATTTTGTCATTTCGGTCTCTACAACAACAATAGAGAAAACATTTTTAGCAATAAAAATTATCAATAGTCAAACATAATAGGAGATAGTTTAATGCAAATAGCTTATTTGTCTACGTTGAAAAATAAATTGTTAGTCTATTTATCAAATATTCAATTATGAATATATTTGACTTCTCGAAGCCTAATTTTATAGAGATTAATCATATAATTAACCTTTAAATTTAAGATATAATATTTTAAAATATATAATTTTTCTTTACCTAAAAAAATTATTTGTATTTGGCCCCCTCATAAAAATTTCTCTAGCTTCGCCGCTGTATATAGATCTATAATGTCTTTAGGCAGTATATGGGAAAAATGAGATAACTCTCACAATATCCAAAATGTATAGTCTTAGTTTCAGGATCACATGGAACAATACTTTTCAAATTATAATAATCCCACCAATCACCTTCTTCATCACACACTTTTCCTAAAATGAGATGATATTTCTTAAGCACAAAACTTATGTCGAGTACTTTTTGGGAGTAGTGATTGACAAATAATGCACCTCCAAAATATTCCAACTTATTCATCCCTTGAACATCTTCGACGGTAATCACGACACCAGGACATCGGAGATCGAGGTATTGCATTTTGCTCAAATTAGATAGAACAGACCCTGATTTCATAGTCAAATTATTGTTTCTTGATAGATCAAGCCATTTCAAGTTGATTAGTTTTTCCAAGCCTTGTGGTACTTCCTCAATGGAACAAAATGTAATGACCAATCTTGACAATGCTTGTAACTCTCCCAATGGGGGCAAATTTTTTAGGCTTTGTTTGCGAGTTTGGAGGGAAAGGGAGGGGAAGGCTTGGGAAAAAAGAAATGAACAAGTAGAAGAAACAGAGGAAAATGGGAAGGAGGGCTTTGGGGGGTTAACTTTTCTTCATAATACAAAACCCTCATCATTTGGAGGAACTAAAAAATTGTACTGGAGGAGGGTTTTGCGAGATTTTGGAGGGTTAATAAGAATTCTTCAAATTTAATCTATGTTGTTAATAGGCTTAATTACTATTTTGGTCCCTTAAGTTATTTGTTGGTTACATTTTGGTCCCATAAGTTATTAATGTTACAATTTGGTCCCTTAAGTTATTTGTTGGTTACATTTTGGTCCCATAAGTTATTAACGTTACAATTTGGTCCCTTAACTTAATTTTTGGTTTCGTTTTGGTCCCTTAACTTATTTTTTGATTTCGTTTTTGTACCTTAACTCTAATAACATAAAGGACCAGAGTGGTTGACGGAGGAAGAGTTAAGGTACCAAAACGAAACCAAAAAATAAGTTAAGGGACCAAATTGTAACGTTAATAACTTATGAGACCAAGATGTAACCAACAAATAACTTAAGGGACCAAATTGTAACGTTAATAACTTATGGGACCAAAATGTAACCAACAAATAACTTAAGGGACCAAATCATTAATTAAGCCTAATATTTTTAAAATTATAAATAAAGTAATCATATGCATTAATTTATTATTCTCTAAAAAACTACTCTTTTAAAAAATTTGAAAAATTTCTCTATTTTTCCTCATATTTTGCACCCCTCAAAGCCTTTCATTTCCTTCCCCTCCAAACTCCCAAACAAAGCCTTAGTGTATTACATCCTGTTAGTACCAAAGAAGTAAGAAACCTCAACCTAGTCGTAGAATTTGGCAAAGATTCAAGTCTTCTATTACAGGATAGATCTAGTATTGATATAATATTCATATACTTGAAAAAACTCTCTGGAACATGTCTAATAGACGATTCATCTATGATCATGGTGGACAACATCGGACAATATGGTGACATGTCTTCTGAGATTTCTTCTATATCACAATCATACATATAACATATGAACCAACTCTAAATCAATTTTCAATTCTTGCATGAGTGATACCTTTGTCAATATGCTATTTAATTTCACCATAACATTCCTCCCACTCTCTTTCAGGATATAACATGCCATATCTATCATCAAGCGATGTGTAGATAACACACTTCCTCCAAACATGTCACTTATCAAAGAATGAGATTCGAGTTTATCCAATATGGTATTCCCTTCATTGAATATTTCCTCCAAACACCTATTTTCATTAATCACTCCATTGTCAACAATCTTCAAGACCAACTCTTTTTTATTGCGTATTGAAGGGCTAGATAATAGTGCACAATACAAAAAGAAGTTTTGCAAGTTTTTATCAATCAAATTATCATAGCTGCGTTTTAATACCTTGAAGACTTGTCCCATCTCATGATCTCCCGTTTCCAACTGCTCAAGTTTATTCCATTCATTTTTCCACCGATGAATATCATCATTCCCTTTCATGGTTCTAGACATTAAATTGATTCCAAGCGGTAGACCCTCACATCTCTGTACAATACTTCTCACATTCTTGTCTACTTCATATGGAAGTGGTGCATCATGTCCGAGTTTTAGCATAAACAACTCCCAATCTTCATGGTAGAGAGGTATCATTTGTATCATATGGTCTGGCATACAACCCATCTCGTGACACACATGTTTCAAACGAGTTGTTAGAATCACTTTAATTCCATTCACATTTAGAGGAATTCCCACCTTTTGCAAATCAATGTATTTCCAAACATCGTCTAGAATAAGAATTGAATTCCCTTTGCCTCCAACGCCAAAGACAAAGTTTTTGCCCTAACTCTCTCATCTTGTTTTTCTTCTTCTTCAAGTTTCACACCTATTCTTTTTGTGATATCAAATTGAAGTTTTGATAAGCTGAAATTGGAGGAGACATTGATAAAAAACACTTTGTCAAAAGTTCCTTTCCTTTTTATTTCATTCTCCACAAGAGTTGCAAGTAAAGTTTTTCCCACTCCTCCCATTCCATGTATGCCAATAACAAATACCTTGTCTTCCTCTAGAAGTTTCAACACTTGGTCCATATTTGTGTATAATGTTTCTCCAACAAATTCAGTCGACAAAATGAGAGGCTTTTCTTTCTTGTGTCGTTTCATATCTTTGATCAATTTATTTATCTCAATGTCATTTAAATTATTCATATCATCCACCCATTCTTTCAATTCTTGCATTTCCTCCAGCCATTCATCAACTTTTGGTTTGCGCTTTATGCCCCTAGACTCCAACAGTTGCAATTGTTTTGTAACATCATTTTCCTCACATTCTAGATCAAGAACCAGTTGTTTAAGTGATCAATATCACTTTTAAAAACTCTTTGATTACAATTTCCCATCTTAACACCTGTTCCATTGTTTTGGTAATGTTACATAAACACTTATATCTAATGTTCTCAATTGAAATAAATTTTTAATACATAACATACAATTAAATGATCAGTGTTCCGATTGGTAATGTTATATAAACCCATTAATACATAACTGGGAGGGGATGTGAGGATGTTAGCAAGATTTCTTGGAGGAGGGGCACATTTGTTTTTTGGGAGGTAAGAGATCTGTTTGGTGGCAGAATATTATTAGGATAAGGGAGGAAGTTGGTGCGGGAGTTGGGAGTTGGTTGACGGATAATATTAAACGAATGGTGGGGAGTGGGGGAGCAACATTGTTTTGGAGGGATTGGTGGGTGGGAGAGAGTCGCTTGTGTGATAGAGATAATCGATTATTTGACTTAGCTAAAAACAATTTGATGTCAGTGGCAAATATGTTTGTTTTGGGGTGTGGTGAAGGTGGTGAGGCATGGAAGTGGCGTAGGTGTCTGTTCCCTAGGGAGGAGGAGCAAGTGATAAAGCTTAGTTCTTTGGTATCTAACTTTGTTTTGAAGGAAAATATAGTTGATAATGGGTTTGGCTGCTGAACTCGGATAAAACCTATTCGGTTAGCAGTGCTTTAACGATGCTTGGTTAAAAGTGATTCCACTTAAAGTTAACTCGTTTGTGTGGCAGCTGCTTTTGAATCGCATTCCGACTAAGGATAATCTATTGCAAAGAACTGTTGCACCTTTTGATGTTTATTATTGTATAGGAGGATGTGGAGTGGTTGAGGACATAAATCACTTATTTGTCCAATGTGATGTTTTTGGTAGACTATGGAATTTGGTGGCCACATGGTTGGGATACAATTTTGTGGGACACAACTTTTTGCAGGAACAAAGGGATTAGTTTTGTGCTTTAGACAGGTTCTCTAAAAGAGATTGTCTTATGATGTCTGTTTTATGGGCTTTGGTCTATTTGGAAAGAACGTAATGGTCGAATTTTCCAACAAAAGATGGAGTCAATGCAAACTTTACTTCAGAGAATTAAGCTTCAAATATATTGGTGCTTGAAATCAAAACATGTTACCTTTGATTTTGATTATCAGCTTTGGAGGTTTAATCCTCGTCTTTGTTTGATGTTTGTAATTTAGCTTTTGCTTGACGCTTGGTGATTTTATTGTCTGACTGATTGTATCTTTGGACAATCTCTCAGACACACCTTGTGCTGGATAGATTATGGTTTCTTATTAATTCCATTTTGGCTTGCTAAAAATAATAATGATGTTTCATAGTATTAGTAAAAATGCTTCAAATTTACCTTGATGACCTTCAAATGGATTACTTGAAGTGGATGTTGTATGGCTGTGAGCTCCTCCATATGGGCATGGTTCAATGCCTTCTCCTTTTAAGTGATCTAGGTGTGCTTTAATTCTTGAAGTACCTCCACTAAAGCTACCATTACAAAGTTTGCACTTCCATCTACCATTTTCTTCTTTTATAACTTGGTCCCAATAGTAATCATCCATTATATTTCCTACACATATAGAAAGCTTAATTCTTATATCTGTATATAAGTATATGCCAATTCTTATTGTTCCTTTCTAAAAGCTGCATCATAAAAAAAAAAAAAATTACCACAATAGTAAAGTCCCTTCACTCATGCAGTCAAGCAGTATCGACCGTTCGATCATGATCGAACGACCCATAAAAACAGATTTAATTTTTCATTTATAACTTCAAATATACCAAAATTAAAAAATAACCGTCCGATCTTGATCAGACTATCAATAATACCTACATATTTAAATCCATCAAATAATTATGTTGATGATGTCACTTTAATGGAAAAATCATGAACATAAGTCCTCATTTACTGGATTCAAACATATAATTCACCCAACAACTTAATGAGAAATGAACAAATTAGTTTGGGGGTACGTATCTGAGTGGATTACAAAGCTAAAAATGTCTAATTCACCCGAAGGAGACGGGTTAAGGAAAATAATTAATTTAAGTTTCATTAACCATATAGTTTAATTATTTTGTAGTCATAATTAATTAAGTCCACGATCGGTGTGCAATGATTATCATGATGGAACTAACAACAAATAAGTGAATTCCTTCAAAAAAAAAAAAACAAATAAGTGAATAAAAATGAAATATTTTAGTAAGAAAATCTCAGTTAGTGGCTATAGTAGCTATCACTGACATTATTTTACAAGGATTTGAGTTCAAATTAAGAATTACACACTATTTCACGGTTTAAGTTTGTGAGTCAAATTACTTTGCTACCTGACTAAAAAAAGAAGAAAAGAGTAAGGATTAGTAGATAGGTTTAAATATGTAATCATCATAAACCAAAACTTCGACTTAAAAGAGAAAGGAAGAAAGAATATACATACCAAAAAGCCCTTCCAAAATCTTGCTGTCTCTAAATTCCTTTCTTCTTTAATTTAGAGGTTTATGATATAAGAAACACTTACACATATAAAATGAGAATTGAAGTTATATGCTCTCAACCCCTGAATTGTTAGATTTAATTTAAAGGGATTGAGTAGTTCTATTGGAGAAAGAGACTGAAGAAATGCAAGATACAAGCTTACAACAAGAGCATGCAGACATTACTTAGCGCGCAAGTTTCCTTTAGTTTTGTAATTACATTTCACATTTAGCTTGCATTTACATTTCATGTAGTTAGTTAGAAGTAATAGTGATGATGTGTCACTTTATGCTTCTATATAAACAATGATTGTAACTGTTTTCATTATCATGAAATAATAGAATCATTTTACTCAAATTCTCTTTGCTTCTTCTTCAAGCTTCATCCATGGCGGATTCCATGGTTTCTTTGTTCTTAGATGGTATCAGAGCAAGATTTTCGTGCTCTGCTTCCGGACATTGAAGATTGAACGATTGACAAGTTCATCTTCTTCGTTTACTCTATTTTTCTACTCTCTTCTCACCGTTTCGCTTTGGTTTGCGTTTCTGGTTCTTCTATCGTTCTTTCTTAAACTTTTCCTAGTTTTTCCTCTGAATCTTTGATCGTATCCTTCACTATGGTGCGAAACAACAATAACAATCAGGATCAAAGTCTTGATCCATATTATGTTCATTCTTCAGATAACTCTACAACAGTTACGGTTACACCTCAATTGACCGGTGAAAACTATCACTCGTGGTCCATGAAAATGCGAAGAGCACTTGCAATGAAGAACAAATACAAGTTTGTTGATGGATCTATACCAGTACCAGAAGAGGATGATTTGAACTACGCAGGTTGGGAAAGATGCAACAATCTGGTACATACTTGGATAATCAATTCTATCTCACCTTCTATTGCACAAAGTGTGGTCTTCATAGAAAATGCAATTGATATGTGGAATGACTTAAAAGATAGATTCATGAGAGGAGATAGAATTAGAGTGGCTCAATTGCAAGAAGAAATTGCAAATCTGAAGCAAGGTAGTAAGAAAGTTACTGAATTTTTTACTGAATTGAGAGGATTATGGGAAGAGTTGGATCAATACAGGCCTATGCCTCAATGTACTTGTCTAATTGCTTGTACTTGTTTAGCTATGAGGAATAACAAAGCCTTTAGAGCAGAAGACAGAATCATCAAGTTTCTGATGGGATTGAGTGAAGATTATCAAGGAGTCACATCACAAGTTCTGTTGATGGATCCTTTGCCTCAGATAAACAAAGTCTTTTCAATGGTACTGCAGCAAGAAAGGAAGATGCAGTATAATGTGATATCATCACCAGTTGCTACTTTGGATGATACAGCTTTTGGATTGATTAATGCAATGGATGGTTAGAGACAATTTGGAAGAGGAAGAGGAAATGGATTTTCTCAAGGTAGAGGAAGAGGAAGTGTTAGAGTGTGCAGTTTCTGTAATAGAACCAATCACACTATTGAAACTTGCTATAAGAAGCATGGTTACCCTCCTAATTGGGGCAGAGGAGGAGGAAATTCATTTGCTAATGCTAACTTTGTGGATTGTGAGGATATTGAATCTAAGGGAAGCACTTCTGCTAGGAAAAATGAAGAAGGTGGAATGATGCTGACTAAGGATCAATATCAGAGTTTAATTGCTCTTCTTGAAAAGAGTAATGTTGAAGCTAAAGGTTCAACAAATATGATGAAGACCAATAGCTCTAATGTGAATATTGGAGGTAAACTCTTTATCAATAATGCTGTTTGCAAAATTGATGACAATAGTTGGATAGTTGACACTGGTGCAACACATCATACATGTCACAATTTGAATTGGTTCATAGATTATAGGACAATTACACCAATTAGTGTAACTTTACCAAACAAAACTGTTGTAGAGGCTTGTCATAGAGGAAATGTAAGGTTATCTGATACCTTACACATACATGATGTGCTGTATTTACCAGATTTTGCTGTGAATCTGATATCTGTCTCAAAACTATGCAAAGAACAAGATTGCATTGTGAATTTTGAGACTAATCAATGTGTTATACAGGAAAAGAAGGCTATGAGGAAGATTGGTTTGGCTGAAGAGATTGATGGACTCTGTTACTTGAAGGTTGAGAAGAAAACACAAAAACAAGCCAAAGTTTGAAGTGTTTCTGTTTCTAATAAGAAGTCTGATAGCATAGTGCCTCCTGGAATTTTGTGGCACCTTAGACTTGGGCATCTATCTCATGATAGAATGCAATGTATGAATAAAATGTATAGCTACATTTCTGTAAGTGGTCATGTAGCCTGTGACATATGTCAAATGGCCAGGCAGAGAAAACTGTCTTTTCCCATTAGTAAGAATAATGCACATGCAATGTTTGATTTAGTGCATGCATACATTTGGGGCCCTTTTTCTACTGAATCTATTCATGGTTTCAAGTATTTCTTAACCATTTTGGATGATTATAGTAGACATGTTTGGGTTGTAATGATGAAAAACAAATCAGAGGCCTCATAAAAGATCAGAAGTTTTGTCTATATGGTAGAAAATCAGTTTGAAAAGAAAGTAAAAACTGTCAGAAGTGACAATGGACCTGAGTTCTTTATGAAAGATTTTTATGCTAAAAAGGGTATACTTCATCAAAGGAGTTGTGTGTATGCACCACAACAAAATGGGAGAGTAGAGAGAAGACATCAACACATATTAAACATTAGTAGAGCTTTAATGTTTCAGTCAAAGTTACCTAAAAGGTTCTGGTCATATCCAGTTTTGCACTCAGTGTTCCTTTTGAATAGAATACCTACTAAACTTCTGAATAATAGATCTTCATATGAAGTCTTATATGGTCAAGTACCAAATTTAAGTCAACTTAAGGTATTTGGTTGCTTGAGTTATGCTTCCACATTACCTGTTAATAGACATAAGTTTGATCCTAGAGCAAGAAACTTTGCCTTTCTAGGATATAAATCAGGAATGAAAGGTTGTATTTTGGTTGATGTTCACAACTCTGAAGTTTTTGTGTCCAGAAATGTGAAATCTTTTGATTTGGAGTTTCCATTCCATTTTCTTTCCTTGAATCCTGTCCCAAATACACATATATACATAGGAAGCAAACATGACTTGTCTGCTAAGTTACCTGATAACACAGAAGTGAGTATTCCAGATACTGCTTCTGAAGTTATTTCAGAAGAAGATACTATTCCTGATGAAGAGACTGATCATATTGATGAAGCTGTAGAGCCTGCACCTCTTAGAAAATCACAGAGAGTCAGCAAAACACCTACACATTTGCAAGATTATGTCTGTCAGTCTTCAGTCTATCCTATGACAAATTATGTCTCTTATTCTCAACTCACTCCTCAACATCAAGCCTATGCTCTCTCTATTTCACATGACATAGAACCCTCCAACTTTCATCAGGCTAGTAAAGACTCCAGGTGGTTAATTGCCATGCAAACTGAACTGGAGGCTCTCAATGCCAATAGCACATGGGAGTTTGTAGATTTGCCCTCAGGTGCTGTTGCAATTGGTAATAAATGGGTATACAAAATCAAGAGGCATGCAGATGGTAGCATTGAGAGATTTAAAGCTAGGCTTGTGGCTCAAGGTTACACTCAAACTGAAGGCTTAGATTATTTTGAGACATTTTCTCCTGTTGCAAAGATGTCTACCATTAGAGTACTCTTGGCTCTAGCATCTATACATGGTTGGCATCTTCACCAATTGGATGTGAACAATGCTTTCCTTCATGGTGAATTGCATGAAACTGTATACATGAAGGTACCTCCAGGAGTCACTTCTCCCAAACCTGGACAAGTTTGCAGATTGCTCAAATCTCTTTATGGACTTAAGCAAGCAAGTAGACAGTGGTTTGAGAAGCTCACCACATTTCTCTATGCACAGGGATTCACTCAAGCCACCTCTGATCACACATTGTTCATCAAATCCACTGCTTCATCCTTTACTGTACTTCTTGTGTATGTAGATGATATCATCTTGACTGGTACTTCTCTCACAGTTTTTGATGAACTGAAATTGGCTTTAGATCAAACCTTTAGGATTAAGAATCTTGGCCAGCTTAAATTCTTTCTTGGGATTGAAGTTGCACGTTCTTCTAAAGGTATTTCACTGTGTCAGAGGAAATATTGCCTGGAACGTTTAGCAGATGCCAAGCTTACAAGCTGCAAACTTGCTAGTACACCTCTTGATCCTTCTTCACGTTTACACCTTGATGGAGGTTCAGCTTATCATGATGTTGCTGCCTACAGAAGGTTGGTGGGTAGATTGTTGTATCTCACAACCACCAGACCTGATATTGCCTATGCTACACAACAGCTCAGCCAATTCATGGCTTCTCCCACACTCACTCACCATCAGGCTGCTTTGAGGGTGCTCAGATATCTCAAGAGGTCACCAGGACGTGGTTTATTTTTTCCCCAATCATCTGACTTACAACTGCTTGGCTTCAGTGATGCTGATTGGGGAGGGTGCATGCATAGACACTAGAAAGTCCATTTCAGGGTATTGCTTCTTTATTGGAAAATCTTTGGTGTCATGGAAATCAAAGAAGCAAAACACCATTTCTTGTTCCTCTGCAAAAGCTGAATACAGGGCTTTAGCTTCAGCAACTCGTGAACTACAATGGATGTGTTTCCTATTGCATGACTTACAACAATCACCTTCACGCTTACCTGTTCTTTATTGTGATAATCAGAGTGCTTTGCACATTTCTGCAAATCCAGTGTTTCACGAGCGCACAAAGCATCTTGACATTGATTGTCATTTAGTACGTGAAAAACTGCAAGCAGGAGTCATGAGGTTGTTACCAGTTTCTTCACATAACCAGACAGCTGATGTTTTCACTAAGGCTTCAAATCCACGCCAGTTTTATGACTGTGTTAGCAAGCTAGGGTTGATTGACATATACCAACCTCTAGCTTGTGGGGGAGTATTGGAGAAAGAGACTGAAGAAATGCAAGATACAAGCTTACAACAAGAGCATGTAGACATTACTTAGCGCGTAAGTTTCCTTTAGTTTTGTAATTACATTTCACATTTAGCTTGCATTTACATTTCATGTAGTTAGTTAGAAGTAATAGTGATGATGTGTCACTTTATGCTTCTATATAAACAATGATTGTAACTGTTTTCATTATCATGAAATAATAGAATCATTTTACTCAAATTCTCTTTGCTTCTTCTTCAAGCTTCTTCAAGCTTCATCCATTGCGGATTCCATGGTTTCTTTGTTCTTAGAAGTTCCACAAGTTTCTCTAAATAATTATTTAGAGTATGTTGTGTTGACACAGGCTGGCTTAAGAATTTTTTAATGGGTTGAACTTTTTCTTTTGACAAATTCATGGGTGGAACTTGCATTGTACCTGTTTAATTATTTTTTAATATTTTCTGTATTTTAATTTTTTCTGTTAGTGGAATTTAGAAATGTATGTATGCACGAAAAGGCATCCAATTTTAATGCACCAAATTACAAGTCATTTTAGTTATTTTTACACAAATTAAAAAAAATGTCATCTAATATTCTTCAAAAAAAAAAAATGTCATCTAATATGAACATGGACTAACAATGATATTCTATTCTTAGTAAGATTTAATAAAGTATTATATTTACTTTATAGCGATTTTTTTGAAAATAGACAGCAATGTTGATATTAATGATAATATTAGTAAATGTTTTCTCCTTTTTAAAACACGGAACCATATAAAAAATGGAAAAATCCCATGAAAAAATGATTAGTGATTCATATAAATCACTAAATGGTAAATGACCCGGAAAAAAAAACCAACAAGTAATTAACAATTCCGTTCCAAGAAAAAGTTATTATCACACCTTTTTGGGCACAAAAAGATATAGAGATAAAAAAAAAAAATTAAGAGGTTCAAGAGACCTATGCAATTGAAATTTTGTACAATTTTCTACAAATTTTCTCTATAATCTTATTTGTGGCGTATCAGACATAAAATACGAGGATCTCTCATAATCGAGATTCTATCCTTGGTTCAATATATTGTAGAAATCTAGCATCTTTTTTCTTATCCATCCCCTGTTGCTATTGGTACATACATAAAGTTTAGTTCGAATATTTTTAATTAGGTTAGATTACACTAGAAGTCCTTTAAGTTATTTAATTGTAACAAATTGATCTTTTTAAGTTTTTTTCGTACCACTAAGGTCCTTTAAGTGGTACGAAAAAAACTTAAAGAACCAATTTGTTAGAATTAAATAACTGAAAGAACCTCCGGTGTAATTTATCCCTTTTAATAACTTTCATTTTTTTTATATGACATATAATCTTTTTGGTTGTTTCAATTTAATATGACATATAATTAATTTTTTTGTATCAATCTAAAAAATATATATAAATTATTATTTTTTTTGAAAAAAAGTTTACATTAAATTTTAATTCTTTTCATATCATGGAGCTGATATCTTAAAATTTAAAAGTTATATAGAAATTTATGGTTTTATCTTATCCCTCCAATTTTTAGATGAAAAAGATTATGATAGTTTTAAACTAAGTCAGAATGTAAGTAAAGAGAGAGAGTGTTAGAGAGAGAAGCTGTGGAGAATTTACACTGTTCATCATCTTCTTGCTTTACCTAAAAGTAAACCATCGTTACACCACCGCCTAAGCCAATCAACCTTCATTTCTCATGGGTTCTTTTCAGATACCTTGGAAATGTTTGGATGATTCACCTACACCGATCAAAACAACCATCAACCAAACGAAAATCAACAAAACTTTCGCACAAGCCGTTTCGAATGTTTGTAGTATCCCAAACTCGCAGCTCCCCCAACCAGTAATTAAAGGGGACATGCTTTCAATCGAGATTCCAGAACATGAATATGAAGCTGGTACTGATACATGTAAGCTAAATCTCCATGGGAGGATCATCTGGCCCAAAGGCGCAACACCACTGACAATTTTTGACTTGAAGAAGAAGCTTTCACAACACTGGAAGAATTTGTCACAGTGGGGAATCACATCACTGGGAAGGGATATTATGAATTCATCTTCACTTCACTAGAGGATGTCAAGAGGGTGAGATCGATTGCATCATGGAATCTGAGCCCAGGTATTCTTAAACTTTTTGCTTGGTCGAAAGATTTTAGCCCTAAAAATCAGCATAATACTTATGCACAAGTTTGGGTTAGACTCTATGGTTTGGCTCAAGAGTATTGGGTACAGAACATTCTTTTCACGATTGCTGGTAGCTTAGGGTCTCCTATTTGTACTGATGCAACAACAGCCAAGCCGAGAATCGAAAGAACTTTTGGACACTACCCTAGGGTTTTAGTGGACATGGATGTTTCACAAACAATAAGGTACAAATTGTTGGTGGAAAGAAAGGGGTATGCATTCTTTGTGGATGTTGAATACGAGAATTTACCAGATTATTGCACGAATTGTAAGTCATTGGGTCATTATGTGGAGATTTGCAAAAAACTAAACTGTGAAGAAAAGGATGTCCCGGTGCAGGAGACAGTTGCCAGGAAGGATGCAGAAATTAAGAGGAAAAAAGGTAATAAACCTAAACCAGTATATGTACAAACCAGGAATGGCAGAGGAATACAGGGGAAGGTTCAAAATGAAGAAGCTGAAGGCGCACATGTTGCTGATACACCTGAAACTCCAGATGAGAGGCTGCAAAGAGAGATTGATGCAGAATTAGAAAGACAGGAAAAATCTGCTCAAAGTAAAAGTAAATCTCCCATCTTGCAAGAGGTGGAACCAGTTGTAAACAATAATAGATTTAGTGCTCTAGAGGACCAATTGGTGGAAAATGTTGAAAATGATGGGGAGGAGAACTCATCACAAGACTTTGAATTTGTGGATGCTACACAAATGGGAGAGGTGAACACAGCAGAGGAAGAAAAGGAGGAAGAGCAAGATACTACAGAAGATAGAGTCAAGAAAAATGCAGAATTTTTGAAACAATCTTGGGTAAATATTGCTGAAGATGATGTGGCTGAAGCCCAATTATTAGAGATTCTAGAGAAGGAACAAGTTGATATTCAAGCAAAAACCCTAGACAACCCTCCCTTCAAACTTGTAACACGTCAGAAACCTAAACCAAAACAAAAAGACCAAAAATCACAACATACATCCTCTAACCTTTATTCTACCAGATCAAAGGCTGCACACCCCAAACCTTTTAGATGAAGACACTATACTGGAACATAAGAGGCTTAGCCAATCAACCTACAAGACTGGCACTCAAAAAACTTATACAAAACAACAAACCTGATATAATTCGCATTGCGGAGCCTTGGATGAGATTTGATGACCTTCTTAGGAATTGGTTCAATAGACAAAATTACAAACTATTTGCTATGAATGAAAGAGATAATAACATACCTAACCTCTGGTGTCTATGTCTTACCTATCTTAACCCGAACATAATCCAAATTGATGATCAGCATGTTTCATTCTCTATTTCTGATAATGGTAAGGACCTTGCAATGGTAGCAATCTATGCATCAAATTGTTACTTGAAAAGAAGGCAACTGTGGAATACTCTTGGTAATTTGTTGAGTCAGTTTAACCTTCCTTGGAACTTTATTGGGGGCTTTAACACAATATTGGGTGCTTATGAACATCAAGGCAATTATTCTCCTTCTAGAATTCCCATGCAAGATTTTCAAACATGGACAGATACATATGATTTATTACATTTACCAACAAAGGGTGCTCCTTTCACATGGAAAAATTGCAGAGAGGGAAGAAGATTTACTCAAAGAAGACTGGACAGGTCTATATGCAATCAGGATTGGTTGGATATGTGTAGCACAACATCTTGTTCAACATTAATAAGGTTAACTTCTGACCACTATCCCCTTCTGTTGGAATTTAAAACAACTGAAGTACTTTTTACATCAAACTTCAAGTTCTTAAAGATGTGGTCAATGCATGAGAAATGCAAGGAATTCATTTCTGATAGTTGGCAAACCAGGGTAGTGGGATGTCCAATGTATATTCTTACAAAGAAGCTGAAATTGTTGAAAGATAGATTGAAAAGCTGGAATGTGAATGTGTTTGGAAATGTGCATCAGTATGTCAAGCAAGCTGAACAAAACCTTCATGCAATCCAAAACCAAATCCAACTGACCAACCCTTCAGACAACCTTTTAAACCAAGAGAAGACGGCTCAGTGTGAATTAAACACAGCTTTAGAGAGACATGAGTGTTATTGGCAAGAAAAAGCTAGATTATCGTGGCACTTAGAGGGTGATAGGAATACTTCTTTTTTTCATAGAATCTCAAAAATTAAAAGTAAAACTAAACTCATAAACACTTTGAGAGATGGAGAGAATATTATTAGTGATCCACAAGAGATATCTAATCATGTTGTGAACTATTTTATGAATTTATTTGGTACTAACCCTTTTTTGCAGGATCAGATGCTAGTGGAGGAGGTCATTCCTCAACTTGTTGGGGAAAACATCAATGTTATGCTAACTATGTTACCAAGCCATAAAGAAATCAGAAATGCAGTGTTTAGCTTGAACAAAGAAAGCGCTCCTGGGCAAGATGGGTTTGGGGCTTTTTTCTTCCAAACTTATTGGGATATAGTTCAAAAAGAGGTGATTGATGTTGTGTTATAATTTTTTACATCTGGATGGTTACTTCCAAACTACAATGCCAACATCTTGATTCTCATTCCAAGATCTAGCAATGCTGACACGATAGAGTAATTTAGACCAATTGCAATGGCCAACTTCAAATTCAAAGTCATTTCCAAGATCATTGCTGACAGGTTAGCACAAATTCTTCCCACAATTATCTCAAAGAACCAAAAAGGCTTTATCCAGGGAAGAAATATAAAAGACTGCATTTGTTTAGCCTCAGAAGCTATTAATCTTCTCCACAAGAAGTCATATGCAGGGAACATTGCTTTGAAAATAGATATTACCAAAGCCTTTGATACTTTAGATTGGAATTTTCTGTTGAAAGTCTTGAGTTGTTTTGGCTTTAATGATACATTCTGTAACTGGATAAAGACAATTTTAGCTTCAGCAACATTATCAGTTTCAATCAATGGAGCTCAGCAGGGATACTTCTCTTGTTCAAGGGGGGTTAGGCAGGGAGATCCTTTATCTCCTCTTTTGTTTTGCCTGGCAAAAGAAGCACTTAGTAGAGGGATAGACAAGCTGGTGGAAGATGGAAAAGTGAAGTTGATCACAAGCTCAAGAAACATTCAGGTGCCATCTCATTGTTTTTATGCAGATGATATGATGATATATTGCAAAGGAAATCTTGAAAGTCTTCAAGCTCTTAGAGATTTGTTTACTAAGTATGCTAATAGTGCTGGTCAAGTGATAAGTTGCAGGAAATCAACAATTTATTCTGGTGGAATCTCACCAACTAGAATACAAAACATCATCAACCTTCTTGGTTTCACAGTTGGAACATTACCATTCAATTATTTGGGGGTGCCTATATTCAAAGGGAGGCCAAAAGCTTGCTATCTGCAACCTATAGCAGATAAGGTGAAGCCCAAATTATCTGCCTGGAAAGCATCTTTATTGTCAATTGCAGGAAGAGTTCAACTTGTAAAGTCAGTTGTTACTAGCATGTTGACTCATACTTTTGCAATATATTCCTGGCCAATTTCTCTTTTGAAAGATATGGAGAGATGCATCAAAAATTTCATCTGGAGTGGAGACACTTCAAAAAGGTAACTTGTAACTGTAGCATGGAAAAATATTTGTAACCCTTATGAAGAAGGTGGATTAGGGATAAGATCTCTGATATGTTTGAATGAAGCATTCAATCTCAAGCTTTGTTGGGAAATGTTAAACTCAGATGAAGACTGGGCAACACTGTTAAAGAGTAGAGCAATTAAGAAGAACAAGTCAATAAGGTATCATATTTTTTCTTCTATTTGGTCCAGCATTAAAGCAGAATTCTTGGTGATAAAAGAACACTCAACTTGGCTCATTGGAAATGGGAACTCAATCAATTTTTGGCAGGATAGTTGGTGTGGAGATCCAATAATATTAGTTTTGAATATTGACACAAACATCACTAATCATTTACCTCAGCTTGTTAGTGATTATATTGAAGGTAACCACTGGAATATTCCTCTTGATCTGTTAACTGTATACCCCCAATTAAGATTACTTGTGTTCAAAGTAATCATTCCAGTTGTAGAGTTAAAGGATCAATTAATTTGGAAGCATACAGAAAATGGCCAGTTAACCCTCAAAGATGCGTATGCTTTCAAGAAAACTCCAGCAACATGGAAGCATTGGGCCTCTACAATTTGGTGCAAAGATATTCCTCCATCCAAATCTCTGCTTGCTTGGAGATTAATGCATGATAAGGTTCCCACTGATGAAAAATTAATGGAAAGGAGATGTAATCTTCCATCTATGTGCTCTTTGTGTTCAATGCACTCAGAAACTTCATTTCATCTTTTTTTTGAGTGTAATTTTGCTTTTAACTTATGGTGCTGGTTGGCATCAATTCTAGATAGAAGCCTTCACTTTCAATCCCTGGAGGACATATGGACACTATGTGATAGCTCTTGGTCCCAACAATGAAAAGTGGCGATTCTATCTGCAATTATAAATATTCTTAATACCATTTGGTTTGCAAGGAACCAGTTTAGGTTTCAAGGGAAACCTTTCAACTGGAGAATAGGAATCAATAATATCATTGTTGCTGTCTCTTTAACAGGAAATAATACACTCAAGACGTCAAACTCCTCAGTCAGGGACTTGATCATTTTAAAGAAATGTAATGTCAACATTCATGCTCCAAAGGCACCAGTCATCAAAGAAATAATTTGGCAGCCACCATATCAAAACTGGTTGAAGTGCAATACTGATGGTGCTTCAACTCCCAATTCTTCTTCACGTGGGGGAATATTTAGAGATTCTGAAGCTGTTTTTAAGCTAGCCTTTGCCGAAAATATAGGTGGTGGAACGACATTTCATGCTGAGCTCTCAGGAATTCTTAGAGCAATTGAGCTAGCGGACCAGAGAAATTGGAGGAATTTGTGGATTGAAACGGACTCAGCTTTGGTAGTTTTAGCTTTTAAATCCATGGCTCTTATTCCATGTAGTTTGAGAAACAGGTGGAGAAATTGCAAAGGGATTCTGGACAACATGAATTTCATTGTAACGCACATATACAGGGAAGGGAATCAATGTGCGGATTGCTTGGCAGCATGGGGAATGAATGCTAATGGTTTAAATGTTTGGACAGAGGTTCCCATGTTTATTAGAGAGTATTATGTTAAGAATAGACTTGGTATGCCTAATTTTAGGTTTATCAATTTCTAGGAGGTTAGGTTTATGTCCCCCTCCTTTGTATTTCCTTCTGTTTTTCTCTTCTTAATATATATATTTTGAGGCGTAGCACTTTGCTGCTCCCCTCCTTTTGGTTAAAAAAAAAAAGAATGTAAGTAAAATTTATCATGTGTTGTTTAAAAGAGAGTTCAACCTTGGATGCTCCTTTGTAAAGAAAAAAAAACATGGATAGTTTTGGTCGAGAATTGAATCTTGCATTTAATCTAAAATTGAGAGTTTTAATTTCTATTTTAAATTTAAAAGCTAAGATTTTAAACGAAGAAAGGATTAAAATAAAACTAATTAATATACCAATAAGTTTAATAAAAAACCAATTTTCAATATTAGGTAAATCATATATAATTGATTATCCTTTATTTTCATGTATTAAATATGAGTTTTTGAGTCATACATGTAAGTCACTTAGAACATCATCAACTTCATGAATGAAACTACCAATATATATTGTAATGGAAATCGTTCTTTTCTAATTCTTCATGTATTAAACATAACTATTAGAATCAAGAATATTATGTGAAAATAAATATTATATATATTTGAGATATGAAATGATTTTAAATTCTAACCTCTATTACATTTATATATTACAAGTGGAAAGACGGATACTAATGTATTAAATATGAAAATAAGTCTATCCGCGTTTTTGTTGTACTTAATATTATATAGAATGAGAATAAAATATTTTTGACAAATAAGATTAAAATAAGTTTTTTTTATAGTGTCAAATATTGTTCATATTGTTGTGGATTATTTCTCCCTATTGTCGTGAATTGTTCATATCTTAATGAAATTTAATTAATTATTAAATTAATAATTTAAATAATATTATAAAAAAACATTAAAATAGTTTAAATGAAGGGGTAAAATTGGAAAAAAAATCCAGACTAAGTGGGTGTATCTGGGCACAAAGTTTTTGTCTCCCCACTATTTATTTCAATATTGCATATAAATTACGAATTGTAGTTTTTAGAAGATTTTGATTTCCGTTTAAATTATTTTGATTTTTATTCAAAATATCTATAAGAGTATATAAACAGATACATGATTTTATTTGGGTTGGATTTTTCATTATTCCAGATATACCCTTAAACAAATTTGTTTTTAAGAATGCTATATTATTGGTGTTATCGAAAAAGATAAGAATTTTTATTATATCTGTCATATTATTGGTAAAAGATAAAATAGTTCGTTACTATTAAAAGTCACAAACATCTATACATATAATTTTAATCAAAAACAAAATTTCATAAAACACATTGCTTTTAATTTATACGCGTTAGCGTAGAAATAAAAGTATACAGATGGACACGGAGTGCCCGTCTGAATAGTCCTAGTACTTGGATAGCCGGGAACAATACTTTTCTTCCCAAAACTAGTTTCACTAATCCATATCAAAAAATGAGATGATATATTTTGAGCCAAAAAATCAAGTCAAGTAAGTTTTCCACACAATAATGCTTACATTCAAAGCTCCTTCAAGATATTATAACATATTCATCCTTTGAACATCGTCGACTGTAATCATAGCAGGGGTACCAAGGAGATTGAGGTATTACATTTTTGTCGAATTGGATAGAAATGACACTAATTCCAAATTTAAACTCAAGTTTTGGACGAGATCGAGCCATTTTAAATTGATTAGCTTTTCCAAGCTTGTGGTGCTTCTTCAAGGGAACCCATCTCTCAAATTGTATCACAATCCTCTCTAACCGTCGCCGTCACATTCTTCCACCAAATGGTCACAATCAATTGTTTCCCTATCATAAAATTCTTAACCAAACGTTAAAGTACGTGTACATAACAAAACTTTCGCAGTCAATGATGGTCAAAATAAAATTTTCTCCATTCAAATTTCCGTTTGTTTACTATTATGAATATAATTTTTTTTAAAAATGTTTTTTAATAGTATTTTTTTTGAAGGAATAGTATTTGGCATGCATTATATAAGGTCGCCTTAAACCCAAAATACGAACTTGCACACCATTCATAAATTCATCCTAAAAAATTACCAGATTGTAAACAACAAGGATAAGATTGAGCAACAAATCAAATGACAAACTCTTATCAAGTACTCTTATCAAGTTCTTACTTTTTCAAAACTCAAAACAAGAACGGAAACTCGTTTCTTTCTTTCTTTCTTTCACTCACATTACTTGAAGTTTGAAGAGAAAGAAATGCATGTGTGTATAATTTAAAAAAAAAACTAAATTGAGTTGACAATATTATATATCTTCAACTAGTATATTTACCCAGCATTGTGATGAGTCAATAATAAGTCATTAATTAGCGTCTTTTAATTAATATTTAAGTTTATTTTATTTAGAATTAATATGTTTTTATTTCCTTCTAGAACTATTTTACTTCAATTGCAAGTTATTTTATTTTAGGAACAAATATTTGAAAGATGGAGTCTTGGAGCAAAAGAAAGGAGAATTGGAGCTGATTCATGCCAAAAATATGAAGATCTCATATAAAAATATCTTGTGCAAGAATTCATGCCAAAAATATGAAGATCTCATACAAAAATATATTGTGCAAAGAATTTGAAGATCCTTCACCAAAATATGAAGATTTGATACAAAAATATGAAGCCAACCAATAGAATCTTGACACGCCCCCAATTTACCTTTTGCTGCTTTTGCTTTAAAGACAAGCTACCTATTAGTTTCTTGTGGAACATTCTAGTGATTAGTTGCTTAGGTTATTTTAAGTCGACATAAGACTATAAATAGAGTAGCTAGCTATCACAACAATTCATCTTTTGTTCTTGGAATAAAAGTTCACCTTTACTTTATTGATATTTACTTTTTTGTTCTTCTTCTTCTCTTCTATGTCTACAATGAACGTTAGTAAGTAGACTTCTCTTGTCTTGGGATTATTGGATTTTGTTCTTGGAATAAAAGTTCACCTTTACTTTATTGTTATTTACTTTTATGTTCTTCTTCTTCTTCTCTTCTATGTCTACAATGAACGTTAGTGAGTAGACTTCTCTTGTCTTGGGATTATTGGATAAGTCTAATGACGTAATCCTAATCAAACCAAGCTTTAACCTTAATTTTATGTAACTCTAGTTTCTAATCTGAATTCACCGTTTTAACATGAATTAACCATTATCAAACTGTGGAAACGAAAGTGGAGGGTTTGATAATTGTTAATCCATCATATCAAATATCAATTCATAAGGCGAACGCGGAGCTTTGATATTGGAACAAGTGAATTTAGACAAGAATTGCAAAGGCAGCAAAATAGTCTTTGCAATTCTTGAGACATTGGTAGTTTCAATCCTTAAAAGCTTCTTCTAGTAATCAAATCAGCGAAATAGGTTTGATTGCTAGAAGAGAACTCTCACTGGACTTGGTCGGAAAGGTGAGGGGCTAAAGGGAAACCGGTCTTTGGAAATTAGGTCTAACATAAAGTTATAAGTTAAGGTTTTGATTTGTGAAGGACTTGTCATTAGGATGAACCAATAATCCCAAGGCTCTTTTATTTTATTATTGTTATTTTCTTTTAATTAAAAATCCAAACTTTAATCTCAAACTCTCATCTAATCATTATTTAAAGTTAATTGAATTCGTAACTCTCTGTCGGAACGATATCTCTTTATTACTACTTCGATAAACCGTGCACTTGCGGTTTGTCCCATCAAGTTTTTGGCGTATTTGCCAGGGAGTTATTGTCATTTGATTAACTTTTTATTAGTGGTTAGACCAAAATAAATAAATATATATATATATATTTCTCTCTCTCTCTATAAATAAATAAATATATATATATATATATATATATATATATATCTTTTCTATTTCTTTCTTTTTACCGGTAACTTCTTAGAAGCACAAAATAATATCGATATGGCTGAGGAGTGCACTCTCAAAGAGTATGCAATCCCATCTTCAGATGAGCCATACAATGTTATTGTGTACCCAACAGTTGGTAACCATTTTGAAATAAAATCTGCACTTATTCACTTAGTGCAGCAAAATCAATTTTTCGGATCACCCACTGAGGATCCGAATCTTCATTTTTCAACTTTTTTAAGACTTAGTGGAACCTTGAAGGCAAACCAACAGGCCATAAGGCTGGGTCTCTTTCCTTTTTCCTTAGGGGATAGAGTTAGTGCTTGGTTTCGTTCATTGGAAGTTGGTTCTATCACTTCATGGCACCAAATGAGGCAAGCTTTTCTTGCCCGATTCTTTCCCTATTATAAACTATTCAATTAAGGAATCAAATCACACAATTCACTCAAAAAGATGGGGAATCTCTTTACGATGCTTGGGAGCATTTCAAAGAAATGCTTAGGCTTTGTCCCCATCATGGTTTAGAGAAGTGGCTTATTATTCACACTTTTTATAACGGTCTTTTGTGTACCACAATTTTTTTTTGTTGATGCAGCTGTAGGTGGAGCTTTGATGAATAAAACATACACATGAGCATATGCTTTGATCTAGGACATGACACAAAACCACTATCAGTGGACCTACGAAAGGGACATCACTAATGTTGCTCCTTCACCCTCTAAAAAAGAGGCAGGTATGTATGAAATTTCTACCATTGATCATCTATCTGCTAAGGTGGACACACTTTTTCAAAAATTTGATAAATTAAGTGTAAGTTTTGTCACACCTACTCCTGTTTCACCACCATGTGAATTTTGTGGAATACTTGGTCATACTGGTGTTGATCGCCAACTAGGTAGTATTGTTAGAAGTCCTGAGCAATTAAACTATGCTCAAAATAATCAAGGGTTTAGGAACAATCAAATTTTTTTTCAAACCCCTCAAAATCTTTTTGGACAACAAACAACACCACCCGGTTTTGCAAACAACCAAGGAGTCCCTCAAAAATCCGACTTGGAATTTTTGCTGGAAAATCTTGTATTAGATAACACTAGGCATAACCAAGAATTTAAAATCCAAGCTGGAATTTTGAATGACTCTCTCGATAGGCTTTCCTCAAAAGTGGATTCTTTTTGTACTTACAACAAAATGCCAGAGACTCAAATCCCTCAAGTAGCCCAACAAGTAGCCTCTCTCTCCCAACCCTTCGGAGTCTTTCCAAGTCAAACTGAAACAAACCCCAAAGGCCTTATAAGTGCTATTACTCTTAGGGATGGTAAACAATTAGAGGACCCCGTTGTGAAAGTTAAGAACAATGAAGGAGAGATAGGGAGTAATGAGCCTCAAAGTGAGAAAGCCATAGGAGAGAATGAAAAGCCACTTGTATCACCACCATATGAGTCAAAAATTCCTTTCCCACAAGGGTTTGTTGAGTCCAAGTTAGATGAGCAATTTAGGAAATTTATTGAAATCATTCAAGACAAATTGCTACCTAAGGATCTATGGAGTTTTTCCATACCATGTGTCATATGATCCGAGATTATAGAAAGAGCCATGTGTGATTTGGGAGAGAATGTTAGTTTGATGCCATTGTCCCTTTCTGAAAGATTGGGTATAGGATAGTTGAACCACTTTCTAATTGTCAAGCTAATGACTCTAAACGAGCGCTTCGTGGGAGGCAACTCATGAATTTAATTGCTTTATTTTTGTTTGCTTTGTGTTATTTTAATTTGTTGTGTAGGTACTTGTCCAAGATGATGCGAAGAAAAAGAAAAAAAAAGTTGAAAAAAAAAATAAATTTTGTGCCTAAGACCAGAGGCTAGGCACGGCCAGTGCCTATGAATTTTTTTTTATTTTTTAGGGAAGAAGATTGCTGGCTCAGAGGATGATGCAGGGAGGAAGAAATCAACAGTCATGAACCATATATAGCATCGAATTTAAAGATACCGAATAGGTATAAAACACTTGTCTCTAGACCTATATCTGCTTGCAGGTACCCTGATAGTAATACTATGATTACACTAGGTATTATAGATACTATGGTTAGATTGTTGAACACATTGAATTGCACCATATGGAGTAGGAAAGAGGTAGGGATGATGAGGATTGATGAACTATTTATGTTGTGGGCTATGCTTTATAACCACCTTGTTAAAATTTGCTATTATTTGCTTGATTGTCTTGTTTCAATTGCTAAAAAGAAACCTGATGATAAAGGTGATATAATGGCCGGTGGAATAATCACCTTTATTGATAGAAAGTTTGGGGTGAGTGTGAATCAAGGGATCAAAAGGATTGAGGGGAACTATTATCTAGACTTATATACTTTCACTACTTTGTCCTTCCTTAGAACCCATGACCCTAGTCGCAATTACCAATATGAATGGAGAATTATTAGAGCCAATTGTTTGATTATTCTACCTAATCTGGATATAACTAGTCCGGAGGTGGTGGAAAAATTTGCTTTATGTTGGTACTAATCCATAGGTACAAGATAATGGTGATCATGGTGGTGATGAAGAGGAGGTACGTGCACAACACCATGAACAAAAGCCGGTGGAAGCTATAATGATGAACGGTGGGCATAAAAAGATATAAGTTTGTGTGGGGAATAAAAAGATAAATCAAAATGGGGCGGAAGCAAATATATTTATAAAGAAGACTTCACTGGATCATGGAGGAAAGGATACCCCCTCACTGACTTCCTACGTGAAGGTGATGTTTCTCTAAATAACTAAGTAGCTTCCAAAAATCCTTCTAAAAGAGGAAAAGAACCAAAATGCATAATTAGGAGGCATCATTAACACATGGAGGAAAGGATACCCCATCACTGACTTCCTACGTGAAGATGGTGTCTTTTAACTTATAAATCTTGCAGCACTACTTAGGGTGATCATTGAATCTAGGAGGAAAGGATACCCCATCGCTGACTTCCTATGAGAATATGGTATCCCTTAAGCAATCTGCAGCCCCCAAGGCATTTAAATTGTCAAATAAATCTAGCTAATTCCCATCTCTCTTATATGAAATGAAGAAAGGACTTTTCTCGGTTGGTTTAGTGCTAAGATTAGAATTTGTTCCTCATAATATCTATCTTATACAGGAGCAAGAAAAGGGTTGAACTACACACACACACACACTCACTTGAAACTTGATTGTTGGGTTGAATAAATATTACAAGAAATGCTTGAGTTTATGATTAGTGTACGTTTGAAATAAAAGCCTTTGAGGAGACATAAGTTTTTAATTGAATTGTCATATGTTTATGCTGCTATGTCTATGCCTTTTGCTTAAGGACAAGTATAGATTCAAGTGTGGGGGAGTTTGATGAGTCAATAATAAGTCATTAATTAGTGTCTCTTAATTAATATTTAATTTTATTTTATTTAGAATCAATATGTTTTTATTTCCTTCTAGAACTATTTTACTTCAATTGCAAGTTATTTTATTTTAGGAACAAATATTTGAAAGATGGAGTCTTGGAGCAAAAGAAAGGAGAATTGGAGCTGATTCATGCCAAAAATATGAAGATCTCATATAAAAATATCTTGTGCAAGAATTCATGCCAAAAATATGAAGATCTCATACAAAAATATATTGTGCAAAGAATTTGAAGATCCTTCACCAAAATATGAAGATTTGATACAAAAATATGAAGCCAACCAATAGAAGCTTGACACGACCCCAATTTACCTTTTGCTGCTTTTGCTTTAAAGACAAGCTACCTATTAGTTTCTTGTGGAACATTCTAGTGATTAGTTGCTTAGGTTTTAAGTTGACATAAGACTATAAATAGAGTAGCTAGCTATCACAACAATTCATCTTTTGTTCTTGGAATAAAAGTTCACCTTTACTTTATTGTTATTTACTTTTATGTTCTTCTTCTTCTTCTTCTTCTTCTTCTTCTTCTTCTTCTTCTTCTTCTCTTCTATGCCTACAATGAACGTTAGTGAGTAGACTTCTCTTGTCTTGGGATTATTGGATAAGTCTAATGACATAATCCTAATCAAACCAAGCTATAACCTTAATTTTATGTAACCCTAGTTTCTAATCTAAATTCACCGTTTTAACATGAATTAACCATTATCAAACTGTGGAAATGAAAGTGGAGGGTTTGATAATTGTTAATCCATCATCTCAAATATCAATTCATAAGGCGAACGCGGAGCTTTGATATTGGAACAAGTGAATTTAGACAAGAATTGCAAAGGCAGCGAAATAGTCTTTGCAATTCTTGAGACATTGGTAGTTTCCATCCTTAAAAGCTTCTTCTAGTAATCAAATCAGCGAAATAGGTTTAATTGCTAGAAGAGAACTCTCACTGGACTTGGTCGGAAAGGTGAGGGGCTAAAGGAAAACCGGTCTTTGGAAATTAGGTCTAACATAAAGTTATAAGTTAAGGTTTTGATTTGTGAAGGACTTGTCATTAGGATGAACCAATAATCCCAAGGCTCTTTTATTTTATTATTGTTATTTTCTTTTAATTAAAAATCCAAACTTTAATCTCAAACTCTCATCTAATTATTATTTAAAGTTAATTGAATTCACAACTCTCTGTCGGAACGATATCTCTCTATTACTACTTCGATAAACCGTGCACTTGCGGTTTGTCCCATCACATTGCCTGGGTTAGACATATAATTAAGGATGACCAAAAATTTGTCTGTGGTATCCGCAAACAAAATTCACGATGGACATGTACATGACAAATATCTTAATGAGTGCAGATGAATAGAATAAAATAACAATATTTTAAGTAACCGTAAATTAGTATATGCATTGGCGGATGAAATTAACTCGATTTAATAACATTATTAACTCACATAGAATAAAATTCCTTCAAAAAAATTCACATTAAATAAAATAAACATTTTTTAAGTATTGAGACTCTCTATAGAAATTAGGGTAGCCGAGTTTGCAAGGAAATTAGGGTAGTCGAATTTGCATGGAAATTAGGGTATTCTGTTTGTAAACGTATTAAATAAGTGTACACCAACTTGTCAAAAAAAAAAATGTCTACAGAAACAATAGATATATACAAACGATGACACAACAAGATAGGAATGAAAAACTCATCAGTGAGGAGAAATATTAGGGATTGCTGCATTTTAGATGAAATTTGTTAGGTTAAATTGCTGCTAACCTAATGCAGCAATATTAGGGATTGCTGCATTTTAGATGAAATTTGTTAGGTTAAATTGCTGCTAACCTAATGCAGCATTTTAGAGGAAAATTATTAGGTTAAGTTCCTGTAGACCTAATAAAATTAATAAATAAGGATATCTTCTTAAAATTAATTCACAAAACAATTAAGAAATCCCAGCTAAATTTCATCTTATCATTGATAGATCGATATATGCCTAGTATGAATACATTACTGCTGTAGCTAATTTAATACTCCTTTTTTACTAAGTTCTATTGAGGTAGATTCTTCAAGGTTAATTTGGTAAACTTAGGAAGATCAAACGCTTGCAAATCATCTCATCTCATATACTCCCTCCGTTTTAAAAATGAGTGTCACTTTAGTCAATTGCACACAAATTAAGGAATGTAATAAAGTAGTCAAATATCATAGCAATTTTACCAAATTATCCTAATCAATTATTGGTTTGTTTTTCATTAAAGAAAGAATAATACGTTGGAAGTAGTGTAACATAGTATTAATTGAAGGGTACAATTGAAAAGAAAAAGTTATTATTGCATTGGAAACTGAATGCGACATTCATTTTGAAACAATTTTTTTTGTCTAAAGCGACACTCATTTTGAAACCGAGGGAGTAATAATAATATCATCATCTAGAAGTCAGAAGGAATTTTCTTTCTGAAGTATGTGCTTAAGACATGATACGATTCAATTATGTTATCTTATATCTTATTATAAGCACCACAAGTGTCTTTAGTGTATAGCTATGTGCGATTTTTTTTTTTATTTATTTTTGCAATTTTAATCTTTATCAAAACAAAATAAATTAATAGGGTAAATAAGAAGTATATTTAGCTTGTTAAAAAAACATAAGTGTATTTATGAAAAAAATATGAATATTTATAATTTAAAGTAAAGCTTGTACGTCCATGTGAGCATAACTCAGTTGACAGGGACATGCATTGTTATATGTAAGGGTCGGGGTTCGAACCACAGACACCCCACTTATTCGCCTTGAGAAAGGTGAATTCTAGCAACTAGACTACCTAACAAAAAAAATAAAAAATAATAAAGCTTATATTTATGGATAATTTTTTTTGGGTTAAATGTGTTTTTTCGTCCCTGGAAAATTATCAACTTTCATTTCTTGTCCCATAAAAAAAATAGCACTTGTCACCCCTATGAAATTTTCGACACACATCTTTATAGTCTCCGTTAAAACCAATTTTTATACATGGTAATTCATGAGAGTAGTAACTAATATAAGTAGAGTAAATGGAACTTATAAGTACAAATTTAGAAAACGAGAAACTAGAAATAGGGAACCAAAGGTTGCCAAAAGAAAATAAAACCATGGAATCTTGTAAAAGGATTAATTGATAATAAGAATTTAGCTGAATTCCTAAACATTGCAGCAGTCTAGTGCTGAAAGTTGCAGCAACCTCCCACAAAATGTTAGACAAATAAGATGCGAGCCTTCTAGAGTTAAAATTATGTTCTTCAAATTGATTTTAATTTTTACTATATTACTTCACAATTTAATTAACAATTGCATAGCCATCAAATTAGATAAGTTAAGCTTCTTTGAGGAATGTGGAAGAAAGTCGAGGCAGAAAATTAAGGTTCAATACAACATGTTTGAATAGAAGAAAAACTTTATGAATATTTCAAAAGGCTACATATGACTCTGGTTTGTCAAGTATAATTTTATATCCAAGAATGATAATATTTGACATGTTTTCAACTATAATATATTTTAGGAAAAAAAATTAATTGAGGATAAAAGAAAAACAAGCGCAAAAGTTAAAAAGGAGTTCATCAAAACCACATTAAGAGATCGAAAGGAGACTAGAATTTATGACCTTCAAAACATGTGTTCATGACAATTGGGAAAAAGTCACACATGCAATTTCATCTGATAGTATAATATTTGATGGAGGCAGGAAAATGGTCAGGAAGGATGAATACTTTCATGCTCGAATTGAATAGAAACACTGATTGACATGTACTATAATATTAGTATGTACAATGCAACTTAAAAAGATAAAAAAGAAAATCAGAAATAAAATGTTGGCTGCCTCTCTAAACTTGGACAGTCGTAGATGTCCAGTTTTAGTGGTGAAGATGAAGATCCACACCGTATGCTGCCTTTGCACACGATCTTCAATTGTGGTAAATACCCCAAGGATAATTGGGTCAACTTAGGAAGTGAAATGATGGATTGGTCATTGTCATTACTGTTGCTCACTGCAAATATCTCTTTCATTGAATCACAACTGTTTACAGATATTGTCTCCAGATTTTGAAGTTGTTGAACTAATTGTGGTGTAAACAACTTCTTTATCAAATGGCAATTATAAATAGAAAATTGTTTTAGACATAAGCAAACCCAATGATTATTTTGAAGAAGAAGTGTTATATGAAAGAGTATCACATAAGCAAACCCAATTATTATTTTGAATTATAAACAAACATGTAAGGTCTTTAGGAAGTATGTGGGAGAAATGATCACAGTCTCCAAATTGTATACTCTTAGTTTCATGATCACCTGCAACAAATCTTTTCAAATTAACAATATGCCACCAGTCACCTAATAATGCACTACATACATTTCCTAGTATGAGATTGTATGTTTTGATGCGCTCAAAACTCATGTCAAGGTTTTTTTGCATGGATTGGTTGAAACATTTGTAGTCAAAGGCGCCTCCAAAACATTCAAGCATATTCATCCCTTGAACATCTTCAACCGTATTCACAGCATGCGTATCTCGGAGATCAAGGTATTGCAATTTAATCAAATTGGATGAAAAAGACCTTAATTCAAAATTCAAACTCATGTTTTTTGATAGATCAAGCCATTTCAAATTGGTTAGTTTTTCCAAGCCTAGTGGTAATTTCTTAATGGAAGTCGCTGAAATGACCAATCTTGACAATGCTTGTAATTCTCCCAGTGAGGGCACATGTATCAGTGAAGGACATCTTTTGAGCACTAAAGAAACAAGAGACCTCAACCCAATCACCGAGTTTGGCAAAGATACTAGTTCTTCATTATCGGATAGATCAAGTATTGATAAACTATTCATATATTTGAATAAACTCTCAGGAACATGACTAATGGACACTTTATTTATAATCAAGGTGGACAACTTTGGACAATTAGGTGACATGCCCTCTGGGATTTGTTCTATATCACAATCCCGCATATGAACCAACTCTAAATCAGTTGCCCATCCATGTGAGAGAGGTATCTTGTGAAGGTGAGAAAAAACACAAGAAGGGGGGGTTGAATTGTGTTTTGAAAAATTCTTCGTTTCTCCTAAACAACTGAATACACTGATCAGAAGCTAAGTGAGACAGCTTCTGAAGTGATGATCAGAATCTAAATGCAGCGGAATAAAACAGAGAGAGAGAAGAAGAACGACACAAAGCAATTATACTGGTTCCTTCCACAATCCGGAAGTAGTCCAGTCCCCCTTGCACTTCCAAGGAGATTTCACTATGAGTAATATCTGATTACAAATGCTCAAGCACACAAGCAAGAGACTTCCAATGCTCAAGCACACAAGCAAGAGACTTCCTTTGCTCAAGAACACAATCAAGAGACTTCCTGCTCAAGCACAATTGCAAGAGACTTCCTATCTAAACAAAATTACACAGAAAATTGTGTAAGTTTGAACACTTGATATACAATCAGAGGTGCTCACAATACAAATCAGATACAGACTCAATGGACTTAAGAATTTCTAAGATATGACTTTGAGACACAGAAATTCTAAGTGAATGCAGAACAATTTCAGCAGAGGTTTGGTACTTGTGAAAATCTTGTGAGTCTTTCGTTCAGCGTTCTTGCATTACCAAAACTCTAAGTCTTCACTCCTTTATATAGAGGTGTGAAAGAGACGTTGTGAAATTGCCAGCACACCAAAGAGTCGTTGTTGAAGCTTGATCTTTCACCAATGATATATTGCCTGATTTGGTTGTTGTCCTATGAAGAACAAATTTGAATTCCATTCCTTATCCAAAGGAACATCTATGCAGGCAAAACCGTATTCTGGAGCTGTTTTCTTGTCCTGTAGCGTGGACACAAAACAGAGTAGTAGAGAACGTGGTTGTACAATTCGTACAAAGTACAATGTCAACGCTTTCGTCCAAATTGCAAGCACAAGCCTTCAAACACCTTTGAAATGACCGTTGCAAAATCCACTAATCCTTTGTTTGTGTTTTCGAATCCAATAGACAACTTTTGCATTGATAATTCTTCAATTCTTGATTCTTTGCAAATCCAGTTGAAATTCAGCTTCTGGTGAAATGGCTTCTGATGAGGCAGCTTCTGATGATGCAGCTTCTGATGATATGACTACTGCAGCTTCTGATGATGCAGCTTCTGATGATATGACTTCTGGACTTCTTGTCTTCAGGAGCACTATTCTTCAGGAGCACTAATCTTTCTTTCAGAAGCGGCTTAACTTCAGGAGCGCTTTTTCTCTTCAGTAACAAGTTGCCTTCAGGAGCGTCCAAGCTTCAAATTTTTGTTGTTTCCTTTGCTCTTTATTTGCTCATTCAGAACCAATGATGATGTAACTTTATAATTATGGTCATGTACACTTGAACAAATATTAGCTAGTCCAATTTACAATTTTTAATACCTTGTTATCATCAAAACTCTTTAAGGTTCATTGTTAAACACATTTTGTTCCAACAATCTCCCCCTTTTTGATGATGACAAACAAAAGTATTTAAAATTGATCAATTGTTGTTAATCTAATTAACAAGTTGACTTTGGGGTTCTGAGGTTTGTAAGCTCAGAATCTGAGGTTTGTAAGCTCAAACTCCCCCTGAGTCTGATAGTCTTTAAGGTGAGGTTTGTAAGCTCCCCCTAAGTTCTATCCAGGTTAATTAAATTCATTTTTCGCACAATAAAAATATCAGAGCTTTTTAAAAAAATTGAATCATTGAAAGAATTAACTTATAGATAAGAAGAATGGTTCAATTAATTTTACTTGAATTTTGATACTCCTTCGTTCGTTCATAGCTTGTACCAATAAGGTAAAAAATGATAGAAGTTTTTTAAAAAATTTCAAATGCCATTAATGGGGCTCAGAGCCTTTAAATACTTGTCACATATACTCCCCCTTTTGTCATTATCAAAAAAAATTAGAAAAAAAATAAGCATAAAAGACAAAAAGATTTGAGAAAAAGAAAAAACTCACACATGAGAGAGTATACTAAGAAATTAATTAAATAAATCAGAGCAAAATATATGAACATGAGTATCCAATTATCAGAAGCAGCTAATCAGTCAGAACCAGTAAGCATTCAGAAGCATAGAGAAATAAAACAAGATGGTTTCAGAAGCAAGGACTAAGAATTTAAAACAAACAACAAACAGAAATAACACAAAATGTGTGCAACTAAGGGTTGGTTTGATGTTGTTTCTTCATCTTCTCCATTTCTTCAATTTTCTTCTGCAACAGTTCTTCAAGCTGTTGTTGCCTCTGGAGAAGAGCCTGTTCCCTTTCCTTAGCCTCTTGCTGCTGCTGTGCCATCTGTTTCTTCAGAAGCTTACACAACCTTGCTTCTCTGGTCAAGTAGGCCGTTTCTGAGAAGAAAGGCTGGTTTGCCAGGAGCAGTGTAGAACTTCTTACTCTGAGACTCTGATTCAGATTTTCCATTAGCCTTCTGACTGATGCTTGCTTGACTCTGATGCATTTAGCCTTGATCTCTTCAATAAGCTCAGCTGCCTGGTTCTGAAGTGATGCCCAGGAGTCTTCATATGCACTTGTGAGATCAATTGTCCTTCTTTGATCCACCAGATTATGCATTTGACTCAGGATTGTGAGAAGCTCAGCATTGATATATCCAGATTCCAGGATGTTTGTGGGTGGATGTTCAAGGGTTTCAAGATCAGAATCACTGATTTCCAGGTCTTGAACAGGGTTAGGAACTGGAATGGTAATGTGTGTTTGGGTGTTTGAAGATGAAGGCTGGTCAGAATCAATGTGTGCGGTAGAGGTTGAGGCTTGAACATTGACTTGAGAGTTGTCAACATCCATGGGAGTTGGTTCTGGGGAGTGTTCAGGTAAATGTTGAAAGTCAGTTTCAGTTGGTGGTTGTTGTGGGGAAGTTGATGTTTGAGTGTTGAGTTGGGGGTCAATGGTAGCTATTGGTGATTGTGGGGGTGTTGTGGGTTTATGTGGTTCAGGTGTTTGTTGATGGGGGTTTTCTAAAACAACATTTTCAGAAGCAGCTGCTTCTGGAGTTGTTTCAGAGGCCTTTTCTGAGGTAGACACAACATTTTCTGGAGGAATCATGTTGAGAGGTTGAATGTTAAGGGGTTGAGGGTTAAGGCGAAAGATAGTATCAATGACTCTTTCTCTCTGCTCAGCCAGTTCAGCCAACTTCTCATTAATTATGTGACCAACTGGTTCATAAGTAGTTGACTGAGAGGGCTTTTTGTTGGTTTTGGTTGATGTTGACTGGCTTTTTAATGGTTTTTGAAAAAGTTGAGCTAAGGGTATATCATCATCAGAATCATCAGGATCTGATAATGATGTGGATGCGGAATCTGATGATATATTAATTACCTTCTCAGGTTCAGGATCAGAATCCTCTTTAGCAGACTCACTGGTCATCTGCAACAGTTGCTTGGCTTCTGAAACTACAGACTCTTGTAGCTCAGCAGCAATTTCCAAGACCTTTTCAGCTGCTGCCTTCTTCTCTTGTAACTCTTTTAATTCCAAATCAGAAGCAGCTTGAGCTGTCAAGGTGATATGAGGAAAATCCTTGGTCCTCCTCAAGGCTGGCTTCCTCTTCCTCTTTGGTATAGCAGGTTGATCAAGAGAAATGCCAACATCCATGATCAACCTGGAATCCATGTCTCCAATAGCCTCTTCAATTGATGGTACTGAAGAACCACCAGTCTTGAGCTTGTCAGAAGCAACTTTTGCCTTCTTAACAGACTTTTCAACGTCCAGGTATTCTTCTGCAGACAATTTCCTCTTAGCTCTTCTGCCTTTTGCCAGAGGCACAGTACCACCAAACATTTCCTCAGGTACTTCATCCAACCTGATGACTTTGTTGGTTGCCTCATAGTGATCTTTAATGTACCTCATCTGCACTTCAATAGGATCCTTTTTGCAGATGGGTGGAAATTCTCTCATAAGATCAGATACAACATGAGATTCACTTAAATCAGTTTGAAGATTGGTGACTTCACTGATTAGCTTCATATTCAAGAGAGTATGAGCATTAATGAATTTCCCAGTTTTTGTGTCAAGTAGCTGATCTGTGAAGCCTTGAGATTGACTGAGACTGTCCAAGACACCTCCTTGATAGAATATCTCTGATAGGAGTCTTCCATAAGGAACCCAGGGTTTATCCAGTAGCTGACTCTGTTTCAGACACTCTACCAAGTACTTGAACATGTATTTGGGCACATTCACCTTTTCCTTCTTGATGAAATGCTGGAGAAGGACCTTCTGAGCTAGATTTGGTTTCACACAGTCACCACATGGAAACAGGTTCTCATTCTGAATCTTCAGAAGCATCTTAGTTTCCATGCTCAATTCAGCATATTTCTTCTCCTTCTCAGAATTGTATATCACCAAGTTGGCTTGCTTTTTCCAAATGCGTTTTTCAGCAGCATCTGAAAGATCAATTCCAGAGTAGTATCCAGAAGCTGCAACCTTAAGAACATACTCTATGTGCCATTGTGCAATTCTTACTGGAATACCACAGATGCTAGACCTGATTTCATCTTCAACAAATGGCGCAAGACCCATTTCTTCTCTTGTTTTCCCTTCTAATTCAGGATACATTAACACCATCTGACTCTCCTCAGCTAAGGATGCCGCTTTGTTGTAAAATTTTGCTCTTACCCAGAAGTGTCTAACCAGAGCTTCATATGTTGGTCCATTCAACATTTTGAAATAATGCATGAGTCCTTGCTCTTCATAGTAGCTTCTGATCCAACACTTATGAAACGCCAGAGAATCAAAATCCACTGGATTCTCTATCTGAACTTGTAAATCCCATTCTTCCAATTTCATGCTTCTTCCTCTGTAGTCATATTCAGGGACCATTCGTGAAGTAGATACTGAATCTTCTCGTTGCGAACTTGATGATGCCATTAGATGATTGACGAAGATTTGAAGAAGATGAAGATTTTAGGGTTCTAAGGTTGAGAGAAGATGAAGATTTTAGGGTTCTAAGGTTTGAGAGCAAATGTGTTTGTTGTGAGTGAGTAGTGTGTGAATTGTCAAAGTGTCAAAAGTAAAACGATTGCAATTCAAAAGAGACAAACAAACATAACATTAATGACAAAATTGGGGGCGCGTGAAAAGTACTTTCAAAGCTATTAAATCATCATTGCCCTTTTAGTTATACACCAACACATACAGGCCACGTAAGAAGTTCACAGAGTAACTACCAAGTTAGTGGGCCAGAAGTTACTTTTTAAAAGGTAACTTCCAACGTTTCCACTAATTCAACTATTCAGAAGCAACAAATCCAGCTTCTGGACTTCAGATGCTGACGTCATCATCAGAAGCGAGTTTTCCTCAGAACCTCAATAAAGAGCTTCTGATGGACTACCGCTTCTGAACTAACTTCAGAACCTAAAACCCTATTCAGGAGCAAGCAAGCATTTAATCAGATACAAAGTGCATGTTCAAATTTTTCTTTATAAAATCAAATCTTTCAACAGTTAAAGGCTTAGTAAATATATCAGCCCATTGATTTTCAGTATCAATGAATTGTATATCTAAAATTCCTTTTTGAACATAATCTCTGATAAAATGGTGTTTGATTTCAATGTGCTTAGCTCTTGAATGCAAAATTGGATTTTTAGACAAACAAATAGCAGCAGTATTATCACAATAAATGGGAATACTGTTAGCAGTTATCTGATAATCTTCCAACTGATGTTTCATCCAAAGTAGTTGTGTACAACAACTTGCAGCTGAAATGTATTCTGCTTCTGCTGTAGACATAGCAATAGTTGTTTGTCTTTTGCTAGCCCAGGATATAAGATTATCACCCAGAAATTGACAGTTGCCACTGGTTGACTTTCTTTCAATCCTATCACCAGCATAATCAGCATCACAGAATCCAATTAGCTTATAATCTAAGGATTTCCTATAAAGGAGTCCAAGATTAGTTGTTCCCTTCAAATACCTGAAGATTCTCTTGACTGCAGTCATATGGGATTCTCTAGGATCTGATTGGAATCTTGCACACAAGCATACACTGAATAAAATATCTGGCCTAGATGCAGTGAGGTATAACAAAGAACCAATCATACCTCTATACAGCTTCTGATCTACTTTAGCTCCTTCATCTTCTTTGCTTAAGTTGCACGTAGGGTGCATTGGAGTGTTCATCACTTTACAATCTTCAAGCTTGAACTTCTTCAGAAGCTCCTTTGTGTACTTTGATTGATGAACATAGACTCCATCTTTGCATTGATTGATTTGAATGCCAAGGAAGAACTTCAGCTCTCCCATCATGCTCATTTCAAATTCATCCTGCATTAACTCAGAAAATTCCTTGCAAAGAGATGCATTAGCAGAACCAAATATTATATCATCAACATATATTTGCACAACAAGAATATCTTTCCCAAGGGTCCTTCTGAAGAGTGTAGTATCAACCTGTCCTCTTTTAAAATCATTTTTGATTAAGAAATTACTTAGTCTATCATACCAAGCTCTGGGAGCTTGTTTCAAGCCATATAGTGATTTCTTCAATTTAAAAACATGGTCAGGATATTTAATATCCTCAAATCCAGGAGGTTGCTTGACATACACTTCTTCTTCTATGACACCATTTAGAAATGCACTCTTGACATCCATTTGATATAATATTATGCCATGATTAACTGCATAGGAAAGAAGTAACCTGATTGCTTCCAATCTTGCAACTGGAGCAAACGTTTCAGTGTAATCAATGCCTTCTTGTTGACTATACCCTTGTGCAACAAGCCTGGCTTTGTTTCTTGTTACTTCACCTTGCTCATTCAGCTTGTTTCTGAATACCCATTTTGTTCCAATAATGTTCTTGTGCTGAGGTTTGGGTACCAGATCCCACACATCATTTCTTTGAAATTGATTCAACTCTTCTTGCATAGCTAGGATCCATCCATCATCTGAAAGTGCTTCATCAACTGTTGTAGGTTCAATCATTGAGATTAGTCCAATCATTGACTCTTCTTGTCTGAAATGTGATCTTGTTCTTCTTGGACTATCTTTGTTTCCAATGATTAGCTCCTCAGGATGTGAAGACTTGTGTTTGAATGTGTTTCTGGGAGGATCTGCTTGATGTGAGCCATCTTGTGCTTCATCAGAAGCAGTTTCATCTTGCGCTTCTGATGTGGGTTCAGCTTCTGGACTATCTTCAGACTCAGCTATCTGATCAGGTTCTGGAGTAGCTTCAGGAACCTGTATCTCTGCAAAACTTTCATCTTGCTTTGAAGTTTTATCTTCAAGCTTCTTGTCATCAAATTTAACGTGCATAGATTCTTCAACACAGAGTGTTTCTGAATTATACACTCTGTATGCCTTTGACCTTTCAGAGTAACCTAAAAAGATTCCTCTTTGGGCCTTGGCATCAAATTTCTTTAGGTAGAGCTTGTTGTTCAGAATGTAACATGTACATCCAAATTGATGAAAGTAGGAGATATTGGGTTTTCTTCCTTTAAAGAGTTCATATGCTGTTTTCTCCAAAATAGGTCTAATATAGATCCTGTTTTGAACATAGCATGCTGTATTCACTGCTTCTGCCCAAAAATGTTTTGGTAAATTGTTTTCATGAATCATGGTTCTGGCCATTTCTTGTAAAGTTCTATTCTTTCTCTCTACAACCCCATTTTGTTGTGGTGTTCTAGGAGAAGAGAATTCATGGAAAATTTCATGTTTTTCACAAAAAGCTTCAAATGGCTCATTTTCAAATTCTCCACCATGATCACTTCTGATTTTCAAAATATTTGATTCTTTTTCAGATTGAATTTGAGTGCAGAAGTTACTGAATACATCACACGCAACATCTTTACTCTTTATGAATTTCACCCAAGTCCATCTGCTGTAATCATCAACAATGACTAATCCGTATCTACTTCCATATAAGGATGCAGTACTCACTGGTCCAAATAAATCAATATGGAGTAATTCTAAAGGTCTTGAGGTTGAAACAATGTCTTTGGTTTTAAAAGATGATTTCACAATTTTCCCTCTCTGACATGCACCACAGAGTGCATCTGAATGATAGTCAATGTCTGGTAGCCCTTTCACAAGTTGTAACTTACTAAGCTTAGAGATTAACCTCCAGTTAGCATGTCCCAACCTTCTGTGCCACATCCATTTCTTATCATTCACTGATAGTAGGCAAATCACCTTCTGATCAGCCAGTTCAGAAAAATTGATTTTATAGACATTGTCAACTCTCTTTCCCTTGAACACAATGGATTTGTCTTCCTTGTTGATTACTGTACAGTTGGGTTTTTCAAAAAGCACATCATAACCATTATCACAAAATTGACTAATGCTCAAAAGGTTATGTTCAAGACCATCTACCAACCATACATTATTAATTGAGGTAGAGGAATTACCAATAGTTCCTGTACCTATGATCTTGCCTGACTGGTTGCCTCCAAATTTCACATTTCCTCCCTCTTTCATTGTTAGGCTGAGGAACATGGACTTGTCTCCTGTCATGTGTCTTGAGCAACCGCTGTCTAGGTACCATGATCTTTGCTTTGGCACTGCTCTTAGACATACCTGCATCATTGACATTTTTAGATTTAGGTACCCATTGTTCTATGGGTCCTGGAAGGTTAGTACTTAAGGCTTTACTCTTCACTTCTTGTACCTTGTGCTGTGAGTTGGGTTGCTTCTGATTAACCATCACCTTAGGTTTTGGTACTTCAGAAGCAGTAACTGTCTTCTTCTGAAACTTAGACTTCAGAACCCCAGATTTTGGTTTCACCAGACTCTGAGGAATAGGTTCTGATCTTTTCAGGATCCTAACCTTTGAAGTCTTGGAATCAGATTTGATCATAGCCTTTGACTTAGAGTTCTTTGGCTTTGAAGTAATCTTAGCCTTAGAACTAGAAGCTTCAGGTTCTGATTGAACAACAGTTTCCAACTCAGCCCCTTCTGGTACAAAGAATGTTTTCAGACCTTCCTTGATGCATTCACAACAAGACTTTAGATTGGTTTTCTCAAGTTTCACTTCTGGAAAACCAATTCCTCTGCCATTGTTCTTGTAAATGCTATAAATCATAGAAGCTACTCTGCTTCTGTCAATGTCAGATATAATGAAATCTTCAAGAGCAATTTCATGATTACTTAAAGGTTTTTCATTACACTTTTCTTGTAGCTTCTGACATAAGAACCTGAGCTGATCTTCATATGTTTTACACATGAAATCAAAGCCCCTAAGTCCTTGTTCAGAAGCTTTCAGATCCAATAGAGTTGATTTTTGCTGTTGTACCAAATCAGCATATTTTTCTTTTAAATCCTTCAACTCATTGGTTCTTACTTCAAAATGTGTAAGAAGTTCTTTAAGTGACTCAACAAGTTCATCTCTGGGAATTTTGGAATATACCTCGTTTTCATCTTCTGAGTCTGAATCTGATCCAGCTTCTGAAGTTGCTGTTGCTACCAACCCAACAGCTACCTTTGCATCTTCATCAGCTTCCTCTTTATCAGATCCAGATTCACTACCCAAATCATCCCAGGTTGCCATTAAGCTCTGCTTAATCTGCTTCTTGAATTTGCTTGGTTTGAATGTAGACCCCTTTGACTTGTCCTTTGACTTTTCTCTTTGAAGATCAGGGCATTCAGCAATGAAGTGTCCCGGCTTCTTACAGTTGAAGCATCCCTTCTGATCTTCTTTCCTTGAGCTTCTGGAGTTACCCCTTTTTGCGAGAAACTTTCTGTTCTTCTTGGCCAGATATTGAAGTCTGTTTGAGAGCATGGTCATTTCAGCAGCATCTGGTTCAGAATCTGAACTTGACTGTTCTTCCTCTTCAGATTCAACCACTTTGAGAGCTTTTGATGACTTGCCTTTGGATGGAAGAGCTATTGATTTACTCTTCTTAGTAGACTCATGTTCATTAAGACTTAACTCATGAACTTTGAGAGAACTAACAAGATCTTCGACACTTAAAGTGTTTAAATCTTTAGCTTCCTCAATGGCAGTCACCTTTGGTCTCCATCTGGCAGGTAAGCTTCTGAGAATCTTGCTTACATGATCAGAAGCAACATAGCTCTTCTTTAGAATCTGTAGCCCAGAAACTAAGGTTTGAAACCTTGAGTACATCTCCTCAATAGTTTCATCATCCTTCATCTTGAATAACTCATACTGATGTACAAGCAGGAGAGTCTTTGCTTCTTTGACCTTCTTGCTCCCTTCATAATTTGAACAGAGAGAAGCAAACATAGCTTTAGCAGTGGATTTGTCACTCATCTTCATGTATTCTGCTTTGGGTATGGCAGTGACAAGGGCTCCTCTGATAATATGATGCTTCTTGTAGAGTTTCCTCAGTTCTGGAGTATGTTTCTTTCTATCCACAGCAGCTCCTTCTTCATCAAGGACTAAACCACCAACACCATCTTCCAGAATATCCCACAATTCTTCATCTAGGCTCATGATGTAACTGTAAAAATTGGTCTTCCACCAAGAGAACTCTTCAGCATCTCCATTGAACTTTGGAACTTTTCCAACACTGGTTTTCTTACTATCACTATAATCATGTGAGACATTTTTATAGCTAGTATCACCAGAACCATTAGGAGGAGGAGTAGACATGTTTTTCTCAGATCTTTGACTGCTGCACGGTTAAGTGTTACACAACAGACCAAGGCTCTAGATACCAATTGAAGGTGAGAAAAACACAAGAAGGGGGGGTTGAATTGTGTTTTGAAAAATTCTTCGTTTCTCCTAAACAACTGAATACACTGATCAGAAGCTAAGTGAGACAGCTTCTGAAGTGATGATCAGAATCTAAATGCAGCGGAATAAAACAGAGAGAGAGAAGAAGAACGACACAAAGCAATTATACTGGTTCCTTCCACAATCCGGAAGTAGTCCAGTCCCCCTTGCACTTCCAAGGAGATTTCACTATGAGTAATATCTGATTACAAATGCTCAAGCACACAAGCAAGAGACTTCCAATGCTCAAGCACACAAGCAAGAGACTTCCTTTGCTCAAGAACACAATCAAGAGACTTCCTGCTCAAGCACAATTGCAAGAGACTTCCTATCTAAACAAAATTACACAGAAAATTGTTTAAGTTTGAACACTTGATATACAATCAGAGGTGCTCACAATACAAATCAGATACAGACTCAATGGACTTAAGAATTTCTAAGATATGACTTTGAGACACAGAAATTCTAAGTGAATGCAGAACAATTTCAGCAGAGGTTTGGTACTTGTGAAAATCTTGTGAGTCTTTCGTTCAGCGTTCTTGCATTACCAAAACTCTAAGTCTTCACTCCTTTATATAGAGGTGTGAAAGAGACGTTGTGAAATTGCCAGCACACCAAAGAGTCGTTGTTGAAGCTTGATCTTTCACCAATGATATATTGCCTGATTTGGTTGTTGTCCTATGAAGAACAAATTTGAATTCCATTCCTTATCCAAAGGAACATCTATGCAGGCAAAACCGTATTCTGGAGCTGTTTTCTTGTCCTGTAGCGTGGACACAAAACAGAGTAGTAGAGAACGTGGTTGTACAATTCGTACAAAGTACAATGTCAACGCTTTCGTCCAAATTGCAAGCACAAGCCTTCAAACACCTTTGAAATGACCGTTGCAAAATCCACTAATCCTTTGTTTGTGTTTTCGAATCCAATAGACAGCTTTTGCATTGATAATTCTTCAATTCTTGATTCTTTGCAAATCCAGTTGAAATTCAGCTTCTGGTGAAATGGCTTCTGATGAGGCAGCTTCTGATGATGCAGCTTCTGATGATATGACTACTGCAGCTTCTGATGATGCAGCTTCTGATGATATGACTTCTGGACTTCTTGTCTTCAGGAGCACTATTCTTCAGGAGCACTAATCTTTCTTTCAGAAGCGGCTTAACTTCAGGAGCGCTTTTTCTCTTCAGTAACAAGTTGCCTTCAGGAGCGTCCAAGCTTCAAATTTTTGTTGTTTCCTTTGCTCTTTATTTGCTCATTCAGAACCAATGATGATGTAACTTTATAATTATGGTCCTGTACACTTGAACAAATATTAGCTAGTCCAATTTACAATTTTTAATACCTTGTTATCATCAAAACTCTTTAAGGTTCATTGTTAAACACATTTTGTTCCAACATCTTGGTCAATCCTTTACCCGATTTCACTATAGCATTCCTCTTACTCTCTTTCCAGATATAACATGCCATATTTCTAACCATGGGATTTGTGACTACTGAATTATAATTAGAACAAATCAAAGAATGGGATTTAAGCTTATTCAATATGGTATTCCCTTCAACAAATATTTCTTCCAAACACATACTCCCATTTATCTGCTCAAGATCAACTAGCTTCATGATCAACTCATCTTTTTCAAACTCATCCCAATCCCTATCCCAATCCCAATCGCAATCATCAATAGATAATAATGCACAATACAAAAAACAGTTTTGCAAGTTCTTTTCCATCAAATTATCATAGCTAGGCTTTAATACTTTGAAGACCTCTTCTTCCACCATTTGTCCCATTTCCAATTTTTCAAGCTTATTGAATGCATGTTTCCATTGATGAAAGTCATCAATCCCTTTCATAGTTCTAGCCAACACATTGATTGCAAGCGGTAAACCCTTAAATCTCTCTATGATACATCTTGCAATCTTTTCTATTTCATATGGAAGTATCTTAGGTGTTCCATCAACTCCGAGTTTTAGCATAAACAACTCCCACCCTTCACATGCGCTGAGAGGATACATTTGTAATATATCATATGGCTGGCAATCCATCTGGTGACATACATGTTCCAAACGTGTTGTTAGAATCACTTTAATGCCATTCACTTTTGGATGAATTCCCACCTTCTGCAAATCAATATATTTCCAAACATCATCCAAAATAAGAATTGATTTTCCCTTTTTCTTCAATGCCGAAGACAAGTTGTCAGCTCTAACTCTTTCATCATCTTCATCAAGCTTCAATCCTATTCTTTTTGCTATATCATGTTGCAGTTTTGAGATGCTATGATTGTGAGAAACAGTGACCCAAATAACGTCCTTAAAAGTTGCTCTCCTTTTTCCTTCCTTCTCCACTAGAGTTGCAAGTAAAGTTTTTCCCATTGCTCCCATTCCACATATGCCAATAACAAAAACTTTGTCATCTTCCAGAAGTTTAAATACTCTCTTGATCTTAAAGTCTCTTGCAAAATGATAGGTTTCTCTTCCTTGTGTCTTTTCATATTTTTTATCAGTTCAGTTGCATCAAGAGTTCCATTTAAGTTATTCATAACATGCATGCTTCCTTTCATATCTTGTAATTTTCTCAGCCATACATCAACTTCTGGTTTGCGCTTTTTTCCCCGAGATTTTAACCATTGAAGTTGTTTTGCAATATCTTTTTCATCACATTCTAAATCAAGAACCAATTGTTTTAATTGATTAATCTCACTTTCAGAAACACTTATGTTACCACCGCTACCGTTCACACCTGATCCATTGTGTTTGTCATGTTACATAAATTGTGTACTGATTTTATATATGGCATAACACTTTAAAAAAAATCAATGTAGTTCTTTTTTAGCAACAAATTTTAGGGGCAATTACTAAAATAACCATGGATTTTAAAAAAAAAAATACCATGTGGCCCGCCATATTCTCCCTCCCATTACGTAATACAATCTCACTTTGAAGCCACTTGAAATGCATAGAGAATTATTATAAATTCTTAAGTACGTAGGTTTATGTTTTGATGATCAATTTTGTGCTATATATTTCTTACAACATAAATTGTGTTTCTATATTATAGTATATTATCGGAGTTGGCGAAGAAGGTTGTTTTGGTGGGAGGAAGAGTAAGTGGAGTAGTTCGAAAGCTTGATACTAGAGGTTGTTCATTAGGTAGAAGGGGAGGACCGGTGGTATAGTAGGGGCATTTGGTTGACACAATTAATGATGCTTGTTTTTATTTGAATAAGAGCGAGGATGAGGAAATGATGGTTGGTTTGGAGGCTATTCGTGAATTGATTATCTACTGAGGATAACCTAAGCCATAAAGGAGTGAGGCTGAATTATTTGTTATTGTGTGTTGATAACTTCGGTAGGCTCGAGACCATAAACCACATCATTTTTAATTTTTCTATACTTTTGGCAATTTGGATTTGGAGGGAGACATTGAAGTGACATTAAAGGTTTCGTTGTAGGAGGTAAAAATGTTAATGAGTGGTTGGATATGAATTGGGTCTCAATTATTTCTTCTATATGAATAGCGGCGGAGGCCCTTTGGGACATAAGTGGGTACGGCCCACCCTATTAAAAAATTAATTTTTTTGGTACAAAATTAAAAATTAAATTAGTATAGAAGAAATTATTAAAATATTTTTGACTTTTAAATAAAATTACTTTGCAGTCCACTTTTTTCTCTCCATTTCAGTACGTTTTAGTATCACACTTTCAAATCATTCGAATCACCTATATAATTATTTTGAATTTCTAAGTTATGTATTTAATTTCTTGATGGTCAACTTCGTATTTAATATTAATTAAAACATAAATTTTGTGATACTTTATTTTTGTGGCTCATCAGAATATTTTTTTCTCGCTTTGCCACAACAAATGGAATGCTAGAAACGCAATAGTCTTCACTTAAGTTGGTTTTAATTGTCAATTTAATTGTCAAAAGGTAGCCGATGAAGCCAATCCACATTGGCTCAGTTGGCAAAAGGAGCGGGCCACTTCCTTGCAGAAGGTTGTGTGTTCGACTCCCGATGCCGATGTGAGGATGGGATTGGTGGGTGATCTGTAAGTACCTCTATAAGCGCTCTGGGGAAGAAAACTTGGATCCTTCCTCTGAGCCCTGGGGCCTGCCCTGACCCTGGTGGTTACCGGAGCCGAACCCACCTAAACTTTCTGTAACCAAAAAAAAAAAAAAAAAGGTAGCCGATGAATCTAAAGTTTTATGACTTTTATCTTAGAGAATTATTCTCTGGGGAAGAAAACTTGGATCCTTCCTCTGAGCCCTGGGGCCTGCCCTGACCCTGGTGGTTACCGGAGCCGAACCCACCTAAACTTTCTGTAACCAAAAAAAAAAAAAAAAAGGTAGCCGATGAATCTAAAGTTTTATGACTTTTATCTTAGAGAATTATTCGAACAAGATGGAAAAGGTTGTAAAATTTTACTTATAATCATTTGGGTTGGGTGGGTTCACTCCCAAGTGCGATCCACCAATTATTAGAAGAAAAAAAAATGGGAAAAGATTAAAAAGTAAAAAAGAGAATATGTTTTAATATCTGAAGCATAGATATTTCAAAATGGATTACGTATTGATATCTAATATGTATCATGCACTGATATCTGCCTGATACGTTTCGATACGTATTAGGAGAGTATCTGGAGATTAAATATTTTTTATTAAAAAAAACAATTGTCCGATATTTTTCAAATACATCGGGGATATGCGATGGAGATATGATGATGTTTCTGTTATTTTTTTGATATATGTAATGGATAAAGTAATAATGTTCTCTTTTTGAGATATATCATATATTTTTTTTTGACAAAAGATATATCATATATGTAATTGATTAATTGCCACTTTCATTATTATCAATATTACTTATATTTATATTTTGTTGTTGTCCATTATCGGCCGTCTATTTTTGTTGTTTTGATAACGTTGGTGTTGTTGATTTTCGTGTTAAGAAAATTTTATAGTTGTGTCTTATTGGTTTCTATGTTTGTTTGATCTAGTTGTGCCTATTTTTTTTGCTTTTGAATTTTAGTCCATAGTTTGTATTTTATGTTTTAATTTATAGTTTAATTTTTTATTTATTAAAGTATTACAACTGTATCATATCTTGAATTTTGAAATTTTCTCGTATCGTATCCGTATCGTATTAAGTATACGGATAGAAGAAAGAACATTATTAAAAAGGGTTAAAGTGTGGTGGCGGCAACCTAGGGAGAAGAAAAAGAGGTTATTTTGGTTTACCCATGTTTATGGAAGAGTTGTTTTGTTGTTGATTTGATGTTTGTTGATCCCTGGTGTTTACTAGGAAGATTAGTTTTTAAGAAGTCGTTTTAGAGGGATTGGTTTGGTTGTTTGTCTTGTTTAGGCTATTTCTTGTGGGATGAATGTTGTCTGGAATAGATCACTTTTGCTTTGTTGCTTATTTTGTATAATGCTATGCTGTTGCAATCAAGTTTCGTATTTAAGAGACTGTTTAGTCTGATTTTTTCCTCGAATAGGTGTATGTAGGAGTTGCTCATGTGTGACTTCGATCATTTAAGTTTGAAATTGGTTTTTAAGAAGTCGTTTTAGCGGGATTTGTTTGGTTGTTTAGGCTTGTTTAAGCTACTTCTTGTGGGATGTATGTTTTCTGGTTTGTTGCTGGTGTGCAAGGTTTAAGCTTGTTATTGCTTAATAGATCACTTTTGCTTTTTTGCTTATTTGCAATCAAGTGTTTAAAAGAGTTTAGTGTAATGGTTTCTTACGTCTTGCTAGTTCTTGATTAACTTTTTATTGTATGTTATACTACTTAATTCATGAGCTGAATATCTACAGTAAAGGTGTATAGAAGCCAAATATTAGTTAAAAAATTGGTTTTCATTTACCATGATCTGGTGTTGAATAAAGTCTATCAATGACAGCTTCTGGTGGTGGATTATTTGAAGTGGATGCCATATTGTTGTGAACTTCTTCATGATTGTTGGAGCATCGCCTAATGCCTCCGCCTTTGCCACCAAGGTGTGTTTCAATTCTAGAAGCACCTCCACTAAACTTATCATTACAATAATTGCATATCCATTTACGACCATTTTCTACTATTGTAACATGTTTCCAGCAGTGCTCGTGTTTTCCTCTACCCATTATCAATATCTTTCCTACACACAGATCCAAGCCTATATTCAAATAGTTGTATATGTGCTTCTCTAGATAATAAATATCAATGATGAAGAAGAAAAATTAGAACTTAGGGGAAACCAAAAACAAATATAAAGGAAAACTTATTTTAATTACTAATTTCAACTAAGTACTAAACTTTAACTAACTCTATTCTAATATTAACGTTGGTTGTTAAAAAAAAGTGTTTTTCAACCAAAAAAGAAAGAAAAGCAAGTATAAAATAAAACTACTTCTTTTTTTATTATAAATAAAACTATTTTAAAACGTTTTAATGTGTACTTAAACTTAAGGGCGGCGCGTTTGATCGGCTAAAAAAAAAAAGACCGGACAAGACAATTTAAAGTTTATTATGTTTGATTGTAAAACTGTTTCAAAGACTAAAAAAATTAGAGGACAAGAAATATGATAAAAACTGAAATTATTGTCCCTTGCTAATCCATATCATAATTATTAAACACATCATTTTTATAAACTCAAATTTCCAGAGTGAATAAATTGTACGACAAGTAGTAAATATATGATAAACCAAATTTCATTACAAAAAGGAGAAGAGAAGAGAGGGGAGAAGAAAAATGTACCAAAAAAAGGTCCTTCCAAAAGGAGCAACAACAAAGATGAAGTGATAATAGAAATGGGATTTGTGAAGTGATAATAGAAATGGCTCTCAACTATTGGATTTTAAAGGTAGTGAGCAGCCGTCGACCCCATAAAAACAACTGTTCAATTTGTTACTGCTCTCAAGTCAATGCGCCGATAAACGTTTAATTTAGGAAAAAGATCCATGTACCACTCTTTTGGTACACCCTTTTGGTACACCCATGACATGGCATTTAATATTATTTTTTATTTATTTAATTAATAGAAAAAAACAACAACACAGTAACAGAAGAAAAAAAACACAGCAACAGTCTTCCTCTCCTTCAACCAACATCACAATCTCCTCCCACCACCACCTCTCTTGCCTGCCACCATCTCCTCTCAACCACAGTCGGCTTGGCTCACACTCAACGTCGTATCATAGTCTCTGTGCAACACTGTTCCCTCTCTCCGTCGTGACCCAGTTCTATCATCAGAAATCACATCGTCGGAATCTTGTCGGAAACTTAATCTCTATGTTGAAGGTGACCTTTATCTCAAATTTTTCATTCCATTTTGTTATATGACTTTGTATTTAAGGTTTGTGGATTTTAATGGTTGTTCTAAAAAAAATATCGGTAAACACTGATAAAAAATTAAAGTTATGAATTTAGTCAATTATGATTTTGAATGTTTTGTACAATAAAGACTGATATTGGCAACACTAATAGGAAGATGGTTTTTCATACTGTAACTATAATAGTGGTGAAGTACAACTATAATCTGGTTACTTTGCTTAAAGCATGTCAAAGATAGAAATTAGACTCATATGTTGTTTTGCGTTTTCTGAGTTGTTTTGTGTCATAAGTTATTTTACATTTGATAATGATTAGTAATGTGTTTGTTGTTTGGGATAAAAACATTTTAGTTGATTGCAGGAATACTCAATCACAACCACTCACACTTGAGGTTTTTTATGGTGACATTGGCCAATATAAACGATTGAGAATGGAATTGTAATATTACCCCTTGACTTGGAAGCACAAACTAAAAAGGAGCTTCAATTGAGGTTGATGTCATGACTTGATATGCCCAAGGTGAAAGATAAGAAATATCATGGAACCATGACAGTCAAGGTCTTGTATTACCAATTTAACAAGGATCAGATATAAATATGGTTACACCTTTGTAAAATTGTTGTCACACGCTTCAAATATTTGCTTATATGTAGTTTTTTTTTATGAAAACAATATTATTTTAAGACAATTTATCACTAAAATATTAAAAGTGATAGAGATTCTATGTTTCTTGGACTCTTAATTGCATTAGTTTTCTGTTGTGCGGCTGGTAAACTTATAGACGACCAATTTTAAACACAGGAAAAAACATGGTTATGCTTTTGTAAAATTGTGGTTATACACTTCGACAATTTGGTTATCTGAAGTTTTGTTGTAAAAAAAAAAATCTTTTTAAGTCAATTTATCAATGAAATGTCAAAAGTGATTGATATTCTATATTTCTTGGACTCTTAATTTCATTAGTTTTCTGTTGTGCGGATGGCAAACTTAGAGATGACCAATTTTAAACGCAAGAAAAAAAATATGGTTATACCTTTGTAAAATTGTGGTTACAAGCTTCAAATATTTGGTTATATATAGTTTTCATGTGAAAACAATATCATTTAAGGCATCTAAAGGCAATCTATGTTTTCGAGTTTAACCTGTTTTACAATCGGCAAGTTTATCACGTCTAAGGACGGACAAGTTCTAATTTATGAAAAAATAGTGGTCATGTATTTGTAAAAATGTGGTCATACAGACCATATATTTGGCTAGTTTTTCTTTCCCATATATAAATAATATCGTTTTAGGCGAATCGAACGCATGATCTCATTTGATCACTGCACTAAAAGTATTTCCAACCATAAATAACTTGTTTTACAATCGGCAAGTTTATCACGCCTTAGGACTTACAAGTTCTAATTTATGAAAAAATAGTGGTCATGTATTTGTAAAAATGTGGTCATACAGACCATATATTTGGCTAGTTTTTCTTTCCCAGATATAAATAATATCTTTTTAGGAGAATCGAACGCATGATCTCATTTGATCACTGCACTAAAAGCATTTCCAACCATAAATAACCTGTTTTACAATCGGCAAGTTTATCACGTCTAAGGACGGACAAGTTCTAATTTACGAAAAAATAGTGGTCATGTATTTGTAAAAATGTGGTCATACAGACCATATATTTGGCCAGTTTTTCTTTCCCATATATAAATAATATCGTTTTAGGCGAATCGAACGCATGATCTCATTTGATCACTGCACTAAAAGCATTTCCAACCATAAATAACTTGTTTTACAATCGGCAAGTTTATCACGCCTAAGGACGGACAAGTTCTAATTTATGAAAAAATAGTGGTCACGTATTTGTAAAAATGTGGTCATACAGACCATATATTTGACTAGTTTATATTTCCCAGATGTAAATAATTTCGTTCAAAAGAGATAACTCATGGGACAATTATTGATGTCTTAATTTTTTTTAAAAGCAATTAACTCCTTCAAAATAAGCTATAATCAGTTGATTGAAAATAACTTAAATGCTAATGACTTAAATTAATCCATATTTGTTCAGATGCTGCAAAATATAAAGACATCAAGTGTAATGAACTTAAAATTGCAGTGGAAAGTTTCAATAATATTGATGTGAAAGAAGATCTCTAATGGATCAATTACACGGAATGAAGATAACAGAAAGGTACAGAAAGAAAAGATGTTACAGAGAGGAGCAGAGAATAACATAGAGAATGAATGAGATTATCACAATCTCCTTTTTCCCTTGGCCTTCTCTTATTTATTATGAGTCCACATGTCTATTTCCTATATCAAGTGGGTCTTCCCATGAACAAGAGAACATCAATAATGCATGACTCAATCTGGAACCAATGTTCACCATCTCTCCACTGTGAGCATGTCAAATGAGTTTCTCCTTTGTGAGTCCAGAAAGGTATTGTTAATGCTATTGCTTCATGGTACTTCTCTGTGCAATTACACATTGTTGAAATAAACATGTCAATGTCATCAACCTTGAAAGCAAACACGCATTCTTCAAATGACATCTTGGCATGGATTTGTAGCAAATAGCCATGTATCCAAATAAGATAACCAAAGGGACGAGTAATTAGAGTGGAAGAGCAACTATAATCACCAAAGACATGTTACATATAACTGACAGAATAAAGAGTACATATAAGAGGGAAACAATACTTCAAAACATGTATTAACAAACCTGAAAAGGGAAGGATGGTAGGCTTAGCCATTCTTGTATTATAGAAGAGTTGATAGTTGTTTCCACACTTCTCCACTTGTTAGCACTCCTGGGACACCAAAGAAAATAGCTATTCAGATATTGCAACAAAACAAAATACATTATTCTGCTCATAATAAGCATAAAGGTAAAAAAATAAGTTCAAAAAGAAAGCATTTACCACCAATTTTCAAAATGTATTTTCCCTTCCTTTCTTGTACAACTGATGTATCAGTTCCTTTAGTTAGCTGTTCCATTTTGTTGAGCAATTAAACCTCTATAAACCAGATTTAACAATATGAAATTATACTTGAAAATTAAAAAACTGATGTATTTACCACTAATAAGTTTTCCATAGCAATATGTCCTTCAACTCATATAGTCCCTTATAGCCAAAACAAAATCAATCAATGCTTCTTTTCTAAATCCAATTATATAAATAATAGACTTATACTTGAAAATCCACTTATCAATCTTGTGAGGATATTAAGATACATCATCTACCACATCCTTCTTATGGAGTTATTCGAAAAAAATATTTTGATATCCTGTGATTTCAAAATCTCAAAAATACTCCACCAAACTATTACTTAATTGATAACCATACTCTCTTAGAATTATTATACTGCAATCTACTTCCTTCCACGACACTACCACTCCTGCACGGAAATAATTAAAACTAGATAACACAAAATTCAAAATAAAAATATCTAATAATATATTAGATATATATATATATACACACACACACACACATACACACGCACACACACACAATTTCTCCTTCATTCCCACAATATCTACACAATTTTACTAATAGAATTTGAGCAACTGCAATAACTCAAAAATCACAACTAGTAATATTCATATAGATTATTAGAGAGAGACACTATGAAGAACTTTTCATATTTTACCAAGTTTCAACATTGAACCAAGAAGATATCTTTGAGTGCAATCAAGAGAGTGGGATAAAGTTGAAAGAGAGTCTCCTACCATGTTCTATGACTTGTAAATAACCAATGACAAATAGAAGGAGTTATTGGTGGCTCACGGAAAACAGGAAGAATTATAGAGATTGAAAAAGGAATAAACAATCCTAAGAGGGTCTTGATTGTGAAATATCCCAGGTTCATAATCACAATTACGAGTTTACGACTCTATCAATATCCTTTGAAGTCATTTAAACATCCTTTTAAAATTACGTAATTCTCTAAAAAAATACATCTACTTCGTTTAGGCACCACCAACAATCATATTCATACGTTCTGCCTAACATATAATTCCAAATATATATTGAAGTTTCAATATCAAACACCTGCCCCTTTATATTTTTCCAATCAAACTAAATGCACAGTACATATAAGCAACAATAGTACATTATCACAATGGTCTCACACCAGTTCAGAAAAATATGCGCCAAAGCCGATATTAAATTATAGAAGTAATTCATATCCTAATATTTGCAATCTCATAAAATTATCTGCATCACTGCCATAAATTGCCTAAGCACTTTGCATCAGCCAATTTTGTCACGGCAGAGTGCCCCAATAGGAAAGAAAGAAAAAAATTCAATTTGATTTAGGAACAACCGCATAACCCAAAATTTGCACGAATCTAAGATTACCCCATAACAAAAGGATTCTTTAATAATAAAATGGAAACCCCTTACATATATTTGGGAATTGTTCAAGTTCTGGAAATTGAAACTCTCCCTCTCTTTGTTCCTTAAACAAATTAACGCACTCAAATCAAATAAAGCCAAGTGAGATTTTGAAGTGTACTGTATCAATAAGCATCAAAACATACCTTGATTCACGGTGGCGTGAGGGCTTACCGCCGTCAACGAAGTTCGTTATCGAAAAGCTCCTTGTGTGGTGGTTTCTTTCTTTCAGTCAACGATAGGCGTAAAATAAGTGTGTGAGGGCAATAGAGGCGGTAAGACAATGGATCTAGGGTTCATCAGTGAAGTGGTGGGTCGATAAAGGGCGATAAAGTTCGACGAAGATGGAGCTGTGAACAGAGAGAAGCAGATCGATGGAAACAAGAGGAGTTGTTTTACATGAAGGAACAAGAGAAGCAGATTGATGAAAATCAGAGTGAAGGAACACTCACGGCGGAGAGAAAATGGAATGAATGGGTAAGGAGAAATGGAAGAGAGAGAGTTGGAGTCAAAAAAGTTATGTTTGTTTTTTAGTGGGACCCACATTGCCACATGTCATTTTTTTATGTGGGTGTAGGAGTGGTATTGCCACCTATGGTGGTATACCTATCAGGACTCTTTAATTTAAAGGAAGTGGGCAGCCGTCTCCTACCATTTAGTATATCACTTTTTTAATACAAATTTCGGATGGGATGAGGAAATGCTATTTCCCACGACATGTGGAAGGCCACGATGAAGTGAATATTTCTATCACAAATATATATATACTACCTCCGTCCCTAATTATAGGGCCCTTTTGAAAAAATAACGGGAATTAAGATAGTGGATATTTGTATTAAATATGTTTGTAATTACTATTGTTTTTACAATTTTATCCTTTAAGAGAGAGAGAGTTGGTTTATGTTTTCAACATGTTATTTATTGCTGAGGGAAGAAAAAGATGTATAATAAATAGGGGCATGTATGTAAAGAAATAATTAATGTAGTTGGAAATAGCAAAGGGGTCTTATAAAAAGGGACAATTTTTTTTCTCAAAAGGGTCTTATAATTAGGGACGGAGGTAGTATTATTTAGAGTCAGGATCCGTTGACAACCGATTTAGATGATTTTTTCATGAGATCGATCCCATATGAGTTTTTCATGAGATCGATCCCAATTTGAGAAGCTAGTGAAACTAGGGTATTTTAGATGAGTTTTTTTACTACCGAAGGGATTTTTGGTGTCGAAATTGAAACAAGTGAGAAGAAACATCATTTCAAAGGAATCTGATTTTGAATTCTAGCATATGATTTCAATTTATCACATAAAAAACCCTTTAAATTGAGTAGAAACGTGATTTCATGGAACTTTGGTGTGTTGATGTCAGATGGAGTATAAAAAGAGTAGCAATCAGATGAGTTGCGGGAGAAAAGATCACACAAATTAATTTAGCAAATAATTACTGACCATTAGATTAAACAAAATAAACGACTCAGATTTGGTATCAACGGATCCTGACTCTATTATTTAATAACAGGAGCGTTTAGACGAGCACGGTTGCGTTATTGCGTATAAATTATGACATTGATTTTTATGAGATTTTGATTAAAATTATAAAATATATAATAAATATTTTGCATTTTCATATTGCAACAAATTATACACCAACAATATAACAAATATAATGTGAGAATAAATGTGAGAATTTTGAGGCGGTATTCATTAAAGAGTTATTGTCTGGTCGGGGCGTTGTGGATTCATGACTGTTTTTGGATGTTGAAAAATTCATTGTGTTTGTGAAAGAAATTAGTCTTGCAAGGGAGGAAACTCAAATAGCATTCTTGAAAGGAAATTTTAAGCCTTCCAACGGGTTGATTAAAGATCCTAGTTGAATTGGTGAAGATTTAAGTGACAGTGTTGATGTTTCTCGTGAAAAACTCGGTTTCTTTGATGTTTCCACTGGAGTGGTGATTTCAAAGCGGAAAAATGGTTAGTTTATAAGGACCAACCGTTTTCTTATCATAGTGGCATGTGACAGTTTTTTGTAAGGGGCTGGATGAGGAGGTGACAAGAGGAATCATTGCCAATGATAGACATGTTTCCTCTTATGACGGACACCTCCAAAAGACCATTTGAGCTTCCTCTTATATGTTTAGATGTGGACAAGTAGAGTATCGTATACACAAGAATTGTCGTTCCTACTAGGAAATTCGTGTTACTTATTTGAAAAAAATAAAACAATAAATAAAAATAATAAAAGAAAGAGATAAAGGGGTTTTGCAATTTAGTTTGTTTACGCACAACAAGAGTTTATGAGTAAACTGTTTTGATTGCAGAATATTAGCGCGGGTTACGATTCTTTGAATCCCCTTTATACATTTGTTGGAATTAATTAAAGGTCAAGCATTATTCAGATATTGGGTTTAGGTCTTCTATTTAAGTGATGAGTTCGCGGGGTTTTTTTTCCTACTAGCTGTCGAGTTGCACCTACATATCACGCAAAGGTTATACACGCACTACGGTATAGGAACGTAAATCCTATAGGGTCCGTACAACTTCGTAAGGATTATTAGAGAAGGTCCTTACTCTCCCAGAGGTAATTTAAGCATAGACTTAAATTAGGGTTTCTAAATTCATAATCCTCCTAAAGGTTCACTCATGTATGAGTCTTAGAAGTTCATCAACATGCTCTCTGTCTCGGTAGTTCTACGAACGAGAAATCCTATCTCGTCTATCTTACCAACCATGAAATAAGAATAAAGTTATTATGCTAATTCAATCTCCGTTGTTACTACTATTTCCCCAATTGTTGTTATTTCGTTATCTTAGTTACTTCTTGAATCGGGTAGGTTTTCACCAATAATAGGTATGCCGCTTTCATAAGTACAATTATCTAAATGTTGGTTCACTTCATATGAAGTAAAGAATTTGCATAATATAATGAAATGGCATTCATAAAATAACTGAATAAAGAACTTAAATTAAATAATCTAACAAATAAAATAGAGGTTCAACATAGAATTCTACCCTAATAAGGTTTAGTTACTCATGGTGTCGCGTCATTTTTCGGACGGTCGAAGACCACCTTTTTGATTTCACGACTGAACATTTAATTCTTTTCGAAAGAAAGTGGAAAAAAGTTCAAATACCACGTTTTTAAGGGATTAAGGGTTCGGGGGTTGGTTATATTTAGGGAAGGTGTTAGGCATCCTAAATATTCGTAGTACTCTACGAGAACCTCTTGATTTTATTTAACTTTTGTGTTATAAACTTGCTTGCTTTAAAAGGAGGAATTTGAAATGATAAAAGAAAAGAGAGACCTAAATTATCTACATTTTTATTGATTTGGAAGGAAGCATATCCTCTGCCTACGTACCCGTGAAGGATCAAAACCTCGTAGTTCGGGGTTGCAAAAATGACGTTTGATTTGTTGAGTGCTTTTTAATTGTTTTTTTTTTAAAGAGGTTTTAAAATAAATGGCAAATTGGAATTTGTTTGTGTTTTTTATATTAAAGAAAATAGACTCAAAATAGAATTAAAATTGATTGATGTTTGATTAAGAAATTAAAATAAAATGACGTTCGCTTGATTTAAGATCAAGGTTTGTTTATGAAAATATTTTTGTGTTTTGACATATTTGCATGTTTTTGTTGTTTTTGAATAATACATCAAAATTAAACTAACGGAGCAATAAAATAAATTCGCGTGGACTTGTAGTGACGTCGGATCACAACATAGTCCCTAATAACGATACATTCTAAACAATTGCAATAAAAAATAAATAACATTCTAAACATATGCGATAAATAACAATAATTTAAAATGCATGCGACAACTTATAAATAATAAAATAAGATGCGAGCGACAAATAAAATGCATGATAATGAAAATAAAATGACATACTAGAAAGTAATAAAATAGAAATGCATGAGAATAAAAATAAAATGCTAGAGAAATTAAAACGCATGAAAGAAAACAAACCTGGACTGCAACGGGGTGCAGCAAGCAAATTGGGGGTGCAGACAGCAAGTAGAAACCAGAAACAGCAGTTGGGCTTAAGAGCAAATTCGGTGGGCTAGGGTCATCATAGACTGGGTACGGATCAAGCTATTGGAGCGGGTCAGGTGGGTTAAAACCCGGTTCGGTTTAATCATAATATAAAAACGTTTTTGCTGGTTTTTCTTTCATTTGAAACAAAAATCCTCTCTCTCTCTCATCAAGAGGAACAGCCGCCCTCCTCAAGATCTTCATCTTCTTCCTTTGTCCGACGTGGTGACCGGTGGTGCACCACCACGCCGGAGTTCCAAAACTCCACCAAACTTAAAACCTTTGATGTCTTTCAAACCCTCTTTTCTTCCTCTTTTCTTTACCTTTAGCTTCGAATTCTGTTTCCTTTCCTTCTTTGATTTCGAAACTGTTTAGGTTGTTGTGATTGGGGGGTTTGTTGATGATTTGAGCTTCGGTTTATGTTGTTGTTTAGTCTGAAAGCTGCTGGCCGATTTATGTGTATGAATTTGTGTATTGAATTCGGCTGTGTGGATTTGGTTATGATGAATTTTTGTGGTTTTGACTGTTGTTTGGTGATAGGTTTTGAGGGCTGCGTGATTGCTTATTGTGCTGTTGATGATGAGGTTTTTATTGTTTGTAATCGATTTGGCTGGATTGATTGGGTTTATGTGAAGTGTTGGGATTGAATTTGGTGATGATGATGCTTGCTGGTTTGATGTATTTGGTTATGTATGAGTTGTTTGTAACGTGATGCTATGCGTGTGCAATCCCCCCTCTGTTTGTGAATTGTGGTTTAATGCTATAGTGCTGGATCGAGGACAGCGCAAGATGGGCAAAGTCTGTGGAACGTGAGTCTGTCTGCAGGATTCGCATGTGCGTGATGGGCGTGAGAAGACTGACGGAGGCATGGGTAAAGGATGGGATCAAGGACATAGGCGTGCTTGCTTGGTTCCTCATGGGCTCAATGTTAAAATAATAATAATACTTTTAACAATAATAATAATAATAATAATTAAACAACTTAAATAAAAAAAAACAAAATAATAAATTAAAAAGAAAGTTATAAAACGAAAATCAAATTAAATTAATTAAAAAGAATTTAAATAAAAGATGGAAATTAAAACTAAATAATAAAAGATAAAAAAAATCGATTGAAAAGTCAAAGACTAATCAGCGTCAAAGGACATGTGTCGGTGTATGAATGCATGATCCACTGGTCAAAATTTGGGGTATGACACATGGTAACTAATGATAAATTACAAAAAGAAATAAAACATGCCCTAGAGACATAGAGTGAGGAGAGATCCCTTGATGCTCTCAATGCTTGCCTTCCTCTTGAACCACTTAGTTTTGAATTAAAAATTTATATGAGGAGTTTAGAGGCTTGGATTGCACTTGGGTTTGGGCTTGAAAAGTGGGCTTTTCCACTTAAAAGTCAGAAAAATTCGTTCTCTGCTCCCAGCATGCCCGAGGCGCATGGCTAGGCGCATAGGCCTATTTTTCCATGCCCTGGGCACATGGCTCATGCCTCACGGGTAAGGATCATTCACGGGGCACATGGTTGTTGTTTTCTTACACGTAATCGCCTGTTTTTTTTGTTCTATGGGTGTTTTCTTTCATATAAGATGTCTTGAGACTTGGGAACATAATTCCTCCCTTTGTAATGACATTAGAGACCTCTTCAATCTTCAATAATGATCTTCACAAGTCTTCAAGATATTTTTTTGTTTTGCCGAATTTCTTGATTTCTTATTGAATCACATCAAAACATCCTAGAATTGCTATGTTTTGTGGAAAATATAATTACGTGACTCAAATAGATGATGGCCTATCATCCGGACCCCAATCCCTCAAAGTTGTTTGACTAAGTGTAAGTATATATTGTCCAAGTTATAGTATAGAAAAAGATATCGATCTTGATGACACCCTGTCATTACACTTTTAGTAGGCATTTTTATGTAATTTTAGGTGATATTCATTGTAATTCATGGAGCTGCAAGCCAGAAAAAGACCAAAAATCTGAAGTTTGAAGATTAGAGTTCGGCCACCGAATTTGCTGCTAATTCACAACTTGTGGCTTCGACAAAAATCGGCTACCGAATGGTGTGGCTCGGCCACCGAATTTCTGTTGTGGGCAACATGTTTTTACAGCTCGGCCACCAAATTCTGAAACACAGTGGCCGAATTTTGCAGGCCTATAAATAGAAAAGTGCGTTTTTGGATTACGGGTTCATGATTTTGGAGACCTAAAGGCATATTTTGGAGCCGAAGCTTTGGAAACTCATAGTCTGTTATCAATTCATGTATTCTTGTTAGTTATCTTCTACTTTAGCTATGAGTAACTAATTCTTTTGTGGTTGAGACTTAGATGCATTTGTTTGCAATTTTATGGGAACCCTAGTTTGTTGAACTCCTTTGAATATCAATGAATGTCTAGTTTTTATTCATATCATCTTGTGTTTAATGCTTTTTGTATATTTATTATGGACTGCTAACCCTAGCTTGATAAATATACCGATTGATCCGAGAAATAAAATTACCATTAACCCTGGCTTTTAATTCTAAACTAGATGATTTGTTTAGCCTAAGTAATTAAGCTAGAGATAGACAATTATTATGTTTTGACATAGGCAATTATTATGTTTTGACATAGGGATTAACGAACTATTAAAACCTGCAACGGTTTCGAACTCGCTTAAGAGATTAAGGTGTTGTCACTTGCGGGGAGAATTCTAGGTCATGAGATTGGGTAGAATTAATATGTTAATCTGTCGTTGAACTAGATAGTTATTGATTGAATTAGGAGTGTAAATTACCATAAGAGAACTTCAGAGGAGTCGAAATTCTTAGCCATATTTCTCTCTAATTTCATAAAACCAACCGTTATTGCTTTTTAATCAATTTATTTTACAAAACCAATTCAACTGCCTAGGGCAACCCTAAATTTAGTACATCCTATTTTATAACAATAATGCTTAGTCGAAATTAACAACGGTCCTCGTGGATACGAATTTTGTTATTACTTCGATTGAATTTGGTACACTTGCCAAATATATATCGTATCTCACAACGACTGGATCGTTATAGCTTCATATAACTTTTTTGCAATAAACTTGTTTGCAAGGAAATAAACTAAATCATTTGGTGTCTCAAAATAATATAAAGTTTAAAAGAAATAACAATTAAAGAAATCAGTTAAAATAGTTTAGAAGCTCTCAAAGGTAAAAGCATGGTTGTGTGATTCTTTCTCTCCGACACACCATTTTGTTGTGGAGAATATGTGACTATTAGTTTTCGTTTGATAACTTCGTCTTCACACAATTTATCAAATTTGTGGGAGTTGTACTCTTTACCATGATCATTTTAAATAACTTCAATATATTTTGTTCTTTGTTTTTCGGCAAAGGTCTCAAATTTTTTGAATATTCCTAAAACTTATGATTTTTCTTTCATAAAGTAAACCCAAGTCATTCTACAAAAATGATCAATGAAGAGGATGAAATACTTGGTGATGTGTAGTGAGGGTGTTATCATTGGTCCACTTACATCAATGTGTATCAACTCCAGCAACTCCTCAATTATCCAAGTTTCCCTTGTTTGAAATGTCAATAAGTGTTGCTTTCTGAGTGTTGGAGATCTCTCATCATATTCCTCTAACATAAGCTCTTCAACGCTTGAGTGTTGAATTGACCAAATCTCTGATGCCATGGCCATGAATCTTAACTTGGACTTCCAAGGCAATGTAAATAGTATATTTGAAGCTTATTAAAAAGATTATATTTCTTTTCTTCACTTTTAATTTGGCTATCTCTTGCCTTTTGTAATCGTTGTCATATATTGAGCATGTGACTCCCTCAAAGTGTATAGTATATATCCTTTCTCCATCATTTGATCAATACTTAAAATATTTTCTTTATGATTTGGAACTAGTAAGACATCTTGACGAATCTAGTAGCTTTCTTAGTCTCCACCATCACAATGCCTTTGCCTTTAGATTCCATGATCGAGCCATTCGAACCTTTACTTGGATAGAGTCAGCAATATCCTTTAGGATGCTCTCATCTTTGGCCATGTGCTTGTTGTACCAATTTGAACTCAATTCATCATTGGAATCTTGGGTAGCATAAAAAACTGTGGTTTATAGTCATGTTGGTCATTCTGACACTCATGCTCTATAATGAAATTTGCTTGACGTTTATGTTTATGCAGTAGTTCTCCTCCATATATCCAAATTTCTTACATTGTCATCATTTTGGTTTCCCTCCGCATCAATAAACTTTCTCGGCGTGATATGTCTTATTGCATATGCCATATGGAGGATACTCATCTTGATTTTTCTTTGAGAAATTTCTTCATACCTAGAATTTTCTCCACTTATTTTTTTTGTGCATCATATTTCAACAGTTTTCCTCTATTATAGTTTTGCCTTCGTTACCAATTAAGTTTTAGATAGTTTGTGGTTGTTGTCTCTCAACCTCTTTTTCATAAGTTTAGGTATTTAAAATATCTCAACCACAAGGCATATTTTGACAATTTTTCAAAAGAACAGGATGACTGGAAGATGTTTTTAACAAACAATATTTTAAAGAAAGCTTCAAATGAAAAATTCTTTTGAATAGTTTATCTTAAAATTTCATTCTAAATATTTTATCACTAGCTATAACTTTTTTTGGATGATAAAATTAAAAAAAACCATCTCTAAAATAAGAAGCTAATTCAAATAGCTTTTCATAAAAATTATTTTTGAAATATGTTGTTTTAAAAAAATATGTGATTTTTACAAAATGTAAAATCTTTAACAATGAATATTTAAGTTAGCGAATGTCAAAATCTTTTTTTTTTTTTTTTTTAACTTATAACAAATGAGTTTGAAATAACTTCTACTATTTTTGAGTAAATTTTCAAAAAATCATTTTTAGAAATAAAAAGGAAAATCTATTTTTTAAAATCTATAACATATTAGAGATATGCTTTAAATTTATTTTGACTTGTTAATACTTCCTACTTCAGGTTATGTTGAATTACTTGAAGGATTATGATGCAAAGCTCAACGGTAAAGTACAAATCTTGGATGAATTCAGTTTTTCAAATTGATGGAAAATTTTACTTGCACATCTGGTTAAACATTACATTGTAATACACAGTTTATTGAAAAAATGAATAGCCATAAAATTAGATTATGAAGTCCCGTTGAGGAACGTGGAAGAAATTCTAAGTTTAAAAGTTCAGTACAACATAGGTGAATAGAAGGAAAACATTATCCTAGACTAGGAGACCCATTGAGGTCATGTACCGTAGCTTGAGAGTATCCCAACGTATATTAATCAACTCATGAATATTGCAAAAGGCAGCATAGGATTTTGTTTCATCAAGTAGATTTTTTTTTTTTTTTTTTTTTTTTTTGTATATCAAAGAATGATAACCTTTCATCTGTTTTCAACCATAATATATTTTAGAGATAAATAAATAGATGAAAAAGGCGAAACAATCATAAAATATAAAAAGGAGTTTATCTAGATCAAATTAAGAGACTGAGAGGAGACTAAAAACTTGGCCTTCAAATCAAGTTGATGAATATTCATGTATGCTATTTTGAGGTGAAGTTGGTTACTTCAAAAAAAAAAAAATTTCTACATTAGCTAGCGGTCACTTCTCAAAGGAGTTTCACTTTCTGATTCAAATCGTGGCATTTCTGCTTTGCTCTCCATTCATGATCTTTCAATACTACAAATGCATTAGAAAAAAGGTCATAATATATGAAATACTCCCTCCGTTTCAAAATGAGTGTCGCTTTAGCCAATTGCACACATATTAAGGAATGGAATAAAGTAGTCAAATGTCATAGCAATTTTACCAAATTATCCTAATCAACTATTGGTTTGTTTTTCATTAAAGAAAAAATAATACTTTGGAAGTAGTGTAACATAGTATTAATTGAAGGGTATAATTGAAAAGAAAAAGTTATTATTGCATTGGAAACTGAAAGCGACATTCATTTTGAAACAAATTTTTTTGGCTAAAACGACACTCATTTTGAAACGGAGGGAGTAGTACTCAAAACGTAGCTATCTAATATTTACATTGAGTTGGGGGATTGGATTATCATTAGGTTTCTTATTAAATAAGTTAATAAGTGTCTTAAATTAGACAAGTGAAAATACGTAATTTTGAAACTTATCGGTTGCCAGATGATCTTTTGGTAATAAAATTGAAGTCTAGTTTTTGCTAATATCCGTAAACTTTGTGATTAATAATTGGTTTAAATGTGTCATTAGTCTCTGCAGTTACACCATTTTTTGGGTTTGGTCCCTGCACTTTTTTTTGTTTGGTTTTAGTCCTTGCACTTTATAAAAAATTTGGCTTTAGTCCTTGCCGTTAGTTAGCCGTTAAAAAAAAAGGTTAAAATTAACTGAGTGCCACGTGGCCCAATTGTTACATGCCATGTGGCACATCAAAAAGAAATATTTACAATTTTAATTAAATAAAATAAACCAATTGATTTATAATTTGTTTTATTATTATTATTAGAGCTTACTGTTCATCATCCCCTCCAATCCCACAAACACTTTCATTTCATTGTTCTGTTCCGAATCACTCACACTTCCTCAGGATACCCATCAATTTATTCATCAATTTTTACCATTATACCCATCAATTTCCACGTTTCCCTTTCATTGTATCGGAAAAAACTAACCATTCACCCAACCGAACAAAAAGCACTCTACAATGTTCTCAACTCCATCAACCCAGATTTCCCATGGACTACTCGCTTCCCCGGCGACCTCTGTCGCTTACCACCACCCGACATCGTTTGCCGTTACTCCTACTTTCGTTTTCTGAAGTTTCTAGTAGTAATTTTTGCGAACATGAATTGAAGCTCAAATTAAAGTCAGCTCTGAAAATTGTATGGATGGGATGAGATGCGTGTGTTATAATTGCTTTCCTTTACAATCCAACAATGTTAATCGTACTAGAGTAATTTGTTTTTGGAAATTGGAATTGAAAGTTAGAGAAGGTTAATAATAGTAAAGATGGGACTCTTGTATAATTTGGTGTTGGGTGGGTTGTGTAAAGCCAAGAAAATAAAGGATGCACGGAAGGTTTTTTTTTTTTTCCTGGGTTGGATTGGGATTGATGCGAAGAAAGGAACAACAGTAAGCTTTAATAGTTATAACAAAACAAATTATAAATGAATTGTTTTATTTTATTTAATTAAAATTATAAATATTTCTTTTTGATGTGTCACATGACATGTAACGATTGGGCCACGTGGCACTCAGTTAATTTTAACCTTTTTTTTAACGGCTAACTAACGGCAAGGACTAAAGCCAAATTTTTTATAAAATGCAACGACTGAAACCAAACAAAAAAAAATGCAGGGACCAAACCCAAAAAATGGTGTAACTGCAGGGACTAATGACACATTTAAGCCTTAATAATTTGAGAAGGCTATACCAAAAATGAGATCACTATTTTGCGTTTTCATTTGTTTATTGAATTTCAGCTTGGACTCATTGTAGGTTGAGAATCAAACTCGTTAATGAACACAATGGATAAAAAGAAATATCCTTTTAAGATAGATTGGTTGAAGTGGAGAAGAAAGAATGCGAACTAAAAGTAGAGTGGATGAAGTTATCTTGAGGAGAAAAGAGAGAGTGAATTTAACCATAGTGATTCTTGAGAGAGTAAATGGAACTTATAAGATTAGAGACGGAGAAACAAGAAATAGGGTACATCAAACCATGAGATGTGAGGTCTATGAAGTTGATTTCCTACAAAATAAATCTAATTAATATTGTTTTATGCAGGGTACATCATAAAATAAATCTAGGTCCATTCTGATTCTCCAAAGTTTGGATGATTTATGTTCTTCAAATTCATTTTACCTCCACATCTTGTAGAAGAAAGTCTAAGCAGAAAAGGGTGCAAAATATTCTTTAGACATGATTGAATGGAAGAAAATGTAGGTACAAAATATTCTTTAGACATGATTGAATGGAAGAAAAACATTATTGTAGATTAACTATATCATCCAAGAACAATTCCAATTCTTTGTTTTAGTCCAATTAAAAATGAGTTAACATCAAGCTCAACGTGAAAACAGACATCAACATTTACATTAAAAAAAAAGGTTAAGTATCATTTTGATCCTTATAATTATTCCAATTCTTTGTTTTAGTCCCATTAAAAACTTTCTTCGATTTTTAGATCCCTAAAAGTTTTTCTTCACCACTTTTAGTCTTGCTTTTAAATTAACTCATGTGTATCATTTGAAATTTTTAATATTTTTTTCAATCATATTTAGAATATTATAAAAGTCTATTTTGAAAAATTTTAATTTTTTTTTAACAAAACGTGAATTAAATTTGAATTTTAATGGTTTTAATGTTTAAAAATGCATATTTAATTCATGTTTTGTTATCTAAATAATACACATGACCTGATTTCAGAGCAAAGACAAAAATGTAGATAAAAAACATTTGAGGATTGAAAGTCGAAATTTTTGTTGCAAGAGGATTAAAACAAAAAATTGGAATATATATAGGACAAAAATTCATATTTAACCCTTAAAAAATAGTTAATCTAATAATTATATTTTGTACAACAATACAAGTTCAACCTCAAAATTCAATTAGACATTAAGGAAAAATCCCAAAACAAGGGTTCTCGCCATCTATGAGCTTTACTGTAGGGTGCCTTTTTAAGCCAGGACATGAAAAGAAGAGGATGTCCAATGACGGTTTTGAAGATCCACAACAAATAATCCCTTTGCACACGGTCTTCAGTTGTGGTAAACTGTACAAATTTAACAAGGTCAACTTGCGAAGTGTAATGATGGAACTGTCATCGTCATCACTGTTGCTCCCTGCAAATATCTCTTTCACTGAAGCACAATCCCATACCTCTATTGTCTCCAGATTTTGAAGTTGCAGAACTAATTGTCGTGTAAACAACTTCTTTATCAAATGGCATCTATAAATAGAAAATCTTCGTAGACAAGAGAATATGCCACCTGCTGTCAAAGATTGTCTAACATCAAAAACTTCTTTACAGACAACGGTTAAACTTTCCAAACTACGAAGTTCCAAAACTTCAAGGTTGTGAATCTTGGTGCAAAAGGAACAAGAACCTGATAAACAAAACAAGCTCTCCATTTGTTGGCAATCATAAGTTTCAATTTTCCTCAAAGAAGAAGAAGTGTTATATGACAAAGAATCACATAAGCAAATCCAGTGACTATTTTTCTTTATAAACAAACGTGTAAGGTCTTTAGGCAGTATGAAGGAGAAATGACCACAATCTTCAAATCGTATAGTCTTAGTTTCATGATCACCTGGAACAAATCTTTTCAAATTAACATAATAATGGTCCCAACTCCAAACACTTTCATCATATGCATTTACAAAAGTGAGATTATATGTTTTGAGCCCAAAACTCATGTCAAGCTTTTTTTGCATGTATTGGTTGGGATCTTTGCAATCAAAGGCACCTCCTAAACATTCCAACATTTTCATCCTTTGAATATCTTCAACATTAATCAAAGCATTGGTAAATTGGAGATCGAGGTATTGTATTTTAGTCAAATTGGATGAAAAAGACCCTAAGTCCATCTTTAATCTATCATTGCAAGATAGATCAAGCCATCTCACATTGATTAGCTTTTCTAAGCCTTGTGGTGCTTCCTCGATGGAAGTATTTGAAATGACCAATCTTGACAATGCTTGTAGTTCTCCCAATGGGGGCACATGTTTCAATGAATGACATCCTTCAAGCACTAAGGAAACAAGAGACCTCAACTCACCCAGAGAGTTTGGCAATGATTCTAGGCTTCCATTGTAAGATAGATCAAGTATTGATAGATTATTTATATATTTAAAAAAACTCTCAGGAACATGACTAATGGACACTTTATTTATAATCAAGGTGGACAACTTTGGACAATTAGGTGACATGCCCTCTGGGATTTGTTCTATATCACAATCCCGTATATGAACTAACTCTAAATCAGTTGCCCATTCATGTGAGAGAGGTAACTTGGTCAATTCTTTACCTGATTTCACTATAGCATTCCTCTGACTCTCTTTCCAGATATAACATGCCATATTTCTCAACAAGGGATGTGTGACTACTGAATAATAATTAGAACTAATCAAAGAATGGGATTCAAGCTTATCCAATATGGTATTCCCTTCATCAAATATTTCTTCCAGACACATACTCTCATTTATCTGTCCATTGTCAACTAGCTTCATGATCAACTCAATTTTTGGAATGTCATTCCCACCCCAATCATCTTCAGATAATAATGCACAATACAAAAAACAGTTTTGCAAGTTCTTTTCCATCAAATTATCATAGCTAGGCATTAATACTTTGAAGACTTCTTCCACCTCTTGTCCCATTTCAAATTTTTGAAGTTTATTGAGTGCATACTTCCATTGATGAATGCCATAAACCCCTTTCATGGTTCTAGCCATCACGTTGATTGCAAGTGGTAAACCCTTAAATCTCTTTACAATAGATCTTGCAATCTTTTCTATATCATGTGGAAGTGTTCTAGCTGTTCCATCATGTCCGAGTTTTAGCATAAACAACTTCCAATCTTCACATTCTTCGTCTTCATCTTCATCACTATCTTCAGATTCATATTCATCGTCTTCATCTTCATCACTATCTTCAGATTCATATTCATTTTCTTCATAGTAACAACTGAGAGGAAACATTTGTATCATAGCATATAGGTGGCAATCCATCTGGTGACATACATGTTCCAAATGAGTTGTTATAATCACTTTAATGCCATTTACTTCTGGATGAATTCCCAACTTCTGCAAATCAATATATTCCCAAACATCATCCAAAATAAGAACTGATTTTCCCTTTTTCTCCAATGCCAAAGACAAAATTTCTGCACTAATTCTTTCATCATCTTCATTAAGCTTCACACCTATTCTTTTTGCAATATCATGTTGCAATTTTGAGATATTATAATTGTGAGAAACAGTGACCCAAAACACATCCTTAAAAGTTGCTTTCTTTTTTACTTCATCCTCCACAAGAGTTGCAAGTAATGTTTTTCCCACTCCACCCATTCCATATATGCCGATGACAAAAACTTTATCCTCAGCAAGTAGTTTCAACACTCTATGGATATTATCATCTAAACTCTCCCCAACAAATTCAGTCGACAAAGTGAGAGGCTTCTTTTCCTTGTGTCGTTTCATATTGTCGATCAAATTATTTATCTCATGAAAGTCATTTAAGTTATTCATCTCATTTGCACTTTCTTTCATTACTTTTAAACCTTCCAGCCAAACATCAACTCTTCGCTTGCGCTTTTTGCCTCGAGACTCCAACGACTGCAGTTGTTTTGCAATATCACTTTCCTCACATTCTAAATCAATAACCAATTGTTTTATTTGATCAATCTCACTTTCAACGACACTCTTGTTACCACCGCTGCCGTTCACACCTGCTCCATTGTGTTTGTAACGTTACATTATAAAGCTTAATCATTTACTGGTTTTATATATGGGATAACACTTTTAAAAAGTCAATGTAGCTTTTTTTAACAGAAAATTTAAAAAAAAAATCAATGTAGCTCTGTTTTTTTTACTTACAAAAGTCAATTTTTTTTGGATAAAAACCATGGTGGTATTATTTAAATGTTAAATTTAAAAAAGAAATTAATTTATAATATTTAGATTTATAAAACTATTAAAATAAATGTTTTTAGGGTGAACTCATCAAAAGAAGAAAAAAAAACAATGTTTTAAAAATATTTTAAAAAATTGGAAAAAAAAATATTAATATGCTTTAGTAGATGGATTTGATGAATTTCATGTTTAATGGATATATTTGATTGGATTTTTAAAAGAATTTTTATTGAAGTGTTAAATAGATAATTTTGATCTATGATCCATTACCATCCAAAATCGAAATTCATGAAATCCATCCATTTTGTCATCCCTGCAACAACTTTTAAGAGACATTTATTTTCAATTAGAGGAGTACTAAATTTGCACTTCATTGCAATAATCTTTTTTTTCTCTTTTCAATAATAATGAATTAGAACACGTACCTTCAGATAAATTCATGATACGAACATTATTTGGATGGTTAACCGAGCTTCTAGTATGAGTGCCAATCACTTCCGGAACACCTTCAGCCACTTTCAATGAACGAAAGAAATTGTCACAATTTTTAAATTTCAACAAACACATTGAACCACCATGTTCGCACAAAATATAATGTTTGAAGCGAGTTCCAATAAAAGACAGAACTTTGAATCTTTATCTCATTTAATCTCTTAGTTACAAGCGAACTACACATCCCCAATACTAACGAATATTAATTGACATACTTCTTTAATAACTTTTTATTGTATGATATGCTAGTTAATTCATGAGCTGAATATGTTGTATAGTAAAGGTATATAGAAGCCAAATAATAATAGTAAAAACAGATTATCATTTACCTTGATCTTGTCTTGAATAAACAACTCTATTAATCACAGCTTCTGGTGGTGGATTACTTGAAGTGGATGCCATATTGTTGTGAACTCCTTCATGATAATGGGAGCATCGCCTAATGCCTCCGCCTTTGCCACCCAGGTGTGCTCGAATTCTTGAAGCTCCTCCACTAAACTTATCATTACAATAATTGCATATCCATTTACGACCATTTTCTACTTCTGTAACGTGTTTCCGGCAGTCCTCGTTTTTTTTTCTACCCATTATCAATATCTTTCCTAAACACAGATCCAAAGCTAGATTCAAATAATTGTATTGAGCATATGATATATATATATATATATATATATATATATATATATATATATATATATATATATATATATATATATATAGGGTCAGGATCAAATGACACCATGGTGTCAAAATTAGTTTGACACCAAATCTCATCCATTCATTTCATTTAATCCAAAGGTTTAAAACTAACACCAAATTAATTAACATACACCAAATAATCTCTATCACCTAATTAAGAAACATATCTATCATCATTAATTTATAATCAAGCATTCCATTTTTTATTTCCCCAGATTTATTTATTCCCTTTTTTATTTCCCCACATTTATTTATTTTCCCAAATTTCTTTCATCATACTCGAACTTCTTTTCTACACTTTTTTATAAAATGAATGATAAAACTCATATTTATGGTTGTTTGAGTCATCATCACCATCGATGATATTTCTTTTCCTTTATCTCATATACTCATTTGTTTTATAATGAAGTAAATTGTATTAAAAAAAAAAACCAACAAGCTCGACTAAATTATCAATAGTAGATATCATCAAACCACCCAAATGATTCTTGAATTGTTCATGTTAATTAGATTATTTTGTCACTCATACTCATAGGTCTAATTTTTTGTGTGTCATGTTTAACTGAATTAAGATTTATCATGATTTTATAAAAATTAAAAAGTTTGAGTTTGTGCTTTTGGCTGAAAGAAAAAATTCAGGGTAAATAAAAAGGGTTTGAATCTACCAAAAACAAGAAGGGATTATTTGATTATGAATTAATGACTATAGATATGCTTGATTATAAATTAATGATGATAAATATGTTTCTTAATTAGGTGATAGAGAGTATTTGGTGTATGTTAATTAATTTGGTGATAGTTTTAAGCCTTTGGATTAAATGAAATGAATGGATGAGATTTGGTGTCAAACTAATTTTGACACCATGATGTCATTTGATCCTAACCCATATATATATATATATATATATATATATATATATATATATATATATATATATATATATATATATATATATATATATATATAATTAAACTTATCATTTCAATAATTGCATATCCATTTACGACCATTTTCTACTTCTGTAACGTGTTTCCGGCAGTCCTCGTTTTTTTTCTACCCATTATCAATATCTTTCCTAAACATAGATCCAAAGCTAGATTCAAATAATTGTATTGAGCATATGATATATATATATATATATATATATATATATATATATATATATATATATATATATATATATGTGCTTTACTAAATTTTAAAGAAAAGGTTACTCCCAAACCTTAACATCCACTTAATTTAGGGTTAATTATGTTTTTGGTCCCTACAAAATTGCGACATTGTAAGTTTAATCCTTACTTAAGTTTAATAGCATTTTTAATCCCTACAAAAAATTTCTGCACTCAATATTAGTCCTTACTCAATCCAAATTTGTTTAATTTATGCTTAAACTCTTAAGTTTTTCAACAATTTTTTACAGGCGTGTTAAGAACGTTATTAAAAGGTACTCCGAAAAAAATATCGCAAAAATTTGATTTCTACGTCCATATTTTTGTTACTTATATCTTAAACTTTTGTCGTTTTAAAAAATTCATATTTAATTTATTTCATGTTAAAAAATTATAGATTTTAGTAAAAGAACCTTTCATAGTGTTCTAAACTTGTATAAAAAGAATCGTTAAAAAATTTAAGAGTTTAAGGATAATTAAACAAAATTTATTTTAGCAGGGACTAAAATTATAAGTAAATTTTTTTTTGTAGGGATTAAAAAAGCTATTAAAATTAAGTAAGGACTAAACTTAGAAGGTCGCCATTTTATAGGGACCAAAAACATATTTAACCCTTTAATTTAATGTCTTTTAAAAAGAATAGTGTGGGTTTTGAGTGAAAATGTTACTCTCAAAGCTTCTTCCTATATCTCTATTTAATATCCTAGCTTCTTCTGTCAGAAAAACTTTTATCCTTTCTATGTTCATCTCCCTCAAAGCTTCGTGATGGCGTTACAACTTACAAGCAGAGAAGTTGACAGTAAAAGGTTTTCTTGATTTATTATTTAGTGTTTGTCACAGTTTTGGTTTAGATTAGATCTATGTTTTTTTGTGTGTTTAGATGCAAAAATGAAGTCTGATTTTAGCTCCAAAGAAATCAATTTTAAATATATTTTCATCTATCTAAAACCGTAAGATATTAAGTATATGAATGATCGCAATCATATATATTCTTCAAATCTCATTTCATATCTACATAAAGGACATCAAAAACAGGGGAAAAAGAATAGAAACCTCCCCAAATAAGCTTAGCTTTCTGATGAATTGAAGATAAATATGAGCTCCATATAAATTAGGGAAATCATAGTTAAACTGATCATTCACAGCACTCACAATCCAATAATTTTCAAATCTAACAACAAATAAATAAAAATAATATAATAGAAATCAATAAATTAAATTGTACAACTTAGTAGAGTATAGATCATAATCCAAATTTCATTACAAAAAGAGAACAGAAGAGAAAAGAATATACCAAAAAAGAAGGTCCTTCGAAAACAGCAGCAGCAAACTCTTGTTATGACTTATGAATTATGTCTTATGTTCTCAAGTAAATGATATATCATAAAAAACCACATGAAGTACGCGTCGTCCATAAATTGTTTAATTTAAAGGAAGGGGCCAGCCGTGGTCCCCAAAATAGTCCCCAATTAAACAAGATTATCATTATTTGAGATCAAACTTTGACCCAATTGAACGTTTAATAATACGAATTCTGTACATATTATACTCAACTCTCTTTATTTTATAATTTTATTTTCAATTTTGTACTACATATTTTTAGGTTATATTCTTACCAGTTAGTGAGGGTGATAGAGATATAAACCAATTAATAGAATATACAATACAAAGTTACCCATCTTTTTTCGATGAGTTAGGAGAAATGACATACATTAAGGGAAAACTCAAAGAACTTCCAATCTTATGTCGCCTTACTCACAAAACTAATTAAAAAAAGAGAAAAATCTATTGATTCAATATAGAATACATAATTATTTAATCATTTGCTATTAAAAACATAAACTTTAAGTACATAGACCTTGTTAGACATTAATCAATTAACCATCTAATAACAAATGTTAACCAACAATTAGTATTCTAGTGAGAGAAACTCAAACTTCTCTCTAAACTTTCTTTCTCTTTCGTTCATCAGGTGTGACGTAGGCCGGTCCTATTGAGACTAATTTAGAGTACAAACAAATTATCTCTTTTATACTCCCCAAATAAGCTTAGCTTTCTGATGTTCAAATCTACTCATCTATTCAATGTAGTACTTTTAACTCACACTTCAACATGAGGTGTGACGTGGGCGGGTCCTATTGAGACTAATTTAGAGTACAAACAAATTATCTCTATTATACTCCCCAAATAAGCTTAGCTTTCTGATGAATTGAAACCTCCCCATATAAATTTGGAAAATCATAGTTAAACTGATCATTCACAGCACTCAGAATCCAATAATTTTCAAATCTAACAACAAATAAATAAAAATAATAGAAATCAATAAAATAAATTGTACAACTTAGTAGAGTATAGATCTTAATCCAAATTTCATTACAAAAAGAGAACAGAAGAGAAAAGAATATACCAAAAAGAAGGTTCTTCAAACAGCAGCAACAAACTCTTGATATGAATTATGTCTATATTTCACAAGTAGATGATATATCAGAAAAAACAGAGAGAAAACCACATGAAGTACGCGTCGTCCATAAATTGTTTAATTTAAAGGAAGGGGGCAGCCGTGGTCCCCATAATAGTCCCCAATTAAACAAGATTATCATTATTTGAGATCAAACTTTGACCCAATGGAACCTTTAATAATACGAATTTTGTACATATTATACTCAACTCTCTTTATTTTATAATTTTATTTTCAATTTTGTACTACATATTCTTAGGTTATATTCTTACCGGTTAGTGAGGGTGATAGAGATATAAACCAATTACTAGAATATAGAATACAAAGTTACCTATCTTTTTTCGATGAGTTAGGAGAAATGACATACATCAAGGGGAGACTCAGAACTTCCAATCTTATGTCGCCTGACAAAACTAATTAAAAAAAGAGAATGACTAGGACGTGCGCTATAAGGGGTGGATAGCTTTCGATATTGTATGCCCTTGGTGTTGGTCTATATGACGAACTAGGAAGTGCGCTATAGGGGGTGGATAGCTTTTTCCGTTTTGCAAAAACGTTGATTAACAAGAGTATGACTATTGAATTTGTGCGTGATGATAATAACATAATTAAGACAAAGAAAATCAAATAAGATTCAAAGGTGAGTTGAGAAGTTCAAATAATGAATCTTATGGATAAAATCAACAATATGTACACATACATTCAAATTGTAAAAGTAAATTATCACAAAACAAACTTATTAACAACAAATCACACTAACAACTAATGAACACAAGACAGATGAATCAATTTGGTTGAAGCCTACTTTTAACTCTATTGTGAGAAATAAATTGAGAGAATCTCAATTGAAGTAATTGGGATTAAGTGATGTAAAAAGGTAAGTTCACAATCAAATTAAGATGTTTTCAACAAAGATTATGTAATTAAATTGCAGAGAAGAAGAACATCACGATTTATAGTGGTTCCCCTTCTTCGTCCTCATTAAGGGCACATCCACTCTTCTTGATAGAAAACATCTCTATCAAGAACTTCCACTATGATGAAAAATGTTTACAATTTGTCATGATTACAAAAGATTCCGTTGATTTCCTAATCTTCAATCCTAAGAAACCACACTAACACCAATATTCAAGTCCTCTTGAAATTGGAGAGCCTCCAGCTTTTCGAAACTTAAACTTCCATGCAATCCCTTGAATTACTTCACCATGATTTCATATTTGCTATGTCCGAGGCTTCGATCCCCTTAAACCTTAGAGAAGTTGAGAAACAACCCCACAATTTCCCTTGGACGTGAAAAGAGAGCCTTCTTTTCTTTTAGACCATTGATCCTCATTCAAATTCCTTGAAAGAAACCAAGGTACAACTCTTATAGCACCCTAGCGATCGATGCCTCAAATTCTACAAAGTTCTTAGAAAAAGTGTTTAATCTCAAGAAGAAGAAGTAGAGAGAGAGAGAGAGAGAGAGAGAGAGAGAGAGAGAGAGAGAGAGAGAGAGAGAGAGAGAGAGAGAGAGAGAGAGAGAGAGAGCAGGTTGGGGTTGGTGACTCTAGAGTGATATTTTCAAATTGATTCAGTGAGTTAGAAGGTGTGTGTGTGTGTGAAGCTATATATATAAACATGAGTGACAAGTGAAAATTTAGTGGCAAAAAAAAACGATATGAATTGAATCATAATAAGTATGAATCGATTCAAACCCTTGAAAACAGGTAGATCTGAAGCTATGAATATTGATATGATTCAAAGAATATATAAATCAATTCAATGGTTTTCCAGATGAATGTTGAATCGGTTCAAGACTGCATAGGCAGGAGTTTGAATCAAACCATTGAAGCTCAAATGAAGATTGAATCAAATCAAAGAACATTGATACGAATCAAACACACAAGAACAGTGGACATAAAAGAATCGATTCAAAAGATTTGAGATTTTTTTTCAATCGAATCAATGTTATATGATTCATAGCAGCTGCAGCTAAATTCATAAGTTGCTCATCAATTAACAGCAGCTGCAGCTAAATTCAAATTAGTCTCAAATTCTTTCATTTTTAGATTATTAATAAGAAAAAGGTCACGAGCACTTTCATTGAAAGAAAAAAGTACCCCATCCTTACCCTAGAAAATTCAGCTTTTTCTCTCTTTTTTTTAATTCCAATTTCGTAATTTAAAGATTATTTAATTTAAACCTTCGTGGCATCATCTATTTGATAAGTTAAATTTAGGCGAATTCTGGTTTAACATCTACCACATCATCATTTTTGTAAGTAAAATTTCATAAAAGTCTATCAGTAAAAAAATCTTTAAACTACAATATTTGGAAACTAAACAAAAAATAAAATTACATGGATAAACTGGAATTCGTTCAAATGACGGGTGGTGAAAATGCATTAAACCCTACAAAAATATATCAAGCCTCAAATATACAAGTTGGAAAAATGTCAACATTTAAAAGATTAAAGACAAACTGAGAATATAAAAATGAAAGAAAGAACGGAATCTATTTGGTTGGACAAGTTCAATCTTTTTTTGCTTATGGGAAGGGAAAACTCAATCGAGTACTATAGTATAAAACGAATTGGTATTAAACGTTTCAATGGGTCACTGTCTCATCATCCCAATTGTGTCATACTCATACCTCTTTCTTCAAAACAACAACATTATAAAAATGAGTTGGGGCAATCTTTTTTTGCTGTTTGGGAGGGAAGTACAATCAAGTATTGTTTCGTATAAAACAAAATCGTATTAAACGTTTTAATGGGTCACTTTCTCATCCAGATTGTGTCTTAAGACATAACTCTTTTTCCATGTTTTTTCTTTCAAAAGAGAGACAAGTCTATTTCAAACACCAACTATTATATAAGAAAAACAATATTGAAGAATGTGTTGTACTCATCAAAAGTTGAGTTTCAAGAACAATGGCAGAATTAGAAGCTACAATTGCAAATGCAACTTCAACTTCATCAGATTCAACAAGGTAAATAACTTCATTTTTCAATCACTACTCAAACATTAACTTACTCTGTTTCTTCTGTTTTTTGGTAACACTCTGCTTTTTCCTAACAAGTAATAATAGAATCAACTCCATGTCTAACATTTTATTTATTCAACCCTTTCTAGATTGAATGAAGTTGGAGAATTATTTAGCCAATTTTTTGTTCTATTGTTTCTTCTGTTTTTTTGGTAACATTTAATTTTTTCTTGAATTCATTCAACCATTTCTAGATTTAATGAAGTTGGAGAATTATTTGGCCAAATTTTCAAACTATTGTTTGCAATCGTCGGGTTTGCAGCAATGAATACAAGCAACGGAAAATCTCTACTGATGATGGCTTTGGTTTCCGTGGTTTTTCTTTACTACTTGGCTTTGGTGCTTGTGACAATATTACAGCTTCACATCAAGAGTTACCTTCCATTCATGATGGTGATTCTTTTACTTGGAAGTGTTGTTTCTATTTTAGCTTTGATGATGATTTCGCCTACAATTGCTTGGATTTATTTGGGATTGTGGATCTTTGTCTTTGCCCTAATGTGCTATGTGAATCGAAAAGAACTCTATCAAATGATTCCCAAAAGGATCAAGAATTTTTTCGAAGGTCAAAGTGGCATTGACAACGATCTGTCAACTCTTAATTCAGCGCTTCCTGGAGTTGAGTTGCTTCCGGTCTATAACAAGTGATTGCATTTTTATTTTCTTGTGAATTTGTTTGTGCAACTTAGAAAAAAGTTTAGTACTGTGTTTGTATGTGAATTTCTCTGTGATTCTGCTGTAAAATGTACAATGTTTTCTTTCTGCCGACCTTATTTTGATTAATGTACTGTCATATTATGTCTAAATATTATGTTTAAAAAATTTAGTACTGTTATAAGTGTTTGTTAAATGAGTTTCTATTCTTCGTGATTCTAAAATGTGCAATGTTTAGTACTGTTGTATATGTTTGTCATATTATTTTTATATAGAACCAATGAAATAGTATAGTAATAATATTTTATAAAGGGCATCACATTTACAAGATTCACTAAAGACCTTAGAAGAGAACAAAGTTGTTAATTGTTATAAAAAAGAAAAAATAAAAAATCAATTTTTGATTTCGAGATTTGAGAATTGAGACACTCTTTTCCACTCCAACGCATTCTTAACAGTCACCACCAAAACGTAAAGACTGCTCTTCATCTCCTCCAAATGTATGGAAGAGGTCACTAAAAATCAATTTTTATTGAGGGATAAAAATTAGACTTGTGTAGCTCAAATTATCTTTGATTGTATAAATTTGTTTCCACTTGTATTCATTCTTTCACCAATCTACTTTTTTATTGGATAACTTCATATTTTATTTCCTTCTCAACAGTTAGCATATAAAAGACGCGCTTTTGGGATTTAATACGGTTGAAACCCTTCTACTCTATTGAATATAGAACAAAAGCAAAATTGTTTTGGTACTTTGACACTTTTTCTTGACACTTGTAAAAGATTTTTTTTTTTTTTGTGAGAATAGGAATTAGAATATCCTCAATACACAAGGAACCGTAAAAATTAATCTCTCAAATTGGATAAAATCATAGTAGACGACAAAACTATCTCCTAAGAAATTAATTTTTTTGAACACCTAAGAAATCTACTTGTAAAATCATTAGTTTTTATTTGCAGAATGGAAATATTAAATTAATACTGGCTCTGACCTGGTGAAAGGCGTAACAACTCCGGGGTTGATCTCGGACGTGGCCGCCAGATCCCCACCCTGTGGTTAACATTCTTTATCTGGGCTCCCCTCCTTTCGCTCCCAATCATTTCTGACATAGTCAAACTGCCTCGTGTGATGGATTCTTTCTCGCAATCGGGGCTCATATTTCATTTCCGTCTTCTAGCTAGCTTATTACTTTTTCATTCTCAAGGAGTTCAATCAGGGCTCTCATTAAACATTACTACGACCCTACTTAGACTTAATAATAGCCTCGAATTGAAGTTCTTTACATCTTGGTATAATGAACTCTGTAGCTACGTTAAGTTATTAGGCGACAACTGATTTAGCCGTCAACCAATCTTACATATGATAACTCCAATTGCAACTGATTGTGATGCAGCTGATAGGAAAATAAGTAAATTAAAATGTTTTGAATTTTGTCATTGCAAAATTGATTCACCAAACACTTTCTTCTCTTTTTCCTTTGTTGTCTTCAGTTAAGTTTATGGTTATTGTCATCGCAATTCACACAAACTCTTGTTGTAAAACCACCTACTTTAGGGTTTCTGATTGATTGGCCACAGATGCTGTAAGTAATGTTGGTAGATAAATATCCTTTGTAATGACCTCACAAAAAAAAAAGAAAAAAAAAAAGAGAAGAGAATCAAAGTTTTCATAGCAGAATATTATTGGCTCGAAAAGAAAGTCATTGAAGTCAATTACAAAATCACACTCAAAGAATTATCTATTATAAGCACAATGCTAACAGAGATATTTAAGAACTTAGTGGAAAACCAAATAAGCAAGAGTTAGTAAACTTAAGGGAAAATACACTTATTTTATCGTTTCCTTTAGTGTTCACTGCAACAATTTTCATATGTTGTGACATTTTAATTTCACCATTTTTTGTTATAGTTTTAATTTCACCTTTTTTTGTTATAGTCTATTGTTCTTCTGATTAGTATAATTTTGGCTTCATTTCCAATTATTTAAGTTTTAGATAAGTTGTGCTTGTTTTACACAAACATTTTTTCATAACAATTTTTCAAACAAACATTATTACACCATGAAGATTCAAAGAACAATAAACACAAGGATAAAGATAACTTGCAGAAGCTTGAAGTACAAGTTACTTAGCTAGTGTAGTACATTTAGGTCTTTTATGTAGTACACTTGATTTTAGATTGTACAATTGAGAAATGTATATATACTCTCATGTAACTCTCATTCAATCTAATGAATCATTTCTCAGTTTTTCATATTACTAATAAACATATTTGACAAATTTTCAAACTAACAGTAAGATTGGAGCTAATGAAAAATAAGATGAAGCACAATTTGTCTTTCTCTTGCTCCGGTCCAAGAAGCTTTTGGCCCAATGTATCAAATTATGTCCTTCAAATTTCATCTCCAGACGATCCGTGATCACCTATGAATCTGGTGGTGGTTCCTATACAGAAGTCATATCTAGTGTCAAGGGAGAATAGTTTCTGCAGAAAGCAGAAGGTTGAGAGCATGGCATTTCTCGTGTCCCTAAGCCACATGTTGATTATGCATTAGGTAAACTTTTTTTCTTAAATCTGTTATGTTATAATATATTAGAGATATGCTTTATTTATTGTTGAATGCTTTCTTAGTGTCCCTAAACCTCTTGTTGATTTTATGTGGCCAAAGTTTCTTTGTTGACATTGGTTATGTTGAATTTCTTGAAGGATTTTGATGCAAAGCTCAACAGTAAAGATTAGTTGTTGCCAAGAAACTGAACCAACAGGAATTTGCAAGCTACTAGGTTGGTTGGATGGAACATTTTAAACTGTTCAATAAGTCAGATAATTTGCCATTATTAAATAGTATCATCCATGATGTAATATACTACTCTCCTTTAAATAAAATCTATTTTTTGAGAAGATGCTCCTAACAGCTTCTCATTTGAAGCTGATTTTAGATTTTTTTTTTTTTAGATTCTGATTTTTTTAGAAAGCTGTAACAAACAGATGCAATACTATTTTGCCCAATTTTTAGCTGTTAGATTAATTTTTCCCAATTTTTCCAAAGAGTTTCATATGGGTTTTTTTGTTGATCCCAATTTGTTGCTTTCACCACAGTTCTCTTCTGATTGAGGTGAAACTGAGGCATGGGTCTACTCGAATTACCCAAAGAACCAAGCCATGTAGAATATAACCATCGTGATTGTAAATAGGGTTTGCAATTAGGGTTCCAAAATGACATTAATTGCAATTGAGGTTTTTGGTTTTCAGTGATAACAAACACACATGAACCTGACATAATCTTTTAATTTTAGTGTTTTTGTTTTTGTAATACATTTTTAAGTTTTTTAGGCACTGGAATTTACAACACTCACATACATTGTGCACTAACGTAACCACTTATGTTAGACACGAGTCCTGATCACAAGACACTCCAAACTTTATTTAAGTCAATGGGTTAGATGATCAGAAGAAGATGACAAAATAAAACAAAATAAATCGTTGCAGCGTGACAAGAGAGAAAATCGACAAACGGTTATAACAAGCTATTGTGAGGTCAATGGTGGTGGTATTGAAATAGCGTCCTGACCGCAGCTATTGGTCATTTGTGTATCGATACACCATTGAAGTTTTTGTTTCAAATTTCTACTGTTGCATTTTTCTATTTTATATAATTTTGTTTCGGATACAATTATGAAATCAACCAATAATCTGTATAACATCATCTGATCCTGTCTACCAGTGACGGTGTCCCATTTGAATTGAAATGATTTTTGTCCCTCTTCATTCACAATAAAACTCAAAATTTCAAATAAAGTAAAAATGCTACTCCTTTCAATTCAAAAGATACTAAAAAGAAGATGATCTCCTTTCAATTCAATATATAGTATGTACAAGCATATTCTAAAATTAATAGCATCAAATCATATAATAATTCCTCTTGCTGCTACACAACATTAAGTTTCGTTTATACACATAACATATATATTCAACCAAAATTTGAACATCTATTCCGTTAAGTTGAAGTTTAAGCATCAGAAGCTGCAGGTGTCCACCATTTCCTCTAAGGAGTAATCCTAGATGATATCATGGAATCGGACGAGAAGTCCAAAGAGAAAAAAGAGCACGACGACGATGAAAGTATTCCCCAAGAGCAACCAAGCCCCTAGCAGCTTGGTGTGTAGACAGGATGCGTGACATGTGTATCAGAGTTTGCTGCCTGAGATGATCTGCCTATGGACGACACAAATCATTCACAATGTATTAAATTGAATAATGTAATGATGAATATGGAGCATAAAGAAATACTAATTCAAAATATATGAACTGTCATCGCAAAATTAAATAATGCGGAAGGGTTTAATTATAATTTGAAAACCAGAACTTAGGATAAAATAGTGGCATTAGAAAATTCCTAGTTGATTCAAATTTCTTGGTGTTACATTACCTGGATTGCAAAACCATCTAGTCCCTCAAATTTATCTATAGCAACAGCCATCTGACTTTCATGATCTTCTGCATTTAATGGATCACGTGCCATTTCTTGGACCAGACTCTGCTGGAGTTTATCGAGTCCTTGCGAAAGAGCATCTTCGGCTTGCTGAGACGACATGTGAAGTTCTTCAATGCTCAAATTTTGTTCATCAGTCAAAGGCTCGAGTTGTGGCGCAATGAGCTGTAGGAAAAAAAAAATCTAATAATGATTAGTGATTCGTTGAGGTTTCGACAGTACCAATTTTTTAATCTAATTCCCTATTAAGATCAGATTTGTACATTTAGAAGCTGTGATGGGGGAGATCCTCCGAACCATAGGGAAAGGCGCTCTACGGATGGTTTCCACAGACCGGAGATTAAATAGAGAGGATCAGCCTTTGCAGCATCAGTTTTTATTCTGAAAAGATCCGTGTAATGATTCCAGACACTCTGAACAACTAGACGGAGCTTCACTTCAGACGCATTAGTTTGAAATGCGTTTCTGAGTTCTTCGTTCCACCTATGGTTCTCGTCAACCCAATTTTCATATTCAATTTCAAACGCGACAATCCCTGGTTAACAAAACACAAAGATCACTAAGAAAAATGTAACCAGAAAAAAAAAAACTTGAAATTGATATCATGAATCACAAACTTGGGTTTATTGTTTCAGATGATCCCATAAAACTGGTATCTAATGCAATTCTTGTGCAAATACCCTGCAACTAAAGTAGAGATTTTAATATAAATATATGCTTAGAATTGACAATTGAAAGAGCATAACATAATTATAAATCACAATATAAAGAACAAGTAAAAATGGTAAATTAATTGTTAGTTTTGGTTCACCTGCTTTCTTGCTCTCCCAATCTCCAGCTCCAATTGCATGAGCTTCAATCTGCTTGATTCTAATTGTTTAACATCATCCTAGAATATGTTTCATATTTGTGGATTAGTTAAAAGTTAGTTTGTTAGTCAGTTATAACTGCTTTCATCTTTCTAAACTGTTCTATTGAGTTGAATGGGATAAAAACCTCGAGTTTCGTTTCCTCAATCGTTTTACATAACAAAAGAACAAATCAAAAGACTTTTCCTATAAGTAAATTTATTTATATTACCTTTTTGCGCTCCCGGCTTTTTTGAGCAGCCTCTCGATTCTGAGCGAGGCGTTTAAGTACCTACACATAACGTCACAGACAAATAAACAACTCAAATCTTTCATGTTCTATATTATCTCTTTCTCAAAAACATTTTGGACAAAAATCAAAATGTCACAATTTATGTCTTGATCAAATTTCATTACCTTACTAACATCTTTATTTGCAGTCTCTTCCTCAGCTCCTGAATGCTTCCTTGATTCATGAGGAACACTCCTCTGACTCTCTTTCAAGATATAACAGGCCATGTTACTCACCAAGGGATGTGTGGATACTGAATAATTATTATAAATACTAATCAAAGAATGGGATTCAAGCGTATTCAATATGGTATTCCCTTCATCAAATATTTCTTCCAAACACGCACTCCCATTTATCTGCCCATTGTCAACTAGCTTCATGATCAACTCATCTTTTTTAATCTGATCCAAATCTATACCCAAATCTTCAATAGATAATAATGCACAGTACAAAAAACAGTTTTGCAAGTTGTTTTCCATCAAATTATCAAAGCTACTTTTTAATACTTTGAACACTTCTTCCACCTCTTGTCCCATTTCCAATTTTTTAAGTTTATTGAGTGCATGCTTCCATTGGTGAATGTCTTCAATCCCTTTCATGGTTCTAGCCATCACATTGATTGCAAGTGGTAAACCCCTAAATCTCTCTACAATACATCTCGCAATCTTTTCTATTTCATGTGGAAGTATCCTAGTTGTTCCATCATGTCCGAGTTTTAGCATAAACAACTCCCAACCTTTACATGTGTCGAGAGGATACATTTGTAGTATAGCATATGGCTGGCAATCCATCTGGTGACATACATGTTTCAAACGAGTTGTTAGAATCACTTTAATGCCATTCACTTTTGGATGAATTCCCATCTTCTGCAAATCAATATATTTCCAAACTTCATCCAAGATAAGAATGGATTTTCCCTTTTTCTCCAATGCCGAAGACAATTTGTCAGCTCTAAAATTTTCATCGTCTTCATCAAGCTCTAAGCCTATTCTTTTTGCTATATCATGTTGCAGTTTTGAGATGCTATAATTGTGAGAAACAGTGACCGAAAACACATCCTTGAAAGTTGTTTTCCTTTTTACTTCATTCTCCACGAGGGTTGCAAGTAAAGTTTTTCCCACTCCTCCCATTCCACATATACCAATAACAAAGACTTTGTCGTCTTCTAAAAGTTTAAATACTCTCTTGATATTTAAGTCTAATTCTTCCCCAACAAGTTCAGCCGATAGAGTGAGACGTCTCTCTTCCTTGTGTCTTTTCATATTTTTTATCAATTCACTTACAAAAGGAGTGTCATTTAAGTTATCATCCATGTCTCCTTTCATTTCTTGTAATTCTCTCAACCATACATCAACTTTTGGTTTACGCTTTTTGCCTCGAGACTCCAACGATTGCAGTTGTTTTGCAATATCGTTTTCCTCACAATCTAAATCAAGAATCAATTGTTTTAATTGATCAATCTCACTTTTGGAAACATTTCGGTTACCACCGCTACCGTTCACACCTGCTTCATTATGTTTGCATGTTATATAATAAAGCTTAATCATTTAAGTTTTTAAAATTTAAATTGTTTACAGGTTTTATATATGGGATAAAACTTTAAAAAAAAGAGTCAATGTAGCTCTTTTTAACAACAAATTAAAAAATTTCAATGTAGCTCTGGTTTTTTTTACTAAATTTACTAAAAAAAAGTCAATGTAAAAACTTACTATTAATTTTTTTTTTTTACTATTAAAATTCTAAAAGAGTGTCTTTCTGGGGATCTCTTTAATATTTCATTTATTTAAACCAGCGAAAAGACGAACACTCACATGCCCTTCCTTTCCGCTCTTTTTATTGCACTAACGCTCGTAAAAATATCAACGATATTTTATAGAAATTTTGTGTGTAAATTGTAAATGATATTTTATATAAATTTTTTGATATAGACAAAAATTATAAGTATAGATATTTGTGAATTTCAAATGTAACAAACTCAACAAACCATAATTATATTTTTCAATGACAACAATAATATAACAAATATAACAAAAAAAATGAATAACACAAACAATATAATATGGCATGGTGGGGGGTCGGTTACAGGCTGGAGGTAGAGAGGGTTCGGCGTGGTGGAAGGAGATAGTTAGTATTCGTGATGGGGTCGGATCAGTGTTTGGTAGTTGGTTCCCTGACGACTTACGTTTAAATGTCGGTAATGGAGCTAATACCTTGTTTTGGCGTAGCGCAAATGTTCAACTTGGGGTGGGAGAAGGGAGGGGAGGCTTGGAAGTGGAGGAGCAGATTATGGGTGTGGGAGGAGGAGTTGTTAGCAGAGTGTAGGACGTTATTGTTTAATGTTCATTTGCAGGTTGATACTACAGATACCTGGAGTTGTATTCCAGATTCAGCAGCAGGGTATACGGTTAGAGGGGCGTACCGCATTCTCAATCATGTGATGCCTCCAGTTATTACATAATTTGGTTTCGGCGAATTTTCTTTGGAGAAAGGACGTTCCTACAAAGGTTAAAATTTTTGCTTGGCGCCTTTTTCGGAATCGATTGCCTACGAAGGTGGATTTATTTCGCAGGGGGGTTATATTGAATGAGGCTGTCTTGTGTCAGCGGGTGTGGAGTGCATGAATTTGACACTCATTTGTTCTTGAATTGCGACGTTTTTGTCCAGATGTGGGATCTTGTTCACGACTGGCTGGGTGTTCAATTTGTGGCTCCATCTACCTTACAGGAACATTTTATTCAGTTTGCTAACTCTTCAGGTTATGCAAAACCTCCGGTTGCTCTCATGGTTCTAGTTTGGTATACAACTTCTTGGAAAGTATTAAATTGCTTTCTTTCTGGTGGTATAAGGCCAATTTTGCTGTTTTTCATTATCAGTTTCATGACTGGTGCTGGAATCCGTTTGTATGTTCCAGCTGCGGTTAATTTGTAAACTGTTTGCTTGAACTCTGTTGTATCTTTTTGGCTTCTTTCTCTAGCACACCTTGTGCCGGGAAAGTAGTCCGTTGGTGTTAATATATCTCATCTTGATTTCTTTAATATATATATATATAATATCATTATATGAAAATTTGATTAAAGGTATAATTGAAATAACAAAAAAGTCAGCCCAACATCTCTCTGAAACCTCCTATTTTCTTTATATATAGTATAAATGAGAAAATTTAAAAAAAAAATAATTTTAATATTTAATTTTTGTGTTAATACCTCAAATAACCCTTGTAATTTAGACGATGTATAAAAATAACACATCTAAAAATAAAAACACAGATTTTAACATGTAATTTTAGATTCTTCATATTGCCTTTGTCTTATTAAAAACTATTCCTCAAATAACAGTGTAATGTGGGCGAGGTTTGAAAATAGCTCATGTAAAGAGCTAAATTAAGGGGACGAGCATTATCGAAGGCAGGCAAAGAAGTTATGATAAAATCTGTGTTATAATTTATTCCTTCATACATAATGAGTATTTATCTTCTGCCAAATTCAATTATAGATGATATTGAGAAGATGATCAATGCATTTTGGTGGGGAGGAAGGAGTAACAATCGAGGGATCAAATGGATGGCATGGGAACGTGTGGCGTGCCCTAAAGAATTTGGTGGAATGGGGTTTCGAAATTTCAAAGCTTTTAATCTCGCTATGGTAGCTAAGCAAGGATGGATTTTTCTGTCTAATCCTGAATCTTTGGTTGCTAGAATCTTTAAATCGAGGTACTTTCCTCGTTCTTCATTTATGGGTGCGAAACTCGGTAATAACCCGAGCTTTGCTTGGCGGAGTATTTGGAATTCACGCCAGTTACTTTTATATGGCAGTAGGTGGACAATTGGAAATGGGCAACATGTCAGCGTGATGAATGATCCATGGGTTCGACGTGTTCATGGCAGCTGGATTCAATCCCCACAAAGCCAAAGTGTGCACAGTTTGAGTGTGTCTGATTTGATAGTTGACGAGGGACGAGTTTGGGATATTGATAAGCTTGAATCTTTGTTTCAAGATGATATGGTGCAAGCTATTCTTGACACACCACTGTTTGCGGGAGTTCAGAATAATAGAATAACATGGATGATGGAATGTAACGAGAGGTATACTGTTAAGACTGTTTATCAATTGGCTATGATGGAGCTGTTACATATTGATCGGTTCCATTTTGAAGGAGAGTGGCATAGAATGTGGAAGGTGAACTCCCCTCATAAAGCACGAAATTTGTTATGGAGGATTTGCAGGGAGTGTGTTCCGACGCGTCTCCGTCTACAAACACGACATGTTCAATGTGAGGTGAACTGTCCCTGGTGTGATACGGCTGTTGAGGATGATTGGCATGCTTTTGTGGGTTGTACGGTAGCTCATGAGAGTTGGTATTGGGCAGGGCTTTCGACCGTGCTGCAATCGCGAGTTGGCACTGTGAGCAGTTTGGCAAATTTTGTTTTTGACATATGTTGTTCCGAAAGCCGAGACATTGCTGGTCGGGTGGCTTTACTTCTTTGGCAAATTTGGGCTGCACGTAATGATGTCATTTGGAATGACGCTCATAATACTTCAAAAAGCATTGGGAGGACAACACTAGATGCATGGCAGCAATGGCAGGAGGTTCATAAACATCCCTCACCTTTGGTTCTGCAACATGGGCAGAATAGAGTGCAAGGTAACAACTCAGTTTGGGTGAAACCGCGCGAGACATGGTTGAAGTGCAATGTGGATGCCGTGTTCCATGATCGTAGTCGTAGTACATCTTTTGCTTGTTGTGTTAGAGACTCTAGTGGGAAATTTATTCGGGCTCAAACGAAATGGCAGAGGGCAAATATGACAGTTTTGGAGGGGGAGGCAATAGCCTTACTTGAGGCCATTCACTTTGCTGATGGGAACAGATGGGACCGGGTTATCTTCGAGTCTGAATCAGCTACTCTAGTGCAAGCTCTATCGTCTTCGGGCCATGGTGATTCGGAATTCTATGCTATTGTTTCTAGTATTATTTATCAATTATCTTTACATTCCAACTTCGAGGTGAAGTTTGTTAGGAGACAAGCGAACATGGTTGCTCATACATTAGCTAGGGAAGCTTGTTCTTGGGCTAGTCACCGTATTTTTTATTCTTATCCTTCTTGTATTGAACACTGGTTGATTAATGATAATAGTTAACTTTACTTTGGTCAAAAAAAAAATATAAAAAGTATAAAATCACACGGGTGGAATCTATATTTTTATATTTTACATGAGTTATTTCCTGACATCACCAAAATTAGAAAGGCTATTTGATATATCTACCCTTAATTTTTCTTTTTTTGAAGGATTTTTTAAAACTGTTAACGAATTGAAACTAAAATAATTAAAATGCGTTTTCTTTTTTTTAATAAAAAAATTAATATACTTCATCCGTTTCAAAATGAGTGTCGCTTTAGCCAAAAAAAATTGTTTCAAAATGAATGTCGCTTTACATTTCCAATACAACTTTAATTTTTTTTCTTCCAACTTTACCCTCAATAAATACTCCAACTTTTCTCTCAGACAATTTCCAATGCAACTTTATGTTTGTCTTTTTCTTATAAAGTAAAGGGCAGTTTAGTAAAAGTGTTATATCTAATGATTATTTCATTCCATTTCTTAATCCGTGTATCAACACCTAAAACGACACTCATTTTGAAACGGAGGGAGTACTTTGATAGATGGTTCGATGAATTTCGTGATTAGTGGAGGATATATATGATCGTATTTTTTAAAATAATTTTTAGTGAATTGTTAAAGGATTTATGAATCCTTTTTATCTATGACTCCTTACAATTCAAATCTAAATTCGTTAAATCCATCCATTTTGTCAATTTTTAGTAATAGTGCTTATGTTGGTTGACTTGCCAACCGATTTAACAAAGGATGAGGTGGCAGTTTTGTAATTACCAAAATTGCACTTTATTGCAATAATTTTTTTTTTCTTTTTTTCAAAAACAATGAATTAGAACCCGTACCTTCAGATAAATTCATGATTTCAGCATTATTTAATTTTGATGGTTAAGTGAGCTTCTGGTATGAGTGCCAATCACTTTTGGAACACCTTCAGCCACTTTCAATGAAAGATAGAAATTGTCGCAATTTTTAAATTTTAACAATTCAAAAACATTACCACCATGTTATCACAAAATATAATGTTCTTTTTTATAACACTAGTAAAAGACCCGTGCTTCCGCACGGGTTGCATAACATTGTGGTAATCATATAAAAAAACTGTATAATTACATTGTTAATATTGACAAATGTTTAAGGATGATAAATGAAAATCATCAGCATTAATATAATGTTTCTATTGAATATTTTTTTCTTATATATAGAAAAATATGTTAAATATTTGAATCGCATATGTTGTGGATTTTATTTTCTTATGTACACGAAAACAAATTTTTATAGAATAAAATATATTTTTTACAACTCATGATTATTTTCAAAATATTAAAATTAATATAATGCTTCTATTAAATAAATTTTTATTTTATATGCTAAACACCATTCAATGTTTACATCTCACTCGTTACAGATTTTATACATTTTATCTGCATAAACAAATTTTATGAAAATACTCCCTCCGTCCCTATATATAAACACCCTTTTATTAGAGGCAAAGAGTGTTTATATATAGGGACGGAGGGAGTATATGAGAAGTTTGATATGATAAAATTGTAGAAACTCATTAATATTGTCAAAATATAAACATTAATATAGTGATTATAAACATTAATATAGTGATTAAATAGAATAACTTTTTATTTTATATGCAAAATACCGTTCAATGTTTGCACCGTACCCGTTGCAGATTTTATGTGCTTATATATGCATAAATAAATTTTTATGTACATATATGAGAAAATCAATATGATAAAATTTTAGAAACTCGTGACTATTTTCAAAATATCAACATCAATGTAGTGTTTCTATTATAACTTTTTATTCTATATGAAAAATACAATTCAATGTTTGCATCGCATACCCGTTGCAGATTTTATGCGTTTTATCCGAAGAAAAAAATTATGTAAATATATGAGAAAGTTAATATGATAAAATTGTGGAAACTCATTAATATTGTCAAAATATAAACATTAATAAAGTGTTTCTATGGAATAACTTTATTTATATGCATAACACCGTTTAATGTTTTCACCGCAACCCGTTGTAGATTTTATGTGTTATATATGCATAAATAAATTTTTATGTACTTATATGAGAAAATCGATATGATAAAATTTTAAAAACTAATTACTATTTTCAAAATACGAACATCATTGTAGTGTTTCTATTAAATAACTTTTTATTTTACATGCAAAACACCGTTCAATGTTTGCATCTCACCCGTTGCAGATTTTATGCGTTTTATCTGGAGAAACATATTTTTATGTAAATATATGAGAAAGTTGATAAGATAAAATTGTGGAAACTCATTAATATTGTCAAAATATAAACATTAATACAGTGTTTGTAATGAATTACTTTTTATTTTATATATGCAAAACATCGTTCGATGTTAACACCGCATACGTTGCAGATTTTATGTGTTTACATATGCAGAAATATTTATTTACGTATATGAAAAAATCGATATGATAAAATTTTAGAAACTCATGACTATTTTCAAAATATCAACATCAATGTAGTGTTTCTATTAAATAACTTTTTATTTCATATGCAAAACACCGTTCAATATTTGCACCGCACCCTTTGCAGATTTTATGCCTTTTATCTGAAGAAACATATTTTTATGTAAATATATGAGAACGTTGAAACGATAAAATTGTGGAAACTCATTAATATTGTCAAAATATAAACAATAGTATAGTGTTTCTATTGAATTACTTCGCACGCGTTGCAGATTTTATGCGTTTTATCTGGAGAAACATATTTTTATGTAAATATATGAGAAAGTTGATAAGATAAAATTGTGGAAACTCATTAATATTGTCAAAATATAAACATTAATACAGTGTTTGTATTGAATTACTTTTTATTTTATATATGCAAAACTGATGAGTCATAGATAGTCTTATTTATTGCCTTATTTAGTTTAGTTTTATTTTAGATTTGATTTTATTTTATTGCATTTTATTTTAGTTTAGAATATTTAACTTCAAATTGTGTTTTATTTTATTTTAGGAATAAATATATGGTGGAAGGTGCCTTGGAGCAAAAGAAAGAGGACTGGAACAAATACAGCGCAAGAATACGAAGATACGGGACAAAAATATGTTCCCCCAAAGTCAGAAGCTTGGCACGGCCCGTGCCAACATGTGGAACGGCCGTGCCCGTCCCAGAATCCACTTTTGCTGCTTTTCTTCAAGCCCAAGTTACCCTGTTGCGGCTTTACCGTTTTATCCCTTTAGTTGCTTAGTTTCTAAGTCGATTGTAAAGCTATAAATAGAGTAGCTCTCCACCATAAAACAATCATCCTTTACTTTGTTTATTTCAATTGCTATTTTAATAAAAGTCTTTATTTTCCCTTTTACTTTCTTTGCAATTTACTTTACTGTTATTTTCTCTCTTCTTCCCCCATGTCTACGATGAACATGAGTGAGTAGACTTCTTCGTCTTGGGATTGTTGGGGAGTCTAATGACTCAATCCTAAACAAAACATGTCTAAACCCTAATTTCTATGTAACCCTAATTTCTAATCTAGATTCACCGTCTTAACGTGGATTAACAATTATCAAACTGTGGAAGCGAAAGCGGAGGGTTTGATAATCGTTAATCCATCATCCCAAACATCAATTCATAAAGCGAGAGCGGAGTCTTGATGTTGGAACAAGTGAATCTAGACAATAATTGCAAAACAGTGAAATAGTCTTTGCAATTATTGAGACAAAGAGTAGTTTCAATCCTCTATGCATCTTCTAGTAATCATGTCAGTGAAATAGGCTTGGTTACTAGAAGTAAACTCTCACTGGACTTTCATCGGAAAGGTGAGGGGCTAAGGGAAACCGGTCTTTAGAAATTAGTGTGTAAATCATGAAATTAGATGTTTAGGTTTTGTCTAGTGATGGGATTAGTCATTATGATGAACCAATGATCCTAAGGCCCTTTATTATTATTGTTTTTACCTTCAGCAATCAAACCCTCTTTTATTAACTTTCTCTCCTCTAATCATTCACTAAAAGTTAATTAAGTTGAACAACTCCCTAGCGGAACGATAACTCTACTTACTACTATTACTTCGATAGGCCGTGCACTTGCGGTTTGGCCATATCAAGTTTTTGGCGCCGTTGCCGGGGAGTTAACTAATTTAATTAGCTTTTTCTTAGTGATTAGAATTCTCTTTTCTTTCTCTTTTCTTTTTATTTTTAACTTTTTTATTTTTCTGTTATCGTTAACTTCTTGGGTTCTCAATTTTTATGCGAAAAACCAGAAATCGAGTTGTAATAATCAACGAGATCGAAAGGTATTTGCATAGAAGAAGGAGAGCGGCACAAAATAACACCGCCATGGCCAATCGCACTCTCAAAGGGTATGCAACGCCGTCTACGGCTGAGCCACAAGCTGTTATTGTGTACCCAACGGTTGAGGATGACAATTTTGAAATTAAGCCTGCCCTACTTAACTTGGTGCAGCAAAACCAATTCTCGGGATCCCCCACTGAGGATCCCAATCTTCACATCTCTGTTTTCCTACGAATTAGTGGAACCATGAAGGAGAACCAAGAGGTCGTAAGACTTCATCTCTTTCCCTTTTCCTTAAGGGATAGAGCTAGCGCTTGGTTCCATTCCCTCGAAGTCGGTTCCATTACTTCATGGGATCAGATGAGGCAAGCATTCCTTGCCCGTTTCTTTCCACCATCTAAAACCGCTAAACTTAGAGACCAAATCACGCGGTTCAACCAAAAAGATGGGGAATCTCTCTATGATGCGTGGGAGCGTTTCAAAGAAATGCTAAGACTTTGTCCCCACCATGGCCTAGAGAAGTGGCTTATAGTCCACACTTTTTATAATGGCTTGTCTTATACCACTAAGATGTCTGTTGATGCAGCTGCAGGTGGAGCACTTATGAACAAGAACTACACGGAGGCGTATGCCCTAATTGAAGACATGGCTCAGAATCATTACAAATGGACCGACGAGAGAGCCATCACTAGTTCTTCATCCTCCAAAAAGGAGGCAGGTATGTACGAAGTCTCTAACTATGACCACCTTGGTTCTAAAATTGATACACTAACCGAAAAACTTGAAAAACTCAATGTTAGTGCTATCAATTCTGCTTCTACTCCTTCTTGTGAAATATGTGGTATAACTGGTCATGCTGGCATTGATTGCTAACTAGGTAGTGCTATTAATGGTGTTGAGCAAATGAATTATGATCAATACAACCAAGGGATGCGACAAAATCAAAATTTTTATAAAAACCAAAATCCATATGGACAAGTAGCACCACTCGGTTATGCAAACAACCAAAGACTCACTCAGAAATCCAATTTGGAGATTTTGTTGGAAAATTCTATTGCCAACCAAAACAAACAACTTCAAGAACTTAAAAACCAAACTGGATTTCTGAATGATTCTCTTTCCAAGCTCAATACCAAGGTTGATTCTATTGCTACTCACTCTAAAATGCTTGAAACTCAAATCGCTCAAATAGCCCAACAAGTGGCTACCTCTTCCCAAACGCCGGGAGTCTTTCCTGGTCAAACCGAAGCCAATCCCAAAGCCCAAGTTAATGTTATATCTTTTGGGGGTAGTAAGTTAGGCGAAACTTTTGCTAAGGTTAAAAACATTGGGAAAGAAAATGTCAAGCCCTTAGGTGATATAGTTGTGATAGAAGAAGCAAAACCACTTGAAGAAAACAAAACTCCATCCCCCTTAAATCCTGAAAAGCTTAAACTAGAGGGTAAGTTTGAAAAATTTGTTAACATACTTAGGAAGATTTGCATTAAACTTCCCTTTGCTGAAGCTTTGTCTAGGATGCCTCTATACGCCAAGTTTTTAAAGGAAATTTTTTCAAAGAAATGGGCTATAGAGCATAATGAGACAATAGCCTTGGCTAAGGAAACTAGTGCAATCATCCAAGAAGCACCCCCTAAGCTTAGAGATCCAGGTAGCTTTGCCATACCGTGTGAAAATGGGAATGAAACCATAAACAAAGCCTTATGTGACTTAGGAGCTAGTGTTAGTTTGCTGCCTTTGTCTCTTCTTAAAAGGATAGGGATAGGAGAGTTGAAACCTACCGAAATGGAATTAAAGTTAGATGACCGTTCTACCATGAAACTTGTAGGATTTATCGAGGACATACCTGTTAAGATAGAGGGGATATACATCCCCACTAATTTTGTAGTCGTTGACATTGAAGAGGACGATGACGTCCCTATAATCCTAGGTAGACCTTTCCTCGCAACTGCGGGAGCTCTCATTGATGTTAAACTTGGTAGGATAGTCTTTCAAGTGAGTGATCAAATGGTAGGATACGAGCTGGAAAACGTTATGAAAGGTCCCGCTCTTTACTCTTGTTGCATGCTTAACGATCATGTTGTGAAAGAACGTTTTATAGCGTCATCTACACAATATGATATCTTTGATCCATTCTAAGGACTCTTTCTAACCGTCAAGCTAATGACATTAAAAGAGCGCTTCGTGGGAGGCAACCCACGCATTTAATCGCTTTTGTTTTGTTTTTCTTTGTTTTAAGTATTTTTGTAGGTAATTGTCCAGGTTGATTCGAAAAAAAATGGAAAATTTTTGAAGCCCCAGGACCAGAGAAGAGGCACGGCCCGTGCTAGGTATGGCACGGCCGTGCCAAGTTTTTAAGGCAAAAATCAAGCCCTGAAGTCAGAAAGATGGCACGGCCCGTGCCAATAGGTGGCACGGCCGTGCCCGAGCTCTACACCCCCATATATACAAATTTTTCTTTCTTCTTCCTCATTCACAAACAACAACCCTCTTTCATCTTTCAAACTTCTCTCTAAACCTCCATAACCTTCAAACCTTCAAACCCTCATATCTCCCTCAATTCTTAACCAAATCACTCGATTCTTTCACCAATCAACCACATATTTCATCCAAAACAAAGACCACCAATCAAAAACATCTTTCATCCATTCAAACCCATAATTCACCAAAACCCTAATCTTTCAAAACCTAACCCAAACACCACAAAACCTTAACCAATCTCCACATCCAAACCAACAAACCTTCCTTAAACATCAACCCCAACCCTAAACTAATCCTTTCCACCAAAAATCCTCCCAAACCCTAAACCTTCAAAACCAATTCCAACAAGGGTCAATGGCTTCAAGAAGAAGTGGTAAAGAACCAGCAAGCTCTCAAGGAGGACCTCCCCCAAAGAAGCAAGCACAAGTGAAGAATCATGGAATAAACTTCAAAAACAACAAGCAACGGGACAGGTATAAAATTCTAATCTCTAAACACTTGCATCCTTCTCGTTATCCTGATCCCAATACTTTAGATGTGCTAGAGCTGTTTGATGATGTTTCTAGGTTGATAGGAAAGTTAGGTTGAACTGATTTGCTGAAACCTATGCGGGGTTATGAAAACTTCACTTATGAATTTTTAAGCTCAATTGTTTTCACTAAAGATAAGTTGAATTTTGATAACCCTAACCATAGAGTTGTTTTTCGGTTGATGAATATTGATTATGACATGTCACTTCAGCACTTTTGTGAGGCCTTAGGTTTTGCAAATGAAGGATATATTCATGATCATTGGGATCCTAGCCTAAAACCGGATAACTATGACCTAGCTGCCTTTTGGACACGTATCACCGGCGTTTCCAACTATGTTCCTAGAGCCAACAAAGCTAGCAACATCCACAACCCCGTACTTAGGTACCTCCAAAGGGTAATGGCTTGCACTATTTGGGGTAGAACCGAGCTAGGAAACACTAGAACCGATGAATTGTTCATGCTATGGGCAATGCTCCACGACCACCCCGTCAATACTTGTTTTTATTTGATTGATTACGTAGACTTTGTCGGTACTAGACCGGCCGGTAGAGGAGACATAGTGGTGGGTGGCATCATTACATATATAGCTAGGTGTTTTGGAGTAGGTGAAGATGAGGGGATCAAACCAATTGAGGGAAACAATAGGCTTAACATAGAAACCCTTATTGCTATGAATTTCATCAAACATCGTCCACCGCTCCATTACCAACTTAAGCTAAATGTGCCAATCATGTTTTTATTGCCTAACCCATCTCGGACTACCACCGAGGTGGAAGAAAATTGGTTGTATGTTAATGATGTGCAGGTTCTTGGTGAGCAAGATGATGAAGAGGGAGAAGGTGCTAACTTGCACCATGATGAGGGAGAAGGTGCTAACTTGCACCAAGAGGGGCACCATGGCCATGCAGCCGGTGAGCTTAATGAAAATCAAAGATGGACATGGATTCATAATGAGATCGAGAGGATGAGCACCGAGCAACAAAGGCAAGGTGTTGAAATCTCCGGCCTTCGCAATGAAGTTCAAAGGGGCAACCGTGTCAATGATGAAAATAATGAGATGCTCCGTCGGATGATGCAACACCTCCAACTTCAAGGTCCTCCTTACGGACCTCAATAAACAAATGTGAGCTTTCCTCTTCCTCTCTTCTCTTCTTCTTCTTCCTATCTCTCTCATTCTTCTTCTACTCATCTCCTTCTTTCTTCTCCTTCTACTTCTTCTTCTTCTTCTTTTTAATTTCTTTTTCTTTGAATCATTGAGGACAATGCTTCCCCTAAGTGTGGGGGGGCCTAATAAAGTGTCTAGAGTCGTAGTGTTCCCAAACTCCCTTGAACTTTATTCTTTTGTTTTGTTTTTAGGGCAAGAGGCATGACTAGTAGCTTGTTTTTAATGTAGAAATGGCATGAAAAATTTTTGTTTTGTCTCTTCCTTAGGTTGCCTCTTGTACATGAAAGTAGTTTCTTGTGTTCTTGCTATACCCATATCTTGTTTTAATGTGAAAATTCTCCAATGAGAAAAGCACCCGGTCGCAATCCTTGAGTAAATGTATGAATAGGTATTTTAAGGAACACGTTCTATCTTTAGTGTTAACTTAGACCCTTTAAAGTCTTAAGAGTAAAAGTAGTATAAGTTTGTGTGGGAAAATTAATCAAATTGTTCTTAATTGTTATATTCTTTTTAATTTGTTAATGTTAAATGGGGCGGGAGAATGGCACCAACATGTGGGGGAAAGGACAATTACATCCTAACTTCCTAATTGTGGTGGTGACTCCTTAATTTGAACTTAATGTGAAACAAATTCATCAATGCTAGGGGGAAAGGACAATTACATCCAAAAAGACTTCCTACGCGGAGATGAAACAAATAATAATTTTGCAGCACTGTTTAGGGTGATTTTGAATCTAGGGGGAAAGGACAATTACATCCGAGAAGACTTCCTACGAGGATAGATAGCCCCTAAGCATCTGCAGCCCCTTGTGCTTAATTGTTAAATTAATTCAATCTTAACTTAAATTCCCATCACTCTTATATGAAATGAAGAAAGGACTTTTCTCGGTTACTTTAGCACTAAGGATAGAACCTATTCCTCATAATATATGTCTTATACAGGAGCAAAAAAAGGGTTGGACTGCACACACACACTCACTTGAGACTTGATGTTGGGTAGAATAGGTTCATAAGGAATATTTGAAATTGTAATTAGTGTACTTCAAGCAAAGCCTTTCTTTTGAGACATTTTGTTCTTAATATTGCCATAATCAAATCTTTTGTTGCTGCTATGTTTGCTGCCTTTTTTCTTGAGGACAAGCAAAGATTCAAGTGTGGAGGAGTTTGATGAGTCATAGATAGTCTTATTTATTGCCTTATTTAGTTTAGTTTTATTTTAGATTTGATTTTATTTTATTGCATTTTATTTTAGTTTAGAATATTTTACTTCAAATTGTGTTTTATTTTATTTTAGGAATAAATATATGGTGGAAGGTGCCTTGGAGCAAAAGAAAGAGGACTGGAACAAATACAGCGCAAGAATACGAAGATACGGGACAAAAATATGTTCCCCCAAAGTCAGAAGCTTGGCACGGCCCGTGCCAACATGTGGCACGGCCGTGCCCGTCCCAGAATCCACTTTTGCTGCTTTTCTTCAAGCCCAAGTTACCTTGTTGCGGCTTTACCGTTTTATCCCTTTAGTTGCTTAGTTTCTAAGTCGATTGTAAAGCTATAAATAGAGTAGCTCTCCACCATAAAACAATCATCCTTTACTTTGTTTATTTCAATTGCTATTTTAATAAAAGTCTTTATTTTCCCTTTTACTTTCTTTGCAATTTACTTTACTGTTATTTTCTCTCTTCTTCCCCCATGTCTACGATGAACATGAGTGAGTAGACTTTTTCGTCTTGGGATTGTTGGGGAGTCTAATGACTCAATCCTAAACAAAACATGTCTAAACCCTAATTTCTATGTAACCCTAATTTCTAATCTAGATTCACCGTCTTAACGTGGATTAACAATTATCAAACTGTGGAAGCGAAAGCGGAGGGTTTGATAATCGTTAATCCATCATCCCAAACATCAATTCATAAAGCGAGAGCGGAGTCTTGATGTTGGAACAAGTGAATCTAGACAATAATTGCAAAACAGTGAAATAGTCTTTGCAATTATTGAGACAAAGAGTAGTTTCAATCCTCTATGCATCTTCTAGTAATCATGTCAGTGAAATAGGCTTGGTTACTAGAAGTAAACTCTCACTGGACTTTCATCGGAAAGGTGAGGGGCTAAGGGAAACCGGTCTTTAGAAATTAGTGTGTAAATCATGAAATTAGATGTTTAGGTTTTGTCTAGTGAGGGATTAGTCATTATGATGAACCAATGATCCTAAGGCCCTTTATTATTATTGTTTTTACCTTCAGCAATCAAACCCTCTTTTATTAACTTTCTCTCCTCTAATCATTCACTAAAAGTTAATTAAGTTTAACAACTCCCTAGCGGAACGATAACTCTACTTACTACTATTACTTCGATAGGCCGTGCACTTGCGGTTTGGCCCTATCAAAAACATCGTTCGATGTTAACACCGCATACGTTGCAGATTTTATGTGTTTACATATGCATAAAGTATATGAAAAAATCGATATGATAAAATTTTAGAAACTCATGACTATTTTCAAAATATCAACATCAATGTAGTGTTTCTATTAAATAACTTTTTATTTTATATGCAAAACACCGTTCAATATTTGCACCGCACCCTTTGCAGATTTTATGCCTTTTATCTGGAGAAAAATATTTTTATGTAAATATATGAGAACGTTGATACGATAAAATTGTGGAAACTCATTAATATTGTCAAAATATAATCAATATTATAGTGTTTCTATTGAATTACTTTTTATTTTATTTCGGTAAAACATCGTTCAATGTTTGCATCGCACCCGTTGCAGATTTTATGCGTTTTATCTGGAGAAACATATTTTTATGTAAATATATGAGAAAGTTGATAAGATAAAATTGTGGAAACTCATTAATATTGTCAAAATATAAACATTAATACAGTGTTTGTATTGAATTACTTTTTATTTTATATATGCAAAACATCGTTCGATGTTAACATCGCATACGTTGCAGATTTTATGTGTTTACATATGCATACATAATTTTTTATTTACGTATATGAAAAAATCGATATGATAAAATTTTAGAAACTCATGACTATTTTCAAAATATCAACATCAATGTAGTGTTTCTATTAAATAACTTTTTATTTTATGTGCAAAACACCGTTCAATATTTGCACCGCACCCTTTGCAGATTTTATGCCTTTTATCTGGAGAAACATACTTTTATGTAAATATATGAGAACGTTGATACGATAAAATTGTGGAAACTCATTAATATTGTCAAAATATAAACATTAGTATAGTGTTTTTATTGAATTACTTTTTATTTTATATATGCAAAACATCGTTCAATATTTGCACCGCATCATTTGCAGATTTTATGTGTTTATATATGCATAAATAAATTTTTATGTACATATATGAGAAAATAGATATGATGAAATTATAGAAACTTAACTATTTTAGAAACAATTTCAATTTATATGAGAGACATGAGAGGCAGAGAGCGTGAGAGAGGCGACGGTCATGGTGATTATCATGGTCGATCGCACCGGTCCTTTTCACCGGTTGAGAGATTTTTCAGGGGGGAAGGGATCCAAGCAGGGTGCCACATATGGGGGGGATGGGGGAAATTGGTTTGATGTGAGACCGCGACGTCAGAAAGCGTTGCGACGGGATGGTCGAGGTCAGGACAGACAGTGGGAGGCATCTCGGTTCGATGTCAGAGGTGATTATGGTTATCGACGGTCTAGGTTTCGATATGCTACGAGGGAAGGACGGTTCTCAAGGAATAGGTCGTGGGATTCAGCTTCGTGGGAGCGCCCTTATACGTCTAGGTCACGAAACCCTAGCAACGTGGATGATGTTGTTGTTCATCGACGGGAGGGGAGAGCATTTTCACGCCAGCACAGAACCAATCAGCCAGGGGAGAATCGCACGACTGGTGCAGGTCCTAGGAAGCGATTGACAGAAGAAGCAATTATGGGGAAGGAAGGCGAGGCAGAATCTTCGCGTAAACGGTTTGTCACATTCTATTTTACTAATTTCCATATGCAAGCTCCTATTTTTATTCTTAGGCAAGGTTTTGAGGTATGTGGGATGTTGGAGGAGGTCTTTGTTCCTAATAAACTGAATGTTAATGGCGAGGCATATGGGTTTGTGCGGTTTTCGAATGTCCGTGATGTTGATAAGCACTTACGCGCAGTGAATTATGTGCACTTTGGTCACTTGCATGTCAAAGCGTCTTTAGCACGGTTTCATAAGACTAATAAGATGGCAGCGGTGGTGGAACGTGCGGGGAAGGATGTGATTGCTGATCAGAAGGTGGTTAAAGTGGAGCAAGCGGCTGGAAACAGCAACGAGAGTGACGAGGGAGAGATACCTATACGCAAGGTCATTACGGTCGAGAAGGACGCACTGCTGGGGAAAGGGAGCAACATACCTGTGCTGGAAGAGGAGAGGGTGAGTGATAAAGGGAAGGGCATGGTGCGGAGCAGTTTGAGGATGGATGAGGAAGGAATTGGCCGTAAAGCAGCAGCAGCGAATGCTGGAGAAAGGCTGCAACAGAAGCAGGCTCATGAGTCACAAACGATAGTCCAGCAGCCTAGAAAGTTGGTTAGAATGTATCGGTCATTAGATAGTGACTTGCAATGGGCGAGGAATGGTCTGGTTGGCACAGTATCAAATGGGGAGGCGATACCAGTGATTCAGAGACGCGTGGAGGATGCTGGATTTCGAGATGTTGATATTATTCCGTTGGGGGCTGATAAGGTATTCATCCATAGCTTGTCAAGTGTGGACATATTGCAAACTGTGGTCGAAGCGAAGCAATTCTTTTATCTTTTATTTTCAAATATTGTGCGATGGGAAAAATTGACGACGAAGTTTCAGCGAGGTGCTTGGATACGTGTGTACGGGGTACCAGTGCATGCTTGGCGTGAAAGTTGTTTTAAGCTATGTGTTTTGGATTGTGGGCGCTACCTTCGCACGGATGAATGCACCTTAAATAGAGAAAGATTTGATTATGCTAGGTTGTTGGTTGCGACTTCGTCGTTGGACATTGTAAATGTGACTGACACGATTGTAATTGACGGTGTTCAAGTTGAAGTTAAGATGTGTGAGGAATGGGGTTTCACTCTGGGTGAAGATGCTTGTTTGATGACGGAAGAAGAGGGATCGAATAGTTCGAATGAGGATGAACATGTTGATTTTCAAAGGGACTCGGAGGAGGCAAATAATGTAGATACCTTAGTTGGTAATATTGTTAAAGATTTGACAGTGGAGGATAGGGACGTTTTGTTAAAAAATAATGATCTTGAAAAGGTAGCTCAAGCATACTCTGAACATGGTGCTGAGAGGGGGGCGTCTGCCCGAAGTGACATTCCTGTTAGTGATGGTCAACAGAAACTCCCTCATGTGCAGCGTTTGAATGGGTCAGGTGAGGATGATGCGGATGGTGGCTATTTGACTGTCAAGAAGTGAAGTTTACGTCAATCTTCGTGTCCTCCGGGAGGCGCTCGTTCTTATTCTTCGGGACCATGGAGCAGGGAGTGGCTACAGGCACAAAATTCAAAAAAGAATTGGCCATCATCGTCTCGAGCTGACAAGGTCTAGATATAGGGGAAGATTGTTGTCGAAAGAAAGTAGGAGGTGTGCTAAATCATATTGTTCACAGTTTAAAAAAGGTGGCTCGTATGCCTGGGAGCGATCGAACAGAGGTGTTGAAAATTTTACGAAAACAAGAACGTAAACGCCAACGAGAACTTAGTTTGCAACAAGTGGTGGAGGGGGTTTCACAAGGATCTAGAGATGGAAATGCATCATCTTCTTCAGTTAATCCTGGGTGGCAACATTGGGTGGTGATGCGTGGGAATGATAGAGTGGCGAAGGAAGATGTTAGGGGTATAGGTAGGGACATTGGTTTGGATTTTCTGGGCGATATTCAAAACAGGTTTGAGGTGTTGAGTGGAGTGGGTAAGGACGTGAAGTCAGGGGTGGTTGTGGGAAAGGAAGGGGAGGGAGGTTGGTTAGGGGACGAAGTTTGTAGGTGTGTGTGTTGGAGGGTGTGGCGGGTGGGTGGGTGAGGGAGATGAAGTTGTTTTCTTGGAATGTTAGGGGTCTTGGTGGTTTAGAGAAGTGAGGGTTTTGGTTGGGGAGAAATTACCTTGGATTGTGTGTCTTCAGGAAAAAAAATTCTATGTTTGTGATTCTTTTCTTGTGGAGTCGTTATGGGGTAGCTCTTATTGTAATTTTTCTTTTCGACCCTCGGAAGGTGCGTCGGGGGGGCTGTTGATTTTGTGGGACAGCATGGAGGTGGAAGTTTGGTCTTCTGTCAGCAGACAACAATTTTTATTGATTCATGGTAAGTTTATTAAGTTGAATGAAGAATTTTATTTGTTTAATGTGTATGCTCCATGTGGGCTTCGTGAAAAAGAAGCGTTGTGGGTATCCTTATATGCGCAGCTTCAGATGCTTCGGGGTAAACCTGTGTGTGTTTGTGGAGATTTTAATGCTGTCCGAACTGTGGAGGAAAGACGTTCAGATAGGGGTGCAAATGTGTCGTATGATCATGTTGGTTTTAACACCTTTGTGGAAGATAACGTGCTAGTAGATTTACCGCTTTTTGGTCGGAATTTTACTTGGTTCAAAGGAGATGGAAGTTCCATGAGTCGGATTGATAGGTTTCTGTTGTTTGAGGAGTGGTGTTTTCAATGGCCTAATTGCGTTCAGACAGCCCTTTTGAGTGGTCTCTCTGATCATTGTCCTCTTGTTCTGTCAGTCGATGAGGATAATTGGGGACCCCGGCCTAATCGTATGTTGAAGTGTTGGCAAGATGTTCTGGGTTATAAACAGTTTGTGTCTGATAAATGGAAGATGTTACAGGTGGAGGGTTGGGGAGGTTTTGTTTTACGTGAAAAATTAAAGTTGATAAAAGAGGCATTGAAGGAGTGGCATGTTACTCATACTAGGAATTTAACTGGGAGAATTAATTCTTTAAAGGAAAGGCAAGCGATTTTAGATGGGAAAGGGGAGGACGAGGTTCTGTCAGAGACTGAAATTGAAGAATTGCATGATATCTCGGTCAATATTCACTCGTTATCTCGGGCGAATACTAGTATCTTTTGGCAACAATCTCGGCTTCAATGGCTTCGTGAAGGGGATGCGAACTCAAAATATTTTCATTCCGTTCTTCAGGGCAGGCGTCGTCGTAACTGTATGCATTCCATTGTTGTTGATGGGGCGGTGGTGGAGGGAGTACGGCCCATTCGCCAAGCTGTTTTCTCACACTTTTCGAATCATTTTAAGAGAGGTGAGTCTGGTAGGCCAGCTTTGAGTAATCTTTCCTTTAAGACTTTGAGTGGTGCTCAAGTTGGGGGCTTAACTAGACCTTTTTCTGAAGACGAGGTGAAGGCAGCGGTGTGGGATTGTGACAGTTACAAAAGTCCAGGTCCGGATGGGGTCAATTTTGGTTTCGTTAAAAATTTCTGGACGGATATGAAACAGGACATTATGTGGTTTATGGTGGAATTCCATCGGAATGGGAGGTTGTCCAGAGGTATTAACTCAACTTTTATCGCTCTTATTCCTAAAATTGACAACCCGCAAAAATTGAATGATTTTTGACCCATTTCGTTGGTGGGAAGTATTTATACAATTTTGGCAAAGGTCCTTGCGAATAGATTACGGGCTGTGGTCGGTTCAGTTATTGCGGAAGAACAGTCAGCTTTTGTGCATAATAGACAAATTTTAGATGGGATTCTTATTGCAAAAAAAGTGGTGGATGAGGCATATAGATTAAAAAAGGAATTACTGTTGTTTAAGGTAGATTTTGAAAAAGCGTATGATTCAGTAGACTGGGGGTATTTGGATGCGGTGATGGAAAGGATGCATTTTCCGGTTCTTTGGAGATTAAGGAATGTATAGGGACTGCAACAGCTTCTGTCTTAGTAAATGGTAGTCCAACTGATGAGTTTCCTTTAGAGAGGGTCTTCGGTAGGGAGACCCTTTATCCCTTTTTCTCTTTTTGTTGGCGGCGGAAGGGTTGAACATAATCATGAAGTCGGTGGTTGCGAGAAATATTTTTGAAGGGTACAAAGTTGAAGCATCTTCCTCTGTGACTGTTACTCACCTTCAATTTGCGGACGACACGTTGCTCCTTGGTGTGAAGAGCTGGGCGAACGTTCGGGCTATGCGAGCGGTTTTGATGTTGTTCGAGGCTATGTCCGGTCTGAAAGTTAATTTCAATAAAAGTAGGTTGGTGGGTGTTAATGTTTCTGATTCTTGGCTGAATGAGGCAGCTTCTATTCTCCGTTGTCGAGTGGGGATAATGCCGTTTGTGTATTTGGGCCTTTCTATCGGGGGTGATTCGCGTCGATTGATTTTTTGGGAACCTCTTCTGCGTAGCATTAAAACGAGACTGTCTGGTTTCAATAGTCGGTTTTTGTCGTTTGGTGGCCGGTTAGTTCTTCTCAAGTCTGTCTTGACCTCTCTACCATGCTCTTTCCTTCTTCAAGGCTCCGTCAGGTATAATTTCTTCCCTTAATTCTATTTTTTTCTAAATTTTTTTTTGGGGGGGGGGGGGGGTTGTGAGGATTTTAGAAAATTATCTTGGGTCAATTGGACCACTATTTGTTCCATGAGGGAGTATGGCGGTTTGGGGGTGCGGAGGTTGAGGGAGTTTAATGATGCGTTGTTAGGAAAATGGTGTTGGCGGTTATTGGTAAAGAGGAGTAGTTTATGGTATAGGATTTTGGTGGCGAGATACGGTGAGGAGGATGGGAGGTTGGAGGTAGGGGGCCGGAGTGGTTCTTCTTGGTGACGTGAGATAGCTAATATTAGAGATGGGATAGCAGGAGTTGGTGGCGGGTGGTTTCAGGAGGGTGTGACCCGGCTGGTGGGAGATGGGGCTGATACTCTTTTTTGGCATGATCTGTGGTTAGGTGGTGTGCCGTTTTATGTGCGCTTTGGGCGCCTTTTTGATCTTGTGGTTGATAGATCTTGTACGGTTGCGTATATGTTTGCGCAAGGTTGGGAGGCTGGGGGTGTGGGTTGGAATTGGAGGAGGCGGTTGTGGGCGTGGGAGGAGGACATGCAAGGGGAGTGTATTACTTTACTTTCTAATGTTACTTTGTAGTTTAATGTGAAAGATACTTGGAGATGGGACCTGGACCACTCTGCAGGCTATACAGTTCGTAGTGCATATCAGCTTCTCACTTCTCAGGACACCCCACAGGTGGCAGGTGCGGAGGCTCTTGTTTGGCATAAACATGTTCCGCTAAAAGTCTCTATTTTTGCTTGGAGGTTGTTATAAAATCGGTTGCCTACAAGGATGAACTTGGTGCGTCGCGGTATTATTTCTGATAACGTAGCAGGTTGTTTGTTAGGATGTGCGGCAAACGAGACTTGTCAACATTTATTCATTTCATGTGATTTTTATGGCATTCTGTGGCAGCACGTTCGGTCTTGGCTTGGTGTCTCAGGCCCAGACCTTGTTACTGTTTCAGATCATTTATTGCAGTTTACTCATTCAGCAGGTGGCTTGAGAGCTCGACGATCTTTCATGCATCTTGTGTGGTTGCTTTGTACGTGAATCATTTGGAATGACTGTAATCAAAGGTTGTTTAATAATTTAGGTAGTTCCATTGATCAGTTATTGGATAAAGTAAAGCGGTATTCGCTTTGGTGGCTAAAAGCGAGTAATGTAATTTTTGTATTTGGTTTTCATTTGTGGTGGTCAAATCCCTTGGCTTGTTTGGGAATTGGCTAATCTTTCTGACTTTGTATATTTGTAACTTTGGGGGGTCTTCTTGGTACACCTTGTACTTTGAAGATCCCTTGGTTTGTTAATATATAAGCTTCATTTTTGATTGTTCAAAAATTTTTTTTTTATATTTAAAATACCGTTAAATATTTGCACCACACTCATTGAGGATTTTATATGCTTATATAAATATGCTTATATTTTTTATGTAACGATGTGTAATAGTCGATATGATAAAATTTTGAAAACTCGGCATTATTTTCAAAATATCAACATCACTGTATATTTTTTTAACAAATCAACATCACTGTATAATTTCTCCAAAACACCGTTATATACTTACACCGCACTCATTGTAGAATTTAAGTGCTTATATCTCCAAAATCAAATAAAAAGATAGTCGTCCATAGTTATCGTGATATAATATATTGACTTTGAAAAAAAGGACAATTATTCCCTAATTTATTGAGATTTATTTTATATATATTGTTTTTTCTATATATTGTAGATTAAAAAAACAAAAAATATTTTAAAATTCCTTAAAAAAAATTCAAAATTAAAGGTATTCCAAAGACTTATTAATTTTGCATCCAAAAAACAAATAAATTTGTTGTATCCATCTATCCATGGAAGTGCGGATTTGTTACAATTTCTTTTTTTAGAGAAAAAATTGGCTACACCTTCGTGTTTTTAATTAAAAAACAAATAACGTTTTAAAAGTATTCCAAAGACTTGTTAATTTTGCATCCCAAAAAACAAATATGCATGGAAATTTGTTATATCCGTAGATAATTCCATATTATTTGATTTTAGTTCAGTTAAAAAATTAGATTCTATATTTATCCGCAAAAATTTGTTAGATTTGTGATGACCATTATCCATAATTTTTTTAATAAATAAATTAATTTCATAGTTATCCGTGGAATTTTGCTACAATTGTGATAACCATTATCCATAATTAATTTAAAAAAAACAATTAAATTAAATTTTGCAAAATGACCATTCTGCACATAAAATTAAGGAGATTATGAGTTTTAAAGAGGACAATTATGAAATTTTGCTATACTTCAACTTTTATATATTGTTAGTAGATATATTGTTAGTAGATTATAATTTTGAACAAAATATAATGTTCTAAGCAAGTTCCTATGAAGAATCATGGGATGAGAGGGCAAAAGTCATACGCATAAGAAAGGTAAAGATTATGTGAATACTCGTGGTGGTAACATATTGATTTAGATTGAAAATGATAGTAGTTTATGTGCATGATTATTCAATTTATAAAACTTAATAGATTAACTAATTGAGCTACACCTAACTAACCGACTAATACTAACGGAATATAAATTGAATAACTTTATATTGAATGATATGCTAGTTAATTTATGAACTGAATATGCATGTATATTAAAGGTATTTAGAAGCCAAATAATAGTAAAAACAGATTATCATTTACCTTGATGTTGTGTTGAATAAACAACTCTATTAATCACAGCTTCTGGTGGTGGATTACTTGAAGTGGATGCCATATTGTTGTGAACTCCTTCATGATATTTGGAGCATCGCCTAATGCCTCCTCCTTTGCCACCAAGATGTGTTTCAATTCTAGAAGCTCCTCCACTAAACTTATCATTACAATAATTGCATATCCATTTAAGACCATTTTCTACTCTTGTAACATGTTTCCAGCAGTGCTCGTGTTTTCCTCTACCCATGATCAATAACTTTACTAAACACAGATCCAAGGTTAAATTAAAATAAGAGAATAAGCATACAATATATATCTTAATTATATATGTGCTTCTCTAGAATCCTTAAAAAAAAAAAATGTGCTTCTCTAGAAAGTAAATGATGAAGAAAGTATTATTTTTTTTATTACAATTGTTACTTTAACACGATTTTTTTATTAAAAGTTGAAGATAATATTTAGAAGAACTAAAACGAAAAGTTGACTTATTTATAGGGACCAAAATTACAAAATTAGTACTTACATTGTTACTTTAACATTGTTACTTCATGCATTATTTATTTGTAGGATTAAATATGTCTTTAGTCCTTACAAAATTACAAATTTTCAAGTTTAGTTTCTACAATTTTTTTATTAACTTTTAGTCTCTATTTACATTTTATAACGACTATTTTGGAGGATTAAAAATATTAGTTTTTTATAAAAAAAAAGTTTTCAAAATAAAGTCTATAAATGCAAACAGCAATATTTTGACGGATTAAAATTATCATTAAAATTTTATATGAATTAAACTTAAAAACTCGTGATTTTTTAGAAATCAGAAACATATTTAACCATTATTTTTATAAAGGGTTAATTAAGTTTTTAGTCCCTATAAATATTTATAATTTTATTTTTAGTCTTTAGAAAATAAAATCACACTTTTTAGTCCATGTGAGATTTTTCTTAAACATTTTAGGGATTAAAAATGTTGATGAAAATTTTTGACAGGGACTAAAAATGCTTATGGAAAAATTTTATAGGAACTAAAAAGTGTGATTTTATTTTGTAGGGATTAAAAACAAAATTCTAAATATTTATAGGGACTATTTACTTAATTAACCCTTTTATAAACAATATGGTTCATGGCTCCATGCATTTCTTAACCTTTACTTTCAACTTTAAACACTAGGACCCACTGCATGCTGGTATTGTCCAACCAAAGAAAAAAGCAGAAAGCAATTTTAAAGCAGAAAGCAATTTTAAAGAAGAAAGCAGAAATAAATGTAATAAAGTTATGTAGTGCTGATTTTAAAGAAAAGAAATGTGATGCATGCTGATTTCAGATTCAACTTGCAACAACAATTAACAAAATATGGTTAATTTTACCGAGAGTTTACGAGTGTTTGAAAACACATATATTTTTCTTTTGAATTTTTCTATTCACATCCGATATATTTCTGGTTACACCCAAATTTTCTTAAAAGTTTTTAATAATATCAAAATTGCCCTTTTATATAAATTCTTTTAAAACCTTGATTTCATTCATTGTCACTCTCTTTCACCCACAAACGATCAAACAATCCAGATGTTCAATCAATCTTTGTAGAAGATTAAAGAGTGAATCAAAACATTTTTCATCCATACTCGATTGCATAAAAATAAGTGAATTTCTTCTTCTTTTTCAATAATGCTAGTTTCAATTTTTTTTTCTTGATCAACTGCACTGTATGACGGTTTCAATTTACATGTTCAGGTTAACTTAAATTCAGTTTAAGTAGGTTCATGTAAACTTAGTTTACATAACCTACTTTAACTGATGAGTTTACATGACCTACTTAAACTAAGTTTACATGTACATACTTAAACTGAGATTACGTAGAATCATTGAACAAGGTTGAACTTTTAGACGTACACTTAAACTCAGGTTACATGACCTACTTAAACTAAGTTTACATGACCTACTTAAACTAAGTTTACATGACCCACTTAAATTAAGTTTGCATGATCTACTTAAACTGAGTTTAAATATGTACACTTAAACTCAATTTCATGACCTACTTAAACTAAGTTTACATGAACCTACTTAAACTCAGTTTACATGACCTACTTAAACTGAGTTTAAGATTAAATTACAGTAGAATCCATAAACAAGAAAAACATAAATTGAACCCAGAAAAAGCTTAGAATTAGGGAACCCATGACAAGAAAAACACAATCGATCGAAGAACACAACTTGCTAACCTTATTTACTTCGAACTTTCTTTGAAATCTTGCATAGAAGGGATAAATCTGTTTGAAGAAGGAAAGACTGAATATGAGTTTTGGGTTGTAACCAAGAAAGAAGGAAGATGCTTTTCCCTCCAAAAAAAATAGGAAGATGCTTTTTGAAAATTAAATTTTATACGAGGGTAATTTTGTCATTCTGGAGTATAACCAAGATTATACAGGGTGTAATTAGAAAAACTCTTTTCTTTTTATCAATTATGTGTGTTAGCCTTTATTTCACTTTTACTAGCCTCAGTAGAGAAATTTTGCATAGTTTACTAACACTTATATGGTTGCAGGGGGCGGTTGCTAGTGTAAGGGAGAGGTAGCCTTGGCTACCCAAAAAAAATATTTTTTTTTTTGAGCGAGTAGGTATATTTTTATATTTAGCTACCCCTAATAATATATATTTAGGTACCCCAAGTTTTATTTTAAGTGAAATAATTTTTTTCATCTTTATTTAGCTTTCGGTCGAACTTTAAATTATTTAATCATGTCGTATAGGAACCAGAAGAATAACACTCAAAAGAATTCATTTGAGGTTGCAATTAAGTCATTACATTGCTGATATACCTCAGTCTTTTCAAATTATAACAACACTTTCTGAGTTGTGCAAAAAATTAGTAGAATCAGGGAAGTCAAGGCGTTATCATTTAATTGATAGATTGATTTCTCATCAATGAAAAATCTCAAGACAAAATAATGAAACAAAATGAGTGATGATTTTCTTTCAAATAGCTTGGTTATTTGCATTGAAAAAGACATTGCAAGTCTGTTTAGCTCAGATGCAATTATGGATGAATTTGAGTCTTTCAAGGGCTGCCGAGTTCAATTTTCATAAATAGCTACTATTAGTTTATATTTCTTTTGTTGTAGCTTTTTTGGTACAATCCGTTATTCTACTGTCTTTTTTGGTACAATCTGTTGTTGCTGCATTTTTATGGTATAATTCGTTCATGTTGAATCAAGTGTATATTTTATGAAGAACAATATATATAAGTAATAGTTATTGTGATTTTCTCTTTCAAAAAAAAAAAGTTATTGTGATTTTTTTTGCCTACTAGGTTAGATTAGCTTAAAAAAAATTCTTTATATGTGGTAACCTCATGAAAATATTGCTAGCTTCTCCGCTATATGGTTGGGTGTAATTTGTTGTCAGTGTCAAAAGTTTTACAATGAAAGTGTGTAAAAATTAAACTTGTTATAATAATGAGATTAATTAGAACTAGAACTTTTACCCGGGCGAAGAAACTAATATATTGCAATATGATCCATTACATGATATGCGAATTAGGGTTTAGGATTTGATTGGTATATAACTGATAAGTATTAGTAAAATTTGTTGTTTGCTAATATATTTGAGGGAAGTAACAAAAACTCCTACAAAAGTATTAGCGAAGCCTAACAAATTAGGATTAGTATTAGCTGTTAAAATAAAGGATTAGAGGAGGAAAAATAACGTGCAAAAATCAAAAAATAAAAATATATGGAGGAGAAGATATGCGAGGGTTTAGGATTTGATTGGTGTATATAACTGATAAATAGTAGTAAAATTTGTTGCTTGCTAATATATTTGAGGAAGTAACAAAAACTCCTACAAATTAGGGTTAGTATTAGCCAAACCTTTTTGTCAAAAAAAAAAAAAAAAGTATTAGCCAAACCTAAAAAAGTTAGGGTTAGTATTAGGAGGGAAAAAATTAGGTTAAGTTGCTGCGGACCTAATAAAATTAATAAATAAGGATAAGGATAAAGATAAATGTACAAAATATTTCCTTCAAAAAAAAAAATTGTACAAAATATTGTCAAAAAAAAAAAGGCATGAAATTGGTGCGATGCATTTTTTTAGTATTAAATAAGTGTACAAAATATTGTCAAAAAAAAAAAAAGGCAAGAGGATATGAATGAAATTGATGCGATGCATTTTTTAGATGGAATTTATTAGATTAAATTACTGCTAACCTAACAAAATTAATAAATAAGGATAGACTAAAAGTGTAAAACAACTTTACATCACTAACCAATTAAAATCATCTAATTATACACATAATCGTGTTAAAAAAAGGAAAAGTCAAATAAAATCTGGATAATTAATGCCATGTCTCGCCTTTCTTATTAGCATAAGAGGATTACAAAATTATTACAACAACAACCTAAGTCTCTCTCTCGCGCTTTCCCTAACCTTCTCATACCTTTGTCTTGTTCCCGTTAACAATTCATCACAAAATAATAATAAAATTCTATGATCTTCAATTTTCTTATTCTATATCATCGATCAATTTTTTTCTTCCAGTTTTGCTGAATAAACGAAATTGATTTTGTCGTTATAGGATTGTATAAGAGATTCATCATTTATAGGTTGAAGGATTTATTATACTTTAGTTGTATAAGTGGTTGTAAAGTTGACCACATGTAAAATATTCAAATTGAAGAATATCAATGAAATGAAGTTGCTTTGTTATTCAAATTTTTGATGAAAATACACTCAAAATTACACACCCATAAAAAAAAAAAAAAAAAAAAAAAAGAGGAATGAGATGAACCAAAACTTGGTCCTCATGACTCCAAGTGAGATCCTATCTCACCTCTTATACCAGACAAAACAGCAATATATTAGCACAAACACACTAAAAGCAACACCTGCTAAACGGGGATGCATACACAAGATACAATTCAGATACAGATACAAATACAATGCAGTATCATTGTAATACTTAATGGAAATGATTTTATTTGATTTTTTCTATTTGTGATATTTAATGATGTATCTAATTGGGTGATTTTAATTGGTTGATAGTGTAAAATTGTTTTATACCGTCTGTATATTATCCTTTACATAAATAGGAACCAGTTTTGTTTAATATTATCCGTTTTCACTGAAAAATAATTAGATTTTAATATTCTAGTAACTTAACACAAAGAATATACATCAGATCAGAATAGTACATGGCGATTCAGAAACAAATTATTACATTAGATATACTCAGAATGGGAACCGTACATACTTGAGTTTGAGTGTTATCAATATTCAAATGATTCAATATTTGAGCTTTGCCTATTCAAGATGTAGTGGTGTGAACGAGCAAACTTAATGCCCGTTTGGATTAGCATTTTGGAAGAGCATATAAAAACAACTTATGTCATGCCCATAAGCTGTTTTCAGCTTATTTTCATATATGTAAACACTGAAATATGATTCAAGCTATACTACAAACAGGTTTAACCTACCCAAAGGTTCCAATTACACGAGTAGTTACGTGTGTGTCTGAATCCAATAATGCTAATTTCGCAAACCAAAATCAGTGTCTTGCAATTATGGATAGTTGTTAAATCTAACAAACAATAAAATGTTGATAGTAAACATTTTTTGCAAGACATTTGCAGGGGAAGGGCTTTGATAGTAAACATTTCTTCGCAATTCAAGTAACTAATATAGAGATAAGTGAAGTAAACATTTCTTGCAGCTATCTAGTGCTGGAGGCTTTCTAAAGCAATAAAGTGTTGATAGTCTCTGCATATGCAGTAAAACATTACACTACATGTAAGTGTTGGCAGAAAAGCTTCAGAACAGCATGGTTGAATAGAAAAATAATATTAGACTAGTTAGAGCGTATCCCAACACATAAAACGCATTCTTGCTCGAATTTCAAAATATAAATAGTTTAATGTTATTTTTTACAAATTGAACTTCAAAATATAGATAAGCATTAAAACTTACATATTTTAAGGAAGAAAATAAAAAATCAAAAATTTCGAATTTGAACATCTTGGATTTCTATTGTAGGATGTTTATCTAATCTCGGACATAGGTTAATAACCAGTTTCGGTAGTGAAGTTCCACAGCGTATACTGCCTTTGCACACGATCTTCAATTGTGGTAAATCCCACAACTCCAATCTGGTCAACTTGGGAAGTGCAATGCTTGAAGTGCTGTCTCTGTCATCACAGTTGCTCACTGAAAATATCTCTTTCATTGATTTACAATGAGATACAGATATTTTCTCCAGATTTTGAAGTCCTTGAACTAATGGTGGTGTCAGCGAGGTCTCTATCAGATTACATTTAGAAATGTTAAAATATTTCAAACAAGAGAATATGCCACTCCGTGACAAAGATTGGTCAACAACTTTATAGACAACAGTTAAACTTTCCAATCTTTGAAGTTCCAAAACTTCCAGCTTGTGAATATAGGTGCAAAAGGAACAAGAACCGGATGAACAAAACAAGCTCTTAAGTTGTCGGCAACTGATAATGTCAATCATCCTCAAAGAATCGTTAAGTGACAGAGCATCACATAGGCGAACCCAGTGAATATTTTTAAGTACATGCAGACATGTAAGGTCTTTAGGCAGTTTGTGGCCCAAATTTTTACAATCTCCAAATTGTATTGTCTTGGTGCTAGGATCACTGTCAAATTTTTTCAAATCAACATAATCATCCATCCTTATTTATTGACCACATACATTTGTGAAAGTAAGATGATATGCTTTGAGCTCAAGCTTTGTTTTCCTATAACGGTTGTAATTTTTGCAGTCAAAGGTGCCTCCAAAACATTCCAGCATATTCATTCCTTGAACATCTTTTACCGCCATCATAGCACAGGTATTTCGAAGATCAAGGTATTGCATTTTGGTCAAATTGGATAAAGACCCTAATTCCAAATTCAAACTCTTATTGCATGATAGATCAAGCCACTTCAATTTTATTAGTTTTTCCAAGCCTTGAACTTCTCCAATAGAAGTGTTTGAAATGACCAATCCTGACAATGTCTGTAATTCTCCCAATGGCGGCACATGTTTCAATGAATCACATCCTTTTAGTATTAAAGAAACAAGAGACCTCAACTTAGTGATGGAGTCTGGCAAAGATTCTAGGTCTTCATTATATGATAAATCCAGTATTGATAGATTATTCATATAAATAAAAAAACTCTCTGGAACACGACTAATGGACAATTCATTCAAAATCAAGGCGAACAACTTTGGACAATTAGGTGACATGCCTTCTGGGATTTCTTCAATGTCATAATCCCGCATATGAACCAACTCTAAATCAGTTGCCCATCTGTGTGAGAGAGGTATCTCGGTCAATCTCTTATTCAACTTTACTATAACATTCCTTTGACACTCTTTCAAGATATAACAGGCCATGTTTCTCACTAAGGGATGTGTATATACTGAAGAATTATTAGTAGAACTAATCAAAGAATGGGATTCAAGCTTATCCAATATGGTATTCCCTTCATCAAATATTTCTTCCAAAGACATATTCTCATTTATCTGTCCATTGTCAACTAGCTTCATGATCAACTCATTTTTTTTTTATGATTATTACTCGGTGATAAGATTTTATAAATGTTGATTGTTTTCCGTTGCAAATTTTTATGGACACCAAGTTGTGTATGTTTTGGAAAAATGTAGATGTAGAATCTAAATCTCTTAAATTATTGAATTTATTGAATGATTATTGCTTTCGGGGTTTAGAGTGTTACATAATCAGTGGGGTTATGAGTTAACCTAGAAGCTCTCATCTACTTGCAACAAAAAGGGTTATGATATACATCAAGATAACGTTGGATTATGGTATCTGTTTCCTACAAATGCCATAAGAGCTATTGATGACTGCCAAATATGTTAGTTATTACCTTGCATTTATCTTCAATTATATGTGATCCTTGAGTGCATACAAAGCATATTTAGCCTTTATTTAGTCGAATTAGTCTTTCTAGTGTTGGTTTAAATGACATGTCATATGAAGATGTTCAAATATATAGCACTAGGAAGCATACTAACGATGTAAGAAGTTGTAGCAATGGAAAGGAGTCTTGAGCTATAGCGTTGAAGATCTCTCAATACGTGTCGTACATGTGTACGACCTTTTGGGTCCAATATTAACAAGCCTTAAGGACTAAGTTTACTTTAGTTGGCTCCAGAGAATACATTACAAGGAAGAAGGAATATGTTGATTCCAAAAGATAAGACTCACAAATCGTAGGAGAAAGTACTAAAGGACACATCCTGGCGATGTAGGAAGCTACAACGCTGCGATGAATCAGATTTGATTTTTATTGGATATGCACTAAAGTTGGCCCAAAACATCTTGTGCTTGAAGAGGAAGATAAGGGAGTCACGAATAGTACATCAAATGGATAAGGTATATTCCTATGCTTAATGGTTAAGGCAAGGACCATCACATAGGAAAAGACAAAAAAGGCATTAAAGGCTAATAAAAGACTTGTACTATAAAAGGACAACAAGCCTTCATTTGCAAGTGTGAGTTAGTGGGGGACTGTGCTGAATAAAATAAAGATTGGAGGTAGCAGCCTCCAATCAACCCTAGCCACCAACTTAGAGATTCAAATCATTCTTCTTCATCTTGTACCTTCACTGATTTCATATAGAAAGCATATTAGTTAAAATCTTAGAGTTTTAGAGTCATTAGAGTAAATTGTTGAGTGACTCTGCAAAGAATCGCCTTCATCCTCAAAGGATTTTAATTTCTCTTTTGTAAACTTTAATCTTTTATAATGATTTATGCAATTATGTTTTTATATCTTATCTTTCTCATTTCTATTTTTGTGTTTATGTTCATAATGATCAAACCACTTTTGTGGTTGGGGAATGATTAAGTAATAATTATGTTTGCAAGTTCAGTTTGTTACAACCTTTAAAACTTCTTTCTAAAAAACTGATTTAACTCAAAATCTTTAGAAGTAAGAATTGATCACTTTTGCTTCTAATGTTATAGCTCTCTGATCCTGACCAGCTATGGGAGTGGAACATGTTTAATAGATATGAATTTGTCCCTAAACATTGAGAGGTGAAAGGATCAATAGAGATTGCTTGAACGTGACCTTGATCTTACAAGACGAATAGGCTCTAGGATGTAGATACGAGTCTTGTCATAGACCAAAGGCTCAAGCAAAGTAACACTTCGTTGGAAAATCTTGAGATCCTAACCTAGTAATGTTTCATGTTAAGTTCTGCATGATTGAACTCCGAGAGATGTGTCTTCACGGGCTAAACACGAAGGATGAGTGCACAATACACCTAACTAGAGGCCACTAAGTTCCCAGGAAGCTATGCGAAGCTACAGCTCTTTACATTTCTCCTCCTTGGGAAGTTGTACGAAGCTATAACTTCCATATCAGAGTTGTAGCTTTCTAAATCATGCAAACCTCTATCTTTACCAAGACAATTCCTTAACCATAATTTTTCACTTGAATCTCTAATTCATTTTTTTTTCACATGCTTTCTTTACTTCTGCATTTTACGATTTAGAATATTAAAGCCTTGTCTTTGTTATTTGCCTTTTTGGATCTTAAATAGTTAAACTTAGTATTTGGAAATATTTAGAACTTATCCACGACAATCCTCATGGGATCGATACTCTACTTACTCTTTATTACTTGTTGCAACAGTTTATACTTGCACTTAATATGCATGGGAAATAGGCAACTATTTTACTAGCATCAGCTACTATGAACCTAATTTCTTATTCAGCTGCAGATTGGTGTGGATATAAGCAAGACAAAAAACTCACTTAGGGGTACTTGTTTAAGTTTCTGAATGCTCCAATATCATGGTGTACAAAGAAACAACTTGTGAATCTGAGTATATAGCAAGTTATTTAGCATCATGGCACGCAATATGGTTGGATTATGGGATGAAAGAAATGAAGATAGAAGTTTGCAAGCCTATTGCATTTCTCATTGATAAAAAATCTGCCATAGATTTAGCTAAGAATCTAGTGCTTCATGGAAGAAGCAAACACATTGAGGCAAGATTTGACTTCATCAGAGAACAAGTGAACGAAGAAATGCTTAAGATCATACATTGTCCAACTGAGGGACAACTAGCTGATTTGTTTACTAAAGTTGTGAAGATCGACATATTTGTCCAATTAAAAAGCATGATTGGAAGGGTGAAGCTAGAAAACCTGCATTAAGGGATGATATTAGTTTTTAATTCAATTTAGTTGAGATAAACTCAAAGTTAGTTAAGATAGAAAATTGTTGCATAGTTTGTTATGGTTGTTAGCTACTTTTAAGCAAAATTTCTTAGTTTTGTTTTGATTGCTTACTAAGCAAGTAATGTGAATAAGTTTGTATATAAGCATGTCCTCTTTCATAACAAATGAGAATCACAAAGTTTACGATCAATAGAACATCCTCTTCTTCTCTTCTCATCAATTTCTCATCTCTCTTAAAAATTCCGATAACTTGCACGTACCCCAATCCTTAACCTTGTAAAAAAAAGGGTTAAATCCTAAAAAAGAAAAATTTGGGCGAATTCAGCTTATACTCCTTTTTCTTTAGATTCCATTTTAGTAATTTTAAAGATTATTCACTTTAAACCTTCGTGAAATCATCTCATTTGTAAATCAAATTTGGGGGAATTCTGGTTTACCATCTACTACATCATTTTCTATAATTCAAATTTCATGAAAGTCTACAAATAAACAATCTCTAAACAAATAAAAAATAAAATTACAAGGATAAACTGGAATTCGGTCAAATGACGGGTGGTGAAAATGCATTAAACCCTACAAAAATATATCAAGCCTCAAATATACTAGATGGAAAAATGTCAACATTTAAAAGATTAAAGACAAACTGAGAATATAAAAATGAAAGAAAGAGCGGAACCCTATTTGGTTGGACAAGTTCAATCTTTTTTTTTCAATTTGTATTAAACGTTTTAATGGGGTCACTTTCAGTCATATTGTTCCAAGTCTCAGCTTCAATGTTCGAAGTTTCTAAGCATTTAAATATAAAAGACCAATATCGAGGATATAAAAAAGGGGTGGGGCAAGTTCAATCTCTTGGGGATTGAAAGTTCAATTGAGTATAAAACGAATTGGTATTAAACGTTTCAATAGGTCACTGTCTCATCATCCCAATTGTGTCATACTCATACCTCTTTCTTCAATATAACAATATTTGAAGAATATAAAAATGAGTTGGGGCAATCTTTTTTTGCTGTTTGGGAGGGAAGTACAATCGAGTATTGTTTCGTATAAAACAAAATCGTATTAAACGTTTAAATGGGTCACTTTCTCATCCAGATTGTGTCTTAAGTCATAACTCTTTTTCCATGTTTTTTCTTTCAAAGAGACAAGTCTATTCCAAACACCAACTATTATATAAGAAAAGCAATATTGAAGAATGTGTTGTATCAATCAAAAGTTGAGTTTCAAGAACAATGGCTGAATTAGGAGCTACAATTGCAAATGCAACTTCAACTTCTTCAGCTTCTACAAGGTATATAACTTCAATTTTCAATCACTACAAAAACATTAACTTACTCTGTTTCTTCTGTTTTTTTGGTAACATTTAATTTTTTCTTGAATTCATTCAACCCTTTCTAGATTTAATGAAGTTGGAGAATTATTTGGCCAATTTTTCAAGCTATTGTTTGCAATTATCGGGTTTGCAGCATTGAATACAAGCGACGGAAAATCTTTACTGATGATGGCGTTGGTTTCCGTGGTTTTTCTTTACTACTTGGCTTTGGTGCTTGTGACAATATTACAGCTTCACATCAAGAGTTACCTTCCATTCATGATGGTGATTCTTTTACTTGGAAGTGTTGTTTCTATTTTAGCTTTGATGATGATTTCGCCAACAATCGCTTGGATTTATTTGGGATTGTGGATCTTTGTCTTCGCTTTGACGTGCTATGAGAATCGAAAAGAACTCTTTCAATGGATTCCAAAAAGCATAAAAAAAATATTCGAGGGTCAAAATGGCATTGACAATGGTGTGTCAACTAACAATTCAGAGTTACCTGGAGTTGAATCGCTTCCGTTTTAGAACAAATTGTGTTGTATTTTTATTTATTTTCTTGTGAATTTGTTTCTGCAACTTAGAAAATTTTTTAGTACTGTCGTATGTGTTTATTAAATGAGTTCTTTGTGATTCTGCTGTAAAATGTATAATGTTTTCTTTCTGCTGACCTTATCTTGATATTATGTTTAAAAAGTTTAGTACTGTTGTAAGTGTTTGTTAAATAAGTTTATATTCATTGCGATTCTAAAATGTTCAACGTTATTAAATTCTATAAAAGGCATCTCAATTCCAGGATTCACTAAAGACCCAAATAGGAGCACGGTTATAAAGGACTTTCCAACGACATAGAAATTAGACTTGTGTAGCTCAAATTATGTTGAACTAGACATAAGCCTGAGCGTTGCGTGGATATCTTGAATATTTAGTTTGCTAATAAATTTTTTAAAATACTAAAAAAATTAATTACACATGAAGTATAATTATTCGTAACCTATGAAATTGAAGAATAAGAACTATAGGTTGTCATTGATCTAAAAGTATGCAAGTAAATATTTATAACTATGTGTAAACCTTAAAGAACCCTAGAAGGTATTTGGCCTAAAAATTAAGAATGGGATGGTGATGAGCACAATGTTGAAGATAATAGAAGCATTTTTATCTCAAAAGTTAGAATGGAGAGTATTAGAAGCATCAATGTTACTTCTAAAAATAAATTAATCAATTTCAAGTAGATCAGTAGAGTAATCCTTCGCATCGGGCTTGACTTATAATTTTAGAATCTTCATCAGAGAGGAGGGAGATAGGAAATTGTGTTGGCAGATAACATTCGTTAGTATAATAATGTATAATGGTTAATTGATTTTAATTGTAATAAATAAAAGAATTGTTAACGTATGTAACTTATAAGGACTAATATCTCATAATAAAAGAAGATAATAAGTAGCCATAATAAATAGCTCATGGATCACCTTCATTATACCTAACCATTTCGCCTTGTCCCAAGACTCGTGCTTGGGGGATGTTGATCACTGTTATTATGTTAAAGGCTCACTAGCTCTCAATAAAGGCTCACCGGCCCTTCGGAGCGCTCACCTACTGAACTTGGGGCCTAAGCTACTTAGGGACCAAAGCACGAAAACAAGCCCAAAGAACGCTATAAATACAACCCTTGAGAGCATTCTCAAGACATGACTTAAATAGATAATATACCTTAATTTTATAGATTGTACTCACGGCAAGTATGGCTCATTTCATATGTAATTATATATAAGAAACACATATACACATATAAATAGTAGAATAGAATCATAATTTCTATGTTGTAGAAGATGGATGAGGGAGAAGTTAGGAAACTAGTATTTAGGAGGTTGCAACATCAGATTTTTAGTGATGTGGCAAATGACATATGAGGTGTTGGCATATGGTTTTGGGGGTTTAATTTAATAAGTATACACATATAGATAGATTTTTTTGGTTACAAAATAAATATAGATCATAGGACGGTTTCAAAGGAAAAAGAATATATTTTTATTTTATTTTATTCATTCTTTTCCACCAATTTAATTTTTTATTGGATACTTAATATATTAAAGAGTCTTACTAACAAGTGTCCGAGATTTAAAAATGAAAATAATTGATAATTTTCATGTATAAAAAATTGTCTCTCAAAAAAAAAATGTATAAAAAATTGTTTTTTGATGTTTCAATTGTTGAATACGTAAATCCGAAGATAAAATTTTCATTTTAAACATCTTATCATTTGTTAGCATATTTCTAACATCACTTGTTAACATTTCTCACCATATCTAATAATTACTGTATATGTATACACCATAAAAGATGTTTAACAATGTTGAACTACCCAAATATTAGCCATGTATATATGTGTAAACTCAGATGGTGGAATATAAGTCAAACGGTGCAATATATTATTTCCTTGTCTACATTAGAGACTCATTTTTATTACATATAAAAGATGACGCGCTTTTGCGGTTTAATACGTTTGAAACCCTTCTATAGAACATAGACCACAAACAAAGTTATCTTGTAACGGGATACTTGAGACTTGTGAAGTAGTTTTTTTTCTTTTTAAAATTTAATCTCTTAAATTGGATAAAATCACATACAAAACTATCACCTTATCACCTTAGAAATTTACTTGTAAAGTTGTTTTTTTTAAGGAGCACCTAAGAATTTTACTTTTAAAGCTATGTTTAAAAACATGTGATAAGATAATTATAATATTAAAGTCATTCATTTTTATTTGCAAAATGGAAATATTAAATCAATATTTGTGTACCGCTTCGTGGTACTTTTGTGAATTGATTCGCACAAGTTCCCTTGTAATTTATGGAAATTGAGGAACATGACGAACCGATACAAGTGGGTGAAGATCGAAGAAAGATGAAGAAAAAGTTGAGTAGAAGATAAAAGAGAAAGAAAAACATCCGGTGTAGCAAATCAATTTTGTAGGAAAATCTCTTTGAAGCTTGGAGAAAGAGATCGTCTCTTGCAAAATAACATCGATAAAAAAAAGTGAATATAAAAGAATATTTTGGAATGTGGGCACTACATTTCTGCAATATTAAGATAAGGCTACTATACTTAATTGGGTAGAATTTTTCTCATATTGCGTACCCCGAATCCGCCCATACCGTGCACCAACATGAATTGCAAATTATGTGAATATGCTCAAATGCACAAGTTGGAAAAATGTCAAACATTTAAAAGATTAAAGACAAAAACTAACAATATAAAAATGAAGGAATAAATGGAATCTATTTGGTGGGACAAGAAAGTTCAATCGAGTATAGTATAAAACGAATTCGTATTAAACGTTTTTATAGGTCACTGTCTCATCCAAATTGTTTCATAGCTCTTTTTCCAAACCTCAACTCTATAAAAGCAATATTGAAGAATATGTTGTACTTATTAAAAGTTAAGTTTGAAGAACAACGGCAGAATTATTAGAAGCTACAATTTCAAATGCAACTTCAACTTCATCAGATTCAGCAAGGTAAATAACTTCAATTTTCAATCACTATGTTGAAAATCATGGAATCATAAGGAGAAAGATCATAGATGTAAGCAAGAGAGCAAGCAAAAGAGTATTCATGAGGAAGATACTCAAAGAAACTCATAGTAGAGTGAATAGATTTTGATAAAAGATGTGAATGTGTACAATGGTGTTCCTATATATAGAGATTAGTTTGAGCAACTAACTCTAACTAACTTCTAACCAAGCTACTAACTCTAGTTTAGTTATCAACTAACTATAGTTGATTACTAACTCTAGTCTAACTACCTTAACTAACTCCATATAACTTCCAACTATTTTAACAGCCTCCCTCAAACTCAAAATGGGGAAATTCACCAATTTGAGTTTGGAATACAATGAAAGTACAATTGGAATTTGTATACTATAAAGACCAAGGGAAACATGGAGTGTAAACTAGTAAAACCAAGAAATCCAGCAAATCTAAGAAAGCCCATATTGAAGCCTAGTAATGTGGAAGATGCCCAATTGAGGACAAGTGAGAAAGCTTCAAACTCTGTGCTTAAACCTCTCTTATGCGTTGCTGGCTTCCTCCTCCTTTTAACAATCTTAACCAACTTATTCCAGAAGAGCTTTTGCAAGAAAAACAGCTTTATTTGTACTGAAAGTGCTTCACCTAAAAGCGATTCAATGGGAAGTGATTATGCAAATATGACAAACCCATTTGAACCAACACACTTTACCCAAACACAATTCCAAACAGAATACTTCCAAACATAATTCAGAAAACTGAGATTGTGCAAAAGCACTCTCCAATTCTTCGAAACGCACAACTGAAGCCATTGTGGACCAAAACAGCTTTTCCCAAAGGTATGAGAAAGTGATTTTGGATCAAAACAGCTTTTCCCAAACACAATTATGAAGAAAGCGCTTTTCTTTATCTCATTCTGATTGGAAACACGCTTATGCCTCCCTCGATCCCAAGGTATCCAACACAAACGAAACTGAATTTGACGGAGAACTGTGAAAACAGAGAGCAGCAAACACGTAACAATACCTCCGCCGGGATCGAAATCAACGATTGATACATCATGTAACTTGAAAAACCGAAACTGATTGTTGATGGTGGAGACAGGTTGTTCAGACTGCTTTCCGACGAACGACGACGAAGTTAAAAGCTTCACGGCGACGATGCCGTAAACAGCGCTATACAATCTCACCAGTGAACTTGTGACGAAAACTTCCGATGCTCCAGAGACGACGAAATCAGAGTTGCAAATCTTCAATTCAGTTTCAAGAACCTGCAATTTCTCATCTTGCGAATCAACGAACATAGAATTATCGTTATTCACGATGGTGCAGCAATAATCGATGATAGCGCAAGAAATCTCCCCAATCTTGATGGAAAATCCATCGAATTTTGGTTCGACTAAAGGATTAGAAAACGGTTGAATTGGAGACTCGAAACTACCAAAAACGAAAGGAATATCAGAAGTTAAAGATTCGAGAGGTTGTGCAGAAACCGTAAGAACTGCATCAGCACCTTCGGATTCTTCATCTTCAGTAGCGGAAGTGTCATCGTCTTCTTCCTCCCTAGGGTATTGCTCTGATACCATGTTGAAAATCATGGAATCATAGGGAGAAAGATCATAGATGTAAGCAAGAGAGCAAGCAAAAGAGTATTCATGAGGAAGATACTCAAAGAAACTCATAGTAGAGTGAATAGATTTTGATAAAAGATGTGAATGTGTACAATGGTGTTCCTATATATAGAGATTAGTTTGAGCAACTAACTCTAACTAACTTCTAACCAAGCTACTAACTCTAGTTTAGTTATCAACTAACTATAGTTGATTACTAACTCTAGTCTAACTACCTTAACTAACTCCATATAACTTCCAACTATTTTAACAGCCTCCCTCAAACTCAAAATGGGGAAATTCACCAATTTGAGTTTGGAATACAATGAAAGTACAATTGGAATTTGTATACTATAAAGACCAAGGGAAACATGGAGTGTAAACTAGTAAAACCATGAAATCCAGAAAATCTAAGAAAGCCCATATTGAAGCCTAGTAATGTGGAAGATGCCCAATTGAGGACAAGTGAGAAAGCTTCAAACTCTGTGCTTAAACCTCTCTTATGCGTTGCTGGCTTCCTCCTCCTTTTAACAATCTTATCCAACTTATTCCAGAAGAGCTTTTGCAAGCAAAACAGCTTTATTTGTACTGAAAGTGCTTCACCTAAAAGCGATTCAATGGGAAGTGATTATGCAAATATGACAAACCCATTTGAACCAACACACTTTACCCAAACACAATTCCAAACAGAATACTTCCAAACATAATTCAGAAAACTGAGATTGTGCAAAAGCACTCTCCAATTCTTCGAAACGCACAACTGAAGCCATTGTGGACCAAAACAGCTTTTCCCAAAGGTATGAGAAAGTGATTTTGGATCAAAACAGCTTTTCCCAAACACAATTATGAAGAAAGCGCTTTTCTTTATCTCATTCTGATTGGAAACACGCTTATGCCTCCCTCGATCCCAAGGTATCCAACACAAACGAAACTGAATTTGACGGAGAACTGTGAAAACAGAGAGCAGCAAACACGTAACAATACCTCCGCCGGGATCGAAATCAACGATTGATACATCATGTAACTTGAAAAACCGAAACTGATTGTTGATGGTGGAGACAGGTTGTTCAGACTGCTTTCCGACGAACGACGAAGAAGTTAAAAGCTTCACGGCGACGATGCCGTAAACAGCGCTATACAATCTCACCGGTGAACTTGTGACGAAAACTTCCGGTGCTCCAGAGACGACGAAATCAGAGTTGCAAATCTTCAATTCAGTTTCAAGAACCTGCAATTTCTCATCTTGCGAATCAACGAACATAGAATTATCGTTATTCACGATGGTGCAGCAATAATCGATGATAGCGCAAGAAATCTCCCCAATCTTGATGGAAAATCCATCGAATTTTGGTTCGACTAAAGGATTAGAAAACGGTTGAATTGGAGACTCGAAACTACCAAAAACGAAAGGAATATCAGAAGTTAAAGATTCGAGAGGTTGTGCAGAAACCGTAAGAACTGCATCAGCACCTTCGGATTCTTCATCTTCAGTAGCGGAAGTGTCATCGTCTTCTTCCTCCCTAGGGTATTGCTCTGATACCATGTTGAAAATCATGGAATCATAGGGAGAAAGATCATAGATGTAAGCAAGAGAGCAAGCAAAAGAGTATTCATGAGGAAGATACTCAAAGAAACTCATAGTAGAGTGAATAGATTTTGATAAAAGATGTGAATGTGTACAATGGTGTTCCTATATATAGAGATTAGTTTGAGCAACTAACTCTAACTAACTTCTAACCAAGCTACTAACTCTAGTTTAGTTATCAACTAACTATAGTTGATTACTAACTCTAGTCTAACTACCTTAACTAACTCCATATAACTTCCAACTATTTTAACAGCCTCCCTCAAACTCAAAATGGGGAAATTCACCAATTTGAGTTTGGAATACAATGAAAGTACAATTGGAATTTGTATACTATAAAGACCAAGGGAAACATGGAGTGTAAACTAGTAAAACCAAGAAATCCAGCAAATCTAAGAAAGCCCATATTGAAGCCTAGTAATGTGGAAGATGCCCAATTGAGGACAAGTGAGAAAGCTTCAAACTCTGTGCTTAAACCTCTCTTATGCGTTGCTGGCTTCATCCTCCTTTTAACAATCTTAACCAACTTATTCCAGAAGAGCTTTTGCAAGAAAAACAGCTTTATTTGTACTGAAAGTGCTTCACCTAAAAGCGATTCAATGGGAAGTGATTATGCAAATATGACAAACCCATTTGAACCAACACACTTTACCCAAACACAATTCCAAACAGAATACTTCCAAACATAATTCAGAAAACTGAGATTGTGCAAAAGCACTCTCCAATTCTTCGAAACGCACAACTGAAGCCATTGTGGACCAAAACAGCTTTTCCCAAAGGTATGAGAAAGTGATTTTGGATCAAAACAGCTTTTCCCAAACACAATTATGAAGAAAGCGCTTTTCTTTATCTCATTCTGATTGGAAACACGCTTATGCCTCCCTCGATCCCAAGGTATCCAACACAAACGAAACTGAATTTGACGGAGAACTGTGAAAACAGAGAGCAGCAAACACGTAACAATACCTCCGCCGGGATCGAAATCAACGATTGATACATCATGTAACTTGAAAAACCGAAACTGATTGTTGATGGTGGAGACAGGTTGTTCAGACTGCTTTCCGACGAACGACGACGAAGTTAAAAGCTTCACGGCGACGATGCCGTAAACAGCGCTATACAATCTCACCGGTGAACTTGTGACGAAAACTTCCGGTGCTCCAGAGACGACGAAATCAGAGTTGCAAATCTTCAATTCAGTTTCAAGAACCTGCAATTTCTCATCTTGCGAATCAACGAACATAGAATTATCGTTATTCACGATGGTGCAGCAACAATCGATGATAGCGCAAGAAATCTCCCCAATCTTGATGGAAAATCCATCGAATTTTGGTTCGACTAAAGGATTAGAAAACGGTTGAATTGGAGACTCGAAACTACCAAAAACGAAAGGAATATCAGAAGTTAAAGATTCGAGAGGTTGTGCAGAAACCGTAAGAACTGCATCAGCACCTTCGGATTCTTCATCTTCAGTAGCGGAAGTGTCATCGTCTTCTTCCTCCCTAGGGTATTGCTCTGATACCATGTTGAAAATCATGGAATCATAGGGAGAAAGATCATAGATGTAAGCAAGAGAGCAAGCAAAAGAGTATTCATGAGGAAGATACTCAAAGAAACTCATAGTAGAGTGAATAGATTTTGATAAAAGATGTGAATGTGTACAATGGTGTTCCTATATATAGAGATTAGTTTGAGCAACTAACTCTAACTAACTTCTAACCAAGCTACTAACTCTAGTTTAGTTATCAACTAACTATAGTTGATTACTAACTCTAGTCTAACTACCTTAACTAACTCCATATAACTTCCAACTATTTTAACAGCCTCCCTCAAACTCAAAATGGGGAAATTCACCAATTTGAGTTTGGAATACAATGAAAGTACAATTGGAATTTGTATACTATAAAGACCAAGGGAAACATGGAGTGTAAACTAGTAAAACCAAGAAATCCAGCAAATCTAAGAAAGCCCATATTGAAGCCTAGTAATGTGGAAGATGCCCAATTGAGGACAAGTGAGAAAGCTTCAAACTCTGTGCTTAAACCTCTCTTATGCGTTGCTGGCTTCCTCCTCCTTTTAACAATCTTAACCAACTTATTCCAGAAGAGCTTTTGCAAGAAAAACAGCTTTATTTGTACTGAAAGTGCTTCACCTAAAATCGATTCAATGGGAAGTGATTATGCAAATATGACAAACCCATTTGAACCAACACACTTTACCCAAACACAATTCCAAACAGAATACTTCCAAACATAATTCAGAAAACTGAGATTGTGCAAAAGCACTCTCCAATTCTTCGAAACGCACAACTGAAGCCATTGTGGACCAAAACAGCTTTTCCCAAAGGTATGAGAAAGTGATTTTGGATCAAAACAGCTTTTCCCAAACACAATTATGAAGAAAGCGCTTTTCTTTATCTCATTCTGATTGGAAACACGCTTATGCCTCCCTCGATCCCAAGGTATCCAACACAAACGAAACTGAATTTGACGGAGAACTGTGAAAACAGAGAGCAGCAAACACGTAACAATACCTCCGCCGGGATCGAAATCAACGATTGATACATCATGTAACTTGAAAAACCGAAACTGATTGTTGATGGTGGAGACAGGTTGTTCAGACTGCTTTCCGACGAACGACGACGAAGTTAAAAGCTTCACGGCGACGATGCCGTAAACAGCGCTATACAATCTCACCGGTGAACTTGTGACGAAAACTTCCGGTGCTCCAGAGACGACGAAATCAGAGTTGCAAATCTTCAATTCAGTTTCAAGAACCTGCAATTTCTCATCTTGCGAATCAACGAACATAGAATTATCGTTATTCACGATGGTGCAGCAACAATCGATGATAGCGCAAGAAATCTCCCCAATCTTGATGGAAAATCCATCGAATTTTGGTTCGACTAAAGGATTAGAAAACGGTTGAATTGGAGACTCGAAACTACCAAAAACGAAAGGAATATCAGAAGTTAAAGATTCGAGAGGTTGTGCAGAAACCGTAAGAACTGCATCAGCACCTTCGGATTCTTCATCTTCAGTAGCGGAAGTGTCATCGTCTTCTTCCTCCCTAGGGTATTGCTCTGATACCATGTTGAAAATCATGGAATCATAGGGAGAAAGATCATAGATGTAAGCAAGAGAGCAAGCAAAAGAGTATTCATGAGGAAGATACTCAAAGAAACTCATAGTAGAGTGAATAGATTTTGATAAAAGATGTGAATGTGTACAATGGTGTTCCTATATATAGAGATTAGTTTGAGCAACTAACTCTAACTAACTTCTAACCAAGCTACTAACTCTAGTTTAGTTATCAACTAACTATAGTTGATTACTAACTCTAGTCTAACTACCTTAACTAACTCCATATAACTTCCAACTATTTTAACAGCCTCCCTCAAACTCAAAATGGGGAAATTCACCAATTTGAGTTTGGAATACAATGAAAGTACAATTGGAATTTGTATACTATAAAGACCAAGGGAAACATGGAGTGTAAACTAGTAAAACCAAGAAATCCAGCAAATCTAAGAAAGCCCATATTGAAGCCTAGTAATGTGGAAGATGCCCAATTGAGGACAAGTGAGAAAGCTTCAAACTCTGTGCTTAAACCTCTCTTATGCGTTGCTGGCTTCCTCCTCCTTTTAACAATCTTAACCAACTTATTCCAGAAGAGCTTTTGCAAGAAAAACCGCTTTATTTGTACTGAAAGTGCTTCACCTAAAATCGATTCAATGGGAAGTGATTATGCAAATATGACAAACCCATTTGAACCAACACACTTTACCCAAACACAATTCCAAACAGAATACTTCCAAACATAATTCAGAAAACTGAGATTGTGCAAAAGCACTCTCCAATTCTTCGAAACGCACAACTGAAGCCATTGTGGACCAAAACAGCTTTTCCCAAAGGTATGAGAAAGTGATTTTGGATCAAAACAGCTTTTCCCAAACACAATTATGAAGAAAGCGCTTTTCTTTATCTCATTCTGGTTGGAAACACGCTTATGCCTCCCTCGATCCCAAGGTATCCAACACAAACGAAACTGAATTTGACGGAGAACTGTGAAAACAGAGAGCAGCAAACACGTAACAATACCTCCGCCGGGATCGAAATCAACGATTGATACATCATGTAACTTGAAAAACCGAAACTGATTGTTGATGGTGGAGACAGGTTGTTCAGACTGCTTTCCGACGAACGACGACGAAGTTAAAAGCTTCACGGCGACGATGCCGTAAACAGCGCTATACAATCTCACCGGTGAACTTGTGACGAAAACTTCTGGTGCTCCAGAGACGACAAAATCAGAGTTGCAAATCTTCAATTCAGTTTCAAGAACCTGCAATTTCTCATCTTGCGAATCAACGAACATAGAATTATCGTTATTCACGATGGTACAGCAAGAATCAATGATAGCGCAAGAAATCTCCCCAATCTTGATGGAAAATCCATCGAATTTTGGTTCGACTAAAGGATTAGAAAACGGTTGAATTGGAGACTCGAAACTACCAAAAACGAAAGGAATATCAGAAGTTGAAGATTCGAGAGGTTGTGCAGAAACCATAAGAACTGCATCAGCACCTTCGGATTCTTCATCTTCAGTAGCGGAAGTGTCATCGTCTTCTTCCTCCCTAGGGTATTGCTCTGATACCATGTTGAAAATCATGGAATCATAGGGAGAAAGATCATAGATGTAAGCAAGAGAGCAAGCAAAAGAGTATTCATGAGGAAGATACTCAAAGAAACTCATAGTAGAGTGAATAGATTTTGATAAAAGATGTGAATGTGTACAATGGTGTTCCTATATATAGAGATTAGTTTGAGCAACTAACTCTAACTAACTTCTAACCAAGCTACTAACTCTAGTTTAGTTATCAACTAACTATAGTTGATTACTAACTCTAGTCTAACTACCTTAACTAACTCCATATAACTTCCAAGTATTTAACACACTACTCAAACATTAACTTACTTTGTTTCTTCTGTTTTTTGGTAACACTCTATTTTTCTAACATTTAATTTTTCTTGAATTCATTCAACCCTTTCTAGATTTAATGAAGTTGGAGAATTATTTGGCCAATTTTTCAAGCTATTGTTTGCAATCGCTGGGTTTGCAGCAATGAATACAAGCAACAGAAAATCTCTACTGATGATGGCTTTGGTTTTCGCGATTTTTCTTTACTACCTAGCTTTGGTGCTTGTGACAATGCTACAGCTAGGGGTGGGAACAGGCCAGGCCGTCCGACAGGGGCCTATGACCTAGCCTATTTAAAGCCTAGCTCGGCCCAGCTCGTTTAATAAAAAGGTCAGGCTCAAGCTTTTTATAAAGCATATTTACTTAAATAGCCTAAGGCTTACAAAAAAGCCTATTAAGCTCGTCGGGCGGGCCTATTAAGCTTTTAATATATAATATGCATTTCATTATTGATAATGTTGATGCTTTATTTTTATAAACTTAAGCTTTCATATGATTTGGCTATTTAGTTGCAGATATATTGGTGTGATTAGCCCTTCGTAAGTATTTATTATTTAGTAGACGTCATATTTGTGTGTTTTAGGCCTTCATAAGTTTTGACCTATTTAGTGGTAGGCTTATAGATGTTCCTAGGCCTTAGTGTAAAATAGGCTTTTAAATAGGCTTTCAGGCTTCATCAGGCCTTTAAAAAGGCCAGGCCAGGCCTCAAAAATAAGCCTATGACGGGTAATAGGCCAGGCTCAGGCCTATAATTTTTGAAGTAGGCCAGGCTTAGGCCTTACAAAGCCCGGCTCGGCCTAGCCCATTTCCACCCCTAGCTACAGCTTCACATCAATAATTTCCTTTCATTCATGATGGTTATTCTTTTACTTGGAAGTGTCGTTTCAATTTTAGCATTGATGGTTATTTCGCCGACAATTGCTTGGATTTATTTGGGTTTCTGGATCTTAATCTTTCCTTTGATGTTCTATAAGAATCGAAAAGAACTCTGTCAAATGATTCCAAAAAGGATTAAGAATGTTATTAATGGTATGTCATCTCACAATTTAGAGATGTCTGGAGTTGAATCGTTCTCTGTCTAGGCGCACAATTGTTTGCATTTACTTGATCATAATTTGTGTTTTGTTCATCTTCTTATTTTTTTTTTCTTTTTCTTGTGAATTTGTTTGTACAACTTAGAAAAAAAGTTCAATACTGTTGTAAGTGTTTGTTTGACAATGTAAAACTAGCCAAATATTAGCCATGTCTGTGTGTGTAAACTCACTTTTACATTACTATCTAGTATTTGTTTATTTATTTCCTTCTCCACAGTTAGCATATAAAGGACGACGTGCTTTTGGGGTTTAATACGTTGAAACCATTCTATAGAACATAGAACACAAGCAAAATGGTTTTGGTACTTTGACACTTTTTCTTGACACTTATAAAGTTATTTTTTGTGTGGGAATAGGAATGAGGATATCCTCAATTAGTGACGGATCCAGAAATTTTAATAAGTGGGGTCAAGTTATATCATAATAAATTTATAAACGCGTAAGCGTGCGAAAATTATACAAGTTATATTTATAAGTGCCCTAAAATGTTGATTTTTTTTAAAATATTTGTCCATTTCTAGCCGGATATAAATAATATAACCATAATTAATTATTTTTTCACCACCTACGTAGCGTCAGTCACAACCTTTTTCAACAAATATAAGAATAGTTTATATTATAATAATAGTTATATGGTCTTGCTAACGATATGCTATGAGATAATTGGTTAAAGATTGATGAGTCATAGATTAGTCTATTTTAATGCTTTATTTAGTACCGTTTTATTTAGATTTAGTTTTATTTTATTTTAGTTTTATTTCCTTTTTGAATATTTTACTTCAAATTGCTTTTTATTTTATTTTAGGAACGAATATATGGTGGAAGGTGTCTTGGAGCAAAAGAAAGAGGACTGGAGCAAATACAGTGCAAAAATACGAAGATACGAGACAAAAATATGTCTCTACCAAGTCAGAGGTTTGGCACGGCCCGTGCCACCCTCCAGGATGCTCTTTTGCTGCTTTTCTTCAAGCCCAAGTTACCCAGTTGCAGCTTTACCGATTTGCCCTTATAGTTGCTTAGTTTTTAAGTCAATTGTAAAGCTATAAATAGAGTAGCTCTCCATCATAAACATTCACCTCTTCTTAGAATATTTTAGTGAATTATTTCAATAAAGTTCTTTATTTCTTTTATCTCTTTCTCGCAATTTATTTTATTGTTTTCTCTCTTCTTCCCCCATGTCTACGATGAACATGAGTGAGTAGACTTCTTCTTGTCTTGGGATTGTTGGGAAAGTCTAATGACATAATCCTAACGAACCAAGCTTTAACCCTAATTTTATGTAACCGTAATTTCTAATTTAGATTCACCGTTTTAACATGGATTAACCATTATCAAACTGTAGAAGCGAAAGTGGAGGGTTTGATAATTGTTAATCCATCATCCCAAACATCAATTCATAAAGCGAAAGCGGAGCTTTGATGTTGGAACAAGTGAATCTAGACAATAATTGCAAAGGCAGCGAAATAATCTTTGCAATTATTGAGACACACGTAGTTTCAATCCTTATATCTTCTAGTAATCAAGTCAGCAAAATAAGTTTGGTTACTAGAAGTAAACTCTCACCGGACTTTCATCGGAAAGGTGAGGGGCTAAAGGGAAACCGTTCGTTAGAAATTAAGGTGTAAACCATGGAATTAGAAGTTAAGGTCTTGTCTAGTGAAAGATTTGTTATTATGACGAACCAATAATCCCAAGGCTCTTTATTATTATTGTTATTTACCTTCAGCAATTAACCCTCCTTCTTATTAAACTTTCTTCTCCTTTAATCATCCTTTTAAAGTTAATTGAATTGAACAACTCCCTAGCGGAACGATACCCTCTTTTACTACTATTACTTCGATAGACCGTGCACTTGCGGTTTGGCTCTATCAAGTTTTTGGCGCCGTTACCAGGGAGTTAACTAATTTAATTAACTTTTTCTTTTTGATTAGAATTCTCTTTCTTTATCTATTCTTTTATTTTTCCTTTCTTTCTGTTATTGTTAACTTCTTGGGTTCTCAACCTTTTATGCGAAGGACTAGAAATCGAGTGGTATTCATACCCGAGATCGAAAGGTTCTTACATAGAAGGAGGAGAGAGGCACAAAATAATACCGCCATGGCTAATCGCACTCTCAAAGAGTATGCAACGCCGTCTACGGCTGAGCCACAAGCTATTATAGTGTACCCAACGGTTGAGGATGACAACTTTGAAATCAAGCCTGCCCTACTTAACCTGGTGCAGCAAAGCCAATTTTTGGGATCCCCCACCGAGGATCCCAATCTCCACATTGTTATACCCTAATTTTGGACCTAAAAATACTAGCTTCATTCCTTTCTTGCATTTCAAGTCACTTGAATATATCTCTGATCAATTACATCTTTCTCTGCATTTTATTTCAATATCACTTGCAAAATTCATATAAAAGGGTATTTTAGTCATTTCCTATGTTAAAATTTCTTTCAACCTTTGAAAAATTGTTTGAGTCCTTTCAAATAGTTTGAATAAGTCTTCATTTCAATTCTACGTCAAAATCCATTTCAAAAATTGCATTTGAAGTCATTTTGAGTCAGTTTTGCCCTAGGGGCATTTTAGTCTTTTCATGTGTTAAAACTCTGTTTAAGTTCTAAAATTTGTCTCTGAGTCTTTTCAATTGGTTTAAATAAACTCTTGCTTTAATTTCATGATAAAACCCATTTTTAAATTGCATCTGAGTCACTTAGAGTCGTTTTAGTCCCTAGGGGCATTTTGGTCATTTCACATGAAATTTTGGCGGAGAGAGGTTACTTTGAAGTACCTCATTTAAGTAGTTGGTTCGTTTTAGTCCATTTTGTGTTTTTTATTGGTTTCACTTTACGTTGTTTTTCAATTTACATTTTTTATCCAATTTTACTTAAAATTGCACTTTAGTCCTTCAATTTCTAACATTTGAGTTTTAGTCCTTTTTGTTATTTTTCTTTTTTCAGTCCTTTAATTTTTAATAATTGCAGGACAGTCCCTGCAAGTGTCAAGTTCCTTTTTTTAGTCATTTTTGTAATTGCAGATTGGTCCTTTAATTTCAAAGAATTGCAAAAAGGTCCTTAAGTCATTTTAAGCCAAGGCCGAATTTGTTCAAGTCCAAGTACACGTGTCAGATTGCAATAGGTCCAGTGGTACACATGGCAGCTTATAAATAGTCACAACAGTGCAATCACCATTCATTCATTGACAAATCACCAAAAACACCATTCACAATTCTCTCTCTTCTCCTCCAAGATCAAAACTGTAACCGTTTTTCCCAATTCTCCAGAAAAACTCAAGAACACAAACCCTAACCGCATCAAATTCATCACAAATCCACAAATTCGCCACTGATTCTTACTAGATTCATCAGCAATTACGCAAATTCAGCATGAATATCACAAAAGCCTAAATCAAAACCGTTCAATTCGACAAGTTTCTTTTGGAAATTTTTGCATCAGTTCTCAGTGATTTTTCTGCGAAAAACCTCATCATCGAACCGTTCTTTCTTCCTCTTGCAATTCAAGCCCTTAGGCGATCAAAGACGAAGGTTTGAGAAGAAAAGAAGAGGAATCAAAGTCAGTTTCGAACCAGTGAAGAAGGAGAAGAGAGAACACCGATTTATTTTCGGTCCCAACTCACCAGAAGTTTGCGAGGATCTTGTTGTTCGAATCTCCGATTAAAACCAGGTATTCATCAAAAAACTCCCTCGTTTTTCATCGCAAAAAGCTCAACGAAGGTCTGTTAACACAAATAAACGGTGAATCAGAGTAGATCGGTGACATAGAAACAGTTTCCTGCAAAAAAAACTTTGAAAGGATCCAAAAGAGTTTTAAACCGAACCCTAAAACGTAGATCTACGAAGATTCACCGTTTATTTTTAAGAATTGAGTTCATATTCGTAATCTGTGGGAAAAAACAAGTAGATTAGGGTTTAGATCCATACAAACCGTTTGGTTTGAGGCGTTGCCGGAATCTGGAATTCACGGCGGTGGTGATGAAGATTCCGATGAATCTTCATCTTCCTCAGCCGTTGTTTTCCAGAAAACGGCGAAGGGAAGAACGCCGGCGAAGAAGAGAAGTGAGAGCTTCTCTCACTAGAAGAAGGGAAGAGAGAGAAGTGAATGGGGGAAATGAATCAGACCGGTCCCCCTGTCCTTTTATAACCAACTGAACCGGACCGGTCTGATACCGGTCCACTCCCCAGGCATTTCCACCGTTAGATTTAGGTTTAAGGTCCCTGGATCAATCCAACGTTCCACAAGTCCTCTGATGATCCAGGATCCATGGGCGTGTGGGCTTGGGCTTGCTTTTTTGTACTGGATCTTGTTTCTCCTGTATTCTTGCTATTTTGACACCATGTGCTGTTATTTGCAACTCTGCTTCATCCAAAAATCTTTAAAAAAAATTCCTAAAATTTTTCTCACATGTTCTTGACAATTTTATTGACATTTTTGTGATATTGTTATGTGTTAAAACTTGAGGAAAATATGTGTAGCATTTCTTGTTATTTTGTTTACCTTTTTGTTAAAATTTGTGAATTTCTTGTATTTGTTTTTTTTGTGTCTAAAAATTCTTAAAGCTTCTAAAAATTTTCACACACTTTTCTTAGTAATTTTGTGGTGTTTTTTGTGATGACTTTACATATTAAAATTGGTAAAAGATAATGTGATAATTTTCTTGTTGTTTTTGTGATATTTTGTATTAGAATTTTTTTGTGAAAATTACTTGATTCTAGTCCCACTTTTTTGATGAAAGTTTATGACCTATACCATGTGATTTTATGAAGTTTTAGCTACTGTTTGGATGTGTTTCCTGCTGTATATGAATAAGTGTGGTAGATTACTTACTCTACAAGTTATGTGAATATGTGTTTGTGAAAGAGAAAGTGCCAAATATGCCTAAAATATATCATAAACCTTGATTTGAATGTGTACTTATGATTCTCACATCTTTAATTGTAATGAAGCCTTTAGAAAATCATCATGGTGTGAGGATTATAGGTCACATATTTCTCTTGATGTCATGGTAAATTTTAAGGGTATCTTGCCACTTTTAGGTTAAGAATTTCTTTACTCTTTGTCAAGTTTTTAGTATGTCTTTTGCTTACAATTTTCATGCCATTACACCTTATGCTACTAACCATTTCATTTCATGTTTCATACTCCATAAAGCATTCCATACTTCATCCCTTTCTTCACTTTATCCCTTGCATTTTAAAATTTTGCCAAGACTTAGCATGTAAAAATTTAGGAATTTTTGTACTTTACTTTATGCCTTTGATTTCTTGCAAGACCATAGAATGTATCTAGGCCAATGATGTAAAGGACAATGGACTCTAATAATGTACACCGACACAAGCACCGACACATGCACACACATCACATAGATACCTTTAGATAAATGCTTAGGTTATGCATGTTTAGATGTATGGGTAGGTAATTGCATGTTTAGATGTATGCTTAGGTTTTACACTTAGAGAAAATTCCAATTTTCCAAACAAAAAACTTGAACCATCTCACTCAAATTTTTTTCAAATAAACTCTTGGAACACATTCCAAGTGAATTTTTCTCTTTATTTTCTTAATAAAAGCATCAATGAAACTAATTCCAACTTGGACTTGTTTTTGCAAAATAACTAATCCCACCTCACATTTTTCCAATCTTATGCCCTTGAGGCCTCTCAATCTCCATTCTTCAAATTCCAATTTTCAAACTTAAAATCAACCAACGAAAACAAAAAAGAAACTTTTTGGAAGAGAACTACGGTGGATTTGATCCCTTAAACGGGTACGTAGGCAAGGAATCAAAATTCCTTCAATTCAAATAAAATAAAAATTCAAACATTCTTCTCCCTCCAATTCTTCACTTAGAAAACTTTAGGTGTAAATATCATTTTTCAAAATAGCATTTAAAAATAAAGCGCGCGCGTAGAAATTAAAGACGGTTCCTGTAGGATACTATAGTCGTTATGGGTGCCTAACACCTTCCCGTAGCGAAAACAACTCCCGGACCTCGATTCTCAAGGGTTTTGCTTACTTTTTCCCTTCCCAAGAAAAAATAAGATATCACCGGTTAAAAAGGTTCAAACGTAATCAATGTTTGACACCCGAAAAACCAAGATAAAACAGCTGGCGACTTCACTGGGGAGATTCGAGAGTTACGCCTAGTCTTTATCTCCACGCTTGCGCTTCGTTTTACTTGTTTCTTTTACTTGCTTTCCTATGTGAATAAATGTTTAATTTCTTGCAAACGTGTGGGGTGAGAATATCAAAAGTCCTGCACCCGGGCTGAGTGAACTTAGGATTTAGGAGGGATATAATCGACAATTCGTTCCGGGGGTTGCCTCGTGTCTTGGATTATGCGATCAATCCCACATAGCTGAGGCATTTTAGGGGTGATGTTGTCGGCGCGTGTTGTCGCGTTTAGGCACTTTACTTCTAATTGTTCCATGACGCTATGAACCGTAGATAACCGAACCCATCCATGGCCATTTTCTAGGATGTAGTGCGGAGGCTAAACCGAGTGTTGTCTCGAATTTTAGTCGTCACGCGATGCTACACTCAAGTTAGACCTCCTTACGGATAATCATGGAGCGAGTGTTGTCTCGGGGCACCATGATATACGCAAGAGAGGTTGCAACTTGGGAACCTTTTTAGAACCCGGTTACTATTTCCTAAAGCCCTAGTTTCACCGGACATCGTGTCCACCCATGACTCCTCGACTTTGAACTTCAACCCACCATGTTTTCTCCGAACTTGAACACAACCATGCATTCATGTATACATGCATACATGCATAAACCTTTTTCCATGCATTGTTATCAAAGGGCTTAGACAAATTGAATTTGTAAACATTGTAGGAATGGGGAAGACTAAGTCCTACAAGTGGATTTGGCTAGTTTGAGAGATTTGGCACTCAAGGTTGAAAATCCGACTGGTTTCTGACATCGTTACGGGGCTTTACTTACTATTCTCCAGACTAATGTGGATGAGAAGCTTGTGCACACTCTAGTGCAATTCTATGATCGGGACTATCGGTGCTTCACTTTTCCGGACTTTCAGTTGGTGCCTACTCTAGAGGCTTATTCTTCCTTGATGGGTCTACCTATTGCTAAGGGGGTACCCTTCGCGGGACTTGAGAATCCCCCTACTCCATTGGTTATTGCTAAAGATCTCTATCTCAAGACCACCGATGTCTCCAAGAATCTTGTCACTAAGGCTCGCATCCGAGGATTCACTTCGGAGTATCTTCTTGAGAAAGCCAACCTCAATACCACTTGTCAAGACACTCTCGAGGCTATTCTTGCACTACTAATCTATGGGCTTATTCTCTTTCCGAATCTTGATGACTTCGTGGACATGAATGCTATTATGATCTTCCACTCCAAGAATCCGGTTCCTACCTTGCTAGCTGACACATACCATGTTATTCACGATCGTTCCGGCAAGGGTCGTGGATACATTCTTTGTTGTGTGCCTCTCCTCTATAGGTGGTTTATTTCGCACCTTCCGAAGTCTTTCCATGATAATTCGGAGAATTGGTCTATTTCACAGAGGATTATGGCTCTCACTCCTAATGAAGTGGTTTGGCTCACTCCAGCTTCTAGAGTCAAGGAAATTATCTTCGGTGGTGGGAAGTTTCTTAATGTACCTCTTCTTGGTACCCGGGGAGGAATCAACTATAACCCGGAGCTCGCCTTGCGACAATTTGGTTTCCCGATGAAAGAAAAGCCCATCAATCTTGCTACGTCTCCCTACTTCTTCCACTATTCCAATGCCCCCACAGGAATAAGAGAAGATTTCATAGAAGCTTGGTCTAAACTCTGGAAGAAAGAGGTGAAGCATATGGGTGTAAGGTCCGGTGTTGCTCATGAGGCCTATACACAGTGGGTGATAAACCAAGCTGAGGAGATTGGTATGCCTTACCCCTCTATGAGATATGTGTCTGCATCTATTCCTACCATGCCTTTGCCTCTGCTCCCACCTACCCAGGAGATGTATCAGGAGCATCTAGCTATGGAGAGCCGGGAGAAGCGTCAGTGGAGGACTAGATACTATGAGGCTGAGAACTTGATTATGACTTTGGATGGAAAGGATGAGTAGAAGACTCATGAGGTCTTGACACTGAAGAAAGAGTTGGCTAAAGCTCGGAAAGAAATTGAAGAGAAAGATAGGTTGCTTATGAGAGACTCTAAGAGGGCTAGGGGTGCCCATAACTTCTATGCACGATACTGCAGCTATGAGTCTGAGTCTGAGGACGATGCTTCCACTTCCTATGCTTGAGGATTTCCATTTCCTGTTATTATTCCCAGTTGTTATTACTACTTTACATTTCGAAGTCTATCCCTTGGCTTAGCATTTCAAAGGGAATTGTCTTGTAAAACTGTATGTTGGTTGTTTGTTTCTCGTTTATGTTAATTGTTGTTTAGTAATGTTTACTAACTTCTAATTTGTCTGAAACCCTTCGATAACACAAAAAAGAGTCTTTTTACATATGCATGAACACATTTCATGCATCATATGCATTCATTGGTCACAAAAAACTTCTCTCGTGCTCATTGCCTCCTGGTTTTGTCCGCAGCAGTCTGAAAGGTGGCTCGTGTTCGCAAAGTTTACCAACCAGATAGAGTTCATCAAACAAGATTTCACAAGAGAAGAATTATGGCTAACTTTGAGGAAGAAAATGCTCAGCTCCGTGCCGAATTGGCTGCTATGAAAGAAGACTTGGCTAAGGCTCATGACACTATGTCTGCTCTGATGGCTGCACAAGAACAACCAGCCACATCTGTCCTAGCTTCTACTGAAGGGATTCCCTCTATCCCACTGTCTACTGTGGCTACTGATGCTCGTTTTGTTATGCCCAATGGGCGTCCTTATGGGCTCTCAGCTTTCTATTCTCCTAATACTGCTGCTGGTGTCTCTGGGTTTGCTGGTCAAGGACAGATTCCCGTATCCACTGCTATGCCTCAGGTGACTACTGTTACCGATCCTATTGTCCACACTGTGCAACAGGTAATTGATGTCGATACTCCGCGTGGACAAGACCCTGCAATGGAGGCTATGAAACAACAGTTAAAGGAGTTGGCTGGAAAACTCCGTAAGGTCAAAGCTAGCCGTGGAAACAATGTCTCTGCTAAGGCCCGTGATCTGTGCTTGGTATCCTGATTTGAGGTTCCTAAGAAGTTCAAAGTGCCAGATTTTGACAAATACAATGGGTCTTCCTGTCCCCATAGCCATGTCATTCGGTACGTCCGGAAGATGGCCAATTATGCAGATAATGATGCACTGATGATACACTGCTTCCAAGACAGCCTAGCAGAAGATGCGGCAGATTGGTACATTGGTTTGAGCAAAGACAATATCCATACTTTTGAGGAACTTGCTGCTGCGTTTGAAAGTCATTATGAGTTCAATACCCGCTTGAAGCCAAATAGGGACTCTCTTAAGTCTTTGTCTCAGAAATCAGATGAAACCTTCCTTGAATATGCTCAGAGATGGAGAGGGGCAGCTGCCCTTGTTTCTCCTCGACTCGATGAGGAAGAATTAACACAAACATTCTTGAAGACTCTGAAGAAGGAATATAAGGAAAGAATGATAGTCTCTGCTCCAAACAACTTCTCCGACATGGTTACCATGGGAACTCGTCTAGAGGAGGCTGTCAGAGAGGGTATCATTGTTCTTGAGAAGGGTGAATCTTCAGCCAGTGCACCAAAGAAGTATGGTAATGGCCACCATAAGCGGAAAGAATCCGAAGTAGGGATGGTATCGGGTAATCAGTCTACACCTGTTAATGCTACTCAATTGCCTTTGCAATACATGCAGTACTCTCAACATCCGTTCTTCCCGCCATTCTATCAGCAATATCCTCTGCCACCGGGTCAACCACCAGTGTCTGTTAATGCCATTGCTCAACAAGTACAACAACAGCCTCCTGCTCAGCAACAGCAGCAGCAACAACAGGGTCCTCGGCCCAAGACTTACTTTCCACCAATACCTATGCGGTATGCTGAGCTGCTCCCAACTCTACTTGCTAAGGGCCACTGTGTCACTAGACCAGGCAAGCCTCCGCCTAATCCTTTGCCTCCCAGGTTCCGACAGGATCTCACATGTGAATTCCATCAGGGCGCTCAAGGCCACGATGTTGAAGGTTGCTATGCTCTGAAATATATTGTGAAAGACCTGATAGAAAAAGGACGGTTGACTTTTGAAAATAGTGTTCCTCATGTTCTTGACAATCCATTTCCAAACCATGCTGCTGTTAACATGATCGAGGCTTTCGAAAGAATCCCCGTTCCTCAAGAGGATCCCATGTTGGATGTCCGCAATGTTGTTACTCCCTTGGTACCGCTACATGTCAAACTTTGCCAGGCTTCTTTGTTCAATCACGATCATGCTTTTTGTTCAGAATGTCTTCAAAATCCTATGGGTTGTTGTGTGGTGCAAGAGGATATACAGAGTCTGATGGATGACAAATACCTAATTGTCAGTGATGTATGTGTGATTGTGCCAGTGTTTCATGATTCTCCAGCTGAAGGTGTACCTCAGACAAGGAATGTTGAACCCTTAGTGATCAGGTTGCCTGGTCCAGTATCTTATGCCTCTACAAAAGCAATCCCTTACAAGTACAATGCAACCATGATTGAGAATGGAGTGGAAGTGCCTCTGGTATCTCCAGCTACGGTTGATAACGTTGCGGGTGAAATTATAGCCCTGAGAAGCGGAAAAGTTCGTCCACCCTTGTTCCAAAAGAAGGTGGTTACACCTATTGCCACAATAACTCCACCAGTTGCTCCTCCTATTGACAAGAACACCGGCCCAACAGGCCAATCTATTGACGAGTCTAATCTGGACGAAATTTTGAGGCTTATCAAGAAGAGCGATTATAAGATTGTTGACCAGCTGCTGCAAACTCCGTCAAAGATATCTATTTTGTCTCTGCTCTTGAGCTCAGAAGCTCACAGGAAAGTGTTAATGAAAGTACTGGAACAGGCCTATGTTGATCATGAAGTCTCTGTGGATCAGTTTGACAGAACAGTGGGTAACATTACTGCTTGCAATAACTTGGGGTTTGGTGACGATGAACTCCCCGAAGCAGGGAAACACCACAACTTGGCTCTGCATATCTCGATACACTGCAAGTCTGACATGATATCCAATGTGCTGGTGGACACTGGATCATCCTTAAATGTAATGCCTGAGTCTACATTAAGACAGTTGAGTCATCATGGGATTTCTCTGAGGGGAAGCAGCTACTTGGTTAAGGCTTTCGACGGATCTCGCAAGGACGTTCTTGGGGAAGTAGACTTGCCAATTACCATTGGTCCTGAGACATTTCAGATCACTTTCCATGTTATGGACATCAATGCTTCTTACAGTTGTCTCCTCGGAAGACCGTGGATTCACGACGCTGGGGCAGTCACTTCTACTTTGCATCAAAAGCTCAAATTCATGAAGAACGGTAAGATCGTCACTGTACATGGTGAAGAAGCATATCTGGTTAGCCAAGTGTCATCTTTCTCTTGTGTTGAAGCAGGGTCCGCTGAAGGGACGTCATTTCAAGGCTTGACTGTTGAAGGAGCAGAACCCCGAAGAGCTAGTGCTAGTATGGCTTCATTGAAAGACGCCCAGAAGGCTGTTCAAGAAGGGCAAGCTGCTGGCTGGGGCAAAGTGATTCAGATTTTGGAAAACAAGCGTAAAGAGGGCCTTGGATTCTCCCCAACCTCAGGTGTTTCAACAGGAACTTTCTACAGTGCTGGGTTTATCAATGCTATTGCTGAAGATGCTGCTGAAAGTAGTTATGTGCCTACATTTGTTGTACCAGGAGGCACTGTGAGAAATTGGAAGGCCATTGATGTTCTTTTAGTCATGCATGCTTCCATGTAATGTGTCTTGTTGCTCATGCTTTTTGTTTTCAAAATAACAATCCTTTCGCTCTGCCCAAGGCGAAAGTGATATCATTGAAAGGGCATGTTTGTTTCGGCATTGCCGTTATCAATAAAAATTGTCGTCTTTCTCACGACTCTTTGTTTTTTTACTTTTTAGTGCCTTTTTCTTGGAAATAATGGTAATGCCAGAAAAAACCAAAACGTTTGTATTTTCTTATTAATTTCAAAAATCTGCATGAAAAACTTTTTCTAAAATCATCCCAATCATATTATGCAGATTGAACCATAATAAACCCGTTGAACACAGTGACCCTATGGTTCCTCCAAATTTTGAATTCCCTGTATATGAAGCTGTTTTATCTTGGTTTTCGGGTGTCAAACATTGATTACGTTTGAACCTTTTTAACCGGTGATATCTCATTTTTTCTTGGGAAGGGAAAAAGTAAGCAAAACCCTTGAGAATCGAGGTCCGGGAGTTGTTTTCGCTACGGGAAGGTGTTAGGCACCCATAACGACTATAGTAACCTATAGGAACCGTCTTTAATTTCTACGCGCGCGCTTTATTTTTAAATGCTATTTGAAGGTGTTTATTTATGTCTAAGAGTTTCTAAGTGAAGAATTGGAGGGAGAAGAATGTGTTTGAATTTTTGTTTTATTTGAATTGAAGGAATTTTGATTCCTTGCCTACGTACCCATTTAAGGGATCAAATCCACCGTAGTTCTCTCTCAAAAATGTTTTTGTTTTTGTTGGTTGATTTTAAGTTTGAAAATTGGAATTTGAAGAATGGAGATTGAGAGGCCTTAAAGGCATGAGATTGAAGAAAAAAGGTGGGGTTTGATTAGTTATTTTGAGAAAGGAAGTCAAAGTATGATTAAAGTTCATTGAAATTTTGATTAAGAAAATAAAGGGAAAATGCAAAGGAGTTTTGACTCCTATATTTTTTGGAAAAGGTTTTCAAGTGATGTTGTTCAAGTTTTTTGGAAAATTGATTTTTCTAAGTGTAAATCCTAAGCATTCATCTAAACATACAATCCTAAACATACATCTAAACATGCATATCCTAGCCATACATCTAAAGTGAGGTGTGTGCATGTGTCGGTGCTTGTGTCGGTGTACATTATTAGAGTCCATTGTCCTTTACATCATGCCCTAGATACATTCTATGGTCTTGCAAGAAATTTAAAGGCATAAAGTAAAGTACAAAAAATCCTAAGTATTACATTCTAATTTTTTTGGTGAAACTTAAAGTGCAAGAAGTAAGATGGAGGAGGAGATGAGGTATGGAATGCTTATGAATGAATGAAACATGAGACGAAAGGGGTTAGTAGCACCAAATATAATGAGGAAAACAATAAGGCAAGATAGTATTAAACAAATGTGGAGAAAAACCAATATAAGGTGTTAAGATACACTAGAAACTAATCACAATACTTCAAGATGCACATGGCTCATAATTTTCACACTATTACAATTTTAAAGTGGGTTTCAATGCAGCCAAATGTGAGAATTAAAAGTTCATGCTCAAATTACAAGATCATGACTCATTCCTAGATGCATTTAACATTTTATTTTCACAAACAATCATTATTATGCCTTGCAAAACAAGTAACCAACTACACATATTCTCATGCAGCAAGAAAACACACACAAATAGTAGCTAAAACCTCACAAAATCAAGTGGTGTAGGTCACAAATATTCATCAAGACAATGGGACTAGAATCAAGCAATTTTTACCAACTTTTTAGCACAAAACATCACAAAACAACAAGAAAGTCAACACATTACTCTTTTACCAATTTTTTAGTGCAAAAATCATCACAAAATATCACAAAACTAATAAGAAGCCTACATGAAAATTTTTTAGAACCTCTTGAAATATTTTTGGACTTAAAGATACACAAGAACATCACAAATTTTAACAAGAATAGTAAACAAACTAAAAAAGCTACACATATTTTTAATCAAGATTCAACACAAAATAACATCATAAAAATATCAAGAAAATGATCAAAAACCTATGGGAATTTTTAGGAATTTTTAAGAGAAAAATTTGAGTGAAAAAGGGTGTGAAAAGCATGTAATATGGTGCAAACAGCAAAAAAAATGAAGGAACAAACGAAGTCCAATAACAAGAGACCCAGGCCCAAACCCTAACAGACTTGGATCACAGGGAGCACGTACAGCCGTTGGATTGATCCAAACGGTGTAAGCCTAGATCGAACGGTCAGACACATGGTTCAAGGGCGAACCAGACTGGTTCAGGTGAACCGGTCTGGTTCACTCCCTCTATATAACCTAAGAGGCCGGTCTAAGCCTCATTCGTTCCACTCCTTTCTCTCTCTAACTCTCAGATTTTCTCGTCTCTCTCTAACTCTTCCACCGTCTTCCCCGGCGGAAACAACCACCGCCGGTGACGATGAAGCCCTAAACTCACCAAATCTTCATGATCTAAGACTTTTCACCGTTCATTTTTCGATCTAAACATGAAACAAACACTAGAAATTGCAAACAAAGCTTGGATCTATGCAGATCGGAGTTTAAACCTTTCGGTTTTGGATCCTTCAAATCTCTTCGAACTCTTTTGAAATGAGGCTTTAATCTATGTTATTTTCTCTACTGATGATGAATTTGAACTCGATTTTGTAAAATGAACGGTGAATTTTTGCAGATCTAAATTTTAGGGTTTGGTTTCGAAGTTTTTGAAAGTTTTTTGGAATATATTGAAACGAAACCCTAAACCGAACTACTTTACTCACTTATGATGATTATAAGCCTCGTTTCAAGAAATAAACGGTGAATCTTTGAAGATTCACATCTTTAGGGTTTCATTTCAAAGTTCTTCGAATCTTTTTCGAAGTTCTTCTTAAATTCACCGTTTATTTCTGTTTGTGGATCTTCGTTGAGCTTTTGCGATGAAAACGAAGGGGTTTTTTGAGGATTACCTGGTTTTACTTGGAGATTCGAACAAAAGATCCTTGTTGAAGCTTCTGGTAAGTTCTGGAACCGAAAATAAATCGGTAATCTTCTTCTTCTTCACTGATCCAAAATTGCTTCGGTCTCTCTTCTTCTCACCTCAAAGAAATCCTTCGTGATCACACTTTGTGCTTGAATTACGAAGGTACGAATTCAATGATGAAGATTCTTGATGAATCTCTGAGAATTCGTATCAATTTGAATTGATTTTGCACAATAATTGCTGAATTAAGCTTTGTATTGATGAAACTGATATGAATCTGATGAATTTTGAAGTTCTGGAAACGGTTAGGGTTTCTGTTATGAATGTTCTTGAAGGTTTTTCTGGAAATTTTGGTGTTTGATCTTTTTTGATCAGAGAGAGAATTAGAAACGTGTTATTGGTGAGTTTTGCTGAGTTGTTCGATTCTCTGTGGAATGGCAATGATTGGGACCTTTTATATGGCTGACATGTGTATCTGTAGGCCAATGAGGGATTGCCACGTGATCATGAGTCTGTAACTAACTTTTGGACCATTCTGCAATTTCCAGTACTTAAAGGACTTTCCTGCAAAAAAAATGTTAAGGACCAATCTGCAATTTATTGAAATTAAAGGACTGGACTGCAATTGACTCAAAAGGACTTAAAGCAAAAAAATGACTTAAAGGACTAAAAATTAAAAATAAAAAAAAACCTAAAAAATGACATAAAAGGACCAAAGTGCAATTTCTAACAGTTTAGGGACTAAAATGAAAATAATAATAAAATTGGAATAAAATTGGTAAATTGGAAAAAACGTAAAGTGAAACCAATAAAAGACACAAAATGGACTAAAATGAACCAACTACTTAAATGAGGTACTTCAAAGTAACCTCTCTCTACCAAAATTTCGTGTGAAATGACCAAAATGCCCCTGGGGCTAAAACGACTAAAAATGACTCAGATGCAAATTTCAAAATGGATTTTTAACAGGGAATTAAAGCAAGAACTTATACAAGCAAAATTAAAAGACTCAGAGACAATTTTAAGAGATTAGACAGAGCTTTAACACTTGAAAAGACTAAAATGCCCCTAGGGGCTAAACTGACTCAAAATGACTTCAAATGCAATTTTTGAGATGGATTTTGACATAGAGTTGAAATAAAGACTTATTCAAACTATTTGAAAGGACTCAAACAAACTTTAAAAGACTGAAAGAAATTTTAACATAGGAAATGACTAAAATGCCCTTTTATGTGAATTTTGCAAGAAATATTGAAATAAAATGCAGAGAAAGATGTAATTGATCAGAGACAGTTCAAATGACTTGAAATGCAAGTAAAGAAGAATTGAACAAGTATTTTTAGGTCCAAAATTAGGGTATAACAGAAGCTGAAGATGAGGAAGATGATGAAGAGATACCGTATGAGATCACTCGACTGCTTGAGCAAGAAATAAGAGCCATTCAGCCTCACCAGGAAGAGATTGAGCTTATCAACCTGGGTACTGAAGAGAACAAGCGAGAGATCAAGATCGGTGCTGCACTTGAGCCAGAGGTGAAGAGGAAGATTACTCAGCTTCTCCATGATTATCCAGATGTCTTTGCATGGTCCTATGAAGATATGCCGGGTCTAGATCCCAAGATTGTGGAACATCGGATACCGACAAGACCTGAATGCCCTCCTGTCAAACAGAAATTGAGAAGATCTCGACCAGACATGGCTCTTAAGATCAAGGCTGAAGTGCAGAAGCAAATTGACGCGGGTTTCCTCATGACAGCTGAATACCCTGAGTGGATTGCCAACATCGTACCAGTACCAAAGAAAGATGGGAAAGTTCGAATGTGTGTTGATTACAGAGATTTGAACAAAGCCAGTCCAAAAGATAACTTCCCATTGCCTCATATTGATGTGCTTGTTGACAGTACTGCTCAATCCAAAGTGTTCTCTTTTATGGATGGTTTCTCTGGCTACAACCAGATACGGATGTCACCTGAAGATAGAGAAAAGACGTCCTTCATCACTCCGTGGGGAACGTTCTGTTATAAAGTGATGTCGTTTGGCTTGATAAATGCTGGTGCTACCTATCAAAGGGGTATGACCACTCTGTTTCATGATATGATTCACAAGGAGATTGAAGTATATGTTGATGATATGATTGTGAAGTCAAGTGATGAGGAGCAGCATGTTGTGTATTTGAAAAAGATGTTTGAAAGATTGAGAAAGTACAAGCTGCGTTTGAATCCTAACAAGTGTACATTCGGTGTAAGATCTGGAAAATTGCTAGGCTTCATTGTTAGCCAAAGAGGCATTGAAGTTGATCCTGACAAAGTCCGAGCCATCAGAGAGATGCCGGCCCCTCAAACTGAAAAGCAAGTCAGAGGTTTCCTCGGACGTCTGAATTATATTTCAAGATTCATATCTCACATGACTACTACCTGCGGACCAATTTTCAAATTGCTCAGAAAGAATCAGCCTGTTGTATGGAATGATGAATGCCAGGAAGCTTTTGATAGCATTAAACAATACCTGTTCGAACCACCTATCCTTGTCCCACCAGTGGAAGGAAGGCCTTTGATTATGTATCTGTCAGTGTTAGATGATTCTGTGGGTTGTGTTCTCGATCAGCAAGATGAGACCGGTAAGAAAGAGCATGCCATCTACTATCTGAGCAAGAAATTCACCGACTGTGAGACTCGGTATACAATGCTTGAAAGGACTTGTTGTGCTTTAGCCTGGGCTGCCAAACACCTGCGTCATTATATGGTGAATCATACAACTTGGTTGATATCCCGAATGGATCCAATCAAGTACATCTTTGAAAAGCCTGCCGTTACTGGAAAGATTGCACGTTGGCAAATGTTATTGTCTGAATATGATATTGTGTACAAAGCTCAGAAAGCAATCAAAGGAAGTGTCCTTGCTGAGCATCTTGCTTGTCAGCCTCTTGATGATTACCAGCCAATTAAGTTTGATTTCCCTGATGAAGAGATTATGTATTTGAAAGCGAAAGACTGTGAAGAACCACTGATCAATGAAGGGCCGGATCCCAATAGCAAATGGGGATTGGTGTTTGATGGTGCTGTTAATGCTTATGGTAAAAGAATTGGGGCCATTATTGTAACTCCGCAGGGGCACCACATTCCTTTCACTGCTCGAATAACCTTTGAATGCACCAATAACATAGCTGAATATGAAGCATGCATCTTGGGCATTAAAGAAGCCATTGATATGAGAATTAAGCACCTTGACATCTATGGGGATTCTGCACTTGTTATTAATCAGATAAAGGGTGAATGGGAGACTCGTCATGAGAAGCTGATCCCTTACCGTGACTATGCAAGACGTCTGTTGACATACTTTACAAAGGTTGAGCTGCACCACATCCCTCGGGATGAAAACCAAATGGCTGATGCTCTTGCTACTCTGTCTTCCATGTTTCGTGTCAATCACTGGAATGATGTGCCCGTGATCAAAGTGCAGCGTCTTGATAGGCCCGCTCATGTGTTTACTATTGAAAATGTACCAGATCGGACTGATGAAGATGTGAATGATAAAAAACCTTGGTATTACAACATCAAACAATTCTTGCAGAATCATGAATATCCACCTGGTGCTTCCAACAGGGATAAAAAGACTTTGAGACGATGGGCTAGCAGATTCCTTCTGGACGGAGAAATCCTATACAAGAGGAACTACGACATGGTCTTGTTGAGATGTGTTGATAAGCAAGAAACTGAGAAATTGATGCATGATGTACATGACGGTACTTTTGGGACCCATGCTTCGGGCCACACCATGTCAAGGAAACTGTTAAGAGCCGGCTATTACTGGATAACTATGGAGCGTGACTGCCACAAACATGCTAAGAGATGCCACAAATGTCAAATTTATGCTGATAAGATTCATGTGCCTCCACATGCTCTCAATGTTATGACTTCCCCATGGACTTTCTCTATGTGGGGCATTGACATGATCGGAAGAATTGAACCAAAAGCGTCCAATGGACATCGTTTCATTCTAGTGGCAATTGACTATTTCACCAAATGGGTTGAGGCTGCCTCCTATGCAAATGTGACCAAGCAAGTGGTTGTCAAGTTTATCAAGAATAACATCATCTGTCGATATGGTGTTCCCAACAAAATCATCACTGACAATGGTTCCAATCTGAACAATAGCATGGTGCAAGCTTTATGTGAAGAATTCAAAATTGAACATCACAACTCTTCTCCTTATAGACCTCAGATGAATGGTGCAGTCGAGGCCGCTAACAAGAACATCAAGAGGATTGTTCAGAAGATGGTCACTACTTACAAAGACTGGCATGAAATGCTATCTTTTGCCTTGCATGGTTACCGTACCACAGTGCGCAGTTCAACCGGGGCAACTCCTTTCTCTTTGGTATATGGCATGGAAGCAGTTCTCCCTCTGGAAGTGGAGATTCCATCTCTTCGAGTGATTATGGAAGCAAAATTGACTGAGGCTGAATGGTGCCAAAGTCGGTATGACCAGTTGAATCTGATTGAAGAGAAACGTATGGATGCTATGTCCACTATGATGGCTGCACAGGAACAACCAGCCACTTCTGTTCCAGTTACTGCTGAGGTGATTCCCTCTATCCCACTGTCTACTGTGGCTACTGATGCTCGTTTTGTTATGCCCAATGGGCGTCCTTATGGGCTCTCAGCTTTCTATTCTCCTAATACTGCTGCTGGTGTCTCTGGGTTTGCTGGTCAAGGACAGATTCCCGTATCCACTGCTATGCCTCAGGTGACTACTGTTACCGATCCTATTGTCCACACTGTGCAACAGGTAATTGATGTCGATACTCCGCGTGGACAAGACCCTGCAATGGAGGCTATGAAACAACAGTTAAAGGAGTTGGCTGGAAAACTCCGTAAGGTCAAAGCTAGCCGTGGAAACAATGTCTCTGCTAAGGCCCGTGATCTGTGCTTGGTATCCTGATTTGAGGTTCCTAAGAAGTTCAAAGTGCCAGATTTTGACAAATACAATGGGTCTTCCTGTCCCCATAGCCATGTCATTCGGTACGTCCGGAAGATGGCCAATTATGCAGATAATGATGCACTGATGATACACTGCTTCCAAGACAGCCTAGCAGAAGATGCGGCAGATTGGTACATTGGTTTGAGCAAAGACAATATCCATACTTTTGAGGAACTTGCTGCTGCGTTTGAAAGTCATTATGAGTTCAATACCCGCTTGAAGCCAAATAGGGACTCTCTTAAGTCTTTGTCTCAGAAATCAGATGAAACCTTCCGTGAATATGCTCAGAGATGGAGAGGGGCAGCTGCCCTTGTTTCTCCTCGACTCGATGAGGAAGAATTAACACAAACATTCTTGAAGACTCTGAAGAAGGAATATAAGGAAAGAATGATAGTCTCTGCTCCAAACAACTTCTCCGACATGGTTACCATGGGAACTCGTCTAGAGGAGGCTGTCAGAGAGGGTATCATTGTTCTTGAGAAGGGTGAATCTTCAGCCAGTGCACCAAAGAAGTATGGTAATGGCCACCATAAGCGGAAAGAATCCGAAGTAGGGATGGTATCGGGTAATCAGTCTACACCTGTTAATGCTACTCAATTGCCTTTGCAATACATGCAGTACTCTCAACATCCGTTCTTCCCGCCATTCTATCAGCAATATCCTCTGCCACCGGGTCAACCACCAGTGTCTGTTAATGCCATTGCTCAACAAGTACAACAACAGCCTCCTGCTCAGCAACAGCAGCAGCAACAACAGGGTCCTCGGCCCAAGACTTACTTTCCACCAATACCTATGCGGTATGCTGAGCTGCTCCCAACTCTACTTGCTAAGGGCCACTGTGTCACTAGACCAGGCAAGCCTCCGCCTAATCCTTTGCCTCCCAGGTTCCGACAGGATCTCACATGTGAATTCCATCAGGGCGCTCAAGGCCACGATGTTGAAGGTTGCTATGCTCTGAAATATATTGTGAAAGACCTGATAGAAAAAGGACGGTTGACTTTTGAAAATAGTGTTCCTCATGTTCTTGACAATCCATTTCCAAACCATGCTGCTGTTAACATGATCGAGGCTTTCGAAAGAATCCCCGTTCCTCAAGAGGATCCCATGTTGGATGTCCGCAATGTTGTTACTCCCTTGGTACCGCTACATGTCAAACTTTGCCAGGCTTCTTTGTTCAATCACGATCATGCTTTTTGTTCAGAATGTCTTCAAAATCCTATGGGTTGTTGTGTGGTGCAAGAGGATATACAGAGTCTGATGGATGACAAATACCTAATTGTCAGTGATGTATGTGTGATTGTGCCAGTGTTTCATGATTCTCCAGCTGAAGGTGTACCTCAGACAAGGAATGTTGAACCCTTAGTGATCAGGTTGCCTGGTCCAGTATCTTATGCCTCTACAAAAGCAATCCCTTACAAGTACAATGCAACCATGATTGAGAATGGAGTGGAAGTGCCTCTGGTATCTCCAGCTACGGTTGATAACGTTGCGGGTGAAATTATAGCCCTGAGAAGCGGAAAAGTTCGTCCACCCTTGTTCCAAAAGAAGGTGGTTACACCTATTGCCACAATAACTCCACCAGTTGCTCCTCCTATTGACAAGAACACCGGCCCAACAGGCCAATCTATTGACGAGTCTAATCTGGACGAAATTTTGAGGCTTATCAAGAAGAGCGATTATAAGATTGTTGACCAGCTGCTGCAAACTCCGTCAAAGATATCTATTTTGTCTCTGCTCTTGAGCTCAGAAGCTCACAGGAAAGTGTTAATGAAAGTACTGGAACAGGCCTATGTTGATCATGAAGTCTCTGTGGATCAGTTTGACAGAACAGTGGGTAACATTACTGCTTGCAATAACTTGGGGTTTGGTGACGATGAACTCCCCGAAGCAGGGAAACACCACAACTTGGCTCTGCATATCTCGATACACTGCAAGTCTGACATGATATCCAATGTGCTGGTGGACACTGGATCATCCTTAAATGTAATGCCTGAGTCTACATTAAGACAGTTGAGTCATCATGGGATTTCTCTGAGGGGAAGCAGCTACTTGGTTAAGGCTTTCGACGGATCTCGCAAGGACGTTCTTGGGGAAGTAGACTTGCCAATTACCATTGGTCCTGAGACATTTCAGATCACTTTCCATGTTATGGACATCAATGCTTCTTACAGTTGTCTCCTCGGAAGACCGTGGATTCACGACGCTGGGGCAGTCACTTCTACTTTGCATCAAAAGCTCAAATTCATGAAGAACGGTAAGATCGTCACTGTACATGGTGAAGAAGCATATCTGGTTAGCCAAGTGTCATCTTTCTCTTGTGTTGAAGCAGGGTCCGCTGAAGGGACGTCATTTCAAGGCTTGACTGTTGAAGGAGCAGAACCCCGAAGAGCTAGTGCTAGTATGGCTTCATTGAAAGACGCCCAGAAGGCTGTTCAAGAAGGGCAAGCTGCTGGCTGGGGCAAAGTGATTCAGATTTTGGAAAACAAGCGTAAAGAGGGCCTTGGATTCTCCCCAACCTCAGGTGTTTCAACAGGAACTTTCTACAGTGCTGGGTTTATCAATGCTATTGCTGAAGATGCTGCTGAAAGTAGTTATGTGCCTACATTTGTTGTACCAGGAGGCACTGTGAGAAATTGGAAGGCCATTGATGTTCTTTTAGTCATGCATGCTTCCATGTAATGTGTCTTGTTGCTCATGCTTTTTGTTTTCAAAATAACAATCCTTTCGCTCTGCCCAAGGCGAAAGTGATATCATTGAAAGGGCATGTTTGTTTCGGCATTGCCGTTATCAATAAAAATTGTCGTCTTTCTCACGACTCTTTGTTTTTTTACTTTTTAGTGCCTTTTTCTTGGAAATAATGGTAATGCCAGAAAAAACCAAAACGTTTGTATTTTCTTATTAATTTCAAAAATCTGCATGAAAAACTTTTTCTAAAATCATCCCAATCATATTATGCAGATTGAACCATAATAAACCCGTTGAACACAGTGACCCTATGGTTCCTCCAAATTTTGAATTCCCTGTATATGAAGCTGTTTTATCTTGGTTTTCGGGTGTCAAACATTGATTACGTTTGAACCTTTTTAACCGGTGATATCTCATTTTTTCTTGGGAAGGGAAAAAGTAAGCAAAACCCTTGAGAATCGAGGTCCGGGAGTTGTTTTCGCTACGGGAAGGTGTTAGGCACTCATAACGACTATAGTAACCTATAGGAACCGTCTTTAATTTCTACGCGCGCGCTTTATTTTTAAATGCTATTTGAAGGTGTTTATTTATGTCTAAGAGTTTCTAAGTGAAGAATTGGAGGGAGAAGAATGTGTTTGAATTTTTGTTTTATTTGAATTGAAGGAATTTTGATTCCTTGCCTACGTACCCATTTAAGGGATCAAATCCACCGTAGTTCTCTCTCAAAAATGTTTTTGTTTTTGTTGGTTGATTTTAAGTTTGAAAATTGGAATTTGAAGAATGGAGATTGAGAGGCCTTAAAGGCATGAGATTGAAGAAAAAAGGTGGGGTTTGATTAGTTATTTTGAGAAAGGAAGTCAAAGTATGATTAAAGTTCATTGAAATTTTGATTAAGAAAATAAAGGGAAAATGCAAAGGAGTTTTGACTCCTATATTTTTTGGAAAAGGTTTTCAAGTGATGTTGTTCAAGTTTTTTGGAAAATTGATTTTTCTAAGTGTAAATCCTAAGCATTCATCTAAACATACAATCCTAAACATACATCTAAACATGCATATCCTAGCCATACATCTAAAGTGAGGTGTGTGCATGTGTCGGTGCTTGTGTCGGTGTACATTATTAGAGTCCATTGTCCTTTACATCATGCCCTAGATACATTCTATGGTCTTGCAAGAAATTTAAAGGCATAAAGTAAAGTACAAAAAATCCTAAGTATTACATTCTAATTTTTTTGGTGAAACTTAAAGTGCAAGAAGTAAGATGGAGGAGGAGATGAGGTATGGAATGCTTATGAATGAATGAAACATGAGACGAAAGGGGTTAGTAGCACCAAATATAATGAGGAAAACAATAAGGCAAGATAGTATTAAACAAATGTGGAGAAAAACCAATATAAGGTGTTAAGATACACTAGAAACTAATCACAATACTTCAAGATGCACATGGCTCATAATTTTCACACTATTACAATTTTAAAGTGGGTTTCAATGCAGCCAAATGTGAGAATTAAAAGTTCATGCTCAAATTACAAGATCATGACTCATTCCTAGATGCATTTAACATTTTATTTTCACAAACAATCATTATTATGCCTTGCAAAACAAGTAACCAACTACACATATTCTCATGCAGCAAGAAAACACACACAAATAGTAGCTAAAACCTCACAAAATCAAGTGGTGTAGGTCACAAATATTCATCAAGACAATGGGACTAGAATCAAGCAATTTTTACCAACTTTTTAGCACAAAACATCACAAAACAACAAGAAAGTCAACACATTACTCTTTTACCAATTTTTTAGTGCAAAAATCATCACAAAATATCACAAAACTAATAAGAAGCCTACATGAAAATTTTTTAGAACCTCTTGAAATATTTTTGGACTTAAAGATACACAAGAACATCACAAATTTTAACAAGAATAGTAAACAAACTAAAAAAGCTACACATATTTTTAATCAAGATTCAACACAAAATAACATCATAAAAATATCAAGAAAATGATCAAAAACCTATGGGAATTTTTAGGAATTTTTAAGAGAAAAATTTGAGTGAAAAAGGGTGTGAAAAGCATGTAATATGGTGCAAACAGCAAAAAAAATGAAGGAACAAACGAAGTCCAATAACAAGAGACCCAGGCCCAAACCCTAACAGACTTGGATCACAGGGAGCACGTACAGCCGTTGGATTGATCCAGACGGTGTAAGCCTAGATCGAACGGTCAGACACATGGTTCAAGGGCGAACCAGACTGGTTCAGGTGAACCGGTCTGGTTCACTCCCTCTATATAACCTAAGAGGCCGGTCTAAGCCTCATTCGTTCCACTCCTTTCTCTCTCTAACTCTCAGATTTTCTCGTCTCTCTCTAACTCTTCCACCGTCTTCCCCGGCGGAAACAACCACCGCCGGTGACGATGAAGCCCTAAACTCACCAAATCTTCATGATCTAAGACTTTTCACCGTTCATTTTTCGATCTAAACATGAAACAAACACTAGAAATTGCAAACAAAGCTTGGATCTATGCAGATCGGAGTTTAAACCTTTCGGTTTTGGATCCTTCAAATCTCTTCGAACTCTTTTGAAATGAGGCTTTAATCTATGTTATTTTCTCTACTGATGATGAATTTGAACTCGATTTTGTAAAATGAACGGTGAATTTTTGCAGATCTAAATTTTAGGGTTTGGTTTCGAAGTTTTTGAAAGTTTTTTGGAATATATTGAAACGAAACCCTAAACCGAACTACTTTACTCACTTATGATGATTATAAGCCTCGTTTCAAGAAATAAACGGTGAATCTTTGAAGATTCACATCTTTAGGGTTTCATTTCAAAGTTCTTCGAATCTTTTTCGAAGTTCTTCTTAAATTCACCGTTTATTTCTGTTTGTGGATCTTCGTTGAGCTTTTGCGATGAAAACGAAGGGGTTTTTTGAGGATTACCTGGTTTTACTTGGAGATTCGAACAAAAGATCCTTGTTGAAGCTTCTGGTAAGTTCTGGAACCGAAAATAAATCGGTAATCTTCTTCTTCTTCACTGATCCAAAATTGCTTCGGTCTCTCTTCTTCTCACCTCAAAGAAATCCTTCGTGATCACACTTTGTGCTTGAATTACGAAGGTACGAATTCAATGATGAAGATTCTTGATGAATCTCTGAGAATTCGTATCAATTTGAATTGATTTTGCACAATAATTGCTGAATTAAGCTTTGTATTGATGAAACTGATATGAATCTGATGAATTTTGAAGTTCTGGAAACGGTTAGGGTTTCTGTTATGAATGTTCTTGAAGGTTTTTCTGGAAATTTTGGTGTTTGATCTTTTTTGATCAGAGAGAGAATTAGAAACGTGTTATTGGTGAGTTTTGCTGAGTTGTTCGATTCTCTGTGGAATGGCAATGATTGGGACCTTTTATATGGCTGACATGTGTATCTGTAGGCCAATGAGGGATTGCCACGTGATCATGAGTCTGTAACTAACTTTTGGACCATTCTGCAATTTCCAGTACTTAAAGGACTTTCCTGCAAAAAAAATGTTAAGGACCAATCTGCAATTTATTGAAATTAAAGGACTGGACTGCAATTGACTCAAAAGGACTTAAAGCAAAAAAATGACTTAAAGGACTAAAAATTAAAAATAAAAAAAAACCTAAAAAATGACATAAAAGGACCAAAGTGCAATTTCTAACAGTTTAGGGACTAAAATGAAAATAATAATAAAATTGGAATAAAATTGGTAAATTGGAAAAAACGTAAAGTGAAACCAATAAAAGACACAAAATGGACTAAAATGAACCAACTACTTAAATGAGGTACTTCAAAGTAACCTCTCTCTACCAAAATTTCGTGTGAAATGACCAAAATGCCCCTGGGGCTAAAACGACTAAAAATGACTCAGATGCAAATTTCAAAATGGATTTTTAACAGGGAATTAAAGCAAGAACTTATACAAGCAAAATTAAAAGACTCAGAGACAATTTTAAGAGATTAGACAGAGCTTTAACACTTGAAAAGACTAAAATGCCCCTAGGGGCTAAACTGACTCAAAATGACTTCAAATGCAATTTTTGAGATGGATTTTGACATAGAGTTGAAATAAAGACTTATTCAAACTATTTGAAAGGACTCAAACAAACTTTAAAAGACTGAAAGAAATTTTAACATAGGAAATGACTAAAATGCCCTTTTATGTGAATTTTGCAAGAAATATTGAAATAAAATGCAGAGAAAGATGTAATTGATCAGAGACAGTTCAAATGACTTGAAATGCAAGTAAAGAAGAATTGAACAAGTATTTTTAGGTCCAAAATTAGGGTATAACAGAAGCTGAAGATGAGGAAGATGATGAAGAGATACCGTATGAGATCACTCGACTGCTTGAGCAAGAAAGAAGAGCCATTCAGCCTCACCAGGAAGAGATTGAGCTTATCAACCTGGGTACTGAAGAGAACAAGCGAGAGATCAAGATCGGTGCTGCACTTGAGCCAGAGGTGAAGAGGAAGATTACTCAGCTGCTCCATGATTATCCAGATGTCTTTGCATGGTCCTATGAAGATATGCCGGGTCTAGATCCCAAGATTGTGGAACATCGGATACCGACAAGACCTGAATGCCCTCCTGTCAAACAGAAATTGAGAAGATCTCGACCAGACATGGCTCTTAAGATCAAGGCTGAAGTGCAGAAGCAAATTGACGCGGGTTTCCTCATGACAGCTGAATACCCTGAGTGGATTGCCAACATCGTACCAGTACCAAAGAAAGATGGGAAAGTTCGAATGTGTGTTGATTACAGAGATTTGAACAAAGCCAGTCCAAAAGATAACTTCCCATTGCCTCATATTGATGTGCTTGTTGACAGTACTGCTCAATCCAAAGTGTTCTCTTTTATGGATGGTTTCTCTGGCTACAACCAGATACGGATGTCACCTGAAGATAGAGAAAAGACGTCCTTCATCACTCCGTGGGGAACGTTCTGTTATAAAGTGATGCCGTTTGGCTTGATAAATGCTGGTGCTACCTATCAAAGGGGTATGACCACTCTGTTTCATGATATGATTCACAAGGAGATTGAAGTATATGTTGATGATATGATTGTGAAGTCAAGTGATGAGGAGCAGCATGTTGTGTATTTGAAAAAGATGTTTGAAAGATTGAGAAAGTACAAGCTGCGTTTGAATCCTAACAAGTGTACATTCGGTGTAAGATCTGGAAAATTGCTAGGCTTCATTGTTAGCCAAAGAGGCATTGAAGTTGATCCTGACAAAGTCCGAGCCATCAGAGAGATGCCGGCCCCTCAAACTGAAAAGCAAGTCAGAGGTTTCCTCGGACGTCTGAATTATATTTCAAGATTCATATCTCACATGACTACTACCTGCGGACCAATTTTCAAATTGCTCAGAAAGAATCAGCCTGTTGTATGGAATGATGAATGCCAGGAAGCTTTTGATAGCATTAAACAATACCTGTTCGAACCACCTATCCTTGTCCCACCAGTGGAAGGAAGGCCTTTGATTATGTATCTGTCAGTGTTAGATGATTCTGTGGGTTGTGTTCTCGATCAGCAAGATGAGACCGGTAAGAAAGAGCATGCCATCTACTATCTGAGCAAGAAATTCACCGACTGTGAGACTCGGTATACAATGCTTGAAAGGACTTGTTGTGCTTTAGCCTGGGCTGCCAAACACCTGCGTCATTATATGGTGAATCATACAACTTGGTTGATATCCCGAATGGATCCAATCAAGTACATCTTTGAAAAGCCTGCCGTTACTGGAAAGATTGCACGTTGGCAAATGTTGTTGTCTGAATATGATATTGTGTACAAAGCTCAGAAAGCAATCAAAGGAAGTGTCCTTGCTGAGCATCTTGCTTGTCAGCCTCTTGATGATTACCAGCCAATTAAGTTTGATTTCCCTGATGAAGAGATTATGTATTTGAAAGCGAAAGACTGTGAAGAACCACTGATCAATGAAGGGCCGGATCCCAATAGCAAATGGGGATTGGTGTTTGATGGTGCTGTTAATGCTTATGGTAAAAGAATTGGGGCCATTATTGTAACTCCGCAGGGGCACCACATTCCTTTCACTGCTCGAATAACCTTTGAATGCACCAATAACATAGCTGAATATGAAGCATGCATCTTGGGCATTAAAGAAGCCATTGATATGAGAATTAAGCACCTTGACATCTATGGGGATTCTGCACTTGTTATTAATCAGATAAAGGGTGAATGGGAGACTCGTCATGAGAAGCTGATCCCTTACCGTGACTATGCAAGACGTCTGTTGACATACTTTACAAAGGTTGAGCTGCACCACATCCCTCGGGATGAAAACCAAATGGCTGATGCTCTTGCTACTCTGTCTTCCATGTTTCGTGTCAATCACTGGAATGATGTGCCCGTGATCAAAGTGCAGCGTCTTGATAGGCCCGCTCATGTGTTTACTATTGAAAATGTACCAGATCGGACTGATGAAGATGTGAATGATAAAAAACCTTGGTATTACAACATCAAACAATTCTTGCAGAATCATGAATATCCACCTGGTGCTTCCAACAGGGATAAAAAGACTTTGAGACGATGGGCTAGCAGATTCCTTCTGGACGGAGAAATCCTATACAAGAGGAACTACGACATGGTCTTGTTGAGATGTGTTGATAAGCAAGAAACTGAGAAATTGATGCATGATGTACATGACGGTACTTTTGGGACCCATGCTTCGGGCCACACCATGTCAAGGAAACTGTTAAGAGCCGGCTATTACTGGATAACTATGGAGCGTGACTGCCACAAACATGCTAAGAGATGCCACAAATGTCAAATTTATGCTGATAAGATTCATGTGCCTCCACATGCTCTCAATGTTATGACTTCCCCATGGACTTTCTCTATGTGGGGCATTGACATGATCGGAAGAATTGAACCAAAAGCGTCCAATGGACATCGTTTCATTCTAGTGGCAATTGACTATTTCACCAAATGGGTTGAGGCTGCCTCCTATGCAAATGTGACCAAGCAAGTGGTTGTCAAGTTTATCAAGAATAACATCATCTGTCGATATGGTGTTCCCAACAAAATCATCACTGACAATGGTTCCAATCTGAACAATAGCATGGTGCAAGCTTTATGTGAAGAATTCAAAATTGAACATCACAACTCTTCTCCTTATAGACCTCAGATGAATGGTGCAGTCGAGGCCGCTAACAAGAACATCAAGAGGATTGTTCAGAAGATGGTCACTACTTACAAAGACTGGCATGAAATGCTACCTTTTGCCTTGCATGGTTACCGTACCACAGTGCGCAGTTCAACCGGGGCAACTCCTTTCTCTTTGGTATATGGCATGGAAGCAGTTCTCCCTCTGGAAGTGGAGATTCCATCTCTTCGAGTGATTATGGAAGCAAAATTGACTGAGGCTGAATGGTGCCAAAGTCGGTATGACCAGTTGAATCTGATTGAAGAGAAACGTATGGATGCTATGGCTCATGGACAGTTGTACCAAGTGCGAATGAAGAATGCTTTTGACAAGAAAGTCCGACCTCGGGAATTCAAGGAAGGCGAACTTGTATTGAAAAGAAGGATAAGTCAGCAACCCGACCCAAGGGGCAAGTGGACACCTAACTATGAAGGTCCTTATGTTGTCAAGAAGGCTTTCTCTGGTGGTGCTTTGATTCTTACACACGTGGATGGTGTTGAGCTTCCAAATCCTGTTAATGCCGATATAGTCAAGAAATAATTTGTCTAGAAAGAAAAGAACAGCGTGGTAGGTTGAAAACTCGAAAGGGCGGCCTAGGCAAAAATGAGCTTCCCGGTGGATCGAAAACCCGAAAGGGCGATCCAGGCAAAAATTAGGGACAAAAAAAATGAATATGAAGAGCTCGCTGAGATTGTACGCAACTCAGGCAAGAATGAACGCCTCGATGAGCCAAAAACTCGAAAGGGCGGTTCATGCAAAAATGAGGTTGATAATAAAAGACAAGTAACTATATCTGGCAAATCACCATCACCCCTTGGGGCATCCGCAACTGTCAATGGTCATCTTCATCAGAAGCTTCTGTACTTGTGAATTCAAAATTTCTATGAAATGTAGCGGTCATCGTGTTCAATGTATCACCAACCAATAATATTACCATTTTCCAAGCTTTGTAAATCCGTGGGGTTATGCCTTTGGCTGACTTTCACTCTTCTACATCAATTTGAGTCTGTGCTATTGTTTGAAATTCTATTTTTCTTTCTATTTTCAATGCCATATACAAAATATTTTCTTTCTATTTGATAATGTCAATGTATGAAACAAACATTTTTGAAAATTGAAAAATCTTTTCCTGTCTATTTTGAAAGCAAACCTGAGCAATAGGGTACATTTCAATGAAACATGCATGAATAAACGAGCATCAATGTCTATTCCAATACGTGTTACAAGCAGGTTGTTCCCCCAGGATGATCTGTGGTCAATGGCAAGAATGAAAAAACAGAATGAAAAATTGAAAAAAAATGCAAATAAAAAGCTCGCTAAGTTGGAAACCCGAAAGGGCGGCTTAGGCAAAAATGAGCACCCCGCTGATTGACAACCTATGAAGGCAATTCAGGCAAAAATGGGGCAATGAAAAGAATTTATTCCCCGGTGAATCGAAAACCCGAAAGGGCGGTTCAGGCAAAAATGGGATTGAAAAATGAAAGAATGAATGAATGAAATATTGAAAAGCATTGACCACAGATGCAAACATCCAATGTTTACCCAGCACTGACACGCCTAGCAGCGGCGACCTGTATCCAAGAATCTTCCAAGGACCCCTTCTCTACAAGTTTATATTGCCCTCAGCCATGGTTTTGATACGTCTTTCAACGACGGTCTCTCCAAAGAGGATTTCTATGTGAATATGTTGCAGCACGAGCCACTACGTGCCCAATCTTCCAATGTTTCATCTGCCTCTATGAAACTTCTTTGTCAAATTACAAACCAATCATGCATTTCAAGCATTCATACATGCATAATCATGCATTTTATGTGCTCATACATTCAATAATCTTGTTATACCATACATACATGTTGCATTTCCAATCTTCACTGTCAAATTCAATCCGATTCCAAATTTCAATCCAATCTCAACTTCAATTCAATCCAAACTTCAACTGTCAAACTCAATTTCAATCTCTAATTTCAATCCAATCACAATTTCAATTTCAACTGTCAAATTCAATTCAATTTCAACTTTCAATCCAATTTCAACTGTCAAATTCAATTCAATTTCAACTTTCAATCCCATTTCAACTGTCAAATTCAATTCAATTTCAACTGTCGAATTCAATTCAATTTCAATCTCCAATTCAACTCAATTTCAATCTCCAATCCAATTCAATTTCAACTCTCAATTCAATGTCTATGTCTATGATCAATCTCAACTTTCAATCTCTCTTTCAACCTCAAACTTTCAATTCAATGTCTGTGTCAATGTTAATCCTCTCTCAATTTACTCTTGGGCCAACATAATGGTCGTGTCTATTTTCAAATCAAGTCAATATCAACTTACTCTCAATTTGTATATTTCTAAATCCAACTTCCAATTTGTATCTTGTTATTGGTCGAGTGGCTAGTTCGATCCAAAGAACAACTTGTACCTGCTTATATACCTATACTTCCTGACAAACAACAAGTTCGATCCAAAGAACAGTTTGTGCCCAGCTTATGCTTTGTTATCAGTCAAACGACAAGTTCGATCCAAAGAACAGTTTGCACCTACCCACATGATGTGGTGATGATCCAGCGGCAAGTTCGATCCAAAGAACAGTTTGTATCTACCCTTTTGTCTATATCTCCAGCCAAACAGCCAGTTCGATCCAAAGAACAGTTTGTGCCTGTCTATCTGTTTGTATCTTCAATCAAGTGTCAAGTTCGATCCAAAGAACAGCTTGTATCTACCTATATGTCTATGTTTCCAGTCAAGTGCCAAGTTCGATCCCAAAAACAGCTTGTACCTACCTCTTGTTTTGTATTCCTTGGTCAAGTGGCTAGTTCGATCCAAAGAACAGCTTGTACCCTATTTTCTATCCCCTGGTTTGTCTACCCTGTCAATGTCCGCCTGGATCCCCAGTGACATGACATGCTCCATAGACTCCAGTCATTTGTCTTGCATACGTAATCAAAGTATTGCATGACATTCATATTTTTGAAAATCTGAAAACGTATTTTTATGTCCAAAAGCAGTGCAAATGTTAATATTTAAGTATCTTCGTCCCGTCAAATCAAAGACTTCGTCTCTTGACTCTCCGGACAAAGAAACTTAAATAGGGGCAGCTGTTATACCCTAATTTTGGACCTAAAAATACTAGCTTCATTCCTTTCTTGCATTTCAAGTCACTTGAATATATCTCTGATCAATTACATCTTTCTCTGCATTTTATTTCAATATCACTTGCAAAATTCATATAAAAGGGTATTTTAGTCATTTCCTATGTTAAAATTTCTTTCAACCTTTGAAAAATTGTTTGAGTCCTTTCAAATAGTTTGAATAAGTCTTCATTTCAATTCTACGTCAAAATCCATTTCAAAAATTGCATTTGAAGTCATTTTGAGTCAGTTTTGCCCTAGGGGCATTTTAGTCTTTTCATGTGTTAAAACTCTGTTTAAGTTCTAAAATTTGTCTCTGAGTCTTTTCAATTGGTTTAAATAAACTCTTGCTTTAATTTCATGATAAAACCCATTTTTAAATTGCATCTGAGTCACTTTGAGTCGTTTTAGTCCCTAGGGGCATTTTGGTCATTTCACATGAAATTTTGGCGGAGAGAGGTTACTTTGAAGTACCTCATTTAAGTAGTTGGTTCGTTTTAGTCCATTTTGTGTTTTTTATTGGTTTCACTTTACGTTGTTTTTCAATTTACATTTTTTATCCAATTTTACTTAAAATTGCACTTTAGTCCTTCAATTTCTAACATTTGAGTTTTAGTCCTTTTTGTTATTTTTCTTTTTTCAGTCCTTTAATTTTTAATAATTGCAGGACAGTCCCTGCAAGTGTCAAGTTCCTTTTTTTAGTCATTTTTGTAATTGCAGATTGGTCCTTTAATTTCAAAGAATTGCAAAAAGGTCCTTAAGTCATTTTAAGCCAAGGCCGAATTTGTTCAAGTCCAAGTACACGTGTCAGATTGCAATAGGTCCAGTGGTACACATGGCAGCTTATAAATAGTCACAACAGTGCAATCACCATTCATTCATTGACACATCACCAAAAACACCATTCACAATTCTCTCTCTTCTCCTCCAAGATCAAAACTGTAACCGTTTTTCCCAATTCTCCAGAAAAACTCAAGAACACAAACCCTAACCGCATCAAATTCATCACAAATCCACAAATTCGCCACTGATTCTTACTAGATTCATCAGCAATTACGCAAATTCAGCATGAATATCACAAAAGCCTAAATCAAAACCGTTCAATTCGACAAGTTTCTTTTGGAAATTTTTGCATCAGTTCTCAGTGATTTTTCTGCGAAAAACCTCATCATCGAACCGTTCTTTCTTCCTCTTGCAATTCAAGCCCTTAGGCGATCAAAGACGAAGGTTTGAGAAGAAAAGAAGAGGAATCAAAGTCAGTTTCGAACCAGTGAAGAAGGAGAAGAGAGAACACCGATTTATTTTCGGTCCAAACTCACCAGAAGTTTGCGAGGATCTTGTTGTTCGAATCTCCGATTAAAACCAGGTATTCATCAAAAAACTCCCTCGTTTTTCATCGCAAAAAGCTCAACGAAGGTCTGTTAACACAAATAAACGGTGAATCAGAGTAGATCGGTGACATAGAAATAGTTTCCTGCAAAAAAAACTTTGAAAGGATCCAAAAGAGTTTTAAACCGAACCCTAAAACGTAGATCTACGAAGATTCACCGTTTATTTTTAAGAATTGAGTTCATATTCGTAATCTGTGGGAAAAAACAAGTAGATTAGGGTTTAGATCCATACAAACCGTTTGGTTTGAGGCGTTGCCGGAATCTGGAATTCACGGCGGTGGTGATGAAGATTCCGATGAATCTTCATCTTCCTCAGCCGTTGTTTTCCAGAAAACGGCGAAGGGAAGAACGCCGGCGAAGAAGAGAAGTGAGAGCTTCTCTCACTAGAAGAAGGGAAGAGAGAGAAGTGAATGGGGGAAATGAATCAGACCGGTCCCCCTGTCCTTTTATAACCAACTGAACCGAACCGGTCTGATACCGGTCCACTCCCCAGGCATTTCCACCGTTAGATTTAGGTTTAAGGTCCCTGGATCAATCCAACGTTCCACAAGTCCTCTGATGATCCAGGATCCATGGGCGTGTGGGCTTGGGCTTGCTTTTTTGTACTGGATCTTGTTTCTCCTGTATTCTTGCTATTTTGACACCATGTGCTGTTATTTGCAACTCTGCTTCATCCAAAAATCTTTTAAAAAAATTCCTAAAATTTTTCTCACATGTTCTTGACAATTTTATTGACATTTTTGTGATATTGTTATGTGTTAAAACTTGAGGAAAATATGTGTAGCATTTCTTGTTATTTTGTTTACCTTTTTGTTAAAATTTGTGAATTTCTTGTATTTTTTTTTTTTTTTGTGTCTAAAAATTCTCAAAGCTTCTAAAAATTTTCACACACTTTTCTTAGTAATTTTGTGGTGTTTTTTGTGATGACTTTACATATTAAAATTGGTAAAAGATAATGTGATAATTTTCTTGTTGTTTTTGTGATATTTTGTATTAGAATTTTTTTGTGAAAATTACTTGATTCTAGTCCCACTTTTTTGATGAAAGTTTATGACCTATACCATGTGATTTTATGAAGTTTTAGCTACTGTTTGGATGTGTTTCCTGCTGTATATGAATAAGTGTGGTAGATTACTTACTCTACAAGTTATGTGAATATGTGTTTGTGAAAGAGAAAGTGCCAAATATGCCTAAAATATATCATAAACCTTGATTTGAATGTGTACTTATGATTCTCACATCTTTAATTGTAATGAAGCCTTTAGAAAATCATCATGGTGTGAGGATTATAGGTCACATATTTCTCTTGATGTCATGGTAAATTTTAAGGGTATCTTGCCACTTTTAGGTTAAGAATTTCTTTACTCTTTGTCAAGTTTTTAGTATGTCTTTTGCTTACAATTTTCATGCCATTACACCTTATGCTACTAACCATTTCATTTCATGTTTCATACTCCATAAAGCATTCCATACTTCATCCCTTTCTTCACTTTATCCCTTGCATTTTAAAATTTTGCCAAGACTTAGCATGTAAAAATTTAGGAATTTTTGTACTTTACTTTATGCCTTTGATTTCTTGCAAGACCATAGAATGTATCTAGGCCAATGATGTAAAGGACAATGGACTCTAATAATGTACACCGACACAAGCACCGACACATGCACACACATCACATAGATACCTTTAGATAAATGCTTAGGTTATGCATGTTTAGATGTATGGGTAGGTAATTGCATGTTTAGATGTATGCTTAGGTTTTACACTTAGAGAAAATTCCAATTTTCCAAACAAAAAACTTGAACCATCTCACTCAAATTTTTTTCAAATAAACTCTTGGAACACATTCCAAGTGAATTTTTCTCTTTATTTTCTTAATAAAAGCATCAATGAAACTAATTCCAACTTGGACTTGTTTTTGCAAAATAACTAATCCCACCTCACATTTTTCCAATCTTATGCCCTTGAGGCCTCTCAATCTCCATTCTTCAAATTCCAATTTTCAAACTTAAAATCAACCAACGAAAACAAAAAAGAAACTTTTTGGAAGAGAACTACGGTGGATTTGATCCCTTAAACGGGTACGTAGGCAAGGAATCAAAATTCCTTCAATTCAAATAAAATAAAAATTCAAACATTCTTCTCCCTCCAATTCTTCACTTAGAAAACTTTAGGTGTAAATATCATTTTTCAAAATAGCATTTAAAAATAAAGCGCGCGCGTAGAAATTAAAGACGGTTCCTGTAGGATACTATAGTCGTTATGGGTGCCTAACACCTTCCCGTAGCGAAAACAACTCCCGGACCTCGATTCTCAAGGGTTTTGCTTACTTTTTCCCTTCCCAAGAAAAAATAAGATATCACCGGTTAAAAAGGTTCAAACGTAATCAATGTTTGACACCCGAAAAACCAAGATAAAACAGCTGGCGACTTCACTGGGGAGATTCGAGAGTTACGTCTAGTCTTTATCTCCACGCTTGCGCTTCGTTTTACTTGTTTCTTTTACTTGCTTTCCTATGTGAATAAATGTTTAATTTCTTGCAAACGTGTGGGGTGAGAATATCAAAAGTCCTGCACCCGGGCTGAGTGAACTTAGGATTTAGGAGGGATATAATCGACAATTCGTTCCGGGGGTTGCCTCGTGTCTTGGATTATGCGATCAATCCCACATAGCTGAGGCATTTTAGGGGTGATGTTGTCGGCGCGTGTTGTCGCGTTTAGGCACTTTACTTCTAATTGTTCCATGACGCTATGAACCGTAGATAACCGAACCCATCCATGGCCATTTTCTAGGATGTAGTGCGGAGGCTAAACCGAGTGTTGTCTCGAATTTTAGTCGTCACGCGATGCTACACTCAAGTTAGACCTCCTTACGGATAATCATGGAGCGAGTGTTGTCTCGTGGCACCATGATATACGCAAGAGAGGTTGCAACTTGGGAACCTTTTTAGAACCCGGTTACTATTTCCTAGAACCCGGTTCTTTCCCCCATCCAAAACTGCTAAACTAAGGGACCAAATTACTCAGTTCAATCAAAAAGATGGGGAGTCTCTCTATGATGCGTGGGAACGTTTCAAAGAAATGCTAAGACTTTGTCCCCACCATGGTCTAGAGAGTTGGCTCATAGTCCACACCTTTTATAATGGCTTATCTTATACCACTAAGATGTCTGTTGAGGCAGCTGCAGGTGGAGCTCTAATGAACTAGAACTACACAGAGGCATACGCCTTGATTGAAGACATGGCTCAGAATCATTACAAATGGACCGACGAGAGAGCCATAACTAGTTCTTCATCCTCCAAAAAGGAAGCAGGTATGTATGAAGTCTCTAACTATGACCACCTTGCTTCTAAAATTGATGCATTAACAGAGAAATTTGAAAAATTCAATGTTAGTGCCATCAATTCTGCTTCTACTCATTCTTCTTGTGAAATCTGTGGTATAACTGGTCATGTTGGTGTTGATTGTCAACTAGGTAGTGCTATCAATGGTGTTGAGCAAATGAACTATGCTCAATACTGAAGGAAAATCGAATAGAAGAATGGAGTAGAAGCAGCGGAAAATTTTCGATTTTCATTCCTTGGATCATTACGAAATTCAAACATGAATCAGTGATTCGATTGTTACCTTGAACTGTGGAATCTGAAAGCTGGAACTGGAAACTGGAATCTCGATCACAGCCAAGCAAGCAGCAAGCAGCAAAGCCTCTAGCAAGTCCACACGAACAGTGCTCCTCCAAAACTCGGTGCTAGCCAATGAATTGGAAGTGCAGAGAAGAAACGGGTTGCTTCAAAACGTGTAACCAAAAACTTCAGCACCAGAGTTCTATTTATAGAACTTCTAGTGTGCTCTGCAAGTCATAAGTCACTATTGGGCTTCAGTAAGCCCAACAACGAGTTTAGTAATTTTGCTAACTAATTAGCGTTATTTACTAAACGCACCCCTTATATAAGTCATACTTATATATTTCTCTTTTGACTGTTCTTTGTGTGTGACCCTATAGGTTCTAGTCACGTTGGCAATAATATTAAATCTAATATTTAATACTATAAACAATGAGCGGTATCTAGCAACACATCATTGCTACCCAAGTGACAAGAATGTCAAGTGATCTGACGAAACCTTTCCATGATAACACTCATGTGTATATTTACTCCTTTGTCTCGATATCTTCATTGATCCCAAGGCATAGTTATTGTCACCCTTGTATAGATCAATATTTATATTTCTTGATTCCAAAATATACTGAATAACGAATAAGTCCAATATCTTATATTGACTTAGTTCGGCATGGCCATGCAATTTTACAGTCATATTTCATCAAGAGGCCTAAAGATATATCTCCTGTTTATGAGGAGGGACAAATCCCATCTAGGACACTCATGTCCCTCAGCATGATTCTTCAAGTACCCATCAACCAACGTTATAGTCATCTAGTTACAGACAACGTTTGAATGGCAACAAAGCACTTGAGTCCACATCTAGGGATCATAGTGGTTTCAGGTCTAAGAGTGATATACACCATTATCATTGTGAGAATATCTTATGACATTTTCATAACATACTATGTAGTATTCTCACGGTGGGTCAATCCAGTATAAATATTACTCCTAATATTTATACCTATGTATAGACTTAATATCTCAATATCAATGACCCATGAGATGCGGTCATCAGTCTACATACATAATAGTCTTTATGATTTATTATTATCCCAATTCATATTAAAGCTTGACTATGGATATGTTTAAGAATATCGTTCTTTACGTAATGTAATCTCATGATTAAGTCACACTTAATATTCCATTACATGAACTATCTATTCTAGGGACTTTATTATTTTGAAACATAACAAAATCAATAAAGAAATGCCTTATTATTATATATATTCACAATATATATTTATATCAATATCATGATACAAAGCCAAACCCAATCAATATTGATTGGATATTAGGGCTTACTCCAACAAATACAACCAAGGGATGAGACAAAATCAAAATTTTTACAAAAATCAAAATCCCTATGGACAAATAGCACCACCTGGCTATGCAAACAACCAGAGATTCGCTCAGAAATCCAATTTGGAAATTTTGTTGGAAAATTCTATTGCCAACCAAAATAAACAACTTCAAGAACTTAAAAACGAAACTGGATTTCTGAACGATTCTCTTTCCAAACTCAATACCAAGGTTGACTCTATCTCTACTTATTCTAAAATGCTTGAAACACAAATCTCCCAAATAGCCCAACAAGTGTCCACTCTTTCTCAGTCTTTCCTGGTCAAACCGAAGCCAACCCTAAAGCTCATGTTAATGTCATATCTTTTGGGGGTAGTAAGTTAGGAGATACTATTGCTAAGGTTCAAAACATTGAGGAAGAAAATATCAAGCTTTTAGGTGAAAAAACCATGGTAGAAACTGAGAAACCACTTGATAAGACCCAAGCTCCATCCCCTTTAAATATTGCTAAGCTTAACTTGGAGGGTAAGTTTGAAAAATTTGTTAACATACTTAGGAAGATCTGCATTAAACTTCCTTTTGCAGAAGCTTTGTCTAGTATGCCTTTATATGCCAAGTTTTTAAAGGAAATTTTTTCAAAGAAAAGGGCTATAGACCATAATGAGACAATAGCTTTGGCTAAGGACACTAGTGCAATCATTCAAGAGGCACCCCCTAAGCTTAGAGATCTAGGTAGCTTTGCCATACCTTGCGAAATTGGGAATGAAACCATAAACAAAGCCTTGTGTGACTTAGGAGCTAGTGTTAGTTTGATGCCTTTGTCTCTCTTCAAAACGATGGGGAGAGGAGAGTTGAAACCTACCGAGATAGAATTGAAACTACATGATCGTTCTACCATGAAACTAGTTGGATTTGTAGAGGACATACCTGTTAAGATAGAAGGGATTTACATCCCCACTGACTTTATGGTAGTTGACATTGATGAGGACGATGACGTCCCTATCATCCTAGGTAAACCTTTCCTCGCCACTGCGGGAGCTCTTATTGATGTTAAACTTGGTAGGATAGTCTTTCAAGTGAGTGATGCAATGGTCGTCTTTGAGTTGGAAAACGTTATGAAAGGTCCCGCTCTTTACTCTTGTTGCATGCTTAAAGATCATGTTGTGAAAGAACGTTTTATAGCGTCATCTACACAATATGATATCTTTGATCCATTCTAAGGACCCTTTCTAACCGTCAAGCTAATGACTTTAAACGAGCGCTTATTGGGAGGCAACTCACGCATTTAATTGCTTTTGTTTGTTTGTTTTCCTTTGTTTTAAGTGTTTTGTAGGTAATAGTCCGAGTATGATTCAAGAAAAGTTGAAAATTTTGAAGCCCCTGTGTCCAGAAGGTTGGCACGGCCCGTGCTAAGATTGGCACGGCCGTGCCAGATTTTTAAAGCAAAAGAGGCCATCAAAGTCAGAATGTTGGCACGGCCCGTGCCAAGGTTGGCACGGCCGTGCCCGACCTCTAGTGTAGTATAACCCCAATTTTTTCTCTTCTTCTCCATTCATTCTCAAACACAAACCTCTTTCATCTCTCAAACTTCGCTCTAAACCTCCATAACCACCCATCTTCAAACCTTCATATCTCCCTCAAAACTTCACCAATCCACTCAATTCTTTCACCAATCAATCACAAACTTCATCCTAAACACAAACCACCACTCAAAAACAACTTTAATCCACCCAAACCCATAATTCACCAAAACCCTATTCATTCAAAACCTAACCCAAACACCACAAATTTTCAACCAATCTCCATAACCAAACCCATAAACCTTACTAAAACATAAACCCCAACCCTAAACAAATCCTTTCCACCATAAACCTTCCCAAAACCCTAACCTTCAACCAATCCACACAAAAGTTAACCTAAGGTCAATGGCTTCAAGAAGGAGTGGCAAGGAACCAGCAAGATCTTCCGGAGGACCCCCTCCAAAGAAGCAAGCACAAGTCAAGAATCATGGAATCCAGTTCAAAGACAACAAGCAAAAGGACAGGTATAAAATTCTAATCTCTAAACCTTTGCATCCTTCTCGATATCTGATTCCCATACTTTGGATGTGCTAGAACTTTTAGATGATGTCTCTAGGTTGATAGGAAAGGTAGGTTGGACTGATATGTTGAAACCTATGAGGGGTTATGAGAATTTCACTTATGAATTTTTAAGGTCAATTGTTTTCACTAAAGATAAGTTGAATTTTGATAACCCCAATCATAGAGTTTCTTTCCGGCTAATGAATATTGATTATGATATGTCTCTGCAGCACTTTTGTGAAGCCTTAGGCTTTGCAAACGAGGGGTATATCCATGATTCTTGGGATCCTACCTTAAAGCCGGTTGACTATCAACTCGCTGACTTTTGGAAACAAATCACCGGACTTAACAAATTCATCACTAGAGCCAATAAAGCTAGCAACATTCACAACCCCGTACTTAGATACCTTCAGAGGGTAATGGCTTGCACTATTTGGGGTAGAACCGAGCTAGGTAATACTAGAAGCGATGAACTCTTCATGTTATGGGCAATGCTCTATGACCACCCCGTAAACACTTGTTTCTACATGCTTGAGTTCCTTGACTTCGTCGAAACTAGAAAAGCCGGTATAGGAGAGATAGTGGTAGGAGGCATCATCACTTACATAGCTAGGAGTTTTGGCGTGGGTGAGGATGAGGGAATAATACCAATAGAGGGAAACAATAACCTCAACATGGATACCCTCATTGCTATGAATTTCATTAAACACCGTCCACCCCTCCATTATCAACTCAAGCTAAATGTGCCAATCTTGTTTTTACTTCCTAACCCATTTCGGACTACCACCGAGGTGGAAGAAAATTGGTTGTATGTTGATGATGTGCAGGTACTTGAAGAGCAAGATCATGATGCGGGAGAAGGTGCTCACATGCACCATGAAGAAGGAGAGGGTGCTAACTTGCACCATGAGGGAGAGCACCATGACCATGAAGCCGGAGAGCTAAATAACAATGAAAGATGGGCATGGATGCAAACCGAGGTCGAGAGGATAAGCACCGAGCAACAAAGGCAAGGTGTAGAACTTTTGGGGCTAAGAAATGAAGTCCAAAGAGGCAATCGCTTGTCGGAAGAAAACAATGAAATGCTCCGAAGGATGATGCACCAATTCAATCTCCAAGGTCCTCCCTATGGACCTCAATGAACATGTGAGCTTTCCTCTTCCTCTCTTCCCTTCTCTCTTCTATCTTTCGCCTACTCTCTCCATCTATCTCTTCTACTCCTTCTTCTTCTTCTTCTTCTTCTTCTTCTTCTTCTTCTACTACTCCTTCTTCTCTCTTTAATTTCTTTTCTTTGAATCATTGAGGACAATGCATCCCCTAAGTGTTGGGGGGCCTAATAAAGTGTCTAGAGTCGTAGTGTTTCCAAACTCCCTTGAACTTTATTCTCTTGTTTGTTTTTTTATAGCGAAAGGCATGATAAGTAGCTTGTTTTTAATGTAAAAGATGACATAAATTTTTTTTTGTTTTGTCTCTTCTTTAAAGGTTGTTTCTTGTACATAAAAATGATTTCTTGTGTTTTTTGTGCTCTTGCTATACCCACATCGTGTTTTATTATGAAAATTCTCCAATGAGAAAAGTACCCGGTTGCAATCTTTGAGTAAATGTATGAGTAGGTATTTTAAGGAGCACGTTCTATCTTTAGTGTTAACTTAGACCCTTAAAAGTCTTTAGAGTAAAAGTAGTATAAGTTTGTGTGGGAAATTAATCAATTGTGCATTATTGTCATATTCTCTTAATTGTTAAAAGTAAAATGGGGCGGGAGAATGGCATCAACATGTGGGGGAAAGGACAATCCCTAACTTCCTAATTGTGGTGGTGACTCCCTAATTTGAACTTAAAGTAAAATAAATTCATCAATGCTAGGGGGAAAGGACAATTACATCCAAAAAGACTTCCTACGCGGAGATGAAATAAAAAAATTTGCAGCACTGCTTAGGGTGATTTTGAATCTAGGGGGAAAGGACAATTACATCCAAAAAGACTTCCTATGAGGATAGATAACCCCTAAGCATCTGCAGCCCCTTGTGCTTAAATTGTTAATATTACTTAATTTTAACTAAATTCCCATAACTCTTATATGAAATGAAGAAAGGACTTTTCTCGGTTACTTTAGCATCAAGGATTGAACCTGTTCCTCATAATATATATCTTATACAGGAGCAAGAAAAAGGTTGGACTGCACACACACACTCACTTAAGACTTGTTGTTGGGTTGAATGAGTTCACAAAGAATGCTTGAAGCCGTGATTAGTGCACTTGAAACAAAACCTTAGGAGAAACTTGTGTTTTTAATTGTGATGCCATGATTTAATCTTTTTGTTGCTGCTGTGTCTATTGCCTTTTGCTTGAGGACAAGCAAAGATTCAAGTGTGGGGGAGTTTGATGAGTCATAGATTAGTCTATTTTAATGCTTTATTTAGTACCGTTTTATTTAGATTTAGTTTTATTTTATTTTAGTTTTATTTCCTTTTTGAATATTTTACTTCAAATTGCTTTTTATTTTATTTTAGGAACGAATATATGGTGGAAGGTGTCTTAGAGCAAAAGAAAGAGGACTGGAGCAAATACAGTGCAAAAATACGAAGATACGAGACAAAAATATGTCTCTACCAAGTCAGAAGCTTGGCACGGCCCGTGCCAACATGTGGCACGGTCGTGCCACCCTCCAGGATGCTCTTTTGCTGCTTTTCTTCAAGCCCAAGTTACCATGTTGCAGCTTTACCAATTTGCCCTTATAGTTGCTTAGTTTTTAAGTCAATTGTAAAGCTATAAATAAAGTAGCTCTCCATCATAAACATTCACCTCTTCTTAGAATATTTTAGTGAATTATTTCAATAAAGTTCTCTATTTCTTTTATCTCTTTCTCGCAATTTATTTTATTGTTTTCTCTCTTCTTCCCCATGTCTACGATGAACATGAGTGAGTAGACTTCTTCTTGTCTTGGGATTGTTGGGAAAGTCTAATGACATAATCCTAACGAACCAAGCTTTAACCCTAATTTTATGTAACCGTAATTTCTAATTTAGATTCACCGTTTTAACATGGATTAACCATTATCAAACTGTAGAAGCGAAAGTGGAGGGTTTGATAATTGTTAATCCATCATCCCAAACATCAATTCATAAAGCAAAAGCGGAGCTTTGATGTTTGAACAAGTGAATCTAGACAATAATTGCAAAGGCAGCGAAATAGTCTTTGCAATTATTGAGAAACAAGTAGTTTCAATCCTTATAAGCATCTTCTAGTAATCAAGTCAGCGAAATAGGCTTGGTTACTAGAAGTAAACTCTCGCCGGACTTTCATCGGAAATGTGAGGGGCTAAAGGGAAACCGGTCTTTAGAAATTAAGGTGTAAACCATGGAATTAGAAGTTAAGGTCTTGTCTAGTGAAAGATTTGTTATTATCACGAACCAATAATCCCAAGGCTCTTTATTATTATTGTTATTTACCTTCAGCAATTAACCCTCCTTCTTATTAAACTTTCTTCTCCTCTAATCATCCTTTTAAGGTTAATTGAATTGAACAACTCCCTAGCGTAACAATACCCTCTTTTACTACTATTACTTCGATAGACCGTGCACTTGCGGTTTGGCTCTATCAAAGATTTCATAAAAGAAAATTTTATCTTAAAAATAAGCATTATTTGTATTGATATAATAATTATAACAACTTTTTATAAAAAAAAAAACTACTTATTCTGATTTATTAACTAGTGCTCTTAGAACACTCGTTAGGATCCTTCTTAGTTTTGTAATATTTTATATGTAATAAATAGAGTATGTAAAGACAATATTATTATATAAAGAGGGGTCAAACTAGGTATATATTTAAATTTGGGTTAAAAATACAATACACGTGTGGAGGAAAGTGGGGTCGCTTGACCCCATTGCCCCCACACTAGATCCGTGCCTGTCCTCAATACACAAGGAACCGTAGAAATTGTAAAAGTCGAGTCGTTCTTGTCAGTTCTGTCTGCTCACCCCTTCTTTCATTCCGAAAGTCAGTGCCCGCTCGGTAATCTCTCAAATTGGATAGAATCAAAATAGATGATAAAACTATCACCTAAGAAATTAATTTTTTTTAGAGCACCTAAGAAATCTACTTGCAAAGCTATGTTTAAAAACAGGTGATAAGATAATTATATGGCTAAAATTATTAATTTTTATTTGCACAATGGAAATATTAAATTAATACTGGCTCTGACCTAGTGAAAGGCGCAACAACTCCTGGGTTGATGTCGGATGTGGCCGCCAGATCCCCACCCTGGTGGGCAACAACCTTTATCCGGGCTCCCCTCCTTTTGCGCCCAATCATTTCTGACATAGTCGGTAAGCAGATGATTATCTTTCTGGGGGACTTAGTCAAACTGCATCGTGTGATGGATTCTTTCTCAGATAAGGGCAGCTGGAGCCCGCTTCTTTAGTGTTTTCTTAATGCTCATATTTCATTTCCATCTTCTAGCTAACTTACCACATTCATTCTCAAGGACTTCAATTGGGGCTCTCATTAAACATTACTACGACCCTAATAAGACTTAATAATAGCCTCAAATTAAAGTTCTTTACATCTTGGTATAATGAACTTTGTAGCTATGTTAAGCTGATAGCCGACAACTGATTTAGCCGTCAACCATTCTTACATATGATAACTCCAATGTCAACTGATTGTGATGCAGTGATGGTGATGAATCAGGGATTCAAAGAAGGCGCAGATGAGTTTTAGGGATTGAGTAATTGAGTAATAATCATATTTTTTTGACTAAAACTAATCATAAGTAATCTTCTCAAGAAATAAAAACAATCATTTGTAGTAAAATAATGGTAGCAAAATCAATAATTTCTTGTAGTGTTATGCCATACTTGCTGAAATTAGTAGACTGAGTTCAGAGATTGATAGGAAATCATAAGTTATGGAGGCTCATGAATATGCACTCTAAAGGGAATACTTATACTTCATTGCATAGTACTCCCATTATTATGGCCAATTAATTTTGATTCATATTGATTTTCAAGTTGCAATTACTGTTTATGTGGATAACCTTTGATTCAGGAATGTAAATGAACTTGGAACTCAGAATATTTTGTGTGACTGGGCGAGATGAGTACACAATAGATCTATGTAAATTGTTGGATGTATGCTACTTGTTGCATTTACCGTTATTCAAGTTGCGGTCATCAAATTGTCTGACACGTGATTTAATAGCTAGAACCAAAATTATGTTCTTCACTCATTTTTAGTGGGTCCAATGTTGCCAATTGGGATTTAAGATCACTTCTCTATTTTTACTACAATGGAAAAAACAACCTAATGTTCTTGTTTTATTTTAAGTGGGCCTTATGTTTACTTTTTAAATTGTATGTTGTGCTTTAGTGTTTATGTGTGTCAGAAAAAGCAAAGCTGGAACTTGTTCTTGCTGTAGAACAGTTCTCCACCCTGGCTGCCTCGTAAAACTGCTCCAATGCTAAAAACAAAACAAATTATGTTCTTGCCTTTGAAGAACAGAGCGTTGGAGTTGCTCTTATTATTGAATGGCATTCCATCATACCATCACTATTTTGCATTTTAATTCGTTTATTGAACTTCAGCCTGTATTCATTTTAGGTTGAGAACAACTAAGAAGCTTAATTGTTGATGAACACAATGGTACTCTTGATGTGAAGAAGCCGGAGTTTGATGTGGAATTGGATAAAATGGAAAAGTTCTTTGAAGATGGATGTATTGAAGTCTAGATTAGTGGAAGTGTAGACCAAAAAAAGTATAGAAGCTTGGCGGAATCAGTCACATGGCTGTAGAAGGTTGCGAAACAGGAGCAAGCATTGGAAAAGACAGCAGAGAAGCTTGAGGAAAAAGAGAGAGAATGTGAGCCAAAATTCTATGCTTGCAGGCACAATGAAAGAAATTGAAGCTGGTATACAGAATGATATGTAGAAGTAGCTCATAACAGAATGAAAGACTTTGGGAATCAAAAGTTTCTCAAAGAAAAATCAAACCATCAAACCATACAAAGAGTTTAGCTGAATCTGTCTAGTGCTGAAACTTGCAAAGGATTTGACAGCCTTTCAAAAAATGTTACAAAATAAAATGTTTGATGAAGGGCACATTGTAAAATTAAGCTAAAGCGTTTAAGATTCTTTACGAGTAAAATAGTTAATGAAGTGCAAAGCTTGGATAATTTCAGAATTACAAAAATGATGGAATTTTACTTCCACTTCTCGTTAACAATACATATATAGTTCATTGAAAAATTGCATAGCCATAAAATTAGATTATGAAGCTACTTTGAGGAAGGTGGAAAAAAGTCTAAGTAGAAAAAGTTCAGTACATCATGGTTGAATAGAAGGAAAACATTATCCTAGAATAAGTATTCCAAAGTATATCAATCAACTCATGAATTTTCCAAAAGGAAGCGTAGGACTCAGGTTTATTAAGTAGAATTTTATATTGTTTTCTTTATATATCCAAGAATAACAGCTTGAGAAATAAACTCTTGATGAACGCAATGCTATAGAAGCCGGAGTTTGAGGTGGAATTGGATAAAAAGGAAGATCCTTTGAAGAACGCAATGAAAGTGTTTGAAGCTGTTATGCAGGACTACCAGTTAGAGCAACAAGAACAAAACTTGGTTGAGAGGATGAAATTATTTTGAGGAGACGAGAGAGTGAATTAAACCATAGTAATTCTTGACAAAAGTCGCAGCTAATATGTAGCTTAGAAAAGGAGAACAAGGAATAGGGAACTGAACATTGCTCAAAGAAAATCAAACCATGAGATGTGAGCCTTATGAAGTTGATTTCCTACATAGAATTGTTTGATGCAGGGTACACATCGTAAAATAAATCTAGGGCCATTCTGATTCTCCAAAGTTTGGATGATTTATGTTCTTCAAATTGATTTGACCTCCACATCTTGTTAAGCATTACACTACACTGTTTAATGAACAATTGAATAGCCATAATATTAGATAAGTGAAACCCCTTTGAGGAGGGTAGAAGAAAGTCTAAGCAGAAAAGGCTGCATATGACTTTGGTTTATTAAGTAATTTTTTGATATCCAAGAATGATAATATTTGATCTGTTTTCAACTATAATATATTTTAGAAAAAAAATAAATAGAAGTAAAAAACAAAACAACAACAAAAGTTAAAAAGGAGTTACTAAGACCAAATTAAGAGACTGAAAGGATATTAGAATATATGGGAAAAAGGCACGCAATTGCAAATTTAAAGTGATTGTTGTTACTTCTTATCTTATGTGTACATGACTAAATGAAGTGCAAAGCTTGGATGAACATTACACTATTGTGTAATGAACAATTGCATAGTCATAGAAGAGGGATGGAGGAAAATGTAGGTACAAAATATTCTTTATACATGATTGAATGGAAGAAAAACATTATTGTAGATTAACTAGAGTATCCATGAACAATTCCAATTCTTTGTTTTAGTCCCATTAAAAAATGAGTTAACATCAAGCTCAACGTGAAAACAGACATCAACATTTACATTAAAAAAAAAGGTTAAGTATCATTTTGATCCTTATAATTATTCCAATTCTTTGTTTTAGTCCCATTAAAAACTTTCTTCGATTTTTAGATCCCTAAAAGTTTTTCATCACCACTTTTAGTCTTGCTTTTAAGTTAACTCATGTGTATCATTTGAAATTTTGATTTTTTTTTTCAATCATGTATAGAATATTATAAAAATCTATTTTGAAATTTTTTAATTTTTTTATAACAAAACATGAATTAAATTTGAATTTTAATGGTTTTAATGTTTAAAAATACATATTTAATTCATGTTTTGATATCTAAATAATACACATGAAGTAACTTAAGAGCAGAGACAAAAATGTAGATGAAAAACATTTGAGGATTGAAAGTCGAAATTTTTGTTGCAAGAGGATTAAAACAAAAAATTGGAATATATATGGGATAAAAAAATCATATTTAACCCTTAAAAATTAGTTAATCTAATAATTACTGTAGGGCGCCTTTCTATATAACAAAACATGAATTAAATTTGAATTTTAATGGTTTTAATGTTTAAAAATACATATTTAATTCATGTTTTGATATCTAAATAATACACATGAAGTAACTTAAGAGCAGAGACAAAAATGTAGATGAAAAACATTTGAGGATTGAAAGTCGAAATTTTTGTTGCAAGAGGATTAAAACAAAAAATTGGAATATATATGGGATAAAAAAATCATATTTAACCCTTAAAAATTAGTTAATCTAATAATTACTGTAGGGCGCCTTTCTAAGCCAGGACATGAAAAGAAGATGATGCCCAATGTCGGTTTTGAAGATCCACAATGTATAATCCCTTTGCACACGCTCTTCAATTGTGGTAAATTGTACAAGTCAAACGAAGTCAACGGGGATTAGGGATCGGGGACGGGGACGGAAAACAGATTCACCAGTGGAGCGGGGATCGGGGAAGTATCCCCCGCCCCCGATCCGCCCCATTGACATCTCTAAGTGGCAGTGTTTGTGATATTTTTATTACTACAACCAAGTTCAACGCCCCATCATGTCATATTATGGTGATTATTTTAATCTTGAAATGCAATATAATTATAATTCATCATTATCATATAAAATCAAATATAATAATAAAGTTTGTTTGACTTTACATTACGTAAACGTAAAGAAGAATAAGAGAGCTTGTGCAAAAGCGTTGCAATAATTAAACTTTGAGGGGGTTCAGCGCATAAAAAAAACATATCATTATTCATTACAAGTGTAAATTAAAAAATGCACGGGGTTCAGGTGCATCCACGGACCCCAATGGTGCTTCTACCCTTGTTTGTTTTATATCCAAGAACAAGAATTATAATATTTGATATTTTTTCAACTATGATATCTACTTACTATATATTAAATATTAGTCCCTATGATTTTACCATTTTGCTTCTAAGAGGGGCATTTTTGTAATTTTATATTTGGTGAAATTTGGTTGTTACCTCACATGTTTTAGGGTACATTTCCCATTTTGCCCCTAATCTTTTTTTTAATTATTTTATAATCTTTTTTTTAATTATTTTATAATTTTTATATTTTTAATAACTTTCAACTATTTTTCAATTTTTATGTTTTTAACTATTTTTCAATTTTTTATTCCAAATTCAGTTGCTTCTACATTGCCGTTGTGGGAGATTAAGGTATCGTTTGATCCGACTTTTTTCCAACTTCTCTATATATTTAAGGAGAAGTTAGGCCAAACACAGTATCAATTAAGTACTTACTAAAAAAAGTAATTTTTTTGAATGTATAAAATTGAATGGAATGAGTTTTGGCCAAAAGTTTTTGAATGTTACTTTAAAAAACTACTTCTCGACAAGTTATTTCACGAGCACCTCTTTTTAACTCACGTTGGGAACCTTTTCTTTTATTATTTAATATTATATTTCAATATGTTTTTTTCTTCCATTTAACTTAATTTTTTTTAACCGTTCCATTTATTTTTTTAAGGAGGTTCCATTTTATTTTATTATCTTTTTTTCAAAGGAATTTTATTATCTTTTATATATTTAATTTCAATATTGTTTAATAATCACAACCTCACAATTAGTTTTATTCACGCTGTCATTTAATTATACCAAATATTTTTATTTCCTTTCTTCAACCTCACGAATATATACACACTTACATTAACGTTTAGAGTAATATTTTATGTTCGCATGTCTGTTTTTTTGTTACGCTAATGCATATAATTTTTTTTAGTGTTGCTTGGTTGAGTGCTACCTCACCGATTTTTTTAAACTATTTTCCAATTTTTATATTTTTAAAAACTTTTAACTATTTTCCAATTTTTTTATTTTTAACTATTTCTCCCAAATTCAGTTGCTTCTACACTACCGTTGTGGGAGATTAAGATGTCGTTTGACCCGGGTTTTTTTCAACTTCTCTATATTTTTAAGGAGAAGTTAGGCCAAATACAATATCAATTAAGTACTTACTAAAAAAGATACTTTTTTAATGCATAAAATTGAATGGAATGAGCATTGGCCAAAAGTTGTTGAATGCTACTTCAAAAAACTACTTCTCGACAATTTATTTCACAAGCATCTCTCTTCAATACACGTTGGAAACCTTTTCTTTTATTTTTTAATATTATATTTCAATATGTTTTTTTCTTCCATTTAATTTTTTTTGAACTATTCCATTTAATTTTCTTAAGGAAGTTCCATTTAATTTTATTACCTTTTTTTCAAAGGAATTTTATTATCTTTTTATCACTTATATATTTAATTTAAATATCATTTAATCATCACAACCTCACAAATATTTTTATTCACACTGTCATTTAATGATACCAAATATTTTTATTTTCTTTCTTTAACCTCGCAAATATATACACACACACATTAGCGTTTAGAGTAATACTTTATGTGTGTCTTTTTTTTTGTTACGCTAATGCGTATAATTTTTTTGTCGTTGCATAATACGTACGATTAATTTCATAAAATTTTGATTTTAATTAAAAGTAAAATTGTAGATGTCTTTTCTTCAAAAATGGTATAGATGCCTAAAAAAATTATACTTATATGCATATCTTTTTCTTTTTCAAAAAAACTAAACATATATGTTTCCATGACACCAACAATGTAAGAAATATAAATTCTTACATTTAAATATGGTATTCTTATAATATAAATTCTTATCTTTTTGAAAGACACCAAAAATATAGTATTCTTATAACGAAATTTATTATAGAGTATAATTGAAATAGAAAAAACCAACTATTTTGATATTATTTAAGTTATTATTTCAGGCTCCTTAAATTGTTTCTTCTATTCAAATATTTAACAAGTCATTTATATGATGATACATATTTGTATTCATGTTACACAAAATAAACGTTATTGAGTAAATATAGTATTTGTAAAAAAAATATCATTTATTTTAAACATTTTTTTAATTATTATGTTAATTCATAATAAATTCAAAGTTTTGTCCTCGTGAGTTTAACTCAATTGATAGGAACAATGCATAAATATATGCCAAGTCCAGGGTTCGAACCGCGGACACCATAAACAAAATAATAAATTCAAAGTTTGTACAATATTTTGCCAAACAACATTTAACTTAAAAATAACTTTAAAATTAAAAAAACAAAGAAAGCAAACAACTTTAGCTTCTTTCTTAAAGGCCTTTATTTTAACTTTGTTTTGAAGTAACTTTTAGACTGTAAAAAACCTTGGTCAAACGGTATCTAAGTTCAGATGGGAACACTGTTCACTTTCTTCTTCATAAGAGATCATTTTCTTCCTTTTTTCATGGTTCTGAGATCATGCATGACTTGAGTTGACTGATTTTTGTGGCTTGAGGTGTTCATTTTTCGACATTGTTTTCGTTTTTGCTTCATCATACGTGGTTTTCTTCCTTTTTTCACGATTCTGCATTTTAATGGTTATTTTTTTTCAGCTGTTAATTATGTACCAGAAATTGTTATGTTGCATGGCGGTAGAAAAATCTTCCTTTGTTATGTGGAGTATATAGTAGAGGTCATGATGATTGAATTTTAGCTCATGGTAAGGTTTTGACACAATTTTTATTTTAGCTTCTGATACTATAGTTGTAAACAAATTGATGCGTTTGGGTTATTTTAGTTTTTATGAGTAATCCTAAAGGTGTAACAATTTTCATATTTGGTTTATTCTTTCCTATATCATTGAGCCGTACGAAAGTTGATTGGTGTAAATTTGTTTTGGTCATATCATTGAAGTCCAGAAAGTTGATGATAAGGAAATTTGTCCATTTGAGATCAGGTTGATTTGATGATACAAAAATTGATCACATAGAAATATGTTAGCTTCTTTCGATATCAGAATGAACAAAGGGAATACAATTAAATGATGTATTATTGTATTTCTATATAGAACTTTCAATGTCAAGGGATTATGACTACATTAAGGATCTCAAAAATGATTTGGATATTTGGAAAATAGGATTTGGAGTGCTGGATTCTTGGATTGTGACTGGTAGTAATGAGAATCAACATATGAAGCTCATTTTTTGTTATGCAAAGGTTAGATGAGTTAGTTAATATTTGTTGTAATTTCCTTTATGATTTATCAATGTTACTTAGTGTACATTTTGATTTATTTATATTTTTTGGTTTCTTTCTCGGATTTAGGGTGATCGAGTTCATGTAATAACTCGATATAGAGAATTGGTGCATTGGAAGGCTTTGATCGAGGAAAACAAGACTTATGATTTGTATAATTGTCATGTGTTTGATAATGACATTGCATTTAATCCCTTTAAGGTTGTTTTTGGTTATGGTACAAAGGTGCAGAAGTATGACAAGTTAACTAATGTTCTTACTCATGAATTTCGCTTTAAGTCATTTAAGGAAATTCAAGATGGAAAATTCAAAATTGACGTTTTATATGGTATAGTTATGTGCTTTAATTTATTTCTGTGTTTTCGTAATGTTCTAATATATGTAAAAAAAAAAGTTTAAGAAATCATCGGGCTTCTTCATGAGATTGTCAAGACAACGCCAATTGGGACTGGAAAGAAACCATGTACGAACATTATGTTGAAAGATAAAAGGTATTTGTAACACCCATACTAGAAATTGCCTAGGATATCTAGTATGCTCGTTAAACTTGGCATTGGATACATCAAAATTACAATAATAAAATTTCTTCCGAACATATCATAAAACTACTTGTCTATACATTTAAAATAGTACCACTGACGTGTACAACATACATGCAATGACAAGTAAATATAATTGTCCAGCTTCTTCATCTACTTCATCACGAACTGCCCTGCTTGCGATCCACCTGTGTCTCTGAAATAAAATAAAAGGGATTGGGGTGAGACGGGATGTCTCAGTGAGTTCCACCTATCCTAGGCTGTAGGCAATCTCAGGGAACCTAGGATCGCCATTTGTCTCTAAACTCAACCATTTGGGTTTATGCAGTTTTATCATGCATAACTGAGCGATCGGGGGATAACTAGGATCGCTGTCTAAAAGACTGATATAATCCTGATACTAATACTCAACTCATAATCATAATTATAATCATATTATGTTAGAAATGTTAGCGTTGAACAAACAATATTATCTGAGTTGATTTTACGAATAAACCCAGGTGGAGTAACCCCGGAATTTATTCCTCTGATAACCGGTAATAATTCCAACTGGCGGGAACCCAACTGACGGGGATACCGGACTCCTCTGATTATTGTGGGGTCATCCTCACGGATAGTGCCCGTTCCAACTGGCGGGAACCTTTCGTATCCAACTGGCGGGATAGCGAAAGCCACATCTTAAACATGTTTTAATATTATAACTTGAACTGATTCCTAATAATTGAGTTAATCCTCAAGTCCACTACTAACAGGGAGCCAGAGAGGAATAACTTATCTTAACTGATTTCCTTGTAGTAATAACATTCTGAGTCTAATAATAAAGACGTAGTAATTTCGTCTTTATTCTGAAATTAATTCTAATACTAACCTATTCAGGTTCTAGGCATATCGTTGTCATATGCCATTCCTAAAAGGTTATAAGATTTTCCCCATATCCTGATAATTCAAATTCGACTAATTAAGCCGAACTTTCACACTTAGGATTCTTTTCTTTCCAATGATTGGAAATCTATCCATGAATAATTTGTTTCAATGGCTAATTTACTCTAAACATTCTTTCACACAAATAAATATACACTATGGTAGTATATGATTAGAAGATATTCATAATACAATTTCGGCTACATATTCGATAAAAATGAGAATTTAGAGTCTTAGCCAAACCAAACCATCATATCACTTTAAAAGTATAATTTATATTAGCTAAGAGTCGAAATAAAGTAATAAAATGTAACACCCATACTAGACGTATCTAGAAAGTCTAGCATGTGTATTAGTTTAGTACTGGATACATTAAAATTTACAACAATACAACTACGAATGAATATGCATATACAACCAAATGCGTTCGTACATAATGATACAACTCAACTTTTCAAATTTATAATGAATGTGTCCTTGCATATCCATCTCATCCTGCAGCTGGTACGAACGAACACTTGTCGCATCATCCATTCGGCTACTAGCTAGCTAATCCAACCTGTTTATCTGAAACAAATAAGGATTGGGATGAGACATAATGTCTCAGTGAGTTCCCCTAAATCCTAGGCTATAGGCAACCTCAGAGGAAACCTACGGTCACCACGTGTCTAAAATACAACCTGCCGGTTGGTTATACGTGTGTGGGGACTTGCATACTTAGACGGTCGTGCATACTAGGGCCGTCATAGTCTTATCTCACTTGTTATAGGCTTCACTTCCTATACGTGTCATGGCGGTCGAGGGGAATCTAAAACCGCAATGCCAAGAATACGCTCTACGTATCAAGGCCTAAACATACAATAATCATAACACGATTCTAAACCGGACGATTAGGGAAACCTAAGATCGTCATCGGCATATCTTTATCTATTTGCTCTGATGCATAATACGATGTTTCTAACAACGTATCATATCCTTGCTATCATTCTAGTTTTGACGATCTACGTCTATGTTCTATTAACTCTTGACGATCTACGTCATGGCTCTACTAATTCTTGACGATCTACGTCAAGGCTCTATGACATAACATAAATATGTCTAATAAATATGCACAGTCAGATTCATTCATAAAGTTAGCGTTTAACAAACAAACATTATCTGAGTTCATTTTACGGAAAGCCCCGAGTGGAGTAACCCCGAGCGCAATCCCTATCTATCCGATGGAAACCTGTCTAAGGTATAACCAACAACACTCCTGCAGTGGCGTGCGAGATCCTTACGGCTAACCCCATTTCACCTAATGGAAACCCCTTGCACCAACCTAGTGTGGACACAAGAGACACGACCACCACATCTAGCTTACTAAGTGACATGCGGGTTCCTCACGGCTAACCCCGTTCCCATCATGAGAACCCCTTGAGCCAACCTAATGTGGTCTCAAGAGACATGGCACCTTTAACTTAACGTCTTTGTCTATAAATGCATGAGTATTAAATCTATAAATGCTATCTCTTTTACCTCGGATTCCTATACGATCCATCTAGAGGTAACCTATATGCTTGCTTAACTTTCTATGTGAAGAGATATCTGATCAATTCACGTCTTGCCATACTCGTATGACACTTAGCTCTTATGCGAAGATAATATTCTATATCACTTCGCGTCTATTCAAGCATACCACTCATGTCTGGCATCCTATTCCTCACTAACTATTCTAGTTCTTGACAAGCTATGTCAAGGCTCTATTTTCATCCCATGTCTGACTCTTTACTACCCGAGTAACTCGGCTAAACTCTCTTGAATCACTCTTGTCATTCATGTTAAGATTGCCATGATTTTCATTTCAAGAATCGTTTGATGTTATGTGCATTGCCTAAATGTTGTTTTGGGGTTACAAAGTTGTAAAACGTTGAAAGAAAAGCATAGGAACGCACCACCGACCCCACACTAAGCCAACAGCCAAAAAGCATGTTGGCTGGTCCAGAGGGCTGCGCTAATAGCGCCCCTGGAGCGTGGCATACCTGAAGAATTTCGCTATTAGCGTAGAATTTCGCTAATAGCGTAGTTCTTCGGGTCTGTGGCACCAAATTCCCAATTTTAACCCAAAACTGATCCTACTTGATCCTGCAATGCACCATAATCATCCAGTAACATGTATATACATTTATAAACTTATTTCATGGCAATTTAACATGGAATCAACAAGAATTTCTCAAAGAGGCATTAGGGTTCTAAACCTCTCATAAACATAAATCTATACTTGAACATGAAATTACTCAACCCAAGGGAAGGTAAACTATCTATAGAACTCACCTAACATATTCCCTTGCTTTCCTTCAAGATCCAAGCTCAAACCCTAGCTTTCATCCCAAAAATCATGCTTTGATCCTTCCTCCACTAGTTTCTTGCTTGTTAAGCTGCCTTAATCCATGTTTTAGAGGAAGTTTGGATGATTAAGAGAGGAGAGGGAGGCGAATTTCCAGAGAGAAAGAGGAGAGAAATGTTTTCCCAAAAACCTAGAGAGAGAAAGTGAAGTGGGAAATGAGGGAAAATGGCCCTTGTGGCCTTATATAGTCACTTGCGACGTTTTACCACTTTGCCCTTCGCCTTAGTCGTGTTTACCTGACACTGACACATAAGCCCATGCTTGATTGATATTACTCATTAATATCTTTCGTTGTACTTAACATTCTTCACCAAAATCACTCTCCATGAATCTTAGTCCTCTGATACATTTAACAGTTGAACTTTCCATTAGCTGACGAGCGGGATGTTACACTCTACCCCCCTTAAAAAATTTCGTCCTCGAAATTTAGAAATCATCTACCAATCATCGTAACCAAAAATTTGTTTCCTTTGGTTTCTGCTATACAATATCTGATCAAAACTACTCTAGGGAGGTTGAAGAATACTTTTCTCAACAAAACATGCAATTCTCCCTCTTTCTTATTCTGCATATAATTGAATATGGTCTCTTCAATCTTACTATCTTTATAAAAATTACCGAACTGTCTTGAAACACCGTGTTCAAAACACGCTCTTTCTACAAGTGGACTGATTATCCTGAATCCATAACTTATCTATTGAGCATAACCATGCATCTAGGTAACCTTCCATTATCTAAAACACTCAGGATTTGCCTTTAAACTGGAGTTCTACTGATATCCAGGTTTGCCCTGCAGTGCTTACTTGTATCTATACCACTTCTATGTATACATCTTATCATGCATACCTAATCTTTCTTACCGCACCTTGCGATTTATGCTTCTTACTGATGCTACTTATCTTGATGATTCTACTCATCTCTAATCATAGTCTTATGAAACTTTTCTATCTCTTCATAATCTCCCTGTACTGCAATTCATGGGTAACTTGTCTAGCTTGGCATGAAGAAGTGAAATCAACCACACCGATTCATCTGACAATCTATTAACCTATCTGGCGGTCCACATACTCTTGGAACTTTCTACTAAGTCCATTTGCACTTACATCGGACACTCTAAGCACAAATCCGTGCATCCCGCATGACATTAGTATCACATGGCATTGTCATTCATTCATAAAACTTTACCCTCTATAGTTTCTGCATACTTACTAGCGCCACTGCTTGTTAGTTAATAACGATACTCTTTCTAGCTTTTGTTTCTAAGAGTTTCTAAACTTTGGTACATAGGTTCTTGGAACGAATAGATACGTGACTAGAAAAATATCACTTTAAAACTGAGTCTATACTAGTACTGCAGAACCACAGGACGAGTCTTTATATCTGAAAAAAAAAAAAGGTTTTATGACTCTCCTTCACACTTGTCTCTAACAAGCTGGTTCTGAAGTCTGTACGTCTTAAGTGAGCTTACTCGCTTACGACGTATCTCATCTGTTTTAACAATGTGAAATTTCATGTTTTTAAAATAAACATCGTTCCCAAGTTCCTCAATACCAATCTTATCTTTGAAAGTTATAAAATCGTGGCTTGATACCATTCTAGAAAGTATCGTTATCATTTAACAAGTATGGTGTAAGAGGGTATGTACTTCGTCAGGCATAACTCATCAATCGTACTCCATTAACATAGCACATACTCTTTCTGTCTGACCAACAGCTCTTCTACGAATTAGACATCACCAAAAAGGCAACTCGATTAATTCATCTGTGTTAACTCTAGTCTTTCTCATCTTACCTGAGTGAAGATGCTTTCTTTAAACTTTTACTTTAATCATTACTGGCTGCATAAGCATCTATACTTAACATAACGAGAACTCCTCGCTTTCCACATAATACTTCTCACTGAAATGGTATTTCTATCTCGAACATTTTTCACAAAGATTCTTACTACAAAATTCCATGTTCCATGGCTACTGTTCGCAACTTAATTAATTAATTAACTTCCGTTGCACTACTCTGATTCCCACCGGTTGGCTTCAACCAATACTCTGATCCGTTGAGACGAGTGAACTTTATTCTTCTTCTATTATTACATTAATATCTGCTTGAACTCTGCTCGATACTTCTATGTCGCATGCTACTCTGCAACCTCGTTCTACACTTTGCTGGTAAGATTGAATCTCAAGGAGACTTACCTCTGGACATATCAATGTCATACTTACTCTTATTCTTGAGGACCTTAACTCAAGGAGCATATCTGTGCTATTACATACCTACTATTCCATGAATCGTTCTTACAACTTTCCATGGTAAACTTATCTTGCACTCGGACATACTTCCTTATGCATCTAACGTTGTAGCTTCGTATCTCGCACACTATGTTTTGCTTAATCCTTCCTGTGCTTGCTCGTTAATTTTCCTTTCTAAGAAAATTTCGTAAATTAGCACACGGGTCATTGACGTTGATGATTTACAACTATATAAAACATACATTGAATCTAGGTCCCAGTCGTTAGTCTAAATTCACAGAACGAGTTGACAACACATACGTGCCATCAAGTTTTTTTTTTTTTGTTCTAGTGAGTTTAGCCCAAACTACACGAGTCGTAACAGACCGGTACCTACAAAAATTCATTTGAATTTCAAAAATGTCAACTTCAATCACCCTTATGTGTATATCTTTCTAAAATCATGTAAACTTTACAACTTAGCATCCTAACGAGCCTTCGCAAGTTCATCAAGCAAAACATAGATTCGAGGGGTACTCTTAACTCTGCGAAATCCAAAATCCTCGTGATTTCATATGACTTTGCACCATTTAACTTCTTGCTTTATGCCTTCACATCTGTGACTTCCATTCTAGATATTGGTGCCTCTAAACTCTTGGTCTAAACGCATTCTTATTTCTTGACACATTAACTTCCAAAGTCACGTTAAACCGGATCGATTTTCGTTGATGGTTGCCCATGCCTTTTTCCCTTTTGAAAACTTTAGGGGGTGATATGCATTCGTCACTCGATATATAAAAAAAACAATTTCTCATTGCATAACAGATGGTGAAGACAACTCTCCAATAGTCACTGCATTCCCTAGAGACGAACTGAAGAAAAAAAATTTCGCTCCGGGTTCGCTATTGATGAGTTTCTTTAGCTCAATTTTTCAAAACATACTTTGCATAAAAAAAATATTTTTTTTCTCAAGTAAATCAATGCACATCAGTCATTTCGAACATCTAAAATTTATTCTTCTACATATGCATGGCAAGCATCAACCTAATTCGATACAATTCTCGGCACTTTAGAAACTGATGATTCATTCCTGATAACATAAAACTTTCACTGAATCTTTTTCTACTACGAGTAGCTTACTTCTCTGCGTTGCCGCTTAACGTAGCTTCCCGAACACTATAACTTCATTCACTTTGAACATTCAAGTCCATAATCTCAATAACATAACGCTAATCCTGAGAGTCCACTAATTCCGTCAACATACATCAACTCCTCTCTATCTTGTAGCTTTGCGCTTAATTTCTGGAATGCAATTCCGTTGTAACTACGACCCTTACTGAAGCTTCAGGTCCTGCTAAGATATTTCCATATCCTTCACTTACGGGTATACGAAGTATCATCAACAACTTATCCAACGCTGTCTAAGCGCCCCTTCTTAACATTACTTTACAGTCCCGGAGGATTTATACTTCTACTGGCTTAGTTCACCGGCCATCTACTGGCACGATCAACTTCTTACTAGTACTCATTCCGAGTTCTTACTTCTGAGTTCACACTTCCCAGTGCATCTTCTTCACATACTTCGTTCCTCCAGGGTCCTATTCAGCTCTCAGGCATCCATTCTAATCGTCGAATGCTAAATTGAGTTGATCAGGCTCAACTAACATCAACAACTAGAACGTTTTACCCGGAACCCAATGGTCCCACTACCTTTGTTGTAACTTAATGACCCAAGGCACGGTCTGAATCGACCTGCTCTGATACCAAATGTAACACCCATACTAGACGTATCTAGAAAGTCTAGCATGTGTATTAGTTTAGTACTGGATACATTAAAATTTACAACAATACAACTACGAATGAATATGCATATACAACCAAATGCGTTCGTACATAATGATACAACTCAACTTTTCAAATTTATATTGAATGCGTCCTTGCATATCCATCTCATCCTGCAGCGGGTACGAACGAACATTTGTCGCATCATCCATTCGGCTACTAGCTAGCTAATCCAACCTGTTTATCTGAAACAAATAAGGATTGGGATGAGACATAATGTCTCAGTGAGTTCCCCTAAATCCTAGGCTATAGGCAACCTCAGGGGAAACCTACGGTCACCACGTGTCTAAAATACAATCTGCCGGTTGGTTATACGTGTGTGGGGACTTGCATACTTAGACGGTCGTGCATACTAGGGCCGTCATAGTCTTATCTCACTTGTTATAGGCTTCACTTCCTATACGTGTCATGGCGGTCGAGGGGAATCTAAAACCGCAATGCCAAGAATACGCTCTACGTATCAAGGCCTAAACATACAATAATCATAACACGATTCTAAACCGGACGATTAGGGAAACCTAAGATCGTCATCGGCATATCTTTATCTATTTGCTCTGATGCATAATACGATGTTTCTAACAACGTATCATATCCTTGCTATCATTCTAGTTTTGACGATCTACGTCTATGTTCTATTAACTCTTGACGATCTACGTCAAGGCTCTACTAATTCTTGACGATCTACGTCAAGGCTCTATGACATAACATAAATATGTCTAATAAATATGCACAGTCAGATTCATTCATGAAGTTAGCGTTTAACAAACAAACATTATCTGAGTTCATTTTACGGAAAGCCCCGAGTGGAGTAACCCCGAGCGCAATCCCTATCTATCCGATGGAAACCTATCTAAGGTATAACCAACGGCACTCCTGCAGTGGCGTGCGGGATCCTTACGGCTAACCCCATTTCACCTAATGGAAACCCCTTGCACCAACCTAGTGTGGACACAAGAGACACGACCACCACATCTAGCTTACTAAGTGACATGCGGGTTCCTCACGGCTAACCCCGTTCCCATCATGAGAACCCCTTGAGCCAACCTAATGTGGTCTCAAGAGACATGGCACCTTTAACTTAACGTCTTTGTCTATAAATGCATGAGTATTAAATCTATAAATGCTATCTCTTTTACCTCGGATTCCTATACGATCCATCTAGAGGTAACCTATATGCTTGCTTAACTTTCTATGTGAAGAGATATCTGATCAATTCACGTCTTGCCATACTCGTATGACACTTAGCTCTTATGCGAAGATAATATTCTATATCACTTCGCGTCTATTCAAGCATACCACTCATGTCTGGCATCCTATTCCTCACTAACTATTCTAGTTCTTGACAAGCTATGTCAAGGCTCAATTTTCATCCCATGCCTGACTCTTTACTACCCGAGTAACTCGGCTAAACTCTCTTGAATCACTCTTGTCATTCATGTTAAGATTGCCATGATTTTCATTTCAAGAATCGTTTGATGTTATGTGCATTGCCTAGATGTTGTTTTGGGGTTACAAAGTTGTAAAACGTTGAAAGAAAAGCATAGGAACGCACCACCGACCCCACACTAAGCCAACAGCCAAAAAGCATGTTGGCTGGTCCAGAGGGCTGCGCTAATAGCGCCCCTGGAGTGTGGCATACCTGAAGAATTTCGCTATTAGCGTAGAATTTCGCTAATAGCGTAGTTCTTCGGGTCTGTGGCACCAAATTCCCAATTTTGACCCAAAACTGATCCTACTTGATCCTGCAATGCACCATAATCATCCAGTAACATGTATATACATTTATAAACTTATTTCATGGCAATTTAACATGGAATCAACAAGAATTGCTCAAAGAGGCATTAGGGTTCTAAACCTCTCATAAACATAAATCTATACTTGAACATGAAATTACTCAACCCAAGGGAAGGTAAACTATCTATAGAACTCACCTAACATATTCCCTTGCTTTCCTTCAAGATCCAAGCTCAAACCCTAGCTTTCATCCCAAAAATCATGCTTTGATCCTTCCTCCACTAGTTTCTTGCTTGTTAAGCTGCCTTAATCCATGTTTTAGAGGAAGTTTGGATGATTAAGAGAGGAGAGGGAGGCGAATTTCCAGAGAGAAGGAGGAGAGAAATGTTTTCCCAAAAACCTAGAGAGAGAAAGTGAAGTGGGAAATGAGGGAAAATGGCCCTTGTGGCCTTATATAGTCACTTGCGACGTTTTACCACTTTGCCCTTCGCCTTAGTCGTGTTTACCTGACATTGACACATAAGCCCATGCTTGATTGATATTACTCATTAATATCTTTCGTTGTACTTAACATTCTTCACCAAAATCACTCTCCATGAATCTTAGTCCTCTGATACATTTAACAGTTGAACTTTCCATTAGCTGACGAGCGGGATGTTACATAAAATCCAACAATTCTCACTTTCCGGAATGTTAGCCGAAATTGCATATTTATTCATACTCACGTAAAACTTATCATAATAATTTTCCTCTAACTCCTACATTACCATAAGCATATTTATCAACATAAAAACTATTTTAGAGTACACTAGCAAGGGTGTGAACCTTAATCATAATATCACTAAATTATGTTCTAATGTACCAAATCATGTTCTATTATTCTAAAGTCATAATTTTAACTACCCAAAGGGAAGTTTCTAACTAAAAGGAACTCACCTTATCTTATTCCAAACTCTGGAACAATTATAAGCATCAATTGAGCATCTTCGCCACTGCCTCTATTCGGTCATCCGAATAGCAGTCCAAAACTGCAACCGCTTAATTCATCACCAACTTGAATCTCGGTTCAGCACAAAATCCTACTTCTGCCCTCAACTTCAAAATTATCTACAGACTTCAATACTGGACCAAAATCAGTGAAACGGGTGCCAAAACGTCCGAAATTTCGTTAGCTAACCATAGCAACAACAACCACTTGATTCGGAGTTACAGGGAGAGAGTTCTTACCATTTTAGTGGAGTCCTGTTCCAAACCCGTAACAGTTTTTCCAGCAGAAATTCACAACTTCAAACGCACTTTCTGAGTTCGTTCCTAATCCGAAACATACAAAATTTATATCCAAACTGAAGGGAATTAAGCATAGAATCCAAAAATCCAATAGTTACTCAATTATGGATTACACAACAGCATATATGAGCCAATGAAGATCATGCGAATATTCGTCTCAAAATCATGAATTTCAATTATAACTACTTATAGCAACAAACACAACTCAAAATACATCAATAACAACTTATCAAGGTTGTTAAATCACTTTTCCATAATAATTCTCTTAAGTTCCATGCTTCTTCTTTCAATCCATTTCTCCAAAAATTCAACTTACTAGTAAACTCACCATGAATGTCATTCATAAGCTCCTTATGCATCAAACAACTCACCACCACCACCACCACAACATATATTGCATTCCTAGACATTGAATTAAACAATTTTAACAAAAGTAGCATTAGAGGTGAGGTGGATAGATTGATTTTCATGGAAAAGGAAGAGAAGAAAGAGCTTGACACTTACTTAATGTTCATTCCATCATGGGTACTCCAAAAGCTAGCTTATTTGATGATTTCCATGAGATTGGGGCCAAAATGAAGATTATGAATGGTAATGGGAGAAGGGGCTGCTTTTGCTTCAAGGAGAGGGAAAGATGAATTTTGCTTGCTAAACACTTGTAATAGCACCACAAGGAACCTATTTGTTGCTTAATTTTGATGATTTCATGAAGAAATGAAAAATTTGTGATAGAGAGGGTTGAAGAAGATGATGGCCGATGGGTTTTAGAGAGAGAAGGGGAAGAAATTATGGAAATGTTTTAGAGAGAGAAATGGATGGAATTGTGTGGAAAATTTTAGAATTTTCCTATTAAACAATCTCTTGGTGGGCAAATACCCATTTTGCCCTTGCTTAAAATCTCATAGATAATTTGAAAATAGCTGACACAGATAAATGACAAATGGCAGTGTTGTTAAGCGGGATATTACAGTATTATTTTCTAATTTGTCAGCATCAGATGATAGGATTTTGTATAAGTTTGATAATGTCCTGAAAGATGTATTTCCTTATGCAGTGGGAATATAATTGATGTAACACTATGGGAAAAATACTTCGTAGCTTTATCATTTACCATCTATTTACCTTAAGTTCTTTGCTTCCATTTTGTAGTCACTGACAACCCAAATAGATGTAACAATTGGTTAGGATCGAGGCTGCTCATCAACCTACATCATCCGGTTGTTGAGAAGTTTAAAACTTAGTAAATTTGCATTATAATTTCACAATACAGTGTTAGAGTAACTTATTATTTCACAATCTGTTTGATTGTTTTTTGACCATGTTTCTTGAATTGTTGTCGTGACCTTAACACTTCTCAAGCTCAGAGTCAAAAATTCAGTCAGAACTTAAGTCAGAGTTCGGATTCTTCTCAACATACTTCGTACAACGATTTTTTCAATCTATCTCAAGTTAGGCCGATTGCTGAATTTATAAACTTAGTCAAGGTCTGCTTTATTTATGCACAAACATGCTTTGAGTTTTTTACGCACAAATTAAAAAATACATATTGCATTATTATTTATTTCATGTGCATAATTTGTGTTAGGATACATACCGCATCACTATTTGAAAAACAACTAAATTCAATCCTAACCAGTTTGGATGGTATTATGAGAGTTGCACCAAATGTTCGAAGACATCAATATCAAATAGTGATAGCTATAGATGCACATGCAGGAGTGATGCTTAATTTCCATTTGTTTCAACAATGTTAATTGGTCAACGGGGTACATTTAATGCACATGCATGCATTTATCTAGACTTTATAGGAAGATAATAAGAAGATAAATTAGAAGTCATGATACATTTTCTTTAGCTTAAAATCAGTTATGCTACCTTCATATTATAAATTATACGTAACTATATTCGCATACATCTTATCCATGTTAATATGCATTAGACTAATATTGCAGTTATTTTCCTATTTAGCATTTCCCAAACTAGGTGTCAAGAACAATTCTGAAAGGAAAGCGCAAAACAATCACTCTCATTGATGACCAGACACAGAGAAAGTATAAGTGTCGCCTCTATGCAATTAGAATCCATTGATTATAGGTATTTAATATGCTTGCTTTTTTTGTTTGCATAATCACTATAGCCAAATATGATTTAATTTTTGATGATGCCGTTTATTTGTTTATAGTGTTTCTTCAATAATTTTCGTGAATTTTGCAGTTTTCAAACTCAGAGTCATAGCTTCAAGCTTGATAAAAAAAATTAGAGAGAAACTCAACGAAATCCAATATTTTTTTTAGGCCTAAATTGTAACAAAAATAAGTTTAAACAAATTTTTAATTATTTTATCAATCATCACAATTTCACAAATATTAATCTCTATTCAAGACTTGGTAAAACTTTCATAAATATTTTGATAAAGATTTATAATGTTTGTGAAATATTCATTAATTTGCTCATTTTTCCTTTGAAACAATTTTTTTTACAAGATACGTTATTAAACCCGTGCGAAGCACGGGTTTGTAACTAGTATTTGGGGAAAATGATAAAAGAAAAAAGCAAAACAATCACAAAGGTTAAAAAGGAGTTAATCAACAAACGGAAAGGAGATTAGAACTTATAAGAAAAAGGCATGCTATTGCAAATTTTCACATCGTTCTGTTTATAAAAAAGTAACGAACTCAATACAAATTGTACCGTTGACAAGTAATAATTTATAAAAAACAAAAAAAAAAGTAATCTAATATTTTGTACAAAGTTCAACGTCAAAATGTAATCAGACATTAATTAACAACACAAACCAAAAATCAGGAATCTCAACATCTCTGAATGGTTGGATACCTTTCTAAATTTGGACAGTAACTGATTTCCACTTTTCGTGAAGATCCACATAATATACTCCCATTGCACACGATCCTCAATTCGGGTAAATTGTCCAAGGATAATAGGGTCAACTTAGGAAGTGAAATGATGGTTCTGTCATCGTCATCACTGTTGCTCACTGTAAATATCTCTTTCATTGAATCACATTCCATTACCTTAATTGTCTCCAGATTTTGAAGTTGCTGAACTAATTGTGGTGTAAACAACTTCTCTATCAAATGGCAATTATAAATACAAAATTGTTTTAGACAAGAGAATATGCCACCTGGTGTCAAAGATTGTCTAACATCAACAACATCTTTACAGACAGCGGTTAAACTTTCCAAATCTTTAAGTTCCAAAACTTCAAGGTTGTGAATCTTGGTGCAAAAGGAACAAGAAGCAGATAAACAAAACAAGCTCTCCAGTTGTTGGCAATCATATGTTCCAATTTGCCTCAAAGAAGAAGTGTTATATGAAAGAGCATCACATAAGCAAACCCAATTATTGTCATGTATATTTAGACATGTAAGGTCTTTAGGCAGTATGTGGGAGAAATAATCACAATCTCCAAATCGCATAGTCTTAGTTTCAGGATCATCAGAATCAAATCTTATCAAACTAACACCATCTTCCCCCCAAACACTTGCAAATGTGAGAATATAGCTTTTGGGCCCAAAACTCATGTCAAGATTTTTTTGCATGTATTGGTTGTGATCTTTGCAGTCAAAGCCACCTCCTAAACATTCTAACATATTCATCCTTTGAATATCTTCAACTTTAATCAAAGCATTGGTATGTTGGAGATTGAGGTATTGTATTTTAGTCAAATTGGATAAAAAAGACCCTGTATCCATATTTAAACACTCGTTACTAGATAGATCAAGCCATTTCAAATTGATTAGTTTTTCCAAGCCTTGTGGTGCTTCCTCAACGAGAGTATTTGAAATGATCAATCTTGACAATGCTTGTAGTTCTCCCAATGGGGGCACATGTTTCAATCTATAACATCGTTTGAGCACTAAGGAAACAAGAGACCTCAACTCACTCAGAGAGTTTGGCAATGATTCTAGCCTTTTATTATAGGATAGATCTAGTATTGATAAACTATTCATATATTTGAAAAAACTCTCAGGAACATGACTAATGGACACTATATTTATAATCAAGGTGGACAACTTTGGACAATTAGGTGACATGCCATCTGGGATTTGTTCTATATCACAATCCCATATATAAACCAACTCTAAATCAGCTGCCCATTCATGTGAAAGAGTTATCTTGGTCAATTCTTTACCCGATTTCACTATAGCATTCCTCTGGCTCTCTTTCCAGATATAACATGCCATATTTCTCAACAAGGGATGTGTGACTACGAAATAATCACTAAAACTAATCAAAGAATGGGATTCAAGCATATCCAATATGGTATTCCCTTCATCAAATATTTCTTCCAAACACTTATTCCCATTTATCAGTTTATTGTCAACAAGCTTCATGATCAACTCATCTTTTGTAATCTCATCCCGACCCCAATCTCTATACCAATCATCATCAGATAATAATGCACAATACAAAAAACAGTTTTGCAAGTTCTTTTCCATCAAATTATCATAGCTAGGCTTTAATACTTTGAAGACTTCTTCCACCTCTTGTCCCATTTCAAATTTTTGAAGTTTATTGAGTGCATGCTTCCATTGATGAATGCCATCAACCCCTTTCATGGTTCTAGCCATCACATTGATTGCAAGAGGTAAACCCTTCAATCTATCTACAATACATCTTGCAATCTTTTTTATTTCATGTGGAAGTATCCTAGGTGTTCCATCATGTCCGAGTTTTAGCATAAACAACTCCCAAGCTTCACTATCATATTTGTACCAACTAAGAGGAAACATCTCTAGTATAGCATATGGTTGGCAATCCATCTGGTGGCATACATGTTTCAAACGAGTTGTTAGAATCACTTTAATGCCATTCACTTTTGGAAGAATGCCCACCTTCTGCAAATCAGTATATTTCCAAACATCATCCAAAATAAGAATTGATTTTCCCTTTTTCTCCAATGCCAAAGACAAGCTGTCAGCTCTAATTCTTTCATCGTCTTCATCAAGCTTCACACCTACTCTTTTTGCTATATCATGTTGTAGTTTTGAGATGCTATAATTGTGAGAAACAGTGACCCAAAACACATCCTTAAAAGTTGCTTTCTTTTTTACTTCATCCTCCACAAGAGTTGCAAGTAAAGTTTTTCCCACTCCTCCCATTCCCCATATGCCAATCACAAAGACTTTGTCATCCTCTAGAAGTTCAAACACTCTCTTGATATTTAAGTCTAATTGTTCCCCAACAAACTCAGTCGACAAAGTGAGAGGCTTCTTTTCCTTGTGTCGTTTCATATTGTCCATCAAATTATTTATCCCACGAATATCATTTAAGTTATTCATCTCATTTGCACTTTCTTTCATAACTTTTAAACCTTCCAGCCAAACATCAACTCTTCGCTTGCGCTTTTTACCCCGAGACTCCAACGATTGCAGCTGTTTTGCAATATCATTTTCCTCACATTCTAAATCAATAACCAATTGTTTTAATTGATCAATCTCACTCTCGGAAACACTTCTGTTACCACCGCTACTGTTCACACCTGCTCCATTGTGTTTGTCATGTTATTATATAATAAAGCTTAATCATTTAAGTGTTTAAATTGTTTACTGGTTTTATATATCGGATAACACTTTTAAAAAAAAACTCAATGTAGTTCTTTTTTAGCAACAAATTTAAAATAAAAAAAAAATCAACGTACCTCTGTTTTTTTACTCAAAAAAGTCAATGTAAACCTTGTTTTTTTTTTTATAAAAACCTAGGTATTATAATTTAATCGATGAATTTAGCAAAAAAAATAAATAAATTTTTAGTATTTAGTTTGTTAAAACTATAAAAATAAATTCGTTTTTAGGCTGAATTCATCAAAGAAAAAAACAATGTTTTAAAAATATTTAAGAAAGAAATTGAAAAAAAAAGTTAATATAAATTACCAGATGGATTTGATGAATTTCATGTTTGATTTATATATTTGATTGGGATTTTTAAAAGAATTTTTAGTGAATTAATGGGATCCATGGATTGTTTTGATCTATAATCCATTACAATTCAAATCCATCCATTTATCATCTTTAATCTATGTACAACAAATTTGGACCACAGTTATCTTAAAATAGAGGAGAACTAAAAATGCACTTCATTGCAATAGTTGTACCTTCAGATAAACTCATGATTTCGGCATTATTTTGATGGTTAACTGAGCTTCTCGTATGAGTGCAAATCACTTCGGGAACACCTTCTGCCACTTTCAATGAAAGATAGAAATTGTCACAAAATATAATGTTTGAAGCGATTTCTACAGAGAATCATTGGATGAGAGGGAAAAAGATAGTAAGAATGGTGGGGAGCATATAAATACATATTGAATATTAGATTGAAAAAGATAGTAAGTTGTGTTCATGATTTTCTTATTTATACAACTCAATAGACTAACTAATTGAACCATTAACAAATTCCTAACTAACCAGATATTAATGAAATTTTTTTAAAGATAAATGTTAGTATGTTAATTGTTATACTCACTCCGGTCCTTATTATAAAAAACAATTGACTTTTTAGGTTCATAGAATAATTACTGTATCTTGTTGTAAATATAGACTAGATACAATACAACACTTAAAAAATGAACCTAAAAAGTCAATTGTGTCTTATAAAAAGGACCGGAGAAAGTATTAATATTATCTCTCTTGTCAGAATTGTTAGTATGTTAATTATTATACTCCTTATTTATTAAAGTAAATTGGTGGAATCAAGAGTAATTAATTTAAGGTATTCATGAAAAAAAAAATTAAATGTTGAAGTGTATTAAATAGAGATAACTATTTTCAATATATTTTTTTGGTCTTGATGATTTATGTCTTTTATTTCTTATAAAAAGAATCGAAGGGAGGTTTCCTTTAAACTCATTTACCTTCTCAGTATTATCTACCTTTTCAGAATTTAAACTTTGAATCTTAAACTCTTTTAATATCTTACTTCAGCCAAATGAGCTACATAAGCCCCTATTAGTAATAAATATTAATTGACATACTTAAACAAGTTCTTTACTAACTTTCTACTGTCTGTATGCTATGCTAGCTAACTCATGAATTGAATATGAAAAGTAAAGGTGTTTAGAAGACAAAAATAATAGTTAAAACAGATTATCATTTACCTTGATCATGTGTTGAATAAAGTCTATTAATCACAGCTTCTGGTGGTGGATTACTTGAAGTGGATGCCATATTCAGAACTCCTTCATTACCAGCCACAGGAGGATAATTGGAGCATCGCCTAATGTTTCCTCCTTTGCCATTCAACCCCAGGTGTGCTTCAATTCTTGAAGCTCCTCCACTAAAGGGACGCTTACAATAATTGCATATCAATTTATTCTCATTTTCTACTCTTGTAACATGTTTCCAGATGTGCTCGTGTTTTCCTCTACCCATGATCAATATCTTTCCGGCAGTCCTCGGTTGAAATCTAAAAACTGAATAAGCATACAACATATATCTTATTATATATGTGCTTCTCTAGATAGTAAATAATGAAGAAAGTATTATTTCTTTATTTCTTTAATATCAGTTTATTTCCACCTGTAATATATATGAAGTCTGAAAAATGACCTTGTAAAAATAAAAACACATTTAACCATGTAATTTGAGATTCTTCCTATTTTTGACCCTCTAATATACATGAAGTCTAGAAAAGTTAGTGGTTGAATTTTTTCAAGATTTTTTGCATGCATATTTAGGACGTTAAACTACAGTTTTCCACGAAAAAATTAGAATTTTTTGACAAGGAAATAATTAATTATGAATTTTCGTTTCCCATAATTATTAATTACTTAAACAATTCATAGTTAATTCATCTCTAGTTTAAAAAATTTAAAATTTAACGATAAAGGTTCTTATGATGTTCTAACCATACTTAAAAAAATTACAGAACAAAATTTGACCTGGAGTATATGCTTACTCATAACAAAATTGCAATTTTGCAAGTTTTGGTTACCAAATCAAATAAATTAAGGCTTATTCCAAATGTCTTTACAAATTGTCAGCTCAAAATTCAATTTTTAGGCCGAGATTTCTCTTAATTTCATTTTTGATTTTTTTGCACTTCAAAAATTTATAATTAATTCGTATCTTGTTGAAAAGTTATAATTTTTTGTGGAACGTCATATTTTAACATTGGCAACATGTCTGCAAAAAATCATGAAAAAATTCAACTTTGAAGTCACTTTTGTGGATTACGTGTATACTAAAGGGTCAAAAATAAGAAGAATTTCAAATTACATAGTTATAATATATGTTTTTTATTTTTACAAGGTCATTTTCCAAAGTTCATGTAAATTACAGGGTTAACCCTTTATTTTAACATTTATTTTCTGGAAAAATCTATAATACCCTCAAGTTTGGTTGAATACCATTCTCATTTTCAGTAGTTTGTAAGAAAATCTAATTCATTCAAACATTCTCTATATCTGCTATATAATCCCATTTCTATTTATAAAAAAAAAAAAAAAAAAAAAAAACTCAGTACCACATAGTCATTAATCTCTGTTTTTTTTTTTTTTATAAAGATACCACATAGTCTCTCTGTACATCTCATATTATGTTCACTAGGCAACTCAGTTAAATTAATCATTCAGCCTAGTTACTCAGTATGCAATGATTTTCAGATCCAACAATAAATAAATTAAATAAAATTAATTAAGTCCAGTCAAAAAAATATGTATTTAATTAATTGAAAGAACATACTCTCTGCGATCTTTTTGTGAATTAAACTAAATCCATCAATTTTTGTGGATTAATTTGTGATAAAGAATATGATTAGGAGTAAATTGTACGGCGAGTAGTTGAGAGTAGTTTTTTTATTTTTTATTTTTACAATAGTAGTAAAGACTAAAGAGTAGATGATAAACCAAATTTCAAGAGAAGAGAAGGGAGAAGAAAAATGTACCAAAGAGAAGGCTTTCCAAAAACAGCAGCAAAAAACTATTGTTATTATCTCTAAATTTTTGAAGTGATGATGATATATCAGAAACACAAACATGAAGCATGAGACTCTCAACGATTGGATTTTAAAGGGAATGAGCAGCCGTGGACCCCATAAAAACAGTGAACAAATTTTTTTTTTGAAAGAAAAACAGTGAACAATTTGATATTCGTAGAACTTGCATATCACCTCACCTCCTCGATCATTTATCACTGCTAGTATTTTTTACACGTAATTGTTCAATTATGTATCTTCTGCTGGTATTTTGTACACGTAATTATGTATCTTCATAGACAGTTAAAATTGTAAATTGTTAATTAGATTCATTTATATAGCTTAGTTTATTATTAAATGTGTCATAGGAAGATTAATTTTGTTCACGTGAGCCCAACTCATTTAATAGAGACAATGTAATTGTAGAAGTTCAAATTCTGTAGTAAAATTATACACTCCGTCTTCAATTATATCATTTTTCGAAGAAAAAAATTGTCATAAACTATATGTCATTTTTCAATATCAATACCAATGAAGTATACAAAATTAAGGACAATTACATGCTGATTCACATTTAAGTATACCAATGAAGTTGACCGTGAATCAGCATGTAATTTACTATTCGTTCCAATATGAAGATATCTTTATCTATTTATTACTTTATTTTCTTTCTATTCTTTCATTTATCTTTTCCACATGATTTATTAAGGACGATTTTGTAAAACAACTCATAATATATCTTTCCGACACAAAATTAATTAAATTTTTTTAATACGTATGAAATGTCCAAAACATCATATAATTTGGAACGAAGTGTTAGTAATTAAACAACTTGATTAAAATAAAAAATAGTAATTTTGAAGAAAAGGAAAATATGTTTTTCCAAAATGGAACATATATGAAAAGGTAAAACAAAAAATAGACCAACAAAATAACAAAACCGAAGACTTTGTATAGAAGACTTCAAATGAATAACCTCTCAAAACTTCAAATGAATAAAAATGCTACATGCATTATTTATTTTTATAAACAATATAGTTCATGCATTTGTTAACCTTTACTTTTTGGCTTTTAACTTTAAACACTAGGACCCCCTGCATGTGGGTATTGTCCAACCAAAGTAAAAGTAAAAAGCAAAAAGCAATTTTGAATTATTAGCCTACTTTCATACGGTACATTAAATAAATGTAAGGGTGCTTTTTTTTCTTTCAAATAGTAAAGTTATGATATGAAGGGGTACTGATTTTGAAAAAACGAAATGTGATACATGCTTGATTTCACATTCAACTTGTAACAATAAGAGGTATGTTATTTGAACAACCACTTTTTGTACAACTTATGGGACAACCAAAAATATAGAAAGAAATGTATGTTTTGACACGAAAATCAAAGCAATAGAGAGAGAAAGCAAGAGCATAATGAGTGTATGAGAGAGAGGGTTGTCCCAAAAGTTGTAAGAAAATGGTTGTACAAATATCATTTCTCTAACAATAATTGCCAAAAGATCGTTAAGTTCACATTGTCTTATTATCTCTAAATTTTTCAAGTGATGATGAAGCGTGAGACTCTCACCGATTTGATTTTAAAGGGAGTGAGCAGCCGTGGACCCCATAAAAATAAATAAATAAACACAAACAATGAGTAGTTTGATATTCGTAGAACTTGCATTTCACCTTGCCTCCTCGATCATATTCCACTGCTAGTATTTTGTACACGTAATTGTTCAATTATGTATCTTCATAGACGGTTAAAATTGTAAATTGTTAATTAGATTCATCTATATATCTCAGTTTATTATTAAATGTGTCATAGGAAGATTAATTTTGTTCGCGTGAGTCCAACTCATTTAATATGGACAATGTAATTGCAGAAGTTCGAATTATGTAGTAAAATTATACACTCCGTCTTCAATTATACCGTTTTGGAAAGAAAAAAAAATTATCATAAATTATATGTCATTTGTCAATATCAATATCAATGAAGTATAAATGTTACTTTTCTTATCATATTTTTAGCTATTTATTACTTTATTTTCTTTCAATTCTTTCATTTATCTTTTCCACATGATTTATTAAGGATAATTTTGTAAAACAACTCATAATATATCTTTCCGACACAAAACTAATTAAATTTTTTAATACGTGTGAAATGTCCAAAACATCATATAATTTGGAACTGAGGGTTAGTAAATAAACAACTTGATTAAAATAAAAAATAGTAATTTTGAAGAAGAAAAGGAAAATATGTTTTTCCAAAATGGAACATATATGAAAAAGTAAAACAAAAAATAGTCCAACAAAATGACAAAACCGAAGACTTTGTATAGAAGACTTCAAATGAATAACCTCTCAAAACTACAAATGAATAAATAATATGCTACATGCAGTTTTTCAAAAAACAGAAAAGAAAAAAAAGAAATTCTACGTGCATTATATATTTTTTCAGTAATGCTAATTTGTGCTCTTAAGACATGTTAAAGTTTCTATAATGAACAAATATTTATTAAAAAAACATTAAATTTTAATCTTGTGAGAAATAAATTGATACAATTTTTAATCTATAATTTCTATTTTTGATACCGTAACATATGTTCTAAGACCATCCCCAATGATGGTGTCTTTACCAATTAAGACACCGTATCTAATAGGTATCCCCATTGGGAATTTTTTTTTTTTTGGGGTCTCTTAAGACCCCCAACTTTAAACGGGACCCGCACGCTTTTAATATTAAAAAATTGAAATGTAGTGATATAAAGTTATTGATAGTTGATTAGTGGGTCCCATTTAAGAACTTTGTGTGAGATCTGGGTTGGAGGGATTGAGTGCTTATTAGGTACTACTATTAAAAAATGATAAAAGAGTGATGTGTACGTGTGAGATCCATTTAAATATCCAAAAATGGGTGTCTCCATTGTGGATGCTTTAAGGACACAAGTTAGCATATCGTCAATGCATTTGTTAACCTTTACTTTTAACTTTAAACACTAGGACCCACTACATGTGAGTATTGTCCAACCAAAGTAAAAGTAAATAGCAGAAAGCAATTTTAGATTATTAGCCTTCTTTCACACGGTGCATTAAATAAATGTAAGGGTGATTTTTTTTCTTCCAAATAGTAAAGTTATGTTATAGTTCGGTGCTGATTTGGAAGAAAAGAAATTTGATCGTTAAGTTCACATTGTCTTTCAAGAACAAATAATGTAAGGGTGATTTGGAAGAAACGTTAAGTTCACATTGTTTTTCAAGAACGAATAGTAAATTACATGCTGATTCACATTCAACTTGCAACAATAATTGGCAAAAGATCGTTAAGTTCACATTGTCTTATTTCTCCTATAAATAAATACCTTGTATTCGGAAGAATGCATATTTTTGGGTGTAATTGAGTTGGGGTAGTGAGAGTTTACGAGTGTTTGTAAATACATATATATTTTTCTTTTTATTGTAGAGGTCTGCAGCGGTTCGGAGACTAGGCATAATTGGTCGAACTCTACTATTAATTACAAGTGAAAAAATGGGTACTTACGTGTTCGCCTTTTAACGTTTGAAAATTATGAACGTTGTTTTTTTTTAAAAATTTTGATTTTGATTAAAACTAAAAATATAAATGTTTGTTGCTTTCAAGATATAACAAACCATGATTATATATTTCAATAACACTAACAATATAACAACAAAATATAATCTAATATTTTTTTTTTAATAACACCAACAACAATCTTTATTATAGAAAAAGTTGTTTAAGTGTATAATTGAGATAATGAAAAAGTAAGTATAGATATACTAGTCTAGTTTGTTGCACTTTTTAAATGATAAAAGAAGAAAAAAAACTAGACATATATATACTCATATCGTGTTTGTTACACTTTTATTTTAATATTTGAATTTACTCTTATATATTTGTTATATGTGTTATTTATATTGCAAGTTGAGGGTAATTTTAGAAAAAGAAAAAGTCAGCCCAAAAGAGTCAAAACATGGTATTTTCTTTGTATATAGTATAGATGTGTCTGTTAGCATTTATCTCACTTCCGCTGATCTCACTAGAGAAAATTTCATAGTTTCCCAACATTTATATCACACTCAAGCTCGATCTTAAGATTTTTTGTACTCTAGAAGAATCGGCAAAATTGTGCCTTTTTAATTATTCAAATGTCTTTGTTCTTTTATTTTTTATTATAAAATATTCATCAATATTTGTAAAAATTCGGTCTAACTCATCCTTACAAAATCTCCTTGTAACTTGAGGAATGCCTCCTCTTTATAATCTTTTATTAAGAATCACATCTATCTGACGTAGGACTTGGTTTTTTTTCTTCCAATAAACCCCCTCGCGCCCAACGTGCGTCACAAACCAACATGAGTCTTTTAAGAGTATTTTTTTTCTTCAATCGCACACTTTATAGGAAACTTCCCAAAAGTGTGCTGATCCCAAGATAGCTCCAAGTCAAAGCAAAAAGAAAATGCATCCTGTTGGTATAGGTGATGATCGAATTTCGGCAAGTGATAGGTCAAACCGCAAGTGCACGGTCTATCGAAGTAATAATAGTAGTAAAGAGTATCGTTCCGCTAGGGAGTTATTTAATTCAATTAACTTAAAAAGAATGATTAGAGGAGGAGAAAAGTTATAAAAAGAGAGGTTTAGTTGCTGAAGGTAAATAACAATAATAATAAAGAGCCTTGGGATCATTGGTTCGTCATAACAACGAATCCTTCACAATCAAGCCTTAAACTTTATAATTCTACGTTATTCTTCATTTCTAAGGACAAGTTTCTCTTTAGCATATCAAAGCTTCTCTTGAAGTCAGTGAGTGTATCCCTCCAACAACCACACCTATTCTCATGGGTGATTGCCTTTAGGACCCTTGAAGATCGAAACTTTATGTGTCCCAAGGTTTGCTAGACTATTCTCATGTTTCGCAAACCTTGTCTAAATTCACTTGTTCGAATATCAAAGCTCCGCGTTCGCTTTATGAATTGATATTTGTGATGATGAATTAACCATTATCAAACCCTCCGCGTTCGCTTCCACAGTTTGATAATAATTAATTCTTGTTAAAACGGTGAATTTAGATAAGAAATTAAGGTAAAATATAATTAGGGTTTAAGGCTTGGATTGATTCGGATTACGTCATTAGACTTATCCAACAATCCTAAGACAAAGAAAGTCTACTCACTCACGCTCATTGTAGACATGAGGGAAGAAGAGATAAAACAATAAAGTCAATTGCAAGGAAGAAGGTAAAGGAAAATAAAGACTTTTATTGAAATAATGCTGAAAATATTCTAAGCAAAGGGGTCCCTCGTTTATGATGGAATGCTACTCTATTTATAGCTTTACAATCGACTTAGAAACTAAGCAACTATAAGGGCAAAACAGTAAAGCTGCAACGGAGTAACTTGGGCTTGAAGAAAAGCAGCAAAAGAGGCTTCTGGGGGTGGCACGGCCGTGCCATATGTTGGCACTGGCCGTGCCAAGCTTCTGACTTGGTGGGAACATATTTTTGCACTGTATTTTCATAATTCTGCACCGTATTTGCTCCAGTCCTCTTTCTTTTGCTCCAAGACACCTTCCACCATATATTCGTTCCTAAAATATAATAAAAAGCAATTTGAAGTAAAATATTCAAAAAGGAAATAAATATGCAATAAAATCAAATCAAATCTTTATAAAACTAAACTAAATAAAGCAATAAAATAGACTAATTAATGACTCATCAGCAAGTGTACCAAATCGTTTACCAAGTAATAAAGTGTAAGTGGAGTATCATATCTACAGGGATTGTCGTTCCAACTAGAAAATTCGTGTTACCTATTTGAGAACAATTATAATAAATAATACAATAAAAGATAAATGGTAAAGGGGTTTTGCAATTTGATTTGTTTAAAATAGAGCAAGAATTACCTGTGTTTGATTGCTGAATGTTAGCGGTGGTTAGGATTCTTCAACTCCCCTGTATTTATATATTTGTTGGAATTACTTAACAGTCAAGTCTTATTCAGCTTTTAGTGTTTTCTATTTAAGTGATGAGTTTGTGGGGTTTTACTACCTACCAGCTGTCAAGTTGTCCATGCTGATGACACGGGTACTATGTGTGGGGTCTTATTTTCTCAGAGGTATAGGTTCATTGCCCTCTAGCTGTTAGTTGCAACCTTCCACCGGAGTGTCTACGAGTTTCAATGTTTAGGGTTGTCAGTCATGTTGGGAGATACACTTACGCTCGTAGAGGTACGTGTAGGTTCTTACTTTCTCAAAGATATTTGAAATAATAAAGGAAAGCAGGGTTTCTAAATTTTCAGTGTCCTAAAGGTACCCTCGTCTATTGAGTCCTAGAAGGACATCAACACACTCTCCCTCTCGGTAGTTCTACAAATGGGTAGCCCTATCTCATCTACCTTACCAAGGATGAAAGAAGAGTGAAGTTACTAGGCTGATTTAAGTCATGAAGTCACTGTGTTTTGCTAATTATCGTACTCATTATCTTAGTTACTTCCTGGTTCAAGTAGGTATGCACCAATATTAGTTATGTCACCTTCCTAAGTACCGTCATCTCAAGGTGGTTCGCTTCAGAGGAGACAAATCTTATGCACGACAGTAAAATTAATTAGGATTAAAAAAAAACTGAATAAAGACTTTAAATTAAATAAAATATCTAACAAATAGAATAAAGGTTTATCTTAGAACCCTAACAAAAAAAGATTTAGTTACTCATGGTAACCAAAGTCAAATTACAAAAGAAATAAAACATACCCTAGAGACTCGAAGTGAAGAAAGAAACTCCTCCCTGGAAGCTCCTAGTGATTGTCTTCCTCTTAAACCGATACGTTCTGAATGAGAAATTATGAATGAGAGAAGTAGTATCTATAGGAAGAGTTTCCACCTGAAGTTGGACTTATAAACCAAGCTTTTACCACTAAAAAGTAGCAAAAAGCAGTTCTAGCCCGATTTTCTTCATGCTCGGGGCGCATGAGTGTAGAGTTTTTCCTGCTCGGGGCGCATTAGTGTGTTGCCCCGTGCATGAATGCATGTTTCTTTGTTTTCTTGGGCGTTTGCTTCCATATAAGATATCTTGAGACTTGGAAACATAATTCCTCCCTTTTTATTGTCTTCTGAAGCCTATTGAATCTTCATTCATGATTTTACCAGAGTCTTTAGATATCTTGCTTTACCGATTTGCATGATTTCTTCATTAATTACATCAAAACACCCTAGAATTACTATTCCACCACGAGGGGAAGTAACTTTTATTGACAAGGAAAATACAAGTGTGCAACACGATCATTTTGAATTTGAGCAGCAAGCTCGGATAGTACACTCGAGGTGCACCATATTGAAAATCCTCTACCAACAACGCCCCTAGTACACATATGTGTAGGCCTTCAGATGGAGGTTGATAGTTTTAGACAATATTTGGCTGGTCATGTTATTATTGTGGTTCCTTTAAACCCTTTAAAAAGAGATCGATTATGTTCAACAATATTTAGTTCAAGGGAAGAATAACAAAGTTCCATTCATGTCATACCTTACAAAAAGTTAATAAAGAAAATCAGCAAGGACACATACCACACTCGGTCTATAGGTCCTCCTTCAGAATCAACGGGTGACTGAGCAACATTTTTTTTCTTTAGGGCCACTTTTCTTCTTTTCTTTTTTTCTTATTTTAACCTCCTTTTGGTTTGTTCTTTTTAAGGGTTTTGGTTTTAACCCTCTTGTATATTTTTTCAATTTTTTTAAAGATATTTATGAGTGGATGACAATGTTAGGGGTTTCTTGAGGATGCAAACAGTGTTGGGATGCCTCTGTCTCTCTTTGTTATTTAAACTCATTCTTGTCTAATAAAAAAACTGATAGTACTTAAGTGGTTAATGAGCTCCACCAACTAACAATTTGTTCGAAAAAATCTAAGTTTCGATTCCTAAGTAGAACAACTCTTAGTCATGTTTTACTTACCTGACCAAACTTTGAATTAACAATGTCCCTTTCCTTGGGATCAAACCATTTAAAAAAACATATTTAATATAATAATATATGAAAATGATACCTTAGTATATAATCGTTTATATATAGTTCTCTCAAAAAAAATAAAACGCGTATATATAGTTCCATTTTTATTGACATGAGTTTATATATAGTTCTAGCATGTATTAAAATATATGCTTAAATATGTTTTTAGTCACTCTAAATATTCCAACTTTCAGTTAGAGTTTAGATATGTTTTTAGCGAGATGGTGGTTTTCGTTGATCCCACGAAGCGAAGATCATTCGCTTAAATATACCAACTTTTAGTTATAGACTCTTGAAATGCTTCCTTCCAATTTGTATCCCTCTAAATTCTTAATCTTAATCTTAATCTTAATAATATACAAAGGGGGAACAATTTTTAGACCTCCAATCCTATGTGTCAAAATTCTAAGAATCCAATGCCAAATCATCAATTTTTAAAAGCTCATTTTATCATCAAATTTAGTAAGTTGGATCAGAAAAACATGATATCCACAATTTTTCACATTTTTTAAATAATCGAAAATTATTTTTAACCATCAAAATTTGAATTGCTAAACTTCCCTCCATGAAATATAAATTTCTGACCTACTTTGCAAAGAGAGTTGCTTTTCTGACATAGAATACTTCATATTGACACATGGAAATGACCAAAATACCCCCAGCGGTTGTTAACTGCTACTGGTACCCAGCGGTTGTTAACTACCGCTCACACCAGTTACAGAACCAGTGCAGTCTGTAAGTGGTTTTGCCCAGGAAATGTGTCCTGTTTAACCTGTAATTTCAAACGGCAATTCTGGAGGAAATCAAACCAAAACAACAACATCCAGCCATCACAAACATCAACATTTCATAGTTTATCAATTATTCGGTTACATTACATCAAACCGATAATGCGTTAACGTTTAACAATTGTTTGAAATTCATCAAATTTTCCACATTATGCAAAACATTACACGTAATGTACATTAATTACTAATAAATGTGAAACTCAAATATATTGATATACATATAAATAGTTAGAGGTTAGTTACATTATATCACCCAAAAAATTGGTCATTACATTATATATCCAAAAAAATACGTCGGCGCGTATCAACCAAAAAACGGATTAACACCGACCAAAAAGTGTCACATTTCATCTAATAAAAGCAAATCATCTAAATGTTCCAGAACATCTTCAAATTCGGTGTTTGCTTTAACCGGAGTGTCATCACACATAATTGGATTGTCTTCATTTGTGGCTCCTTTGGTGGAACCGGTCTCTCTTTGAGCTCAATGTCCATGAGTGTTTGGAAACGATCCTGTTGATCCAAAAATTCATCCTCTCATGTTGCCGCCTCTTCGCTCCTGTGATTTCTCCACTCCGTGCATGTTGGAGGTAGTGGGCAACCATCTTTTAATGAAAGAAGGATAAAATGATCTGGGATTAGACCAAGGCAAATCATGTTGCTTTTCGGGTTAACCGGAGGCCGTCCTCTAAGTGGGAAAAAAGTCTCGGAAATGTAGTCTTTCCATGTAGTCATCTCTAACACCGGCCTATTGTAACATGATGCAACGATGTGTCCCATATCCGGCAATGTCAACCATTTGTCGGGAGGTCCAAAGCTACTAGGATTTTTGGGAGGATACAATCCATCCAAGATGTAGTTGTAACGATTCTCGCTCGCATACACCTCAATGTATTTGCTCCTATGCTCTTTCAACTCTTGAATAAGTGCTCTCCGCACCATAACATGACTTTCTTGCGTCAAACCCAAGGCTTCCGCTATAGCCCTAAACCCACAATGACCGTCACCAATAACATCCACAACTCTCTCAATGTATGGTATCATGAATTTTGGCAAGTAATACATAGGATTGGATGGATCATAACTTGTTGAAACCAAGCTAGGCTTAGGAACCAGAACCGGAGAAATGCCAATGCGAGCACCTTTCCTTTTATTTTGTGAAGATTTTTTCCGTGGTGAAGATTGGCTTTCCGGATGTTGAGAATCAATAGTCTCCCACGTAGATGGGATCCTACCACGTATGGTTTTGATTTTTTTGGGAGCTCCTTTGGTTGCCACCTTTCTTGGAGGTGGTGACAATATTGTGGTCTCCGGAAACGCTAACAACCGCAAAGCCTCTTTGATTTCTAGTTTCATTTGGAACGGAACTCTTTGGAGACGTTATTGGATACCATGCCACTCCTCCGCGACCGAAAACAAATCTTCATTACTTTGTTCTTCACCCATGTACAACTTATGCCAATGCGGGTGTATCTCATCCAATCGAATGGGCATGTTGTGACGGATTTTCATAGCAATGAAGCATGCACAAGGTAGGCCATACAACGTCCTTTGAACACAACCACAAGTTTTCTTCTCAATGCACAAGGTTCTCCTAGCACGCTCATCCTCCACAAAAATAAAATTCATGGCTTGTCTAGACACGTGACCACCCAACCCGGAGTACAAAGTGACATCTTTGTATCGATGTTCCAAGACTGTAACGCTCCTACCAAACGATGATTGTATCTCCCCAAATTGGTTTGCCAACATGTCATCAATTTTATGCCAACAAGTACCCAAATCACCCTTGGAGGTGGACAAATATTCCTTCACCACACCATGTCCTTCAACTCTATTCGTGGTCCTACACCCAAGATGTAACACAAGGTCCGTCCATGCCCTCACTAGCTTGTTCTTGAAAGGCTTCAAAATGGTTTCTTGAACATAGTGAAGAAAGTTTGGATGATCCTTACAAGCATCTTGGAATTCCACTAGATTACCCGCATATAACTCTTGAGTAGGAGATTCAACCAATTTTTCCCATGCATCAAATATGGTATCAACCAACTTACTATGCTTCTCCTCGTCGACAATCTTCTTTTGGCCATCCACCACAACAACGTTTTGTTTAAATTTGCAATCAGTGATGATTCTTGATCTAACATTTTTGCCAACATGGAAATGACAAAGTATTGCACTACTACCAGGGAGAACATTGTTTACGGCATTCATCATATCCGTGTCCCTGTCGGTCACGACCACCTTAGGCATATCGCTATTTGGTCCAAGAAGTTTAAGCAACATTTGCAAAGCCCAATTAAAGTTATCCTCCTTCTCCCTAGTCATAAATGCAAAACCAACCGAATATGTCAAATAGGTTGAGGTGACTCCAACTATTTCAAACAATGGCATCCTATACAAGTTGGTTTTGTACATGGAATCCATTATCAAAACAGTAGGAAAAGTGTTAAACAATTTTACCGAAGTTGGATGAGTCCAAAATATGTCTTGAACGGTTTGACTCTCCTTTTTTTTCTCTTACGTAATAAACATATCCATTCTCTTCCAACTTTGTGATTAGATATTGCATCTCCGTCAAGTCACCCCTTTTTGCCTTTTTGAATTTATGACGTTCATTGTAGACTTGCTTGATATTTGTCATGGACTCTTTCCTTTTATTCCTCAAGTTTGTCAAAATATTTTTTGGTTTCACCGAAGAATCGGTCAAGTCATGTACAAGCTTCTTGTCGTCCTCCGTTAATCTTCCGGCAATAAGGTGCCCTGCTACATACGGAACCATCTCATGGTTGTGAACGCCATTAAGAATGGCCAATTTCCAAGCATTGTCTTCCCTAACGACATATCCACGCACCTTGAACAAACACCCACACTTTCTTGATCCAATTGTTTCATTCTTCACTTTTGTCTTCGGTACTTTGTGCTCGCCGCTCCGTTCACAAACCAACTCCAACATAGCATTTCTTCCTTCACAAGATCTCCTAATGATAACCGTAAATCCAGCCCTATTTGCTTGTCGACGGACCCAACCGAGCAATTCGTTTTTATCTTTCCATGTGTTTTGGGTTGAAAAGAAATGAGCCGTGTCCACATCGGAATTGACGCTTGAAGCCTCAACTTTAACGGAGACTTCAAACTTAGCGGGAGCTTCAACCTTAATGGAATCGACATTATCTATAAATAAACAACAAAAAAGTTGCTTATTTGACAAGGAATAAACAACATACAATTGCTTTTTCTTAACATTATCTATAAATAAACAACATACAATTACTAAACTAATTAATAAACATCTATCTAATATCATATATTAACATAAACAAACAAAAAAAACAAAAGAAAATTTTTTTGGAAAAACAATGTTTTCACAGTAGCTATTGCAGGAAATGTTTTGAAAAAATTTCTAAGTCTCCAGCGGCAGTTAACAGCCGCTCACTCCCAGCGGTAGTTAACTGCCGCTACAACGCGTTCCCATGCAAAAAAAAAACCAAAAAAATGCATCAAATGTAATGAATTTTAACGTTGTAATACCTGTTCTTTGATGCATTTTGTGTGCAGAAACGTCTTAGCATTCGATCAGCAATGATTTGGAGGCATGATTTTAACACAACATTTTTGAAATGGGATTTTTTTGAGGTTGGTAATGGTGAGAAAGAAGCTGATAAGTGAATAGAAGGTAGGGGTTTGCTGGTTTTGGGGGGAAACACTGGAGCGGTAGTTAACAACCGCTGGGTGCCAGCGGCAGTTAACAGCCAGCGTGTTTTCCAGCGGCAGTTAACTACCGCCAGGGGCAATATAGTCATTTCCATGTGTCAATTGGAAGTATTCCTTGTCAAAAAAGCAACCTTCTTTTGTAAAAACAAACAAAACTCTTTTTAAAAAATGGCCCAAAGTAAGATAGGCCCACATGACAATTTTTACAGAAACAGAAGAACACGTACTCCTCATACTTTTCTTCTTCTGAATCCCTCTCCCCTTTTCTTCCTCACTTCAATCCTTTCTTCAATTTGAAATTTGAATTTCTCACATTTCCCTCCTTACTCTCTATTTACTCTTTATTCTCTTCTTTCTTCACTATTTCACATCTCTCTCTCTCTAAAAAAATTTGAACTCCTATGTCGCCGTAGCATCAGTTGCTTCCGCCGCTTGCCATATCGCCGCATCAGGTACCTACTGTATTACTTTCTCTTACTTGAAAACCTTGGAAACCTTGGATCTGATATTTATTCTTTGCAATTTTTGTTTGTCAGAACCGTAAGACTGAAAAAAGGAGGCAGCTCCAAGTGAATGGATCCTCTACAACTCAGGTGAAGCTTTTTGAATTTGTGTTATTGATTCACTTTGTATTTTATCTCAGTCTCAACACTTTTACTACCTTGATGATAATGATAATCATTATTAATATCTTAAATTGTTTCATGATTATCGATGAAATGCAAATTTTGTTGTTTTGGTTATATGGTTTTGAATTGGTGTTGAATTTGTCTTATTTTTGTGTTTAGATTAACAAAATTGATTGCATTTCATCTGAACTCACAATGTGTTTGAGGAAATTTCCCAAATAAGAAAACCAATGATATGTTAGTTATGGTCATTTGATTTTAGGGTTTAAAAATAAGAATTAATAAGAAAACCAATGATTTTGTGTTTACATCAACAAGAGTATTTAGATTTTATTGAATCTGTCTTATTTATATATGGTTTTGTATTTGATTTTTTAATTGTGAAATTGATCACTCACAAAGTGTTTGAGAAAATGTCTCAATAAGAAAATGGATGCTATTGTTAGTTTTAAATGTTCCTGAAGATTTGGTTTGTTCTGATTTGGGTAAATATATATGACCCTTTTGTTTAGATTGTTTTGTTCTAATTTGGTTTGTTCCAATTACTCTATGTCCCAATATGCAAGGCATGCAATTTTGACTAAATAAATATATAATGACAGGTTTTATTCAATTTTTCATCTCTGGTTTTGTTTAAGTCACTGGGTTAGATGATCAGAAGAAGATGACAATCGTAATGAATTTCACAAAACTAGAGAAGAGTTTATTTAAAACAAAATAAATCGTTGCAGTGTGAGGTCGATGGTGGTGGTATTGCGACGTGACCGCGGCTATTGGTCATTTGTGTTGCATTTTCTATTTTATATAATTTTGTTTCGGATACAATTATGAAATCAACCAATAATTTGTATAACATCATCTGATCCTGTCTACCAGTCACAGTGTCCCATTTGAATTGAAATGATTTTTGTCCCTCTTCATTCACAATAAAACTCAAATTTTCAAATAAAGTAAAAATGCTACTCCTTTCAATTCAAAAGATACTAAAGAGAAGATGATCTCCTTTCAATTCAATATATAGTACGTACAAGCATATTCTAAAATCATATAATATTGCCTCTTGCTCCTACACAGCATTAAATTTCGTTTATACACATAACATATATATTCAACCAAAATTTGAACATCTATTCCGTTAAGTTGAAGTTTAAGCATCAGAAGCTGCAGGTGTCCACCATTTCCTCTAAGGATTAATCCAGGGTGATATCATGGAATCGCATGGACGAGAAGTCCAAAGAGAACAAAGAGTACGACGACGATGAAAGTATTCCCCAAGAGCAATCAAGCCCCGAGCAGCTTGGTGTGTAGACAGGATGCGTGACATGTGTATCAGAGTTTGCTGCCTGAGATGATCTGCCTGTGGACAGCACAAATCATTCACAAGGTATTAAATTGAATAATGTAATGATGAAACTGTGTCATCCCAAAATAATGAGGAAGGGTCTAGTTATAATTTGAAAACCAGGACTTAGGATAAAAGAGTGGCATTAGAAAATTCCTAGTTGATTCAAATTTCTTGGTGTTACATTACCTGGATTACAAAACCGTCTAGTCCCTCAAATTTATCTATAACAATAGCCATCCGAATTCCATGATTTTCTGCATTTAATGGATCAAGTGCCATGTCTTGGACCAGACTCTGCAGGAGTTTATCGAGTCCTTGTGAAAGAGCATCTTCGGCTTGCTGAGAGCACAGATGAAGTTTTTTAATGTTCAAAATTTGTTCTTCAGTTAAAGGCTCGAGTTGTGGCGCAATGAGCTATAGGAAAAAAAAAATCTAATAATGATTAGTGTGGAGGTTTTGACAGTACCAATTTTTTAATCTAATTCGCTATTAAGATCAGATTTGTACATTTAGAAGTTGTGATGGGGGAGATCCTCCGAACCACAGGAAAAGGCGCTCTACGGATGGTTTCCACACACCGGAGATTAAATAGAGAGGATCAGCCTTTGCAGCATCAGTTTTTATTCTGAAAAGATCCAAGTAATGATTCAAGTCACTCTGAACAACTAGACGGAGCTGCACTTCGGACGCATTAGTTTGAAGTGCGTTTCTGAGTTCTTCGTTCAGCCTATGGTTCTCGTCAACCCAATTTTCATATTCAATTTCAAACGCGACAATCCCTGGTTAACAAAACACAAAGATCACTAAGAAATATGTAACAAGAATAAAAAAAAATAAAGAAAGCTTGAAATTGATATCATGAATCACAAACCTGGGTTTATTGTTTCAGATGATCCCATAGAACTGCTATCTAATGCACTTCCTGTACAAATACCCTGCAACTAAAGTAGAGATTTTAATATATGCTTAGAATTGACAATTGAAAGAGCATAACATAATTATAAATCACAATATAAATAACAAGTAAAGATGGTAAATTAATTGTTAATTAGTTTTGGTTCACCTGCTTTCTTGCTCTCCCAATCTCCAGCTCCAATTGCATGAGCTAAAAGTTAGTTAGAAGTTAGTTAGAAATATGTTTGTTAGTCAGTTATAACTGCTTTCATCTTTATAAACTGTTCGATTGAGTTGAATGGGATAAAAACCTCAAGTTTCATTTCCTCAACCGTTTTACATAACAAAAGAACAAATCAAATGACTTTTCCTATAAGTAAATTTATTTATATTACCTCAGTCTCTTCCTCAGCTCCTGAATGTTTCCTTGATTCATGAGGAACATTCGTGGGACTCTCTTTCAAGATATAACAGGCCATATTACTCACCAAGGGATGTGTGGATACTGAATAATTATCATAAATACTAATCAAAGAATGGGAATCAAGCGTATTCAATATGGTATTCCCTTCATCAAATATTTCTTCCAAACACTTACTCCCATTGTCAACTAGCTTCATTATCAACTCATCTTTTTTAATCTGATCCAAATCTATACCCAAATCTTCACTAGATAATAATCCACAATACAAAAAACAGTTTTGCAAGTTTTTTTCCATCAAATTATCAAAGCTACTTTTTAATACTTGAACACTTCTTCTTCCACCTCTTGTCCCATTTCCAATTTTTTTTATTTTATTGAGTGCATGCTTCCATTGATGAATGTCTTCAATCCCTTTCATGGTTCTAGCCATCACATTGATTGCAAGTGGTAAACCCTTAAATCTCTCTACAATACATCTTGCAATCTTTTCTGTTTCATATGGAAGTATCTTAGGTGTTCCATCAACTCCGAGTTTTAGCATAAACAACTCCCACCCTTCACATGCGCTGAGAGGATACATTTGTAATATAGCATATGGCTGGCAATCCATCTGGTGACATACTTGTTTCAAACGAGTTGTTAGAATCACTTTAATGCCATTCACTTTTGGATGAACTCCCACCTTTTGCAAATCAATATATTTCCAAACATCATCCAAAATAAGAATTGATTTTCCATTTTTCTCCAATGCGAAAGACAAGTTGTCGGCTCTAACTTTTTCATCATCCTCATCAAGCTTCAAGCCTATTCTTTTTGCTATATCATGTTGCAGTTTTGAGATGCTATAATTGTTCGAAACAGTGACCCAAAACACATCCTTAAAACTTGATTTCCTTTTTACTTCATCACCCACGAGAGTTGCAAGTAAAGTTTTTCCCACTCCTCCCATTCCACATATGCCAACAACAAACACTTTATCATCCTCTAGAAGTTTAGACACTCTCTTGATATGTAAGTCTAATTCTTTCCCAACAAATTCAGTCGACAAAGTGAGAGGCTTCTTCTCCTTGTGTATTTTCATCTTCTTTATCAATCCATTTACAAAAGGAGTGTCATTTAAGTTATTATCTATGTCTCCTTTCATTTCTTGTAATTCTCTCAACCATACATCAACTTCTGGTTTGCGCTTTTTGCCCCGAGACTCCAACGATTGCAATTGTCTTGCAATATCATTTTCCTCACATTCTAAATCAATAGCCAATTGTTTTATTTGATCGATCTCACTTTGATAAACATTTACGTTACCACCGCTACTGTTCACACCTGCTCATTGTGTTTGTCACGTTACATAATAAAGCTTAATCATTTAAGTGTTTAAATTATTTGCTGGTTGTATATATGAGATAACACTTCAAAAAAAAACCAATGCAGCTCTTTTTTAACAACAAATTAAAAAAAAAAAAAAATCAATGTAGCTCTGTTTTTTTACTTATAAAAGTCAATGTAAATCTAGGTATTATTATTTTTTTTTGATAAAAAAACCTAGGTAATATTATTTAAATGATAAATTTAAAAAAGAAATTAATTTTTAATATTTAGATTTTTAAAACTATTAAAATAAATGTTTTTGGGCTGAATTCATGAAAAGAAGAAAAAAAATGGATTTTTAAAAAAAATAATTGACTAAATGTTTTAAAAAAAATTAAATACTTGGAAAAAAAATATAATATGCTTTAGTAGATGGATTTGATGAATTTCATGTTTAATGGATATATTTGATTGGATGATTAAATGAATTTTTAGTGAAGTGTTAACAAATTGATAGATCATTTTGATCTATGATCTATTACCATCCAAATCTAAATTCATGAAATCCATCTATTTTGTCATCCCTAATATATTTGCAACAAAAAAAATTGAAAACTTGGAAAAAAATAGTAATATGCTTTAGTAGATGGATTTGATGAATTTCATGTTTAATGGATATATTTGATTGGATTATTAAATGAATTTTTAGTGAAGTGTTAACAGATTAATAGATCATTTTGATCTATGATCTATTACCATCCAATTCTAAATTCATGAAATCCATCTATTTTGTCATCCCTAATATATTTGCAACAAAAAAAATTAAAAACTTGGAAAAAAAATAGTAATATGCTTTAGTAGATGGATTTGATGAATTTCATGTTTAATGGATATATTTGATTGGATTATTAAATGAATTTTTAGTGAAGTGTTAACGGATTAATAGATCATTTTGATCTATGATCTATTACCATCCAATTCTAAATTCATGAAATCCATATATTTTGTCATCCCTAATATATTTGCAACAAAAAAAAAAATTAAAAACTTGGAAAAAAATAGTAATATGCTTTAGTAGATGGATTTGATGAATTTCATGTTTAATGGATATATTTGATTGGATTATTAAATGAATTTTTAGTGAAGTGTTAACAGATTAATAGATCATTTTGATCTATGATCTATTACCATCCAAATCTAAATTCATGAAATCCATCTATTTTGTCATCCCTAATATATTTGCAACAACTTTAAAAAAACATTTATTTTCAAATAGACGAGTACTAAATTTGCACTTCCTGGCAATAATTTTTTCTTTTTTTAAAAGAAATATGAATTAGAACTCGTACCTTCAAATAAATTCATGATTTCATCATTATTTTGATGGTTAACCGAGCTTCTTGTATGATTGCCAATCATTTCTGGAACACCTTCGGCCACTTTCAATGAAAGATAGAAATTGTCAAAAAAATTTAAATTTCAACAAAAACATATACTAACTAATTCCTAACTAACAAAATATTAATGAAAATTTTCTTTTAATGATATATGTTAGTATATTAATTCTTTTTTGTAAGGATTTAAATTAACCCACCCAAATTGGCATCGGGAGAATCGAACTTGAGAGGAACACATTTGAAGGTCCCAAGCCAACACTATCGAACCAACCAAATGAGTTATGTTAATTGTTATGTTAATATTACCCCTTATTAAGCATTTGAAATCATAGGCATTTGAACTCAGAATCTTTAACTCATTTAATATATTTAGTTCAACCAAACCAGCTACACATCCCCTAATACTAATGAATATTAATTGGCATACTTTCTTCTTTCTTTTTATTGTACAAATTAATTGACAAGTTCTTTACTAACCTTTCTATTGTATGCTATGCTAGTTAACTCATGAACTGAACATGTAAATTAAAGGTGTTTCGAAGCCAAATATTAGTAAGTACTTCGGTTTTTGTTTTGTTTTATTAACTTGGATCTGTTTCACTACCTGATTGCTCCGTATCTTTCCACTTGTTCTTTTTCTTCCTAACCACATGCTGCCATATGTTCTTCAAAACCTCAATACGAACAGGTTTAATCAAGTAATCACAAGCACCATGTGTTACACCCTTCATAACAACACTTTTATCATCATCGGCAGACATCACTATAATCATCATACAAAACAGTTTAGTCTCAAATCTCAATAACACTACACTCTACAAACTATTAGAATATAAAATATTCATTGTATAAATTATTAGTATATTGTATATTATTTAGAGATAACCTTGTTGAAGCCGAGAAAGATCATCTTGAATATCTGAAATCTTAAAAATGTCACCTTGTGAAAATCGTTGCTCTAGATTTTTCCTAACATTGTGAGCGTTGTCGAACCAAAGAATCGATTGAGCGATAGATGCAGAGATTGAATGTCGCAACCAAGAAAGAACCATGTGATTGCAGCGGAGCCATGGGTCTGCGCCGGTTGAACGAAGGTGCCGTCAATGAATTCTAACTTGTTTTTGGAAATTAGCGCTACCTTCATCGCATGAGCCCATGAATTGTAGTTCTTGATATCTAATAAGGGGGTGACAAGAATTATGGATGGGTTTTCGTTTGGATGCATGTAGTAAGGATTTGAAGGGTTGGTTGCAAAATCAGCATAATTTTCTGCCATTGATAAACAGAGAAAGAAACTAATTGAAAGGGAAAGGAAAAAGAAACAGTTGAATGGGTGGGTGATGTGAGGAAAATATTATTGATGTGAAGATTATGGAAAAACAGAAACAAAAAATATATATATTATTATTATTATTATTAAATTCATAAGCTTGTTGACGAACACCGTGATATTATTGATGTGAAGATTATGGAAAAACAGAAACAAAAAATGGAAAGTTAGAACTTGAAGCTGAGATTCAGAACCAGATAGAGCAGAAAGAAAGAAAACAATGGTCGAGTGGATGAAGTTATTTTGAGGAAAAAAAGAGAGAGTGAATTAAACAATCGCAATTCAAGTGAAGTCAACATTTCTTGTAGCTATTTAGCGCTGGAGGCTTTCTAAAGCAATAAAGTGTTGATAGTCTCAGCATATGTAGTAAAACATTACACTACATGTAAGTGTTGGCAGAAAAGCTTCAGAAAAACATAACAACATGGCTGAATAGAAAAATAATATTAGACTAGTTAGAGCGTATCCCAACAGATAAATGCATTGTTGCTCGAACTTCAAAATATATTTAGTTTAATGTTATTTTTTACAAATTGAACTTCAAAATATAGATAAGCATTAAAACTTACATATTTTAAGGAAGAAAAAAAAAGAATCAAAAATTTCGAATTTGAACATCTTGGATTTCTATTGTAGGATGTTTATCTAATCTCGGACATAGGTTAATAACCAGTTTCGGTAGTGAAGTTCCACAGCGTATACTGCCTTTGCACACGATCTTCAATTGTGGTAGATCCCACAACTCCAATCTGGTCAACTTGGGAAGTGCAATGCTTGAAATGCTGTCTTTGTCATCACAGTTGCTCACTGAAAATATCTCTTTCATTGATTTACAATGAGATACGGATATTTTCTCCAGATTTTGAAGTCCTTGAACTAATGGTGGTGTCAGCAAGGTCTCTATCAGATTACATTTAGAAATGTTAAAATATTTCAAACTAGAGAATATGCCACTCCGTGACAAAGATTGGTCAACAACTTTATAGACAACAGTTAAACTTTCCAATCTTTGAAGTTCCAAAACTTCCAGCTTGTGAATATTGGTGCAAAAGGAACAAGAACCGGATGAACAAAACAAGCTCTCAAGTTGTCGGCAACTGATAATGTCAATCATTCTCAAAGAATCGTTAAGTGACAGAGCATCACATAGGCGAACCCAGTGAATATTTTTAAGTATATGCAGACATGTAAGGTCTTTAGGCAGTTTGTGGCCCACATTTTTACAATCTCCAAATTGTATTGTCTTGGTGCTAGGATCACTGTCAAATTTTTTCAAATCAACATAATCATCCATCCTTATTTCTTGACCACAGACATTTGCGAAAGTGAGATGATATGCTTTGAGCTCAAGCTTTGTTTTCCTATAACGGTCGTAATCTTTGCAGTCAAAGGTGCCTCCAAAACATTCCAGCATATTCATTCCTTGAACATCTTTTACCGCCATCATAGCACAGGTATTTCGAAGATCAAGATATTGCATTTTGGTCAAATTGGATAAAGACCCTAATTCCAAATTCAAACTCTTATTGCATGATAGATCAAGCCACTTCAATTTTATTAATTTTTCCAAGCCTTGAACTTCTCCAATAGAAGTGTTTGAAATGACCAATCTTGACAATGTCTGTAATTCTCCCAATGGAGGCACATGTTTCAGTGAATCACATCCTTTTAGTATTAAAGAAACAAGAGACCTCAACTTAGTGGTGGAGTCTGGCAAAGATTCTAGGTCTTCATTATATGATAAATCCAATATTGATAGATTATTCATATAAATAAAAAAACTCTCTGGAACACGACTAATGGATAATTCATTTAAAATCAAGGCGAACAACTTCGGACAATTAGGTGACATGCCTTCTGGGATTTCTTCTATGTCATAATCCCGCATATGAACCAACTCTAAATCAGTTGCCCATCTGTGTGAGAGAGGTATCTTGGTCAATCTCTTATTCAACTTTACTATAACATTCCTTTGACACTCTTTCAAGATATAACAGGCCATGTTTCTCACTAAGGGATGTGTGTATACCGAAGAATTATTAGTAGAACTAATCAAAGAATGGGATTCAAGCTTATTCAATATGGTATTCCCTTCATCAAATATTTCTTCCAAAGACATATTCTCATTTATCTGTCCATTGTCAACTAGCTTCATGATCAACTCATCTTTGTTAATCTTCCCACCCTCATCATCAATAGAAAATAATGCGCAATACAAAAAACAGTTTTGCAAGTCTTTTTCCATCAAATTATCATAGCTACACTTTAATACTTTGAAGACTTCTTCCACCACTTGCCTCATTTCCAATTTTTGAAGTCTGCTCAATGCATGTTTCCATTGATGAACGTCATCAATCCCATCCATGGTTCTAGCCATCACGTTGATTCCAAGCGGTAAACCCTTAAATCTCTCTACAATGCATCTCGCAATCTCTTCCATTTCATGTGGAAGTGTCCTAGGTGTTTCATCATGTCCGAGTTTTAGCATAAACAACTCCCAGTCTTCATCAACTTCATCTTCAGATTCAACTTCTTTGTGGCAACCAAGAGGAAACATTTGGATTATAACATTTGTCTGACAATCCATCTGGTGACATACATGTTTCAACCGAGTTGTCAAAATCACTTTAATGCCATTCACTTCTGGATGAATTCCCACCTTTTGCAAATCAATATATTTCCAAACATCATCCAAAATAAGAATTGATTTCCCCTTTTTCTCCAATGCCAAAGACAAATTTTTTGCTCTAATTCTTTCATCATCTTCATCAAGCTTGACATCTATTGTTTGTGCTATATCATGTTGCATTTTTGAGATGGTATAATTGTGAGAAACAGTGACCCAAAACACATCCTTAAAAGTTGCTTTCCTTTTTACTTCATCCTCCACGAGAGTTGCAAGTAAAGTTTTTCCTACTCCTCCCATTCCACATATGCCAATAACAAACACTTTGTCGTCTTCTAAAAGTTTAAATACTCTCTTGATATTTAAGTCTAATTCTTCCCCAACAAATTCGGTTGATAGAGTGAGAGGTTTCTCTTCCTTGAGCTTTTTCAAATTTTCTATCAATTTACTTACATCAGAAGTGTCATTTGAGAGGTTTCCTTTCATATCTTGTAATTTTCTCAGCCATACATCAACTTCTCGCTTGCGCTTTTTGCCCCGAGATTCCAACGATTGCTGTTGTTTTGCAATATCATTTTCCTCACATTCTAAATCAAGAACCAATTGTTTTATTTGATCAATCTCACTTTCGGAAACACTTCTGTTACCATCGCCACCGTTCACACCTGCTCCATTGTGTTTGTCATGTTACATAATAAAAGCTTAATTATTTAAGTGTTTAAATTGTTTACTGGTTTTATATATGGGATAATACTTTAAAAAAAAAAGTCAATGTAGCTTTTTTTAACAAAAAATTAGAAAGAAAAAAAATCAATGTAGCTCTGTTTTTTTGTCAAAAAAGTCATGTAACTCTGTTTTTTTTTCTCTCAAAAAAGCCATTGTAAACTTAGATTTATTTATTTTTGATAAAAACCTAGGTCTTATTATTTAATCGAAATATCTATAAAAAAAAATTAATATTTAGTTTTTCAAAACTATAAAAATAAATCTGTTTTTGGGCTAAATTCATCACAGAAAAATGGATTTGATGAATTTCAAGTTTGATTGGATTTTTTAAAAATAATTTATAGTGAATTGTTAATGGATTATTGGATTGTTTTAATCTATGATCCATTACCATTTAAATCTAAATTCATCAAATCCATTCATTTCATCATCCTTAATCTATGTACAACAATTTTGGACCACAATTATTTTAAAATAGAGTAGTAGTAGTAGAAGTGCACTTCATTGCAATAACTGTTTTTTTCAAGAATAATGAATTTAGAACATGTACCTTCAGATAAATTCATGATTTCGGCATTATTTTGATAGTTAACTGAGCTTCTGGTAGGAGTGCCAATCATTTCGGGAACACCTTCAGCCACTTTCAATGTAAGAGAGAAATTGTCACAATTTTTAAATTTCGACAAAAACATGTACCACTATGTTGTCACAAAATAAAATGTTTGAAGCGGGTTCTACAAAGAATCATGGATTAGATTGAAAACAATTACATATTGAATTAGATTGAAAATGATAGTCAGTTGTGCACATGATTATCTTATTTATACAACTCAATAGACTAACTAATTCCTAACTGAATATGTATAGTAAAAGTGTTTAGAAGCCAAATATTAGTAAAAAGATGTTCTCATTTACCTTGATCATGTGTTGAATAAAGTCTATTAATCACATCTTCTGGTGGTGGATTACTTGAAGTGGATGCCATATTGTTGTGAATTCCTTCATGATAATGGGAGCATCGCCTAATGCCTCCTCCTTTGCCATTTAACCCCAGGTGTGCTTCAATTCTAGAAGCTCCTCCACTAAAGGGACGATTACAATAATTGCATATCCATTTATTCTCATTTTCTACTCTTGTAACGTGCTTCCAACAGTGCTCGTGTTTTCCTCTACCCATTATCAATATCTTTCCTAGACACAAATCCAAGTCTAAATTCAAATGGTTGTATATGTGCTTTTCTAGATAATAAATGTCAATGATGAAGAGAAAAAATAGAACTTAGGGAAACCGCAGAAAATCATGAAGTAAAAGTTATTTTTGTTACAATTGTCACTCCCAAACTTTGTAACCTATAATTTAAAATTATTTCTTATAATTTGATAACATAAAAACAAACTTGGATCATTCAACCGTCTAAGTATGGTTGTAGAGACATTTAGATTTAGAGTTAGAGGGATTTCATTCTGACGATCTCTACATCTATCCCTGTAGATCTGGTAACATAATTGCCTTATATATAAAAATCATCAAAAACAGGGAAAAGAATTGAAACCTCCCTTAATAAACTTCACATTCCGATAAATTCAAGTTAAATATGAGCTCCACGTAAATTAGGCAAATCATAGTTAAACTAATAATTCACAACACTCAGAATCCAATCATTTTCAGATCTAACAATAAACAAATAAAAGTAAAAGAAATCATTAAAATAAATTGTACAACGATTAGTAAAGTACGGTATAGATCATAGACCAAATTTCATTACAAAAAGAGAATAAAAGAGAGAAAAAAAAATTACCAATAAAGGAGGCCTTTCCAAAACAGAAGCAATAAACACTTGTTATTCTCTCTAAGTTTTCTGAAGTGATGGTATATCAGAAAAAACAGAGCAAAGAAACAGATGAAGTATTAAGGCTGTCTAGTCAACGCATCAATAGACTTTTTAGTTTAAAGGAAGTGGACAGCCGCGGTCCCGTGGACCCAACAAAAAGTAAAGCAAACAGTAGTGGAATAGTTTTTTTTTTTTTTTTTTTTGAGGCAGTAGCAGAATAGTTGAATGAAAAGAAATGTAAAAATTAATATTCGTTGATGATTTGATGTTGACTCTTGTCAAAGAGAAATGATATTTGAACATTCATTTTTTGACAACTTTTGTGACAACTTTCTCTCTAATACTCACATTATTTTTTACTTTATCTCCCTATTGCTTTGATTTTCGTGCCAATACCTACTTTTTCTTTGTAAATTATGGTTGTCACATAAGTTGCCCACCAAATGGTTGTTCAAATGACACTCCTCCTTGTTAAATTATGACTTGTAGATTGTGTGGATATAAATACTTGATAATGTATTTGGTAAATTTGGTGAAGATATTATATGATGATGTAAATTGTATAATATGAATTGGTTATTTGTGCATTGTCGAGTCTTTACTTGAGAGTCCATGCATTCATAGTCATATCGAGTCTATGGTGAAGAACGTTTTCAGCAAGGAATGACGTTGGTTATGGTGAAGAACACTTTCCGTAAAGAATGATTTTGGTTATGGTGAAGAACGTAATTGTAGGTGTATCTTACGTTGGAGGATTCAGAAGGTAAAATTATCTACGGAATTCATTTGGTACCACATGCATTAGATAATAGGTGAAACTTGTAATACTTGACTATGTGAATGGGTGATTATATACATTGGTGAAATTTGGTAAATGCGTGTGAATATGTGAAAGGGGTGAATTTGTACATGTTGTTTTATTATGCTTATATGCTCGATGATTAATGTCGATGTGGAATTCTTTGTGAATTATTTGATTAATTGTTTATTAATCATTTGAAAATAAATATGTTGTTTTACTTTCACCTTATTATATATTATTTGTGGAATATAATCTAACCCCCAATGGTTGTTCGGTTGACCACCGAGTCATTTCTTTCATTGGCGTAGGTGATTTGCAGGATTGAGGTGATTGCTTTTCTTTGATGGTTGAGGGTTAGCTTGGATGCTTCCTCGTTTATTTATTTTTGCTTAGAGTCTAGATAGGCTCTGATGTAGGGGTGTCGGTCTTGTGATCTTGTCTTTTGATACCTTTGATGACTTTTGTTAGTTATATGATGTGGATAATTGTATCATGGTGATGTATTCATGTGGAATGGCACATAGCATGTTGAGATTGATTACTCTTATATTTTTTTTTTTTTATGATTATTACTCGGTGATGAGATTTTATAAATGTTGATTGTTTTCCGTTGCAAATTTTTATGGACACCAAGTTATGTATGTTTTGGAAAAATGTAGATGTAGAATCTAAATCTCTTAAATTATTGAATTTATTGAATGATTATTGCTTTCGGGGTTTAGAGTGTTACATAATCAGTGGGGTTAGGAGTTAACCTAGAAGCTCCCATCTACTTGCAACAAACATGGTTATGATATACATCAAGATAACGTTAATTAGATTATGGTATCTGTTTCCTACAAATGCCATAAGAGCTATTGATGACTGCCAAATATGTTAGTTATTACCTTGCATTTATCTTCAATTATATGTGATCCTTGTAAAGTTGTTTTTAAAGTTGAGACTTGTAAAGTTGTTTTTTTTCAAACGATTATCTTGTAACGGGATACTTGAGACTTGTAAAGTTGTTTTTTTTCTTTTTAAAATTTAATCTCTTAAATTGGATAAAATCACAGACAAAACTATCACCTTAGAAATTTACTTGTAAAGTTGTTTTTTTTAAGGAGCACCTAAGAATTTTACTTTTAAAGCTATGTTTAAAAACATGTGAAAAGATAATTATAATATTAAAGTCATTCATTTTTATTTGCAAAATGGAAATATTAAATCAATATTTGTGTACCGCTTCGTGGTACTTTTGTGAATTGATTCACACAAGTTCCCTTGTAATTTATGGAAATTGAGGAACATGACGAACCGATACAAGTGGGTGAAGATCGAAGAAAGATGAAGAAAAAGTTGAGTAGAAGATAAAAGAGAAAGGAAAACATCCGATGTAGCAAATCAATTTTGTAGGAAAATCTCTTTGAAGCTTGGAGAAAGAGATCGTCTCTTGCAAAATAACATCGATAAAAAAAAGTGAATATAAAAGAATATTTTAGAATGTGGGCACTACATTTCTGCAATATTAAGATAAGGCTACTATACTTAATTGGGTAGAATTTTTCTCATATTGCCTACCCCGAATCCGCCCATACCGTGCACCAACATGAATTGCAAATTATGTGACTATGCTCAAATGCACAAGTTGGAAAAATGTCAAACATTTAAAAGATTAAAGACAAAAACTAACAATATAAAAATGAAGGAATAAATGGAATCTATTTGGTGGGACAAGAAAGTTCAATCGAGTATAGTATAAAACGAATTCGTATTAAACGTTTTTATAGGTCACTGTCTCATCCAAATTGTTTCATAGCTCTTTTTCCAAACCTCAACTCTATAAAAGCAATATTGAAGAATATGTTGTACTTATCAAAAGTTAAGTATGAAGAACAATGGCAGAATTAGAAGCTACAATTTCAAATGCAACTTCAACTTCATCAGATTCAGCAAGGTAAATAACTTCAATTTTCAATCACTACTCAAACATTAACTTACTGTGTTTCTTCTGTTTTTTGGTAACACTCTATTTTTCTAACATTTAATTTTTCTTGAATTCATTCAACCCTTTCTAGATTTAATGAAGTTGGAGAATTATTTGGCCAATTTTTCAAGCTATTGTTTGCAATCATCGGGTTTGCAGCAATGAATATAAGCAACGGAAAATCTCTACTGATGATGGCTTTGGTTTTCGCGATTTTTCTTTACTACCTAGCTTTGGTGCTAGTGGCAATGTTACAGCTTCACATCAATAGTTTCCTTCCATTCACGATGGTAATTCTCTTACTTGGAAGTGTTGTTTCAATTTTAGCATTGATAGTTATTTCACCGACAATTGCTTGGATTTATTTGGGTTTCTGGATCTTAATCTTTGCTTTGATGTTCTATAAGAATCGAAAAGAACTCTATCAAATGATTCCAAAAAGGATCAAGATTGTTATTAATGGTCAAAGTAGCAATGACAATGGTATATCAACACACAATTTAGAGATTTCTGGAGTTGAATCGCTTCCTGTCTAGAGCAATTGATTGCATTTACTTGATCATAATTTGTGTTTTGTTCATCTTCTTATTTTCTTTTATTTTTTGTGAATTTGTTTGTACAACTTAGAAAAAAAGTTCGGTACTGTTGTAAGTGTTTGTTTGACAATGTAAAACTAGCCAAATATTAGCCATGTATGTGTGTGTAAACTCACTTTTTCATCACTATCTAGTATTTGTTTATTTATTTCCTTCTCTACAGTTAGCATATAAAAGACGGCGCGCTTTTGGGGTTTAATACATTTGAAACCATTCTATAGAACATAGAACACAAGCAAAATGGTTTTGGTACTTTGACACTTTTCTTGACACTTGTAAAGTTATTTTTTGTGTGGGAATAGGAATGAGGATATGCTCAATACACAAGGAACCGTAGAAATTGTAAAAGTCGAGTTTCTGTCTGCTCACCCCTTCTTTCATTCCGAAAGTCAGTGCCCGCTCGGTTATCTCTCAAATTGGATGGAATCAAAATAGATGATAAAACTATCACCTAAGAAATTAATATATTTTAGAGCACCTAAGAAATCTTCTTGTAAAGATATGTTTAAAAACAGGTGATAAGATAATTATATGGCTAAAATTATTAATTTTTATTTGCACATTGGAAATATTAAAAGGCGCCAACAACTCCGGAGTTGATGTCGGATGTGGCCGCCAGATCCCCACCCTGGTGGGCAACAACCTTTATCCGGGCTCCCCTCCTTTTGCGCCCAATCATTTCTGACCTAGTCAATAAGCAAATGAATATCTTTCGGCGGATTCGTCAAACTACATCGTGTGATGGATTCTTTCTCAGATAAGGGCAGCTGGAGCACGCTTCTTTAGTGTTTTCTTAATGCTCATAGTCATATTTCATTTCCGTCTTCTAGCTAACTTACCACATTCATTCTCAAGGACTTCAATTGGGGCTCTCATTAAACATTACAACGACCCTAATTAGACTTAATAATAGCCTCAAATTAAAGTTCTTTACATCTTGGTATAATGAACTTTGTAGCTATGTTAAGCTGATACCCGACAACTGATTTAGCCGTCAACCATTCTTACATATGATAACTCCAATGTCAACTGACTGTGATGCAGCGATGGTGATGAATCAGGGATTCAAAGATGGTGCAGATGAGTTTTAGGGATTCAGTGAAATTGAGTAATTGTTGATGAAGATAGATGTTAGGAAACATGGCATCCATGGAAGGAAAGAGAGAAATATAGAAAAGCTCTTTGTATTGATGGAAAATGATTATTTCAATTGATGAAGTTATCCCACTATTGGGGTTATTACAAGTATATATATACTACTACAACTAGTATCTCTAATAGTCCCCCTCAAGTTGGAAGGTGTTCAAAACACTTCCAACTTGAAATGAGAAAATACAAGGAAAGACATCAAGCAAATGAAAGTACAAAGAAAGATCCCGGGAATACATCGGCCAAGAGAATAGCAACAACGCTTAACCACCATCCGGTAGAAGCCAATCAACCACAAAGCCATAAAAGGCACAACGCTTAACCATCAAGAGTTCTCAATAACTCAAGACAGAAGCACAAGAAGAAGAAGATAACGACGCTTAACCATCCTTGGACAGAAGCACAACGCTTAACCATTCATGACAGAAGCTTATCAACATAGCTTAACCATTATGAACAGAAGCACAAGACAAGAAAAGAAGTGCAAGGAAGGGCCATAGTCTACAATGGAAGGAGGTCATATGTTGAACAAACTTCACACCAAAGGTATCATGAAGCAACAAGACCAAAGGTTCCAAAGATAAAAGTGATGCCCTCCTATGCCGAGCCGAGACAAGAAAAACCAAAAGCAAACCAATAGAGATGCATAGCCATGTGATGTGTCTTCAAACCATAGAAAACATATCCATGTTGATGCATTCAAACCATAGGCCAAAACCAATGAGAGAGGCACAAAATGTACAACCCTACTGTATCCATATATTGGTGGCAGAACTAAAACAAATTGAAAGGATAATTCCAAGTTGAACTTCCAATACTATGTAGTAGCAAATGAGGATCTTGTAGTTATCTAAAACCTTTTAGAATTGCAGCAACAAACAACATTCTCATAGCTCATCATATGCCACAACCAAGAGATAACAAAAAAGGCAACACCAAAATGGAGTGTACCACAAAACTCACCAAATATCAGCCATAAGCAAATTACAAAAAATCTGTCAAACCAGAACTGAAGCTAGAAACTCAACATAGGTAGAACACAGGAGCAATATTCATAATAAAGATAACAGCTCAATAGTATCATGATCAATAACATCCAGGTGAAGGAGTACCTTCATTTGCAATCATAGGTCCAATAACAGTAGTTCAAAGCCTTATTGCAACCAAATCCCAAGTATGAATGAAATAAAGACAAAGCAACACAAACCATCACCAAAGATCCAGGACAAAATATGAGCAGCAACATGCATGATCCCTTGTCCAAATAACCAACCAAGGAAGCTTCATACAACTCTTCTTTATAGATTTACCACATCTCAATCAACATGCTTCCAAAACAAAGGAGCTGAAATGAACAAGAACAAATACTAAACTGCAGATAAGTAAGAATGTTCTGCAGGATTATGCGCACAAGCATGGCGACGATGATCACCGTGACGGTGATGATGATGATCAGTCTCAATCGTAGTAGATTCTACATCCTGAACCGAAACTTCTTCTGATCTAACAGTATCCAAAAGAATATCTCCGATTCCATGAACAACAAGCCAATCACAGCACTAGTTTTCAAATTCAATGTGAAATCGCTTTGATAAGTCCAAATCAACGTTTCTTCCTCAAACGTAACCAAATCATTCCACACAATCTTACACGGTACGAGATGACGGTGAAGTATATCGGAATATTCCGTCACGTTTCCGACGTGACTCACCATAGCTTCGTCAATCGGAGCGAAAACAGATAACTGATCAGATCGTTCTTTCAGATCTAGAAACTGTAAATCAAGAAACGCTTCCATAACCGAACAATAGACAAACAAACACGAAATCGTGAAACACAAAATCATGAAACCCTAACAATTGGGGAAAAAGGACAATAGCAAAATTGAACAGAATCGAAAATGAAAACGGAAGAATCGCATAGATGCGAACATGAATTTTGAAACGGAATCACGAAATGTAATTACACAAGATAATCGAAAAACAAAGGATGAAATTCGGTGTGAGAAGAAACATAATCGATCGGAAAAGAATCGAGAAAGTGAAATTGAATCGAAGACTTGAAATCTAGAAATCGAATCAGAAAGAAAATGTACGAGAAAGAAAAAAAGAGAAGTGGAACTAAAGGTGAGAAAATGATTTTCTCGAGAAAATGAGAGAACAGGAAAAGAAATCATAACAGAAAATTGGAATGAGAAGGAAAAAGAAAAAAAAATGAAAGTGAGAAAATTGAATTTTCTCAAGAAAATGCAGTGGAAAATATCCTTCAAGGTGGATACCAAGTTTGCTCTGATACCATGTTAGGAAACATGGCATCCATGGAAGGAAAGAGAGAAATATAGAAAAGCTCTTTGTATTGATGGAAAATGATTATTACAATTGATGAAGTTATCCCACTATTGGGGTTATTACAAGTATATCTATACTACTACAACTAGTATCTCTAATAATAGAGAGTAATAATCATATTTTTTTGACTAAAACTAATCATAAGTAATCTTCTCAAGAAATAAAAACAATCATTTGTAGTAAAATAATAGTAGCAAATTCTATATTTTCTTGTAGTGTTATGCCATACTTGCTTAAATTAGCAGACTGAGTTCAGAGATTGATAGGAAATCATAAGTCATGGAGGCTCGGGAATATGCACTCTAAAGGGAACACATATACTTCATTGCATAGTACTCCCATTATTATGGCTAATTAATTTTGATTTATATTGATTTCCTAGTTGCAATTAGTGTTTATGTGGTTAACCTTTGATTTAGGAATGTAAATGAACTTGGAACTCAAAGAGGAATTATATATATTTTGAGAGACTGGGCGAGATGAGTACACAATAGATCTATGTAAATTGCTGAACTTCAGAAAAAAAATAGAAAAGTTTTGGTCATTAATAAAATTAGCATAGTTTTTGGATGTATGCTATTTGTTGCATTTACGGTTATTCAAGTTGCAGTCATCAAATTTTCTGACACATGATTTAACAGGTGTCTTTCAAGAAGCATCAATAGTTATTATTGAATGGCATTCCATCACACCATCACTTTTTTGCATTTTAATTCGTTTATTGAACTTCAGCCTGTATTCATTTTAGGTTGAGTACGACTCAGAAGCATAATTATTGATGAACACAATGTTATTCTTGATGTGAAGAAGCCGGAGTTTGATGTGGAATTGGATAAAATGAAAAATTTATTTGAAGATAGATTGAAGTCTAGATTGGTGGAAGTGTAGACAAAAGAAAGTAGAGTAGCTTAAGGAAACAGGAGAAAAAATGTGGAATGCTTGCAGGAAAGGAGCATGCATTGGAAAAGACAGTAGAGAAGCATAAGGAAAAAGGGAAAAAATGTGAGCCAAAATTCTATGCTTGCAGGAACATTGAAAGAAAATGAAGCTGACATGCAGAAGTAGCTTATAACAGAAAGAAAAAACTTGCTTTAGAGGATGTTATTTTGAGGAGAGTGAGTTAAACATTAGTAATTCTTGAGAGAAGTCTTGATGCAAGGCACATTGTAAAATTAAGCTAAAGCTTTTAAGATTCTTTCCGAGTAAAATAGTTAATGAAGTGCAAAGCTTGGATAATTTCAGAATTACAAAAATGATGGAATTTTACTTTCACTTCTTGTTAACAATACACAGTTCATTGAAAAATTGCATAGCCATAAAACTAGATGATGATTCCCCTTTGAGGAAGGTGCAAAAAAGTTTTAAGTAGAAAAAGTTTGGTACAACATGGTTGAATAGAAGAAAAACATTATCCTAGACTAGTTAAAGTATCCCAAAGTATATCAATCAACTCATGAATTTTCTTTATATATCCAAGAATGACAATATTTTATCTGTTTTTAACTATAATATATTTTAGAGAAAATTAAAAGAAAAAAAAAAAAGGAAAACAATCACAATTCTATAATGAGTTGATCAAGACAAAAAAGAGACTATAATGCATGGCTTTCAAAGTTCAAAATTAAAAAAAGAATTTTCTATTTCTTATTGCTAATAAAAACTTAAATAGCGTTATAGAAACTTAAAAATAAAAAGCTTGCAAGTATCAGATAAAAAGGAGTACCTTTCTAATTAATATAGTTTGATGCAAGAAGAAAGTCTAAGCAGTAAAGGCTGCATATGAACTTTGGTTAATTAAGTAATTTGTCTTATATCCAAGAATGATACTATTTGATCTGTTAACAACTATAATATATTTAGAGAAAAAATAATATAGACGAAAAAAGAAAAAGAACCACAAAAGTTAAAAAGGAAAAATCCAAACAGACATTAATACTATTTGATCTGTTTTCAACTATTTAATCTAATACTTATATTTTGTACAAGTTCAACCTGAAAATTCAAACAGACATTAAAACTTACACCTTTTAAGGAAAAATCCCAAAACAAGGGTTCTCGCCATCCATGAGCTTTACTGTAGGTAGCCTATTTAAGCCAGGACATGATGATGAGTAGACATGCAATGTCGGTTGTGAAGATCCACAACGTATAATCCCTTTGCACACGGTCTTCAGTTGTGGTAAACTACCTAACAAACGCAACATGGTCAACTTGGGAAGTGTAATGCTGGAATTGTCATCATCATCATCATTGTTGCTCACTGCAAATATCTCTTTCATTGAATAACAATCCCATACCTTTATTGTCTCCAGATTTCGAAGTCGTTGAACTAATTGTGGTGTAAACAACTTCTCTATCAAATTGCAAAAAGAAATAGAAAAGTGTGTTAGACAAGAGAATATGCCACTTGGTGACAAAGATTGTCTAACATCAAAAACTTCTTCACAGACAACGGTTAAACTTTCCAAACTTTGAAGTTCCAAAACTTCAAGGTTGTGAATCTTGGTGCAAAAGGAACAAGAACCAGATAAACAAAACAAGCTCTCCAGTTGTTGGCAACCATAAGTTTCAATTCTCCTCAAAGAAGAAGAAGTGCTATATGACAGAGAATCACATAAGCAAACCCAGTGACTATTTTGAATTATAAACAGACGTGTAAGGTCTTTAGGCAGTATGAAGCAGAAATGACCACAATCTCCAAATCGTATAGTCTTAGCTTCATGATCACCTGGATCAAATCTTATCAAATTAACATAATCGCCCCAACTCCAATCATGATATGCATTTACAAAAGTGAGATTATATGTTTTGAGCCCAAAACTAATGTCAAGCTTTTTTTGCATGTATTGGTTGGGATCTTTGCAGTCAAAGGCACCTCCTAAACATTCCAACATTTTCATCCTTTGAATATCTTCAACTTTAATCAAAGCATTGGTATGTCGGAGGTCGAGGTATTGTATTTTAGTCAAATTGGATGAAAAAGACCCTATATCCATATTCAAACTCTCGTTACTAGATAGATCAAGCCATCTCAAATTGATTAGCTTTTCTAAGCCTTGTGGTGCTTCCTCCATGGAAGTATTTGAAATGACCAATCTTGACAATGCTTGTAGTTCTCCCAATGGGGGTACATGTTTCAATGAATAACATCCAATGAGCACTAAAGAAATAAGAGACCTCAATTCACTCACAGAGTTTGGCAATGATTCTAATTTTTCATTGTAGGATAGATACAATATTGACAGAATATTCATATATTTGAAAAAACTCTCAGGAACATAACTAATGGACACTTTATTTATAATCAAGGTGGACAACTTTGGACAATTAGGTGACATGCCCTCTGGGATTTGTTCTATATCACAATACGACATATGAACCAACTCTAAATTAGCTGTCCATTCACGTGAGAGAGGTATCTCGGTCACACTCTCTTTGAACTTCACTATAGCATCCCTCTTACTCTCTTTCAATATATAGCAGGCCATATTTCTCAACATGGGATGTGTGGCTACTAAATCATCATCTAAACTAATCAAAGAATGGGATTCAAGCTTATCCAATATGGTATACCCTTCATCAAATATTTCTTCCAAACACATACTCTCATTTATCTGTCCATTGTCAACTAGCTTCATGATCAACTCATTTTTTGGAATCTCATCCCGACCCCAATCTCTATCCCAATCATCATTAGATAATAATGCACAATACAAAAAACAGTTTTGCAAGTTCTTTTCCATCAAATTATCAAAACTACGTTTGAATACTTTGAACACTTCTTCTTCCACCTCTTGTCCCATTTCAAATTTTTGAAGTTTATTGAGTGCATGCTTCCATTGATGAATGCCATAAACCCCTTTCATGGTTCTAGCCATCACGTTGATTGCAAGCGGTAAACCCTTAAATCTCTCTACAATACATCTTGCAATCTTTTTTATTTCACGTGGAAGTGTCCCAGCTGTTCCATCATGTCCGAGTTTTAGCATAAATAGTTTCCAATCTTCACATTCTTCATCTTCATCACTATCTTCAGATTCATATTCTTCATAGTAACAACTGAGAGGAAACATTTGTATTATACCCTTTGTCTGACAATCCATCTGGTGACATACATGTTTCAAACGTGTTGTTAGAATCACTTTAATGCCATTCACTTTTGGATGAATTCCCACCTTCTGCAAATCAATATATTTCCAAACATCATCCAAAATAAGAATTGATTTTCCCTTTTTCTTCAATGCCGAAGACAAGTTGTCAGCTCTAACTCTTTCATCATCTTCATCAAGCTTCAATCCTATTCTTTTTGCTATATCATGTTGCAATTTTGAGATGCTATGATTGTGAGAAACAGTGACCCAAAACACATCCTCAAAAGTTGCTTTCCTTTTTACTTCATCCTTCACGAGAGTTGCAAGTAAAGTTTTTCCTACTCCTCCCATTCCATATATGCCAATGACAAAGACTTTATCATCAACAAGTAGTTTCAACACTTCATGGACATTTTCATCTAATCGCCCCCCAACAAATTCAGTCGACAAAGTGAGAGGCTTACTTTCCTTGTGTCGTTTCATATTGTCGATCAAATTATTTATCTCATGAATGTCATTTAAGTTATTCATCTTATTTGCACTTTCTTTCATAACTTTTAAACCTTCCAGCCAAACATCAACTCTTCGCTTGCGCTTTTTACCCCGAGACTCCAACGATTGCAGCTGTTTTGCAATATCATTTTCCTCACATTCTAAATCAATAACCAATTGTTTTAATTGATCAATCTCACTCTCGGAAACACTTCTGTTACCACCGCTACTGTTCACACCTGCTCCATTGTGTTTGTATGTTATTATATAATAAAGCTTAATCATTTTTTTTTAAGGAAATAAAGCTTAATCATTTAAGTGTTTAAATTGTTTACTGGTTTTATATATGGGATAACACTTTAAAAAAAAACTCAATGTAGTTCTTTTTTAGCAACAAATTTAAAAAAAAAAAAAAAAATCAACGTACCTCTGTTTTTTTACTCAAAAAAGTCAATGTAAACCTTGTTTTTTTTTTTTTAATAAAAACCTAGGTATTATTATTTAATCGATGAATTTAACAAAAAAATAAATAAATTTTTAGTATTTTGTTTTTTAAAACTATAAAAATAAATCCATTTTTAGGCTGAATTCATCAAAGAAAAAAACAATGTTTTAAAAATATTTAAGAAAGAAATTGAAAAAAAAAGTCAATATACATTACTAGATGGATTTGATGAATTTCATGTTTGATTTATATATTTGATTGGGATTTTTAAAGGAATTTTTAGTGAATTAATGGATCCATGGATTGTTTTGATCTATAATCCATTACAATTCAAATCCATCCATTTATCATCCTTAATCTATGTACAACAAATTTGGACCACAGTTATTTTAAAATAGAGGAGAACTAAAAATGCACTTCATTGCAATAATTGTACCTTCAGATAAATTCATGATTTCGTTTTGATGGTTAAGTGAGCTTCTGGTATGAGTGCCAATCACATCTGGAACACCTTCGACCACTTTCAATAGAAGATAGAAATTGTCACAATTTTTAAATTTCAACAAAAACATGAAACAACGTGTTGTCACAAAATATAACGTTTGTAACGAGTTCTATGGAGAATCATGGGATGAGAGGGAAAATTAAGGTGATACACATATGAATGGTGGGAGCATATGAATGCATATTGAATTAGATTGAAAAAATTCATGATTTTCTTATTTATACAACTCAATAGAGTAACTAATTGAACCATGAACTAATTCCTAACTAACCAGATATTAATGGAATTTTTTTAATGACAAATGTTTTTTTTTTTTTTTTAATTGTGGTATTAATATTATCTCCCTTATCAGAATTGTTGGTATGTTAATTGTTATATTATCTCCCTTGTCAGAATTTAAACTCTGAATCTTAAACTCATTTAATATCTTAGTTTAACCATATGAGCTACATAACCCCCTATTACTAAAGAATATTAATTGAAATACTTTAACAAGTTCTTTACTAACTTTCTATTGTATGCTGTGCCAGCTAATTCATGAACTGAATATGAAAAGTAGAGGTGTTTAGAAGCCAAATATTGGTAAAAAAGTGATTTCTCATTTACCTTGATCATTGTTGTTATTATGAACTCCTTCATTACCAGCCACAGGAGGATAATTGGAGCATCGCACAGCTTCTGGTGGATTACTTGAAGTTGATGCCATATTGTTGTGAACTCCTTCATGATAATTGGAGCATCGCCTAATGCCTCCTCCTTTGCCATTCAACCCCAAGTGTGCTTCAATTCTTGAAGCTCCTCCACTATACTTATCATTGCAATAATTGCATTTCCATTTACGACCATTTTCTACTTCTGTAACGTGTTTCCGGCAGTCCTCGTTTTTTTTCCTACCCATTATCAATTTCTTTCCTAAACACAAATCCAAGGTTGAATTAAAATAACAGAATAAGCATACAATATATATCTTAATTATATACGTGCTTCTCTAGATAGTAAATAATGAAGAAAGTGTTATTTCTTTATTACAATTGTTACTTACTCCCAAATTTTGATTAGATATTTTTTAGTACTAATTTGATCTTTACCGACCGATATAATTTACAAAGAAAGATCTAGTTTATTTTCTTTTCGTGGAAAAAAATAGGATCTAGTTGAAAATTTGTGTACGATTAATTGGTTCTGATATCAGTTTATTTCCAACTGCATAATTATAATATGTTGCTTTTATTTTGACATTTATTTTTTGAAAATTTCTTTAATACCCTTAAGTTTGGTTGAATACCATTCTCATTCTCAGTAGTTTGAAGGAAAATCTAATTCAATCTAACATTCTCTAAATCTGCTATATAATCTCATTCTATTTTAAATTAAAAATCTAATACCACATAGTCTCTTTATACATCTAATATTATGTAAATGAGGCAACTCAGTTAAATTAATCATTCAGCTTAGCTACTCAGTATCCAATGTTTTTCAGATCAAACAATAAATAAATTAAAAAAAATTAATTTAAAAAAAATATGTATTAAATAATTAATTAAAAGAACATACTCTCTGCGATCTTTTTTATAAGAGATAAATTATTCAACAAAATTTGATGCAATACATCCATATTATAAACTAAATACATCAACTTTTATTGACTAATTTATAATATATAAAAAAAATACTATTATGAGTAAAGACTAAAGAGTGGATGATAAACCAAATTTCATTAAAAAAAGAAGAGAAAGAGAGAAGAAAAATGTACCAAAAACAAGGGCCTTCCAAAGGAGCAACAACAAACAAACTCTTGTTATCTCTAAATTTGTGAAGTGATGATATCAAAAACACAATGATGAATTATGAGGCTCTCAACAATTGGATTTTAAAGGAAGTGATCAGCCGTGGACCCCACAAAAATTAATACAAGCAGTGAAATTTACTTGCATATCACCTCCTCCATCATTTATCACTAGTATTTTCTACATGTAAATGTTCGATTGTGTATCTTTATAGATAATTAAAATTGTTAATTGATAATTAGATTCATCTATATATCTCCATTTATCATTAAATGGGACAAAACCGAAGACTTTGTGTAGAAGACTTCAAATGGATAACCTCTCAAAAATATTCAAATGAATAAATATGGTACATTATTTATTTTTATAAACAATATGGTCCATGCATTTGTTATCCTTTACTTTCAACTTTGAACAATAGGACCCACTGCATGTGGATGTTGTGCGACCAAAGAAAAATGCCGAAGAGAAATGACAATGTACAACCATTTTATGATCATTTTAATGATAATTTTTTCTTTTATATTTACATTATGTTTTTACTTTAAATCTCTATTGTTTTCATTTTTGTGTCAATATCTACTTTTTTTGTAGGTCTATGGTTATCTCATAAATTGTCATGCAAATGATTGTTCAAATAACACACCTCAATACACAAAGCAATTTTAAATTATGTAAAAGAAGTTCTAACTAGGGTTTCCCTATTCATATAAGTGGTGGGTTTCCCCATCACCTCTTGGTTTTCTATTCTTTCTTTTCGTTGTGTTTATGTTTGGATTTAGATCCAAATGTGGTTTATGTTGGAGGTTTGGAAAAGAGTTGATGTGTTGTTGTTGATGCCTTCACGACCCTTCACTGTCATAGCTTCTGATGCCTTGACACGTCCACCATCAAATCTACCGCCTTTTTCCCTCAATGACACATCCGCTCCTCCACCAGAAAATGCGTTCACGAAGAGAGCTCCACCAAAGCCACCATGGATTCTTGACATACTTGAGCACTCTATGGTGATGGTCGGATTTAAGCAAGTGTACCAAATCATTTATCAATTAATAAAGTGTAAGTAGATTATCATATCCACAGAGATTGTCGTTCAAACTAGGCAATGCGTGTTACTTATTTGGAAACAGTAAATAAAGCAGTAAAATAAAAGATAAAGGTGGGTTTTGTGATTTAGTCAGTTTGCAGTAGAGAAAAAGTTTAGGAGTTAACCTGTTTTTACATCTTGTATAGTACATTTATTAGACAAAAAAAAAAGACCAAACAAAATAGAATTACCCAACAATCCCTTCAGGTCAGAAAACATAACGAGATCTCGCGTATTGATGAAACGATCCTCAGTATACGGTTTCCCTTCATAATCGTACAAAGTTTTTCCATCCTTATCCACATGGATGTAGGGGTAAAGCTACTGAGATAAGCTCAAGACTTATCTCATAGTCAGCAGCCTCCTGGTCGGATAAGCATAATAGTAAAGATATTTAGAAGGTTGATATATGAAGTGATATTTACTCCAATAAAGATGGAAACGAGGGACCCTTTTAGGCACAAAGGTGTCGTCATTCTGGGCATGATTCCTCGTTTTCAGGATCGAGTTCGAGGCAACATCACTCTTTAGTTTTTACAAGGATGTACATGTCCTTAAAATTTTGGACATAATTAGTGAAAATATCAAAGAACTTGCGCCCCTGCCTTAGAGAAACCCAACTCCTACCTCCTTATTTTTCTGCCCCTCGTTGCAGGGAAAAAATAGAGAAGAACATATGAATGGTGTGGGTAAGCTCTAAGTGTTCACAGACGAGCTCAAATGCTTGGATGAAGCCAAAGGAGTTCAGGTGAATCTTAAAAAGAGCCAATTCCAACCACTTGAAGATCTCGTTTTGGAAGCCAAAAAAGGATAGTCTAAAACCCATGTTTTTGAAGACGACCTCGTAAATCAGAATCATGTTCTCCATGTAGCGAGAACAGATCCTACTAACAACGGTATGGAGGCACACTTCCCAACCCTCTCCACCTCGTGGATCCACATTGGTGAAAGGAACCTCAGTTGTGTCGGCGAAGGCATATATGGTGGGCGTTGACAAGGGTTCGTTCCCTATCTAAGACATATCCAATTCCTCAGCCACTAATTGAGGAGGATTTCCAGCCATATGTCGAACCTCGAAGGGAAAAAGAAGGAAAATGAATTAGACATTCAAAACTCAACTCTTCCTTGACCGATCAGTTTGATTTCGACGATGAAGACTTTAAACGTTCCTGGTGAACAATTTAGAGGGAAAGAAAAACGAAAAAGTTAACGTTTCTACAGTGGCACCACCGTTTACGGCGGCTTTACACCACTCACGGTGGCTTCAGGTGAAAACTCTAGTAGTGCAAGACCTCACATCACCATATTTTAAACAAAAACTATGGTTTAACAGTTGTGCTACAATTTTTCTACACATAAAATACTAAAAACTACCATAACCCACCGCTTTCATAAATTGGAGACTACCATTATCCATGTCTTCTATCCTAAAAGCGCATGTACTACAGTTCAAACACTTGAAATATGAAAAAGGAAGAAACAGAAAGAGGCAGGTACCAACCTGATAAAAATGGAGACAAGAAACTGGAAGCAAATGCGCTCTGCGAAAAAAGCTTGAAGGCGAAAGCTTGCAAAATCCGGTGGAACTTGGAAACAGATAGGGAAGCTTGAACAAAAGAGTAAAATGTATTATGAGAAACACTCGTGGCTTTTTATAATCCCTTCAATACGCTTCAAAACCCAGAGATATTGATCCAATACAACGCTTCACATGGAATTCACTTAAATGCAATGAAGCATCGACTTAGTTCAATGTTCTTGATATATACGACGAACCATAATGAATCCCTTAAACATCCAAACGTTAGGATTAAATCAACGATTGTGGTGGAGCCTCGAAAAACAATGTCGACATAATCAATCAAGGGTCTAAGTACTCAAGTGCTTTACTAGCCTTTACGTGTGGCATCCAGAAACCAAAATTCATGTCCATTTAGTCTCATCCTCGAGACACGCACATTAAATGCTTATAGGACAAGCGACCAACAGCCTGACGAGGGAATCAAATGGTCACATCACTGGCAAACCAACTTGGCGAGCAAAGGCAAAGCTTATCGAGCATTTTTCTAACAAACAAAGATACCTCGCCAACAAGCTAACACCTTTACGAGTGTCAACGCTCCCCTCTAGCATAAATCTATCTCATAAACAACTTATGCATCATGAGCAAGTAAAAAGCTCCTTCCGAGCACAAAACCGTTCTACAATATCCATCTCTGTGTGAGCACATTAAAACACTCGGTTCTACGCGAACATGATCCCTCAGCATAGTCAACAACTATGAGTACAAGTATCATACGAACAGTAAGTTTGACGCTTCTTTGCCCTTTTCTCGAGTTTAAGGTTTGCCCTCGCGTAAATTGTATCGCTCAAAGTCATCACTCTTATACAAGAGTAACGACTTGGGGGGCTACTGTTATAGACCGAGCAAAACGCTCAAATCAACACAAGCCAATCCCCGTGTTTGGGTCATCTACTATCACTTAGAGGTCATCTACTGCAAGTCAAGATCTTGAGACATGTTCAAACTAAACAGTAACGTCTCCCCCCACGTGCCTGAGAATCCCGCCATGACGGTTACGATTCCGTAACCCTCGAACACCACGGTGTGCCTTACAACAGCTCATGCGCCTCCTCACTATATAAGGGGACTTGACACGTTCCCCAAAGGTAGAAATCATTAAACCATAAACCCCATTCTTGCTCTTTAAACTGACTTTAGCGTCCGAGTGTCTGCAAGTACACACTTCCGCCGTTCCATAGCTCATAAACACCCATAACAACCGCACCGGACGTCATCATTCTCATCAGGTACGATTATATGTAATAATTAAAGTTTTTATTCTAATTGAGAGAGAAACCATATGAGATATACCTTAAATAAGATTATATCCAACGAATAAATGTCATGAAAAAAATTGTTAGATAAAGTAAATTTAGAGAGAGAGAGAGAGAGAGAGAGAGAGAGAGAGAAACATTAAGTTTGAAGAGTCTATGTTGTGCTGGGTGAAGTGGAGCATAAAATGTTTATGGTGTGTAGTTCTAGTAGCAGTACGCAAGTGCAAGTGCTAATATTGAACTCAGCTTCACCTTTGACTTCGTTGTCACATAGAAGAATCTATGCTCCAAATTCAGTTACTAAGGTTGTTGGAATTGGAAGAAAAAGAGACAGAAAATGGAATATTACAGTTAATAACAGTGATGAAAGTAATTCAGTTACAACAACTACCACACACTTTGATGATAACAACGTTGTAGATTTAGCTTCAACAGTGGTGAGAAATTTCTATGAGGGAATCAATGCACATGATGTGGATTCTGTACAATATCTTATCTCTGAAAATTGTGTGTATGAGGACCTTGTCTTTCCCCGTCCATTTGTGGGTCGTAAGGTATTTTAAGGAATTAAATTTATTTTAATTAAATAGTTAGAAGTTTATAAAAATTGGTTTTTTAATTACTAGTACTATTTTACAGGAAATTATAGAGTTCTTCAAAAAGTTCACTGATTCTACAAGCAAGGATCTGCAGTTTGTTATTGATGATTTGTCTATGGAGGAAACATCATCTGTTGGAGTGACCTGGCATTTAGGTGCATTACAAATTCAGTTTTTCTTTCAATCTATACATTTGATTTCTATATTATTTATAAAGCTTAATAGATACATACAAAGTCATTGTTTTGTCAAAAAAAATAAACAAAATTACAAAGCCATTATAAATTAGTTTAATATTGTTCCTGCATTGAAACACAAAGTTGATCTCCTGAGCTGGTGATATAACCCTCCTGCTCCTCCAAAGCAGTGAAGAAAGTACTTGCAAAGACACTCTGATGTCAAAGTAACTTAGAAAGTGTGAAAAGCAGGGTTTAAGTGCGATACGAATATGAATTGAGTGGCACTCGGAGCAAAGCCCCTTATTTAGTAGCAAGTTTTTGGCCTCCGAGTTGTGATACGCTCCAATCTTCTGACTGATTGTTCTGATTCTATTTATCCTGCTCTTTGAGCTGTTGAGGTTGTAATCAGGGCGGAAGTTACGATGCTGTTCCCCGATATCTGCCATCGGGGTTGTGCGCTTGGCTATTGTTCTTATCTGGAAGATAAGAGCTCAGCTAGTATCTCAATAACAGTTCTTCATGTGAAATTCTCATCCCACGCCTGGCTTTACTAGCTCGAGCTCATCTGATTGGGCCATTTTATTGGGTCTGGCCTCCATCTATACATATTGGACTTACTGACATCCAATGAAAACTCATCATATTGACATTTTTATTTTTGAGGGGAGAATTCGTCATATTGTTAATAAGTTTACTTTGTAACCACATTTTGGAAATGATTGCAAAGTATTGGATTCTTTTTGAGGTGTATGTAATTATTAACAACATTTGTTTATGAATGCAGAATGGAAAGGAAAGCCCTTTCCCTTTAGCAAAGGATGCAGTTTTTATCGTTTGGAAGTGATCAATGGCAAGAGACAGATCACGTAAGTAATTATTGTTTTGTGTTTGAGGTGCATTAACATGACGAGAGTAGCATGGCATGTTAATATTAATTTGCTCTGAAACTTGTGCTTGGTAAACTCTCTGATCATAGTATAAACATCTTATGAGATTTTTGTTTAGATGATGATTATATTCTTGTAGAGGCTAAAAACTGAAAAAAGTAGGTTGTGGTTTGATCTATTTAAATCTAAGTATGGGCATGTTGAGGGTTAAATCGGAAGGGTTGGGTGTTTGATTCACCGTGGTGGAAGAAGATAGAGAGAAGGGTGTTGAGGGGGCAAGTAAGGGTTGGTTCTCAAGATCAGTGTGTTTAGTCTTGGATGATTGGAGATATAAGCTATTTTGGTCGAAACCGTGGATGACTGGGTGTATCGTAAAGAATAAGTACAGTAGACTGTTTCCGTTATCTATGGACGTCAAAGTGGAAGACTATACAAATTATGCGGCATGTGATCAGTCATTTGAAGGTGGTTTTGTTCGCTTGGAAAACTATACAAAATCGGTTACCAGCAAAGGACAAGGAATAATTGGAGAGGACACTCATTTGTGTAGTGCAGGGTCTGAATTCGTTGAATCTGTGAGCCACTTGTTATTGAAGGTTTGATTTTCTCTAAAGTTTGATCCGAAATAGCAAAATGGTTGGGTTTGGAAGGGGTGTTTACGAACAATGTTAGTAGTCACTTGTTTAAATTTTCCAGGTGGATTCAAGGAGGAAGAGTGATTGAGCTAAAATTTGTAATAGTGTGGTTAGCGTGTATTCAGTCCGTTTGGAGAGCTAGGAATCAAGTGATTTTTCATGACAAAGGTGTTTCAATTGAAGCAATTCTTGAACAGTCTAAAATGCTGCCATGGAATTGGTTGCAAGCTAAAGCTAATAGTTGTATTCATTCTATTTCTCAATGGTTCACTTGTTTAGGTTTGGTGTGTAATGGCCGAGTGTTCTGGAACACCACTGTTTTTTTCCCTGCGTCTCTAGGTATATATGGTGGCTGTTTCTAGTTTGAGCATGAATTTTTTAGTAATTTGTATCAGTGTTCAGTTTAAGACGCTTCTGTGCAAGGAAAAGCGATTCTGTATGCGTTAATTCAATGGTATCTGTACTGTTTTATCAGTTAAGGTTGCAGATTTTGGCAGAATAGTTTATGGTAGCTTCTTCATGTGAACCTTCAAGCAATTTTCCCTCTGTTGTTTTGAGTGTCCTGGTATTGGTGCTTTATGGAGTTATGCATGTGTGTTTCTTTGCTATATAGCAGGTAGCAATTTCTAAGCATTTGAGTTGGGTGTAGCGTAGTTTATGTACCCAGTTTAACTTGAAGTTTCTTTACTCAGTTTAGTGGTTTGTATCAAACTCGTAATGTTCTTGTTCACATTCAGGCATTCCTTGTGCTTGAATGTGTTTCTTTATTACTAGTATATTGTCTTTATCATTTGCAAAGAAAAAAGTATCATTAGTTTAATTTCTTGATAAATCTTATATTTCTGATAAACAGATATGGACGGGACTGTGTTGAACCTGCAATCAAGCCAGGGGATGCAACTTTGGTATGTGAATTCATCCTTATCAGTGATGCTATTGAGTGCTTCAAAATTGTTATGCTATAATGCAGTACTGTTGTCTGAAAATTGTTTTTAAATTACATACTATCGATATTTCTTCCTCGGATTTTAGTGTCTTCTGATTGCAAAACAATCAAGCTATCAGTCTGATTTTTTTGGAAACAATTAACATGCAGGCAGTGATAAAGAGTGTGACATGGCTTCTTCAACGATTTCCTCAGTTGGCAGACCGATTATAGCAAAAGCTCTACGTTATTTTGGAAAGGGCATGTCCCATATTTCTCCTTTACACTAGTAGTATGTTGATTTGATTCTAGTTTGGATTATGTAACACATAAGATTCTCCAACGCAGAAAATGTGAAAGTGTTGTATATATTTATATTCAGAAAAGGAAAAGTTAAATAATTATGTAAATATACATAAATTTACTGATCAAGAAGTTATATGATTAAGTTATGGGAATATGCAGTGATAATTTCAAATGACCTAAAGATACTATTCCCTCCGGTCCTTATTATAAAAGAAAAAATTCATTTTTAGGTTCATTGAATATCCAATGTCTCCATTTTTTAGACTAGATGCATCAAATATTCAATGAACCTAAAAAGTGAGCTTTCTCCTAATTTGACAAAATGAGTAGTTATTTTTTCACTATTTTGTTTATTGTCAAAAATTGTTAGCCTAACCAAGCCAGTTTAGTTTATCAGTAGCTGTAGGCATCATTAACATTGCAATGCCAAAAAAATTACTAGCATTATGCTCAAAACAGGTTAGGTGTTGATCCATAGTTAGGGGTGCGTCTGAAATTTCAAAAGAGTTAAAAATTAATATCAAATAATTAAATTGATCTGATGACATTGTACGTGAGATACAGCTCTGTAATTTCTATTGGATTGAGTATTGGCACATTACAAATCACATAGATGCTAAAGCCGTCACTCGTCACCAAAATAGTATAAAGAATTAAAGATTTACAAATCAGTACACCACAGCACCTTGCCTAGCAAAATGGTAGAAATGCAACAACTTCACCAAGATATTACTGTGAATCACCGGTCCACCTATGTGCGTGCGCGTGCACATATTAAGCGTCATCTCGAAAGTTCCAAGACCTAGATTTATTTTGAGGAAATATACTTGTAGAGTCTTGGTCCCTAGTCCTATAACTACTTTGAGACTCATTAAGGAAACTGGAAGCAGAACTATCTTGGCTTCCAAAAGCCATCCTCCTAAACATTCTGATCTGTGCAGATTGCTGTGCAGAATCAAACACTGAACTCTGTCCCGGTATCATTCCGTTATTCAGATCTGAAAACTCGTCCATGGAATCGAAAGCTCTCACAACCTGGCAAGTGATGATGAACAAACCAAAGCACGCACAACAAAGTTAGTATCTTCAAAATCAAAACAATGAGTACATGGCATGACATGTTCTGAAATTACCTGACTCATCTTTGGCCTTTTAACTGAGGAGTGACGCACACAGGCCGCAGCAGCCTCAATCATCCTAAACATTTCGTTTCTATTGTAGTTCTTTCCTAATCTTGGATCCGCTAAAGTTTCAAAGTCCTCGCTATTGAGCGCTTCCATCAACAGAGGCCGAGCCTGAAAATAAGTTCAGTATTGTTATAATGAGCAATTTAATGTGCTTGAGACTCTATCCCTTCATTTGGATCTTTTGCATCACAACAACCTATAGAAAATCATGCGATCGAGTACTATTTTTAAGAAAATTAAATGCAAGATCACAAAAATATCCTTCAATATTAATTGAAATTTTAGTTACGGTGAACAGTAATACAGCATTGATAAAATTTCATCAAAAATTAGGAAAAATTTCTTGTCATATATTAAAACTCAAAATGGCTTCAGATAGTGTAACAAAACAGTTTTATAAGTTTCAAAATGGAACAAGATAGTCCAAAAAGTAGTTCCATCCACAGAAGTTGTTAAAGGTGTATGAGCATGTGAAAATCATACAAGCTCAACCATATCAAATCAAATAACAAAGATAGGACACTAAAACCTGGAACCTATTTTCAACATGTATGTCATCTAAATATCAAAAATAAGAATGTAAATGACAATAATAAGCAAAGAAATGTTACTAGAAATATGTGACTCACCCATTCAACCAAGCTCTCATCACCAATTGGCTGAGAGGCATCTACAGGCTTCCGACCTGTAATTAGCTCCAAAAGTACAACACCGTAGGAATATACATCAGACTTGTCAGTCAATTTCCCACTTGTTGCATATTCTGGTGCCATGTACCTGGCGATGGCGATTCCAAACAAATTACTCCATTAGATATACTCAGAATGGGAACAGTACATACTTGAGAATTATCAGTATTCAAATGATTCAATATTGGCGACAAGCAGCAGTCAGGAGGAGGGAAATAGAGAACGAAGAGACAGTGGGAAAGAGGTAAGCTACTTAAGGCCCGTTTATATTCGTTTATTTGTGCATACCTACTGGAATAAGCACCCGTGAGACTTTATAGAAGAGCTTATGAAAACAACTTATGACATGTCCATAAGTTGTTTTAGCTTATTTCCACATACTCTCTAAAATAGCTTATGAAAATAGCTAATAACTTATATGAAAACAATTTAATTTAATTTTATCTTTTATCATATGGTTTATGATAGAATATTATGGCGTAATTTGATCCATGTAGCCGACCCCACTTAGTGGGATAAGGCTTGGTTGTTGTTGTTGTTGTTGTTTATCTTGTATCATATAATTTATATATAAGCACTTATATGATATACGCTTATGCTATAAGTACTCAATTAAGATGTTCATCCAAACAGGGCCTTAATACATATGATGTATTATAAAAGCAGCCATTTCTTTAGTAATTAGCTGGATTAGTAAGGTTTATTGGGGCACAACCGTCATAGCGGCAAGATGACAAACTCTAGCATATAAATAGGAATTAGGGAGGGCAAAACAATATAAAAATATAGCAATCTGGTTTTGCGGTGCAATAAGGGAATTTTCCCTTAGAAAGTCATATTGACCTTTGAACTTCTTAATCTACTATTTGTCTTCATCCTAATACTTTATACTCTCGAGGTCATAAACTCTAAGATTCAGACATTGAAAAGGACTTAATAACATGGCATAATCGATAGCAGATTAAAAAACAATATGCATATAAGATAAACCTAAGGTTCTGATTAAAATTGAACAAGAAATCAGACAATGATCATAAAACTTTTACACTTATCTAGCAAAAAACAATAAAAATAACCGCTTTAATAGGATATATGTAAGAGACCTATCCTTATTTTGATAGGCAGAAAAAATAATAAAATTCAAGGGAAACAAATATGATTCCGTATGTAAACACTGAAATACGACTCAAGCTATACTGCAAACAGAGGTTTAACCTACCCAAAGGTTCCCATTACACGTGTAGTAACGTGTGTGTTTGAATCCAAAGTTAATTTCGCAAGCCCAAAATCTGAAACCTGTTTGCCAAATCATATCAATAAAACAAAAAAGTTCCAATTAGAAAAAGTGAAACATCAAATTGGAGATGCTCAACATAAGCTGGCATTAAAGAATGATTCAACTTACTAAACATATAATATTTAAAGAAAAAGTTTATGAAGTGACTTACAAGAGCTTCAAAGTTTTGATCGAGAAGGATGTTTGATGACTTAATATCTCGATGAATAATGCGTGGATGGCCTGAAAAATAATCAAACAGAAATAAGAAGATGAATACAACATGCTATAAAAACCAAAAAGATCAAGCTTAAAAAATGAGCCATTCTAAATTTGCAATTGACAATAATAGAACCACCTATGATGCATTTCACTTGTGGTTGAAAAATATCTGAGGAATTCTATGAGTGTAGTTTAAAGAAAAATAAACATTTCAAAAGAAAAAATCTAAGCTAAAATGAACATGTAGTACCATTAAAAACTCATGTCTTCTTCGAATAACTACACACTTGAGGGAAAAAGAATAAACTTACAATCTTCATGTAGGTAAGCTATTCCACGAGCTGCACCAGCGGCAACCTTAACTCTGATTGGCCAATTCAGAACGGGTGCATTTTCATCTGTAAAAAAATTAAATTACTGGTCATGTTTTAGATCAAAATTTAGATGAACCAAAGTCCTCAAACCTAAAACATGGACTTAACAGTTTATTTATGGGAGCTTACTGAACAACCTACTTAGATTCTAAAATTCAAGCAGAGCATCAATGTTGATGATAATTATAAATACAATAATAATGAAATTAACAAGGGAACAATATAATTCAAACACAACATCAGTATCGTAGACATGAATCTTACCGTGTAGATGATAATGAAGAGTATTGTTGGGAACATAGTCGTAGACAAGCAATCTTTGATGTTCAGATATACAGTAACCAACCAAAGAAACTAGATGACGATGATGTACTCGACTAATAGTCTCAACTTCTGCTCTGAATTCACGTTCCCCTTGTCCACCACCAATTTTAAGTTGTTTCACAGCTACTTCTCTCCCATCTATGAGCAAACCTTTGTAGACACAACCAAAACCACCTTCTCCCAACATATTCTGTTCTGAAAATCCGTTTGTAGCTTGGATAAGCTCTTCATATGTGAACCATGATCTTGAACTATTTACACCACCTGGTTCTGACGGTGAATACACAAATTCACTACCATTGCCACTCCCTATAAAATTGGCTGGAGACTGAGGCTGAGGCTTCAAGAACAAGGTACCTATAGGACAATATCAAATTTTAAAAACCAATATTGTAGCAGCCACTTACACTTTTAATAGTCATTGAGTTTCAAAAGTTACGACAAACTTGTTGAATTTATGTAGTGGCTTGCCATTGCCAATCAAGCATAATGCAGATAAATTCCATAATTTATCAGAAGTGAAGTATAACAAGAATTATCCATCGTAATCATCTAACATTTTTCAAACCAAAGACACCTCAGATGAGTGAAAACTTTGTTCTTTTGGAAGGGCTAAAAGTACAGAATTGAGATTCGAACCAATAAAAAGCTGCAAACTACAGAAGATAGCAAGCTATGTTGTAATGCCTAACAATTGTCAATATAGATATATGCAAAATCAAAATAATGAATCTCATGTTATAAGAAAAGAAATTGGTGTTGACTTCTGATTTTGAGTCTATATTGAATATTTAACAATCCTTCAGTATTCATATTTAACAATCCAGTGTATACAAGATTATCTAATTTGACTGTATGCAGTGTTGATAAAACCCTTCAGTATTCATACTCATAGCAAATAATCTTGGTGAATAACAAACAACATGAAGAACTAAAAAAAGCATTCATTGCTAATAGTTTTCGGTGCACAATGTAATACCTGAATTGTGAGACGAGGTAAATGGGGAAGGTGCAGCATAATCAGCTATCGGTCCTTTTCCCTTCTTTTTCTTCCGTACATATAACACAGCCATGACAAGAAGGCTGATGACAACTAAACTAACAACGACTCCAATAGCAACAGCTCCTCCGGTATTTAACCCTCCTGAATTTGAAGGTGCATTGCTTGTGGCTGCATTACCAGAGCCATCAACAGTTGGTCTAGCAGTTGGTTTCTCAGCTGGAATAGATGGCAACGACACAGTTGGACCACCAGCAGCAACTGTTTCGTTCCTAGGAGGACGAGGCAAAGAAGCTGCAGGAGGTGCTGCAGATCCTGAAGGGACTGCACGTGGTGGTGCAGATTCTGAAGGGACTGAAGGAGGAGTTGATGGCAATGTAGATGGAGGTGGAACAACAGTAGAAGTGGACGGTGGTGGAACATCGGTAGAAGGGGAAGGAGGGGTATGAGAAACTGATGGAGGAGGTGCATCATGTGAAGGAGGTGAAGGAGTGTTACTTTTTGGTGGCTTTGCTTGTGGTGTAGGAGGAGGAGGTTTGGTAGATGGTGGCTTTGGTGCCGGAGGAGGAGGAGATGGCGAAACTGATTCAGAAGGAGGTGGCTTTGATGATTGAGGAGGAGGGGAACCAGCTGATGGAGGTGGTGGAGACAAATTAGGAAGGGCAGGTGAAGTTTCAGCTGGAGGAGGTGCAGTGGCAGCTGGTGTAGGAGGTGGTGATGTTACAACTGGTGGAGCTGACGATGCAGGAGGCTGTGACGTTACAATTGGTGGAGGTGATGATGCTGGTGGTGGAGATGTTGGTGGCGGTGTAGTCGACGGTGGAGGAGGAGAAAGAGATGGTGAAGGAGGAGGAGTTACTGGCACTGACGTCGACAAAGGAGGAACTGAGGGAGGTGGTGTATTAGTTGTTTGATTGGACTGAGAAGAAGTGGTAGGTGGTAAAACAGCAGCGCCAGATGATGGAGGCAATGCAATAGGAGAACCATTTGGAGAAAGAGGGATTGTAGCCATCACTCTACCAAATCTTCCACAACAATAACAACAACCTAAGTCTTATCCCATTCAACAGAGTCGGCTACATAAATCAAACGACGTCATAATGCTTTATCAAATACCACTCTACAAAATCTTCCCTCAACAACAACAAAATGCACTATCACTCATTACATACATTCCAAAACCCTTCAACAACCTTCAAAATTTTCCAATATTTTTCTACAGAAACACATTAATCACAAACATTCCAGATCACACATCAGATTTCAGATCAACTCAATTGGGCCCCGCCAGTGGACAGTGGGATTGATCGCTAGATTAGTCCGTACTGGACCGGATACTGAGTTTTCAAAAAAAAAAAAAAACACAGATCAACTCTTCTACAAGCAATGTTGAATGGTAATATCTCTTCACATAAAACAACCCAATTACCAAAAAATTAAAATTTTAACAAACAACAAGCACAATTTCAAAACCCACAATTTACTTTCAAAAAAAGCTAAAATCTTTATAGTCTACACAACACTAAAAGCAAAAGTGAAAATTCACAATATCTAGAAGAAAATGCAGCATACCCAGATCTCAAACACTGAAATATTAAACAAAAAATTGTGAAGAAAGAGTGGAAAAAGCAATATGGTGACAGTGGCACGTACAGCACGAAGAAAGACAGCCCACAAAATGTGCAAAAGAGAACGTGGAGACGACTTTGAGAAGGAGAATGAGCTTCACTCTCTCTCACACCACATGCTCGTCATTCACATTCACATTCACATACAGTGTGAAAAAGGCTGTGTTTGCAATTGAAAATGTTAACACGTTTAATCATTACCCATTTTATTATGTTGCTTTTACTTTCCTTTTTCTTTTTTCCTTTTCAAATGGCAAAATCTATCCATCCATTATACAAAAATCATTTCCCATAATTAACCTTGATTAGTCTCCCAATTTTTTTTATTTGATGGGCTTAATTGTAATTTTTGAATAAAAGTTATATATTTATATAGAGAGAGTGAGACAGAGAGAGAGAAATTAACAAAGTAAAACAAATACTCTATTTTGATAATTACACATGCAAAAACTTAAAAAAAAAAATTAATGTATCTAAACATAAATCACTTCACTATCAACTCAATTTTAACCATAATTAATTTTACAAAATTTAATAATTTTGGAATCAATTATACATTTTGTGGAAGCAAAGATACACTTAGTACTCCCATGGATCACTGTTATAAGGAAGAAGAAGAAAAAAAATATTTAGTTTCATTTGATAAGTGGTGTATTTTTATCTTAGACTAGAAGTGATCACTTTTTTTTTAGTAGATAGACGAAATAGCAAAGTCATTATAAACTCACACACACAAGTGGAGGTACCGGGGTTCGAACCCCGGTCATGGCATCCGGCCTAACAATTTCGACATTTTTGCCAATTGAGCTAGGACTTCTGGATAGAAGTGATCACTTTTAAGTATTTGTCAGTTGAGCTAGGACTTCTGGATAGAAGTGATCACTTTTAAGTGTAGAAGTACCTATTTTCAAGATAAGATTCTCCGAATTGAAAAAAAAAACACGATGGAAATAAAATTCACAACGAGCGCGATGTAAATCTTTAGTGCAAATATAAAAATAAAAAAAATCATATCGGGAACTAAAAGCACTTTTTTTATTTATTATATCGAGATATAAAAATTTGTTTCCTCAAATATAAATACAAATACGCAACAAGAGTGATGCAAATATTTAAAGGATTTTTGCATTAAAATAACAAATATTTAATATAAATACTACATTAATATTAATAATTTAATATAAATACTACGTTAATATTAATATTTTGAAAATGATATGAGTTTTCACTGATATAAGCATATAAATTTTGGGATGAGTGTGGTGCAAATATTAATCGGATTTTTGCATTAAATATTACATTTGTGATGTTATTTTGATACTCCCTCCGTCTCAGTATTATTGACGTTTTAGAAAATAAAAAAGGTAGCAAAATAATAGTCGTTTTGTGTTTTCTATGCATAATTAAATCACTTTTTCCAACTTTGCTCTTCATGCCTTTTACTCCTCCTTTATCTGTGTGTGCTTGTTTCCTTTTTGAAAAAAGTCATCTTGAGCCATGTGTGAAGTAAGTACTCGGCTGCAATTATGTTGACAATGTTTACACCACCTTTGTAATTAATGCCTTAACGCGACTTTTAATTTAACTTTAACTAAATGTGACTTTAAATAATAATAAAAATAAATAGTTAGGTTAGTTTAGTAAAATTAGTATGTTTGTTGACTAATTTATTACATTTCTTAATTTGTATGTAAAAATCTTAAACGACTATTATTTAGAGACGAAGGGAGTAACATTCTAGGAGGTTACATTAGTAATGTCATCTTGTAGTTCAAGTAGCGGCTCACAATGTACTTTTTTGCTACAACTTCTTCAGTGTCATACTTCCTCTCTAGAGCATTTCAAAGCTTTTTTTTTTTTTAAGGAAGAGCATTCCAAACCTAATTAGTAGTTTCGCAACAACCGTAGTAAGTATTTTATAAATCGAGCGTTAACTCATAAACTCGTCTGAGTTTATAATTTTGTGGCAAAAACGTGTTAACTCGGAGGTAAACTAGGTTTTTGGTGAAATCAAAATGTTTGCCGAGTTTGACCGAGTTAACACATGTTAAACTTGGTAAACTCGACCGAGTTTATGAGTTTACGTTTAAAAAAACCATTTTTTTTATATTTTGGTCCATTTTTTTGGGCCCATTTTCTTTCAAAACCCAATTCTTTTTTAAAGTTCAAGGTACTGAAATTGATGTCGAAGTGAATTCATGTCATGTATTTGGAGATGAAGACACCGATGATAATGATGTTATGAAACTTTAGAAGGATTGAACTTTTGAAAAAATTAAATAGTTTATTTTTTGGATAGGTTTATTAACAACTTTAGAAATTTGTTAAACTTGCTATTTTGGATGATTTTTTGAATGGTTTAGAGTCTTATGAAACTAATGATTTTGCAAGTTAATTTTTTATTTTGATGCTAAGTTGAACATAACTCTTTATTATGGTGGTTACCATGTATACATTGTCTTTATAATTAAGTCATATTTTACACTATTGACGTATTTGCAATATTATATTAGTTTACATATGTAATGTATATAATAAATTTTACATAACTTTAATTTTAGATAAACTCGTACGAGTTTACAAATCGAGTTTACGATTTGAATTTACATAGGTAAAACAAGTTGAGGAAAACTCTCGAGTTGTAAAACTTTGACTGTAAAAATCATACAAATCTTCTATGAGTCCATTCAGAATAATATTTTGTCATAATCAACTGTACTGTAATTTATAATATTCAACTTTTTAAACAAATATTTCAAAACTTGAGATCCTTAAAGAATGTTTCAATAATACTCTTTTTTTTGGTAATGTTGCATATTTTATGAATTGTCTCAATCAACTAAGTTAAGCTCACGAGGACTCAATAACACTCTTTAACACCATTAAATTGTTTCTCTCATGTGTCACGGGCTTGTTATGACACTACATGTAAATTTTGGAAACTAAAATGAGTGTTTAATCTTTGAAGAATGCAAGAGAACTTTGTCCATATACACCCGTGAAGAATATTTTTGCTTGTTACCGCAGGCTGGCAAACATTTTAAACCACAAAAGCGTGTTGTCTTTTTCCATATGTTGACAAGGAAAAAACTAAACGGTGGCTAATTATTTAAAGAAGATTTTGCTCTTATTAACTAATAGGTTTTTATATTTAGCTCAACTCATCCATAAAAAAATCCTCAAGTGAGATGAGTATCGGTTTCACTTATAAATAATAAATAATTGTTTAGACTATCTTCCATTTGATGTGTGACTCTTTAACATAACTCTTTGGTGTGTGGATAAAATGGTGGATGATTTAATAGTAGAAATTTGATAATAGGTTGTCTAACATATCTTGGAGGAGAATATGATACCATCTTATAAGTTGTGGTTTGGTTTAACAAAATCCCATAAAATCAACTTTTAAGATGAGGGTTGTCACTCTTTAAAAGCTCTTGTCAAGAGACATATCTTTCCTTTGCGGGACTTGGATATTTCCCAATACAACCCTCACGTCCATCAATATTAGGCTTTGATGCGTGTATATAAATGGTGGGTGGTCGGATCGATAGATTGTGTTACCATATTAATTTTTTTTTATTTCATTTAATTGATCCTTACAAAACCATCTTGTAAAGTGAGAGGTGACACTCTCAATAACTCGCATATATAATCCTATCTTTTATATGTGAAACTTGAGGTTTTTTCAAATACAGCTCCCCTTGTCCAACACCATTGGGCTTGAGTAGTTTATATGGTGGGTGACCCGATTGTTATGCTCTGATACAACAACAACAACAACAACTATTTCATATTTGGTCCATGTCATAGAGATTCGACAAAGTTTTACGTTGGTTGTCGAGGTCTGACACAACCTTCTCCTTTTACCCGGGATTGGGACCTGCCTTGGCAGGATTTGATATGCTCTGATACCATATTAAAATTTGTGGTTGAGGAAAATTCATTTTCACAAAACAGGCTTGTGAGGTGGAGATTACCTCTCCTTATAAACATTTGATGATATTTTAGCTATGTTTTTGAGTCATTTTAGTAGAGTTAGAGGTCATTTCAGAGATAATTTGTAGGCGTTGCTTACAGATTTAGGGATATTTGATATTGTTTGAGACCATGTGATTCTATTTCTTCTCAAACCGGCCCTATCCAGTTAGGCCTAAAATAAGCTATTCGAAACACCCACTTGATAGGGATATGAGCTTGCAGCGGTCAGACCGCCAACCAATCTGAAACGTCTCATTCCCATTCAAGATGTAACGCTCGACGGTTACATAGCCCGTCTTCTATAACCATCGACCAACGACATTCTGCCATCATTAGAAGAATTTTATCCTTCACATATTTAAAAGGACTCAAATAGTCCTCCAAGTTACGATCTTTCGACCCTGATGGTGTATGGGACAAAGTATTGGGAAGTGCCTTAAATCGTATCAAGTAATAAAGAATTAAGTTTATCGTCTCCACAGGGATTGTCGTTCAACTCAGTATTTAGCTAAAGTTATTAGAAAGTAAATAAAAGAGAAAAGATGAAAGTGGTTGCAAGGTTTAAATTAACTTGCCCAATGCGAGATTAGGTTGGTTTGATTCAGATGCGTAACGGAGATTAGGGAATCCTTGAATCCCCCATCCGTTTTGTTGGAATTAACTTGGAGTAAATTCAGTTCGATCATCCCTATTTGTGTCGCTTGTGTTTGTGGCAGCGATTTGTCTCAGTTTTCTTGCGATGATACAAACACAACGTCATCTAATTTCAAATCATCAATCTTTGTTTTTGATCCCAAAGGAATATTCACTAGGTCTTCCTTTGTCGCAACACCAGAGTCAAACACCAGAAACAACAAAATTGAAAAGAAAAATTAGAATCATAACCAATATAGAATCAAAGGAAAAATGAATTCTTTGAAAAAGCGATTTTGGATGAATTCGCTTTTGTTCGTCATGATAGGTGTCATTGCAATTTTCCAGAGTTTCGTAGTTTGGCAGCGAATACAATTTTGGTTGAAACTGGTTTCAATCGTTTGTTTCAATGAATCACAAAGTGCGTTAAGGAAATCAATTCATGCTCCAAATTTTCCATTGGAATCGCGTTTTGGAAAAGTCATTTTGGTTGAAGAAAGTGCATTCCGAAAGCGTGTTTTGGATAAGTTGTTTTGGTTCAGATATGCCTTTTTCATGTTTGCAAAAAACGTATTTGAGAAAAGCTCCTGGAATTGTTTTATTTTTGGGTTAATAGTGTTTTACCCCCTGTAATATAGGTCATTTCCGGTTTTCCCCCTGTAAAATTTTCTTTTTGGATTCCGCCTTGTAATTTGAAGTTTTTTGGTTTTGGACCTTCATGAATTTTGACTGTATAAAATCGATGATATGGTAGGGGGTAAACCTAAATTTTCTCAAATTAACAGGGGGTAAACCGAAATTTGCCCAAATTGCAGGGGAGTAAACCGAAATTTCCTCAAATTACAAGAGGCAAAAAATTTCATGAATTTCCCCATTTTGAGTTTAAGGGAGACTGTTAAAATAGTAGAAAGTTATGTGGAGTTAATTCAGGTAGTTAGAGTTAGTTAGGTGCTTATAGTTAGTTAACTACTATAGTTAGACGATTATGGTTAGTTAATTATTCTAGTTAGCATCATAGAGGACTATAAATATGTCACTTCATTGTATTCCATTTTATCTTTTTTCAATCTATATTCATTCAATATGAATTTTTATGAGTATTTTTCTCATGAATACACATATACTCTCTATCTTACTTACATCTATGACCTTTTTCCTTTTGACTCCATGATTCTCAACACAAGAGGATGAGGCTATGTGGAGGAAAATGCTTGATTATGTGATGAGAAAAATGGTTCGGGTAGGAAATGCAAATCTGTGGCTGGAAAATACAAATCAAGGCTGAAATCCATGGCTAAATACTTCTCATTTTAAGTGAAGAAGACAATGCGTGGAATATGAGAGATGCTTGGGTTGAACAGGGAAATACTTGGTCTAATAACCATTAGTAATGAAATCATTTTCTTTTTGTTCAATTTTTTTTTTTTTGGTATTCTATTAATTGTTTACTACTCGATCGACGTTCACTAAATGATAAAAGTTTAACCGAAAAATATAAAACCCTGAAATTGGATTGAGTATGATCATAAATTAAAAAATAAAGCAAAGAGAGTTGAGTATATAGTACAAAATTCGTATCAAACGTGTTTAATTGGAACAGTGTCCCACAAAGAATGAAATTCATATAGGATCAATTGGGTCAGGGCCACACACGATGTTGCCAAGTTATATTCAAAGTAATATGTTGACAAGGGAAAAAACAAATACTTGCTATACAAAAGTGAAATAAATCCCTCCAGTACATGCAAGACGTTTCTGATTATAGCGTAATTAACCGTGATTGCAGACGTCTCTTAACTTTTGATTTATTGAACTCTGATGTAAAGTTTATTATTAGACAAACCAATGAAGTGGCCCATAGCTTAACTAGGGATGCTCCATACCATGGTAGTTTCCGCATCTTTATTAGAATTCCATCATGTATCTCTACCCTTATTATAAATGTAATGCATTTATTTTCCTTTTGTAAAAAAAAAGGGAATAAGTTGTAGAAAAGGAAAGAGGACTTTGCACGGATTGGGATTTTCTGCTGTTACAGCAGGACGCTGTAACAGATCAGGACCGTCCGATTTAGATCAACGGTTGAGATTATTTAACTGTGTTAAACTGCTGTTTAATCTGAACCGTCTGTTCTGATATCAATGGTTAGGATTTATTACAGCAAGCAACTGTGTGCATTTCTACAGCAGCAAATCCCAATCCACTTTGCACTTATTAACTTTCACACACACTTTGCACCAAAAATAAATAAATGACTGTACAAAAAAAAAACAATTTTTTTTTTTTGGCATAGAAAACTTTCCTTTCAACAAAACAAACTCGAAAGATCAATCTAAAACTCAAGTTATTAGATCATTAAAGGAGTTTCAAGTTGATATATTTAAGACCACAATTCTTAAGTTTGTGACGCAAGAAATGCGTGACAAAATATAAAGATAAAAGAAAATGAAAATGTAAAGTAAAAAGATAAAAAAAAATAGCATTATTTACAATCAAAATGAATTAGATACATGGTTCGTTTCAACATCGGCAATATGTTTATCTATTGGCAGCAATTGTGTTATCTAGTAGGCAAGTTTTTATTTTTTTGTCAAGAGAGAAGACAAGTTTTCATGAAACGAAAATGAACTCTTTTGCATAAGTTTGATGCTACAATTTATAAAAAAATAAAATAAAAATATAGCCACTACAATGCATGAATGACGCGTGTCTTCTAATTTCTTTGAAGTATTTTCGGAAGTTTCTTCTTGTACTTTGAGTTTTAATTTCCGAATAACTTATAGCCGTTGCCAGAAAGACTTCTTTGATCCACATTGGCATGACAATTTTATAGAAGTTACACCGTTTGAAATTTCAAGTGAACCTGGTCGAACTTGTTTCAAATTTCAATGTTATTATTCGAAAAATGATCTTTGAGCTCTAGTATTTAAAGTAGAATCATTCTTTTTATATTTGTCTTTGAGGAAAATTAAATTAACTCCCTCGAAACCCTTTAGTCGAGTGTTACCAGTAACATTTATTTTTGTATATCAGCTTAGTAAAAAGAAAACCATGCAAATCAATCATTTTTATAAGCATTTTCTTAATTAAGAATGTTTAAAAGTACCTTTAAGACACTCGATAGCAAAATCTTATTAAAAATTTCAAATGAACATTTTACATCTTAGGATATCAAAACATCACAAAAACTAGAAACTCATTTAACAAGCACAATAACAACAAAATGAAATTAGAACACACAAATTGTTCTAAAGCAAGCTACACATAGCGATTTTACTTGTTTTATTGAATGGTTTCAAACGTATTAAACCAGTCAAAGGTGCCTCGTCTTTTATTATATGTTGACAAATAAAATATCCAAATACTAGTCATATAAAAGTGAATAAGTTGTAGACAAGTAATGATGATTTTTCCCTTATTAACTTCCACACACACACTTTGTACCAAACAAACATGAAATTAATTATTTTACAATAGCTATCATAGGATATTACAAATTTCAAATGAACATTTTACATCATAGTACAACAACATGACAAACAAATAGAAACTCATACAACAAAAACTATAACAACAAAATAAAAATACAACACACAAATTGTTTTCAAGCAAGATACACAAAGCTAGAAATGACATCAATTTCTCTAGATAGGAAGCGACCTAACTCCAGGTAACTCTGAAATGCCACTCTGAGTCTGATCCTCAAACACTTTCTTGATCCTTTGTGGAATCAATTGATAGAGTTCATTTTTATTCTTATAGCACATCAAAGCAAAGATGAAGATCCAGAAACCCAAATAAATCCAAGCAATTGTCGGCGAAATAACCATCAAAGCTAAAACTGAAACAACACTTCCAAGTAAAAGAATGATCATCTTGGAAGGAAGGAAGTTCTTGATGTGAAGATGTAGCATTGTTACAAGCACCAAAGCCAGGTAGTAAAGAGAAACTATGAAAACTAAAGCCATCATAATTGGGTTGATATCAACTTGAGACTTTCCCTTACTTGTATTCATTTTCGCAAACCCGATGATTGCAAACAATAGTTCGAAAAATTGGCCAAATAATTTTCCCACTTCTTTCAATCTAGAAATGGTTGAATGAATTCAAGAAAATGAATGTTAGGAATATTTTACAAGTATCGAACTTCAATTGACTAAAGAAAAACACTTATATGGAAAAACAGAGTTCTACTAAAAAAAAAGGAAAACAGAGTAAGTTAATGTTTTAGTAGTTACTCAGCTGAAAATTGAAGTTATTTACCTTGCAATTGTAGCTTCTAATTCAGCCATTGTTGTTTAAACTCAACTTTTGATAAGTACAACACATTCTTCAATATTGATTTTCTTATATAAGAGTTTAGTTTTGGAATAGAAGAAAAGACATGGAAAAAGAGGCTTGACACACTTTGGGAAGATAGTGACCCATTAAACGTTTAATACGAATCGTTTTATACGATAGTATTCGATTGAACTTTCATTTGTTATTTTTTTTGGACTCAATATTGGTCTTTAATATTTTATATGTTTGACATTTATTCAACTTGTGGATCTGAGGCTCATGACATTTCATTAATAATTCAACGACCAATATATGGAGAAGAATGATGAGCAATTGATGAACATCTATGAAGCACAAATACATGTACGGAAACCGACACACCAACACTAATAATAATTTGAAAAAAAAAATCATATAATTAAATGTAACTATATATGTCGGTGTAAGACATCTGTACGTGTCTGATAAGGGAACATGTCTAATCCAACGGCATTTCTGGACCTGCTAGTAGGATTGCTAATGAGAACTTTAAACACTATTCCAACCTTAAAAGTCTTTGTTGGCTTAATGAGTAGGATTTTCCTATCACCTATACAAGTTTCGATGTTTCTACAAAGGAAAATGCTACATTGAGATACAAACATTGACGACTTGCTACCGTAGATAATGAGTTGAGATCCTCTTCATTTAAGCCCCTCTCAATTTCTTCCATTTGGAGAGATGCATACACAAATAAATTTAAAAAACATAAATAATTAAGGGTTGTGAGACCCATTTATTGGTGGAACCCATTATCTAATTTTTATGTATCTATATCTCTTTAAATGACAATCTCCATTTATTTTAACAGATGGAGAAGATCTTTACTCGTAGATAATACGAGCACATGAGTTGGATGAAAGAATAACAAGTTCCACTAAATTGTAATGTAATGTTGAGCGTCAAATATTTATGCCCATAAGACAATGAAAATATGAATGTACGTCATTTTTTTTTAAGGAGAATGTGCGTCATCTTCTACACCATTGGAGCCCATAACACATGAGGTGGTGCAAGAGACATTGCAGTTAGCTACATTAACAGTTGTGACTTGTGAGAATGTTGTTAGGGTGGATAATTACATCTTTATTTTTTATTATAATAAATAAATTTCTTCATTCAACTAGAAAGGGTCTCATAGTGATCCTTTACGTTTTCTTGTTTTGCTTTTTGGTTTTCTTTATAAGCACCCATTGAAACGTTTAATACGAAATAATTGCATACAAGTTTTTTTTTTTTTTTTGAATATATAAACCACACTTTTTCTTTCTAAAAAATAAAACTTTAAACAACCAATATTAACATTATTAACAACCCCTGAAAAAACAAATATTAACATTTTTAATAATAAATTTGTTTTCGATGATTTTTTTTAAAGTTCTTTCATATTTTAATTTTTTTATTTAAATGATAAATTAATAAATAAATTTGTATCCTATTAATTTCGTATTCTATTAAGTTAACCAAAAGGTATAAAACCTTGAAATTGAATTGAGTATGATCATCATACAATAACGAGAGTTGAGTACATAGGACAAAATTCGTATTAAACGTTTGATTGGGACAGTGTTCCACAAGGTATAAAATTCGTACTGGATGGATTGGGTCAGTGCCAGACAAGATGTTACCAAGTTATACTCAAAGTTAATGCGTTGACAAGGAAAAAACCAAATAATAGCTAGTCATATAAAAGTGAATAAGTTATAGAAAAGGAAAAAGGACTTTGCACTTATTAACCTCCACACACGTATTTTTGTAAAAAAAAAAAAAAACACATATATACTTCGTACAAAATCTTATTTTATTGGCGTGAAAATTTTTCCTTAAAAATATGATCTTGAATAATTAATTAAGACCCAAGTGAGATTCTTCGGTTGATAGATTTAAGGTCATAAGTCCTAAGTTTAGGACACAAGAAACGCGTGATAGAAGAAAATGAAATTGTAAAGTGCAGAAGGTACGTAATAAAAAATAAAAACAAAATATTTTTTTTTGACAAAAAAAATAAAAATAAAATAAAAAAAATAAAAAAATATTATTATTTATAAATAGAAGTGGGTTACATACATCGGTCAAAAACCGTTGGTAAGATGTTTATCAAATGAAGACGGATGTGTTATCTAGTAAATATGTTTTTATGAAGCGGAAATGAATTCTTTTATATGAAGTTAGAAGACACGTGTCATTCATGCATTGTAAAAGTTATATTTTTAAGACACGTGTCATTCTTTTATAATTTGTAGCATCAAACTCATGAAAAATAGTTTTTTTTTTCTTTTTCTAACAAGACAAAATAGAATTATATTAATCACTAAAAAAAGTGTTCTCTTCAGCACAAGGTGTACCAAATAGAAGCTTCAAAGTACAATACAAATAGTCAGAAAAAACACAAATGGCAAAATAATACACTATTAACCCACGCCTAATGGTGGACGACATTAGGAAAATTCTAACAACCAGTCTGACTTTGGCAATATAACATCCTCTTGTAGATCACTTTTAAATCAATTTAGAAACTTTTAAGATAAAATTTATTAGGAGACAAGCAAATTATACCTTAGCAAGGGAGTCAAAGTTGTACGCTGGCCACCATGTCTTTGATTTGATTTCATCTTCTACTACCTCTATTTTGATGAATTAAAAAATGTAAGTTATTTCCAGCCGAAAAATAGAATAAAATGGGTTCTGTAAAAAAAAGGGTTTAAAACGGTTTTTTCTCTTTGTTTTTTTATACAAAAATGAAATTTCAAGTGTTGTACTAATTTCTAATTCCCATTGTTAGCATTCAAAAAATGTTCTTGAGGCTTTAGTATTTGAAGTGGAACCATTCGCCAGTTTGAAGAACCTGTCTGTTCTTTGTAAATATTCACTCTTCATATTTTTTGTAGCTTGGTTTCGCGCCTGTACGCAGGTTCGCAGAGTTGCACACATGATTAGTGAATTTCGTTAGGATTGATTAGGGCTGAGCCACTTGATCTGTTTATTTATGATGTATTCCCGTTTGGATTGTACTTGAGTCAGATCTAATATCCTCCCAATCTATGTATTTCTTCCTTTTCATTTATTTTAATCTTCCTTTTGCCTAAAAAAAATGCAGTCAATTATTTGACAACACTCAGTACAATGTATTACAAATTTCAAATGAACATTATACAACAAAAACTAGAACTTCATTTAGCAAACACACAAATTGTTCTAAAGCAAGCAAGCTACACATACCCGATTTTACTTGGTTTATTGAAGGGTTTCAAACGTATTAAACCACACACAAACGCGTCGTCTTTGTATCATATAGTACAAAATTCGTATTAAACATTTGATTGGGACAGTGCCAAATGCTAGCTAGTCATATTAAAGTGAATAAGATGAAGAGAAGGAAAAAGGATTTTGCACTTATTAACTTCCACACACGTATTCTTGTAAAAGAAAACCTCCACACATACTTTCTACAAAAACTTATTTTATTGGCCCGAAATTTTTCTTTCCAAAATTGAACTCGAATAATTAATTAAGATTCAAGTTTGATTCTTTAGTTGATAGAGTGTTTGATCTCTAGAATTGTTTCGGGACATGACAAGTTGAAGGTAAGGGATAAGATAAAAACTAAAATTCTTGTTCATCATTAAACTTTTTACCTCAAATAAAAGTTGTCTAAAATACTTATTAGGAAAAGCTCAAGTCCCACGTCGGATAGATAAGACTCTTGATAAAAGTTTATAAAGAGGAGACGCTCCCCATTTTAAAAACCGGTTTTGTAAGGATGAGTTAGACCCCAAATTTTAACTTGGTATCAAAACTTGTTGAATTCAAGGGCCACATACATATCCACACACCAAGCCCAAGGAGTGTTGGGCGTGAGGGGGATGTAGTGTGAAAAACCCAAGTCCGCATTGAATCGATAAGCCTCTTGATAAAAATTTATGAAGTGGAGGCATTCCTCACCTTAAAAGCTGTTTTTGTAACAATGAGTTAGGCCGCAAAGTTTAACAATATCAAAATAGCATTTTGTCCACCAAAAATCATATAAAACCAAAAATTGTTCAATACCATAAACGTTCGTCTTATGATGTTCTAAAGTGTGTTGTTCTATCTTGTATTGTTATGTCAAATACTTTTTTTAGCAAATCAAACAGACCTTTAATACTGAAGCACAAAAAACCGTTCCCAAAAAGACTTCTTTGTTACATTTCGACATGATAGGTTTTTAGAATTTATACCGTTTGAAATTTCAAATGATCTACTTATTTCGAATTGTCCTATGTTTCTATTTCAAATATGATCTTCGAGCTCTAGTATTTGAAGCAGAACCATTCTTTTAATATTGATCTTTGAGGAAAATGAACTTAACTCGCTCAAAAAATTTACTCGAGATTTACGTGTAACATTTATATTTATATTTTATACATCAGCTCAACAAGAAGAAAAAAAACCCATATGCAATCAATTATTTGACAATATCCATTACAGTATATATGACAAATTTCAAATGAACATTTTACAACAAAAACTAGAACTTTATTTAGCAAACACACTAATTGTTCTAAAGCAAGCTACAAATATTCATTTTACTTGTTTCATTGAAGGGTTTCAAACGTATTAAACATTTAAACCACACACAAACACGTCGTCTTTTATCATATGCTGACATGGAAAATACCCAAATACTAACTAGTCATATAAAAGTGAATAACTTGTAGAAAAAGAAAGAGGATTTTGCACTTATTAATTTCAAATACACACTTTTTACCAAAAAAATAAATAATTTTTTTTTGGTACAATTTTTTTTTATTATACCGAAAAAAGACTTCCACTTTCACACACACTTATCAAAATCAATTCAGCAAGAAGAAAACCATGCAATTAATTATTTGACAATAGCTATTATAGGATATTGCAAATTTCAAAAGAACATTTTACATCTTACAACAACATGATAAAAAGTAGAAACTCATTTATCAAAAACAATAACAGCAAAATAAAAATACAACATATAAATTTTTCTTAAGCAAGATACACATAGAAATTTTACTTAATCAAATGCAATCAATTTCTCTAGAATGATAACTCTGAATTGCCACTCTGAGTCTGACCCTCAAAAACTTTCTTGATCCTTTCTGGAATCAATATTTGATAGAGTTCTTTTTTATTCTCATAGCACATCAAAGCAAAGATGAAGATCCACAAGCCCAAATAAATCCAAGCAATTGTAGGAGAAATTATCATCAAAGCTAGAACTGAAACAACACTTCCAAGTAAAAGAATGACCATCATGAATGGAAGGAAGTTCTTGATGTGAAGATGTAGCATTGTAATAAGCAGCAAAACCAAGTAGTAAAGAGCAACCATGAAAACCAAAGCCATCAGAAGTGGTGATTTTTCGATACTTGTATTTGGTGTTGCAAACCCGATGATTATAAACAATAGCTCGAAAAATTGGCCAAATAATTTTCCAACTTCATTCAAACTAGAAAGGGTTGAATAAATTCAAGAAAAGAAAATGTTAGCAATAGTATATTTAATAACTTCATTGTAGAAGGGTTACCAATAAAAAGATGAAAACATAGCAAGTTAATGTTTTAGTGGTGAAGTGAACTATGAGCTGAAAATTGAACTCATTTACCTTGTTGAAGTTGAATTGAACAGGGTTGCATTTGATGCTGTAGTTCCTTGTGCCATTGTTCCTCTCACTGTGAGCTCAACACAAACTTCAGTATTGTTATGAAGCATGGCATCCATGGAAGGAATAGAGAAAAGCTTGTATTGATAGTAATGACTTGAGTAGTATATTACAAAATGAGAAATTAAAGTTGGTTATAATGTGACATCTTAAAGCCTATTTATATATTTCTTTTTATAAAGAGTTAAGGTTTGTATTGTATTGGACTGTCATTGTTGAAGAAATAACATAGAAAAAGAGCTTTGACATAATTTGGGTTAACGGTGAAAGTGACCCATAAATCGTTTAATACGAATTCATTCGTTTTATACTCTATTGTACTTCCCTCCCTAAGAGAAAAAAAGATTGAACTTGCCCCATCCCATTTTTATATTCTCAATATTGGTCTTTTATATTTAAATGCTTAGAAACTTCGAACATTGAAGCTATGAGATTTGGAGCAATATGAATGAAGGTGGCCGATTAAGACGTTTAATACGAATTCATCTTATACAATATATATAAAAATATACACACACAATTGAATAAAAGATTGAACTTGCCCCAATTTCTATATTCTCAATATTGGTCTTTAATATTTTAAATGCTTAGAAACATCGAACACGAAGCTATGAGACTTGGAACTGTTGGGTCATGAGGGGAGCTCGGGGGAACCGTCCACATCGAGGCTAGAACAACCGCACAAGAGAGATAGACACCACACTCTTACCCAAAACCCTACCGCTGCTGCTTTCTGCGCAATGGACCGACTGCCTCGGTCGTACCCTTTGTCGAACTGGGGCTCTGATACCACATCGAGGCTAAAACAACCGCACAAGCGAGAGAGACGCCACACTCTTACCCAAAACCTTAAGGCAATGAACTTATGGGTCCTCGTTTTCATCCTTTACTTTTCTATCCGATGTGGCCGATTGAAACGTTTGATACGAATTGAAAGTAGCAAAATATCACAATGAACTATCATATGCACACACCGATTAACCTCTCTTAAAGTAAAGCAAATTGAACTCGTCTAAACTCTACTATAAAGTGACAATTTCACTAAGGAGCAGAATATATTGACCTTTATAAATTTTAAGAATTTAAACAAAAAATTTAAAACGTATAAAACCCCAAAATTGAATTGAGTGTATATATAGTACAAAGTTCGTATTAAACGTTCAATTGGGTCCAAGTGTCCCACAAAACATAAAATTCGTATTGAATCAACTGGGTCATTGCAAGACAGAGATATTGCTAAGTTATTTTTCAACGCTTAGAATATGCTTTTCAACAGAGTGAGTTCAATGCAAACTGAACACGCTTGATATATTTAAGATTTTTTTTGACCCAAACATATTTAAGATTTAAATTCCTTTATTATTAAAAAAATATTTCTTATTTTCATATCTTGTATTAATTTTATTTGTTGATATTAGACTTATTCGTGAGTTTAGCTCAGTTGATAGAGATATTAAATCCCAAATTTTCTAGTTATTCATTTTAAGAGTTAAATTCAAATCCTCTAAAATTTCCATTGTAAATACTTACACAACTCAATCCCTCTCCCATTGTAAATTCTTCCACAGACATCCATTTACCATTGTAAATACTTACACATCTAGTCTTTTTCTATATAGGAATTTTGATTAACATAACCTCTTCCCATTTTCTCTTGGAATTAAACTCTAGCTGTATTGTGTATCCATAGATATGTCACGACATTGACTTTATGGTTTTCCAGTCCTCTATTCCTCTAATTTTGGTGGCATATTTGTTGAGTTTCTTTGACTTCCCCGTTTGGGAAATGTCAATTGGTTTGCTAAGCAATCTTTGCTCATGCCTGTGTTGGTTTGTTAGGGTTCGTTCTTTAATGTTTAACATATTCATCACAATGAGGCCGCAACAAATTTCATTTTGGAGTTGACGGAAAACATGAGATTTTGTGGTGGCAAGTTTTGTTGCAGAAAAATTTACCATATTAATAGGTAAAGTATAAAGACCATGAACATGAGCAATCCCTTGTTCAAAGGGGTTCTGTGTTTACATTCATACCTTACTTTGGTTTGTTAGTAAATTTTAATCTTCCTTCCATCAAATATATTTGAATTAAATTCCTGAAACGCGCACATTTATTAGTGACATAGCAAAACATGCTGTGAAATTTACAATATTTGCTGCCTTGTCTATCTTCATGCTTTATGATTTTATTGATCTTCAAACAATTTTAAGTAGTACTTATCTTTTAATAACATGTCAAATATCTTATCAACATTAGTTATGTCAAATGTATACATTTTGGTGTTATTTGTGATTTTATTTCTCTCTTCCTTTACACTAAATAAGGTTTGGTATGTGATGATAATTTATCATACCATGTTTTCCTCAGTAATTTTATGAGTCTTTAGGTGAGTTTATGCTTGTTTTAGTTGTTCTTTGCAACAAATTGAAGAATTTTCTCTAAATAGCTAAAAATGTGAAAATAGCTTCTTTTTTTTTGAGGGAATGTGAAAATAGCTTGAAACCATATCAAATCACCCTAACCAGACAACTCAGTGGTTGCGCTAAGCTTTCTACAAGACGTGTCAAGTGACAGAGAGATAAGAAATGGACAAGGAATGAACGTAAACACATATTCTAACCCTGTAATTTGAAATTTTTATTATTTATTTATGACCTCTTGTAACAAACACAGCGTTGATACCAACTACTCATTGAGCACAATTGTTTCTAATAGAAAAATATAATCAATTAAAGTAAAAACAAATAATATTAAAAACAAGTTAAAGTCAAAGAAAAAAAAAACAGTTAACATATTGTTGGTAAGAATAATATTATTCACATAATCCATACCTTATAGTTACTCGCACATCCATTCTATGCTGAAAAATAAAATTGCGTAAAAACATAAGTGTGATTCTCACTTCCATGCTTGTTTTCACAAGAGAATCCCTCCTCTACTGCATCCAATACTATGGATGCAATTTTCCCAACGTGAAAAAGTGCTGCCTCTTGAAGTAATAAATGGACCCGAATTCCTTGAAGTCAAGGAATTCTGAATTGACAAAATCAAAGGCTGATATCGATCACCCTTGTAGTCACTTATAACCGGAAGGAATCAGTTTCGAAGTACGATATGCTAGTTTAAAAAAAAGCTTTGTTGCATCGTTGCATCTAGGAGAGGATTCAAATCCTTATCATCGGCTATGTATGTTGCGTCCCATGTAGTAAGCTTAAAAAAGGGTAGCTACCATAAAAATAAAAACCGTGGCCATTGGTATTTAAATGGAACTAGCTAGATTGATCAACGTCGTGGAAATCAAAATAACTAGGCCAGCAAGAACGGGGATACAAGAAGCAAGGCAAGTGTGCATAATGATAAGTGTTGGTATTTAGTCTCTCTGTGTAACTACATTTTTGTTATGTTTTTTCAGAGCTGAATGTGATCGAAATTTTTAATTCTTCTCAAATAATCATCTTCTTAAACTGTACATTCAAAGAGCAAGTAATGTTAGACCAGTCTCAACTCAACTATTTGTCTATGTTTCCTATCAAGCGTACCATTTTGATGAGAGGGATGAGGACAGGTTATTCTATATCGGATACCTATATCGGTTAGCAATTTAGAAAAGGACCTGAACTCACCACCCCCATTAGATTGAACTCACTACATAGTTGTAGAAAATTGGTTTATGACTACGGCTGGGAACTGAGAAAAAGCATATAATGCATCAGATTTGTCTATGAGGAAATATAGCTAATTGAACTTTGTAAGCATATGGACAAACCAAGTCCCACATATCTTAAAGATTAGGTCTAACCAAAGTTTATAAAGAGACACCCCTCGCCTTATAAGTCGATTATATAAGGATGAGTTATGCCCAATATATAAAAACCTAATATGGTATCAGAGTCTATCAATTCGGACCACCCACCATTTATATCCATGGATGTGAGTGGGTGGAAAAACCAAGTCCCACATATCTCAAAGATAAGATCTGACTGAAGTTTATAATTAAAGAGATACCACTCCCCCTTACAAGCCGATTGTGTAAAAGATGAGGTTGACCCAATATATAAAAACCTAATAGCATCTACAAAGAATATACAAAGGTGTAGCCAAAATGTGATGATGGCTCAGGAGTAGGGCTCCATAATTTTGTGTGAATTACTTCAAATAATTTAGAATGAATTGTAATGGAAAGTGAAGTATGTAATCGATGTGATTTACCAACACAGCAAGAATTACAAAAACCATAAAGTTCTTTACTAGCAATTGGTATATTACAGATGGAAATTACATTTTTGACAAATTGACCATTAGCATCGCCTAGCCTAGCTAGCATACCAAATGGATTTACTTGATACCAAAGTAAAATCATAGGTTGCATTTTATTACAAATGACAGAATTATTATTTGATGTAACGCCTAAAGTATAAGGAGATGAATGCAGTGAGAGCTTAGTCACATGGCAGGAAGATCCTTTGATAACATTGAAATGTCAGAAGTATACAAGCCATTGCACCTAGGGATCCACGAGCGCTTGCTTTGTGGCGTGTGATTTCACAAACACACAGTAGAGTGAAATTCAAAGTACACTGCATTATCCTTAGGAAATTTAGACATTGACATCAGATTTTTGGTAAAAGAAGCAACATGAAGATAAAGAAGTTGATTTAAATAACACAAAAATATAAAAATTATTTAAATCGAGGCCTTAATTGCGGTCATAGACTGCAATTTAAAACCATGTTGAGATCTTTTTCATTTGCTTTGCGGGTGGCGTCGCATGTAGTAGCGGTAAGCCTGATAAAGGATAGCCACCATAGCAACAACAAATCCACAAACAGACAAAAACATTGCGGTGAAGAGCAAGAAAAGTGTGGTGGTTGGAATCCATACGGGACTAGTTAGGATGATCAAAGGCATAAAAATTGAGCTGATTAAGCCAACAAGAACGATAATCACTGTGAAACAGAAATACCATGAAGGCGTGAATGTGATCTGAGTTGGACCAAAGACAAGTTGTCGAACCTTTCCAAGAAACGATGTTGCAAGAGGTATTCGGTTTACAAGGTTGTTGAGGGGATTTACTAAGGAGTTTGTGATTGTGATGAGTGGTGATGAAATATGTGAGGAAATGGTGTTGAATGTTTCTAAAGGAGTTGTGTTCATAATTGTGGTGAGTGGTGATGAAATGTGAGAGGAAATGGATTTGATGGTTTCTAATGGAGTAGTGTTTATAATTGTTGTGAGTGGTGATGAAGTGTTTGAGGAAATGGATATGATAGTTTCTAATGGAGTAATGTTTGTGATTGTGGTGAGTGGTTTTGAAATGTTTGAGGAAATGGTGTTGATAGTCTCTAAAGGAGTTGTGTTTGATATGATTTTGGAAGTGTTTGATGAAATGATTTGAGAAACATCTTGCAACAAAGAGTCTGGTGAGGATGCAATATTGGTTATGACTGGAATGGTGGAATGAACTGCAGTGGTGAGGTCTTTTGTTAAGTTCTTCAACATCTTTGTTATGATTAATGATGAGGAAGGAGAAGAAAGTGGTTAAGGTTAACTACAAGGGGATGCTAGCTAGATGTTGGAGTTGGTTGGAACTACCTAGTATACTTATATTTAAACCATTTATCAGCTAGTAGCTAATCCATGTGTTTTTTATGTTTGAATGAATCTTTTTATAATGCCTATTTGTTTATCACAAAAGTTAAATTTGCCATTCTAATAAAAACAATTTTATTCTTTTGTTTAGGGAATCTCGTAGAAAGAAGGAGAATAATTTGTTAAGGTGTATGAGATTTATTTAAGATGCTAACCTCTCACAAAAGTTTATGGTACATTGTGTTAGGTGCTCGTTATGGAAAAAAAAGGGGACGACTGAGATATGGGAAAGGACGAGGATCGGTGTGGTGGTAGAATTTTAATAAGATCATGAAGGGTGTAAGCGTGGGAGAGGGAGGGTGGTTGCTTGATAATATTTGGTGTGTGGGGAGGGATGGGTCCAATACTTTGTTTTGGCGGGACTCTTGGTTGGATGTATTTCTTTTAATGTTAGCTTTAGAAGGCTTTTTGAGTTAGATGGTAATAAATTGACAACCGTAGCTTAAATGCATTCTCTAGGGTGAGGGGAGAATGAGGAGGCATATATGATTTGTGAAAGTGGCGTAGGTGGTTGTACGCTTTGGAGGAGGAGTAGACAGGGGAGTGTGTTGAGCTGCTACCATAAATTCTTTTGCATGTTTATGTGGAGGATTGTTGGGTTTAGAAGTTACATGCTTTTCAGTGTTACACGGTGAGTAGTGTTTATAACAATTTAACTACAATGGATGGCAATACTTCTTTTGATAACACATTTGTTGTTTGGTTAAAAGCAATTCCGTTAAAAGTATCTATCTTTGCATGGCAGATCTTCGTAATCGTCTTCATACTAAGGATAATTTGGCAAGGCGAAGGATTATTACAACTAAGGCTTAAAATTGTTAAAGTCACTGTGGTTCTACCGAAGACAATGATCATTTATTCGTGAGATGTAATTTCTATGGTAACCTTTGGCCTTTAATATCAAGCTGAATAGGATTCTCATCGGCATTTCATGACACTTTATTAGATCATCTATCTCAATTTTGTGGTTTAGGGGGTTTCACAAAAACGTTCGATTGGTTTTTCATATTAGTTGCGTGTGTTATTTGGAAATAGCGAAATAGACACATTTTTTCAGAACAAGGAGAACCATTTTCAATCTTTAAATGAAAAAGTTAAGCTCCAATATTTTTGATGGTTGGAATCGAGATATGTTATGTTCGATTTTGACTACCATTATTGGAGGTTTAACCATATTCCTTGTCTTACGACAATAACTTAGCTAGTTTCTCCTTTTCTTCTTTTTCGACTTTATTGTTCTGATACATATTGTGTTGGAAGGACTTGTTTGGTTTGGTAATATATTTCATTTTCACCTTTAAAAATCAAAATAAAATGCAAGGTGGGCAAAGAAAAGAGAGTTAGTACTTTGGAAATCCAATTCCATTTCAAACCATGTTGATTATTGAAATTAAAATTAATGAGCGTGTCAATTTAGTCGGATTTAGTTTGTCCCATTAAATCATATTGCACTTAATCTAATAGTAAGATTGGTTGATCTAATGGTGAAAATAAACTTGTGCATTCCACCATACATACCTCACTTGAGTCAAGTGACTTAACGATGAGATTTATTGCAAGCTTGTACATCATACCAATAGCTAGCTCACATGATATGACTAACCATTTTTCTTAATCAATAGTTTTTTTGAAGGATTCTTAATCATTAGTTGGTTACGTTTACATAGAAATTTATACCTATAATTATCGAATCTTCCACCTAACACCTATGTTTTATGTACCACTTGGCAACGATATTGGATTAAACCATTGAACCATTGATGGAACTGTTAATTAAATTGAATGATTGAATTAGATGACTTGATTATATTATTCACTCTCTATAACAAATTTGACTTTGTATTGAACAAGGTGACTCGATCTCAAAAAAATTAATGACACATAAAAGAAAAATATCACCGCATTTTTTTTTTTAATAATTCACATAAATTGACACAACTATATCACCACATAAATTAATATAACTATATGAATTTCATACCTAATAAATTATAAAAGAAATTATATCATGCTCTAATAATTCACATCATAGTTTTAGGATTCATTTTCAAATACGTGTATACAATCAAGTAAAATGCTAATAATTTTATATTTAAAAAATTAATACCCCCTAAAAAAAGTCTGATATAAATATTATTAAATTATTTTTATATCCATCTATCTAATAAATTAATTTTTTTTTCTTGAAAGAATCTAATAAATTAAATTTGTAAATGTGCAATATAGAAAACGTGGCATAACTAGCATTTTATTTATAGAAAATTGGCCCAAAATTTTGGGAGTTGTTGTCTCCAAATATTAATAAGTATTACTCGGGGTATACAATATCAATATGTTTCAACATTCAAGAACTATCCACTGGCCTAGTGGTTGCTCTTGTCCTTAGGCTAATCTTAAATATTTTTAGTTACATGAATTCTTGAGGCACTCTTTAACATTCTTTATAAAGACAAATAAAATTACATGAGAGATAAATAAAAAAGTCTTGTTAACGAGTGATTAGCTTTGGCAAAATAAAACTACTATAAAGGAAAAGAAGACAAAAAAAAAAACTACTACATCGTAAAGGAAACCTCTACTGTATCGCGTAACAACGCTGGCAAAAGACAAGACAATGACTCATGTACCATTATAAGAGATATTATGAAACAATGGAAGAGCAAAATAAATCTTCATTATTATGAAAAGAGAGTGATACAAGAGTATTTATAGACCTAAGAGTTGTACTACACAATTTGAAAATGTACTACACTAAGATGATGAAGTACAATAGTGAAGTTACTTGCATGGCAAGTTACTATTATTCTCTATATTATTCTTCTCTGCAGCTGCTGTAATAGCCCCCCACAAGTTGGAGGGTGATAAATGTTTATCATCTCCAACTTGGACAACAAAGTGTTGAATGGTTGAGGGAGAAGATCCTTAGTGAAAAAAACAGCAAGCTGGTCTTTGGAAGAGATAGGTAGCAATTTGAGAATGTTGGCCTGCAGTTTCTCTCGTACAATATGACAATCTATCTCTAGATGCTTAGTGCGTTCATGAAACACAGGATTAGCAGCAATGTGAAGCGCACTCTGATTATCACAGTAGATAACAGGAGTTTTGGAACATTGAATCTGCAGATCATGAAGAACATATAAGATCCATTGCAATTCACATGATGCAGCTGTCAAAGCTCTATACTCAGCCTCAGAAGAAGATTTGCTGACAGTGAGTTGCTTCTTTGTCCTCCAGGAAATGAGTGACTTGCCCAAAAAGAAGCACTGACCAGAGATAGATCTTCTGGTATCTCTGCAACCTGCCCAGTCTGCATCTGAAAAGCCTTGTAATTGAAGATGAGCATCTCTAGGGAAGAAGATACCACGACCTGGAGATCCTTTCAAGTATCTCAACACTCTTGTTGCAGCATTAAAATGAGTTTGGGTGGGATTGCTTAGAAATTGACTCAACTGCTGAGTGATGAATGTGATATCTGGCCTGGTGGTATTAAGATATAAAAGTCTACCAATCAATCTCCTGTAAGCAGGAACATCAGAGTAAGGTTGTGAATCATCATTATGGAGCTTAACATTTGGATCAGAAGGTGTACGGGTAGGCTTTGAATGGAGGAATCCTGAATCTTCAAGTAAATCTAAACAATACTTTCTCTGGCATAAAGAGATTCCAGATGAAGAATGAGCAACTTCAATACCAAGGAAGTATTTAAGAATGCCCAAATCTTTAATTTGAAATGTGTTGTAAAGAATCTGTTTGATACTTTTGAATTCCTCCAAAGAGTCCCCAGCTAAGATCACATCATCAACATAAACCAGCAAAATAGTAAATGAAGATGAAGTGGTTTTAAGAAAGAGGGAATGGTCTGAAGAAGCCTGTTTGTAACCATTGATGATTAAAACTGAAGTCAACCTTTCATACCATTTCCTGCTTGCCTGCTTCAATCCATAAAGTGACTTGTTTAATTTACACACTTGATTTGGATTAGAATGTGGAACACCATGAGGGATGTAATGCCCCGTTTTCCCAACTTAAAAATTTCATAAAAATTATCAGAGTTTATCAACATAACGGAGCATCACATACATCCATACATCATTTCCAACAAATATAATAATAGGAAATACTATTTACTTAATCAATCTGTCTTTATAAAATTCAATAATCAAAAGCAGCAGAAATTTAGTTTGCAACGTCACATAAAATCTTTGGCATAAAAGGCCACAACTTAACATCTCAAATAGTCTTCATAAAATGTTCAACATTTATTAAATAAAATACGTAACAAGGAAAAACAATCATCAGACACCCCCATCCCGTTACGTATCAGAGCATCCTAGACACGATGTGAGGAGTCTACTCACGAACACAGCTAGTCCTGGTTACCTGCAAGTTACCCATACGAAGGGCAACATTTTCAAGCAGAAGGGGTGAGATTTCACATTCATTAAAAACAAATAATAATTCATAAAAGATAATCAACAACATATATCTAACATTAATATCATCATTTAACATCATTTAAGAAGGTTAAGTAATCAACAACTTCATAGTTATTCAAAGGTAGCATATTCATCTTAATTCACTTCATTTACACCATTATAATTATTGGGACAACAACAACAACAACAAGAAGGCAGCAACATCATCACAGCATTCATCATTTATTTTAAGTTATGATGACTCTACAATGCAACAACAACATCAACAACAACTTAGACAACTTCAACATGCATGTGGTACCACCAGGGCATTAAGCCCCCATCGCTAAGGTCATATTTGGACCGTCGGGCATTAAGCCCCCATCGCCGACTATGCAATAACTCGACTCTAAATGCAACAATCTTCATTTTTAATGTTAAATTAATTAACAAATAATTCACAAAACTCATTACATCAAAACAGCATCATTGGAACATCATAATTAGCAGTATCATCATTATTATAAACATCAGAAACTAATTCATCAAAGCAACGGGCGAAAAGACACAATTTCGCACAACAGCAGGTCTGTACTGCACTAACTCGCAGTGGCGAGCTAAACAACTCGCAATGGCGAGCTCAACGGGGAAGCTCGCAGTCGCGTATAACATTGCTCGCAGTTGCGAGCTAATGGGTTACTCGCAGGAGCGAGTAGGATCACTCGCAGCTGCGAGCGATCACAGAACAGGGTTCTGTCGTAGCTCTCTCTCCTTCACCCTGCACCCAAAATTCCACTACCCAAGTCTCTAAATCATCCAGAATCGACGTCTAAACGTTTTCTATGAGTGATTAACATCTGTTTACATCAAATTACATAACAATTCACTTAAATCTTCCAATTTTAATGACTTTTAGACCTAATCCCAATCCCTTAAACCTACAACAATTGACTACTTCCTATGAATCAAAACTTGTTAATAATGAGAGTTAGTCTCACCCTTACCTTAGATTATGTTTCTGAAATCCAACAACCGCGTTCTTCTTTCTTTAGGGTTCTCCTTGACTTATCCTCTTTCTCTCTTCTTTTCTCCGTTGTACGCGTTCCCACTTTCTCTCCGAATTATAGACTTTTATTCTTTCCCTAATTGCTCTTCTCACCACAACTTACTCTTTCCCCTAATAATTTAATTATTTCTACTAATAACAATATTTCTCCCCCACTTAAGGAAATACTTATATTATTAACATATCTACTACCATTATAAATATATATAATAATTCACATAGTATTCTAATAAAAGCCATAAATCACTTAAATATTAATTATGAAAAAGTGGGTGTTACAAGGGACAATCATATAAACATCTTCTTGAAGTTCTCCATGCAAAAAAGCATTGTTCACATCAAGTTGTTGGAGATGCCAATTATGCATAGATGCCAAAGCAAGAACAATCCTGACTGTTGTAAGCTTAGCCACTGGAGAGTATGTTTCAAAATAGTCTAAGCCTTCAATTTGGTTATATCCCTTGGCAACCAATCTGGCTTTATACCTCTCTATGGAACCATCAGCATGATGTTTCACTTTGTAAACCCACCTGCAGCCTATGGGTTTAACATGAGGTGGAAGGTCAACAATTTCCCAAGTACCAGTCTTACTCAAGGCATTAAGCTCATCTTGCATAGATTTTCTCCAACAATCATGCTTGTTTGCTTCAGTGAAGGATTTAGGCTCAGGTTGAGTGTGAAGAGACAAAGCAAAACAAAAATGAGAAGGAGAAAGATTAGTAAAGGACATATAATTGGAAATATGATAAGGAGAAGAAGATGCATATATGGAATTGATAATAGGACATATGTAATCTTGTAAGTAAGCAGGGGTGGATTTAAGTCTAGTGGAAACTCTGACAGGTGGTGGAGCAATGATAGGAGAATCAGAGGGAGCAGAAGATTCAGAAGTGATCGGTGAGTTAAGTGAACCATGGGGTGAATCTTCTGGTGTAGAAACAGGAGAAGTAGGAAGAGGTAAAGGGTCAAGATCATCAACAAAAGATTGAGATGAAGGAGTGATATAGTGCCAGGTATCAATGGCAGAAATAGGAGTAGAAGGCTGATAAGGTAAAACTGTTTCATGAAAAGTAACATTTCTGGACACAAAGATGGCTCTAGAATGCATGTCCAGAAGGACATAACCTTTATAACCAGGTTTATAGCCTAAAAAGATAGACTTTCTTGCTCTAGGTTGAAGTTTGGTTCTGTGAGATTGAATGGTAGAGGCAAAACATAAACAGCCAAACACTTTGAAAAGATTAGAATCAGGAGCAGAATCATGTAAAACATGATAGGGAGATTTATGATGAAGAATAGGAGTGGTGACTCTATTGATCAAGAAAACTGCATGAAGGACAGCATATGACCAATAACAATTTGGCAATTTGGATTGAAATAAGAGAGCTCTTCCTACATTAAGTATATGTTGGTGTTTTCTTTCTACTCTAGCATTTTGCTGAGGAGTCTCAACACAAGACCTATGATGGAGAATGCCTTTAGAGTTATAAAATGAAGGCAAATCAAATTCAGGGCCATTATCACTTCTAAGGATTTTAAGAGTGATATGAAACTGATTTTCAATGAGAGTGATAAACTGTTGACATGAATAGACACCTCAGCTTTGGATTTGATCAAAATGATCCAAACAAACCTACTAAAGTCATCAACAATAGTGATAAAATACTTATGACCATGAATAGAAGGAACACTCAAAGGACCCCAAATATCACAATGAATCATTTCAAATTTAGAAGTAGCATGAGATAAACTATGAGGAAAAGGCAATTTCTTATGTTTAGCAAATTGACAAACATCACAAATGGCTTTATTATCAACACAAATTGAGGGATACAAAGAATGCATATTTGACAATCTTTGATTGGACAAGTGCCCCAATCTAAAGTGCCAAAGTGCAGTTTCAGGAATATGAGTAAAAGAACTAGAAACAATAGGTTGAACAACTTTATTTATGGATAGATTACAATGAGGAACATTAGAAACAGAAGACTTAAAAGGAAAAGTTGAAGGAGAAACCCTCAATTTGTATAAACCACCATGAGGATCAGCCAAACCAATCATCCTGTGGGTAATCAGATCCTGTATAATGCATTTATCAGGTAAAAATTAAACATAACAATTCAAGCTGCTAATGATTTTGGCAATAGAAATCAGATTAACCTTGAAATGTGGTGAATATAATACATTAGAAATCTTAAAATGTGGAGAAAAGACAACAGTACCAGCATGATGTATGGTAACAACGGTTTTATTTGGTAAATGAACATGAACAGGTTTGATAGATTGGTATGAAGTAAAATAGTGTAAAGATGAACAAATGTGCTCATTAGCACCAGAATCAAGTAACCAATCATGAGATGAATCAGGCAAAGCACAAGAGAAAAGAGTTGATATACCTGAATGAGGAGTATAAGCAAACAAATGTGGAGCTTGAAGCAATATGGTTTGAGGTTGGGGGAGAAGAAGTGGAGCTTGAAGCAAACAAATGTGATTGCTGAAGAAGGGATACAAGATGATTGTAATGCTCCTGAGTCAAACCAGTAGGAGGAGAATTGTCAACAGCAGAGTTCACATGCTGAATCTCTGCATTGCTAGCAGAAGCAGTAGTAGCATTTGCTGTAGGATTGGATTTATATGAATTGGGGTATCCATGCTTCTGATAACAAAACTCCACAGTATGGTTTGTACGTTTGCAAAAAGTACAAAACCTAGAGTTATTCTTGGAACCAGCAAATGACTTTCCATTTCCATATTGCTTCTTAGAGTCAGAAGCATTAACAAGAATGCTTGAATCTTCTGAAACAGAGGGAAGAGAAACTGTACCATTATTACTCTCCTCTTGTATAACCAATGAATACACCTTGTTAATGGAAGGTAATGGATCCAAAAGGAGAACTTGAGACTTGATAACATTGAAGTTATCATTCAAACCAGTCAAAAATTGAATCACTTGATCCTCCATACGATGTGCGCGTGCAGATCTCATAGCTTCACACCGGCATGGAAAAGGACAAGTGCAATTAGGCATTGGACGATGAGAGTTAAGCTATTCCCATAGAGTTTTCATTTCAGTGAAATACTCTGAAACTGTTTTAGATCCTTGTTTCAAATTGTTGATAGAAGAACGTAAAGAAGCTATGCGAATAGGATCAACCTTTGCGAAGCGTTCTTTGAGTTCATCCCAAACGTCAATGGCGTGCTCATGAAACACTAAAGTTTGAGCAATTTGTGGAGAAACAGAATTGATCAACCACGAATAAACCAGATGATTGCACCGTTCCCATGCATCACGGTTCAAATCATCAAGATCAGGAATAGGCACAGATCCATTGATGAAAACCAATTTATTCTTCGCGCCAAGTGCACGTTGCATGGATCTGCTCCATGCGAGATAATTCGAGCCAGTGAGAAGTGGAGTAACTACCACAGAGTTTGGACCTTCACTAGGATGAACATAGAACACTGAATCAACGTTTTGCTGAGTGTTCAAATTACGCACCATTGTTGAAGATGAAAAGCTTCAAATATGCAGAAAAACAGAGGAATCAAGAAGAACACGAAGAAATCAATGGCGAATGTGCAGAGATTGCACGAAATTCAACCAGAGAAGAGGAATTGCAGAGGAAGAAACAAGAAGAAAAACGGTTAGGATCGCAAGAAAACGGTTAGGATCAGAACTACTCTCAAAGAGAGTGCTCTGATACCATATTATGAAACAATGGAAGAGCAAAATAAATCTTCATTATTATGAAAAGAGAGTGATACAAGAGTATTTATAGACCTAAGAGTTGTACTACACAATCTGAAAATGTACTACACTAAGATGATGAAGTACAATAGTGAAGTTACTTGCATGGCAAGTTACTATTATTCTCTATATTATTCTTCTATGCATGCTGCTGTAATATTTTGTATGATTAGCTTTGGCAAGAATATCTACACAAGAGTTTCCTTCTCCGAGGATGTGGTTGATGGAGATATTTCAATCCTCAATCAAAGCGCTTTGAATTAATTTCAAGAGGTTACCATATTGATGAAACCTCAGAGTTTTCTTCGCCACTAATTGTACGACATGAAAGGTGTTAGAAAAATCAGAGAGTGATTCATATTAATCACACTTGAATCTCTGTATGTAAAATATTGAAAAAACTCATACTACAACAAAAATCAAACTGAAAATGTCCATCTGAGCTGCGCACCTAACCAAAATAATATATTTGTCCCAGGTTCGTTAACGCACTACCATTAACATTTAGTGTCAAAGTATTGTTGTCACCATGTTTCCAACAAACTTCGAGTTACCAAATACTCGTCGTGAGATATAGAGATGGGAAAAGATCAAATTATTTGTAGAATCGGTCACAATCTTAGTTTCTTCAAAAACAAATGTATTCTTTGTACACCACAAGTTCTACATAATCAAAATGTATGTTTCCTACTTCGACAACCATATTTTGCAAGGTATCTAAAATGTTCAAACTATCTGACTCAAGAATTCTTTTAGGAACCTTCGGGAATCTACACGTACGCGAAATAGACACAGGTCGCGGGCAAAGCAGTAGGAAATGAATATTAGTTTCGATAAAGTAGAAGTATTAACACCTCGATGTTTCATAACATATTTAGTTGGAAGATAGTTAATTATGACACACCAGTCAAATAAAAAATTGAGCTGGTGATGCATGCACATATGACTAATCTTGAACACTTAATACTGCAATTGCCAGAAATCAATATTAAAGAGATTGCAGATTTTTTTTTTCCAATGTTTATGGTTCAAAACATAAATTAGTTGATAATGATACAGGGATTACAAATCATTCTCAAGGTTATGCTTATGGGGATATACACATTTTGTTTTAGATACTGTTATGACATTTTTGTGGATTTGACTCCCTCGTAAAACATCTCTAAAGTATGATCTTTTTGTTCCTCCTGTTTGCATGTAATGCACATACCATTTGTGAAGTCTTATTATCCTATTTTTTTGTTATTTTTCTAATCATGATTTTATCATATAGCTGTTTGCCCAATTCAGGGTTGGTTTTTGAGGGAAAGATAGCATCAGTACGTGATTTGCAGCATGTACCCAAAGGAACTGAGGTATGTGTTTTTTTCATCTCGTCTAAGTAGAAGTTACCATTTGCAATATTATGTTCACTTATAGAGCAAGAAATGTCATTCAAAGATTATTTATGCATACTCAGCAAAACTTGGATTCGAGACCTTTGTTTTTTTCTTTTTCTTGATATGTTTAAATTGAAGATGGAAAAGCATTCCAATGCCAAGAATGTGGGTTAGTTAGGTACAAGGAACAGATAAATTAAATTGCAACCGAAATAAAATCACTATCAAAAGAAGCTTATAATCCTTCTTGCAGTGACAGGCATTATCACTTAACATTTCTGACTATAACTTGTACCTGCAATTGCTACCACCTGAACTATTTTACGTTTGCATTCCAATCTTTTTTATTTCTTACCCTTCGTGTATATGCTTTGATCCATGTACAAATGAAATTGATTTGCATAAATCCTCGACTCATAGTCACACGGTTCGCAATTCGCCTCGGTACGTGGTACGGGTTCGGGTACGCGGTTCTTCACTCGCAAAGAATTCGGTACGTGAGAGGGTATACATAGTCGGTACGCAATGGGTTCGTGGTATGTCAGATATAAGTATGATATGTGATTTGCAAAGAGAAAAAAATACAATATAGGAAGAAGTCCCACATCGGGCATTTCATGCATATTGAAAGGAATGGGATGTTATAAATATAGCAGAAGCTTTCCACCCTTTCCTTTGAGAAACTTGTAGTTATGCAAGTAGCCACGTCTGGCGAGTTGCTCTGGTGGGGCCAGTGCACATTAATTTTGCAATTAAAGTAATATTTGCATGTTGTGCTGGTGGGGCCAGTAGCTCGTCACTTTAATAAAAGTGATGTTTCGCTTCCCCAGGCCGATTAATTAGTTCAAATTTTTATTTTTGAGAGCTGGTTCTCTGGTTCGTTATATATGACGAATTTCAGTCGAATTCTAAGCGAACCAGTTCGTTAAAGAACCGCGAACCGGTTCGTTCGAACCTGGTTCGCGGTTCGTGGTGGACCCAGCGAATTCTGTGACTATGTCCTCGACTATATGCGGATTGTCAAGAAGCTATATCCATATATAGAAGGATTGAGAAACTGCAAATCAATTAATGCAAATACGAGAGACGGTTTTGAATTTAAGCTTGTCCTTCTCTCTATCTACTGTTAGATTATGTGGCTTTAATTCTCCATTTTTTCAAGCCATTATGTTTGATTTTTTCAAGCCATTATGTTTGACTTTTACAAGCCATTATGTTTGACTTACTTGTGAGGTAAGTAACTCTTGGATTTAATGTGCCTACAATCTTGACCAAGAGAAATCCTAATTTGCTTCCAACATGTGCCTACAATTTTGGATTTAATGTGCCTACAATCTTGACCAAGAGAAATCCTAATTTGCTTCCAACATGTGCCTACAATTTTGACCAAGAGAAATCATGATTTTCTTCCAAGCTCCTACTTTAGGTGGATGGTCCAGCTTTGATTCCTTCACTCTTAAGTATGAGATTAAGTCCTATATATATGTAAGCAACACAAAAGGCTTGAGAGATAGAGATATCACATAACAATTAACACACTTTGTAACATACACTTGAGTGTCTTTTTTGGTGAGAATTCTTGTTCCATTTTAGAGAGTATTTTAGGAGATATTGAGAGAAAATATTGTCCTTTGTCCTCATCACTATAAGAGGACTTGTTGTACTCTTTTCTTTTACATAGTGGAACTTTGCTCGTGATCGCCCGTGGTTTTTTACTTCTCATATTGAGGAGTTTTCCACGTAAATCTTGTGTGTTATTTCTCTTGTTATTTTACTTACTTCTCTTTAATTCCCAATTGCATCGATCCTGTGCTTCCGCATTGCGCTGATATCCCTAACATCTACCACTGTTATTATTTTGTTATTAAATATATTGCTTGATACCTTCAAGATTTACAGCAATCTCGATCCAATAACCTAGTCCCTTCATTTTCCCCTCATAATCATTAGCACATCAACTGCCTCCAACAACACCAGCAGCAATACCTTCGTTGTTCGCACCATCATTGTGAGTGTCATCAACACACACAAGTCGCTCAAACTCATGAGCAACAGTTATCCTGCCTAGTGTATTCATATGAACGCTATGTTCCTAGTATATGACCTGACTAGCTTCATCAATGGCACAAAGGTTTGTCCCATCAAAACTAATCAAACTTTCAATTCTTGGATTAGGCAAGATCAACTTATATTCCAACTAATATTCCAAGCTCTTTCTAGCAACATTTTTTGAATGACCTCCCTTGCTTGCTGGGATGTTTTTACATTGCCTAAGGCTGTGATAATGCTAGGATCGACTAAATTGATAATTGTATGCAAGAAAAGTTGATCTTGCCTAATCCAAATAGTTGAAAATTTGATCAGTTTTGATGGGACACGCCTTTGTGCTATTGATGAAGCTAGTTAGGTTTCATCTCAACATCAAAGGTGTTGCTGCTGCTGTTGTTGGAGGAAGTTAATGTGCTCATGATTATGAGGGGAAACAAATGAAGGGAGTAAGCTACTGGATCAAAATTGCTGCAAACCTAGGCGCTGATAGCATATAACAGTAACAGTATTTCAGGTTTGAATGAATTGTATTGCTAAATATAAGGTTACATATATTCTTCCTTGCAATACTATAATTATGGAGATATCTTAACTACTCTAGCTGCAAGTGAGTTGGGCGTGAGTGTGCACAATCAAGTATATACCATAATTACAATATTGATCTGCTTGTGAGTGTGCTAACATTAATATAGTGAGCTGTCCGCGAGTGTGCTATGATATCGTTAAAGTGTGCAAGTGCTAACTTAAGTGTGAATATCTGTACATTAATCACAAAATATTCTACAAATAATCTTTGTTATGACTATCCAATAATAGATATCAAGTACAACCTTTCCATACATGTTTTTGCTTAGTATAAGTCAAATCATTGCATCGAAGGCACATGGAAACAATGAAGTGTATTGTTCATTCATGCAATCGGTTGATGTTTCAACTGCGAATTAATGAATCTAAAGACCTGGTATTTTGTTATTTTGTCCTCTGCATTCATTGATGAAGCTGGAATATTGGAGAGAAGCTTTAGAACATTGCAAATTGACTATACCAAATCTATCAAAGTATGTCATACTCAAACTTCTATCCTCAATAAATGATGCAGTAATAAGTTTCTTTAGCATTGATTCTGTTGGTATTTTCAGTTGTTGCTTGCATTTCAAAGTTGTCTATCTCTTCATGTATTTGCTAATTTTTCTTTCTCTTGGTTGAATTAGAAAATGAAAATTCTTGATTTTAACAAAAGAGATGTAAGGCATTTGGAATTAAAGAAGATTAAATCCACAATGAAAAGGTTAAGGTTGCAAAGCAGGTGTTAACTCAATGTTCCAAAACGTTTCAATTACATTAATGCTATGCACAATATTTTGATATAATGTCAAATAGAATAATGTTATTAGAGGGAAAAAGTTTAATTAGAATGGAGCATTCGAGAAGAATGATGGACAATGAAGTCTTCAAACAGAGACACTTTCCTACATTTGTCGCGCATTGTATTACACATTGAGTGATCTAAAACTGCAGCCACTGTTTTCTTCGATAATTTACATGGAATCTTGAATCCTTTGGGTTTAACAAATCAAAAGTAGCTTTAAGTTGTGAATTTTTACTAAATTCTTAGCCGCGTCTACAAAAAATCATGGAATGTTATGCCTGATACAACTTTATGGTAATGCTGTCTGACATTTGTTTACTACAGGGACAAAGAGCTTATTGCTGAAACTTACCATCAATATTTGATGATGGAATAAAGTAGTGGTTGAAGAGATTCAGTCTGCTTTATGCCTTCTTTGCAGTGTCCTATACTATGTAACATAGGCATTCCTCGAATTAGACATGTTTTTATGTGGTTAAAGACTTTGTCCTAAATTTTGGCGCAGTAAAAAATAGGTTTTTTTTGTCCTTGACAGAGGAAATTTTAGAATGAATCGATGACAGGTTTAGATATATATATATGAGTGTGTATATATTTTAAAAACGCACAAATCTTAGATAAACTCCAACTTCTATTTCACAAGCATTGAAAAAAAGATAGAAACGCGACACTCCTTTTTTTTAATATGAAAAAGTTTATGTGAGTTAGGTTTTAAGAGAGGAAAATTGCTCTACTTAAGTTCTAATAGTAAAATCACCCTATACGGTAAACCAATTTAAGACTTGCGTTCCACTATGTTCTATTCAATACAAAAGAGTGACGATTAAAGAATTGACAGCAAAACTGCTTTTAAAATATACATTATATTGCCTAATATTTTTTTTTTTGGTCAATATTGCCTAATATATTTTTTTTTTTGGGTACAATATTGCCTAATATTTTTTAAAATATTGTTTTCTTTAAACTCGGGTAATCGGAATTTTCTGAACTGTAAAATAGTATAAAGCAGAACAAACCATATATTCAAAGGAAGACCCCTGCTAAAATAAAACTTAAACACCCTCACAAAAACCACTTCATACTACACTTTATACAACATTAATATGCAATTATGTACCACATTTAACAATGTAATAGAAACTTTAGTCATGCATTGCTTTAATCCATATAGATATTATGTGACCCCTCTTTTGAATTCGAACAAAATAATTACACAAATGAAACTTAAATGTGTAGAGCAAAGGAAATAGTAATTGGTGATAAAAGTAGCTTCAAGCAACAACAACAGCAACAAACAGACCTAGATCTAAGTGTGAAGCAACACCGCAAGCATATTCAAAACAACAAAGATAAAAAAGAAAAGAAAGAAAATAACACACAAATATTGTTTACCCAGTTCAGTAAAAAACGACCTACTATAGGGGAGAGAGCAACACTAAAGTAAACTTTTTGATCTTTCCTCTAATGAGATCTCACTATCCAAGGTGTTTACAAATGTTTCTCAACCCAAGAAATAAAATCTCACCATAGACACTCAACCCTAAAGTTCATCTCTTTGGTTTCTGTTGTGAAAGTGACTCAAAATTGAAGAAATTGGAATTCTGTAAGCAGAAAATCGATGGCCGATTTTCAGGGCTCGGTGGCCGATTTTGCACTCTGGTTTTTTGGCCTTGCACGCGTAAATTATTGGTGGCCGATTTATGGAGTTCGGTGGCCGATTTTGACAGCATGAAATAAAACAGAAACGTATTTTCGGGACTAGATTTGTTCCAGTTTTATGAGGGTTACTTTTACTATAAATATAGACATTGTATCAGTGTAAACCTTGAGATAGAGGGGGCTGGAGCAAGGGTTTAGAAAGACAACAACAAAATTAGGGTTTGTATAGAGTTTGTCTCTTGGGAACAAACACTAGGGTTTGAGGGTTGATTCACCTTGGGAAACACTATTAGGATTGAGTCTCTTGGTCACAGGAAGAGATTGGGGCTTTAGGTAGAATTAGGCGGGAGACTTATTTTTGTAACTCATTGATATCTCTTTTGTAAAGTTACTCATCATTATAGTGAAACGGAGGGCTGCTCTGTCCCCCAGACTAGGTCAATTTGGACCGAACTGGGTCAACAAATTCTTTTGTGTTCTCTCTTTCTTTCTCTCGCTGTTTTCTACTTTTGTTTGTGATTATAACTTCCATACACTTGTATTGGTTGCTTGATTATTCCTTACTCCACACATCAAGTTTATTATTGGTGTGATTTTTCATCGAATTCACAACAGTTTCCCAAGTTTCTTTCTCTCGAAGCTCTCCCGAAAAATGAAGAATGGAGCCTTAAATAGTCCACAGGTCCCGAAAAAACTGTGTCACAATTTCTCTCCATCATGCCAGGATTTGCAGTTCGCACACAATACGAATTTATTGTTATCCACTAAATCGTGTAACGATTTCTCCTCTTTCGTTGCCTAGTCAAAACCTCCAAAACCTGAGCCAAATCATGCCGCAATTTCTCAAATTGTGACATGTTTTTCGCAAAACCTTCAATCAACAAGTTTGAGTCAAATTCAACTTTTCTCCACATTAACTCTAAATTGGTGGTGATGTTAGTTTACTCATCAACCACTAGTTACTTTGTCCAATATGGAATTACTTTTCAACATAATTGATCAATTTAAAGGAATGCTTGAACATTGATTTAGGCAATGACTTAGTGAACACATCCGCCGGATTTTCTTCCGATGCAACTTTCTTAACCTCTCAATCTCTTTCAATTCAATCATGTCTCTAACAAAATGCAGACGAATGCCAATGTGTTTTGTCCTATCATAATACACTTGATGATTTGTCAAATGGATAATATTCACACATACTTGAGTAATTTCTAACTCATAAATCATGTCTTTCAACCATATGGCTTCCTTCACCTTTTCAACAAGTGCAATATACTCCGCTTGAGTTGTGAATAGAATCACCACAAATTGTTGATTTGATTTCTAACTAATAGTTGTGATAAAGAGAGTAAACATAAAACCCGATAAAGATTTTCTTGTGTCCATATTACCTGCATAGTCCAAATCTACATACCCCTTCAAAGAGTCTTCATCTTGAGTTGTTCTTGTGTACTTTAAACCGTCTTTCAAAGACCCTTTCAAATACCTCAATACCCACTTCAAAGCTTTCCAATGTACAATACCCGAATTTGCCATAAACTGACTCACATTACTAACTATATAAACTAAGTATGGTCTACTACAAACAATACCAAACATGATGCTTCCAACTCCACTTGCATAGGGACTAGTCTCCATCTTCTTCTTCTTATCCTCGGATTGAGGACATTGTTTTATGGTCAACTTTGGGTGATGACTGATACAGAACGGAAGCAAGGATTAGTAAGCGCTAAACCTAAAAGATAAACATACAAGTTGTAAGCGACAAACCTGTCAAAAAAGGGATTTCCAGAATCCACCAGAATTGAGAAAAGTTCTTGATAATTTTATTAAATGAAAATTGCCTCTTAGGCTACAAATGTTTAGTTTAAATACTAGGGAAATAACAAATCCTAATGGGCCGAAAATAACAAACGGAAAGAAAAACAGAAAAATAATAAAGTTGTGTTGAAATAATAAAAATCCAGTTTTAGGCACATTGAATGGCTAAACTATACAGTATAGGAAAAATTAGTCTTTATTATGTGACAGTGAGTTTATTTACGGAAATCTAGTGATGTAAGAACCAATTGTTTTTATTCTTCTTCATATCGTTGTTAGAACCAATCATTAATTTCCATTCACAGCTCCGAACAACACAAGTTAATAGAAGAATCAATTTGTTTAACGTTAATCAAATTCAACGACTACTTTATCTATTCACATATTTTAAAGATACCAGACGCTATAATTTAAGGGAGCGAATTGAGGTTTAGTGCTCATATGAATCTGCGTTCAAGAAGAATCAATTTGTTTATCGTTAATCAAATTCAACGACTACTTTACCTATTCACATATTTTAAAGATACCCGACGCTATAATTCAAGGGAGCGAATTGAGGTTTAGTGCTCATATGAATCTGCGTCCAAACTCTCAAACATAAGAAAACAAAACTCTGCAAATAGGACCGTATGCTTTTTACGGTGAAAATGCCTTGTGAACTGTTTACTGTGTGCAAGCATGATCTGTGAATACAAATGTGAAACCAAAAACATACTTGCTATTCTAAACCGATACTAAATTATACTGTAAAAAAATTTGCAAATTATTGAGGGCTTTGGTCTAAATGGACGTACTATTGTAGCGTTATTATTGAAGCTTATCCTAGAGGGGTACTCGAAGGGTAGGATGTGACATCAAGAACAGTGTATGAGGAAATTGTCAAGACAATAAAGACACAAATTTTGGATTTATATAGCCACCAACTTATCATTTGGTTTTATTCGCCACCCATAAGTTCCAGGGAAATACTTCAGTGACTTAGAAATGGTGTCATTGGTGTCATAGCAGAGATCCTGACCATTGATGTGTGTGGGTCCGCGTGGGGATGTGTGTGTGTGGTGGAGATGGAATTGGATGGTGTCATTGGTGCCATTAATGGCACCAAAGTGGAACCCTAAGTCCCAATGATTTTTTTTGAGAGGAAATCAAATGATTGTAATGAGTTTATGTTAACGGTAAATCATTTGTGAGAATTTAAGTTTTAGTAGATAGTTAAATTTTATTTATTTTTAAAAGAACCCTAAATTGTTAGAACTTATTTATTCTCTTTAAGTTAGAGGGTTAGAAAGAAAACATCCATAATAAACATAATTGATAAAAACAAGATAATATTTCTTTTTTTTTAATATTATCTTGTTTGGTCCGAGCCGACCAAACAAGATAATATTTCTTTAACATAATTGATATGGTGGAAAGGTTTGTGGTGCATTGTAAATTTTTTAACAATAATTTACGTAGCCTTCAAGTCAGTTTCTTTTGTAATTTCATGTCATAATATTTCTTTATTTAATATTTGCACAAATATTTATTGTAAAAGAGCTAAATACTTGAAAGAAAGAAAATAGCTCTCTATTATTGAAAACATTAATCAAATTTGATCTTAAAGAGATAAAAGATTTACAATACATGTGCACATCATCATAGCTTAAAATTACAAGCTAGATGAAAATTCGGCTGGGAGAGAAAAAAATCTACCATGTATGCCCCACAGATTCTTCAGTGGAGATTACTTACGGCTGGACGGCGATGAAACATCACACCAATAATATAGGAAAAAATAAAAATTACATGCCAGATTACATATTAAAATTGATAATTGATAAATGTATATAAAAACTATTTCATTTGTCAATTTGTGTGCAAATGAAGTCTTCTTTCTTCTGCTGATCTCACACCCTCCATCTTCAACATATCTAACAAGAAATCACTCCATGTGTCAATAGGTCCAGGCAAGCACCAATGCACACAATCATTATACAATGTCACATTCTCATTAGGCCAATGTCCATATTTACTAGGGTGCCCATCTGGCCTCAACATTGTTGCTTGTGTTGTATCATATAACCTAAATTTCAAACCCTTTTTTCTTGCTTCCTTTTCAGCAATTTTGAACTCCTCCAATTGAATCATATAAAACTCTAAATTAAATCCCTCTAATTGTGTTTCATTGCTTCTAAATGGCTTAGTTCTAACACAATTCCCACCTTGATTCCATAACCCATTTTCAAAATGTGATGGTGAAAATGTCCTAAGAAATGTTATGCCCTTAAAATTCTTTAAATTATTTATGGCTTTAAATGCAGTCCTAAATGCTCTTCTATAACCATGGTACATGGTTAAATCAGGGACATTTTCTAAGAGACAATAATGACATCCAACAATTTTTTGTTTCTCGTAGAATACCATTGATCTTGTAAACCAATGTCCTCCATTGAGAATAACATAATCGAAATCTTCAATTTGAGTTATCCATTTTTCATCTGGCTCATCAATGTAAAGATCGAAGAGTCCAGTTGAACCTGGACCTTTTAAATCTGATTCTTTTGATCTTACCAAATGGGGTGTCCAAAAAGAGGCCATTGTGAAATTGTAGGTTGGGTAGTGCCACGTCATGAAATAATCATTTTGCGAGTGTGATACAACTACGGGCCATTCCACCTGAAAATAATAAAGATTAAGCAAAAGGATTCAATTTTGTGTTAATACTAATTATAAGGTATTTGTAGCAAAAATAAACAAATAACCAACCATACAATATAATCTACCAAAAATATAAACCATGATATATAAAAGTAAATGTGTAGATTCTGTTAAAAAAAGAGTAAATATGCAGACCATTTTAAAAGAAGAAAAGCTTAAGGAAATGCTTCGGTTGTTTGGAATGCTATTACATGTCTTGTTATTGTACAATAATAAGATAAGATATTAAAAGATAAATTAAAGGAAGATAATATAAAGTTATCAATCATGCAATTTATTTAATTTAGCTGAATTTATTTGTTAATTTTTATTCATTTAATAACAACCGATTAAATCTTGATGAATTTATGTATAAAGTTAGCTATATAAATTATGTTGGCTGTGTACAAAAAAATATTAAAAATTTAAATTTGAAGTAATATTTGAAAAATTCATAAAAAAGTAATTTTTGATAAATAGAAATTTAATATATTGTCACGCAGCCTGCCACCCCTAATTAAAAAATTATAGTTTATTTTTTTCTTATGAATAATATCAAAATACTCAAAGTTTCAAATTAATATTATTTTCTATAAGTAAAGTAACTTATCAAATGAATAAAACATCACATGCAACATCAATGTGCTAGACAATCAAACAACAAGTGAGTACAAGCACAAGTTTTCACCACTCCAAAACAAATACACCACTTTCAAATTAGTATTGCTCTCCTTTTTCCCAATCTAGGTACTGTAGCACCTTGAAACTAAAACTTGAGCCAAGCTTTTCAAATTATTTTATGAGTAAGTGAATAACATAACCTTTTAAATCATTCCTTTTAGCCTACTTTATTATTTTAAGCCATGTTTTTCTGTTCCCAAGTGAAAAGGAAAAAAAAACCTCCATGCATGTTACAAACTTGGAAGATCCAGCACATAGTATTGTTTACATGTGAATTTTTCCGCATAAGACACACAATATGATGACTAATCTCATTAATAATGCTGCCAATAATACATATCTAAATATCTAAATAAAATAATTGAGTGGTCCCCTCACGTCTCATCTAGGATTCCTTTCAAACTAATTAACACTAATTATGTGGACCTTTGTTTTTATTTCCTTCCATGCAAATTAATATTGCATTAAGTACATATACAAAGAAGAGATTAAATTTCTTATATTTTTTGGTGTAAACAAATTTATACATGTAAAATCACTCACAAACTCAATAATTATAATTAAAGTCAAACATTTTTTTAATGATTTTGTGGTTATGATTAAGTAACACCATAGTAAACCTTTACATTGATAGTAGTAGTATATACTACCTCCGTCCCTAATTATAGGACCCTTTTGTTAAAATCACGGGAATTAAGAAAGTGGATATTTATATTAAAGTTGTTTGTAATCACTATTGTTTTTACAATTTTATCCTTAAGAGAAAGAGTTAGTTTATGTTTTCCATATGTTATTTATTGTTGATTGACGAAAAAGATGTATAATAAATAGGGGCATGTATGTAAAGAAATAATTAATGTAGTTGGAAATAGCAAAGGGGTCTTATAAAAAGGGACAAAAAAATTTCACAAAAGGGTCTTATAATTAGGGACGGAGGTAGTATAAATCAATTCTTGCAAGCAATGACTAATTAACATCCAACATTAGTCGTCACATCAAGACTAGCTAGACATGCACAAAGCATATTGCTTATTTTTCTACTTTAAGGAATGTGACCTCTCAACCATTTCTATTATTTTGGTTTAGCTAGAGCTTCAAACGTTAATAGTTGAAGCCTCTTGGCTAATTTTAGGTTCATTGTCATATGGAATTTCATACTACAATTATAAATAACCGTATGATTTTATTTTATTTGTTTATATATAGAATCAAACATATAGTATCAAACAAGGACTTAGCCATATGCAAATTAGTAGGAATATTGTAAAAAACAATGATTTGATATAAAACTACAAAAGGATGGGCCATCTTGTGTTTTATTTCCCTTTATATAAAATATTAGCAAAATGTCTCAATTCTCAACTGTTCTATTTTGTGGTTTGGTTAGTACTTTGTACAAATATAAACTTAAGTGCAAGTTTAGGTGACGTTCATGTCTAGTAATTCAAAGAGGAGGCTAGTTAAATATTAAAATATTACTAACTACTCCCTAAAAAAATATATTTATTACTAACTACTACTACATCATATTTTAGTCAAGCATTTGAATTAGTGGTATTTTTTACTACATCCGTCCCTAATTATAAGACCCTTTTGAAAAAATAACGCATATTAAGAAAATTGATAAGTGTAATAAATTTGTTAGTAATTAGTATTGTTTTTACAATTTTATCCTTTAAAAGAGAGAGTTAGTTTATGTTTTCAATGTAATATTTAATGTTGATTGAAGAAAAAGATATAAATAAATAGGGGTATGTTGGTAAAGAATTAATTAATGTACTTGGAAATACCAAAAGGGTCTTATAAAAAGAGACAAAAAATTTTCTCAAAAGGGTCCTATAATTAGGGACGGAGGTAGTATCTTTTATTTTTGAGAGCCTTAATCCAACGGTGAATTTGTTGCATGAAATTAAATTACAAATTCTAATATGGTTAAAAAATTTAGGGTTTATAATATGGTTCAAATTCTGTTTCACGTGGTAGATAAGGACGTGGAGGACAGGGTCAAATAAAATTAATGTGATGGGCACACTTATCAGGGAAAATTAAGATTCCCTTGAAATGCATATGGACATTGTTGATGCTTTGATGCATGTTACTTTTCCATTTGATGATTTATTTACCTAATACTATTGGATCGAATTATGGGCTTAGGTGAACCAACCATGCCATTAGGAAGATGGCAAAATAGGTCTAATCCAATCAAGACCAAAGACAAAGACTTTTGGAGTAAAGACAATATACAGCTGGTTAATTAGGACTTTTGTTTACATCTTAGTCCCCATATTTTCACATGTATGATACAAATCAGAGAGATATCTCATGTTATATTTTTTTGACGGTGGGATATCTTATGTTTTCGGTACAAAGATATTTAATACTATATGAAACAAGTTGTTATAAAAAAAGGTAGAGTAAGATCAAACAATTAAACATTATGTCAATAAAACATTTAACTTTTTTTTTTTTGAGGGAAAATAAAACATTTAACTTATTGATCAAGTAATACGACACATATATGTGTGTGTGAACATAAGACTAAATTATAGATTTAGAATAAAACAATAATGCTAATTGATCAAATATACAAGTCTACTTACATTGAAACTTATATTGTAGTAATTAATGATGGCTTTTCCCTAGTTTTGAAATCATGGTTTTGGACCAAATTCATCAACAAAAACAAATAATATTGCTTATAATTAGGGACAAAAAGGGTACAATTTTACTCTTGGAACACTGGCTTTTTTAGGATTCTCTGCATGTGATGCAACTTTAAAAACTATTCTCTTTGAAGATCTAGAGAGTATTTGAATATTATTATTTCACTAAAGTGATTAATATTTATACACATAATTTGTTCAAAAAAATATTTATACACATAATTCAGAGATTAAATAATTGACCTCTTTTTTAGGGGAATAAATTGTTTATCACTCACACTACTACATCTATTTGATAAATCTGAACTATATACCAAGAAAATTTATAAATTTTGCATAAAAAAATAGTAGTACAAACTTATAGTAAATAAATAAAATTATCGCTTTCTCTTTAATTTTATTTAATTTTTTATTATATTTAAAAAAATTATACAAACCCTTTTTGTATTTTTAAATTATTTAATAAAGTATAGTTGGCTCTGAATTTAAGGTAAAGATAAAGACTTGCATGTTAGTAACAAATTCTGAATTTAGGTAAAAAAAAAAAAAAATATGGTGGCCGGGATTCGAATCCCAGAGACCTTGCACATATTATGCGTTGTCCATACCAACTGAGCTAAGCTCATGAGGATTGAATTTAGCTAATCTAAAGGTGATGGAAACCATTCTATTTCTCAAAAGAAATGAAATATTATACATCTAAAGAGAGATAGATACAAAGAGTATATTTCTATTCAATTTTTTTTTTTTTTTACCATTGTTAAAAGCCATAACCAGTGTGATATTAACAAAAACTATACTTTGAAATTTCAACAATTCACGTCAATTCTAATATTTAAACATTGAAAAGGTCAAGGGATGAAGTGTTACCCTTGATAGTAGGCAAATCATGGACTGCATCTGATTTCTACCGACTGAGTCTCCAACAAAAGCCATAGATTTTCCCCTCACAATTTCAAGAAACTGAAAAGGATTGAATATAGGAAGGTCACAGCCATTTGGTTTCCATTTCCATTTCAAGTAATCAGAATCTGGTCTTCCATACTTCATACAATTTTGGTGTTCATGTATTGCCCAACATGTTTTGTTTGTGTAATATGGTGCTTTTGGATTTGGAACCCACTCACCAGTAAAAATGTCACACCTTTTTATAGAAGTTGAAGGCAAACTTGCTGATTCATTTAAATCATCAAATGCAGTGGATGGTTGATTGGTTTTTTTAATGTTTTTCAAGGATGAAGGATTTCTAAATAAAGGGTAGGATAGTGGTGTGACAGTGAAGACAAGTATTGCAAAAATTGCTAGTAATGTTACTTTTGGAATCATTTGTTTTGGTGTGTTTTTACCAAAGAGAAGTTCCATAGCTTGGAACTTCATTTAGAGAGAAAGAGTGACAAGAATAGAAAAGGGCATAGGGGATGAAGACTTGTGGAAGTTTTAGTTTTATATATATTGTGTTAGCAAAATAAATTATATAATGATATAGTTCTCTTGATTTGGTCTAGATTATGGTTGAGCATTGATTTTTCTATAGTTAATTAAATCAGCCATCTATCTATTATTAATGTATTTGAGGTTCTAGAGTAAGGGCTCGTCTACTTACTACACTAAAATTATTGTATCCCTAAGATTTTACCACCTGCATGGTATAGAATTTGAGATTTTATCTCTTTATCTCGTGACAACCCATGTTTGGTAGCTTGCTATATAACTAGTATTAAACCCGTGCGACGCACGGATTATTGAATTTGATTTTCAAAAAGTTTACCAAATAGTATTGGGTATAAAATGAATAAGGATCAAAAATTTTTAAAAAATAATATATTTATCAATAATATCAAGTATTTGCTCGGTCTGCACAATAAATGTATATCCAAGATTGAGTAAACGTAATAACGTTGCCCGTGCACACTCGAGTAAACCAAATCGATTCATAAAGACTTTCAACAAAATATCGGAACAGTTTTTTATCCGTGTCTATTTTCTTTTCCCGCACCAAATATTTAACCCGTTTTCAAAATATATAAATCTCTACGAAGTTCATTTTTTGATGGCATGACTGTCTAGGATGACTACTGTCTGTGATTCCGTTGCTTGAGTGCGAAATCGTGTTGTTCGTTGTCTTGTTAAATATTATTTTTTAATTTCTCATCTTATTACGATGTTCATTTGATTTTTATTAAAAGATCAGCTATTCAATCAATGATCTGAGCCAAAGACATGGGCAATCAATCAATTTAAATATATCAATATTATTTTCTTTTTGTTAAGATCTATGTTTGAATGTATTTATCTTAAATTAAATTAAATTGAATTCAATAAAAAAATTAATTTTACACCTATTTTTATTCACACTACTATTTTAGGCATACAACCCCTCCAATAAACGGGAATTGGGCCAAGCCCAGTTAAGAAAACAATATTACCCTCATCTCTCATTCTCATCCTACACAAGTGGTTCCTCCTCTTCCTCACCGGCTGCCGTCAGCCATTCCTCAACAGCAACAGTTGATCTCAACCTTGTTTGCCCCAAACAACCTCGTATTTGTCGTCTCCTAAACCTGATCTACCTATCTAACACAACAGATTCACAAAAAGGTTAGACCGAAAAATGTGTCATTTTTTCAGGAGTTTTCAAGAAACTACGACATATTTTCATCAATCAAGTCTTTTCCGGTCCTTTTTCAAAACTTCTGCATATATCTTTTTGTGGCGGCTAAATCCAAGGGCATCATAATGATTAAGACTTTCAATATCCTTCTCATTTCATCAATTGAACTTTGTTTGATCCTTCAATATTCTCTAGTATATGTGAAGTTTGTGATATGATTTCAGTTTTTTACCTCTTTCATTTTGTATTAAATTTTTTTGGAACAACTGTACTGAACTATAGATTGCTCTTGTATATGTGTAACTGTTGACGATTTCTAAGCTAATTTGTTTTTCAAAGCTTTGTTAATACTTACACATTTAATTTCGATTATTTGAATATTTGAGAGATATGCAAAAATTGATATAATCTTCAATTTTTTGTTTTATTAAATATGTAGTATGAAAATGGCAGGTGAAAATTTGAGTAAATCACTGTATGAATTCAAATTTAGTTATATAGTTAGTGTTGAGGAAAATTGTGACCAACCCATTTGGTGGCATTTAGTATACACAAATGAATCTTTTTGTGTACCATACCTCAAATGCAATATATGCCATTGATTTATAATTTAAAATTTTGATGGTAATGATTTTAGAAGGGTAATTTGTTGTGAGAAGTAGGAGATTTTTTTTGCCTTTCTTAAGGTGTGTGGGACTCACTTGTCTACTCCATCATAACCCCTCTCATCTCATTTCCCCTCATTCTTCTCTGCAAGTATTTTTCCTTCAATAACATCAATTTTCTGCATCATATGAAGATGGTTGGACTTCTATTTCAAATGGTTGCTTCCAGCAAAACCAATGACAATAATAATAGAGAAAGAGAACCATGGTCAAGGGTGTAAGTTAATAAGTTAAATAATCATCTTTGATAATATTTGTTAATGAAAGTATTTGGTTGAAAATTTATTTTTTAAGAAATAAAAATTCCACAAGTAAAGTGGAAAGACTCAAGCTTTTTAATTGACTACATAAAAGTAACAAGAAATTGCCTCAAAAATCAAAGAGTTGCAGATGCTTTTTCCATGAGACAATATTTTCATTCCATGGATGGATCTTGTATTGAATGATTTGCCAATATTATTGCAAAAAATAAACAAAAATTGTTTGTTGTGTTAACCCAAAAACATATTTAATCTATAAAGAAAATTAGGGAGTATACTATTAATGTACAGGTTAGATCATGTACAACTTAGATGCACATATTAATGCAAAAATGAGTATACTATTTCTAAGCCTAAAAGGTTTGAAATGATAAATGGTTACTTTTAAAAAGCTAACAAATGTTGAAGACCATAGATACCTAAAAAACAGCTGAGTTAGAAGGGTTGAATTAACCAAGAAAAACCATGCAAATGAGTTGGTCGCCATAAACAACCAAAACTTTTAGACATTATGTAATAAAAAAAAAGATAGTTTTAACATTAAAAAATATGTGAGTAAACTACTCATCCTTAAAATAACAAAAAAATCACGTCTTTTGAATCAAATATGTGCTAGACAAAGAAAAAGTTTCAAATAACAAGCATGTTAAGAACACAAGGGACTCACCCAATTGAAATTAACAAGAATTAGAAAATTCAATATGTCATATCATAAAGTTTAACCATTTCCACCTCATCCACAAAAAACATATTAAAAAAAAATTAAGAATATTGAATTATTAATATATACCAAATTCATTTCCATGTTCAATAGTTACTCTTCTTGCCATGACTACTTCCACAAAGATGCAAGCCCTCTTGAACTTTGATAACCTTATGTTACTATTTGTCTTCATTTATCTTCATTTGTATTTGTTACTTGCAAACCTGCCAAAATTTTAACAAAAGACAATTTAGAAATACTATTGGACAAATTTTGTAAATTATTTTAGCTAAGGGATCAAATATAATCTGGCCCTTTTTTCAAACTATATTTGATCCCTTAACTAAAATAATTTACAAAATTTGTCCAATAGTATTTCTAAATTGTCTAAAATTTTGGCAGGTTTACAAGTAGCAAATACAAATGAAGATAAATGAAGACAAATAGTAACATAAGGTTATCAAAGTTCAAGAGAGCTTGCATCTTTGTGGAAGTAGTCATGGCAAGAAGAGTAACTATTGAACATGGAAATGAATTTGGTATATATTAATAATTCAATATTCTTAATTTTTTTTAATATGTTTTTTGTGGATGAGGTAGAAATGGTTAAACTTTATGATATGACATATTGAATTTTCTAATTCTTGTTAATTTCAGTTGGGTGAGTCCCTTGTGTTCATAACATGTTTGTTATTTGAAACTTTTTCTTTGTCTAGCACCTATTTGATTCAAAGGACGAGTAATTTACTCACATATTTTTAATGTTAAAACTATCCTTTTTTTTTTATTACATAATGTCTAAAAGTTTTGGTTGTTTATGGCGACCAACTCATTTGTATGGTTTTTCTTGGTTAATTCAACCCTTCTAACTCAACTGTTTTTTAGGTATCTATGGTCTTCAACATTTGTTAGCTTTTTAAAAGTAACCATTTATCATTTCAAACCTTTTAGGCTTAGAAATAGTATACTCATTTTTGCATTAATATGTGCATCTAATTTGTACATGATCTAACCTGTACATTAATAGTATACTCCCTATACCAGTCATACGGTTCTTTCTTGGGGAGGTCATCTATTTTTTTCCCTTAAATGCTGGTTTTTTCTTTTTGGTATTGGCAAACCTACTATCCTATTCTGTTCTTATTTTTGTAAGGATCTTTTTTTCTTTTTTACTTGGCTTGTGCTTTAGGTTTTTTTAGCTTTGTATTATAACTAAGTTGCATCCAAATAAACTAAGAAACCATATGAGAAAGTGGTATTTATTAGTAACAACTTTGTATTATTATTTGTTAGTTTTGAATGCTAAATTTAGAGGCTGAAAAAGTATTAAGTGTCTTAGGTATGTTCCAAGTATGATGGTGAAGTCTAAATGTAAATAATATGAAGATACTCTCCAAAATATAGAAATATACATATTAGTGTAAGTAAAAATATGAAGATTACATCTTATGCCTGATGTTACTTTCTTAATCTACACAAATCTGCAGGTGATCTGTTGACATGCTTGCTTGACTTTATCCAAACACTTTGAGACATTGTGGGATGAAGGAGTTGTCAGAGTGTTTGATGAGAACTTGTTTACATGCTTTGCTTGCTGCTGTCCAAGTACACATTATCACTGTAAGTAAAAATAAATGAAAACAAACAATTATGGAGAACATGATTTGTATATATGTTTTTTTCACTTAATAATATTTGTACACACACACAAACACAAATATTTAGCCTTATAACTCTATTTTGTACTAAGAATGTTATGAATGATGGGATTAATAAAGGGTTAAAAGTATAATTATAAATGTTAGGGACAAACACAAATATTTTTTCACCTTTTCTTTTTTGAGAGAAGGTATTCAGGTATTTTTGTTGAGCACAAGTTCTGTATGTTATGTTAGACAGTATGGTTAAGCTTCATATACAACTTATAAATTTTAAAAAGCCAGTTGTAGGTGTGACTTGTGAGAATCTAAATGGTGGAGAAAAAATAGAAAAACATTCAATAAAATAATTCCTTTTTAGTAAAGCCTACAAATGGTGAATGAAGAAATAACACTTTCCAATAAAATAATAATCATGATTTTAATAAAGCTTACCCTCCATTAAGATGTTATACCTTAAACTTGTCAATTTAGAGAAGATCTGTCCTTTGCTTTCATAGTAAGGGCTTCCAACTGCAAAAACGAAAAGGATGATAGAAATTTAATGAATACTATAAAAAGATGTAGATGTTAGAGAAGATCTATCCTTTGCCATCTATCCTTTGCTTTCACAGTAAGGGCTTCCAACTACAAAAATGAAAAGGATGATAGAAATTTAATGAATACCATAAAAAAGATGTAGATGTTATACCTTAAACTTTTCAATTTAGAGAAGATCTATCCTTTTTTTTTTGGTGGTGTTGAGAAGATCTATCCTTTGGTTTTCATATGTAGGGCTTCCAACTGCAAAAAAGAAGAGGATGTTAGAAATTTAATGAATACCATAAATAGATGTATACATTTGAATATGAAAATAAAAAAAGGTTAATAATGTAGCTGGCAATAGTAAACAATCTCACATATTCTTTCATATTTGTTCCTTCTCTTCAATCAACATATTCTTTCTCTCATGATATCTCTTCTAAAAATCCTGTAGGAAAAGGAAATAAGTAAGCAAATGAGGGATCCAAAGGAAAAACAAACGAACTTGTTGAGTATTGAGTATTGAAACAACAGAAGTTGGGCCTAAACATAAAGAAGAAGAGAAATGCAGAAACAAAGTGGAAGGAAGCAAAAGAATGATGGAATGCCATTGCAAAAAAACCAGCTTATATAGCTATGATTCTATGCTTTGCAACAAATGGAGGCTGACTCCATTTTCAGGCTTTTTAGGATTTTTGGCGTAATGGAGATGAGTGAATGAGATTGCAAGGCAAAGGGTTTAAATAGGAAAGGGCAAGGGGAGAGGAGCGTGAGAGAGAGAGTAAGAGGGAGGAAGAGAAAGAAATAAGAAGCGTGCAACACAAGAGAAAAAGTTTTTAATATTAATTAGTTTTTTGTCATCTTCCTCCCCAAAGTCAAAAAGTCTACCATGTAGGCTTTCCTCACCTACATCTTTTTTTTATTGCATAATAATCTTGCTTAACTTATTCTATACACCTTACGGTCACTATTATAAGTAAAAGTTGACATTTTAGATTCATTTAATAAATGATGTATGTGGTCTATATAAAAGACAACATACATCATTTATTGAATGAACCTAAAATGTTAAATTTTGCTTATAATAGTGACCGGAGGGTGTATCTACCAAGAGTTAATTCCTCCTGTTTGTCAAGACATGGATATATCCCATGGGTTTGAGATTAAATTAAAATCAGGAGAGAGGTACCGCCCAGAACATGCAATTGGTTTAATTAAATTAAATTAAGAAACAGAAATGTGCAGAAAAGGAAATTAAGAACTAGAGAAGTGCAGAAAACCTGACACACTGTGTTTTTTTCCCTCCTCTCTGAACCAAAGGTACTAAACCGATCAAGTAATTTAAAATTAATCACAACCAGCTGGCCTGTACCTTCTGAAAACGCAGTAGAAGACCACACAACCATAAATAAAGAGGGAAATAGCACCCACTCAGACTCAGGAATGGCTGAGAAGGGCGGATTCAGCCGGTAGTTGATAGAACAGTGAAAATCGTCCATTTCGCTTTGTAAGAAGTATAGATATTGGGAATTTTCTGTTCTTTCTACTTGACATATTAATGTGATGGATTAATGCACAGAGAAATAATTAGTTAGACACAACTTCAGATAAAAAATATTAGTTCACACACAAATGAAAATGAAAATTAAAATTAGGAGAAATAATTTATTCATACCACTTAATATCTTTTCTTTTAATTTCTATTATTTATGTGTATGTGTCAAAATAAATTTTATTTAAGGTTGTGTTTAAACAAGAGTTCCTCTGTTGCACAAGTCCAGTTGAAATGTGTGGCATAACATATGTGTATGTGACTCCTCATTATGTAATGTTTTTCAGTATGTTATCGACTATTTTTCTTATCATTTGAGGACTTTCTAAATGTTTTAGAGTGAGTTTACTCGTGGTTTAAAAAATGTTTTTTTTTTGAGTTATTGTAATTCTCTTTCTTTCCTAACCAAAAACTATAGGCCTTTTTGAGCCTTTTTTCGTATAAAAAATGAAAGTAAGTCAACCAAGATATCTCTTGAAAGTTATGGAAGCTAGAAGATTAATACAATGAAACATATGAAGACCAAATAACTTGGGGGAACTTTGTCCCTAAGTCCCAAGCTCATATCAAGGATGGAATAAATATGAAGAATGAAGAAAACAAGGGAAAAGGCCTCTGATCCATGCACCCCGCACACACACCCAGTGCACCCCACACACAGACCCAATGCGCACTTAAGGAAAAAAACTTTGGTTGTTTTTATGCCATGTGCCCGGTGCATGGTGCACCCATTTATGCTTTTGCATGCTTTGTGCAAAAATTTTCATATTTAAAGCCTATTTTCACCTGGAATTATTTATTCAGAATCATGACGGCTCATAGGCTAAGAAGTCTGACTAGAGCAACCAAAATGGGTGTTTTTCATCCACCTTTAACTTGTTATTGTGTATGGACATTTTTAATTCTCTTTGATGATGTATTCAGTTACCATGAGTAACTAGACACTTTAGATTTGAATTTCGGAGATGAACCTCTTTTGATCTATTGGATATTTTGTTGATGACAAATTCTTTTCTCAATACTATTTTAATTATGTTAATTTAATATTTATTGTACTTCATGCTTTTCAATTCCTTTGATCTTGAAGTGATCTAGGTAGAAATTTCTATTGGATTAACCTTTCGAACAAGAACCAATATTTATTAGTTACTAATGCAGTTTCCCAAGAGATCGGGAACTCATATTATATGACTTTACTTAACGTGTCTTAACGCATGTCAGGATATAAGGCCACTACTAACCCTAGGGAGCATTGTTGCACGAAAGGGCCTTGAACCGTAGCTGGATCGAATATCTCTTACTTTTAGTCATCGTGTGCATAAACCTCAAATATCAATTGAACTAGGAAAATGTTCTTTCTAACAAGGAATTATATGGTTTCAAACAATCTTATTCTCCGTTATCACACCTGATTCACTTACTTTAGTTTTCATGCAAAACAACAACTCTTGCATATCCAACCATTACTATTTCTAATTAGGTTTAGTTTAATTTATTAGTTGAAAATAACAATCGATGTGAAGACGATAACATATTACTATATTACTTAGAAAAATTTGGTGCAATTGTTGAATTTGCCATTATAATTTTGGCGTTGTTGTTAGGGATTGTTGATCTTTTTGAACAAGGCAATTAGCCTTACTTATCTTAATCTTAATATATATAAATGTTAGACAGTCTGACCTAACCCTAATCCCGCCCTTTTTGGCGGATCTGAATATTTTTTATGAAAAAAAAGGTTTTTCAAATTGGATTCGAACCGGGTACCTCTTGGCTACACTTTACAACTCTCCCCCACTAAGTCACTTCCTTTTTGATTGAAATATTGTTGCTTCCAAAATTGATATACCACAGTACTAAAACATTTTTTTAAAGACGCAAACGCCCTAGCGGTTCCTTTTTCTCATAACAATTTCTTTTCATTTTTAATGGTTCCTTTATTGATGGCAGTATTTATTATTATTATTATTACTAGCGTCCAGACGGGCACTCCCGTGCCCGTCTGTCCGCTTTTCCTACTGCGCTAACGTATATAATTCATAAACAGTATGTTTTTGTTTAATGTTGGTTTACTATTTATTGATATATCATGGACAAAATTATTAGAATTAAATGGATGATCATACATGTATTTGATATAAAAAAATCGAACGTGATCAAAAGGTAAAATGATACATGACCACTTTCAATACATTGTAATAATGTACTATTGATTTTTGATTAATCAACACTAAAAATAATTGTGTTTGCCAAAAAATATCAATAGAAAGCCCATATTGTGATTAATTGGCACTTTCAATATGTTGAAGTAATGTTAATCACATTTTCATGCCATTGTCTTTAGGCCTTTATCTTTCACCATGTGTCCGTCTTCCTGTTATTCATACCTTTTCTTGACCATTTTAAATATTTAATGCCACATTTCTCAAGTTTGCTCTGAGTCAAGAAAACAACTCTTTAGTTAATGAAATCAAATACCTTGAATACATCCAATAAAAAAGAAAACAATCAGACAAAAATGAATATGACAGTAATTATAGGACCTCGATGATCATTTCGATGAACATCTCACACTCACTATTTCGCTAAATTAAGGGATGGCTGAAAACTGGTTAGAAAAAAGTATAGGAATATAACCTTTATGTCGAAAGAAAGTAAATATTGTGGCAACATTCAGTGTTAGAAGTTGCATTGAAAACAATAAGTAAACCCTTATCTCGGTCGTTGGCGCAACTTTCTCCCTTCCATCATGATTGTGATTGCAACAGGGGTCTACATTTAGACCGCAGTTGGAGGATGGTCTCAATGGTCCTCTATTTTCTTACCATTTTTCTTATTCTCTTCTTCTCTTTACTTCGTTCCATTTTTCTTGACTACATATTTCCTTCACAAAATTTGCTGAGAAACACAAAAATTGGTAACATTTCCTAACTGTAATGAAGGAAACCAACTTATAAAGTAAACATTCATTTAACGACTTAAAATCAAGCACAAAGGGTCATGAAATGAAATTAAATTTGTGTAATCTATAACCATAATTTTTCTATATTCAAGTACCATGTGTCAAACTATAAAGTAGAAGTACATTACGCAGTTACCATTTTATAGAGAAATATTTATAATTAACGTTATTGGTGCTGTTGAATGTGTAAAAACACCTATGGTTTCCAACAAAATTAAGATTTATTTTAATCATGAAGAAATCTTGGTTATGCTAAGACTCTTAAGTGAAAGTATAAATGAATGTAAATCATACTATTTTTTTTAATGAAAGAATGTAAATCATACTCTTGAAATGGTAGAGTCCACTTCATCAACGCAAACCCCTCTTGTAATTAAGATCTCAAGAAAAGTGATTAAAATATAACGGGAATTGCATGAAAACTAAAGAAAAACAAATGAATATAATAAATCAATGTAAGGGAAATTTGAAGGAAAAAATCAATGAAGGATATAATAGAAACTAAAAATTGACCAATAAAATCACAAACTAAATTATCCATTCATAGTAAAATAGAAATTAAAAATAAGAAGTCTAAGACGAAAGTATATGTATGCGTTGTTGTAAAATGGATGAAATGTATCTCTCTCTTTGTTTTGAAATCAATGGCTCATAAAAGATATAAGAAATATAGATCTTTAGTGAAACATGTCATGTTTCCTCCCTATCTTTGGATGAAATGTCTCTTGCAATTGTAATTTGGACGTCCCTGCTCCCATTTTCTTTGATTTTTTGTCTTGAAAAGAAAAACAGTAAAACTGTTCAATCCTCAATTCTCATTAGCAATTGGCAAATATATGTAAAGAACCATTCATAAATCAGTTTTTTTGAGTTATTAGAAGTTACTTTGAGAAACTATCATAAATCATAAAAGTGTGCAATTTGGATTAACAATTCATGATGGTACAAAATATGACAATATGTTTTTTCTAGCGTTCAGACGGGCACTCTCGAGCCCATCTGTCCGCTTTTTCTACTGCGCTAACATGTCAATTCATATACAATATGTTTTTGTTTAATGTTTTTTGGCGCAGACGGACACCCATGTGTTCGTCTATCTATTTTTTTACTACGCTAACACATGTATTTAAACCAAAATGATAGGCTGAAAAAGAAAATGATATCTTGGAGTCATAGATATTCCATAAATAGTGATTTAAATAGATAGTAACATAATACCATAGGATTCCTTAAAAAAAAAAAAAAAGGATTGGAACACACTTCATACTATCCAAGATGCTCACAATAAAATATACGGTGAGACATATGAAAATTGCAACATCAAGCCTTTGTTTAAAACCTTTTCATTATGACTCCAAATGTACAATTAATTTCTTTGGCACTTCGCATTTCAGAAGCTTATAATAAAGTTTGTTACAAAATCAACAATAGTATATGTTACATTATCACTTCATCAAAGTGCATTACAAAACATGTATGCTTACCTTTTTAACTTTCTCTTCCTCCTTTTTGTTTCCTTATGGTTGTTGTCAAGTTCCCACTTCAATGCGCATAAAACAAAGCAACCACAAAATTAAACCAAAAAATAAAAAGTTAATGGTATCGAAGATTATGTTGAATCATTGTAAGAAATATAAAAAGCTTTTGAGCACTTTCTTCATACTTATGAGTTATTAGTTTTCCTTCGAGAAATATATTTTGAGCATGGAGTGTCTTTACTTTCAAATTAAGAGATAAAGATTAAATGATAATGGTAGAACCTTAACACACTATATATTTTTCTGCAACCATCTTTGCGGTAGTTTTTTTTTTTTTTTTTTGAGGAATCTTTGCGGTAGTTGTGTTGCATAACATGCATTTAGTCTTTTATTCTAATCTGTATGTTAGAAACTTAGGTCTTAAGTTTTGACTCGGTCTATAGATGAAACACAAAATCAATGAAAAAAAATGATAAGAAAAGATAAGCATGAAATAGAAACAAACAATATAAAAATAAAAATTGAAGAAAATAGCAGATAGGTTAGATTGAACAAATTTTGTTTTTGACAAACAATTTAATAATATAATTGAAGAATATCAATCTCCATTTTGACTCCTTCATTCAGTGGTGCTCTCTTAAAAAAATTAATTGAATCCTGACCACGATCCTATAATATTATTGCATAAGTTGTGAAAAATAGACATGAATAACAATAATCATAAGAACTACTAAAAACAAACTAACCTAGAAGAAATAAGTGACATGGTAAGAAAGGATTTCTTTGTGACGAAAAAGGAGTAACAACCTGTTACAAAATAAAGAAATAAAGAAATTAGCATATATAAAAAGGAATAAGAAGAACATAAGTGAGGAAAAAAATTGAACAAACAAATGGAAGAAAACCCCTAGTAGAAGTGGCACCGTCACCGCTGTGATAACCCGTTGTACTCACAATGATGCCTCTGTAGTTGGCCAATCCACCACATCGCTACTTTTCGATAGTGCCCAAGAATACCACCACCGTTCCCAACATTCTAACACCGACTCGACTTTCTTAGCACATATCCCAGTTTCATGTTTCAGACCCAACTTCTTTAAAAGGCTTTGCAAATGTCTTCATTACTGTGCAAATTTTTCTCTCTTGCCTAAACCAATTCAATTGAAAGAATAACTGGACATTTAAGGGTAGAACTGGATAAATATATGCAATTCTTTATAATGAAGTTCCTTAATAGTTAGTTTTTCTATAAAACCCAGACATGAATATGTAACCAACATAAAAAACACAATGAATAATTTGATGGAAACAAACCGTGAGATAAGAAAGAAAAGAGAAGCAATTAGGAATGTTAATGGAAAGAACAGTTGTGCTACTACGGAATGGAAAGAACAGTTGTTGATGAAAAAAATGGTAGAATTAATTAGTGTATGTAGAAAATGTGTGGGCCGAAGTCAGTCTGTGGGAAGGAAAAAATCATTTACGTGGGATGAGAAGTTAATGGAAAGTAACCGGCATTAAACTGTGATAGTGGTTGGTGAGGAGTTTTTTTAAGTGTGGGAAAAAAATAACTGAAAAGGGCATTTTTGGCATTTAAAAAAAAGGCTACACCAAAAAAAAGTATTGCCTTTATGAATAGGTATAGATATCATGGACAAAATTATTAGAATTAAATGGATGATCATACATGTATTTGATATAAAAAAATCGAACGTGATCAAAAGGTAAAATGATACATGACCACTTTCAATACATCTATACCTATTCATAAAGGCAATACTTTTTTTTGGTGTAGCCTTTTTTTTAAATGCCAAAAATGCCCTTTTCAGTTATTTTTTTCCCACACTTAAAAAAACTCCTCACCAACCACTATCACAGTTTAATGCCGGTTACTTTCCATTAACTTCTCATCCCACGTAAATGATTTTTTCCTTCCCACAGACTGACTTCGGCCCACACATTTTCTACATACACTAATTAATTCTACCATTTTTTTCATCAACAACTGTTCTTTCCATTCCGTAGTAGCACAACTGTTCTTTCCATTAACATTCCTAATTGCTTCTCTTTTCTTTCTTATCTCACGGTTTGTTTCCATCAAATTATTCATTGTGTTTTTTATGTTGGTTACATATTCATGTCTGGGTTTTATAGAAAAACTAACTATTAAGGAACTTCATTATAAAGAATTGCATATATTTATCCAGTTCTACCCTTAAATGTCCAGTTATTCTTTCAATTGAATTGGTTTAGGCAAGAGAGAAAAATTTGCACAGTAATGAAGACATTTGCAAAGCCTTTTAAAGAAGTTGGGTCTGAAACATGAAACTGGGATATGTGCTAAGAAAGTCGAGTCGGTGTTAGAATGTTGGGAACGGTGGTGGTATTCTTGGGCACTATCGAAAAGTAGCGATGTGGTGGATTGGCCAACTACAGAGGCATCATTGTGAGTACAACGGGTTATCACAGCGGTGACGGTGCCACTTCTACTAGGGGTTTTCTTCCATTTGTTTGTTCAATTTTTTTCCTCACTTATGTTCTTCTTATTCCTTTTTATATATATGCTAATTTCTTTATTTCTTTATTTTGTAACAGGTTGTTACTCCTTTTTCGTCACAAAGAAATCCTTTCTTACCATGTCACTTATTTCTTCTAGGTTAGTTTGTTTTTAGTAGTTCTTATGATTATTGTTATTCATGTCTATTTTTCACAACTTATGCAATAATATTATAGGATCGTGGTCAGGATTCAATTAATTTTTTTAAGAGAGCACCACTGAATGAAGGAGTCAAAATGGAGATTGATATTCTTCAATTATATTATTAAATTGTTTGTCAAAAACAAAATTTGTTCAATCTAACCTATCTGCTATTTTCTTCAATTTTTATTTTTATATTGTTTGTTTCTATTTCATGCTTATCTTTTCTTATCATTTTTTTTCATTGATTTTGTGTTTCATCTATAGACCGAGTCAAAACTTAAGACCTAAGTTTCTAACATACAGATTAGAATAAAAGACTAAATGCATGTTATGCAACACAACTACCGCAAAGATTCCTCAAAAAAAAAAAAAAAACTACCGCAAAGATGGTTGCAGAAAAATATATAGTGTGTTAAGGTTCTACCATTATCATTTAATCTTTATCTCTTAATTTGAAAGTAAAGACACTCCATGCTCAAAATATATTTCTCGAAGGAAAACTAATAACTCATAAGTATGAAGAAAGTGCTCAAAAGCTTTTTATATTTCTTACAATGATTCAACATAATCTTCGATACCATTAACTTTTTATTTTTTGGTTTAATTTTGTGGTTGCTTTGTTTTATGCGCATTGAAGTGGGAACTTGACAACAACCATAAGGAAACAAAAAGGAGGAAGAGAAAGTTAAAAAGGTAAGCATACATGTTTTGTAATGCACTTTGATGAAGTGATAATGTAACATATACTATTGTTGATTTTGTAACAAACTTTATTATAAGCTTCTGAAATGCGAAGTGCCAAAGAAATTAATTGTACATTTGGAGTCATAATGAAAAGGTTTTAAACAAAGGCTTGATGTTGCAATTTTCATATGTCTCACCGTATATTTTATTGTGAGCATCTTGGATAGTATGAAGTGTGTTCCAATCCTTTTTTTTTTTTTTTTAAGGAATCCTATGGTATTATGTTACTATCTATTTAAATCACTATTTATGGAATATCTATGACTCCAAGATATCATTTTCTTTTTCAGCCTATCATTTTGGTTTAAATACATGTGTTAGCGTAGTAAAAAAATAGATAGACGAACACATGGGTGTCCGTCTGCGCCAAAAAACATTAAACAAAAACATATTGTATATGAATTGACATGTTAGCGCAGTAGAAAAAGCGGACAGATGGGCTCGAGAGTGCCCGTCTGAACGCTAGAAAAAACATATTGTCATATTTTGTACCATCATGAATTGTTAATCCAAATTGCACACTTTTATGATTTATGATAGTTTCTCAAAGTAACTTCTAATAACTCAAAAAAACTGATTTATGAATGGTTCTTTACATATATTTGCCAATTGCTAATGAGAATTGAGGATTGAACAGTTTTACTGTTTTTCTTTTCAAGACAAAAAATCAAAGAAAATGGGAGCAGGGACGTCCAAATTACAATTGCAAGAGACATTTCATCCAAAGATAGGGAGGAAACATGACATGTTTCACTAAAGATCTATATTTCTTATATCTTTTATGAGCCATTGATTTCAAAACAAAGAGAGAGATACATTTCATCCATTTTACAACAACGCATACATATACTTTCGTCTTAGACTTCTTATTTTTAATTTCTATTTTACTATGAATGGATAATTTAGTTTGTGATTTTATTGGTCAATTTTTAGTTTCTATTATATCCTTCATTGATTTTTTCCTTCAAATTTCCCTTACATTGATTTATTATATTCATTTGTTTTTCTTTAGTTTTCATGCAATTCCCGTTATATTTTAATCACTTTTCTTGAGATCTTAATTACAAGAGGGGTTTGCGTTGATGAAGTGGACTCTACCATTTCAAGAGTATGATTTACATTCTTTCATTAAAAAAAATAGTATGATTTACATTCATTTATACTTTCACTTAAGAGTCTTAGCATAACCAAGATTTCTTCATGATTAAAATAAATCTTAATTTTGTTGGAAACCATAGGTGTTTTTACACATTCAACAGCACCAATAACGTTAATTATAAATATTTCTCTATAAAATGGTAACTGCGTAATGTACTTCTACTTTATAGTTTGACACATGGTACTTGAATATAGAAAAATTATGGTTATAGATTACACAAATTTAATTTCATTTCATGACCCTTTGTGCTTGATTTTAAGTCGTTAAATGAATGTTTACTTTATAAGTTGGTTTCCTTCATTACAGTTAGGAAATGTTACCAATTTTTGTGTTTCTCAGCAAATTTTGTGAAGGAAATATGTAGTCAAGAAAAATGGAACGAAGTAAAGAGAAGAAGAGAATAAGAAAAATGGTAAGAAAATAGAGGACCATTGAGACCATCCTCCAACTGCGGTCTAAATGTAGACCCCTGTTGCAATCACAATCATGATGGAAGGGAGAAAGTTGCGCCAACGACCGAGATAAGGGTTTACTTATTGTTTTCAATGCAACTTCTAACACTGAATGTTGCCACAATATTTACTTTCTTTCGACATAAAGGTTATATTCCTATACTTTTTTCTAACCAGTTTTCAGCCATCCCTTAATTTAGCGAAATAGTGAGTGTGAGATGTTCATCGAAATGATCATCGAGGTCCTATAATTACTGTCATATTCATTTTTGTCTGATTGTTTTCTTTTTTATTGGATGTATTCAAGGTATTTGATTTCATTAACTAAAGAGTTGTTTTCTTGACTCAGAGCAAACTTGAGAAATGTGGCATTAAATATTTAAAATGGTCAAGAAAAGGTATGAATAACAGGAAGACGGACACATGGTGAAAGATAAAGGCCTAAAGACAATGGCATGAAAATGTGATTAACATTACTTCAACATATTGAAAGTGCCAATTAATCACAATATGGGCTTTCTATTGATATTTTTTGGCAAACACAATTATTTTTAGTGTTGATTAATCAAAAATCAATAGTACATTATTACAATGTATTGAAAGTGGTCATGTATCATTTTACCTTTTGATCACGTTCGATTTTTTTATATCAAATACATGTATGATCATCCATTTAATTCTAATAATTTTGTCCATGATATCTATACCTATTCATAAAGGCAATACTTTTTTTTGGTGTAGCCTTTTTTTTAAATGCCAAAAATGCCCTTTTCAGTTATTTTTTTCCCACACTTAAAAAAACTCCTCACCAACCACTATCACAGTTTAATGCCGGTTACTTTCCATTAACTTCTCATCCCACGTAAATGATTTTTTCCTTCCCACAGACTGACTTCGGCCCACACATTTTCTACATACACTAATTAATTCTACCATTTTTTTCATCAACAACTGTTCTTTCCATTCCGTAGTAGCACAACTGTTCTTTCCATTAACATTCCTAATTGCTTCTCTTTTCTTTCTTATCTCACGGTTTGTTTCCATCAAATTATTCATTGTGTTTTTTATGTTGGTTACATATTCATGTCTGGGTTTTATAGAAAAACTAACTATTAAGGAACTTCATTATAAAGAATTGCATATATTTATCCAGTTCTACCCTTAAATGTCCAGTTATTCTTTCAATTGAATTGGTTTAGGCAAGAGAGAAAAATTTGCACAGTAATGAAGACATTTGCAAAGCCTTTTAAAGAAGTTGGGTCTGAAACATGAAACTGGGATATGTGCTAAGAAAGTCGAGTCGGTGTTAGAATGTTGGGAACGGTGGTGGTATTCTTGGGCACTATCGAAAAGTAGCGATGTGGTGGATTGGCCAACTACAGAGGCATCATTGTGAGTACAACGGGTTATCACAGCGGTGACGGTGCCACTTCTACTAGGGGTTTTCTTCCATTTGTTTGTTCAATTTTTTTCCTCACTTATGTTCTTCTTATTCCTTTTTATATATGCTAATTTCTTTATTTCTTTATTTTGTAACAGGTTGTTACTCCTTTTTCGTCACAAAGAAATCCTTTCTTACCATGTCACTTATTTCTTCTAGGTTAGTTTGTTTTTAGTAGTTCTTATGATTATTGTTATTCATGTCTATTTTTCACAACTTATGCAATAATATTATAGGATCGTGGTCAGGATTCAATTAATTTTTTTAAGAGAGCACCACTGAATGAAGGAGTCAAAATGGAGATTGATATTCTTCAATTATATTATTAAATTGTTTGTCAAAAACAAAATTTGTTCAATCTAACCTATCTGCTATTTTCTTCAATTTTTATTTTTATATTGTTTGTTTCTATTTCATGCTTATCTTTTCTTATCATTTTTTTTCATTGATTTTGTGTTTCATCTATAGACCGAGTCAAAACTTAAGACCTAAGTTTCTAACATACAGATTAGAATAAAAGACTAAATGCATGTTATGCAACACAACTACCGCAAAGATTCCTCAAAAAAAAAAAAAAAAAACTACCGCAAAGATGGTTGCAGAAAAATATATAGTGTGTTAAGGTTCTACCATTATCATTTAATCTTTATCTCTTAATTTGAAAGTAAAGACACTCCATGCTCAAAATATATTTCTCGAAGGAAAACTAATAACTCATAAGTATGAAGAAAGTGCTCAAAAGCTTTTTATATTTCTTACAATGATTCAACATAATCTTCGATACCATTAACTTTTTATTTTTTGGTTTAATTTTGTGGTTGCTTTGTTTTATGCGCATTGAAGTGGGAACTTGACAACAACCATAAGGAAACAAAAAGGAGGAAGAGAAAGTTAAAAAGGTAAGCATACATGTTTTGTAATGCACTTTGATGAAGTGATAATGTAACATATACTATTGTTGATTTTGTAACAAACTTTATTATAAGCTTCTGAAATGCGAAGTGCCAAAGAAATTAATTGTACATTTGGAGTCATAATGAAAAGGTTTTAAACAAAGGCTTGATGTTGCAATTTTCATATGTCTCACCGTATATTTTATTGTGAGCATCTTGGATAGTATGAAGTGTGTTCCAATCCTTTTTTTTTTTTTTTAAGGAATCCTATGGTATTATGTTACTATCTATTTAAATCACTATTTATGGAATATCTATGACTCCAAGATATCATTTTCTTTTTCAGCCTATCATTTTGGTTTAAATACATGTGTTAGCGTAGTAAAAAAATAGATAGACGAACACATGGGTGTCCGTCTGCGCCAAAAAACATTAAACAAAAACATATTGTATATGAATTGACATGTTAGCGCAGTAGAAAAAGCGGACAGATGGGCTCGAGAGTGCCCGTCTGAACGCTAGAAAAAACATATTGTCATATTTTGTACCATCATGAATTGTTAATCCAAATTGCACACTTTTATGATTTATGATAGTTTCTCAAAGTAACTTCTAATAACTCAAAAAAACTGATTTATGAATGGTTCTTTACATATATTTGCCAATTGCTAATGAGAATTGAGGATTGAACAGTTTTACTGTTTTTCTTTTCAAGACAAAAAATCAAAGAAAATGGGAGCAGGGACGTCCAAATTACAATTGCAAGAGACATTTCATCCAAAGATAGGGAGGAAACATGACATGTTTCACTAAAGATCTATATTTCTTATATCTTTTATGAGCCATTGATTTCAAAACAAAGAGAGAGATACATTTCATCCATTTTACAACAACGCATACATATACTTTCGTCTTAGACTTCTTATTTTTAATTTCTATTTTACTATGAATGGATAATTTAGTTTGTGATTTTATTGGTCAATTTTTAGTTTCTATTATATCCTTCATTGATTTTTTCCTTCAAATTTCCCTTACATTGATTTATTATATTCATTTGTTTTTCTTTAGTTTTCATGCAATTCCCGTTATATTTTAATCACTTTTCTTGAGATCTTAATTACAAGAGGGGTTTGCGTTGATGAAGTGGACTCTACCATTTCAAGAGTATGATTTACATTCTTTCATTAAAAAAAATAGTATGATTTACATTCATTTATACTTTCACTTAAGAGTCTTAGCATAACCAAGATTTCTTCATGATTAAAATAAATCTTAATTTTGTTGGAAACCATAGGTGTTTTTACACATTCAACAGCACCAATAACGTTAATTATAAATATTTCTCTATAAAATGGTAACTGCGTAATGTACTTCTACTTTATAGTTTGACACATGGTACTTGAATATAGAAAAATTATGGTTATAGATTACACAAATTTAATTTCATTTCATGACCCTTTGTGCTTGATTTTAAGTCGTTAAATGAATGTTTACTTTATAAGTTGGTTTCCTTCATTACAGTTAGGAAATGTTACCAATTTTTGTGTTTCTCAGCAAATTTTGTGAAGGAAATATGTAGTCAAGAAAAATGGAACGAAGTAAAGAGAAGAAGAGAATAAGAAAAATGGTAAGAAAATAGAGGACCATTGAGACCATCCTCCAACTGCGGTCTAAATGTAGACCCCTGTTGCAATCACAATCATGATGGAAGGGAGAAAGTTGCGCCAACGACCGAGATAAGGGTTTACTTATTGTTTTCAATGCAACTTCTAACACTGAATGTTGCCACAATATTTACTTTCTTTCGACATAAAGGTTATATTCCTATACTTTTTTCTAACCAGTTTTCAGCCATCCCTTAATTTAGCGAAATAGTGAGTGTGAGATGTTCATCGAAATGATCATCGAGGTCCTATAATTACTGTCATATTCATTTTTGTCTGATTGTTTTCTTTTTTATTGGATGTATTCAAGGTATTTGATTTCATTAACTAAAGAGTTGTTTTCTTGACTCAGAGCAAACTTGAGAAATGTGGCATTAAATATTTAAAATGGTCAAGAAAAGGTATGAATAACAGGAAGACGGACACATGGTGAAAGATAAAGGCCTAAAGACAATGGCATGAAAATGTGATTAACATTACTTCAACATATTGAAAGTGCCAATTAATCACAATATGGGCTTTCTATTGATATTTTTTGGCAAACACAATTATTTTTAGTGTTGATTAATCAAAAATCAATAGTACATTATTACAATGTATTGAAAGTGGTCATGTATCATTTTACCTTTTGATCACGTTCGATTTTTTTATATCAAATACATGTATGATCATCCATTTAATTCTAATAATTTTGTCCATGATATATCAATAAATAGTAAACCAACATTAAACAAAAACATACTGTTTATGAATTATATACGTTAGCGCAGTAGGAAAAGCGGACAGACGGGCACGGGAGTGCCCGTCTGGACGCTAGTTGTAATAATGTACTATTGATTTTTGATTAATCAACACTAAAAATAATTGTGTTTGCCAAAAAATATCAATAGAAAGCCCATATTGTGATTAATTGGCACTTTCAATATGTTGAAGTAATGTTAATCACATTTTCATGCCATTGTCTTTAGGCCTTTATCTTTCACCATGTGTCCGTCTTCCTGTTATTCATACCTTTTCTTGACCATTTTAAATATTTAATGCCACATTTCTCAAGTTTGCTCTGAGTCAAGAAAACAACTCTTTAGTTAATGAAATCAAATACCTTGAATACATCCAATAAAAAAGAAAACAATCAGACAAAAATGAATATGACAGTAATTATAGGACCTCGATGATCATTTCGATGAACATCTCACACTCACTATTTCGCTAAATTAAGGGATGGCTGAAAACTGGTTAGAAAAAAGTATAGGAATATAACCTTTATGTCGAAAGAAAGTAAATATTGTGGCAACATTCAGTGTTAGAAGTTGCATTGAAAACAATAAGTAAACCCTTATCTCGGTCGTTGGCGCAACTTTCTCCCTTCCATCATGATTGTGATTGCAACAGGGGTCTACATTTAGACCGCAGTTGGAGGATGGTCTCAATGGTCCTCTATTTTCTTACCATTTTTCTTATTCTCTTCTTCTCTTTACTTCGTTCCATTTTTCTTGACTACATATTTCCTTCACAAAATTTGCTGAGAAACACAAAAATTGGTAACATTTCCTAACTGTAATGAAGGAAACCAACTTATAAAGTAAACATTCATTTAACGACTTAAAATCAAGCACAAAGGGTCATGAAATGAAATTAAATTTGTGTAATCTATAACCATAATTTTTCTATATTCAAGTACCATGTGTCAAACTATAAAGTAGAAGTACATTACGCAGTTACCATTTTATAGAGAAATATTTATAATTAACGTTATTGGTGCTGTTGAATGTGTAAAAACACCTATGGTTTCCAACAAAATTAAGATTTATTTTAATCATGAAGAAATCTTGGTTATGCTAAGACTCTTAAGTGAAAGTATAAATGAATGTAAATCATACTATTTTTTTTAATGAAAGAATGTAAATCATACTCTTGAAATGGTAGAGTCCACTTCATCAACGCAAACCCCTCTTGTAATTAAGATCTCAAGAAAAGTGATTAAAATATAACGGGAATTGCATGAAAACTAAAGAAAAACAAATGAATATAATAAATCAATGTAAGGGAAATTTGAAGGAAAAAATCAATGAAGGATATAATAGAAACTAAAAATTGACCAATAAAATCACAAACTAAATTATCCATTCATAGTAAAATAGAAATTAAAAATAAGAAGTCTAAGACGAAAGTATATGTATGCGTTGTTGTAAAATGGATGAAATGTATCTCTCTCTTTGTTTTGAAATCAATGGCTCATAAAAGATATAAGAAATATAGATCTTTAGTGAAACATGTCATGTTTCCTCCCTATCTTTGGATGAAATGTCTCTTGCAATTGTAATTTGGACGTCCCTGCTCCCATTTTCTTTGATTTTTTGTCTTGAAAAGAAAAACAGTAAAACTGTTCAATCCTCAATTCTCATTAGCAATTGGCAAATATATGTAAAGAACCATTCATAAATCAGTTTTTTTGAGTTATTAGAAGTTACTTTGAGAAACTATCATAAATCATAAAAGTGTGCAATTTGGATTAACAATTCATGATGGTACAAAATATGACAATATGTTTTTTCTAGCGTTCAGACGGGCACTCTCGAGCCCATCTGTCCGCTTTTTCTACTGCGCTAACATGTCAATTCATATACAATATGTTTTTGTTTAATGTTTTTTGGCGCAGACGGACACCCATGTGTTCGTCTATCTATTTTTTTACTACGCTAACACATGTATTTAAACCAAAATGATAGGCTGAAAAAGAAAATGATATCTTGGAGTCATAGATATTCCATAAATAGTGATTTAAATAGATAGTAACATAATACCATAGGATTCCTTAAAAAAAAAAAAAAAAGGATTGGAACACACTTCATACTATCCAAGATGCTCACAATAAAATATACGGTGAGACATATGAAAATTGCAACATCAAGCCTTTGTTTAAAACCTTTTCATTATGACTCCAAATGTACAATTAATTTCTTTGGCACTTCGCATTTCAGAAGCTTATAATAAAGTTTGTTACAAAATCAACAATAGTATATGTTACATTATCACTTCATCAAAGTGCATTACAAAACATGTATGCTTACCTTTTTAACTTTCTCTTCCTCCTTTTTGTTTCCTTATGGTTGTTGTCAAGTTCCCACTTCAATGCGCATAAAACAAAGCAACCACAAAATTAAACCAAAAAATAAAAAGTTAATGGTATCGAAGATTATGTTGAATCATTGTAAGAAATATAAAAAGCTTTTGAGCACTTTCTTCATACTTATGAGTTATTAGTTTTCCTTCGAGAAATATATTTTGAGCATGGAGTGTCTTTACTTTCAAATTAAGAGATAAAGATTAAATGATAATGGTAGAACCTTAACACACTATATATTTTTCTGCAACCATCTTTGCGGTAGTTTTTTTTTTTTTTTTGAGGAATCTTTGCGGTAGTTGTGTTGCATAACATGCATTTAGTCTTTTATTCTAATCTGTATGTTAGAAACTTAGGTCTTAAGTTTTGACTCGGTCTATAGATGAAACACAAAATCAATGAAAAAAAATGATAAGAAAAGATAAGCATGAAATAGAAACAAACAATATAAAAATAAAAATTGAAGAAAATAGCAGATAGGTTAGATTGAACAAATTTTGTTTTTGACAAACAATTTAATAATATAATTGAAGAATATCAATCTCCATTTTGACTCCTTCATTCAGTGGTGCTCTCTTAAAAAAATTAATTGAATCCTGACCACGATCCTATAATATTATTGCATAAGTTGTGAAAAATAGACATGAATAACAATAATCATAAGAACTACTAAAAACAAACTAACCTAGAAGAAATAAGTGACATGGTAAGAAAGGATTTCTTTGTGACGAAAAAGGAGTAACAACCTGTTACAAAATAAAGAAATAAAGAAATTAGCATATATATAAAAAGGAATAAGAAGAACATAAGTGAGGAAAAAAATTGAACAAACAAATGGAAGAAAACCCCTAGTAGAAGTGGCACCGTCACCGCTGTGATAACCCGTTGTACTCACAATGATGCCTCTGTAGTTGGCCAATCCACCACATCGCTACTTTTCGATAGTGCCCAAGAATACCACCACCGTTCCCAACATTCTAACACCGACTCGACTTTCTTAGCACATATCCCAGTTTCATGTTTCAGACCCAACTTCTTTAAAAGGCTTTGCAAATGTCTTCATTACTGTGCAAATTTTTCTCTCTTGCCTAAACCAATTCAATTGAAAGAATAACTGGACATTTAAGGGTAGAACTGGATAAATATATGCAATTCTTTATAATGAAGTTCCTTAATAGTTAGTTTTTCTATAAAACCCAGACATGAATATGTAACCAACATAAAAAACACAATGAATAATTTGATGGAAACAAACCGTGAGATAAGAAAGAAAAGAGAAGCAATTAGGAATGTTAATGGAAAGAACAGTTGTGCTACTACGGAATGGAAAGAACAGTTGTTGATGAAAAAAATGGTAGAATTAATTAGTGTATGTAGAAAATGTGTGGGCCGAAGTCAGTCTGTGGGAAGGAAAAAATCATTTACGTGGGATGAGAAGTTAATGGAAAGTAACCGGCATTAAACTGTGATAGTGGTTGGTGAGGAGTTTTTTTAAGTGTGGGAAAAAAATAACTGAAAAGGGCATTTTTGGCATTTAAAAAAAAGGCTACACCAAAAAAAAGTATTGCCTTTATGAATAGGTATAGATTATTATTATTATTATTATTACTAGCGTCCAGACGGGCACTCCCGTGCCCGTCTGTCCGCTTTTCCTACTGCGCTTTTCCTTATTATTATTATTATTATTATTATTATTATTATTATTATTATTATTATTATTATTATTATTATTATTATTATTATTATTATTTTTGTTGTTGTTATTATTTTCTGTCGTTTACCACATAAAAGTTCCTTTTCATATTTCTTCTTATTTCAGTTACCACATAAAAGTTCATTTTCCTTTTCATTTTTATAGTATTAACGGCCCTTGCGGTTAGGATCAGTTTCTTGGTGTATGCTTACTACGTGTTACGATATTAAAGTTGTATTTTTAAAATTGTTGATAATTTGATTGATTCCGATGATAATTTTGTCAGCCTCTTTGTTTCTCATATATTATTACTTGAAGTTATTTATTCTGACTTTTTATTTGCAAAAATCACTACACTAGATTATAACATTACTTTGATTTCTCTCTCTGACATTTCAAAAATGTTTACTATTTTCAATTTGTTTATTTTAGTTGTTCTTTTAACATGAATGTAATCGAATATGAAGATTGAGAAAAAAGAAATTCAAGAACACAACCTGGTAATATTATTTGGTAAGAAAATAAATTTAATAATTTATATTAGTGTAATTTTTGCATTTTTTGTTGTTGTTTTTTGCAGTCGTTTCATAGGATAGTATTGAATGTACAATCAATATAATATTTATATACAAAACCCGTGCATCGCACGGGTTAGAGTCTAGTTCTATATTTATTTCTCTACAATTTTTTCTTTCATATATTCAAAAACTCAAAAAATATTTCCTTGTTATTTTGTTTAGATTTATTTTTTTAGTCATACATTTGTTCCGTTCATATTTGAAAATATATAAAAAATGTGTTCCTGTTTTATTTTGTTATCTTATATCTTATATAATAATAATCATGATGATGATGATTATGATGATACATTTAGATATTCTCTAATGTTTGTCCATGTTAGCTTGTCATACATTTAGATATTTGTATATATACAAGTTGTAACCTCTCATTAATCAATAACAATTCATTCTATTCATTTTACTTGTTTCCTAATATGATATCACGAGCTCTTTCCAAAGAGGGAGAGTTTGTTACGATCCAAAACGGTTTGTAACCGTTTTTCTTCCGCTGTGCTTTCTTCATTGATCTTCATCTTTGATCAATTTCTCTATTTCTTTGTGAAAATCTTCCAAATTTCACATCTTGATCCTTCATTCTTGTTCTTTCTCCTCTGTTTGATTGAATTTCTTGTTCAATCATTGTTTTTTGGTTGATTTTCTTCAACTTCTATCTTGTGAAATCATTGCATCTTGTTCTTGTTCATCTTGAGTTCCTTTCATGGCGCCAAGAAATTCTTCACCTGATACTAAATCGTTGTATTTTGTTCACCCTAGTGAGAGTCCCAATTCACTCTCTATTACTCCCAAACTCAACGGTTCCAATTACATTGCTTGGAGTCGCACTGTTGAAAGTTCTTTGGGAACAAAGAAAAAGCTTGGATTCATCAATGGTACCATTCCTATGCCTAATGATGAAGATTTGAATCGAGCAGCATGGGAAAGATGTAATCATCTTGTTCAATCTTGGCTCATCAACTCTGTTTCTGATTCAATTTCTCAAACTATTGTATATTGTGATACTACACTTGAAGTTTGGCTTGATTTGAAAGAACGTTTCTCTAAGATTGATCGCATTCGTATTGCTAATTTGCGTTCTTCAATCAATAATCTAAAAAAGGGATCAAAATATATTTTGGATTACTTCACTGAAATGAAGTCTCTATGGGAGGAGTTATCTTCACAAAGACCTATCCCTAGTTGTACTTGTGTTCATACATGTTGTTGTGTTGCATCTAGAGTTGCTAAGATGCATAGAAATGAAGATCAAATCATGCAGTTCCTCACTGGCTTGAATGATCAATTTTCAGTGGTTAGAACTCAAGTACTTCTTCTTGATCCTCTTCCTTCTCTGAAAAAAGTTTATTCCTTGGTTGTTCAATAAGAAAGTAATAATGCTTCTCTTACTCAATTGAGTGTTTCTGAAGATTCCTCAATTCATGTTAATGCCACTGATAATAGAAAACCTCAAGGTTGTGGCAAAAGTTTTTCTCATCATAAACCAACTAGATTTTGTACCTTTTGCAACCGTACAAATCACACTGTGGATTTTTGTTACATGAAGCATGGATATCCTAATGTGAATAAATCATCACCAAGAGTTAATGCTGCTTCTCAAGAAGATTTAGAAAATGTTGCAATATCTTCTTCTGGTTTGGGTGCTTCTGCAAGCTGTTCTTCTACTGGTTTTTCTCAAGAGCAGCTAGCTCCACTTGTGTCCATGTTACAACAATCTAACTTAGTTGTTTCAACTCTCTCCATCTCAAGCTACCTCAAATCACATTGCTGCTAGCCCTCTTCTTTCCACCAACATCTCCACGCCTAATCCCTCTGCAGGTATATCTGCTTTTGTTTCTTCTTTAACAAGTAAACCTTCCTTTTGGCTTATTGACTCAGGTGCAAATGAACATATATGTTGATATATTGCTTCTTTAACTTGTTTCTTTCATTTTTCTCTTGATAAATGTCTCATTCAGGACCAACAATCTTTGAAGATGATTGGTTTGGCTAAACAAATGGATGGCCTATACAAGTTTTATCCATCCTGCAAATCATCTAATTTTGAGTCTTTTGCTTTTTCAAATAGTTCTTGTAATGTTGTTTTACCTTCTCTTTGTAATAAGACTGATCAGTATGTACCTAGTGATGCCCTATGACACTTTAGACTTGGTCATTTGTCCAATCAAAGACTTCATACGGCGTCTCTTTTGTATATTGTTATTACTATTAATAATAATAAAGATACTTGAGATCTATGTCATTTTGCCAAGCATAAGCATTTGCCTTTTAATTCCAGTTCTTCATATGCTTTTGCTAATTTTGAACTCATACACTTAGACATTTGGGGCCCTCTTTCTGTTGCTTCTGTTCATAGACATAGATACTTTCTCACTATTTTAGATGATCACATCAGATTTCTCTAGATCATTCTTCTTAAAACAAAAGTTGAGGTTCCTACACATGTTAAAAACTTCATTATTGTGATTCAAACTCATTTTCACACCACCCCTAAGTTCATTAGAACTGACAATGGCCCTAAATTCATGTTATCCTCATTTTATGCTTCTCATGGTATTGTCCACCAAAAATCTTATGTGGAAACTCCACAACAAAATGGTAGAGTTGAAAGAAAGCACCAACACCTTCTTAATGTTAGTAGAGCTTTACTTTATCAGTCTAAATTACCTCCATCCTTTTGGTCATATGTTATCCATCATGCGGTTTTCCTCATTAATAGAGTTCCCACACCTTTGCTTCAAAATCAATCACCCTACTTCATACTTCATCACAAACTCCATGATATTTCGCTATTCAAAGTCTTTGGTTGTTTGTGTTATGTTTCTACTTTACATTCTCAAATAACCAAATTACAGCCTAGAGCCATAAAGTCTCTTTTCTTGGGTTACAAGTCAGGATATAAAGGTTTTACTCTTTATGATCTTCACTCTATAGAAATATTTGTGTCTAGACATGTCACATTTCATGAAAATCATCTCCCTTACCATCATTCACCCTTTTCTACTTTTCTTGATTGGGAATATTTTTCTCATTTCTCTTCCATACCTGTTACTGATACTGCTACTCCATCATGTAAATCTCCCATCATTGATGATATTGTCACTTATTCCACATCCATACCTCATGATACTCCTCCACCTTCACCTATTTCCCCTATCATTCACAGACATTCCACCAGAAATACTACTGCTCCATCTTACCTTAAAGACTATATTTGTAATAATATTCATGCATCTACATACCCCATTTCTCATTATATTTCACATCATCAACTTTCTAACAAACATTCTTCCTTTTGTTATGTCTCTGCATTCACAACCTGAGCCCAAATCATATGCTGAAGCAAGTAAGCATGATTGTTGGAAACATGCCATGCAAGTTGAACTTCAGGCTCTTGAGAAAACTAGTACTTGGAAGCTTGTGGATTTACCACCAAATGTTAAGCCAATTGGTTGCAGATGGATTTATAAAGTCAAGTTTCATACTGATGGAACTATTGAGAGATACAAAGCAAGATTAGTGGCCAAGGGTTATAATCAAATTGAAGGCTTAAACTACTTTGATGCATACTCTCCAGTTGTTAAACTTACAACTGTCAGGCTTGTGATTGCTTTGTCCTCTAATCATAACTGGCACTTGCATCAACTTGATGTAAATAATGCATTTCTTCATGGTGAGCTACAAAAGGATGTGTACATGTTGATTCCTCCTGGCATCAAAACAGTTAAGCCAACCAAGTTTGAAAGCTACAAAAATCTTTGTATGGTTGGAAACGGGCCAGTAGAAAGTGGTATGAAAGATTAACGTATACTCTCTTGGCTAATGACTACCTATAAGCTGCCTCTGACATTTCCTTGTTTGTCAAGAAAACATCTTCATCATTTATTGTTCTTCTGGTATTTGTTGATGATATTATTCTTGCAGGCAATTCTATTAGTGAATTTGATCACATTAAGTCTGTTTTGGATTCAATATTCAAAATAAAAGACTTAGGTCAGTTGAATAACTTCTTAGGCATTGAAGTTCCTCATTCGAAATTGGGGATTTCTTTGTGTCAAAGAAAGTATTGTCTGGATTTACTTGCTGATTCAGGTACTGTAGGTTCCAAACCAGTTTCTACTCCATCATGATTCAAGTCCTCCTTTTGATGATATTGTTGCTTTGAAATTCTAGCGCACTTGTTTTAATATGTTATGTCAGATGTTTTAACGTTTGCATTGTTCCGTTTAATGTTCCAACATCACGTGATAAACAGAAGTAAAAACAAGAAAATAAATGGCAGGAAAGTAAAGAACATAATGAGTTTGTTGACCCAGTTCGGTGACAAACACACCTACGTCTGGGGGCTCCAAGCCAGGAAGGAAATCCACTAGTGTAGTCCTTATTCAATAGCTCTCAGCAAACTCCTCGTTTACATTATATGACCTAGGACCTACCCGTATAGACTTCAACCTAGGAACTCCTAGATCTGAGATCTCATCTTACTATCCTAATGGTCAGTCACAGCCCTTGTGACCTATCAGACCTAAACCAAAACAAACGGTGAAGTTACCTTCAAACACAAACAACTTACACCTTGTTTCACAACTTCGGTGTAGTGTACAAGAGTATCAAACTCACACGAACAGTCCTAAACAAGTATCACAGACGATACAAGAAAGGCACACAGTAAAGATTCTAAACTTGCATCAACATGATACAAGAGCAGAATACATGTAGACTCAAAACCCTAAAAATCTAAACTTTTTAGTATGACGACTTGAATGATCAATTAGGTCTTGAAGTCTTATTTATATACTGAAGCAGCTCTGGCTAAATACTTTGTTGGGCTTCAGTACAAAGCAGATCGGTTCAGCTAATCTGCAAAACAGAATTCAGAAACAAATCTGGAAAGTCCTAAAATGTCGGAACATTTATAGGATCGTTCCAGCCAATAGCAAATATTTCCTAAAGTATAAAATCTACTTTAGAAATATTCCACAGCTGATTCTGTATAGATATGTGCGTTGCTTGGACAATAAGATAAGGAAATATTGTTTCCTTAAACAATAAAGGGTGCTCGTACAAATAGGCATGAACCCAAGCACACTGAACCGTGCCAGATTGTTGGAAAATTGTATCCAACATCTTACAGAGATGCATAACCACATGTTGGAACTTTGGTTCCAACTTACAGAACAAGGATATTTGTTTTAGCAATAATGCAGCCAACACAAATACCCAACATGCTTATAGGAGACTTGTGGGCAGACTTCTTTACCTTAACACTATAAGACCTGACATAACTTCATTACTCAGCAGTTGAGCCAATTTCTGTCTAAACTTACACAAACTCATCATCATGAAGCTTTAACGGTTGTGAAGTACCTCAAGGGTTGTACAGGAAGAGGTTTATTTTTTCCAAGAAACTCTTCTCTCACTTTGCAAGGCTTTTCTGATGTTGATTGGGATGGTTGTCTTGACACTAGAAAGTCCATATCTGGTCAGTGTTTCTTCTTAGGAAGCTCTATGATATCTTGGAGAACAAAGAAACAAAACATTGCCTCAAGATCTTCCTCTGAAGCTGAGTACAGGGCATTAGCTTTAGCTACTTGTGAGTTGCAATGGATTCTTTACCTTCTCAGAGATTTACATGTATCAAGCTCCAAGTTGCCTGTTCTCTACTGTGACAATCAGAGTGCCATTCGCATTGCCTCTAATCATGTTTTTCTTGAAAGGATAAAACACTTGGAAATTGACTGTCACTTAATCAGAGAAAAACTGCAATCTGGCATTCTCAAGCTGCTTCCAGTTTCTTCACAAGACCAAATTGCTGATTTCTTCACAAAGGCATTGCTTCCTAAGACTTTCAATGTACTCCTATCCAAGTTGGGCTTGATAAATATCTATCAACCTCCAACTTGTGGGGGGATATTACATAGTGATATAGCTGATAAAAAAATCACTTAGTCAGCTATTACTTGCTGCATAAGTAACTGAGTTTAGGGTTTCTATTCTCTAATGTTTGTCCATGTTAGCTTATCATACATTTATATATTTGTATATATACAAGTTGTAACCTCTCACTTGATTAATAACAATTCATTTTATTCATTTTACTTGTTTCCTAATAGGGTACTCTAAGGGTAGGATGTGCATCAAGAACAGTGTATGAAGATATTGTCAAGACAATAAAGACACAAATTTTGGATTTATATAGCCACCAACTTATCCGTTCGTTTTATTCGTCACCCATAAGTCAAATATTTTTTGTTGAGAGAAAATCAAGTTATCGTTGTCAAATGGTTAATTAGTTCATATTCACGATAAATCATTTGTGATAATCTAAGTTTAAGCATATAATCAAATTTTATTTATCTTTCAAAAGAATTCTAAGTTGTTAGAATTTATTCTTTTAAGTTATAGTTAAAATGAAAACATCCATAATAAACATTATTGATAACAAGCGGATAATATGTCGATTGATGTGGTCATAATATTTCTTTATTTAATATTTGTACAAATATTTATTGTAAAAGAACTAAATAATTGAAAGAAAGAAAATAGCTCCCTATTATTAAAAACATTAATCAAATTTGATCTTAAAGAGAAAAAAGATTTACAATAAATGTGCACATCATCGCAGCTTAAAATTACAAGCCAGATGAAAATTCGGTTGGGAAAGAAAAATCTATCTTATATGCCCCGTAAATTCTTCAAGAGAGATTACTTACAGCTGCAGTGAAAACATTGCACCAATAATATAATAAAAAATAAAATTACAAGCCAGATTACATGTAAAATTGATTAAAAAAAAAACAAATAAAAAATTAAACAATGTAAAATTGATAATTGATAAATGTATATAAAAATTATTTCATTTGTCAATTTTTGTGCAAATGAAGTCTTTTTTCTTCAGCTGACCTCACCCTCCATCTTCAACATATCAAACAAGAAATCACTCCATGTGTCAATAGGTCCAGGCAAGCACCAATGCACACAATCATTATACAATGTCACATTCTCATTAGGCCAATGTCCATACTTACTAGGGTGGCCATCTGGCCTCAACATTGTTGCTTTTGTTGTATCATATAACCTAAATTTCAAACCTTTTTTTCTTGCTTCCTTTTCAGCAATTTTGAACTCTTCCAATTGAATCATATACAACTCTAAATTAAATCCCTCTAATTGTGTTTCATTACTTCTAAATGGCTTAGTTCTAACACAATTCCCACCTTCATTCCATAACCCATTTTCAAAATGTGATGGTGAAAGTGTCCTAAGAAATGTTATGCCCTTAAAATTTTTTAAATTATTGATGGCTTTAAATGCAGTCCTAAATGCTCTTCTATAACCATGGTACATGGTTAAATCAGGGACATTTTCTAAGAGACAATAATGACATCCAACAATTTTTTGTTTCTCATAGAATACCATTGATCTTGCAAACCAATGTCCTCCATTGAGAATAACAAAGTCAAAATCTTCAATTTGAGTTATCCAATTTTCATCTGGCTCATCAATGTAAAGATTGAATAGTCCAGTTGAAGTCGGACCTTTTAAATCTGATTTTTTTGATCTTACCAAAAAAGGTGTCCAAAAAGAGGCCATTGTGAAATTGTAGGTTGGGTAGTTCCACCTCATGAAATAATCATTTTGTGAGTGTGATACAATTACGGGCCATTCCACCTGAAAGTAATAAAGATTAAACAAAAAGATGCAATTTTATGTTAATACTAATCATAATAAATTTGTAGAAAAATAAATAAATAACCAACCATACAATATAATCTACCAATAATATAAACCATGATTTATAAAAGTAAATGTGTAGATTCTGTTAAAAATGTGGGTATATATGCAGATCATTAAGAGAAGAAAAGCTTATGAGTGTGTTTAGATGAGTTTATTACCTTTGTGATTTTGTTTGGTTGAAGAAATAAGAAACAATTTTAGAGAATGAGAAAGAGATAAAGAGATTAAGAGAATTAAGGAACTAAATGTATTAGCTTTATTGAATGAGGAACCAAGGTATATATACAACATGTTTCAGCAATAGCTTGCATAACAAGTAAATGCTAACTGTCTAACCAACCAACTAAAAACATGGAAAAGTTAGTTACATAGGAAACAAGGTAACTAACCCTAAAACAAACTAAGAGTTTTGAATTACAAATTAACATTCCTTCTTAATTCAAACTCTCAAAGCAAACAACTCCCAATTCTTTTCTTAGCTCCAGAAATCGAGCCCTCTTGATTGGCTTGGTGAAAACATAAGCTACTTTATCATTTGTTGAGCAGTATTCAACAATGTTTTGCATTTATTCACCTGATCCCTCAAGTAGTGGAATCTAGTCTCAACTGGTTTGCTTTTACCATGTGCAATAAGATTCTTCGCAAGATTAATTGCTGACTTGTTATCAATCAGAAGCTTGATAGGGTGCTTCAGTTTTATCATTAGATCTTCAAGTACATTCTGCAACCAGTTTGCTTGACAAGTTGTAGAGGAGCCTACAACATACTCAGCTTCACAACTTGAAAGTACAACAATTGATCGATTGTTTTTTAGATGACCAGGAAATAGGTGCTCCTTTTAGCATTAACACAACATTTAGTGATCCTTTTGTTTATTTTATCCCCACACCAATCAGCATCTGAGTAGCCTATCATGTTGAGCTGCTCAGTTGCTTGTGCCATAGGAAATAGAACATAAAACATGTAGTTCTCCTTTTGTCTATTATATATCTTAGACTTTTCTTAGATGCTAAGAAATGAGTTTTAAAAGGGTTACTCATAAACCTGCTAACAATTCCAACTGAGTAGCTTATGTCTTGTCTGATTTGACATAAGTACCTCAATGAACCAATGAGCCTTCTGAACAATGTTGGATTAACACCTTCTTCTTCTTCTAACAATTCAAACTGAGTAGCTTATATCTGGTCTGATTTAACATAAGTACCTCAATGAACCAATGAGCCTTCTGAACAACGTTGGATTAACACCGGGTCAACATTAGGTTACTTTTACTCCTGCAGGAATCGAAGCCTTTTTCTCAGTTAAAGGAATTTCGACGAGATGTTGGACTTACCATGAAAAAACATCGAAGCCTTAAAGTTCGACAAGATACGAGTCAAGAAACAAAACCGTCAAAGTCAAGCAACTGCCTTTGGAGCGGGAAGATTCGAATTTTAAAAAAGAAACGTTTTCCTCAAAGGATAACGTGGGAGACAAGCGGTTGTCTACATGGAAGGAGTGCTGATTGTGGGATTTGTTTCTTTCCAAGTTATTTACTATGTATAAATAGTAGTTTTCCACAGGGAAAACAGGTCGCAAATCACCTATACAGAATTCTAAAATGCTTGAAGTATCGGTGCTAGAGAAAAGAGTCATAAAGAATGTATGTAAAGGATTTGTCGAACCACCTTTATTTTTAATGCATTGTATTTTAACTTTCCTTTAAGTTTCTGCAATTTAAACTTAATGCATTTACTTTGCTTTTAAAACCCTTTTTCTGTCGAAAGACGCCACACGGTCTCATCCCGTTCGTTAAGCAACCTACGAACTCGATGAACCTACGAACATGTCCTAGGATCTTTGGTTTGGTCATGCTCGTAATAATCAAACCCAGCCGTATTGTTTACTAAAAACACCGGTAAACACATATACAATCTCTTCTAATGTACCATTCTGAAATACAGACTTTACATCTAAGTGATACAGAGGCCAAACTTTGCTAGTTGTTATTGCTATAACCAATCTGATAGTTTCATGTTTTGCAATTGGTGAGAAAACTTCAGTGTAATCAAAGCCTTCCTTTTGTAAGAAACCTCTAGCCACAAGCCTTGCTTTGTGATTCACAATCTTCCCGTAAGGGTTCAATTTTAACTTGAAGACCCATTTGACATCTATTGCTTTCTTTCCATCTGGAAGCTGAATCAGTTCCCAATTCTGATTCTTCTCAATATATTTTAGTTCATATATCATAGCTTCCTTCCTTTTCTTATCACATAGTGCAGCTTTGTAATCTAATGGCTCAGTGTCAGCTAGCATTACAAAATGCACTAATTCACCATCACTAGTTACTTCATCATCACCTGTTACCTAACAATCTTCCAATCTCCTTGGAATTTGTCTGTTTCTTTGTCGTCTGACTATAGTGATTGGTTCTACATCTAATATTTCTTCTTCAATAGCTTCTTCATTGATGGTGACATCATTATATTCTCTATTATTTTGAATAGGATCCTGCTTCTCAAGAACAATGCACTTATCTGAATTCCAATCCTAGCATTCATCCTCTAGGACGTTCACATCCCTACTGATAGCATTTTTCTTAAATTATGGATCAAGCAACATATATGCTCCAATATTGTGATATCCAACTAAGATCATAGTTTCAATCTTGTCCTTCAACTTCTTTCTTCTTGTATCAGGGACATGCTTATAGCATATTGAGCCAAACACTTTTCAAATGACTGTTTGATGGTTTTCTACCTGACCAAACCTCTTCAGGCACTTGATTCTTCAATTTCTTAGTGGGACATTTGTTTAAGATATAAGCTGCAGTATTCACTGCTTCACCCTAGAATTCGTGAGGTAGCTTCTTCTCTTTCAGCATACTTCTAGCCATATCAAGTAGACTCTTATTCCTCCTTTCAACAAGACCATTGTGTTGAGGAGTGTAAGGAGTTGTCACTTAATGAATTATACTCTAACTTGTGCAGTAAGATTAAAAATCTCTAGAAGTATATTCACCACCGCCATCTGTTCTGAGAATTTTAAGCTTCAAACCACTTTGTTTCTCAGCTGAACTTTGAATTTTTGAAAAATTTCTAAAGCGTTACTCTTAGCTTTTATCAATTATAAACAAAGCATTATGGAGTATTCATCAACAAATGTGATGAATTACCTATTTCCATTATAAGTAGGTATTCCTATAGGTCAACATATATCAGAATGAACAACATTCAGTATATGTTTTTCTCTCATCTTTAAATCTGACTTGGAAGCTAACCCATAGTGCTTTCCTACTAAGCATATCTTGCATGAGTTCCCAGGAATCTTCACATTTAACTCACCAATCACCATATTCTTAGACTTCGATAAGCATAAGCTTCTCTAATTCATATGTGCATACCTTTTATGCCATAATTCAGATTCTTCATCCTTGATTGAAGCTTTATAGAATATTTCCTCCTTTATCACTATGCTGGTTTTTAAGGTTCTATTCTTTGTAAGATTTTACTGCAGTATAAGCTTCTTCTCTGGATTGTACAACTTCAAGGTATCATTTTCCATGGTAATTAGGTAACCTTTCTCTATGAGTTAACCTACACTCATAAGATGATACTTCATTCTAGGAACATAAAGCACCTTCTATATCACTGCTTTCTTTCCATCTTTGCCTTGTATGGTTACATTCCCCATACCTTGTGCCTTCATACTTCTGCTATCAACCAATCTTACATTTGTCTTCTTGTTATCATCAAATTCACATAGCCATTCCTTCTTACCAGTCATATGATTTGAATATCCAGTGTCAAGATACCAAGTATCTGAGATTGCTTCTAATTCTTTATCACTTGTAGTGGTCATTAACATGACTGTATCAGAATCAGAATTTGAATCTTCTTGAGCAACATTTGCTTCTTGCTCCTTGTTTTTCTCGTTCTATCTATATTGAACCAACACTTTGAAACATAATAGCCATACTTGTCACAATTAAAACATTGTACATTCTTCTTATCAAATTTTTTCCCATGATTCTTAGAAGATTCACCTCCATTTTTTGAAGATTCGGGCTTGTGACTGTGCTTCTGCTTATCTATGTATTGATTCTTTCCCTTTTTTGTCTTCGAAAACTCTTTCTTGGATTCTTGATGCTTGAATCTTGCAAGAAGTGCTTGTTCTTCATCTTTTTCCCCTTTTCTACCAGTAATATTCAACTCATGAGCTTCAAGTGCTCCTTGCAGTTCTTCAATCTTCACCTCATTCAGATCCTTAGTTTCTTCTATGGTTATCACCAAGTGATCAAATTCAGATGGTAGAGTTCTGAGAGTTTTCTCCATGATTGCTTTATCAGAAAGTGTCTCACCACATAACTTCATCTGATTTGTGATTGATTGAATTGATGAGAAATACTTCTCTATCTTCTATTCTTTCTTCATTTGTAGCAATACATATTGTCTTCTCATTGATTGCAACCATATCTTCTTCACCTTGTCATCCCCACTGATGTATTTCACAAATGTATCCCAAGCTTTCTTAGAGCTTTCTGCATATGCAATCTTTTCAAATACCTTTTTATCCATGCATTGATGAATATAAAAGAGAGTCTTGGAATCTTTCTTCTTGGCTTCTCTATGTGGATTTCTCTGAACATCAGTGGGGTTTTCTGGAAATGCTTCAACTCCATTGTTGACAATCTCAATAACATCTTGAAACCCAAAGATCACCTTCATCTGTTTCACCTATCTGTCCCAATTCTTCCCATAAAAAACTGGTAAATGCGCATATATGTTTCCATTGGAATTCATCTTCTTCTTGGATCATAAAAATGATTAGGCTCTAGATACCAGTTTGTTGGTGAACAAATTGGTCAAGGGTTTTGTGATTTTGTTTGGTTGAAGAAATAAGAAACAATTTTAGAGAATGGGAAAGAGAGAAAGAGATTAAGAGAATTAAGGAACTAAATGCATTAGCTATATTGAATGAGGAACCAAAGTATATATACAACATATTCCAGCTATAGCTTGCATAACAAGTAAATGCTAAGTGTCTAACCAACTAGCTAAAAATAGGGAAAAATTAGTTACTTAGGAAACAAGGTAACTAACCCTGAAACAAACAAAGAGTTTTGAATTACAACAGAAACTCAAACTTGAGCCAGGCTTTTCAAATTATTTTATGAGTAAGTGAATAACATAACCTTTTAAACCATTCCTTTTAGCCTACTTGATTATTTTAAGCCATGCTTTTCTGTTCCCAAGTGAAAAGAAAAGTAAACCCTCCATGCATGTTACAAACTTGGAAGATCCAGCACATAGTATTGTTTACATGTGAATTTTTCCGCATAAGACACACAATATGATGACTAATCTCATTAATAATGCTGCCAATAATACATATCTAAATATCTAAATAAAATAATTGAGTGGTCCCCTCACGTAACATCTAGGATTCCTTTCAAACTAACTAACACTAATTATGTGGACTTTTGTTTTCATTTCCTTCCATGCAAATTAATATTGCATTAAGTACATATACAAAGAAGAGATTAAATTTCTTATATTGTTGGTGTAAACAAATTTATACAAGGATAAATCATAATCACTCGCATATGTGACTTTACTTAAAGTCAAACATTTTTAATGATTTTATAGTTATGAATAGTTAATAGTAGTATAGAAAAACTTAATATTGGCTATGTATATAAATTAATTTATGCAAACAATGGCCAGTTAGCATTCAAAACGAGTCGTCACATCAATAGCTAGACATGCACAAAGCATATTGCTTATTTTTCTACTTTAAGGAATGTGACCTCTTAACCATTTTTATTAGTTTGGTTTAGCTAAAGTTTCAACGTTAATTGTTGAAGCCTCTAGGCCAGTTTTAGGTTCATTCTCATATGGAGTTTCATACTACAATGATTAATAGCTGTATGATTTTATTTTCTTTGTTTATATATAGAATCAAACTTATAGTATCAAACAAGGACTTAGCCATATGCAAATTTGTAGGAATATTGTAAAAGACAATGATTTGATATAAAACTACAAAAAGATGGGCCATCTTGTGTTTTATTTCCCTTTATATAAAATATTAGCAAAATGTCTCAATTCTCAACTGTTCTACTTTGTGGTTTAGTTAGTACTTTGTGGTTCAAATTTTCAGGGTTTATAATATGGTTCAAATTCTGTTTCACGTGATGAATAAGGACGTGGAGGACAGTGAATTTGATGCTTTTATGCATGTTACTTTTCCATTTGATGATTTATTTACTTAATACGATTGGATCAGATTATAGCTCTGAATTTAAGGTAAAGATAAAGACTTGTATGTTAACAAATTCTGAATTAAGGTAATTTAATTTAGGTTTAATTGCATGTTTGGTTCTTTATGTTATAGGTTTCAAGTTGGTTTTTATGTTTTAAAAGTTTCAAGTTAGTAGGTTTTAAAAGTTTCAAGTTGTTTCAAAACGTTACTCACATTTAAATAAGTTTGTCCCTTTCGTCACTTGATCGTTTAAAGTTTTGGGTTGACAATGTGGGTGATGAAATTTAACTTATTTAGAAAATCAGTTTTAACACATTTTTTTATTTTTTTTGTTTTATTAAACTCAATATCATGTCGCGGAAGGGACTAACGACGTATTTCAACGTGAGTAACGTTTTGGACCAATTTAAAAACTTTAAAACGTAAAGGACCACCTTTAATTTAAAGGTGATGGAAACCACTCTTTTTCTCAAAACAAATGAAATATTATACATCCAAAGAGAGATAGATACAAAGAATATATTTAGATAGATGCAAAGAATATATGTATAGATGATTAAAAATTTACCAAAAAATACTACAGTGGTAAAAAGCCATAACTAGTGTGATATTATTAACAAAACTATACTTTGAAATTTCAACAAAATCACCTCAATTCAAATATTTAAACATGCACATAGTTAGAGGATGAAGCGTTACCCTTGATAGTAGGCAAATCATGGACTGCATCTGATTTCTACCAACTGAGTCTCCAACAAAAGCCATAGATTTTCCCCTCACAATTTCAAGAAACTGAAAAGGATTGAATATAGGAAGCTCACAACCATTCGGTTTCCACTTCCATTTCAAGTAATCAGAATCTGGTCTTCCATACTTCATACAATTTTGGTCTTCATGAATTGCCCAACATGTTTCGTTTGTGTAATATGGTGCTTTTGGATTTGGAACCCATTCACCAGTAAAAATGTCACACTTTTTTGTAGAAGTTGAAGGCAAACTTGCTGATTCATTTAAATCATCAAATGCAGTGGATGGTTGATTGGATTTTTTAATGTTTTTCAAGGATGAAGGATTTCTAAATAAAGGGTAGGAAAGTGGTGTGATAGTGAAGACAAGTATTGCAAAAATTGCTAGTAATGTTACTTTTGGAATTTGTTTTGGTGTGTTTTTACCAAAGAGAAGTTCCATAGCTTGGAACTTCATTAAGAGAGAAAGAGTGACAAGAATAGAAAAGAGTAAGGGATGAAGACTTGTGGAAGTTTTAGTTTTATATATATTGTGTTAGCAAAATAAATTATATAATGATAGTTCTCCTGATTTTGTTTAGACAATGGTATAGAGTTTGAGATTTTTTATCTCTTTTTTTTTTTTTTGCCCCATGTTTGTTAGCTTGCTATATAATATTGGGATTTTTCTGTTCTTTCTATTTGACATATTAATGTGATGGATTATTGAACGGAGAAATACTTAGTTAGACATAGCTTTGGATAAAAAATAATAGTCCACACAAATGAAAATTAAAAGATAAATAATTTAGTCATATATTACTTGATATCGATTTTTTTAATTTCTGTTATTATGTGTATGTCAAAATAAATTTTATTTAGGGTTATGTTCAAACAAGAGTTCCTCTATTGTGCAAGTTCAATTGAAATTTGTGGTATAATCATATGATGTTTTTCAGTTTCAGTATGTTATTGAGTCTTTTTCTTATCATTTGAGTACTTTCTAAATGTTTTAGAGTGAGTTACTTGTGGTTTAAGAAATGTTTTGTTTTGAGTCTATATGTTTTGTTTTGTTTTAAGAAATGTTTTGGAGGACTTTCTAAATATTAATGTTTTGTTTTGTTTTAAGAAATGTTTTGTTTTGAGTCATATGATGTTTTTGTATAAATCATGAAAGTAAGTCAACCAATACATCTCTTGAAAGTTGTGGAAGCTAGACGATCAATACAATGAAACATATGAAGACCAAATAACTTGGGGGAATTTTGTCCCAAATCCCAAGCTCATATCAAAGACGAAATAAACATGAAGAATGAAGAAAACAAGGGCAAAAGCCTTCGAGACTGAGATATTAAACAAGCGCTGGATGGGAGGCAACTCATTGATTTACTTTTTTGCATTTATTTTCCTTTTCAAGCTAAGCTGAGATTTTCTTTCTAATCAATTTATTTCTTTTTCTGTTGCTAATCCTCACTATTATCTAATAAAATTTTATTTCTTTGCATTACATTTAGAACCTTTTTATTTATGCTTAATCTTGTTTTAATCTTAGAGAATTATTTCAGAACACTTACATCGAAGGCTAATTTACCCTTACATTCAAGAGCACGATAACTTTTGGGGCTTACAATCGAAGGTACTCATATAGGTCACCATCTTTTTGAATAGCATAACCAGTGAGATTTTGAGCCAAATATTTTCAACCCATTCTACTACTATAAATTCTTTCTATCATGAGTGTTCCATATGAATATTATTTTTGCTTAAATTTGCGGTCGTTCTTTACGGACGATCGGTCATTTTATACTACACACGAGACAATTTTTCTTTGATACCTTGAGCCTTTCAAACAACCCTTTTATATTCTAATTATCCTTTATGAAACCACTTTGAGCCTCCATATGCAATTTTCTTTTGTTGTTACTATGTGACGAATCATATCACAGTCATGAACCTTAAATGCAACCTGTTTGATTTCTATTAGAGTTAGATAGGTTATTATCTTGACTTGTTATGGTTTGAAGCTAAGTTTGGGGTTGATCTTTGGAATTAGAAACATTTTAAGTTTGGGGTGGGGTACCATTAGAACTTATTTTTAAAAAAGAAGAAAAAAATGAAAAAAATGTAGATTACCGTGGGTCTACAAAAAAAATAGAAAAATGAAAGAAAAAAAAAATCAAGAGCCAAAAACATCAAAAAATTTGGTCTCTTAAAAAAAAGTTTATTCATCTTGTTGAAAAAGATAAATAGTTATACTTAGTACCCATCTTGTCTGAATCAAAGGAGGAAGGTTGGCAACACATCAATGTTTAGTAGGAATCCATATGTTAATCATCTAACTCCAAGTTTCTATGTTAGCCTACTTTCCCAAATATATCAACCCTTAACCTAAGTCACGTTATAACCCTTAAAGTCCTCATAGTGTGTAATTAATCTGATTTTGACTCTGTTTAGAATTGTCTCAAATTTATAGCAAAGTACATTCATGTGACGATTGGAGTGGGCAAATATTGTGACCAGCCATACTGGCTTTAGGAGATACATATGTGTATCATGGAAAAGAGTATGGTTGAGTATATGAGCTATCTTCTTCAAGTCTATCCCGCTTGAGTGTAACGTGGTAAGTAAGTCAATGCGGTAAATGGGATGAATGATGATCTGACCACAACTCCGGAAAGGTATGTTTTTCTTGAAAAAAAATGCAAAGAATAAAATATATTTTTTCTTTCGTTGCTTGAGGACAAGCAACAATTTAAGTTTGAGATTGTGATGACAGGTCATCTTACGTTATTCTTGGCCTGTTTTTCAGTCATTTTCAGTAGGTTTTACAGCAAAATGGAGGAGTATTAGAACAATCCCTATGATTTTGGGACATTCGTAATGTTTTCTATATTTGAGTCTGTAATTCTTTTCTTCCCAAAACATAGCAATTTTAGAGTGTTTTTGATGTAATTCACGAAGAAATCATGCAAATCGGCAAATAAGGAACATCTAAAGATTAGTGAAGAATTTGGGATCATCAAGAATGAAGATTAAAAAGGCCTCAGAAGACTTTATTGAGGGAGGAATTCTGTTTCCAGGTCCCAAGACTTCTTATATGGAAGCAAACACCCAAAGGACGGAAGAACAGAGAAAAAGGTCTCGTAACACACTCGCATGCGTCTGAGGTACATTTCATGTGCCTATGGCATGAGGTGTGCGCCCGGGGCACTAAAAAGTGCGGGCCAAAACTGCTTTTTCCTACTTTGTGGGAAAAGCTCAGTTTTTTGGTCCAACTTCAGGTGGAAACTCTCCCTATAAATACTGCATTCCTCATTCGCAATTTCTCGTTCAAACTGGAGCAGTTCAAGAGGAAGGCGATTCTAGGAGCTTTTCAGAAGGAGTTTCTCTCTCTTGCTTATTTTTCTAGGGTATGTTTATATTTTTTTCGTAATTTGTTTTTAGTTACGATGGGTAACTAAATCTTTTTAGGCTAGGGTTTTAAGATGAAACTCTTTTATTTTGTTGGATAATTATTTAATTTAATGTCATTTATTCAGTTATTTTATGTTCACTATTTAGTTTTACTGTTGTGCGTAAGATTTGTCTCCTCTAGAGCGTAACCCTAGTTTAGACACTTAGGTAGTGACAGGGCCTAATATTGATATTTATATCTTGATATTTATATTTGTCTATCTAGGAAGTAATTAGTTAGTAACTAGACGAAAGATACTGGAAGCGAGTTGACCCTAGTGGTAAATACTTAGGAAGTGACATTACTAATATTGAGTAAAATTTGTTGAATCTAGGATGTAACTAGTAATTCATTAAGGAAACAAGTGAATTCATGACTTAAATCAGCTTAGTGACTTCATTCTCCTCAAACCTCGGTAAGGTAGACACCGATAGAGCTTCCTGTTTGTAGAACTACTGAGAGGGTGAGTGTGTTATGTACTCCTAAGATTCATAGATGGGAAAACCTTTAGGAGCACTGACCATCATACCTTTGGAAATTTAGGAACGCCAACTTAAGTCTATGTTTCAATTACCTTTGAGGGAGTAAGACCCTCACACGTAAGGATCACCATGTGGCCAGTAGGTGCAACTCAACATTAGAGGGATAGACTGAAATCAACTGAGAGTGTAAGGATCCGCATGTAAGGATATCCGTGCGATCAGCAGGGGAAACTTGACGAACCGATTAGGTTAGAACGTCTTGACGGACTCATTACTAAGATAGTCTACTTAGAATAACTGAACGCGACATGAATGTTATTTAATTCCAACAAATGAATCGGGAGAATTCGAAGAATCCTAACTGCTGCATACATATCTGCAACCAAAATAGGTAATTTGCTCTATTGGAAACATATAAAAATTGCAATATCTAATCCTCAACTCCTTTATTTTATTTTATTGTTTTAAAATATGTAACGCGAATTGTTTGGACGAAACGACAATCCATGTGGATACGATACTCAACTTATCACTTTATTACTTGGTAAACGATTTAGTACACTTGCCTAATCTGATCATTAACCCCGCACATGTTGAAGCTTCTAGGGAAGAATTTGCTCTCTGATCCATGCAACTTGTGTCTCGTGCATGTGTGCAAGAAATTGACTATTTAAAGCTTGTTTTCATCGAAGATTATTCATTCAAAATCATGACGGCTCGGAAGTTAAGAAGTGTGACCAAAGCAACCAAAATAGGTTTTTTCCAACCCTCTTTCACTTGTTATTCTGTATGTACATTTTCTTTTCTCTTTGATGATGTATTCAATTATCATAAGTAACTAAACTATTTGCATTAGGATTTCAAGATGAACCTGTACTGATTTGTTAGATATTTTGCTCATAACAAATTCTTTTAACAATACTATTTGAATTATATTTCTTTAATATTTCTCGTATTTAATGCTTGTCCGTTCTTTTTATCTTGAATCTAATATAGGTAAGAATTTCTATTAGAACAGTTTGTCGAGAGATCAGAAACTCACCTTGTATGACTTTGCTTAACGTCAGCTCTTGTGATCATATAAGTCTGCTACTACCCTAGGGAGAAATATTTCATGAAGGGGGATAGAACCATAACTGAAATATATCTTACTTTGTTAGGCGTCGTAAGCATAAACCTCAAATAGCAATTGAGCTAGGAACATGTTCTTTCTAAGAATGAATTATATGAGATTCGAAGAATCCTAATCGCCGTCACCACACTTGATTCACCATTATTTTTATTTTCTTCCAAAATGTAACTCATGCAAACCCCTTCATTTACTGTTTCTAATTAGGTTTAGTTTCATTGTCGAGTCAAAAATAACAATCCAAATGGAGACCATGAGTTACTACTTTATTATTTGAAACAATTTGATGCACTTGTCGAATTTGTCATTAGTAGAGTTTTTAAATTGAAATTGTTTTACCAGTTCTGAGTTTCTCAACCTATCGAAATGTATCTTTCAATAAAAAAAACATTCTTAGATAAAACCGATCAAACACTAACTTCTAGTTGGTGTTTTCACTAAATTTTGAGCAATAGAGGGGCTATGAAGCATATCCTTTCTTAGGCCTATGAAACAGTGGTCTTTATTTGTTTATGAAAAATGTTAACAAGTTCTGTTGCTAATAACTGCATAAAATTATGTGTATTTTATCAATTTTTTCATATGTTTGACTTTTGTTTTCAAGAGAATATTTTTTTATGCTTTTTTTAAATAATGTTCTTAAAACACTTGTTAACATGACATTTTAGGGGGGTGTATTGGATTAGGATTTTAAAAGACTATTTTAATAAAAAAAAGTCTTTAAGATTTTAAAAGACTGTGTGAGATTGTATTGATTCTGTGAGATTTTAAAAGACTTTTTATGTAAAAGACTTTATACACTCAAGATTTTAATGGATTTATCACACTGACTTTTAAGGATTTCAAAGGATTTTATGGGATTTTAAAATTTTAAAGGATTCAATGAATTTTAGGGGAAAAAAGAACAAACTTACAAGCGTGAATGATAAAAATAATGAACAAATAAATTCTAGCGTTTGAATAAAGAAAAATAAAACCAATAAAAAATTCTTTTACTATTGATTTTAAAATTTTATGGATTTTATAAGATTTTAAGGGACTAAAAAACACTCTTAACACTAGGGGTGTTCAAAACCGAACCAACCCAATAGAAAAACCGCAAACCAATCCAAACCGAAACCGCAAAAAACCGCACTTGGTTCAGATGAATTCGGATGACTTTTGCACTGAACTGCGCGGTTCGGTTCGGTTTGCGGTTTGCATCTCAGCAACCGAACCAAACCAAACCAAACCGCAAGAATAATGAATATTACTTAAATATGTACTAGCCCAATTACATAGCTCAAGAATAATCTCTTTTGATTCGATTTTTCCATCGTTGCACCATCAGGTTCGATTATAATTCCTTTCCATCTCTTTCAATTCATTTCCAGTGATGAATTTGTTTTCTTTACTTCCCAATAATTTGTTTCATGCTTATGTTTCTTCTTAATTTTATCTATTTTGATATAAGTTTTACCTAATATTTTATCATATAAACATCAAAATAAAATGTCCTATGTTTATTTTGTAACAAGTTGGCAATATTAGAGTTAATGTAATATTTTTTTTTATCTCGCGATAAACCGCACAAACCGAACCAATCCAAACCGCATTGGTTTGGTTTGGATGACTTTTTAAAAATCAACCGAACCAAACCAAACCGCATACTTTTTTATCTCGCGGTTTGGATGACTTTTTTGCTCAAAATCGAACCAAACCGCACCGCGAACACCCCTACTTAACACATTATTCTCCATACACATTTTTTATTTGTTAAAAATGTTATTCCCACAAAATTCAATTGTACATATTTAAATTTATGACAACCCTTACAAATCTTTCAAAAAAAAATATTGTGTCAGCCCTCATTTTGTATTTGAAATTAGAGAAGTCGTTTGAGTTTTTCTAAGAGAGGTGAGAGAGAGAAGAGAGGAGGGAGAGAGAGAGAGAGAGAGAGAGAGAGAGAGAGAATGGAGAGATAGAGAGACGAAGAGAGAAAGGAGAGAGGGGGGAGGGGAGAGAGAGAGAAGGGAGAAGAAAGAGATAGTAACTTTTAAATGAAAAACAATCCCAAGAAATCTCATCTTTTCATGAAAGACTTTTTCTTGTTAAAATTACACTACAAAATCCCACAAAATCCATCAAAATCCAATTTATTAAACAATCCTTCGAAATTTGAATAATTTTGAATACCATGAGACTTTTTTAAAGTGATAAAAAGTCTTGATTGAATACCTCAAGACTTTTTTAAAATGACAAAGAGTCTTGATTGAATACCACAAGACTTTTTTTAAATTGCAAAAAGTCTTGATTGAATACCACAAGACTTTTTCTTAATTAAAAAGTCTTTTAAAATCCCATAGAATCCTAATCCAATACATCCCCCTTATTTATTAACGCAAAGAGGAGGGGCTGCTTGCTTTTGCATAACACAATATATATTAGACAAATTCAAATGCCTTTCTTGTACATAAACAATTAATTAATGTTAAGTCCTCTAAAAAACACCAATTGATTAAACGAGCAGGTGAGTAATAATGAGTGATAATAAATTAATTAGTCAGTATGACACATGTTCAAGTTGATTAATAGTTTTTTTTTATTACAAAAAGTTTGACTAATATTGATCTTTGCTTTTTTATTTTTTTATAAATAACTCAAGTCCCTCAATTTTAATTTGCAAATTGCAAGTGAACTTTAGACACAACTGAACTATGGTGCAAGTTGAGAGGTCTGTGATAATATTCCAAAGCTACAATTTCCACACCTCCAATAAGATATTTGGGTTCTTAAAGTTCAAGGGCAAATTAGGCAATTGGCCTCTTGATTGGTTTAAGACAACAAGTAACATGATATTCAGGAATAAAATCAAGCTTTGCATGTGATAACTTTAGATCCAGATCCCTATTTTCACATTATAAATTCGAATACTATAATAAGTTCAGTCTATATGTTTGGGATTAACTTTTTGAGGGCTGTTATATGTAACCCAAAATACACGATAACCTATCAACATTTTCTCTATGCACGCATCCCAAGATGCATACAAAAATTTAAAAAACCTACTAAACCGTATAGACATACAGTGTGGTTGTTGAAATGGGTTCACATAACACTAGCCTAACTTTTAAGTTAGGTTAATGTTATGACATACAGTCTTCCGGTAGCTCCTTAATGGCTTAGAGCGATATCCTAAGGCAACTTTTTTTTTTCCAATCGTCGAGCGTTAGTTTTTGATCAATTCGTTCAAAAAGTGCTCTGGTGGAGTTTTAATTTTCTTGGAGTTCCTTATCTATGACGTTCAAGATTTTGTCTTGGTTTTGTCTTGGTGACTTTTAGTTGATTTCTTGGTGCTCAGGGAGTTTGTCCTCTGTAGTCTTTGATTTGGGTCTGTATTTAACATTCTTATAGCATATCTTGTGCTTTGAGATATTTTTGTTTAAGTTAATAAAATTTATTTTTGCTTTTTCAAAAAAGAAAAAAAAACATTAGCCTAACTTTTTCTGCAGATGAATGTACAAACTTCCTGATTTATTTTTTAAAAAGACAACTCCTAGCTAGTTTTTAGTTAGAGTTGCCATATGGCCTAACTCAATTGGATCTAAATGTATGAATGGATCAACCAAGCCAACCTCCTTATTACATACATAAAGTTACTCTTATCACTTCTCAAATTTTTCCTTTTTTGACTGTCATTGGTCGAACGACATTTAATTATCGTTTGACTTTTCAGCAACATTTAAAGGTCATTCAGAGCTTCGGCACTCCAGCGGCAATTAAATGTTGTTCGGAATTTTTGAGATTGGTTCCACAATTTTTTAAATCGGTTTAACCTATTTAAAATATATCTCGAACGACAGTTAACTGCAGCTAGGGGTAAATGAATGATTTTGGGGTGTTTTGAAGAAATTTTGGAAGTGAGACAAGTAATTTTCTTACATACAATATGCAAACTTGTCTGAACTTCAAAGTTTGAACGTAGGTTTTGTTTGTCCAAATTTTAAAATCTGAATTGTATGCAGATTGAGACAATGATGTTTTTTTAAGGAATGTTTTTCGTTAATTGTGATGTTTGGTTTCTTTTTTGTTTTCCCTATGTTTATAGAATGAATAGAAATGTTGAGAATCTTGGTGGGGGAGGGCATTTGCGGGGAGCAACAACCACGGGAAATTTGTGATGGGTAAAGCGATGGGCACCCTTGGGAGAACATGAGTTGAAACATATGGGTATGAATGGAGTTAACCCCTCACAAATATGTGTTTAACCCCTTGCAAATTTGAGGCGAGAAATCTCCATTCCTTTCAAATTCATTTACAGATGACTAGAGTGACTTGGCACGTGGGATGATGATATTTGCAAGTTGTTATGCAAGGTCTTACACCTCACAATTGGCAAAAATCTTTGTGCCACTTACTAGCTCTGCAAAACAGACAAGACCCCTCGTAAATTTATGTACATTTTTTATGCAAAAATAGTCATTCTAAAGCGTGTAGTACGACCTTTCTAACTCTAGGCCGGTTTGAGAGGGGCAATCCCTCAGTTATCCCATGTGTAGTTTCACAATAAAGGCAACACGCCATTATTCTTTTCCATTCCTCATAAACTTAAAAAAATAATTCTTAGTCCATTGATCGTCAGATTAGACAAGTGTACCAAATCATTTACCAAGTAATAAAGTGATAAGTAGAGGATCGTATCCACATGGATTGTCGTTTCGTCCAAACAATTCAAGTTACTTATTTTAAGTTGACGATATAAAATAAAAGAGTTAAGGGTTAGAGATTGCAATTTTTATCTATTTGCAACAGAGCAAGTTATATGTTTGGTTGCAGAAAAGTAAGCAACGGTTAGAACGTTTTGAATCCCCTCTATTTTTGATAGAATTAATTAACATTCATGTCGCGTTTAGTTATCTTAAGTAGACTATACAAGTGATGAGGCCGTTGGGAAGTTCTAACCTAATCGGGTATCAAACTACTCCTGCTAATCACACGGTGATCCCTACGTGCGGGTCTATACTGTCTCGGTTGATCTAGGTCTATCCTTCTGATGGCTAAATGCACTTGCTAATTGCACAGTGATCCTTACGTGCAGGGTCTTGCTAATTCAAAGGTAATTGAAACATAGACTTAAATTGGCGTTCCTAAATTTCCAAAGGTATGATGGTCACACTAAGGTTATACGTGAGCTACGATATAGGGTTATTAATCCTATAGGATTCTGCCACCTTCGTAAGGATTATTAGTGTGGGTCCTCACCAGTGTTCCTAGAGGTTTTCTCATCTATGAATCTTAGGATACTCATAGCACACTCTCGTTATCCCCTTGGTAGTTCTACAAACGGGGAGCCCTATCAGAGTCTACCTTGCCAAGAGGTCGAGGAAATTGGTCTCACTAGGATGGGTTCACTCCCCTTGATACATAGAAGATCATGCTCAATATTAGTAATGTCACCTCCTAAGGACATACTACTAGGGTCAACTTGCTTTCAGTATCTTTCGTCTTGTTACTAATCACATACTTCCTAGATAGGTAGATATTAATATACAAGATATAAATATCAAGATATAAACATCCAGATAGTGATATCAATATTAAGTCATGTCACGACCTAAGTATCTAATCTAGGGTTGCACTTCGCCGGAATAAATTAATCCTAATAAAACTTAATAGCGAACAAAAAATATACTTAAATAAACGACATTACATTAAATAATTATCCAACAAAACAAATAGAGGTTCATCTTAGAAAAACCTAGCCTATAAATAACTAGTTACACATGATAACTAAGACAAAAATACTAAAAGATAAAAACATACCCTAGAAAAGATAGGAGAAGATAGAACTCCTATTTGGCTCCTGGAATCGCCTTCCTCTTCAACTGCTCCAGTTTTGAATGAGAAATTATGAATAAGGAAAGAGGAATTTATCGTGAAAGTTTTCACCTAACTTAGGCTTAAAATATGGGCTTCCAGGGGTGAAAAAGTCACGAAAAGTGACATTTTTCACAACAAACGGGGCGCCTAGCGCCTAGGGCCATGCACCTAGCGCATGTACCTGCCAGGTTGAGATGCCTAGCGCCCCCTGACATGCACCAGGCGCTTTAGTTAGTTAACTCTGGGGTGCCTAGCAACCCTGTGGTGCGTCTGGGCGCTTTAGTGTGTTTTCAATGTTGTTTTGCCTGTTTCTTCGTTTGTTGAGGTGTTTTCTTCAAAGTAAGATGTCTTGGAACTTGGGAAAAGAATTCCTCCCTTTGTAAAGTCTTATGAGGCCACTTGAATCTTCATTCCTCATCTTCCCAAGGACCACATAAATCTTCGGATGCCTTGATTTTCCTGATTTGATTTATTTCTTCGTGAATTATATCAAGAACACCCTAAAATTGTTATGTTTCGGGAAGAATTAAATTATAGACTCAAATATAGAAAAAAAAAATTACAAATGTCCCGGAATCATAGGCGATTGATCTAATACTCCTCTGTTTTGCTTGTAAAACCTACTAAAATAGATTGAAAAACATGCTAAGAATAACATAAGATGATCTGTCATCATCCATCTACTCCAATTTCCTATATGGGTGCATACCCTTGTAGTCCACTCTTTTCCTTATTTCTTGAAGAATAATTTGGATGCTTCGATATTGTGGTAAAAATTAGCTTCAAAAATTAATACTTTTATTTTACTATTTTTTCTATTTATCTACTCTCTTTTTTTTTTTGGTGTGATTTGCAACATTATTAAAGCCAATCTGCGTCTTTTGCCAATGTTATCGCCTCTCCTTTGTAGCTTGCCTCAGACTCCACTCTCACTTCTCTTTCATAAGTTTGTAAACATTCATGTTAATAGCATAAAACATAATAGTATATATGTTTACAAATAATAAAACTATATTCATGTCTCCAGAATATTCATATTTTCGGATCTGTAAAGTCGTTGATTGGATCTGAACTTGATCAAAATTAATATTTCAACCCGAATCAAATAAACATTGCACTAAGATGCGAAATTAAAAACAATCCCCACAATAATGTAAAATCAAAACAAACAAAGTCGTGCTAAGACGACGAATCACAAAAACAAACGAAAGAAGACAAACGAAAGAGAAAAGAGAAAGAGAAAGAGGTGACATATATGTTGTTATACTAATGTATTTTTTTCATGATTTGTATGTTGTAATTATTATGATATATGTTGTTTACTGCAAAAGAAATTAACTTACTGGTGTTGGAAAATATATCATGTTATGTTTTTTAAGATATATATATATATATATATATAAAAATGTTGTATGTTTGTCTTTATTTATTTATTGAATATGTACGTTGTTGAATAATATATGATGTTTTAACTTTCATGATAATTGTTTTTTAACAAAAAATAAATTTTTGATCTATTAGAATAATAACAGGAAAAAAAATTATAATTCTATTAAAATTACAGAAAATGAAGATACTCTATTATTATTATTATTTGAAATTCCGGCATGTAGGTCTAACAGATGTTGAACACAATGTTATGACAAATCGAATGTTGAGAATGATGTCAGAACAGTTGGTCAACAGAAATGACAAATAGCGTATTTACAGATGCAAGGACATGAAGTAAAAGGCACAAGTAATTTGTTGACCTAGTTCGGTGAAACTTCACCTACATCTGGGGGCTACCAAGCGAGGAATGAAATTCACTATAGTAGTGTCAATTTGAATCATACATAAAAGCTTTCACCAGCCTACTAACTTCTCACTTAATCACTACCCGTGCAATTTCTACCTAAGACTCTCACTAGTTCTAGATATGAGAGATCCCCCTTCCACTTCCTCTTAGTCACAGATCCAGTGACCGTCCTTAAAGTAACATGAACAAATATGGAGACACTCTCCTAGACAAGAATCAACTCATGCTTAAAAGCTTTGAGAGATTCAGAGATTTACAACTCAATAACAAAGTCCAACTCTAATATCAAAGTGATATAAGAGTGGCTCACAAATAACAACGACTAACTAAAACCCTAAAAGACTCTTTTGCAAATTGCGGCTTCAGTACTTAATTAAGTCTTCTGTCTTTGTTTATATAGCATGCTTGCTGAATGGGCTTGATGCACAAATTCGGCTATATATCAGTTGAATCACGATATTTCAGCACAAATATTCTGAAGTAGATCAGATGTTTCCTTAAATGTTCCAACAACATTCTTAAGGACTAAGCTAAGTGTAAACTGCATGTCTCTGCTTCTAGAACCACGCTTTCTTGGTCAGCTCTTCACGTGAAACAAATCTTTAGATAATATATGAAAATCTTCACGTTTAAAACGAATCTCCAAGTATGCGGATCAAAACACGCTATGATGTCGTGCCAACATGTTAAGATATTGTGTCTGAAATCTTGCTATACCTAAAGTTTTAACAAAATGCAGCCAATAGTTGTCTAAAAACCTAACATTTTTCGTTTAAGATATAGTACATATTTTCTTTATAGAAAACTAGTGAAAAGACGGGAACTCACGTTCCCGTCTTTCCGCTCTTTTTATGGGCTGATCTTACTAATTTACAAGGCTGTTTTCAGGGCCCTTGGTTGTTTATTGGGGATTTTAATGTGGTTCTGGGGGCGCATGAAAAGCGTGGGCGCAGGCCTCCTCTTGGTGCATCTTGTCTGGACTTTATGCATTGGAAAAATGCTAGTTTGTTGACTCATCTTCCAACCTCAGGTGGGATTCAGGTGATTTCTTCTCACATTTTTAGGGAAGACAATTATTGCGCCGATTTGTTAGCTAATATGGGTCACTCGCTTCAGGGCACAATTTGGTTCTATGTGTTACCTCAGGCTTTTCACACTGACTTCTTTATGGACCGGAGTGGGATACCTCGTTCTAGGTTCTTATTGTCAGCTGATTGTATGTTTCTGTTTCTTTCTTGCTTTTTTGCTTTTCTTTTGAGGGTTTTGCCTTAGTCCCCCCCTCTTGAACTTCTTTTTGCATTTTTATAATAAATTTTTCTCTGAGATTGGAAGTATAGGATGGGGGTTCTTCGGGGTGTCAACCTAGTTGGGATGTCGTCGCTTACCAATCTCCTGGCTTAGCAAAAAAAAATTATATATATATATATATATATATATATATATATATGTATGTATGTATATATGTTTATTTAAAACTATATTTCTATAGTCTTTTTTTAAAACTTTTTTATATTAAAACAGTTTTTCATAATTATTAAGAATAATCATAATTTTAAATTTTGGTTATTCTGCTTTTTTTTTATTGCGCTAACGTTTGAAAATTATGAACGGTGTTTTTTTTATGAAATTTTGATTTTGATTAAAACTAAAAATATATAAATGTTTGTTGCTTTCAAGTTATAAAAAATCAAACTAACCATGATTATCTATTTCAACGACACTAACAATAATACAATATAACAAAAAAATATAATCTAAATTATTTTTTGGGTTAATTAAGTAAATGGTCCCTATAAATATTCAGAATTTTCTTTTTAGTCCTTATAAAATAAAATCACACTTTTTAGTCCCTGTTACATTTTCCTTAAGTATTTTAGGGACTAAAAATGTTGACAGAAATTTTTGACAGGGACTAAAAATGATGATGGAAAAATTTTATAGGGACTAAAAATGCTGACGGAAAATTTTATAGGGACTAAAAAGTGTGATTTTATTTTGTAAGGACTAAAAACAAAATTCTAGATATTTACAGGGACTATTTACTTAATTAACCCTTATTTTTTTAATGACACCAACAAGAATATTATTAATGAAAAAGTTGTTTAAGTATATAATTGGGATAATGAAAAAGTAAGTACAAATATACTCATCTATTTTGTTACACTTTTAAATGATAAAAGAAAAACACCAAACAAATATAATTTTTGTTACATTATTTTTTAATATTTAAATTTATTCTAATTTATTTGTCACATGTATTATTTGTATTGAAAATTGAGGGTACATTTAGAAAGAGAAAAAGTCAGGTTAAATGAACTGAAAGAGATTATTTTCTTTATATATAGTATAAATATTGTATATATATGTAATTTTATTCAAAATTGAAATAATTTTAAACAAAATTTCATAAAAGATATTGTTTGAAATTTATACTGCTATGAATAGAGCAGATAAACGGAGCACACAGTGATCTTCTGAACGCCAGTTTGTTGACAAAAACATGAAATTGTAAACGCAAGCCCAACCGAACTGAATAAACCCTAAAACAACAAATAAACCCTAATTGAAGAGTAAAACCTTTTATGTACGCATTCGCGATCAGAAGGTTACTTTTCCCAACGGCATCAATTCAGGTTTCTTCCTTCTTCTTTTCATTCTCAAGTCTCCACAAATGGGTTGGATTTTTATTTTTCTGTTTATTGCATCCATTATCTATGAAGCACGGACTCCGACACGGACACCTGACACTGGCACGGACATGTCGAAACCGCCAATGTAAAAAATATAAAACACCGACACGGCTACATATGTCTTAATTTATTTATAAACAGTCTAAAATGCAAATCAAAATACATACATAAGAATTTAACTTGAGCAATTTATTTCATTGAAAAAAGTTCTAAAACAATATACCATAGTATTTGACCTTTATTTATTTATCTACTATCAAAAAAACCTAAAAACGTTGTAATCAACTTTAATTTCTATAACCCCGTAATTGATCAATATTTATTGACACTTATATAACTCTTGTATCTACAATATGTGTAACCAAGAGAGGGGAAAAAAAAGTGTTTCAAACATTTTTCTAAGTTGTCTGACACGGCTCGTATGAGTGTATATAAGTGTCGGACACCGATCTAGAAATGTCGAAGTAAACAAAATAACAATTTTAATTAGGACACCGGTCTTAGTTGTCCGACATGTGTGGTATGAGTATCATAGAAGTGCCGGACACCGGCGCGTCTAGTCCTAGACGTGTCCGTGCTTCATAGTCCATTATCATAAAGTTTATCTCTTTTTTTTTCTTTCTCTTAGTTGCATATTGTTTTTGTTCTTTTTTTATTTTTCTCTTTTTCAGTAATACCAAGGTTATAGATAAACAGAATAATTAAACACTTATAGCATAAACACTTATCATTGTAAATGTTTATGCATAAGCTATTTTTTGAGAGCTTATACATGCCATAAGCTTGTTTCCATAAGCTCTCTCCAAAGACTCTAATACAAATAGATGTCTACTTTAATATGGCAAATATGGCTTGTTTGTATAAAACAACTTCATTTGCAGCTTATCTTACGATAAGCACTCTTGTATAAATTATTTCTATAATCAAAAATAATTTTTTTTTTCATTTAAGATATAAGTTATTCCCATAAGTTATTTTTAAGAGCTTATGTAAATAAGATGAAAACAACTTATGAACATGCCGTAGACAGTTTCATATATCCTTTGAAACAGTCTCTCAAGTACTTAGGCCAGTAAAGATATTTAAATGGAGTTTCTGTCTGTACATTATGCAGGTAAATTTACGGTGGAGAGTTTGTAATTGGAGTTTTCTATTTTAAGTATCTTTGCCCCAAACACTCCCTTAAATTATTTCACCAGTTAGCTTTACTTAGCAATGGGGAAGTTAGATTGGGCTAATTTAGAAGCCTATCCTCTTAGTTTGGTACTTGATAAGTTGGAAGAACACATAGATCATGTTAGGTTTGGCGTGGTGTGCAAGAATTGGCTATCAATTGCAAAGCTTAACCATAAAAATCATCAATTTAGGATTAATGTCCCACCTTTGTTGATGATCCTCTCATACATAAATTATCGTATGCTTATAATATCACAGAAGAAGAAGAGATATTTGTTGTATAGTATTCTTAGTGAGAAAGAGTACCCTATTCAGTTATCCCATCCTTCCATCAAGAATATGAGTGTGTGTTTGGGCTTTAGCCATGGTTGGCTTGCATTAAAATATGATAACAAAGCCATAACACTAGTGAAACTTTTCAAGTATAGTGTAGCTCCCATTAGTTTGCCACCTCTCGAAAATATCAAGAAGGTTACCTTGTCTGCTGACCCGATTACAAGCCCAAGTGAGTATGTGGTTGCAGCGATTTACAATTGTGGTCGTCTAGCTTTGAAAAGAGCAAGCCAATCATTTTGGATCCGTGTAGACATAAATGAATTGTGGTGCACTAATGTTGTATTTTATAAAGGTCTGGTATTTGCTGACAACCTTGGACGCACCATTGTATCCTTTAAGTTCAATAATCCTCCTTGTGATGACTCAAATGACCCTAATTTTACTTACTATGAGAAGATAGCTAGCACTAGATATAGTGTTCCAGCCCAAAGCTATGGTGAAGGTCGTTATTTTGTGAAATCGTTGAATGGAGACATATGGATGGTGAGAAGAAATTTAATCGATCAGTATGACAAGTCCTCGTATAATTTTGATGTTTACAAATTAAAACTGGATGCCCAGAGTGGAAAACTTGAACAAATGAACAAACTTGAGAGTTTGGAAGACAACATTTTATTTGTCGGAAACTTTGGGGATTCAATTTCTTTGTCCGCCTCTGCTTTCTCCAAGATGGAAAAGAATTCAATTTATTTTGTTGATGAAAGTGATAAAGATGGTATTGAGTTACATATCTATAATGCGGAGGATGGAAGTGTTGACAGTCGATCTTTACCCCGTCCCTTCAGGAAGATGCTACATTTTTGGGTTCTACCACAATTTCAATGGGATTGACCGGTTCACCTTTAAGTTAAGTATTTTAATTAACGATCCATTCAATTTTTTCTTAAATGATTTGTTTTTTGTTCCTTTATCATTGATAATGACAAAGATATTGTATTGTATCATTTTATATGCTTAATTCTATTCATCATTTGTTTGTTTTTTTTTTGTTTCCACGTGTAACGGCTGTTCTTATTCGATTGTGATTGTCATGGTGGAGTATTGATGCTTACTTAACATCTGTGATGAAGTTAGAAGCTTTATCAATGTTTTACATTAGGGGCCATATTTAAGCAATCACAAAGTTCATGGTTTTAAATTGCGGTCTGGGTTGCAGGCATTGCGGTCGTTGCAGTGTAAATTTATAAATGATCTGTTGTGGCGTGATGCAGCTATTGTGCCCACAATGTTGCGGCTTACGGCGTACCAGTGCATATAAATGATATTAGATTAGATGACTGACACAAACTGAAGATAGTTTAAATTCATAAAAAATATATATATACTCATGCGTAGAGTATACACACATTGTGGTGCTGCACAAGTACAAATGTACTATTTTTTGCACATATAAGAAAATAATCATATGATCTAGAAGATAATAGATATACCGGTTAAGAATTAGACTCATCAGTGACATCTGTTTCATCCCCCCAAAACTTTTTTAGCACTTTCACACTCCTGTTAGCAGCTGTGTTTGGAATGTATGGAGCAGGGGGCGTCGCAAAGGGCCTCTTATCCACACTCATAAACTCAGCATATGAGGTAATTGGGACAGGCATGCAAGTAAAACCTCTATCCTTTAGGTCAATGCCCGCGTTTTCTTTACACTTTTCTGTCACAGAAGCACCACCACCGAACCTTTTATCCGAGCCTAGATAACTCCCATCAATGGAAACTTGCTCAGCAACCGTTAGAACTGGCATACTAGCCCAAGCCTTCAGCAATGATGGGTCCACAACTTTTCCTGAAGACGCAGTTACTGTCACAGAAGGCTCGTTCTGAGCAGGAGCAGAAACCTTGGAGCATGTAGTAGGCTCATAAGAACCACCCACTTCTGAAATTTCTTTTGGAATGTCTTTGACAGCCTTTGGCGTGTCTAATAAGACTTCTAAAGAGTCCCTGTCATAAGCTAAAGGCTCTCTATAGTGGCATCAGCAATAGAATACAATTTGGTTTTACTTATCCGTAAGAAATTTTGTCACTATAGAATATAATTACAGAGAAAATCCATAGGAATAGAAAATTTTAGCCAAAAATTTCTTACGTCGGTCAAAACAATTTGGTTTTACGTACGGATTTTAGTCATAGGTATAGAGCCTAATCAGAACTTACCAATGTTTTTACTTACGGCTCTTTTCCGTCACCACAAACTTTAGCGACACCTAATATTTCGTTGGTATAGATACTAGACGTTATTTTCAAATTCCTTTCCCTTTAACATATAGAAAGAACAAAATGATCCCAATTTAACCAAACACAACTCAACAAAATTACCCCGTTTCATTCAAAAACCAAGCCAAATCAGAAAACAAAGTCAACATCAAACCTACTTCTGCCAAATTTCACAAATCGAGAAGAAAGATTTTACTATCCTTTGCATAACAATATGTATTTCAGTTTCTATCAAAAAAAAAAAATATTGAATTCACATAGAATCGTGTGATATTAGAACCGTTCAACAAATATTATTGTTTTAAGTATAGAAAAGTCATTGTCGGGACCAAATTAAAATTCCATTTAAAATACATCTCAAATTAAAATTCATATTTAATTCATATTTTGTTAAAAAGTTCTTTTTTTTTTTTTAGAGATTCTTATAATATTTTAAACATCCATGCAAACATTAATTTTTTTTTAATAAACTAAGATAAATTATATTAAAGCAACAAACAGTTCCTCAAGCACAAGATGTGTTGGAGGACACTGAAAAGTGAGAATTACATAACTGTTAGGCTACAACTAGCCGGATAGAAACCATAAAAAAACAATTACACAATAGCTTGTAGACAAAATAAAGGATTCGGCCTCCAAAAGGGTTAATCAAAATCGAACAAAATGTAATACGATTTCAACCACCAATACGTTTGGAGTTTAACCTTTTTTGCAAGCGCCTCAAGTGGTACATCTTGTTGTGAAAAATCCTCCTGTTGCGATCTTTCCAAATAACAAATAACACTGATATCCAAATAATGGTAAACACCGTCCTTAAATTTTTGGAAAAGCCTCCAAGACCACGAAACTGATTTGAATGAGAAAAAATATTGCCATGATAAACTGAATCAATTCCTAACCACTTCAAAACCAAAAGCCATATGGGACCGTAAAAATCACACTTAAAGAGCAAGTAATCTCTGTCCTCTAACACACCACACAGGGCCGCACAAGAGAGTTGAGAAACATCGAGAACATTTCTCTTATGCAGATTATCCTTAGTAGGTAGCATATTCATAAAAAGGCGCCATACAAAGATATTCATCTTCAAAGGAACCGATTTGAGCCACAAAAACGATTAAAACCTTCAGTTAGGTTGTTATCAACCGCTGTTAAGTAAGAATATGTTGATTTAACCGTGTAACAATGAGACGAAAGAAGCTTCCACACCCACCTGTCAACCACGCCATCCTGCAAAACACAAGAAGACAGCTGATCCACACACTCCCCAACCAACCCCTCCTCCCAAACAAGTAACCTCCTCCGCCATTTCCACGCCTGTCCTCCAACCCCCCCACCCTAACTCAAACATCTCCTTAAAATAACAAGTAATTAATAATACAATAATTGATGTGGTATTTTCTATATTAGTTTTATATTTTTTTTTACCAATATTAGTTTTATATATTAACAATATTCTTTTATATAAGTTTTTACTCATAGTATGTTAATAATAATACATAAACATATTAATATTTTGTATTGTTTATTAATATATTATTATTTCTAATTTATTAAATTCAAAATTTGTCTTTGAAGGAAATGCAAATTTTTATTCTCTTTGTTTTCTTTTTAATATTTTGTTAATTTTCGTTGATTGTAATGAGATACTCATTTTAATTTTTTTATCATATCTAATTTTTGCTTAAGGACATTGATGTCGTTTTATAAATACACATATTTATTTTTTCTCTTCTTTTTACTTTAATTTTCTCTCATATCAAACTACTAAATAATATTTTATTTTCAATTCAATTTTTCTTCTTTAAATATATTTCGTCATCAATCAAACAAAAAACATATGAAGTAAATTGTCTCAATTTATTTTTCTTCTGAACTAAAATTTATTTATATTTCCTCAGCTCTTAAATTGGGTCTCATAGTTTTTCTCATTGACAAAATTGAACATTACTCTAAAAATAAAATATCAAAAGTAAAATTTTCTAGCAACTATCATCAACATCCACCATATATTGCTCATTTCATTGTCTAAAATGCATTATTTATTGGTTTAAAAAAAAAAAAAAAAGGTTTAGATTCTATATATTCCTCACCATATGCGTGGTCCTTTCTCCATGCTCTTAATGCTTACCATTTCACACACTCTCACATAGGCATAACTACTTAGACATCATTCATTTCCTCATCCGTACTTGTTACCATTACCATATTTCAATTGAGTAAAGATCTTCTCCATCTTTTAGAATAAGTTAAATATGTCATTTAAAAAGATATGAACACAAGAAAATAGATAATGTATCCCACCACTAAACGCATCTCATTATTATTTTATTTTTAAAAATATTTTTATATCTTTATCTCTTTAAATAGAATAAATGAATAGATTATCTATCCTTCTAATTCTCTCTCTCGCACACAACAATTAACAACATTACATACATGATACATCACATATATTAATATATATAGTCATCGCACACACCCTTTTATTTAATATATATTGTTTTACTTTTAGCATCCTTACTCGGTGGAGTGAAGAGTGTTTTGTTTCCAAACATAACACTACAACAAGGTATGCTTCTCTTCTTTTCTCTTCCTTAATATTTTCATATTTTTCTTCAATAATTTTTCTTCTTCTTACCCTTCATTGTTTTTGAGCAGAAACATCAAATCAAGAAAGGGATTATGGGTCTTGGAAGATTGGTAGGAACACTAAAATCCAAAATAAAGTCTTTGAAATTGAAGAAGCCATATGATAAGATGGAGAAGAGTGAGAGTATGAGAGTGGAGATAAAGAGCAGAAAAGCCAGAAAGCTTATTGAAGAGACTCTCAAAATTGCTGATTCACCAAAGACTAAAACTTTCAACTTCTGATGCTACTTTTCTACCTTAATCATGTTTGATGTATGTAGCAAACATCTTAAGGTTCTTTTTCTTTTCTTTGTAATTTAATTAAATTTCAATAAGATAAACAATTAGCTTTTTATTTAGCTTTTAGTCTTTCCATCAAGAACATGCATCCACCAAGAGCTCACAATCCAAGCTAGTTACAAACTTAGTCTATGTTTTTTCCTTCATCAATAAAAAAAATAATAGTTTATGTTTGGGATGACATCGTAATTTTGTTAAAGTTATGAAGTGTAAAACTTGCGAGAATTATGAATGCTCGATGTGATTCTGTAAAATTCATGGTCAATGTGAATATGAATTTTAGCATGGTGAATAGGATCGGTTGGACTATCATGGCCAAGTCAAAGAATAACTATTGATTTAATAGTAATTAATAAATGTAATTTTCAAGATTTAATACGACTGATATATTGATCATATTGGATACACAATCTCAGGTTTATACGAGACAATTTACTTTTTAAGTTTATCAAATAACTGATAAATTTGATTTAAATTATAGACCAAATTAGTACTTAAATTATTCGGTGAATCTAAAAAAATTATTTTCTTATATAATAAGAAACTGATGTATTATATGTTATATTTTGACACTTTTATTTGTTTAATGTTCAAATTAATGATTTTCTGGTCTATTAAGCTTAAGCATCACACATAAGATTGGTACTCCTATTAAGCATGCAAAGAACTTGCAATACATGGCTAAATTGGGTGTGACACTCTATATGCATAGATAAAAATTGAAGCTAGTAGAAAATAGCATGGTAATAAAAATAAAATGGATTAAAGAGTAAAAAAATTGAGGGGGAAATATTTGTTTTTATTGTGAGTTGTGGATATCCATTGAGCACCGATCGTTTTCATATTTATTGCGTATTAACATCAGGTCTGTTTTGGTTGGACCATCTAGAAAGAAGAGTACAGGGGTAATTATGTCACATTAACTCTTATTTTTGGTTTATATATAGGAGTACATCACTTGAATGGAAGATAAAAAACGTTTAAATACTTTGAAAATAAAAAGTTTGACATTTGACATTACATCATCAAGTGTAGACATCTTAAATTTAATGGCCTAGCTAGAAGTCTCATCAGTTTGGGAAGTGGTTAATGCTTAGAAATGAGAATTAATGAAGGAAAAGAGAATATCCTACGAGGATTATTGGATACTCATTTTTAAAATGGATTATTATGCTTTTTAAGTTTTTTTCGTTGCTCAAAAAAAAAAGTTTTCTTTTTCGTTAATTTGTTTTTTTTTTTGTTATGATAGAGATATTAAAAATGAAAATAAAGTTAAAAGAGTTTAACTAAGAAAACTACTCACTGCAGTCATAAATACTCCCTCTGGTCCTATTTATAAGAGAAAGTTAGGTTAACAAAAGTTAATGTATGTGGACTGAATTTTTAACTAAATACATCAACTTTTGTTGATCTAAATTTCTCTTATAAATAGAACCGGAGGGAGTATAAGAGAGGAATCTTTTTTTTTAGGTTCATTGAATAATGAATGAATATAAACTATAATATGAACTAAATACAACATTTATTCAATGAACATGAAAAAATTATTTTCTCTTAAATTTAGGACATGAGGGAGTAAAAGCTCCGGAGTTGTAGTTTGTTTTATTAATTGGAGGATTAAATATGTTTTTTTATATCTATGAATATTATAACTTTGTATTTTACTCACTCTAATTTTATTTCTTTTTTAGTCTCAAGGTTTTCAGTTCATATTATTTGTCCATACTTTTAAGTCAGGTCATGTGTCTGCTTTTAACAAAACATGAATTAAATATAAATTTTTATGTGTCAAAAACATAAAATTTTATATTTAATTCATTTTTTTAATTTAAAAAATATATTGGAAGTGAGAATATGTCATAAAGATCAGTGTGAGGCTACTGCCTAGTTATACTAAGGGTTAGAGTTTTTTTTTTTCTTGAAATGTCAAAGAGTACCCTTAGGGTATTGGTTAAAAGAATTAAAATAGAAAAAATGTATTAGGAAATGAGAAGTTATGAATTTAAAAGTCAAAAAATTTGTTGATTTCAATGTCAAATTACTATTTTTGGTTCTTTAACAAGTGTCATTATCGAACTTTTAGCATAGCCCTTTTTTTAATAAGATATTTTTAGAAGTCAATTTTAAAAAAAAAATAAAGGAAATAAAGGACAAGAGAAATAAATTAAGAAGTCTTCTGCCAAAATACTTCGGAGCTATCCGTAAGTAGAATATGATTTAACTGAGAAGGGAGAGAAATCCATATGTTCAAGGAGTCGACAATAGTATCATCAAACATAGTCAATCGATCAACGCATTTGATGTCTTTTCTTAAGATATGAGTAAAAGAGACCACCTAAGAAAGAAAAGAGAGCTTCAAAATTAGGGAAAGTAAATTTGCGTGGGGATGAAAATCATTCCACTTAGTATCAACGATCAAACAAAAAGCTAACTAAAAGTCAAATTTCATTATGATAGATCGGTAACCAAGATTTCAAGCCAATTGAAAGGCTCTCAAAATGGCCAAAAATTCAGCTAATAAGTTTTGAGCTCTACCACAAGATCCAAAAAAATCGTAAATCCAAATTCTCCAATCATTTCTCAAGAAGCCTCCAAAACATGCATTACCTACGAGAATTAACGAAAGAAGAGTAGTTCGTTTACTTTAAAATAGCCTTCAGGGGGTTTTCAGCGAACCTGACATGCTTTATATGCCAAATTAACTAAAAAGGTACGAATATATATTGTGAAAAAAAAACATTTATATTTACCACACCAGTCTACTTAATTAAATATAAATAATATTTTTTTAGAAAGTTGAACTATCCCATCAAAATTGACACCGGGAAGAATTGAACTTAAGACTTTGAGATGAGCACACTGCAAGACCACCAAACCAACCGAAGTGGGATTTTTTTTTATTATATTGGATTTTATATTTTAATTAAATTATAAATATTTTAATCTTTTCAATAATTTAAACTTATTAATCAAAATTAAAAAAATCATATTCAATGTAGTATTATAGCTAAAATTGAAATATGATACAATTTAATTAGTATACTTTGTCATTATACAATTGTTTTACACAAGGATCCAATAATGTGACATATTCATATAAGGTTTTCAAAAGACCATGTTTATACTTGAAAATAAGAAAAATATTAACAAATGTCTTTACAAACCCTAACTCATTTGGTCTATTCAGACTCTATACATGAGTTAAACATTAAGCAAAGCTGAAATATAGAATCTATCCATTTTAAGGAAGTAACGTACACCCTCCGGTCATTATTATAAGCAAAAAACTACATTTTAAATTCATTCATTAAATGATGTATGTGGTTTATAATAAAGACCACATACATTATTTAATGAATGAATCTAAAATGTAGTTTTTTTGCTTATAATAGTGACCAGAGGGTGTACGAATTTAGGGTAACTAATCTTTTTTTTTTAAACAAATAATTGCTATTTGATTCATTGTTTTTGAATTTAATTAATATCTCTTATTAATACATTGAAAAACTGAATCAAGTGATCAACATGCAATTATAACTATCCATATCTCTTATTAATACATTTTTAAATATACAATGAAAAACTGAACAAGTTACACAATTGTTGCAGCTAACACCTAACTAACAGTAAAAGATATAATTGAGATATTAACCCATCAAAATGAACGTCCACGCAGTCCATGGCTGAAAAGAGTATAGGTTCAATAATCAAGAAGGTATCAAACCAAGTGTGAAACATCCCATATTAGGAAGGATGAGAAATAAATAACAAGAGATTAATAAGTAGTTATAATGGTCAAGTAAGAGTGTTGATTGAATTATAGATTGTGGGGCTGCAATATTCTCATTGTTTGTCATTTAAGGTTATACACTTTTTAAGAAAATAAATATAATTTTTTGAGAGGAAGAAAATAAATATACTTATTTTTAGGTAAAATAAATTTGTAAATAAAATGCATGAACAAAAAAATCGTAATTGTGATAGGAGTTAGTGGAAAGCTAATTACCATAGTGTAATGGTTATACCTTTATTCTTTTTTATACTTTTTTTTAATTACTGATGACTTCATGTGAAGGGGAATATAATATTTAATTGACATTATTATTAAATAATGAAAGGTGATCTAATTGTACATTTTAATGATAGGACAAGATAATATTAATTTTTATCCCTAAAAAAAGATAATATTAATTTTGCAGTTATACTATTTTACTTATTTATTAATAAAAGTAAAAGTATAAATATTTTATGAACAAAAACTATTTGTTGAGGGAATATGAACAAAAACTATTAAAATGTATATGATAATTTAAAAAAATAAATGGGGAATAGTTAATTATAAAGCTAAAAATAAAATACCGTTATTAGCAGTTAGTGTAGTGGGTAGCCACCACACAAAGAGAAAGTGAGATAATAGAAAAATGCTGGATGGTGCGAAATACTTTCGCACATATCACGCGAAAGTACCAATGTACGCACAATTGTTAATATTTTTGTTTTGATAAAAATTAGCTTAGTTATGCACCAGGAAAAAAAAACTTGTAGTTATTTGAGTGTTGTTAATATTGACGGTGTACTCGGTGTTATACTTTAGTTCAGAGAAGATAATTTGGATATGGTTCATAAGGTTTTAATTATTTTATTTTAATTAAATAATAATACAAATATTAATAATAATAATAATAAAGCTAGTTTGGTTAAAAATAGCGAATAATTGATACATTAGTTTACTATGGATGGCTTTATAGCTATGAGATAGTTGATAAACTAGCTTATAGATGATAACGGTAAGTTAGTTGACTGAATTTGCAGTGTTTGGTAAAATTACGATTGAATTAACTTATAAATACGAAATGACATAAAAATGATATATTTAATTAATTTTATTTTGCAATTAAATTTGTAGGGGTAAAGTTGAGATGAATAATGATAAGCTATAATCTTTAAAGTATAAGATTCTTAAATTAACTTATCAAAAAAAGACATAAACTAGAAAAAATAAGTTATAAGCTCGTGATGAAGTGACACTTATTAAACATATCTTTTTTTTTAGTGAAATGAGCTTATAAGAGCATCCACAATGGACACACCCATTTTTGGGTACTTAAATGGGTCCCACACGTACACATCACTCTTTTATCATTTTTTAATAGTAGTACCTAATAAGCACTCAATCCCTCCAACCTAGATCTCACATAAAGTTCTTAAATGGGACCCACTAATCAACTATCAATAACTTTATATCACTACATTTCAATTTTTTAATATTAAAAGCGTGCAGGTCCCGTTTAAAGTTGGGGGTCTTAAATAAGACCTCGGGTTTTAAGAGACCCCCAAAAAAAAATTCCCCAATGGGGGTACCTATTAGGTACGGTGTCTTAATTGGTAAAGACACCACCATTGGGGATGGTCTAAGACATAAACTATAAGCTTAAAATCATATCTTACCAAAGAGACCGTAAGAGTTAAATATGTTTAGTTCGTACAAAATCATGAGCTTTCACGTTTAATCCTTCGAAAAACATTATTCACTTTTAGTCCTTATTTGCATTTTATAAGGACTATGTTGAGGACTAAAAATATACATTTTCTTAAAAAGTTTTCAAAATCAAGGTTGTTCTCAAAAGCTGCAATATTATGAATGACTAAAATAATCATTAAAATTTTATAGGAACTAAACTTAAAAATTTATAATTTTACATGACTAAAAAATATTTTATCCTAATATTTATAATAATTTTTTGAGAGGAATAATAAATATAATAATTTATGGATTTGGAAGTAACTTGGTGTTCATGCTTTTTCAATTGCGGATTTGTACGCAACTTGCTTTTAATTATGTTATCATGCTTAGCGGTATAGTAAGAATACATGCTTTTCGTGTGACTTGTGCGAAAATATTTCGCACCATCTAGCATTACTCGAGATAATAAGGTTGAAAATGTCTGATATGGAAATTGGCTACATGTGAGCCATATGAGATGTGGGGATGACGATGAAGATAGGAAATTGTTTCTGATTTGGCTATTATTTGCACATGAAATTGAACTCTACAATGCATATAAGGAGACTTTGTAGAAGAAAATGACTTGAGATAGTTGCTTACTCCAAAAGTAACCAAGTCCAAATCAATATACCTGCATCACATATTATTTTTTATTTTTTTATCAATAATATTTTTTCCAAGATTGTGATTGGTTACTAAATTTATAAGGATGGATAGATATTTTAATTTGACAAAACTTACGTACATTACCATAGGTAAGTGATTTTTTGCAATGTAAATGTTCTTTACGTAACTGTATTAGCATCATTGTCTTTGAAATTTCAATATTTATGCACTACCATTGAAATATGGTATTTTTATGAGTTTAATTTTGACAAGTTTCCTCTCAATATTTTTTTTTTAATTTTTTTAGTTTATGGTCATCAATTAACTTCATCCTTGAATATTTTGAAATGACAAAATTGTCTTTCAATTTATTTTAAGTCTATCAAATGAACCCTTGTGTCAAATCTAAATGTTAGACACGCCGACATGTAACGTTGTACGTTGGTATGCTTCTCTACATCACATTCAAGTATGTAGGACAACTTTAACAGATGACTCATTTGATAGATGTGAAACAAATTGAAGGATAACTTAACTATTGCGAAATATTCAAGGACAAAGTTGACATATGGTAACAAATTGAAAGACGGAATAACTTATTCACTCCAAATCTTTCATTCAAAACAATAATATGGTATTTTTATGAGTTTAAGTTTGATACAATATATACGATTGTGAATGTAAACACTTTTAAATTGTCTGCAAATCATTCGTGACTTTAGAAATAGTTACGACTAAAGTGAACTATTTTATTTTAAAAAAAATTGAACGTTATAATGATTATCAGTAGTGTAAAAAATCTTTACACCAGCATGTATATGAATTAAATTCTATTTTTAATTTAGCTAAAACACATCTTTTCTTTTTTCTATGGTCCAATTAACCACCAACAACTCAATGTGCACAAAACCAAAGACTGCTTAGATACATCCAAGACAGAAATAGAGTTTTATTACAACCATAGGCCATACCAGGGTACTTTGTGAGGGCAAACCAGAAAACCAAACTGGGTCCTAGATTATGCCCTCCCCTTGACCCCTTGAATTTCTGTTTGAGGCCACTTTGTCTACCCTGAACATCAGTTCAGATGTGTATATCTAGAAAAATCACCAATTTTTGTTCTTCAGAATAATTTGTACGGCTCAGATGCGCACTTCTGAAAACATGGAGGGTTTTTTTAGTAGCGAGGGCGTGGAGAAAGAAACACACATTTCTTTTTCAATTGGGTCGTTAGAATTGTCGACTTGGATCACATTCTCGAAAACTAGCTCATAAGATAACGTTAACCAAATGCATATATATATATATATATGTTGCACAACCCAAGAACTTTCGAAATGTAAAACTCAAATACAACTTTAATATCCACTCTCACGTCTAACTTGAGTATGAGTCCAATTTTCACATGTGTTACACTCTGAAATCGTGTTAAAATACTTGGAAACAACTAGCTTGTGAAACCAAAATCCAAATCCATTTAAAGCAACTGTCGCCTAATTCAAAACAATCAACAAAAGAACAGACAAACAACAACATATTATGAACCAGCAGAAAGCAACTCTACAGGATGTAAGGAAACACATTTTGGTTGTGAATGTTCTCATAAAATGAGACAGTGGGGGCCATGTGATCCAAACACATGTTCTAGTTGGAATTTGAATCATAATTCAAAACAACAACACATGTAAAAAGAAATTACTTTTCTCCTTTTAAAATTGTTCATTCCATTGATCCATTGGGAGTTAACACACGCTGATATTTTTAAGATCAGTTGACCTGAATTAAAAAGTGATTGAACCGATCTAAAAAATGTCGGCGTGAGTTAAATACCGTTGAAAAATGCCGAACGTGAGTTAACTCTTGCTGAGTCAACGGAATGAGCAATTTTGAAAGGGAGGCCAGCAATATTCATCTAAAAATACTTGGTATTATCACTATGATGTAATTCTAATTGTACTAAATATATTATCACATGCACACTTCACATAGTGATGAGGAGTCATACTCAACCTATCAACGAAATTACAAAGACAAATATACAACATATTGGAAGATTCCAATAATAAATAACTTGATACAACTACTATACCTTCTTGTACCTAATTTCCTAAAGTTTTATCTCTAAGATTTTATAAACTTCACTTTTGAGTAATATGTTAAATTATATATATTCATAAAAAGAAGTGTTATAATATATGCTCAGTAGCACTGGTACATGGTCTATGATTGTCCAAAATCTTTGCCTCGGATGCAGACATGTGAAGTAACAACCTCTATTGTGTTTGTTTTATAAGCTGTCTTTACAAAGGAACAGTTGCAATCAATAGGGCAACATCCTTATCATAATTCACAAATAAATTCAGTTGGTTTTTCTTAATCTTGTTGCCTATTTGGATAAAAAAATTAATTAAGTGTTTATAGCATAAAAAATTATTATATAGGTGTTATGTATAAAATATTAATAAAAGATAAAATAAAGTAAATTATTTTCATATAAATTATAAGTTTTTTTTTACTGGATATAAATCATAAGCTGTTTTGGATAGTTTATGGACATGTCATAAACTGATTTTTATAAGCTTTTACAAACATCTCACAAATGTTTATGTCAATAGACAACTTTTTGGAGAGTTCATGAAAATGTTTATGGACATGTCATAAACTGATTTTATAAGCTCTCACCAACATCTCATAAATGTTTATGTCAGTAGATGACTTCGAATACATAAATCTAAATCTCACAATTGAATTGCTCCAAAATGATAAAGCCTTTTCCAAGAAGTTCAACACAAATGCAATAAAACCATTTCAGCTTGTTCATACTAATATTTATGGTCTATAACCTAATCATTATCTCATGGTAAATTTATTTTCTCTTCATTGATGAATTTTCTTGCAAAACTTGAGTTTATTTTTTTAATCGGAAGGGTGAAGCTCTTAGACATATTCAAAAAGTTCAATCACAAGTAGAAAATGAAAATGGGTTTGCCATAAAAGTTTGATAACCAATAGATGACGAGAAATCACTTTCATGGAATACAACAAATTTGAGAAGCTAACTGAATTCACCAAATTCTCAAACTTAACTAAAAAATGTCTTCGGGTTTGCTCCTCAAGAATTTAGAGTAGCAATAAGGATAATGTCTCTAATTTACAAGTTTTTGGAATGGTAGCACGATGTTAAATGAGATAATGAGATTAGATGACAATGGTGAAAAGTAAATAATTCCAAGCTCGTACATTTACCAACTATTATTAACAAAATTGTCAAATATATGATGGCAAAAGTAGATCCAAATCTTACGAGTCTCTAGTTGGAAGGTGAAGTTAATTAATTTGCATAAGATCAATCATTTTCTTTAATATAGGAGTTACACGTCTTCCGAAATTATATAAAATTACAAGTTAAAAGGAAGATTTAGAAATACATAGGTGTTGATTGCTTCACACACAAAAATAGATGTCGATTGATACTTTCATGAGATTTACTCTCAAGTAGCACTAGACAGAAAGATCCACACATTCAGATCCTATCTGACTTGAGTGACCATATATATGATTGGCATGGCATTTCAATACTAAATCTCATCTCCTAGCAGGATTGACACCTCGAGCAGCATCGTATCCACCACCGCCTACATTACGAGTAGGCGGTGTAGTGGACCCATACTGCATGATGTTCATCGGAGGAACTTGTCCCTGTGGACCAGCAACGCCTCTTGATTGTGCATCATAGCCAGCTGCCGCTCTTGATGGATCATAAGCAGGTCCTCTCTGTGCTTCATAACCCATACCTCTTTGTGGATCATAGCCCGTTCTCTGAGCATCAAATATTTGTCCTCTCGTTGTATCGTAAGCAGATCCTCTAAATGTATCATAACCAGTCAACCTCTGTGGGTCGTAAGTAGAAGCGGTCTGTGTGCTGTACGTAGGCCCTGCTGATGCAATGTAACCGGGCCCTCCTCTGGGAGCCTCATAACCAGTCCCAGTAGAAGCTGGACCAGGTTGAGCTCCAGCAGGAGCAGTTGCAGTAGTACTGCTGCCGCCGCCACCACTAGCAGCAGGTTGAGAACCACGTCCCTGTCAAAAGATTTATGATGGAGCATTAATATTTTATTTTAACATGGAAGATAAAGCATGTATCCCTTCAAAATGGTAATCCTTCAGTTCTGGCAGCACACTAAAATCTCTTTTTCTGGTTGGTTAAATTATACTAGCACTATATTTTTTTTAGCACGTTACATAACATAGCAATTGCCTTAAAAAAAAATAAAAAATAGCACTTGAACACAACTTTAAAAATGCACGACTATAATCCATCCAGATCAGTCCAATTTTATCTGTACATGCAAGAAATAGATCCCTGTATTGTCTCAAGCAAATCACATACCAGATATAAAATGGACATGATAACTCTACAGATTTTTAATTTTTTATCAAGGTAACCAACACTATGTTAGACCTCTTTAGTACTGTTATTATATTCATGCTGCCGTTATTTTATTATTAGGCAGCAGGTATGTAATAAGCAGCAGTTATGTTTTTAGACAGCAGTTGAATAAATGTAGAAATGGAAGGAAAAGTCATGAGGCATTTATTTTGGGACTGGAGATTGGTCAGGAGAGAGCAAGCTCTCAATCTCTTGGAAGGGAGAGACCAAAAGTGTCTGGCTAAATTTTCCTTTGTTTTCTCTCATATTTCTGTAAACTAGATTTCCTGTTGCAATCCAAATTCTAGCCACAGTAACCAGTATTGTTCAATAAAAGCCAGTTATTCTATATTTCAGTGTTTGGTACAAGTTTATATCAATTAGTATAGAGCTTGGTCTCTCCCTATCATAACCAGTAACTGTTCAAAAACCATCCAATAATCACATTCTCCTTTCCTTTCTTTCTTTATTCCTAAAAATAAACAACATAATAAAAACATAACTACAAATGAATTTTTGCTCTCAACTCTAATAAGAAGTCTAGCACACTACTGTTGTATGTCAAATTTGTACCATCGGAATGGTAAAAGAAAATACTACGTGGTTATATTACACAAATCAGATAACTGTCAAATCCCTGTCAAACCTTACTGTTGAACTCAGATATTCTCCAGATTTTAGGAGACATAAACAAACTAGTGCTAAACATTTAGACATATAGGAAAAAAAATCATCAGGTTGGATTTGAAGTATTGTAATCCCAGCAACATATCATCACTAGTTGACAATAGACCAGATACAGGTAGTTCTTATCATCAACTTGTAATCAATGTAAAGATATATATTTAATTGGATAGACTTTATAAAAATAATAACTAAATAAGTCAACACAAACAAAAATAATCCAGACATTAATTGTTATTGAAGAAACTTCAGGAACTAATAAATTAATAAATATAAGACAATGAACACTATAATGCTGCACTCCCGCAAGGAACTTAAAACAACGTAACACATGGGGTCATCACACACCTGCGCAACAGCATAACCATCTTCATATGCATTTTGTCCAACAGGAAGACCAGAAGCCTCATTATTATTAGTTGCAGAGGTGCCACCATATGGCCCACCTAAATTTATTGCACGCCAACGATCAATCCACAAAACATGAAAAATTGAAGACTAAGGACTCTAACGTAGAAAACAGGTAACAGGAGATACATACTAATTCGATCAACGTTAGCCGTGTTTGTAAGCTCTGCTCGAAGTTTCTCCACTTCCCTACTCATAGAAACATAGTTCTTTTCCATCACCTGAAGTGACTCAAGGTGGTCATTGTATAATTTCTTTTCATAGTCATAAGTGGCCCTGCATGACCAGAACAACAGAATATCAGGCCCACTTAACATGGTAGTCTGACGCTACACTAGCAAGCTGTAAGGAAAGCGAGAATAGAAATAATGGGTTGGATTAGAGATAACTTGAACAAATTACAGCTGGAATTTGGTGGATTGATAGTTCATTGAGTGAATCTGATGTAATGATCAATTGGAAGTCATGGATGGATTGAAGGGTAGCGTGGGTGGGGCCATTTAGATGCTAGATAGAATGGGAATGGACATGAAGAATGGAAGGTTCACCAATAAACCAAAACACAGACCCATGGCAGCTAGACCTGTTTTTGACTTCTAAGCCTAACATTTTCAACCACCTAAACTGAACCAATCAGGCCTGCATAAAAAATGGAAGTATACAAAGGTGAACTTGTACTACGGGATGTGTTTCATGCCCTGGCTATCAAATTGCTAAGCAAATCTATAGGTTTTAGATTGAAGAGACTCCCATGAGTTTGAATGACTAAGCAAATGAAATTGTTCAGAATACAATCTGCACGGAGGAATCTTTCAAAAACTTGGTATAGTTCAAAACAAAATGAACATTGGCCATGATTCATAATAGAGAGATTCCAACTTTGGAAGTCATGAGAGAAAATTCTATACCCATGAAATTAGGATTTCAGGTTCAACAGTATCTAGGATGAAATCAAGCTAAAGAAACCTACCAGGCTAAAGTGGAATTTTAATGACAAAAGATATAATGAATTCTGAGAAATTCATGCATTTTGGAGGAAAGAAAAATTATGAGAAAATATGGAAATTACAATTAGGGGAATTTCCGGAAAATATTGGTTAACAAGTTAAACTGAGAACAGGATAAAATGTTGCAACTCAGTGTGCAACTCTACACCACTGTAGGACAAAAGGAAACGGGCATCGACTGAGGGTTTGATTGCATAAGATCAATGATGGTTTCCATTGATAAATCTAAACATCTAGGGGGGGAAAGTACTACAACAATTGCAATAAATCTTATAACTCAACTAACTAGAATGAAGAACAACTCCTAATCCTATAAGAATAAGTGGTGTAGAGAAGAACCCACACGTAAAACCTAGGCAATAAAAAGGGAAACCCTTCCTTGGGATGAAAATTTCTAGTGCTCAAATGATATTGGATCCATACACATGAAAAGTTAGTCAGGTTGGAAAGAACATCCATACTAAATAATAAACAAACCTCCCCTCAAAAAAATGAAAATAATAATAATAAACAAACCTGGCTCTAATAACGTTTAATATGAAGGATATTCCATTCCAAAAAATCTAAACTGATGACTTCCAAAGATATAATCTAAATCTTGGAAGCATAAACAAAGGGACCCTGTGTGGATATCACACTCACGGTCCCACGTCACAGATTCTCTCTAGTGTCAACTACTATTAATTACTTAGCAGTCCAAACTCATAAAGGAAAAGTGGACACCGAGATAAGGCATGATTACACTTAACTAGCATAAACTCAATAAATATGCAATAACTTTTTCAGAAACTAAGTTACAAAGATCCAAACTCTCCTCCATCCTAGGCCAACTGCCTATTACAATTGTCCCATCTAAGAAAGTTTCAGTATACATTAAAACCTTACTTTGGGAAAGGGGAGGATGCTTGAGAATAAAATAAGTAAATAATTTCTGAGCATATGAGAAATGGAGTTTGCAAGATATTGAAGAGGGCAAAATACCCCTCACCATACATGCTGAGATGCCAACCTTGTAAGTGGTCTTTTCTATTTTATTCGACTTCAGGTTCTCTCACGTCACAGATTCTCTCTAGTCTCAATTACTACTAATTACTTAGCAGTCCAACTCACAAAGGAAAAGTGGACACCAAAATAAGACATGATTACATTTACCTAACATAAACTCAATAAATATGCAATCACTTTTTCAGAAACCAAGTTACAGAAATGCAAACTCTCCACCATCCTAAGCCAACTGCTTATTACAATTGTCCCATCTAAGAAAGTTTCAGTAGACATTAATACCTTTCTTTGGGAAAGGGGAGTTTGCAAGATATTGAGGGGGGCAAAGTCCCCCTCATCATACATGATGAGATGCCAACCTTGTAAGTGGTTTTTTCCATTTTCTCCGACTTCAGGTTCAAAAAAAAAGCTTCATAAGTTTGTAAAATCCCCTAGTAATTCTACCATGTAAAAACAGGATTTTCAAGTAAGGGGAGCAGTGGAGCATTAATATTTCAATAGCTCCTGATATCAGTCACTGATTTTAAATTAGTTTACAGATATTCAGATTCTCCAATAATCCAGAATCCAGATGTTTAAGGAACAAATCCTTCACAATATTTTTCCCGAAAATAAAATGAATACAAGTAATTTCAAAGTTAATTCTTTTTCTTCATTACTCAATAGGAAAAAGTAGAAGAAATAAGAAAGAATGTATCAATTTTTCCCTTACACTCACATCCCAACATATAATTGATCAAGTTATTATTCCTCGTATCCCTCAAAAAAATAATGCATGCAACTAAAGCTAAACTTGCCACATCTCCACAATTTTTGCAGTCTGCTCCTTCTCTAAAGCCTCTAAGACCAAACCAACAAAATACAAATTATTTCAGATACTGTATGATATGAAGCATGATCCTACAGGCTACAATGACATTGAATCATAGTTATCTTGAACACATCATACATAAGTATATGGGTATGCATTTCTGCATAGTTTCAAATTGCAGACTGCATCATGTATTGCATCTGCAATACTGAAAATGGGAAAGTGTCCACATCCCACCAACAATAGTGTTGTTTTCGGGAATCACCAGAAAATCTGTGCTGCAGCATGTGCAAAGGCCGCATTGGGCCGCAACAAGCATTATGGTCACCACACATTATTTTTCAATATTCCCCTTTATAACGTAGATTTAGAGGGACATTAAAGGGCTGGAGATATTTTAAGATGATAAAGAGTTGAAAACGAGGTAGAGGTAACATTTCAGAGGGGAAGTCGGGAACAAGTGATGTGGGAATTTTAAGATAAGCCATAAAGAATAATACCTAAACATAAAATACTCACATTGTTACGACCACAATACAAATCACAAGAGCCGCAATGCCTGTAATCATAGCAGCCGCAACTGTGATCACATTCACAACTGCAACCGCAATTTGAAACCATGCAGTTCATCACATTTGACATTAATATCACAATATTTTCTTTAAGGTGAAACCAGTATTCAACACAAAGGATAGGGTATCCGGAACAATGTATGCCTATTGAGAGAATCGGTAACCATACATTACATTACGTGTATAATAATAAGAAGAAAGATGGATATTGATCACAGCAGAAACCTAAAGTCTGCTAAGATTGAAAAGCGATCCTAGGAAAAATCATTATATTATAACATAAAAGGAGAAAAATCAGAGAGCTCGGCTAATGACTTCTAAAAGCTAGCTAAGAAAGTGAAGAGCCTCAGCTTTAGGTGAGAATTTCAACTGATAGTGCACAATAGATATAGTATTCAAGACATGCATCCAGCTAGTCAAATTGGAAAGAACTTTTACACAAACAATAAACAAATCAAACTCTATAACACATTGATGTCAAAGACACTACTCCTAAGTCATAAAAGCCAGATTAACGTTGGTTATCTAGCTGATATAACACCCTTGCTTCTGCATAACACAGACGCTGTAGTATCACAGCAAAGCAGTTTACCCACAGAAAAACAGGACATTGAAAAGAAGAAGGAAAAAAACATGATAACACTGAACTGACAACAATCCAAGCACACAACCATAAAATCCTAGATCAAGAAATACAAAAGTATAATGACTCTAGTGTTGACAAACAAGAAATTACATTAAGTGTAACTGATTTGTCCTAGTATCTAGTACCATCTTTGGTATCTTTTTGCTTAAATTATGCTTGATATTTGTGAGGAGCTGAAGGATTGTAACAAATTAGCAAATTAAGTTAACATATATGTAAAAAGGACAAGCAGGTCACCTCGATAAAGGTAATCTGAAGGAGCAAAGGGAAGAGACCAGAGAAAACCATTCAAACTAGTTATCCTAATCATGAATCGAATATAATTTTGAATTATAAGATACACGATCAAAAAAAATATGACACTTTTAAGTAAAGAAAAGTGACACTCAAAAACATAAACTGATATATTTGTATATGAACCCCTCCAATTATTTCAAGATTCAAGTCATAAATTAAATGACAGAAAGATCCCTGGCTACACAAAGTTGACTAAAAAAGTGACGGGCTACACAAAGGTCAAGGGCAGGTTGTGATTCATCAGAATGAATCAAGATGTGTCATAATGAATCAACATTCATTTTGGATTCATGTTTAAAATAGATATGCAACAATTCGTATCAATGAGATTCAGTTTTCTTTTGAAGCAAAATACGGCCATAATGTTTTAGTGTTTTCTCGGAAGCTAAAAGCATAATCTTCTAAAATCATTTGTATCATAGAATCATTTAACAAAGACAACCTAAATTGTTGATAAAACAACAAAGTCTCTCCTTTCTCATTATGGAAAACCCCTCAAGATAATCACACAACGCTGTTCCAAAGTCCAAACTCAGGGAACACGCTCTGCATCAACAAAAAATTCAAAAACTCTGGCAGGAAAAAGTAGTGGTAGTACAATTCATGGACACCAGCATTAATTTTTAAATTAACAAACTACAGACATATTTCAGGATGTCAATGAACCTGCAGCATGTTATTGCAAAAATTTTAAAGCATGGGAATGGAAAGGCACCATAATGAAGTCTAACATCCCAACTATGTTGGCACCCTAGACAACAACATGATATATCAAAACCTCATAAGTCTATAAAAAAACTAAAAATTATAACCTCCTAGATCTCGGTCCCTACAAATTCTACACTGCAAAAGTCGGCACAGTGGGATCATTACTTGCCATACAAATCGGTTTAGTGATATTCATCTCCACCCATCATGATTCTTATGAATGAAAGGATAATCATCATTGATATTGTTATTAGCTTTATGGCTGTAACCATGGCCAGCAATTTCCTCTCTTGGGAGTGAAGAGCCTAGACAGTTAGGCTCTGGACGAGGAGTAGAAGGATCACCTCCTTTTGTAATCCTTCTTTTATTCTATTTCCTTGGAATACGTTCAATAATACCTTTAGTGAATTTTTGGTTTCCATGAAAACATAGGATATCAAGTTATATCAGTCTAAAAGCAAAGAGAAAGTCAAGGAATGCAGTCAACTGGAGCTGAGATTGACATTTGACCATATAAGGTAATACTATACTACCACATAAACGGGTTTAGGATTAGTTTGGATAAACATCCCTACAGGAGACTATGAACACAAATAAAAATTAAAAACATTGTGTAATAACTGAATTTTCTAGACAATAATAGTCTAAGTTGAAACCAGCTTCTTTATTTGAAATTTTTCAGAAACTATCTAATTTAACTTCTCCGTAAACAGCTATATAAGCTTCTAAGCACTAAAATCTAAAAACTAACGGCAATTGGAAAGTTTCTAGAAATTAGAAATTAACCCTAACCTACGGCTTAGTTGGTGAATATATCACCATAACTGTGTAACTATACATATAACCTACCAATCCAAATATCAAAAGAAAGCAACAAAATATTACCTGCAGTGCTGATACTCCTGTCTAAGACGATCAAGCTCCGATATAAGAGCAGGAATCTGCTGCACATCAGCATGAACCCTCTGAATCTCCTGATTTAAATGTTGAGCTTTCGCCATAAGCTCCTCCCTCACAACCACCAAATTTTGAGCCTCCCCACGCGCCTGCTGCAGCTCCATCTTCAACGGTTCCGCCTTCTTCAACTCCGCCTCCATCTTTGCAATCATATCGATCACCCCCCTCATTTGCTGCTCCCTATCCGCCTTAAGTGACCCAACATGAGCGTGAAGCATCTGCAGCTCATGTTGTGCCCCTGCAAGTAGGTAGGGTGTAAGAACCAAATCAATGACCTAACGAACCCAAGGATCCAATCCAAACGAATTAAATTGGTTCAGTTTTTTTTTTTCATGTTTGGATCCAAACCCTACCAATGTTTTGGTTTATATATACTTTCTAGTTTCTAAAATTTGTAAATATGGGCCCTTTTGGATTGACTTGTTTTTGAGCTTATGAAAAATAACTTATGAGAATAAATAAGATTTTATGTTAATTTATAAGTTCTCACTAACGAAAATTGTATCTTCCTAAGCTGTTTTTTTCATAAGCAACCTAAACAAGCTTATGAATGATGCATAAAAGCTTATTTATTTCCATTAATTGTTTTGCATAAGCTCAATATTAAGCCAATCCAAATTAATCATATGTCAACCTGATTGAACCAAACCAACTCGTTCTTCATTGGTTTGGTTCGGATTTCGCAATAAAAGATTGCAAAAACCAAACCTACTATTTTTTATAGGTTTAGATTTATTTTCTCTCAAAAACCAAACCAAACCGACCCATTACACCCCTACCTGCAAGCTCCTGTCTTAAAACACCGTGCGTGGCGGCGAGTCTCTGATTCTCTGTAGCTAACCGCTGCATTTCACCGTGCTGCGACGCCAGCTTCTGTTCCATCACTTGTGGTGGTGGCATAAGGTCAAATGGACCGGGAGGAAGGCCGTGGTGCATTATGGGACCCGGTGGTTCGTGGTGAAGCATACCAGGACCCGGTGGATGCGGTCGCCGGAGATGCTGTGGTGGTGGCATGCGGCCTTTGCTTCCCATCGTAGTGGCGTAGACCTAAAATGCGAGATTATGCGAAATCCTGAAATTAGGGCACAAATAGTTAAAATTGGGAAATTGAATTTGGTGAAGGAAGAGAAAGAGGATTTTTTTGATACCGTAGAAGAGTGTGGATCGATGAAATTGAGAAATTGAAAACCTTAATTTGAAGTGTGGAGGTTGAAGAGGAAGAAAATTGATACACTGCGAAAAAATTACGTATGTGACAGCGTTGGGATTTATTCTTCTTCTTCCTAAAACGATTTTTTCAGCTTCAAATATAATTTTTTTTTAAGATTTATTCGATAATTGATTTTTTTTTTTTTTTACAAGACCGGAAATAGGTTGTTCAAACAAAATTTTGATGATACGAATGTTTGATGATACGAATGTATTAAAAGATCGATAGAATATGTTAATATTTGTTTAAGTGTGCAGAACCATAAATAAAAATTTATAATGTCTTGATCATATATTGATCTGAAAGAACAAGGCTTAATAGCAGTTTTGACCTCTTAAGTATCAAGAACTTGCGATTTTAGCCTCCTAAGAAAAATAGATTACAACTCAGTCCTCTAAATATCAAATCAGAATCTGGAAGAAGTTAGACTCTCAAGGCAAGTCAGAATTTGAAGTACTCAGACTCTGAAGGCAAGCCAGAAGCTGGAACACTCAGACTCTGGAAGTCAGACTCTAGATAGCTGAAGACTAAATGTGCAGAAGTCTCTGCATGTCCAAGCTATAGATGCTCTGAAGTTTCAAAGAGTCAATGGATGTCATTTTCAGTGAAGGACAACCGTTAAACCTTATCTCCAACATCCCATGTGCATTTATATGAAGCTACAACTGTGTCTCTTTGGAAAAGAACGGTTAATTCCTCATTAAGGAAAGGTTTCAAAATCATTCATTCGTAGGATATTAACCAAATCAAGCAACAAATTAATGATGTTTGATCAAGCTTCTCTAACGACTCTAATGATGCGTTGGCACTCTTCAACGTCTTTTTTCCTTTCAACCTTTATATATAAAGGATTGAAGACTTGAAGAATAAACAAGACTCTGCAATATTTTCATAGTGGCATTATTCTGTCAAATTGAAATACGCATTCAACACTTAGAATTTCTTATCAACTTTCACATCTTAGAAATTCATAAGTCTTAGAGTCTGAATTGTGTCGTATTTTGTGAACATCACTGATTGTATATCAAGTGTTCAATTCAAACAATATTTCTTTGTATTTGTTTGTAAGAAGTCTCTTGCTTGTGTGTTTGAGCATTTGTAATCTTGTGTGATTATGGTGAAAAATCTCTTGTAAGTAACAAGGGGACTGGACTACTTTCAGATTGTGGAAGGAACCAGGATAATTGTTTTGTGTCTTTCCTTTTTCTCTCTTTATCTCTTTATATCTGCTGCATTTAACTCTGAACATTGATCCAAATTCTGAACACTATCAGAAGCTGAGAAAAAGCTAACACAATTCAACCCCCCCCCCCCCCCCCCTTTGTGTTTTTCTCACCTTCATAGGTGATTTCTCAACTACATTATAATCTTGTGTCAAGTGCTCATAAGCCTGCAAGACAACCCAAACAGGCATTACAAATATTTTAAGCCACACATATGATCCAACCTCTAAAGATTAATCCTAAATAAACAAAGGTCGGTTATCTGGTGTATGAATCAACCATCAACTCATAATAGTCCAAGAACCAACAACTTCCTACAACAAGACAACAAGCAAGCACCGACACTTTTGAATCCAATGTCAATCATATGAATGACTAGGATTCCAAAGCAGTCTGAAGTCAGCCATGTAACGCCCGTCGTAAATTATTTGATTATTTAGAAATATATTTATATATATTTATATGATTTATGATTTAAGTGATTTATGAGGTTTACGTGATTTTATGAGAGATATATGATTTACCTGAAAATTATGTGATATATGCGATGTTATGATTTTTAGAGATGTTATGAGGTGTTGAGACTTATTTTATTATTTAGTAAAATAAGATATGAAAATAAAATAAAAATATTAGAAGTTAGGCTGTGAGGTGAGATGAGTAAGTTTAGAGGTGAGTAGAGTAATGTGGAAAGATAAATAGGGCAGACATAAGTTAGAAACACAGTACGTACGTTTTTGAAGAAAAAGGGAGAAAAGTCAGAACAAGAGGAGAACAAGGGGAGGGCTGCGATTTTCTGCAATAACCAGGTAAGGGTGAGACTAACTTTCAATATCATTAAGGGTATGATTCTTAGAAGTGGATTTAGCATGATTAGGTTGAGTTTTGGTGAGAATTGGGAATTAGGGTTAAGACCGATTTTGAAGATTGAACCATGAAAAGATGTTAGATTGATGCAAAATTAGTGTACAGACCTTAGATATTACCTAGGGTGATAATTAGATGCTATTTGGATGAAAGAATCATGAAGATAGGTGAAAAGTTGTGATTTTTAGGTTCTGGCCGTACTGACATTCATCGCTCGCAACTGCGAGCAGTAACACTCGCAACTGCGAGCTAGGAACCATCGCTCGCCATTGCGAGCAACACAACTCGCAACTGCGAGTAACCCGTAACGCTCGCCATTGCGAGCAAAGTAGCTCGCCGTTGCGAGCAAGGCCTCTAGGAGTTCCAGGGAGCACGTTTTGCTCGCCATTGCGAGCAAAGTTACTCGCCACTGCGAGTTAGGCTGTTAGTTGCCCAAAATTGTTCCGATGCGATCCTTTCGCACGTGTAGTCATGAGTTGATCTTAGAAGTAAGAATGAGGGTTGTTTAGGATACTTTCAGAAGTTCCAGAAGTCTGTTCAAGTGACTGAGATTAGTAGTGATGATGTATAAGTATTATTTATGATGCTTTATGATGATAAGTTAATATTGATTCATTCCCTTTAATGTTGATATGTTATTTAAGCACTGTCACATGTTGTAATTGTTGTTGGTTGTTGCTGTTGACTGTTAATGTTTTGAAGTTGCATGAGTCGGTCTAAGTTGCAAGAATTTAAGAAGTTGTCCATGATTATGGAGTTGTATAAGATGTTCACATTGTTGTCTAAGTTGTAGGAAGATTGAGTCCATTGCATACTCATTAAAGATGGGGGCTTTAGGCCCGGCAACTTTATGCTCAAACTACGTTGGGGGCTTTAGGCCCGGCAGCTTTATGCTCACTTGTTGAAGAGCCTAATTACGCTCATATATGTTGCTGAATGGTACCACATGCATTTGCATATCAAGAAGTTTCACGATGGTTTAAGTTGTTAAGTTGTTAAGAGTTGCATTGTCAAGATGAGTCATGTTGTCGAGTCAAGTGCTAAGTTGAACATGATGTCTTATGTTGATTATAAGATGATAAATGATTATTTTTATTGACGTTTATGATGCTCTGACGATGATGTTTGATTATGATTTGATATGATGCTAATTGATAAATGTTTGATATGTTAATAATGTTTTATGTTGTTAAATGCATTTTGATGAATTATATGCTTAATTTATTGACTGTGAAATCTCACCCCTTCTGCTTGAAAATGTTGCCCTTCGTATGGGTAACTTGCAGGTAATAAAGACTAGAGGCGTTCGTGAGTGGACTCCTCACTTTGTGTCTAGGTGCTCTAATACGTAACGGGATGGGGCTTGCTTTCATAATCTATTCCTTACGTGTCTTTTATGAACCCTTTTTATGATTAAGCATTGAACTATTTTATGAGATTTTCTGATAAGGCCTGCGTGCCAAGACTTTTATCATGTTGAACTATTTTCCGCTGCGTAGTTTCAGATTTTATGATTGATGGCATCCTGTCATTACGTAATATTAGGGACTTATTGTGACATTTTGATAGAGTTCTCATGCAATTTATACTGTTCTGGAGTGCAAAAAGCTTAAAATTTGAAGTATGTTCGAAGGAAATCGCACCACGCCAATTTCAAGCCGTGCTGCGATTTTTGAAGCAAAATTACCCACTTCCTGTAAAGAGGAAATCGCGGCACGCCATTATACAAGGCGCGGCGCGATTTTGATGGGTCAGGCCCATGACTTCTATAAATACTGCACTCAATCTGAAGAACAAGGGTTACGATTTTGGAGAGCAAAGTGCGATTTTGAGACATCAGAGACGGCTAGAAGGGCGATTTCTTCATCCTTTTACCAATTCATGTATGTTTTAATTATTTCATTGATTATGCTATTTGTAAACTCGATTATGAGTAGCTAAATCTCTCAGAGATTAGGTCAGAGATGAATCTATGTAACCCTAATTGATACATGTTGCTGTGAAACTCTATTACTTATTAATGATATTCTAGTTTTCATTCAATTCAATTGTTCTTAATGCTTTTTATATCCTGATCAAATATAAACATGATTTTGTGAGAACGAATGACTACTGACCATAGCTTTCGACTTAGACCTAATTGAATTGTTCTAATAAACATGGTTAGTCTAGGAATGGATAATCGTTTGTTAGTGATATTAGGTTAACGTGCTTAAACCTTTGATGATTATTAGACCACCTAAGGAATTAGGGGCTGTAGTTTAAAAAGAGGGTCCTAACTCAAGGGATTGATTAGGGCTAATTTGTTAACTATCGTGAAACTAGAGAATCATTAGTAATAATAGGTGCAGTAACCAATTAGGGGAAACATAGAGGATTCGAAGACCTGATCTCATCTCTCTCCATATTTTCTTAATCAAACCTATTTCTTTTATTTGATTTCTTAAAATCAAACCAAATCTACTGCCTAGTGGCAAACTAAAATAAACCTTTATACATCCTATTTTTATAACGCAATTGAATTATTGAAGTTAAAAACAGTCCTCGTGGGATCGATATTTTTACTACTTCGATAGTATTTGGTGCACTTGCCAGAACTCTATCAATGATGAATGAACTTGAAGGATAATTATTATTATTATTATCTATTTTATGATTTTTAAGAATATGTGACATTCCGTTTATGAAATAAATACTCTGATTTATATGAAATTTTTATGTTGGGAAAACGGGGTGTTACAAGCCACAAGGAACAGCATCGACGTGTCACCATATCTTTGAAACCTGCAGAACTCAACAACTCTGGATAATAATCAGAGAAATCAAAGGCATGGCCACACATCAGACATCGATAACACCAAACACACCCGTGAGGTTGCGGTGACGCATATAACTGAATTACCAACAACCAATTTACGACTATTTCTAGCCCACCGTCTGAATAATCAGACGATGCTCCATCACAGAATGTCGGTGCTGGAACAACCGAATATCAACAACATCGACCCAACCATCCAGTTTCTGGATACAATACCACATTACAACCCTTTAAGTCAACGACATCCAAGAGGACAACCGGAGAAGGTTGGGAAGCAGCTGAGGGTTGTACCACCGGTAGAAAAGTGCACAGAACAGACGTATGGTGTTGCCACAGAGATATGAGTAAGCGTATACTTATGGGTCATATTTCATTCTTCAATTTTGCAGTCATATTTAAAATATTATAAAAACCTCCACCATTAGAATTTGAATTTTTAAACAAGAAACAAATTAATTTTGAATTTTTGTTCTTCAAAATTATAAATTTCTTAAAATATTTATAATTAATGTGTCCCTCGTTTAAAAACTACAAAATTTTATAGTGGAGGTTCATATGATGCTCTACAAATGCATGTAACCTTAGGAAACAAAATTTGACCGATGAGTATGTGTTAACTTGGAACAAAATTGCTATTTTGCATGTTTTGGTCGAAAAATCAAAATAAATTTATGTTTCTTTGAAATGCTATGAAATTTTGTAGATCTTTTCGATGTATTTTTATAGAGGTATCTGCAAAAAAAAACTGAAAATTAGATTTCTAGGTTGAAGTTTTTGTTTTTTCCTTTGTGGTGCTTTAAAAGTTCATAATTAATTGGGTTAAAAGACTTTTACCCCCTGCCATATGGGTGCATTTTGGTTTACCCCCCTAGAAGAAAAAAAAACTTGGAGATTCCCCTTGAAACTAAAAGATTCTTTGGTTTTGAACCCTGATGGCATATGAGTGTACTAAAAGATTCTTTGGTTTTTTCTTTCTTACTCTTTTACTCCACCTCCCTTCAATCTCTTTACTCCATTGAGACCCAAACTCCAAATCAATTAAACACAATAAAACCAAATATATCTCCTCCAATTCATCTTCATCTCCACCAATCGAAAATAAAAAAACAAAAAAAATAACAACACACAGCTAGCATAACAGAAACACAATACAACATCTTCTTCCTAATAAAAACTCACAACAAATCCACATCACAGCAATAACAACATCTTCCCAGCACTCGGAAAAATCTCCGATGAAGATTTCAAATCCAAAAAACTCATCACTTCTCTCCCCCCTTCCTCACCAAATTTGATTTTGAGAAATTTCTCTTCCCAGCCATCGGATTACCCAAATTTTTTCGATCTTGTTTGAAGTTTTGGAAAGGGAAAATTTTGAGAAATTTAGCGTTTTGGATGGTAACCAATTCATAATCCGAAAATGGATCTTTCGGAAAGATTGAAGATGATGAAGGATTGAGATTGGATCCAAAATTGGGCTTTTGTGATGGAATGATGTGTTGTTGTTGTTGTTGTTGTGTAGTTGCTGTTGCTGAATTATGAAGGAGGAAGAGAGGGAACCGGTTGTTGTTGTTGTGTAGTTTCTGCAAAAAGATGATGAGATTGTTGTGTTGTTGTTGTGGATTGTTGTGTTGTTTATGTTGTGTTGATGAAGATGATGAAGAAGAGGAGAAAAAGAATTTGCGATTTTTAATTGATCATTAGGGGTATTTTAGGTATTTCATATTTTTCACATAATTTTAAAATAAAAAAAACATTATGATGTGTCAATGTCACTTCACCCATCGTTACATAATCATCATGCCAAATCATCGTATTTGTCCACTCATATGCCATCAGGGTTTAAAACCAAAGAATCTTTTAGTTTCAAGGGGGAATCTCCAAGTTTTTTTCCTGGGGGGTAAACCAAAATGCGCTCATATGGCAGGGGGTATAAGCCTTTTAACCCTTATTAATTTGTCTTTTGTCGAGATATTCTAATTTGATGAGGGAGACCTTATTTAAATTTCCTAAACTAGCTTGTGAAAAATCATGAAAATTTAGACTTCTAGATCATTTTTCTAGACTTTATGTATATATCATTTTCTCTTGGCTAAAATGCACTTCTGATCCCCCAACTTTCGCCCCTCAAATTTGAAAATCACGCTTTTGACCCTCCAAGTTTCACCCCCTTTGTAAAACCATGACCCTCCTTGATTTTGACTTGGTCAGAGCTTATGTGGAACACCTGTGATTATTTTTAATTCATCTGGATTTAAAATAATTAACATTGTTTTATAATTACAAAAAAAAATTAAAATAAAATAAAAACCCCAAATTTAAACCCTAGATCTTCTTTCTCATTGCTATTCCTTCTTCATCCTCTTCCCACTTCTTGTTCTTTCATCTCTAATAGATCATGCATGCTCACCAGATCCAAAAACACACCATATTTATTTAATTAACACAAATATTCCAATTCCCTTCCTCCTTAATCCATTGTGTTCAGTTTTGTCTATCATCTCATTATACTCTAATTTTACCTTGAATAAACCTAAAACATATTTACCTGAAATCCCTAACCCGCTCAGTTAATGTAAACATGATTTTTGGTTATTAGCTGATTTCGTGATTCAAATTCCACCATCGATTCATTCCTTGTGTAGATTGTTGACTCACTTCCTTCTTATTCTCTCTCCCATCACCAATTCATCACTTGTATGGATTCAAAAATCTTCTTCTTCCTTTATTGTTTCTGGACTTTTTTTTTCATTCGTTGATTTTAGTGGAAAAGCGTACAAACAAAATAATGTTGTTTCTGGGTTTGTTCTGGCTGTTTCTTTGTGAATCCTTTTTCTGGGTTTTTTGTGTTGTTTATCTATGTTTATGTTTCACTTCTTAGACGGCAAGAGGGAGAAGAAAATTCAGACTGCATAGCATAAGAGAGAACAAACTGAGATAGCGAGAAAATAAAACTAGGAGAGGGAAAGAGAACAAGTTATACAGAGAGTGAGAGAGAGAGAGAGAGAGGGAGAGAGAGAGACAGAGAGAGAGAGAGAGAGGGAATGTGTTGGCGATTTTAAGAGAGGAAAATGTTATGAAATTGAGGGAGAGCAAGAGAGTTTGTCATGAAGGGTTAGGGATTTCTATATTCCAGTTTGTATAAAGATGATTTTTGTGGATTTGGGTAACGAAACCATATTATGTTCAAAAACTCACAAGCCAACATTGATTTTGGTTTTGCTTTACACATCTTTCATTTTTGGATTTAGGTATTAGGATTTGGAAGAAGAAACGAAGAATGATGATAAATGGTAAGTTTGAGGATTTAGGTTCTAATTTTGAAGAAGAATTGAAGAATGGTGGATGTGGTGAAGAATAGAATGATGATGGATGTGGTGGAGTTTGCCTCTTCATTTTTTGTTTTAATTTTTCTTTTTGTAATTATTAAACAATGTTAATTATTTTAAATCCAGATAGATTAAAAATAATCATAGGTGGCATTTTTTTATAAAACAAAATGCACCACATTAGCTCTGATCAATTCAAAATCAAGGAGGATCATGGTTTTGCAAAGGGGGGTGAAACTTTGATGGGCATAAGTGTGATTTTTAAACTTCAGGGGCCAAAAACGTTAGTTTTGAAAACTTGGGAGGTCAAAAGTGCATTTTAGCCTTTTTTTTTCTTTAATTCAGCCACTCAATTAATTTTAGGAGAAAAAAGAAATTAAGGCGAAAAAAAATTGTGAGGAAAAAATAAATAAATTTTGATGAAATTTTTTTCGCCTAGTCATTATCTCATATGTGACTAGCCTGCATGAGGACTACAATACAAATGATTTCAAATTACATGGATAAAATCCGTGTTGTTTATTGGGAAAATTTTCATACTTCGAGTATATTAAAGAGGTTATTCCCAATATTTACCCCTATTAAAAACAAAGCTATCATAAATAAAAGGAAAACAATAACTACCCTAATCCAAATAGATAATATTAAACCTAAAAGGAAAAAAACTCTACCTAAAAGGAAAATAAAACTAACTTAATTTAAAAAGATAAGACTTACCCCATAAAATAGAAACTAACCCTAAACAATAAAATAATAAATTGAAAATAAAAATAAAATCTAACCTAAGATAAACAAACTAAATATATACAATAAGCAAAGAGGATTTCCTTGTTGAAAATACGAAAAATCTTCGATAACGGCGTAGAAAACTTGATGACTAAATTTGGCAAGCGCGCCGAAACATTTTAAGTAAAAAAGTAGGAAGTAAAATCTTCTCCAAAAGAATTGTCGTTTTGACGAGGCAATTATCTAAACATATTAAAAGAAATAAATAAAAGAATTAAAATATGGGAGTTTGCAAGTTTGATTTGATTGCGCAAAGTAGTTGAATTGATTGCAAAAAAAAAGTAAAGGTTTTGATTCAGAGTTTTAGCGGTGATTAGAATTCTTCGAGTCCCCTATGTCTCTTTATTGAAGTTAATTCAAATAAAATTACTAGTTATGTAATGAGAGGTCTTATTCAAGTGGTTTGTAGTTGGGATCTAGAGTCCCTCTAGATGTCATGTTGCTCCTCAATCACCTTAAAGGTTGTACATGCAATATGGGGTACATGGTCGTCAATCCTCTAGAGTTTCGTACACGGTCAGATAGTTATTAAGGTGTGGACTTGCACTCACCACGTTCCCTTGGTTGTCCCTAGTGGATTAAAGGGGTAAGGCTAACCTTATCTTACTAGTGGCCGAGGATAAAGTTTATATTGAATGCTTATGATGTAACATCGATACAGTCTGCACCTAATATAAGTTTAGTCACTCTTCCTAGGTATGTCATACTCCTTAGGATTATGACAGCATTAACGGGCGATGCATGAAAAAATTAAATAAATCTCAAATCATGACTGAATAAAAGACTTGGATTAATAAAACTCAATAAGAAAATAGAGTTTCATCTTAGAACCCAAATCAAAAGGTGTTTAGTTAATCATGGTAACCAAAAACAAATTACAAAATAAATAAAACATACTTTAAGAACAAAGGTTGAGGAGAGACTCCTCCTTGATACTCCTAGTGATTGCCTTCCTCTTGAACTGCAAAGTTCTACATGAGAAATTGTGAATGAGAGCTCTTGTATTTATAGGCATACTTTCAGTTGGGTTTGGGTTGAAAATTGATCTTGTTCCTCAAACCCGTATAGAAAATACAGCAAAATGTTGTCTTTTCTTGGCACAGGGTGTGCCTCGCGCGTTGGGTCACGCGCCACGCGTGTGGCATCAAACAAAGAGCTTTTTTCCCTCTGTTCCATTTTTGCCTTTTGTATTCTTCTTTTAAGTGTTATCTTCTTCCAAGTTGGTCTTAGGACTTGGGACATAATTTCCCCAACTTTTAATATCTTGATAAGCCTCTTGAATCTTCATTATGTGTCTGTCATTTCTTCGTGATGTGTTTTGCTTTACCGAATTACATGATTCAATACAATACTTAAAATACCTATTGCTAGGTTTAGGGAAGAAATAGAATTACATGACTCGATATAAAAACACTACAAAATATCCCTTAAACCCTGCGCTACTTCTCTAAAACTCCTCTTTATTGACTTATATCTATTTTGTGGTAGCAGTTCTTTGCTGTTCCTCTTTTTTTGCTTAAAAAATAATAATTCTTAGTTGATCTCTCTACGATCAAATGATGCTCAGAAGAAAAGAAAAAAAACTTAAATCACTAATAAAATGACTGAAACATATACTGAAAATAACATAAGATTACATGTCATCAGATATAGAGAGGGAGTGGACGAAAAAGAGTTCTTAATGATAAAATATAATAATATCAAGTTGAATAATGTGATATCATTCTTTAATCTTTACATAAGATTAAGCACTTTCAGTTCTATGTTTTACAAATGAAAGATTGCCAATTATATCAAATAAGTGAACAAATCATGTAATCAATCGTAAGATATATAATTTAGTATAAGTTATTTTATGATAAGAAATTAACTTGGGGGTAAATATGAAGAGATTTTGAATTGATAATGCAAGTGATTATTTCATTGTAAATATTCTTTTTCCTAAAAAAAATTAGATTATATGTCTCACGAGAATATTTGTATCTATGCCTCATGAGAATATTACGTCTCTATTTCCTGGATAAAAACCATATTGCAGTTTAATGTAGAAACTTCAAATTCATATGAAACGTTGGCGAAGGATCAAATCTTCATAAAGGAAGGAGGAAGATCTAAATATGATGAATAAGTATTTTGTACGATAGTAGAGACATGGGACCTCAAAACAAGTCACATGTGGTTCCTTTTTATTAAAGTCCAAACAACTCCATAATGTTTCTTGAGAAATGATATTTGAACAACCACTTTTAAACAACTTTTGTGACAACTTTCTCTCTCATACTCATTTATTCTCTCTTTTCCTTTTTTTTTCTCTCTCTCTCTCTATTACTATTGTCCAATAAGAAGAGAGAAAAAAAGGTTGTCATTAAAGTTGTTTGATTTTGGTTATCAAAATATCACTCCTCATGTTTCTTATGCACAATCTGAAATGACAATACATCCAACTTTCTATGAACCACAAGTGTTGACTATTATACTAGAATCATTACCAAGAAATGATATGGGATGTTCAAGTGGAAATTTTCTTAGATACCATTATACACCAGCATTTGAAAAGTATAGCTTTAACACTCAATGTAGATAGAGTTTAAGGTAATCTATGACTTTTTGCAACAAATATTTAACTAATACTTAACAATTAAGTATGTTTTTGAATGCTATTTATATTTATAATGATTCTCAATTGTATAATTTTAGGCTCTAAAGGTTGGAGCATAACAACCAAAAACAACAACCAATTGTCCGAACTGTGCCTAGATTTTGGGGTTTACAAGTTGCCCACAACTTGATGCATGATTCCTCTAATTTTTATAAAAGCTAGGTACAACTACACATAACTGGTTGTTGTTTTTGGTTGTCTTGCTCCAACTTGTAGATTCATAAATTTATACAATTTAGCATCATTATAAATATAAAGAGCATCGAAAAACATGCTTAATTGTTAAGTTTTAGTTAAATATTTATTGAAAAAGGCATTGATCACTTTAAACTCTCCTTAACTTGAGAGTTAAAGCGAAAATTTTGAAATGCAGATGTATAATGATATCTAATAAATTGTCCACTTGGACATCAAATATCAATTATGGGAATTGATTGTAATACAGTAGCAAACACCTGTGGTTATGAGAAAGTTGGATGAATTGACATTTCAGATTGTGGGTAAAAAATATATAAAACATTACCTCAGGCTCACAAATCATATATATGAGACTGAATTACCTACAAATCAAATAAAATATAATGAAAAATATATATTTAACAATAGTAGATATATTTACCATCAAAGTTTAATTCAATTTCAACAATAGTAGATAGAAAGAATTTTTTTTTTTGACAAAGTGAAATTGAAAAATATATAAATTTAATAATTATAACCTTCTTTTTAAAATAAGAAAAAATCACATCCTAATCAAGGAAATCAAATTTGCTGTAAATTATTGAAAAGAACAATAGATCAATTGCATAACAAAGAAAGACTAGTAATATCATACATCATCAATGATTTCCATTCCATCATGCATATGATGATAGTCCTAGAGTCGAGTTTTTTACCGATGCTCATAGATCTGGTGAGAAGAGGAAAAAACACAATATTAATAGAAGAAAACAAATAAAAAAATGACATGTTTTGAGATAAGAAGGTGAATGATTTGTGATTAGCCTTATATAACTTTGATGTGAATAAAATAAATTTATACTCGACTTACCCCTCGATCCCTAGCATATCATCCTAATCAAATCAATAATAGAAGAATATATGTTGGATATATCATTTATATGAACGAGTGACAAGTAGATAGTGAAAATCTCTTTAACAACTCTAAGTAACCGATAGAATTGCAGCCTGATAAAGGGACTCTTATACTTTTGGAGTCGCGGAGCTAGATCTCGCTCCTTTTAACAACCACTTTTATAAGGGGTAACCATAAGCTAGGTTAAAGTTAGGTTAGGGTTTCATTCATCTCTATTATTATAAATTAAAAAAAAGATAATAACATCATATATTTAATTAATTATTTTACAGAAAATTTGACTTTAAAAATATTTTTTTAAAAAATGTACACAATATCCTCTCATTTAAAAAAATTATGATTAATAGTGTACAATGTGCCTATATGCTGCTGAAAATCACAGAGTTAGTTAATTACAAAATGTGTGTTGTTAAGGATATTATTTCCAAATATGTTATTGCCAAAAAATTGTTGAATATCTTAATTCGTCACAATTCATAATCAAACTTAAATTAAAAAAATTTCATCTGTTGTAGATGGAGTAGCAAAGACTCAAAATCTTCAAGCAGGTGAGCTTGCAAGCAATTGTTACAAATTTTCTCTATTTTATCCATCAAGAGTTTCTCAATACACTCGACTTGCTCGAAAAATATTTTGTTATACTTTTCATTATTGTGTAAGAATGCTTGAAGTTCATACAAACATGCTCCCTCAGAATACCATTTAAGATTTCCAATCATTAGATAAATAAAAAAAATTGATTTTCATCAACGATATAGAATGGAGTATTATGAGCTAATAACTCCAACAATGTATGAAGATACCAACATGCGGAGAAATGGAAAAAACAAGATAAACTATCATTCTGCAACACAAATTCCCAATGAAAATGCCTATTCTAATCTTTGTTTCTACACGTGGTTAGAAGAAGACAAACAATACAATCAAAGCTTGAAAGCGATGTTCCATCAAAAGAAGACAAAACCGGTCAGTCTCCCATAAGAACTGGATCTCATCAAAGTCTTTAAGGCTTGATGCAACTTCCGATCATAGCTTTGACTTTTTGTTGACCTTGCTTCAAATCATCTTCTAAGTCTTCAGAAGTTTTCTTAGTTTTTCTTGAGTACCAAAATGTTTTTCTTTGCATTTAGAGCTTGATGTTTCAAAACCAATAACTTAATTTTGAGGTCAGAATTTAATTATATGGTTGTACACACTTGAACGCACACTAACATCTTCGATCATGCCGTAAGGATATTTGATAGAGCTATCAAGCAATGTTAGTGTCATTTTAGCGGGCTTTACAGTTATGCCATCAAGCTTTTTCAGCATCCTTTATATCTAATGGTTGCAAACATGCTTACCCTAATTGCCAACCCTAAACCTAATTTTTTTTGGCTCCAAACTGTTCTAGCCGTTGGATGCATCTATGTAGAGATCTCCACATAATCCATCCGTTCCCAATCACTTCAGATTCAAATGCAATTAATAAATGTTGTTCCATTTCCTATGTCATTTACACCCTTCACTCTCTCTCTCCCCCCTCTCTCAATCGCTGCGTTATCATTTTTCAAGACACTCATCTTTTCTGCCTAGCTTCATTTCATTACCTCTCTCTCTCTCTCTCTCTCTCTCTCTCTCTCTCTCTCTCTCTCTCCATGCCAATGCACCATCGACCCTTCCCACCAAAATCCATCAGGCTTCACTGTATCACCACCATCATCCTGGCGGCACCAACTCTGGCCGATCCGCAGCCGGTGCTGATTCCGCCGCAGTCGGTACTGATTCTGACCCAACACTTTCTTCTAGCTCAAATCGGAACCTCTACTATTCTCTCTCATTTTTGCTCTTCTCTAAATCAGCTTTTTTTCATCCTCATCGCATCCACTTCTGGCCACTTTGATGATGTGTTTTGGAGAGGAGGGTCAGGCTTACAGAACAAATATGAATGCTAGAGAGGGTGAGCACGGATGTGGCGACAGTGGTGGTGACGGTGAGTTGAGATGGTGATAGATGACGTTAATGGTGTTCAAATTTGAGGTGAGGATGGTAACGACGGCGGTGAGGTCTGGGGACGGGCAGCCATGATGTCCTCTGAATCGTCTTCCTCTCCATAAGTGGGTTTCAACTTCCTCACACCACTCAAAGCAGCGGCCACTGAAGATAGTTGTTGTGCCGTAGTATCTTCGCTTAAGATGGATTTTCTGCTCCTATTCAATGTCTCGACAGTTGCTGGGCTGTTTTGAGGTTAGTTTTTAAGTTTGATTTCATTTTCATGTTGCAAATGGAAATTCAATACTCTTAAATTTATTTCATGAACATTTGATGTGGATTTGATAGTGATAACTTGAGTTGAAACTTTCTGCTTTTTGATGTAATCGTTATTTGATTGTTTTTGTCTTCTCAACACTAGATTTATTACAATAGATTCTTTTATTTTTATTTTGTGTTTTAGTAGAATTTTTTATGCAAACTTGCAAAACTTATTTGGAGTTTACAAATTACAATCATAATTTCATAACTCAAATGTGTTTTCTTCTCCATAGAAGTAATTGGTTTGTGATGTGTAAATGTGTACGAGACTTTTAAGGACCCATTGAACCTTTTGTTTATTGGAAGGAAAGAATTCTAGCAAAACTTTAGCAAATATATGTTTTTTGGAGAGAAAAATCTGATAAGAAATATTTTTCTGGTCTTGGCCCATTTGACCTTGAGGTATCCCAAATTTGAGATTACAAGTTTACGGAGTATTGTATTTAAATAAACAGGTTTACATTTCTTTTTGGTTTGTATCCCTTTCCAAATTTGACTCTTTTTGATTGTGTGGTGTTGTCTTTCTTTCTTTTATGTAGGTTTGATTTGTGATGTCTTGAATCCCTCAATGCAAGTGTGGTAAGAATTAAGTATTGGAGATCTTTAATTTTAAGACCCCCTGTTTCATTTCAGAAATGATTTAGTATTTATACAAATTAGATGGATGTTTCCTTTCTAAATTTATATGTTTCTAATTTTTTGCTTTGGTTTTAAATGGGATTAAAGTTCAATAGGTTGTGTGATATCTATATATAGTGTATTTTCCTTCATGTGTTTAGCTACCATGTAAGTGTTGCTGACACATTCCTCCAATGAATGAAAGTGCTTGAAGTAAATTCAAGTTTGAATTTTGACTATTTGTGTTCTGGATTTTTTTTATTTTCACATGAATACTAGGATTTTAATTGTGGCTTATGTTGCCTTTGTTTCAATGTCGTTCCCTCTTATCTGAGTTGGTTGTCAATGTTCTATTTACACATGTTTTTCTTCACGTGCTATATATGCGATGCATTTTCTTGGCGACATTGAGTTTTCCGTTGCAAATAGTTTTAATTACAAGGACACCGTATATTATTAAAATTTCATCATGAGTTCATGACATATTCTTTCCTAAATTGAGGAGATATAGTCATGAAATGTAATTTGGATTTGGTTCTGAACATAATTTTGATGTTCAGCTTTGCTAGCACCAATTTTATATTTAACATTCCTATAATGATTCATTTTGCTTTGAACTTTTATGCATGTTAACTGATGTGTTTCAGATGTATTAAGTTGAATTATGGACGAGTTCTTCTTTCTTCATCATAAGCTGACACAATGGTTGAAAATAACACGATCATAAGTAGTATGTGTCCGTTTCTTATATATCATATCCCTGAACCTATGATTCTTTTTTTGGATGGAAATCTGAGCCTTTAGGATTGCTTCAAAGAGTTTTAACTAAAATGTGATTTCAGGTGTTCATTTGATAAAAAATTAATTACAATTAAGTTAGAGCTTCTTCATTCAGTTAAGTTGATTGTTTAAACTCTCTTGAAGATGACAGCCTCCTTGAAGTTGCTCGACTTAAATTTCGTACCTTCACCGTTGAGTTTAACCCGAGACAGGTATTCAAATAGTTTGGAGTTCAGAGTAAATTGATGATGCTACTTTTGATGTAATCCAGTGTTAGGTGTATTTATATGTTGCCATGTCAATTTATTTTCGTTTACTATCAATTTTTCTGTAAGTGCATCCATTTTTATAGCTAAAGTATATTAGTTGTGGTTGAGACAGAGCCTCCATGTATCAAATGCATTTCAACTTTATGGATGTATCAAGTCTGATGAATTATTTGTGAGGAAATGCAGAATTTCTAATTTCTGCTGTGTTGGCAAAATGGAATCAATTTCCTGTTTTCTCTTATGTGGGCATAGTTAAAAATATGATATTGACCTGTTTATGGAGATGTTACTTTGCTGATGTTTACAACTGTTCAGATCAGATGAACTTTTTTATAACGTGAAATAGTGAGACTTATTGCTTATAACATCTTTTTGATCAAGACAGATTTTGTGTACAATGCATATGACTTAATTATTTGTGATGAAATGCATAAATTCTAATGTATGATGTGTTGGAAAAATTGAATCAATCTCCTGTTTATAATTGTTCAGATCAGATGAACAATTTTATAACATGAAATAGTGAACCGTATTGCTTTTAACATCTTCTTGATCATGACAGTTTTTATATACAATTCATATGACTTAATTTGTCACTAACCATGATTGTGATTTTTTTTTCTTTGTCCGCTTAGAATGCTGTGATTCTTCCTACTCTTTTGGTAGACACATTAGGGACTGAGTTAAGAAGGTTTGTTATACTGAATGTTCCTGCTCACAATCAATTCGAGGTGTTGATTGAGGAAAAAAAGCGATTACATGTGCTTCTCTCCTGGATGGCCTGAGTTTAATACTGAATACAATTTGACGCATGGCGCCTCTGTTACAATGGTTAGCATTCAACCATCTAGATGGGTTATTCAGGTTAAGGACCGTTACGGTGACGAAATTAAGTATCCAAGAAACGCACCGCCATTGTTCTTGCGGCTGAACCGAGACATCTTTCCAACTCAAATGGGTTCCGAATTGATCATTTTTTATTGATTCAACGTACGTTTTTTACTATATCTGACCCGTGCGGTAGCATGGGTAGACGTTTACTATATCAAGTCTTACTATATCATTGGAACAAGTTGGAATATACCTTCCTCAACCGGTTTTTTCCCACGGCCAACTATATGTTGCGGCGTCGAGAGTTACATCAAGAAACGGATTGAAGATATTATTGACGGATGAAGATGGCAATTGTATGAGCACTACATCAAATGTGGTGTATAAAGAAGTCTTCCGCAATTTGTAATGATGCATCAACGCTGTTAGTGTCCTACGATAAATTTACACATAAACAGGTAGCTGCTGAACTAATAATTAACAGAAATTGACATTGTTTTGTTTTCATCGCAGTGGTTGCAGCTGATATATTAAGTTGTTTGTGTGTTTGTCCAGGGCATTATTACTGTGAATGAGAATATAGAGGCTGTTATTTTTTGGCTGACCAATATGAGGTCGTACTTATAATCTTTAAGGCAATGGAATGCATTTTACTGTCATCCAAGTTGCTGTTGTGATAAAGGTAAATAATGAAATATTATAATAAAGCATCTAAATGAATATTTAGTTATGTTCCTGTACACACCATAACCAGTGATCACATTTAAATCATTTGCCTGTATTGCAGGTGAAAATTGATTTCATTTTATTCATAGCTTTGGAAGGTATTTTTTGGTGATAATTTGATGCTGGTTTTTTCATGCCATTCCAATTGCAACACTGTCCCCGCTGTTTAAGTTTTAGCTATCTTTTTCATTTTGTTTAAATATGTCGTCGGCCGTTGCATGTTCACAATTGTCCAGGACTCGGCGGATTTGGTGGCAAGCCTTCAGTTGCTTTTATGTACACTGATGAACTTACTATATGTTGCAATTTTATATGGATATCACTATTACTATATGTTACTATATGTGAAGCACTTTGTAATTTCGTCAGTACAAAGTAACTGATTTAACTTATGTCAATTATCTTGAATGCTAATTCACCTTGCTTTCATATCAATTCTATTTCTTCCAAATCGTTTTGTAATGGTATTGCAAGTATATGAAATTAAATTGGGTTTCAGAGTTCTTATGATATATCGTAATAGACACATGTTTGGGATTATTAATTGTCGTTGAAGGTTATTGAGGTTGTTATATTTATTTACGGTTCTTCCACAATAAATTACGTTATAAATACCGTGGCGTAGGCAACCAAATATTACCCGAACATTTATTCATCAAATTAACCACACTAATTCAACTATATTTTCGCAAAATCATACAATCACCACATTGACAATTTTACATTGATTCAAGTTACATTTTTAACATTATCTGACCCGTGCGGTAGCACGGGTAGACGTCTAGTCATAGATAATAGCTTAAGGTTAATGTTTTCCCCTAGGTTGTATAAATCTCTTCCCGTAGATAACTTCTCTATTGAGCATGGTATGGTAAAGCTTCCAAGGTCATTCAAATATCCTTCCAAGCTTCCAAGCTTCCAAGGTTAATGGATTTACTTTTAATAAATTAATCGTATCCACATGGATTCTTTGCTTTCTACTCGGCAAATTACTATAATTAAAAACTATAAATGGGGTGAGTTTGCAAGTTTAGGTTGATTGCGCAAGAAAAATTGATTGAGTGATTCATATGGTTAGCAACGATTAGGATTTTTCGAATCCCCTCTATCTCTTTGTTCTATTAATATAAGTTTCCTACTAACTATGACCTAACAATTATATAAACGACGACTCAAGTTCGTGGCACCAAGATTTACCCTATAGACTTCTATCTTTTTTCCTTAACTAAGATGACTCGGAACGTAACTATCATACCTTAAAGATCCCTAATAAATTAAAGACTCTTAATTTTTTTTTCTCACATGTTCCTTAAAGCAAGGTCATTAATCTTTTACCCTAGCCTAAAGATCGTTAGGGCCGTGACACCCAAGGTTGAAAAGCATTACAATGCTCGAAACATATGAAAATTAAATATACTTAGATCATAATAGAACCGAGAAATTGCATTATACGTTGGTGTAAAAAAGAAACTTATAAGTTATTAGAGACGTAATTCATTGCCCTTTTTTTAAAAACTAAATTATCTCCCTTTTAAAAAATAAATGTTTGTCCTTTTTTAAAATGTTTGCCCCCTAAGAGGAGCTTATTAAGAAGGGACACTATGCTGAGTCAAAAAAGAAGATACTTTTTAAGTTTTATCACAGTTTGATTGATCACACAAGCAAGACATGGAATCAGGACATCATGCAACAGGTATTTAGTAAAGACATAGTTTCCATAATTCTGAAAACTCCTCTACTTGCTCGGGTATCTAGAGGACGATTTTTTATTATTTTTTTTAATGACAAAGGGTAGTAATTAGCTGTTAGATTATTTTTTATTCGGGTTTAAAGCCAGGGTCTCCAACTAGCTCAAAATAGTTGAGTTATCCACCGTCCATATAAATAGATTAGTTTTTTAAGAGTGATTATCGGCTATGTGTTGATGAGTTCATCGACACCTCCCATGTTAGAAGACCGGGGTATTGGTCAGGTATATGACAGTTTAAGGTTCCTCCCAAGATTAATTTTTTTTTTAGTGGCATATGTGTCGTGGTTGCTCCCGACAAGAGTACGCTTAAAAGAGAAAGGAGTTCATTTTCCCACCAACTATCACTATGTTAGTTGCAATTCCACTTACGAACATCTTGCACATGTGATTTTTGAATGTTCTTTTTCCATCCAAATGTGGCGTGCGGTTGGTCTATGTGATGAGATTAAAAAAGAAATATTGGAAACCAATAGAGCAGTTGAAGCCATTTTCTTGTTATTGCAGCAGCTGAACCTGAATCATGCTAATCGAACGGTTGCATTCTGGAGTATTTGGAAGCACAAGGTGAGGCAAGATGTTAATGAATTAAGTTCGCGGGTAGTGGAGAGGACACATTGGTCGATGGAGGATTCGTTGGTAGCGAACACCACGACTAACATATGCCGTCGTGTTCATTCTAATCCTTAAATTTAGCGGACGCAACAGTAGCCATCAGTCCTCACACGAAGCAAACAACAAGTATCGTGACAGTAGTGACGGGGAACAATGTGGCAGCATTGAATTCACCGCAAGTGCAATTGCAACTCCCACAATGAGGGAGGCTTAAATGTGTCGTAGATGCCTCTTTCTCCATCCAACAAAATAGCACAAGCATGTGAATGTGTTTGCGGGATGATGAAGGAGATTTTGAGCTCACAAAAACCATGTAGTTTTCTCCGATGTGTACAAAAGATGCCTTAAACAAATCAAGAGGATGCTATAGAAGTTGGACATGTTAGATTAGCTTGTATACTTGGTTTTGCATCTCACTTCAAAAACTCTCGTGTTTTTAATTTCAACAAACTAAACCAGTTCACCTAAATTGATATTGGAGAGAATTGAACCTGAGACATTAAAGAGGCACTCCAATGTCTCAAGCCAACACCACAAATTTAATCAGAGACAAACAAATGAGATCGCTCATGCGTTAATAGAGATAGCCACATTTTCAAGATCGCTCATGCGTTAATAGAGATAGCCACATTTTCAACCAGCTCCATAACTTATTTTGATGTACCACATGTATAACTCCTTATTAACGAAGTGCTATAAGCATCTTTCCCTTAAAAAAATATTGGCTATAGATTTCCAATAAGGTTGTCAAACTTAAGAATTTAAGTAAACTCGCTTAAGCATAATCGACTTGTAAATCAAAATTTCAACTTAATTATAAAACAAAAATAGATCAAATTATCCGACCCTAACCCAATAACAAGTATACCAAAATTTCAACGTGCATGTTTATAAAAGAAATTGTTAATTTGAACAACAATTTTTATAAAATATAAATGAAATAAAGTCCGAGTGTTAAAATTAATAATAGTATAAAAATAGTCTCACATTGATCACTACTACACCCTTCAGCTTATACTTTCAAACTGATAAATATAAAAACCAGTATTAGAAGAGTCCCACATCAGAAGATTATAAAAAAAGAGAAGGGAAGAGTAGCTATAAATGAAGTGTATAAGGGGAGGCTTTTAAATTTTTATAAACTTGGTTTGTGCAAACGACTTTAAGAGAGAGATCTGTACAAAAATTGTCCTAAAATGATTCTATAAATATTATTTCGCTTTTAAATATTGATTGAAGATTGTAGACACAATTAATAACAGTTTATTATTATAGTTTGGGAAATGCTAAGTGCCCTTAAGACACAAGTTAACGAGTCAAAAGTAGAAATTGTGTTATAATCAATGCATTTGATTTATTTTATTTTTTTTTTACTTTTGATTAATTGAATGCTCAAAATTTAAGAAAATATTTCTATTTTTAACATGTACCCTTATGGTACAAGTTAGCAAGACCCTTATAGTTTTGCCGTTTTTTTAATGAAGTTAAATGAGAGAGGGGGGAGAGAGATTCTTCAGGCATAATGGAGGTGGAAAATGATGAAAAAAAATCAGCTATTTAGCACTACTAATAATATTAAACAGGAGTAAAACACTATTAATCTAATTTATGAACAAATAAATGAATTGATGAACTATTGATACATATATTTTTCCTCACAGGTATGAGAGCTTCTTGTTACCTCTGTTGCAATCGTGTCCTCTTATTAAGTATACATGATTCTCCGACAAAACTCAGACCCACCAACTAGATGGACCCATTTTTTACAGCTTCTATGCACAATGCCGAAAGCACAAGCACAAGCACAGCCAAATCCTTACAGTAAAGGATTTGTATGCAGATAAACTGCACCAAAGTTATCAGTTCTTCACTTCACATGTAGAGCTACAAGTTGTCATCCATCTCATCCGGTACATGTAATTTCTCTATGGCAGCCTGTTAAAAATGAAAGTAGATAAGTCGCATAAAAAGTGACAATAGCCACTTCCCAGCATGGTATTCAACAGTATATGGACATAGTAAATAACTCGACTTTCACTTTCGCACAACCAATCAGATGGAATAAAGATTTAGATAAGTAAATGTAATTGTGAACATTATTGACCAGTTTAGATAAAACGACTGTATCACCTTAATAGCAGCAGCATCTGTTGCAGAAGGTTTCAAATCCAAAGCAATACCATAATGAAGCATTGCTCTCTCATGCATGTTACGCCTTTTATAGATCCTTCCCATCAAAGCGTAGACACTAATTTCGCGGGGAGCATACTCTTTAAGCTCCTCTAGGACTTCCAAAGCCTCATCGAATTTTTCCAAGCTCATTAGTATATTGGCCTTCTGATACATTGGAACAGGATTTTTCTTATCTGCCATAATAGCCTTCTCCATTACCACTAGTGCTTCCTCGCTTCTCTGTCAAATTATGGAAGATAGCACCAGTTTAGAATACAAAACGAAAGCAGAAGAAATGTAATTCTTATTTGCAGCATTACAATCAGTGCAGCAAGAGATCAACCTTTAAAGCGTGCAAAGCAGTACCAAGGTATGACAATATAACAGATGAGTATGGATTAATTTGGAAAGCCATTCGAAAATGGTGTTCGGAGAACTCAAACTTCTCTTGGCGAAGATACACCATTCCAAGTCCATACCAAGCATTGTAATGCCTTTCATCAACCCTAAGTGCACTCTGGTAGCATTTGATTCCATTCTCAAAATCTTCTAGAGCAACATACCTATGAGGGGCAACAAATTAAAAGGTCTTAAAAAGCTCCTGATAAATCAACGATATGAATTGAGAAAACAAGAAAGGAAAATACAAAGAATGCAAGAACTGTAATCAGTGTTTATTCCCTTTCCCAAATACAACCAGGGCCTCAAAAACAACCATCAATAATGGTATATGGAGGCACTTCCCCTCTAAAAGTTAACCAACTCCCACAACCTTCTATGTCTCTTTGCCAGTTTTAAACTGCAAATTATCCTCTAAAATAAAACTCTATCTGAGTGATTTACTATCAATTTTTCCCTCAAAAATCTTAACAAGTACTAAAGTAGGATTTTAGTATAGGTTGACAACAATCGCTTCATACTGGACACCAATTCTCACGAATTATAACATTCTGGTAAGATGATGTTCATACTCATGTCCACAAAGGGTGTGCGCATATGCAAATCTGGGATTTAGTTGCACAGCTCGTTGAAAATTTTTCAGTGCAGTTTCATGATCTTTCTGCAGGCTGTAGCAATTGCCCATCGCGCACCTGACAGGGCATTCAAAATTAATCATAAACCAGGATAAATTGTAATAAACAGAATAGAACACCTAAGTACGGGAGAACTTTAAAAAAAATTAAAACAAGTTTCAACTCAAACTCTAATTATCCAAAATTACATTCCTGTGGTTCTGAAGTAGAAAGCAATGTTATGATGATAAGTATATTTAGTAACAATGCTTTGAAAACAGATATCTCAGATATGACAATACTAAAATTTACAAAAGGGCAGCCAAAGACCTTAAAAACAAACAAATAAATAAATAAAAGTAGGTAATAGGTCTATTAATGTATCACATATAACTGGTATGTGATGTTGGCCTGAAAACAAATGCATTAATTCGCAAACATACAGAAATTTTGGCTCACAGCTCAAGCACTCATGGACATGCACAAAGAGATGTAATAGTTACATAGAAGCCTACCATGATTGAGGAGCTAAGCGATCAGTTTGTATCAGTTCCTGAGCCAGGTAACTTAACTTCATATCTTCCTTTAGATGCTACAACCAAAGATAAATTAGTCTTCCGTCAAGCAGTAAGATGGCAGGAATGCATTTAAAGTTTAAGCATAAAACGAAGCAGGAGGCTAAACAAATGCTACAACGAAGTATGGCTATAAAAGATTATTGTTCAAAAATAAAGCTATAAAAGATTATTGCCACACATTAATCTTCCAAAATATTTTGTAGACTAGTTTCAGCAAATCACAGAATCCTTAGTTGCAAGCATTAACTAGAATATTTGGTCATTTGTAGACTAGTTTCGGAAAATCACAGAATCCTTAGTTGCAAGCATTAACTAGAATATTTTCCTCCAAAATTATTGAAACAGACAAGAAAGTGGATCTAATTTTCCTCTAAGGATTATCCATCAACTCCTGGTACCGTCAATTCACAAGGTTTTAACAATGGCATGATTTCCGTATCAAGAGGCTTTAATAGCCACATCAACCATAAATCCTAAAGGCTCCAGAGAAAAACACATACTTGTGTTATTCATTTTTTATGTTTAAGAATATCATCTGTATCAAGAGGTTTCAATAGCCACATCAACCATATATCCTAAAGGCTTTAATATTGTGAGTGATTATAGATGGAATTCTATGTCTTAAATTGTTACAAAATATATGTATCGAGTTCATGTCTAATGATGAGTTACAATGTATCCGATTTTTTTTCTTCTTCAAGAAAAAATATTAAGTTTCGGGGTATGTCAACAACTCCTTAGGTAAAGGAGAACTTTCCCTAGCTTAAGCTTTCACTATCACAAAGATATGCATGAACCACTAAATCAACCATAAATCCTAAAGGCTCCAGAGAAAAACACATCACTTGCGTTATTCAAATTTTTATGTTTAAGAACATCTTCAGTGATCTTTTAAGAATGGTTTTCACATTTCGTCAAAATTCATGACTTGTTTCCTTGTTAATTTAGGATTATTAGCCTAAATAGGGGTTAGTCAGTTACAGAATCAACAAGAACAACAATCCCCTCAAAAGAAAAAAAGAAAAAAACAGCTAACCCTTATCCCATTAAGTGGGGTTGGTTACATGGATCAAAGTACACCATACTGTTCTATCGTAAACCATATTTCGATCCAATTCATTAATATCTAAATATTTCTTAATAGTGTCTCTTATAGTTTTATAGGTCTACCTCTGCCTCTAGTGATCTGACTATCATTCATCTGACCTCTGCCTCTAGCCATCTGACTGTCGTTCATCTGATCTACTCTCGTTACTACAGTATCTACATGTCTTCTCTCTGTGCCGAAACCTAAGCCTAGTTTCCACTACCATGTATCAAAATTATATTCTATTATACAAACATTTTTCTCACTTTTCCTTTTTCTTTAAGTACTTGTAAGTTAAACAGTTAAGGAAAAAAAAAAAAAAGGTATTAGTGTTAATACTTGCACTCTAAAAGAAGTTGATAAAATATAATATAAACTCACATAAAGGACTGTTGAGTATACATCCATTCCTTCCAAATTATAAGGTGTAATCTGACGAGCAAGACCAAAAGCCCGATCAGCTTCTAAATAATCAAATTCATAGTACATTTTTCCTACCTGCTTAAAACATCCAAGTATCATAACAGATTGTCAGTGATATGCACCTGTAAGAATCTCTACTCTAGCACAAAGACCATCTTATTATCATATCATATTATATAAAAAAATATTATATTTACCTAATAGCTTAAGATTTTGGAATAGTTAGTTCATGACATGTAATACATGCCTCTATGGGCTATGGTTAACTGTTCTAGAGTACAATCCTTACCATTTTCAATTTTCTGATAAAAAAGTTGAATTTAAGCATTGGACAAGTGGGACAACACATTGCATGCACATAATAATGGACAACTGGACCAGACTAAACTTCCCTCTGTTGGAGCTGGATCCATCTAGGAAGAGCTAATTTTCAACTCATTAGAGTCGGGTCCATTCATCACTTTGACATGTTGGGTTTATTACAAAATTGCAAAGATTGGTGAGTTCATGTTTTCTGGTCTGTGACTTCATTCCGGTTGGGAACTACGAGGTTGAGACTAATACAACTTTGTTTGCCTCCTTTGCAGAGGGGTTCACATTCGGATGTTAGATGCTTCTGTTGAGTCCAGTGCTACAACTGTCAGGTTAATGTTTAATGCACTACAAAGACTTATCATTTAGCTGTTGCATTTTGGGTTTTCTAAAAATCAAAGGGGGCGTTTGTTTCCCCTCTACAAATTAAATTCCCGGGAATGTAAGATGGGAATCATTTATTCCAATGTTTGGTACACATGCATACAAAAAGGTTCCAAGGAATTAATTATACCCGGTCATTATTTTCAACTATATTATCCCATTTTTTATTCCCAGCACAAAGGATGGGAATGACTTATTCCCAGCAGTTAACCTCCATTAATATCACAAAAGTTCATTTCTACCCCTTGTAACTGCATGGCATCCCACGTTTCTACCTATTTATGTGCCACATTTTCTTCTTGCCTTTACACAGGTTTTGCAACAAATTACACAATTACACACTTGTAATACTCAAGGTGGATAATTCAATTAGTACTTAACAAAACTCATGTGATTCTGATTGTATCAGTAACAGTACATAGACATGGATGAATTGGTGTATAATAAATTAAAATTATCAAATCCGTTAGTTTGATTATTCGATGCTTTGAAGAAGAAAAAAAATAGAGAGAAAATTGAGGAGACATGTTTTACACAGTAGGGGTATTTTAATAAATTATATCACGGCTTTAAAAAAGAATTCCCAGGAATTCAAATCATCAAACAAACACTTTTATCAAACTTTCCTAGGAATAAAATTCCCACTCTAACATTCCTAGGAAAGTTAATCCTGGGAATACATTTTCATTCCATGTAACAAACACACCCAAAGAATCACTCAATTTAGCCATTATGTTGTAGACTCTTTTAACCGTTCATAAACGTACAATTCTATGCGAGTCTACTTGAGTTCACACACAAATTTGTAAGCGAACTTACTCGATTTTCATACTTAGGTCCTAAACTTGTATGATTCTAGGAGTTAAGTGAGAGTTTTGACAACCACGCATAGCAAGAATTCCTATAAAAGACCAGAGAATGCTAGTTAGACAACCAATATTACCTGGGAAAGAACCCAGCCAGTGTTGTAATGCTTAGGTGGAAGTTTCTGATAAGTTTCCAGTGCATCCTGTACCAACAATGAAATCATATTAGAAAACTGGATGCAATCAACAACAAAGTATTTAGTAATTTCATTTTACCCTTTTCATATCCATTATTAAAAAAATAGTAAATTGTACATGAGTATAAATCATAAACATCTTTTCTGCGAAAGCAATGGTTAATTAATACCTGGCACTTATACAAGCAGGCAAGTCTAAAAGCTTCACCAAGAACTCTTAGAAGGGTCAGTATCTCAGAAGCACCGGTGAAGACTTTTGAGCTACTTAATACTTGTCCACCAACTGGAATATTTGCTGCTTCCTGTTCATAAGATTTAGCTTCCATGGTAGACGAGGAAGTAGAAGTTGTTGATGTAATATTTAAACGAGAATCATCTAGAATGTCATTATGATTTCCTGAAGATAACAGAATGGGGACTCATTAAGTATTCGCAAATAACTGCTTGGAAATATTTTGTATTAGAATATTAGAATTAATACTATGTTAGGATCCTTAATAAATTCATAGAGCTTGAACTATTAGTATGACATCAGTACTTGATTTAGATAATCAGAATACATAGTACAAGGTTAGAATTAATACTATGTTAGGTATCGAAGTGGTGTTATCCTCATTAAGACTGGTAGTGAGAGGGAAAAAGGAAGTCAGTTGGTGTTATGAGTATATCTTAGGCTTTGGGCTTGGGCAAAGGAAATTCCAAATTTCTCTGAGGAGCACTGCTTGAGAGTTACAGGAGAGATCCTCTTGTATTGTAATACATTTTCTCTCCCGTTTTCCAATCAATAACACATTTTATTCTTTTTAATTCAGGTTCCTATCAAATGAGTGTTTAGAACAGTGGTGTTATCAAATCCTGAATCGCAAAACGTAGCAGCCGAACCCCACAAACGTCGTAGGGAGATAGTGGATAACTGGATCCCAGCTATTTCAAAAATTTTACAGTTTATATAATTTATTTTTACAATATACTTATAAACTCACCAACGACCTATGACTGACCAGTGAAAGGTTGAAATATGACAGCATAAGCGAGACAGAATGAGAAGAGAAGAAGAATGCTGTTATGATGTTATTTAATTGCATAATTCCTACAATACACCAATCAAAAGCCCTCATGTTTAAATTTTTTGGATTTCTCTTATGAGTGGTCCAGACATGCATTTGGACGCTACACTGAACTGCTTACTGCAAGTTCTAGGCCAGGGGCTGCTCTGCTGCACTACAGTGGTTGACAACGCTGTAGAATACAACTTTTGAATATTAATGATATGCTTTTAATTCTGGGCCAACTTTTATTTTTAAGCAGCTATTTGTGTATAGTATAAATCATTCATTTTAAGCAGCTATTTTTCACAATAGCAGTCATCTGAATTCCCCACTTGGTAGGCTATACGTGAATTTCATTGCAAATCCACGTTAACACTGGTAGTTTTCCTAGGCCTTGCATGGAGTGTGCCTCCCCAAATCTGAATTTTTACTATATAAAAAATTAATAAAATAGAAGTCATCCTTTGGGGAAGACTACTCTACGCCGCTATTCAGGATTGATAATTATGGTTTTATAATCTCTTTTTCAAAATGCGGCAGCATAGAGTATTAGATAAAACAGATATAATTTCATCAGATAGGATGCATCTTAAAACATATATGAAGGACAACACTCCTCAAAACTATAGTCTTTATGAAGTTTAACATTCCTCAAAGACACTTATATCAAACAGTGCTATAAATAAAGATTCATCACCTTCATCTATGTTTTCATTGGCCCATGGTTGTCCCTTGCGAACTGTCACAGAACGAAATGCATTTGAGCTATGTTTTGACCCACCAAGATGCTTAGAAGAGGAACTAGTTCCATTTCCAGAAACAGCTGTTGTATTAGGATTTGCATTTACACTTGCATCGCCTGAGAGTCTCGAACTTCGTCGAGGAACAGAATCAGAAAATAACTTTCCAGAAATCTGAAACAAAACAAAAAAAAAATCACAAGGAACATTAAAACTGTAGAGATCTGAGATGTTGAGGAGATACAGAAAATTTAGGAGCTAAACTATGTGTGTAACCGTACATATGTTTTCATCTAATAGCTTAAGTTTTTTATATGATCAGAGCCTCAAAAAGCGAGTAGTCCCGCTCTTTCCAAATAGTAGTTAAATTTCAATACAAGCTTGGGTGGGTCTGTACATTAGTCACACTTCAAGTCCAAAGGGATGTAGCATAGGAGGTGTGTTAGACATAAAATTGTTTACTTTCTTTCACCGAATAGCTTAGCCATTTGGGGCTACTGGTTCATGACAATGTATATGTTTGGTTTTCATTATTTCACATTTGGAAAAGGAAAACAAGAGCTTTTGGCCAAAAAATTTCTTGATCAATTTGATCATATTAATTTTTTTAAAAGAAAAAAAAACACAAACTACGAAATTGTTAACATGAAATCAAAAGCTAAATAAAGATGCCCTGTAATAAAATTCATGATAGTCAATCAATACCAACACTGACTCCCAAGAGACAAATAAGAGTCCGAAACTGACATGGTATGTAAGATTAAATCACTAAATCAAATCAATCTCTATACAACAACAACCAAGCCTTGTTCCACTAGGTGGAACATTATACAGAGCTATTGGACTCATTAAAATCTGAATTTCAAATCAGTGTCTATAGACAGAAACGGAAGTAAGTTTATTTAGTGATGCAATGGAAGCAGACAACAATAGATTTAGAGCCAACAGTTTCCCAACCTTTCTTAACTTTCCTTCATCCACAAACTTTCTTCGAGGGGCTTGAATAGTAGAGTTCACTGTTGATCTTGGAGAACTCTCAGCACTTTGTGTGCTCATATTTGAGCCATTTGGCTGCACATTCCTACACAAAGGGGGAGGAGCAACACCTGATAACTACAAAAGATTTGAAAAAAAAATATCAACCATGTGAAAGAAAACTGGACAAAGCCCATGTTCAATAGAGCTGTATCAATATTTATGAAATAATAAAACACTTCTTACAAATATTTCTGAATTTAACTGACCATGTTCAAAATTAGAAAAACTGTGATTAATATGTAGTTTAGCTTATTCACAATTTTTTAACAGAACGTAACATATACAAAAAAATCTAAAACAAGATACAGTCAGTGAATTACTTGTGCCATCGTTGGAGCTGGCGTATTATAAAATGATATGTTAGAAAAACCACTATTAATAGGTTGACCCGAAGTTCCTCCCAATACAGGTGCTCCATGATGATTTCCAGAAATATCTTTTAGGCCTTGCATGAATTTCGATTGCCTTGGACTCGCATCTTCTGACACACAGTGTCTAGTGTCAACTAAATTCTCAGTTGATGAATGCAACTTTGGAGAGGTTGAGCAATTTAGGTATTGCTTTTGTATGCAAAGAGCAGCTGCTTCACCAAAAAATGCAACTGCTTCTTCAGCAGCACCTAAATATTCAGAAAACAGTAAGCTGTTAATGATGATGAGAAATAGCAGCTTATGACAACTGCTTCTGCTTTCAATGAGACTGCTACAGACTAAACATTTTCAGACAAACAAAACAAAGCTAGAAGTACACCAAATAATTGGCCTAAAAAATAGCACAAGCAGGTGCATTAACTGAGAAAAAGGAACAAGGAAAACTATATAATTGTTTTTTTTTAGGGTATATAATTGTTAAATATGCATTAATGTTCACATAGTTATATGTATGCATGTAACTATGTTCCTACTTATGTAAGCATTCAGATATGTAAAGATGCACAAAATGATGATAGCACCAACGTTTGAACAGAAACACTATACTATCTTTAAAATTAAGAATATCACTTAAGCACACGAGCACAGCAACTCAAATTTCAATAGTTAAAAAATGAGGAAAAAAAATCCAAAATTAATCAAGAACAGATTAAGATGCCTTGTAATTTTTTCTTTCGATAATATCTATCAAATTTTTTCTTTAGATAATTTTATTTTAAGCTAAACTAACCCACCGAAATTTGCACCGAGGAGAATAGAACCTGAGACCTTGAGGAGGAGCACACTCGAAAGACCCAAACCAACACCACCAGGCCAACCCAAGTGGGTTAAAGGGATTTAACTATTATAGTGAGGTTGTTCTTATTTAAAGGGATTTAACTATTTTTTTAATTAACAATTTAAGTAATATTATAAAAATGATAGAATAGTAAATAAAAAACTTTAAATGAAGGGTAAAATTGGAAAGGGAAAAAGCCAGCTCAAATCCATGTACCTTCTTTATATATATATATATATATATATATATATATATATATAGAAGAAGCCATTCAATAAGGTGAATAGAAGAAAACTATATATTCTCTTAGCATAAAATTTTCAACACGTCCTTTTTGTTTAAAGCTGCTTATCTAATCAAAACCTAAAGTACTCAATAAAATACAAACCACAACTTTATAGCCTAGAAAGCAGCTCCAAAAACTAAAAACTAGGTCGTCTCCAATCAGTTCATGGTCATACTTCATCAAATATGCCCAGTGAGCACAAGAAATCAGGTGAATATCATCATACATACCTAATATGCACAACTCTTCATATGCAGCCCACATTAGAGGATCCATTGACAGTGCCATCTTAAAATGATGGACGGCATTTTTCTTTCTGTCAGTGTATCTGAAAAGGAGAATATCAATCAAAGAGAATTTAAAAGGATGAACATGTCTCTCACACACACATTACATACACCACCCAATATATTTTAAGAATGTAACTTTTACCAATTCAATTGTTAAACTATAAGCATCTACCATGATAATCTTTCATGTAAAATTTAAAATATCAATAAGAATATAATCAAAAATTCATATTTTCAGCATGTATTTTGACAATTGATGGTAAGACTAATAAGCAACCTGTAAATGAGCCCTAATAGATAATGACCAGCTGAACCATTTGGAACCTACACGTTAAGAGACAACAAAAAATAGTCATTCAACTTCACCTAGTGCATACACTGACAAATTATAGCTTAAATAAAAAACAATTTAAAACAGAGCAACATATAGAACCAATGTCATATGTTATTCTTAGAATTTTGGGTTGGGCCTAACTCAATCTTACAAAACCAGCTGGTAAGGTGAGGATTGCAGTCACTTATAAACCGATGTTCAAGCCTTATCTCATCGAACTCTTTAACAGTTATTAATAGCTAATAGCTGATAAGACTTGGAATAAAACAAAAAGATGAAAGATGAATTTTTTTACAAATTTCACTAATAGTTCAGAAAATAATTATTAATTTGAAATACATAACAAATTATGCTTGTACCTCAGCACTAGGCTCATTAGCAGGACATAATGCTGCTTCAGCTTCGTTCAGAAGATTCATCTGAAAGCATGATATTGCAAACAAGTACCGAGATTGAGCCATTTGTGTTCCTTCAGTCAATAATAAGGACAAAATGAATAACTAAAGACATACAATGAGAAGCACTACTACGAGATAATTACAAACCAAAGGGAGAACGATTATCTACTAAAAGGAAATTCGGGAAACAGAACATGAATAATAATATTTAAAAACAGAAGTAGGAATGTGACTCTAAAACTGGGTGACACGTAAATATGGAAAGCGACATACCCTTTAAAATATGGTATGCAGAATGGGCTTGATTACTCTGCAAGTAACAGCCAGCCAACAATTGGAGATTTGTCTGTATAGCATACAAGAAATATAAATATAAACAATACCACCAAGAGAGTAAGGATAATCATCAGCAAGTGACACAGAATATATAGTTAAAGAAAGGACCATGGTGAACAAGAAGTAACAGTTGAAAAAGTTCCACATTAAAATAAAATACGGAATTGGCATGTATATGACGTCCCAATAAAGACAGAAATGAAAAATAAACATCAACGCATAAAGAATTTAATATGTTACCAAAAAAAAGAATTTAATACATAAGCACTATAAACAAACACTCTTACACTGACAACTAATTATATTTGACTAATTCTCCATGTCATAAGATCACTTATTAAAACATGTTTATATTGCCCCGGATTCTCCACTTATGCGCATCTTAAGGGCTGAATTTCTAGCCACTATTCTACTTGAACAAAAAAAAAAATGTTTATATTGCACTCTAAGGACAAAAGCTAAAGCATTGACATGTATAAAACATTACAATAAGTCAATAACCAAGTCTAACTACATAATGGCTTTTTTCTATTCAATTGAAATTTCTTCTTCAAACTTCTTGTGAACAAAATTAAAGGTACAAAGTAGTTGGTTCTGCCATGGACTCTTCAGAATGGTAGAACAAAATATCCCCAAGTCCAAAAGCTAAAAACTTTGCATTTTGCAGATACATTTTAATTTGAAGACAGTGAAATAACCAGCCAAATCATGCCAAAATATCTAGAACTGACTGATCATGGTAAATAAACCCTGCACGTAAGCAACTTTCAAACCATAAACAAAAACAACAACCAAGTCTTCCTCAAAAAAAGAAAAAAACAAGCAAGTTTCATCCCACCAAGTGGGGTTGGCTACATGGATCAAACAATGCCATAATGCTCTATCATATACCATATGTAACTCCAACTTGTTAATCTCTAGCAGTGGCAGAGCAAGAAAAAACTCGGGTGGGCCATTAAAATAAACTATAATATATAAACACTGAATTTAAGTTGTAATATGCATCAAGCACAAAGTTGACGTGCCGGAATTTGACTAAAAAGCTTGGGAGAGTACTTTAAATAAATGAATTACATATTTTACAACTGTTATAAATTACGAAACTGTTATTTTTATAGTACAACTATTAATTAGGGAATTTTTTTAGTTGACAAGATAATATAATGAAGGTTTGTAAACCTTCACTAACCAACCAAATATAAGTGTGACAAAAATCTTGCACACCACTTTGAACCGCCAAAAACTAAAACCGCTGCAAAATTGTTTAAACTCTCGCAAAATGGACCTATAGTTTTAACTTTTTAATTTTTTCGCGTTGATCTCTAGGTCTTGTGATCAGACTAATCTCATTAATAAATAATCTACTAGTCTTCTCTCTGCATGCCCAAACCACCTAAACCTATTTTTCACGTGCCTTCTCTACTATAGGTGCTACCCTAACTTTCAAACCTTGGAAAAGGAATTTTTTTTCATAATATTTCACTTCAGTAATTTCACATAACTCACAATGAAGACCACTTAACAAACTGAAATCTAAGTTTTATTACAAATAAAAAAATAAACTTGCAGTAAAAAATAAACCAAAACAAACTTGAATTAAGAATTTTTTTTTTCAGATTAAAGCATGATTATGAAAAGAGAGTAGAATCAAATAGCGATCTAAGAAAGTAATTTCAAAATTGGATTTTTAGAACCTCGGAGGGGAATTGGGCGCAGAGACGGTGAGAGAGGAAGATGGCGTTGGAGTGAAGGAAATGGCGAAGACTGTTTTGAACGGAATCAACAAGTATTGCTTCCATGGATGCTATTGTTGTTTTCACTTCTTCTTCTTCTTCAATTCAACGATTCTGGGATATGAAAGGGATTTTGAATCTTTGATTTTTGATTTTGAGATTTTGATTTTGATTTTGATTTTGATTCAAAAATGGAATGAAAATGGTTGTTGTAGCATGTGATGTGTTTCTCAAATTTCAAATTAGGTCACGTGATTTTGGAAAATCAATCATCTCAATTGTTCCGTTGGCAGTGGCACCATGTAGACATATAAAAAAAAATTAAAAATATCAACCAACAAATACGATAGATCTTTTCAAAAAATAAATACAATATTTGAGTCAAAAAATGCAACATAATATTTTAGTTAAAAAAAAATATCGAAGAAAATAATGTCCAGTTTAATGAACATATACTATTAAAAAATATAACAAATTTTAAAAAATGGAATATAATAATATTAAAAAATAATGTATTCTAATAAACTTAAATTATCGTAAAGGTTAACAAATTTATAATTTAATTCAAAGTACAAAATATAATATAATATAATAATATTAGTAATAAATAATTTTATTTATATTTACTTAAATTATGTCGGTCTGACAAACCTAAACGGTTTTTTTTTTATGATATGTAGCTCGATCTTTTTAGTTAAATAGACTTCTAAAAAAGTCTAAATTTTTTCTATTTAAAAAAAAAAAAACTATACAAAGGACCTTCGGTTTGTATGGAATAAAAGTCTATAAAAAGGTCTCAACTTCCGCATTGCCCTTTATTATCAAAAATAAGATGCTAAGGAGATTAGTCTCGTCTTGAATACTGTCTTGGTTTGCTTTGAATTTATCTCGGAGGCAAAACCCTAAGGCTGAAAAGATGGTCAGTAGTATCTATATATCCCATGACATTTCCTTCTCTCTCTTTTTTTTTTTTTTTTTTGACAAATGACATTTCCTTCTCTATTCTTTCCAAATCACCCCTCAAATCTCTTAGACGATTTAAGTGTGCATGCAAATCATGGTTTTTTTTTTTTGAAAGCCCTATTTTCATGAAAATGTTCCGCAAAGAATTCATGTATATGCATCAATCATTCTACAATGACACATAAGCTTCCTACATATAAAGGAAATATTTTCAAATCCCGAAGATGGTTCCACTTTGTTTTTACTATCTGGTGACATGTTTGAGACTAAGGTCAAATTAGAATATCCGGAATCATTTCAACTTTTCGTATGATGGATTCCAGTATCAATGACATTCTTTTTTTCTCTGATCTTGACGACAAAACTATTTCGTTATGGAATCCACCTACTAGGGAATTGGTGAGTGTTCCTCCTGGTCCTTCTCAGCTTCTACCTTTTAATAATACTAACTTACTAAGTGTCATCTTAATGGATATGGTTACGACTATGTCAATGACGATGTTAAGATCATTCGACGTTTTACAGTTTGTAAATATTACCATGATGATGATGAATTTGACTGGCCTTATCTGCCAACAACACCAAGATCTTTTTGTGGATGTCTATAGCGTAAGAAGAGAAGTGACACTTGGAAGACACTTGATTATGATATGGATTTACCCAAAGGCATAAGACGTAATGTGTACTTGGATGGGGTGTGTCATTGGTGGGTATATGATGAAAAATATACGGTTTCATTTAACTTGAGCAGTGAAGTGTTTTCTACTACACTATTACCTTGTGATATGGAAGATAATTATCTTCATGAGTGGGTAGAGAACTACTTGGATTTGACAGTGTTGAATGGATTCGTTGCTATGATCTCAAAGCATGCAAAGACAACTTCTTTTCACATATATGTTTTAGGTGAACTTGATGTCAAAGAATCATGGACTAAACTCTTCATTGTCGGACCCTTACCTAGCCTAGGTCGTCCTATTGGAATAGAAAAGAAGGGTGATCTATTCTGTCTTAAGAATGACAAAGAACTAGTCTGTTTTAATTTAGACACCCAAACAATTGAAAATTTGGGTGTTATTAAAGGGGAGTGTTTCTTTCGTGACTTGGCGATTTATAGGAAAAACTTTCTTCCAATCAGTCGAAAAGAGGAGTTAGTTATTTTTATATCTCAAGTTTAAAGCTTTTACCCAAGAGGGTTATAAGTATAATTATTAGAATTTAGGATTTTATTACGAAGTTGACCGTTAAGAAGTCATTACAATGCAATTAGGCATTTCAATTTCCCATTTATGTTTACTATCTTGTGTATGAGCAAGAAACATTTGGCATATGAATCTTTCTTTACCAATGTTATTTCCATGCTTTTTATTTTTTGTTTTGCTTATTGTTCTTCATTGGATTCCAATTGTATGTATGCATGGCTTTAGATGCATGTTGTTGGCTTGTTTCTTCACATTGTGGTGCAATGGCCGTAATTTTTTCTAATGATATTATTAAAAAATAAAATTAGGATTTGATTTGCAATCATATTTGTGTTCGAGGTGTTGTTTGATTAGAAAGTTCACATTCTTCCTGGAGAAGTTGTGCTGCTGATAGTCCATTGGAAATGGTGATGCATCGTTTAACAAGATGTGTATGGGAAAGACTAAAGATAGTGAAGAATGGGAGATATTGAAATGCATGTTCCTTTTTTCAGTGTTAATTACTGGTTTTGTTCTAGTCTTCTTCATAAATGGTCCTTTCTCCTTATGAATTGTTGCACATTATTGGGACAAAGCATGTATTCTTTTTTAGAATTTAACTGTGATTTTTTTCACTCAGTAGTTTTGTTTAATTTAGTTATGTCCTTTGGTGTATCTAGTATTGCACATGTAAGTTTTCTCACTAAATCTGCTATGGCAGACCACTTAATCCTTTTCACTTTCACCAGTCGACTTGTGACTCAGTTAGCTAGCAACCGTGGAGTATAGGGGTAGGTACTGTGAGATTTGAGTAGGGTTCACGTTTCAAGTTTAGTGTATTGTAAACAGGTAAAAGTTCAGTAAGCTTGAATCAGATGGGAATATTATTTGGCTTATAGTTGTTTTGAACTATAAATTTGTAGGTTAGGAAAGGGTTGTTTATGATTGAAGGAATTGGCTCAATTGTGGTTTAAGTGGTTGTGTGAAGGTGTGATTAGTAAACAATAACATTGCTTTCAAAATACACGAGTGTGTTTGGATGAGGTAATTTGGAAATTTTAAAGAATTTAAAATTCTAGGCAATTTACCTCAAAGTATTTGAATTCCCTCATAACATTACATTTCCTCAACATTACATTACATTCTCCCATCCAAACAATGGAATTCACCTCAAAGTATTTGAATTCCCTCATAACATTACATTCCCTCAAAACATTCCCCCATCCAAACACACTCTAAGAATAACGTGTGATTAATCTCTCTAGTATAGTACTGGCGTTCGAGTAGCTTTGTCTACACACATGAGTGTCTGCTTGCACTTTTATTCTCGTTTTACATATTTGAATCTCATCCATTCATTTCAAGTAGCCTAATAATTTAGTTAAACAACTTATACTTGGGAAAGTTCTGTTCTGCTAAGCATTAGTACCATGCATAGCTATTTAAGGTAAACGAAGTAATGTGGTAAGTAGACTCATGAAGAATCATAAGGTCAATAACATTTTGATGAGCTGTACATCCTTGACAATACCACTAAAATTAATTGTGGCATTTTAATTTCCACTTCATGAGTAATATTCTCTTGATAACCAATGCTTGAACTATCCCCATTTTCCAATTCCATATCTGTGCATGGGCAAATCAATTAGACAGCCTTTAGACTTGTCAAGTTGAGTATCAAGTTCATTATCCCTATCATGGTTGTTAAACCGTCGAGATAACTCTTAAATGTTCATGATGAGTTTATGATTCTAGGTAAAAAGATCAAAGTAACTCGCATGTAAACTTTTTTTCGATAATCTCTTATTCATTTAAACTCTGATAAAATCGGTAAACTATTGATTTTACTAGTGAGTTTACAATTCTACATTGGTTTGGCCTTAGAATGTAAAATTTTCGTAAATATTATCAGGTTTTGTTATTTATGTATTGCAATATTTATTGGTTTTAAAATTTAATCCTACGTTTTTAGTCTTGTTGTGAGAAAAAACTGTTATGTCTTGATATGTCTCAAGTTTACAACCTTCATTACTGCCAAGGCTTCTCCCAACGTGAGATTACTGAAATTTCTCTTAAAACTCTTTGGTATCACAAATCTAATATAAGATTTCTCTTTTTGTTGCTCAAAATATTGCTCTTAATACTTCATTGATGTCCCCTACAACATTTTAGCAAAACCATATTTATATTATAGAAAGGAAGCTAAGGAACCTAAGTCTAAACACAGATCAATACTTCAGTTCCCTTTTTATGTCAAGAGCAAAAGTTAGGAAAAATTAAATGCTAGAAAATCCAGTCACCATGCAAGCCTTCAAAATAAGAATGGCTTTAAAAGTCAATGGTCTTCTGCTGACAAAATGTCCTTTAAAAAGGTGTCAAAAGAACTTTAGCTTTTTATCTAATTAACATAGTAGAAAGTCATTGCTTGATAGTAGCAGTTATTAAACATGTAGTGATTAAACAATTGTGTGTGGCATGATTTTTTTTTTCTTTCATTGAATGAATAGTGCACCCTCAATTATTAATCTGCATTAACAATACATTTGAACTGAAGTAATGGTAAAGTGGATGAATGACTTTTTCTCTACATTACTTGTTTCTCACTGCTACATTTGGTTTTAGTTCTTCTGGCTGGGCAGAGAAGCAAATCTATAGGACATGAATTTGTAAAGATAAACACATCTGAGTTAATTACAACAAAGGAGTGTAATTGAATTCCATAAGGACACACTTGGAGGCAGAAGCAAAAATACCAGGAATCATTAATATGAAGAAACTCACATTTAGATGCTTGAATTTGAACAAGCAAAGAAGACTATGGTTTAAAGATTAACATAACACAGTCACTTATTTTTCATATCTAGTGACTGAAAGATGCAAGCATACATAGAAAAACTGATTCTGCACATGTAATTGCATATACTGGCAGCACAGGTTAAGAAGAGAAGCACCATAGTATCAACACTAGTGACTTTTGCACCACTGTCTGTCATGTGCTTGTTTTCTTTTGCTAATCTTGTTAACAAAAGAAAAACAAGAGTGAAATTTATTTAAGCAGAGTTTACATTGTTATTTGTAGAAAAGACTTGCAGTAATACAAAAGCTCAAAATTTGATTTTTTTTTTTTTTTTTTGCACCCATATCACTTGCTTTCAGAGTAAGAGGGAAAAGTGTTAACTTGGAAATCTCCATGATATATTTAAATAGTTTCTGCATCTAGGTTAAGGAAATTCTTTATGATTCCCATCATTTCTGCTCCAGGGAAACGCCCCAAACATCCCCTTGCAGCTGCAATTTCATTTAATTCATATACTGAATCGCCGCTATAAGATTGAGAGCATTTGTCTCCTCTCTCTTCTGTTTCCAAATCAAAAGTCAAGTCTTCACCAGACTTAACACTTGGAAGAGGAAATGGATCAAGAGAAGTTTGGCGAACAACGGATTCGCCAATTGCACCAACAAAGTCCTTCAACCGACAAATAGCAAATGGAACCGGTTCAAAGCTATGATCTCCATATTCTACTGGAGTAGAGTGGTCTCCTGTGACACAAAGGAAAAACTGAAAGTTTCCGGTTGATTCTGCTTCCCAGAGTAATCTTGCCAATTGTCCTATAGCAGTATCAACAGCTTCTAATGCTTTGACTTTAAGAATGCTTGCTTTGTCATGGCCTGCATCATCTATTGCCTGTAGTAACATATAAGATCCTATCAAAATTGAATGATTCAAAATTATAGAAATAAATAAAGCTTGTAACAATCTAAAAGGAAGAAGTAACAAAAGAGAAGCATTCTCCATAAAAGATGAACAATTCAGCCCTTAATTTTATATTAGAGTTGATAAACAATTCAGTTTTAATATTAATTTTGCTAGATTCCGTTCTTGAAGGTTTCAATCTCCAAGAGGACCATGCAGCCGCATCACCTCATTATTTATGGGTCAAGGAAACAAATGGTAAACAACTCTTCATCTTTAAAGTGGGATTCTCATTTTTCTATGAAGTTTTCAGACAAAGTGCTGAGAAGTAAATCAGACAGAAACGAAAAACTCAAAATTTTAACCTTAATATGAAGGAATCCAAAGTCATAGCCATCTGGGCGGCCTGCTTTATGCTCATCCTCTCCAGGTACAAAAACTTGGGGGCAAGACTGCGAAGGAGCTGAGAGTGCTTTAGCTATTGCTGTTGCTTTTGATGTTAGTAGAGTTCGATAGTCACCAGTTGCTCCAGGAGCTTCTAGAATATCAATACCAAGTGACAAGCCCAGACCAGCAATTATTTTCGTCGGAGCTACCATGCATGGCTGCAAACCATGTTTTTCTACAAATGGCGTAACCTGTAATAGATATTTTTAAAACAATAAACGCAATAGTTAGTACATGGACAGTTGAACACACATTGTAGTTAACAATATCCAAATTAACAACATACCATGAAACTCAAGAGAGGTAACCTCAAAATTGCAAATCATCATAAAAATTAAAATCGTTAATTTTGTTTCTAAGTAGACTATATAAATTGCTACATATTTGACGTGTGCTTGCTTTTCTTCAAAGTAGCACAACTGTAAATGTATTAAAAGGTACCGAAGAGTGATTTTAGTAAGTGTTACTTTAATGTTTGTAAGATAAATGATAGAACCCCGAAATTTGAAAGCAAAACTGTATTTATTTAACTGGAAAGTGATGAGCTCAAAGCTCTTACAAAGATGAAAACAGAAAGTTGAAAAGATAAACCAGAGTTCTGAGAACTCCTACCAGAGCTAAGCTCCTAGACCAGAGAGAACTTCTCTCCTAAACAACTCTTAACGAACTTTCTGAATGCCTCATCTCTAGACTCCCCCCTCTTTTATAACTGAAATTCTCTTCTTAATGACTGACCCTCTAGGCTTCCCTCTCTTCAATAACTGCAATTCTGCCTAAATTCCAAATTTATTATAACCGTTTGTATTCCCACAGCTTCTACAGGCTTCTAGAGGTTGTGCTTGTGTGGATTGGGCCCAACAATTGGGCCAAAACATGTACAGGAACTCAGGGTTCTATCAATAAATGTGTAAACAATGTTATGAACATACCTCAATTCGAATGCCGCATCCTCTTAAAAGGACTATATTTGCAATATTCTTCCCTTCTGCAGCACGTTTAGCATTCACCGGATGAGAAACCAAAATCTTTGTAATTTCCTTGGACAACTCATTAACAACAGCAGCAGTGTTCCTTGCTTCATGAGAATCATCTAAAGCTTCTGCTTTCAAAAGTAAGCGGTTGTCCTTTAACGGGTCTGTTCCGGATATATTTCCACTCAAACTTGGTCCTTTGACAACCACTCCACATCTATGTTCAGTAGCATACCTACAGAAAGAATTGCAAAAACATATAAAGAACTGTTAATATTAGTCTGCTGAAATCTTAAGATCCTGTCTTCCTACACTTGTAAACATCTACATATCAGCTTTACTTTGAGAGTTGAATTATAAAAATTTGTATTGAAATCATTAAACTAGATTGAAGATCATCCTCCAACAATTATGATACGACGAACATAGAGATTTATTTAAACAATTTCTCTAACAAGAAGCCTGTAAAACTCAAGACTGCACCAACAAATAGGAGATTGCCGAAACGTTAAAAACTAAATACTAACCATAACAAGTGGTTACCTACATTATAAACTAAGCCTTAAATGTTATAGCAACCTTAGACATCTTCACCTGACTCTGACTTCATATTCAGGGAAAGATGGAAGCTTCATTCCATCAAGGGCAGCACATAGTATAGGACCTTCTTCTTCAAAGTGCCTGTCAGCTCTTCTGCTAGTGACAACTCCAGTTTTCTCATCAAGAGTTGCAAAATTTGACTGCAGGAATAAATTTCATCGAGCTATTAGCATGAACAATGCAGAAAAATATTTGAGGCTTATCTCCTTTGGAAAAGTAAAGTTAAAGGAGAAATTATTTTAACACTACATAGAAATGATGCACAATTTATATTTGTGTTCTAAGACTTTCCACCTCTCCTAAGACCTTAACGCCAGCATGCAACAGTATATTCCAAATGAAAGCACAATGTTAAACACACTCTCTTGTAAATTACTGATAATAGAGAAAAAGCCAAATTGAATACGAGAATGTGAGGATAGCGATTGATTGAGAAATATATGTTCCTCATCTAAAATATTTGATCCTCTTTTCTCGAAATAACAGATTGCAGACAAACAATAGATAGCAGACAAATAATAAATGTCTTATAGTCAAATCGTAGAATTTAACACGGAATCCTTTACAAGAATTATTAAGTGCGAAGCTGCCATTATGCTCTCTAGTAAGCAAATCCAGGAATGCAAGGAATGAAGAGAAAACAAGCACAGGATTACCAGACTTTACTATTATGTGTTGAGAATAAAATATAGGCTACAAGCCTCTCTATATTATACAAGAAAATAAGAAAAATATAAAATCTAGGGTGATTTAATCTCAAAATTGACCCAAATTGACAATTGAAACAAGCCACTCGGTTAACCGTCTAGGAAGTGGATAATTATTTTAGCTGAGTTTAGCATGTAGAGTCTACCAGTTCCAATCCAAAAACAATGCTTTATTAAGAAAATATAATGACAAACCTTAAAAGCAATATCACCAGGAGACATGGCCAATCCAGCCCCCATGGATTCAAAAGCCCCTCGTCCGCGATAATAAACTCGAGGATCATAACCCAACAGAGAAAGATGAGCAGTGTCACTTCCACAAGCTAAGCCAACCTCAACAGGGTCCATCAATCCATTAACCCCAGCAGATGCTATACCATCCAAATTGGGTAACTTTGCTGCCTGAAGAGGTGTCTTGTATCCCAACCTTGGCAATGACACGTCGCCCAACCCATCAATCAGCACAAAAGCCACTCTTTTCTGTGGCAACTGTGGACTACCCATTTTCCTCCTTTATTTATTTTTTCTCAGGTTATACAATAAATAACAAACCCTAATATATATATTCAGCAGTTTCACTCTGACGGTTCCTTCACAAATAGCACAAGCAGCATATTACCAAATCCCTGCCACCATTCAATATATACAAAGATGTTATATTTGAGCAATTGGATTTCACAATTTACAAGACAAAATCAATAATATTCAACACATGATTTTTTTTCCTCTTTCAATTTTTTTTTTTTATGCAATATGGTACTTGGAAAAAAAATTAGAAACCAACAAGATTTTTGTTTCGAAAACTCGGTATTCAGTCCACGGACTGACTAATCCGGGGGATCAATCCCACCATCCATTAGTAGGGGGCCAGATTGAAGTCAGAGCAAAACTCTATATGAATTGGCCCAACAGGAATTTTTAGCATATGGGGGATTCGAGCCTTAGACTAGAGAGGAGCAAACTCCTAGGTCTCAAGCCTTCACCGCCAGGCCAAACCCATGGGGGGGTTAGAAACCAACAAGTTTGAAACATAAATTCAATTACGTCATCAGCATTCATTTGGGAAAGTTGGGTGTAGTCCGAAATCGTGTCAAATCTTACAATGTGCAGTTGCATCCATTTTTCCATTTTTGAAGGAGTGAACATGGTGATAAATCATATTCAATTTTGCGAATTTGAAAAGAAAAAAAAGAAAGAAAACCTTGTGTGATCAAAAGAGATGAGTAATGTAGCAACGATACAACACAAATCAAACAGTTTAATTATTAAAAAAAGAAGAAAAAAAATCAGGGTCATCGAGCACACGCTGTTCCTGATGAGATTTTAGAATCGGTTGGTAAATGGTTAACAATTATTAATATGAAGCCTGGGCTCCGACACAGACACCTGGACACGTCGACACTGCTAATGTAAAAAACATACATATATGCATCTAATTTGAGAAATTTATTTGTAGAAGGTCTAAAATGAAAGAGATACATACATTTCATGGAAAAAAGTTATAACACAAGATACGAACCTCTATTTATTCAACTACTATCGAAAAATATAAAAACGTTAGTAATCAACTTTAATTAATGTCTATAACTCCTTAATGATCAACATTTCTCAACACATGTAACTCATGTATCTATGGTGTGCTGAAGTAAGAGAGTAAAACAAAATGTGTTTCAAACATTTGCCTTAGTTATCCGACACGTCACGTATGCGTATTATATACATGTCGGACACCGGTTCAAGGAGTGTCGAAGTAAATAAAAAAACAATTTTATTTAGGACACTTGTTTTAGATGTACGACACGTGTCGTGTCGTATGAGTGTCATAGCAAAATTCTAAAATTCCAATTCCAGTTTTGTAACAGATCATATATCATAAATATAAGAAGAGGATTTATAAGCATACCCCAAGCAACATTGCATTCCTCACTAGTGGCGCTAGTTTCTAAAATTCCCAAATTCCAAAAGAATTCATAAAAAAAGCATCAACTTTCTAACATTCTAAAATTCCAATTCTAACTAACTAACGCAGCTTAGTTAGAGGTCATGAATTCAAATCCAGATATAGGGAGAGTTTTCCAACCTATTGTCATTCTATCTAATTTAAGGATTAGTCTCTGCAATTACGCGTAGAATTATAAACAATAAAGCATAACATGCAAATTGGGCAAAATAGGCTAAGACAACAAATGAATCATTAACAATAAAAAACAAAACGAATGGAAGTTGTTGTAATTAACTAACAGATTAAAATTTGCAATCATTCATTACCCAATTTTCACAAATGAATTTGTATTTGAATATGATTCAGAGAAGAGAAGTAGTAACTCACCACCCAAAAACGGAAAATGCGAGAGAGAGAGTTGAGCAATCGGTTCGTCGATCGAATCAGTAAACTTCAATCTTTATTCCATCTAAAAATGGTAATGCACTGTAGTTTATTCTTTTTTTTTTTTTTTTTTTTCCTTTTTCTTTCTAATATGCACCGCACCGTACTTTCCTTTTTTTTTTTTTGTTTAAGAACTTTCTCTCTTTTTTGGAATAAACCACTCCACTCGATCTTAATTTTTCTGGAATGTCTGCGTGAGCATAGTTTAGTTGGTATGAACAATGAATAAAATATGCAAGGTTTTGAGGTTCGAATCCCGACCACCAAACAAACAAATCTCTTTTTTGGAATAAACCACAACTTAATTTTGTAACATAGCTTTCAAATATATATTTTTTATAAATACATGAAATTACAAATAATGATTAAACTCACACAAAATTGAAGATAGAGTTGAAACCCCAAAGACGTCGTACAACTTAACAATTTTGACATTTTGTCAATTGAGTTGTAACTTCTAACTTATATCATCTTTTTATTTTATCAAAATTTACTTATATATGTAGGAGTAATAATCATTTTGATTCGTGAATGTGTGACAAATAACTACGATAGTCTCACAATGTGTCGAAATTCTAAATTGTGCATCCCGATAATCAAAATTGTACATGAAATTAAGATATTCTCTTATTGTTGACAATAATTTTTTTTTTTTCTATAGAGATTGATACGATAATAAGTAAATATTTATAAGGATTTTTTTTGAAGAAGCTAAATTAATCCACCTAAATTGGCACCAGAGAGAATCGAACAAGAGAAGAGCACACTCCTAGGTCCCAAGCCAATACCACTAGGCCAACCCAAGTGGATTCAAGTATTTATAAGGATAGATATGACAATAAATAAATATATTGAAGAACTCATATGACAGTATCAATCGAACATTTTAATATGAGCAATTTTAAAATTTTGATACATTAAGAGATCAAAATAACTATTATCCTTTGATTTTTGAGTCGGTAAGAGACTAAATTGAGGATAAATGTTTAAACATAAATATCAAATTGATAATAAGTTTGTTAGAATACAATGACATAAATAATCAATATCATCCCTGTTTTGATCTTTATTTGTAGACAACTCTCTTTTATATAACAATCAATCACTTATTATGAGCACCCGTCCCTCTTTCACTTCCATTGGAAATCCATTGCCAACAACTTGTTTTTTTTTTATCTCATACACAACAGCTCTCATTCTACATCAGAATCAGATCCCAAAATGATTTGGAACAAAAAATCAAGGTTGTTTGAAAAAAAACATAATCATATTAAAACTTAAGATTCATTCTCAAACTATTGATAATCATCACAAATACACTCAAGCCTCCACTATATCTTTGACACATCTTTTAAGTGTATCTGAAAAGTTCAGATTCACCTTAGTGTGATCAGATTGAACTCAAAGAGAAAGAGATAAAATGTACATTGTGAGATCAAGTTGATCATTGTTAAGATGAAGATCACAAAACACTTGTGCAATCATTTGTCAAGCTTCACAAATCTTATTTAGATTATGAATGTGAATTGTGTTGTAGCTAAAGTCTAAAGCGGTAGTCTAAAACTTGTAAGGTCATGTAGACTAGTAACGAAGAGAAAGTGTGCAGAATCTGAGAGGGTGTTTCAAGCACCAGTATAGGATAATATCACAATTTTTTGGGACTGAACTAGCCTAGTTAAAGGGAATCATGATAACTTCTTTGAGTCATCTTCTCCATCCATTAACTCCTTTATTGATAGTTCATAAGGAAGCACAAGTTTCCATTCTCTTTGAGTATCAAAATTCATTTTGATACAAATTTCAGATCATCAAATAGAAATATCTTCTCAAAGTTAAGAAGCAATAAAGGGGTCACAATTCAAACTCCTCATTTAGTGTGATTACTATTTTAATTTCAAGAACGTGAATTACAACGTCGCAAATCAAAAACATTTCTCAAACCATGGGTTACTTACTCTAAAACCTCTAGATTAATGTCTTCAAATGCATAGTAAAAAACTCAATAAAATAACTAAAAACACCATATGATGAGGCGTCATCACAATGCATGTTGCTTAAATACTCATTTATAAAAACTGGTGAATAGATTCTACCGAATTCCAACATAAATATATAAGGAGATTAATTTTCATGCGTTAACGGTGTTTTTTCTTTTACACATGCATCCACTCAAATTGCACTAAATAAACATTAATAGATATTTTGCAAACTACGTCGGAAAAGTGACATCATGATTTGATTATATTTGATTGAACGTATTTGTAAAAAGGTTTTACATATTTATGTATAAAAATTAAATCCATATATAAGGTCATCGAGTTTTTGTATAAGTATTCAACAATAATTTATCAAAAACTAAAGTATTCTATAAAATTGCAATTTAAATGGCATAAGTATGGTCACCACAATTTTTTTCTTCTTGTAACTCTTTGTTCTCCAAATTTTACCCTTCGTTTGAAGTAATATATTTTTCTTTATGTAAATTTTAAGCAATTACAAATTGTTATGTAAATTTGACTTAATTGACAAAAGTGGGCTTATAGGCATGCTTTACACTATTAATCATAATTCCAATTCATACTTTCTTAGAGTGAAAAAATTGCGTGCAGTTTTTATATATTTTAAAGTAAAACTTTCTCAAGAGGAATTAATTAAATATATGATTTTGATCATAACATATCAGAAGGTGACTGTCGATGCTCTTTAATGCGGTGGTAGCTGGTGGTGGAAATGCGTCAGTTTGAGTACTGGAACGACGGGGGGTGTACCTGCAGCCACTCTGACGCTCAAGTCAGTATAGGTCAGAAATGGGGGTTAAGAGATGAGAGAGATTCTACCGTGGGGACTGCGAGGAGTCTCATTTATATAGAGGTGGGTGTTTCCAGAGCCGTTGTATGGCACACGTGTGTCCGACGGTTACAAAATCGTGGGAAGTGTAACCGCCGGTGAGAGATTCGCGGGAACATGGGAAAGAGACGTTACAGTTCGTTTGAACTGGTCTTCGTTGCTCCGTGCACCCCCATCGCGGGGAAGGGGTGTGTTGCGAGTAAACTGCCAAATGCGGTATTTGGGCTGGATTTGTTATTGGGCCCTAGGTCTTTGACTAGTCCAGAACATATTTTAATATTCAAAAATTATTTTTAATTTTCAATGTATAATAATATAAATAACATGAAACATAACCTAACTTTAACCTAGCTGATTCTACCTCTGTGACAAAAGTGACGAGATCCAGCGCCGCTACATACCTCTGACAAAAGTTGTGAGATCCAGCGCCGCTAGACCAAGAGTATAAACCTCCCTTTATCAGGCCGCATTTCTTTCCTCTGCTAGAGTTATTAAAGAGGTTCTCCCTATTTATTCTTCACTCATTCACATAAATGATATGATCAACAAATATTTTTTTTTATTATTGTTTTGATTAGGATGATAAGCTAGGGATCAAGGGGTAAGTTGATTATAAATTCATTTTACTCGCATCAAAGTTATATATACAGCTAATTGCATATCATTCAATTTCTTATGTTAAAAAATATCATCCAATTTTTATTTGTTTTCTCGTATTTAATCGTGTTATTTTTCTCTTCTCACCAGATTTATGAGCGTCGGCAAAAAACTCGATCCATGGACCATCATCATAGGAATGATTGAATGGAAACCAACAATGATGTCTTGTATTTCAAGCCTTTATTTGTTGTCCCTTGATCTACTTTTCTTTTCAATAATTTACAACGAGTGTGATTTCCTTGATTATTATTTGATTATTTTGTTATATTTTAAAAAGAAGGTAATAATTATTAAATTTATATATTTCTACTTTCATTGTAAAAAAAAAAATACTCTCATATGTTTCCACTTAAAGGTTTTTATTTTTAATGAGGACTATATATTTTTTATTTGAATTTGCAGGTAACCCAGCCCCCTCATCATCGTTTTGTCAGTGAGAGGTAATGGTTTATGTAATTTTTAGCTGCATAATATGTATATTATATAAATATCTTTTTCAGAATTTGCTTTTATCGATGTTTAGTCGTCAAAATATTTTCCGTCGACGCTTTTAGTCTCCAAATTATATTAGCTTTTGTGATTTGAAGTTTTGATGGTTTTCAATGAACATCTTTTGGAATCACTGCATCTTTTCTCCGCTGAACTTATTGATTTTGTGATATGCCTTACAGCCTTAGAGTGTTCTTCAATTTCAATTGATCAACTTGCTCACTTTTTAAAGAAGAGAAAATTTGTTATCAATGAAAATATTATTTTCCAACATTCTTTTCAACTATTTAAATAAAATATATCTCTTGAAACAATTTCAAGACCAAATCTTTGATTTCATTTAAATTCAATTTAAATGAAATATATCTCTTCAAACAATTTCAAGACCATATTTTTGCTTGTATTTAAAGATAGAGTAATGATATTTTGACATCCATTTCATGACAACTTTGTTGACAACCTTGTTTTTCTCACTTCTTATTGGTCAAAAACAATGGAGAGAGAAAAAGGAAGAGAGAGAATAACTACATCATGTGAGTATGAGAGAGAAAGTTGTCCAAAAGTTGTCAAAAAGTGGTTGTCAAAATATCATTTCTCTTAAAGATATCTTTTACAAACTTTGATTGTATCATCATAATAACGCAACTCTTGCGTGCAGCTGCAGCGGAGCAGAAGAAGGATGAGTTGGAAAACGGGTTAATGGAGGCAATGAACTTGGCAGAACAACAAGGCACTTGAAGTTGTTTATTATGCATCCTTGACCTTCTGGTGATGATTGGTGTGATTTTGTTGGGGACAGTAATGTGTTTTTTTGTTTTTTATGAAGTTAAATTAACTCACCCAAATTAAAACCGGAGAAAAACGAACTTGAGACCTCGAGGAGGAGCACGCTCCAAGATTCCAAACTAATACCATCAGGCCAACCCAAGTGGGTTTGGGGACAAGAAGATGAAGCCTAACAAGTATAACACTGATCGAATGATAATCAATCTAAACCTTCTGCATGAAGTTCCTTTCTCATTTTTTCCAGGGAAGGTAATGCTTGCGTAAATCAACTTATGAATCATGGGCATTCAATTGTTGGTACTTCTTGGTGGGATTATTTCCCACTGTTTATTATTGTTGAGTTTTTCAAGGATATGTTTAGATTAATGATAAGCGGATAATATACTTGTTCTGGACTGGCCCAACGCCTAATCCGACTAAGCTCAGGTCCGACCCAAGGGATACAAATGATTGAAATTATCAAGAACAAGAGATTCAGAAAACACCAAATGGATTGATGAAAGAAACATGGCCAAGATTCACAAGAAGATCATCAGTTGGAAAGCAAAGCACATGGAATAACGATTGGTTTCTAGAGTTACTTGGTCATCAAGGGGAGGCACTAAAGGACAAAAAATGGCTAGTTCTCAACTTGTAGTTTGATAGAGCCAAACCGCAAGTGCACGGCCTATCGAAGTAATAGTAGTAAGTAAAAGTATCGTTCCGCTAGGGAGTTGTTCAACTTAATTAACCTTTAGTCAATGATTAGAGGGAGAGAAAGTTTAGTAAAAAGGGGTTTTGATTGCTGAAGATAAAAACAATATTAATAAAAAGCCTCGGGATCATTGGTTCATCATAATGACAAATCCTTCACTAGACAAGACCTAAACATCTAATTTCATGGTTTACACACTAATTTCTAAAGACCGGTTTCCCTTAGCCCCTCACCTTTCCGATGAAAGTCCGGTGAGAGTTTACTTCTAGCAACCAAGCCTATTTCGCTGACATGATTACTAGAAGATGCATAGAGGATTGAAACTACTCTTTGTCTCAATAATTGCAAAGACTATTTCACTGTTTTGCAATTATTGTCTAGATTCACTTGTTCCAACATCAAGACTCCGCTCTCGCTTTATGAATTGATGTTTGGGATGATGGATTAACGATTATCAAACCCTCCGCTTTCGCTTCCACAGTTTGATAATTGTTAATCCACGTTAAGACGGTGAATCTAGATTAGAAATTAGGGTTACATAGAAATTAGGGTTTAGGCTTGTTTTGTTTAGGATTGAGTCATTAGACTCCCCAACAATCCCAAGACGAAGAAGTCTACTCACTCATGTTCATCGTTGACATGGGGGAAGAAGAGAGAAAAACAGTAAAATAAAGGGTTAATATGTGTTTACCCCCCTGTAATTTGGGCGAGTTTCGGTTTTCCCCCCTGTAATAAATTTTGTTAAAATTCAGCCCCTGTAATTTGAAGATTCCGTCGAAAACCCCCCTGGTCAAACCTGGCACACGCCAGGTGCTGATGTGGCGTGCCACATCACCTTTTTCTGATGACGTGGCACGCTGACTGTATAATTATTTTATTTTTTATTTTTTTATATTGTACACGTGGCATTTTTTATTTTTTTATTAAAAAATAATTTTTTTAATTAAAAAAATATTATTTTTAATTAAAAAAGCATTATTTTTTAAAAAAAATTTTAATTTTTTTTTTAAAAAAACGAAAAAAATTCTTAAAAAATAAAAAAATGAAAAAAAATTCTGAAAAAAATAAAAAAAATACCGAAAAAATTAATAAAAATGAATACAAAAATCTGGTAAATTTTAAAAATAAAAAATAAAATCTGGAAAAATTAAGAAAAAATGAAAACATTCGGGAAAAAAATAATAAATTTCGAAAAATTCATATTTCCAGATTTTTTTCAATACCGGAAAAATGAAAAAAATTCTTTTTTTTACGGAAAGTACTTGTCTTTCAACCGTATAACATGATTTATATACCGGAGTCAATCAATATACATTGTATCCTGTTATTAGGACATGATTTTTATAAATATGATTAATCTTGAAAATTTTGAAAATGATCAATCTTGAAATTTTTGAAAAAAGATTAATTAGCTCTTTGGGACTGATTGTTTCTTTTCAAAAATGTCCTCAATTTTCAATACAAATAAAACATGTAACACATCATAAATATTAAAAAAAATTCCAGATTGTTTTTATTTTTCGAAAAAGAAGTTTTTCAAATTTTCTCAACAAAAAAAATCTTGAAAATATTTTTATTTTTAAAAATCTGTGTACAAATTTATTTAAAAATTTAGGAAAATTCAGATTTTTTTTTCAATTTTTTTTTAAGATGTGTTACAAATTTGAGAATATTTTCTAATATTTAAAAATTGAGGATAAAAACAATCTGGAAATTATTTGTATTGAAAATTGAGGACATTTTTGAAAAGTACTTTCTAAAAAAAAAGAATTTTTTTCATTTTTCCGGTATTGAAAAAAATATGGAAATATGAATTTTTAGAAATTTATTAATTTTTTCCCTAATGTTTTAATTTTTTTTAATTTTTCCAGATTTTATTTTTTATTTTTAAAATTTACCAGATTTTTGTATTCATTTTTATTAATTTTTTCGGTATTTTTTTTATTTTTTTCATTTTTTAAGAATTTTTTTCGTTTTTTTTAAAAAAAAATTTAAATTTTTTTTTAAAAAATAATAATTTTTTAATTAAAAAAATTATTTTTTAATAAAAAAATAAAAAATGCCACGTGTACAATATAAAAAAATAAAAAATAAAATAATTATACAGTCAACGTGCCACGTCATCAGAAAAAGGTGACGTGGCACGCCACATCAGCACCTGGCGTGTGCCAGGTTTGACCAGGGGGGTTTTCGACGGAATCTTCAAATTACAGGGGCTGAATTTTAACAAAATTTATTACAGGTGGGAAAACCGGAACTCGCCCAAATTACAGGGGGGTAAACACATATTAACCCTAAAATAAATTGCAAAGAAAGTAAAAGGGAAATAAAGACTTTTTATTGAAATAATACTTGAAATAAACAAAGTAAAGGGTGAATGTTTATGGTGGAGAGCTACTCTATTTATAGCTTTACAATCGACTTAGAAACTAAGCAACTAAAAGGGTAAAACAGTAAAGCTGCAACTGGGTAACTTGGGCCCGAAGAAAAAGCAGCAAAAGAGGCCTCTGGAGGTGGCACGGCCGTGCCACATGTTGGCACTGGCCGTGCCAAGCTTCTGACTTGGTGGGAACATATTTTTGTTCCGTATCTTCGTATTTTCGCACTGTATTTGCTCCAGTCCTCTTTCTTTCGCTCCAAGGCACCTTCCACCATATATTCATTCCTAAAATAAAATAAAAGACAATTTAAAGTAAAATATTCTAAAAGGAAATAAAATGCAATATAATTAAATCAAATCTTATTTAAAACTAAACTAAATAAAACATTAAAATATACTAATCTATGACTCATCATAGTTTTTAATTTGTTCACTAAGACAAAGCTCTATAAAAGGGTATCATCATTCAAATGTAGAACACATCAATCTATCTCATACACAACAGCTCTCATTCTACATCAGAATCAGATCCCAAAATGATTTGGAACACAAAAATCAAGGTTGTTTGGAAAAAAACATAATCATATTAAAACTTGAGATTCATTCTCAAACTATTGATAATCATCACAAATACACTCAAGCCTCCACTATATCTTTGACACATCTTTTAAGTGTATCTGAAAAGTTCAGATTCACCTTAGTGTGATCAGATTGAACTCAAAGAGAAAGAGATAAAATGTACATTGTGAGATCAAGTTGATCATTGTTAAGATGAAGATCACAAAACACTTGTGCAATCATTTGTCAAGCTTCACAAATCCTATTTAGATTATGAATGTGAATTGTGTTGTAGCTAAAGTCTAAAGCGGTAGTCTAAAACTTGTAAGGTCATGTAGACTAGTAACGAAGAGAAAGTGTGTAGAATCTGAGAGGGTATTTCAAGCACCAGTATAGGATAATATCACAATTTTTTGGGACTGAACTAGCCTAGTTAGAGGGAATCATGATAACTTCTTTGAGTCATCTTCTCCATCCATTAACTCCTTTATTGATAGTTCATAAGGAAGCACAAGTTTCCATTCTCTTTGAGTATCAAAATTCATTTTGATACAAATTTCAGATCATCAAATAGAAATATCTTCTCAAAGTTAAGAAGCAACAAAGGGGTCACAATTCAAACTCCTCATTTAGTGTGATTACTATTTTAATTTCAAGAACGTGAATTACAACAACGCAAATCAAAAACATTTCTCAAACTATGGGTTACGTACTCTAAAACCTCTAGATTAATGTCGAGTAAATAGTCAATTTCCCCCCCGAAATTGCAAGGTTTGTCAAATACCCCCTGTAGTTAACGAAACATCAATTACCCCCCTAAAATTGCATAACGTTAATCAATTTACCCCCTCCGTCAATTTTTCTATTAACTGTTTACGGTTATGATCAATTACCCCCCTGAAATTTAACAGGGGGTAATTTTGCACATAAGTGTAAAATTTCAGGGGGGTAATTGATCATAACCGTAAACAGTTAACAGAAAAATTGACGGAGGGGGTAAATTGATTAACGTTATGCAATTTCAGGGGGGTAATTGATGTTTCGTTAACTACAGGGGGGTATTTGACAAACCTTGCAATTTCGGGGGGGAAATTGACTATTTACTCTTAATCTTCAAATGCATAGTAAAAAACTCAATAAAATAACTAAAAACACCATATGATGAGGCGTCATCACAATGCATGTTGCTTAAATACTCATTTATAAAAACTGGTGAATAGATTCTACCGAATTCCAACATAAATGTATAAGGAGATTAATTTTCATGCGTTAAAGGTGTTTTTTTTTACACATGCATCCACTCAAATTGCACTAAAACTACGTCGGAAAAGTGACATCATGATTTGATTATATTTGATTGAACGTATTTGTAAAAAGGTTTTACATATTTATGTATAAAAATTAAATCCATATATAAGGGCATCGAGTTTTTGTATAAGTATTCAACAATAATTTATCAAAAACTAAAGTATTCTATAAGGAATTGCAATTTAAATGGCATAAGTATGGTCACCACAATTTTTTTCTTCTTGTAACTCTTTGTTCTCCAAATTTTACCCTTCGTTTAAAGTAATATATTTTTCTATATGTAAATTTTAAGCAATTACAAATTGTTATGTAAATTTGACTTAATTGACAAAAGTGGGCTTATAGGCATGCTTTACACTATTAATCATAATTCCAATTCATACTTTCTTAGAGTGAAAAAATTGTGTGCAGTTTTTATATATTTTAAAGTAAAACTTTCTCAAGAGGAATTAATTAAATATATGATTTTGATCATAACATATCAGAAGGTGACTGTCGATGTTCTTTAATGCGGTGGTAGCTGGTGGTGGCAATGCGTCAGTTTGAGTACTGGAACGACGGGGGGTGTACCTGCAGACACTCTGACGCTCAAGTCAGTATAGGTCAGAAATGGGGGTTAAGAGATGAGAGAGATTCTACCGTGGGGACTACAAGGAGTCCCACTTATATAGAGGTGGGTGTTTCCAGAGCCGTTGTACGGCACACGTGTGTCCGACGGTTACGAAATCGTGGGAAGTGTAACTGCCGGTGAGAGATACGCGGGAACATGGGAAACAGACGTTACAGTTCGTTTGAACTGGTCTCTGTTGCTCCGTGCACCCCCATCGCGGGGAAGGGGTGTGTTGCGAGTAAACTGCCAAATGCGGTATTTGGGCTGGATTTGTTATTGGGCCCTAGGTCTTTGACTAGTCCAGAACATATTTTAATATTCAAAAGTTATGTTTAATTTTCAATGTATAATAATATAAATAACATGAAACATAAACTATCTTTAACCTAGCATGCGGTCATCCCTATATAAAACTGATTGCGTTCTACCTCTGTGACAAAAGTGACGAGATCCAACGCCGCTACATACCTCTGACAAAAGTTGCGAGATCCAGCGCCGCTAGACCAAGAGTATAAACCTCCCTTTATCAGGCCACATTTCTTTCCTCTGTTAGAGTTATTAAAGAGGTTCTCCCTATTTATTCATCACTTATTCACATAAATGATATGATCAACAAATATATTTTTTTATTATTGTATTAGGATGATATGCTAGGGATCAAGGGGTAAGTTGATTATAAATTCATTTTACTCGCATCAAAGTTATATATACAGCTAATTGCATATCATTCAATTTCTTATGTTAAAAAATATCATCTAATTTTTATTTGTTTTCTCGTATTTAATCGTGTTATTTTTCTCTTCTCACCAGATTTATGAGCGTCGGCAAAAAACTCGATCCATGGACCATCATCATAGGAATGATTGAATGGAAATCAACAATGATGTCTTGTATTTCAAGCCTTTATTTGTTGTCCCTTGATCTACTTTTCTTTTCAATAATTTACAACGAGTGTGATTTCCTTGATTATTATTTGATTATTTTGTTATATTTTAAAAAGAAGGTAATAATTATTAAATTTATATATTTCTACTTTCATTGTAAAAAAAAATACTTTCATATATTTCCAGTTAAAGGTTTTTATTTTTAATGAGGACTATGTATTTTTTATTTGAATTTGCAGGTAACCCAGTCCCCTCAGCATCGTTTTGTCAGTGAGAGGTAATGGTTTATGTAATTTTTAGATGCATAATATGTATATTATATAAATATCTTTTTCAGAATTTGCTTTTATCGATGTTTAGTCGTCAAAATATTTTCCGTCGACGCTTTTAGTCTCCAAATTATATTAGCTTTTGTGTTTGATGGTTTCAACGAAACTAGCTGAATATCTTTTGGAATCACTGCATATTTTCTCCGTTGAACTTATTGATTTTGTGATATGTCTTGCAGTGTTCTTCAATTTCAATTGATCAACTTGCTCACTTTTTAAAGAAGAGAAAATTTGTTATCGATGAAAATATTATTTTCCATCATTCTTTTCAACTATTTAAATGAAATATATCTCTTGAAACAATTTCAAGACCAAATCTTTGATTTCATTTAAATCCAATTTAAATGAAATATATCTCTTGAAACAATTTCAAGACCATATTTTTGCTTGTATATAAAGATATCTTTTACAAAGTTTGATTGTATCATCATAATAACGCAACTCTTGCGTGCAGCTGCAGCGGAGCAGAAGAAGGATGAGTTGGAAAACGGGTTAATTTCATTTAAATCCAATTTAAATGAAATATATCTCTTGAAACAATTTCAAGACCATATTTTTGCTTGTATATAAAGATATCTTTTACAAACTTTGATTGTATCATCATAATAACGCAACTCTTGCGTGCAGCTGCAGCGGAGCAGAAGAAGGATGAGTTGGAAAACGGGTTAATGGAGGCAGTGAACTTGGCAGAACAACAAGGCACTTGAAGTTGTTTATTATGCATCCTTGACCTTCTGGTGATGATTGGTGTGATTTTGTTGGGGACAGTAATGTGTTTTTTTGTTTTTTATGAAGTTAAATTAACTCACCCAAATTAACACCGGAGAGAAACGAACTTGAGACCTCGAGGAGGAGCACGCTCCCGGATCCCAAACCAATACCATCAGGCCAACCCAAGTGGGTTTCGGGACAGTAATGTTATTGATGAAGCAATGAAGATTCACTAGAATCCATAAATGAGAGTTAAGATGAAGACCGATAAATCTTCAAGGATCTATAAATTTTTCAATGTTTTTACTCTCCTTTGTAGAACACAAGACTAGTTCAAATAGATAAGATAACGCTATATATTTAAAGTTCTTACATTTTACATATTTATAAAATGCAATTCTTACATGTTGGAGATGTAATCGGTTGATAAATATGTCACAAGTATTTGAGATTTTGTTTTGTTTTTTATTTAATTTTTCTAATTGTTAAGACGTTGGAATTAAAAGGGCTTCCTATAGAGGAAGGAAAAAGAGAACCTCGTAATAAAATTATTTCAATATTAGTGTGAATAATGTGGTGGCATTTACTATGCACACTACACAAATTTGTGTATCATACACAAATTCAACAAAGAAGGCCAGCTGTCAGTTTTTCACCTGCTGATAAAAAAACAAACAAAAAAGGTAGAACATATTTTAATGGTAATTATGAACATGTATTTTGCTAAGACACCAGGAAATTATGAAATACACCCCTGAACAAACAAAAAGGCAGCGAGAAACACTTACTTCAACCCCATATTTTCTGGTTTTTGCTGAGATGTATGTTGTTAGAGTTAATCCTTGTCATTTAAATTTGTATTAATACTTTATTTGGGTCATTTTTTCTAGATATAGTTTTTTGGAGGTGGCATATCATGGAATTGTGAGTTATATAGAGTTTGTTCACGATTCTGGAGGTGTCATATCTATTTGGCTTATTCTCTTTCTGTTCACGATTTGCAATGCCATTGTTGCATAGAGTTCGTTCACTGTGTATATAAGTTAACATGGATTTTGAGTTATAATAATTGTAGCTTATGGATTGTAATAGTACATTTAATTTTCCAGAAAACTCCAAATAACGTTTCCGAAATTTGTTATATCAGCAAATTTTAATTATAAGTGCCAACGGCAAATCTCTTAACACAAGGAATGAAGCAACACAAACAGGGCTGTGTTAAGAAACTTCAAGTGTTTTCTGTGAATCAAATTTTAATAATTAGTGAATCAAATTATTAATTAGAATGAGTACTTTTAGTTACCAGATTTGGCCTGTAAGCCTTGAAAACAATATTAACAAACATACCAAAAAAAATATTCAATTGGAGATCCGGACAAAACAACATGGAAAAATTTAGAAGAAGAAGAAACAAAAGCAAAATAATTTATTTCCTTGGCCATCAGATTTCTTTTGTAAGCCCACAAACAAAAATTATAAATTAATGATTTGGTAGGGTCAGGTCTCGTTTTCCGTGTACAAAGCAAAAACTAAGTTGCAGGTTGCCCATCAAAAATCCTGACCGTCCAAATAAATTTAATATATATCAATGGCTGGTATTCAATCATATCAATCTTTATGTATCATACACAAATTTGTGTAGTGTGTATAGTAAATGCCACCGAATAATGTGTTATGATTCTTTACATAGGATTAAGCACTAGTATGCCTCCTTTGGAGAATGTTTATCTTGTTTGTGTAGGATATCCTATGATTAATAATAATAATAATATTTGAAAAACAATTTTGTGACAACTTTTGCACAACTCTCTCTTTCATAATCACATTACTAGAATTTTGACCGGTGCTCCGCTCGGGTTTATTGTAAAGGGATTGACATACGAATAATAAAATGCAATATATAATAGGTAACAGTGAAAAAATAACACGTGATAATCCATAGTAGACAAAATAAAACACTTCATAAAATGTATGACATCTGAAAATATTATAAAAGAAAATTCGGTAATCCTATCAATAATTCAGGCATATATAACCAAGTTTACATGAAAATTAGGGTGGCCGAAAAAAAAATATAAAATAGAAAGCATCAAACGTGATCATTGATATGCTCATAGTTTCTAGAACAAACGTGCAGCATCAAATAAGTGTAGAAAATATTTTCTTCAAAAAAAAAAGAAGGCAAAATGATAGGAATGAAAGGGAGGAACAATTGCATAATGCTCAACATGTTGAGGAAGATATACCACGTCTGTCACTAGCTGAAGCTTTATGAACAAAAGAAGATATGAATGACACATCTTCGTGTTTTGAAGTGCAAGAGAAGCATGAGTTCAACATGCTTAAGAAGAAGGTTGTTGAGCATGAGCAACCGAAAACACCTATTGAGGTGCTACCATCAAATCCAATCTTGAGCAGCAATGCACAAAATGATCTTGAGGTTCTTAAGGAAGTTTTTTATGCTAGGAACTAGTTACAAACCCGTGCTTCGCACGGGGGTTCAGTAACGTATTTGACAAAATATTATATTGGAAGGATAGATTGTGAAATGACAGATAATTATAAACCATAATACAATATTTAGAGTACTCTTGCATTACGGATTACAAAATTAAATCTTTAAAATGGTTTGATCACAAGTAACAAATGAAAACATATTTTGTCAGCGGTAGAAACACTTTTCCAGTAATAATTGATATCTATCTATAAACCAATGAAAACCCTATTACCAAAGCTGTCTGATTTATATCATTTTGACTTTCAGCTTCAACATATATAAATCATTTCACATGATCTACAGCAAAGACAGATATTAACTGCAATTTAGTATCCAGTTCTTTCAGGCGAACAAACTTCTGCATCAGATAGATAGCTGAAAGCCTCTCTACCTAATTTATATCATTTTGTGTTTTAGCTTCAATGTATATAAATCTTTTCACATTATCTACAGCAAAGGTTAGGGATGTCAATGGATACCCATGGGTACGGATAATATGATACCCGTCCCCGCCCCGTTGGATAAGTATGATATCCGTGCCCGCCCCGTATCCTCGTGGGTACTCACTATACGGGTACCCGTGGGTATTGAGGTATCCATGGGTACCCATGGAGTTTTGAATTTATTTATTTTTTGGTACAAATAATAACTTTTTTTAATTACCAAAAAACTTCAACTTTTAAACATCCATACATAATCCACTCAAAATTTCATAAATCATACATAATTCATAGAAAATTCATGATTCTTATATAATCTATATGTTTTATGATGTGAATGAAGTGGAAACGGTGAACTTAATAAGATGAATTAAAAAAATTTAAAATAAAAATAGGTTATTATTGAGGATTTTTAGGTGGGGGGTAAAATTTTCTTCAATAAGGTACCAACTTTAAGTAATAAGATATGATATATAAAGATATATTAGTAATTTAATTAATTTATTATCGGGTATGGGTACCCGTAGGTATGGATACAATCCAATCCGTGTCTGTGTGCATATAATAATGGGTAGTCAAATACCCGTTTATTATACCCGTGGATACCAGTTTAGCTACCCGCTCCATACCCGTGACGGATTTTACCCACGGGTACCCGTGGGCATGGGTATTTTTGCCACCCCTAGCAAAGGCAGATATTAACTGCAATTTAGTACCACGTATATAAATCCTTTCACATGATCTACAACAAAGGTAGATAGTAACTGCAATTTAGTATCCATTCCTTTCAGGTGAACAAACTTCTGAATCAGACAGATAGTTGAATGCCTCTCTACTTGATTTATATCATTTTGCCTTTCAGTTTCAACGTATATAAATCATTTCACATGATCTACAGCAAAGACAGATATTAACTGCAATTTAGTATCGAGTCCTTTCATGTGAATTATACGCACTTTTAAAAACTTGTTTTAAAGGAGAGATGTTCAAATTACGAAATATTACCATTCTTAGTAAATTTGAGAATGAAGTTCGCATAATCCAAATATTTGTGATGCATAGTTTAAGGCATGGGGTTCAGTAACGTATTTTGTAAAAAAATTGTTCCGAAGGAAAAATGAACAAATTAATGAATATTGTACAAAAATTAAAAAACTTTATCAAAATATTTATGAAAGCTTTATCAAGAGCAGGAAAACATCATAAATTACATAATAGTTAAAATTATAAAAGTGAGCGCTACTGTCATAGAGTTACCAAAAAGGGATTAACACCAATATTTACATGACACAAAATGAACGAAAGCAACACATTAAACTCTTTAGCGTCTTGTGTAGGAACTTGGTTATTAATATTTTGACCGTTAAAAAATAAAAAATCTCTTTGACGTCAAAAAAGTAATATCAAACTGAGCAATATTCAGTCTCTTCACATATGCTTAGTAATATTCAGTCTGGAAGATTACATTGAAAGGATAGATGGTAAAATGACGGATAATTGTGAATCATTGTAATATGTCAAAATATAAACCTTAAAAACCATGAACCATCAACTTAGTTTTAAATAGTTAAAAATAAAAAATTGTAAAATAGTTAAAAGTTCTTAAAAATATAAAAATTGGAAAATAGTTAAAAAAATTGGTGAGGTAGCACTCAACCAAGCAACACTAAAAAAATTATATGCATTAGCGTAACAAAAAAACAGACAGACGGACATAAAATATTACTCTAAACGTTAATGTGTGTATATATTCGCGAGGTTGAAGAAAGGAGATAAAAATATTTGGGATCATTAAATGACAGCGTGAATAAAAATATTTGTGAGATTGTTATGATTAAACGATATTGAAATTAAATATATAAGTGATAAAAAGATAATAAAATTCCTTTGAAAAAAAGGTAATAAAATTAAATGGAATCTTCTTAAAAAATTAATGGAACGGTTAAAAAAAATAAAGTTAAATGGAAGAAAAAAACATATTGAAATATAATATTAAAAAATAAAGAAAAAGTTCCCGGCGTGAGTTGAAAAGAGGTGCTTGTGAAATAAATTGTCAGGAAATAGTTTTTTAAATTAATATTCAACAACTTCTGGTCAAAGCTCATTCCATTCAATTTTATGCGTTCAAAAAAAGTATTTTTTTTAGTAAGTACTTAATTGATATTGTATTCGGCCTAACTTCTCCTTCAAAATGTAGAGAAGTTTGAAAAAAGTCGGGTCAAACGATACCTTAATCTCCCACAACGGCAATGTAGAAACAATTGAATTTGGGAGGAAAAATTGAAAAATAGTTAAAAATATAAAAATTGGAAAATAATTAAATTTTATTAAAAATATAAAAATAAGAAAATAATTAAAAAAATTGGTTAGGGGCAAAAGTGGAAATTCATAGGCCAAACCTTAAAAAAAAAAAAAAAAAAAAAACCACTTCCAATAATTGAATTACCAAAATGCCCCTCATAGGGGCAAATTGGTAATTTCAACGGGCATTTCCTTTCTTATATATATAAGTAGATGCCAGAGAGGACGTTGATCATATAGGTTCCACACCATATGTGTCGAAAAGCCACCACAAGAAGATGAAGCCTAACAAGTATAACACCTGATCGAATGGTGATCAATCTAAACCTTCCGCATGAAGTTCCTTTCTCATTTTTTCCAGGGAAGGTAATGCTTGCATAAATCGACTTATGAATCATGGGCATTCAATAGTTGGTACTTCTTGGTGGGATTATTTACCACTGTTTATTATTGCTGAGTTTTTCAAGGATATGTTTAGATTAATGATAAGCGGATAATATACTTGTTCTGGACTGGCCCAACGCCTAATCCGACTAAGCTCAGGTCCGACCCAAGGGATACAAATGATTGAAATTATCGAGAACAAGAGATTCAGAAAACACCAAATGGATTGATGAAAGAAACATGGCCAAGATTCACAAGAAGATCATCAGTTGGAAAGCAAAGCACATGGAATAACGGTTGGTTTCTAGAGTTACTTGGTCATTAAGGGGAGGCACTAAAGGACAAAAAATGGCTAGTTCTCAACTTGTAGTTTTTAATTTGTTCACTAAGACAGGGTATCATCATTCAAATGTAGAACACATCAATCTATCTCATACACAACAGCTCTCATTCTACATCAGAATCAGATCCCAAAATGATTTGGAACAAAAAATCAAGGTTGTTCGAAAAAAAAAAACATAATCATATTAAAACTTGCTATTCAATCTCAAACTATAGATAATCATCACAAATACACTCAAGCCTCCACTATATCTTTGACACATCTTTTAAGTGTATCTGAAAAGTTCAGATTCACCTTAGTGTGATCAGATTGAACTCAAAGAGAAAGAGATAAAATGTCATTGTGAGATCAAGTTGATCATTGTTAAGATGAAGATCACAAAACACTTGTGCAATCATTTGTCAAGCTTCACAAATCCTATTTAGATTATGAATGTGAATTGTGTTGTAGCTAAAGTCTAAAGCGGTAGTCTAAAACTTGTAAGGTCATGTAGACTAGTAACGAAGAGAAAGTGTGTAGAATCTGAGAGGGTATTTCAAGCACCAATATTGGATAATATCACAATTTTTTGGGATTGAACTAGCCTAGTTAGAGGGAATCATGATAACTTCTTTGAGTCATCTTCTCCATCCGTTAACTCCTTTATTGATAGTTCATAAGGAAGCACAAGTTTCCATTCTCTTTGAGTATCAAAATTCATTTTGATACAAATTTCAGATCATCAAATAGAAATATCTTCTCAAAGTTAAGAAGCAACAAAGGGGTCACAATTCAAACTCCTCATTTAGTGTGATTACTATTTTAATTTCAAGAACGTGAATTACAACTACACAAATCAAAACATTTCTCAAACCATGGGTTACTTACTCTAAAACCTCTAGATTAATGTCTTCAAATGCATAGTAAAAAACTCAATAAATAACTAAAAACACCATATGATGAGGCGTCATCACAATGCATGTTGCTTAAATACCCATTTATAAAAACTGGTGAATAGATTCTACCGAATTCCAACATAAATATATAAAGAGATTAATTTTCATGCGTTAACGGTGTTTTTTTTTTACACATGCATCCACTCAAATTGCACTAAATAGACATTAATATATATTTTGCAAACTACGTCGGAAAAGTGACATCATGATTTGATTATATTTGATTGTAAAAAGGTTTTACATATTTATGTATAAAAATTACATCCATATATAAGGGCATCAAGTTTTTGTATAAGTATTCAACAATAATTTATCAAAAACTAAAGTATTCTATAAGGAATTGCAATTTAAATGGCATAAGTATGGTCACCACAATTTTTTTCTTCTTGTAACTCTTTGTTCTCCAAATTTTACCCTTCGTTTGAAGTAATATATTTTTCTTTATGTAAATTTTAAGCAATTACAAATTGTTATGTAAATTTGACTTAATTGACAAAAGTGGGCTTATAGGCATGCTTTACACTATTAATCATAATTCCAATTCATACTTTCTTAGAGTGAAAAAATTGCGTGCAGTTTTTATATATTTTAAAGTAAAACTTTCTCAAGAGGAATTAATTAAATATATGATTTTGATCATAACATATCAGAAGGTGACTGTCGATGCTCTTTAATGCGGTGGTAGCTGGTGGTGGAAATGCGTCAGTTTGAGTACTGGAACGACGGGGGGTGTACCTGCAGCCACTCTGACGCTCAAGTCAGTATAGGTCAGAAATGGGGGTTAAGAGATGAGAGAGATTCTACCGTGGGGACTGCGAGGAGTCTCATTTATATAGAGGTGGGTGTTTCCAGAGCCGTTGTATGGCACACGTGTGTCCGACGGTTACAAAATCGTGGGAAGTGTAACCGCCGGTGAGAGATTCGCGGGAACATGGGAAAGAGACGTTACAGTTCGTTTGAACTGGTCTTCGTTGCTCCGTGCACCCCCATCGCGGGGAAGGGGTGTGTTGCGAGTAAACTGCCAAATGCGGTATTTGGGCTGGATTTGTTATTGGGCCCTAGGTCTTTGACTAGTCCAGAACATATTTTAATATTCAAAAATTATTTTTAATTTTCAATGTATAATAATATAAATAACATGAAACATAACCTAACTTTAACCTAGCTGATTCTACCTCTGTGACAAAAGTGACGAGATCCAGCGCCGCTACATACCTCTGACAAAAGTTGTGAGATCCAGCGCCGCTAGACCAAGAGTATAAACCTCCCTTTATCAGGCCGCATTTCTTTCCTCTGCTAGAGTTATTAAAGAGGTTCTCCCTATTTATTCTTCACTCATTCACATAAATGATATGATCAACAAATATTTTTTTTTATTATTGTTTTGATTAGGATGATAAGCTAGGGATCAAGGGGTAAGTTGATTATAAATTCATTTTACTCGCATCAAAGTTATATATACAGCTAATTGCATATCATTCAATTTCTTATGTTAAAAAATATCATCCAATTTTTATTTGTTTTCTCGTATTTAATCGTGTTATTTTTCTCTTCTCACCAGATTTATGAGCGTCGGCAAAAAACTCGATCCATGGACCATCATCATAGGAATGATTGAATGGAAACCAACAATGATGTCTTGTATTTCAAGCCTTTATTTGTTGTCCCTTGATCTACTTTTCTTTTCAATAATTTACAACGAGTGTGATTTCCTTGATTATTATTTGATTATTTTGTTATATTTTAAAAAGAAGGTAATAATTATTAAATTTATATATTTCTACTTTCATTGTAAAAAAAAAAATACTCTCATATGTTTCCACTTAAAGGTTTTTATTTTTAATGAGGACTATATATTTTTTATTTGAATTTGCAGGTAACCCAGCCCCCTCATCATCGTTTTGTCAGTGAGAGGTAATGGTTTATGTAATTTTTAGCTGCATAATATGTATATTATATAAATATCTTTTTCAGAATTTGCTTTTATCGATGTTTAGTCGTCAAAATATTTTCCGTCGACGCTTTTAGTCTCCAAATTATATTAGCTTTTGTGATTTGAAGTTTTGATGGTTTTCAATGAACATCTTTTGGAATCACTGCATCTTTTCTCCGCTGAACTTATTGATTTTGTGATATGCCTTAGAGTGTTCTTCAATTTCAATTGATCAACTTGCTCACTTTTTAAAGAAGAGAAAATTTGTTATCAATGAAAATATTATTTTCCAACATTCTTTTCAACTATTTAAATAAAATATATCTCTTGAAACAATTTCAAGACCAAATCTTTGATTTCATTTAAATTCAATTTAAATGAAATATATCTCTTCAAACAATTTCAAGACCATATTTTTGCTTGTATTTAAAGATAGAGTAATGATATTTTGACATCCATTTCATGACAACTTTGTTGACAACCTTGTTTTTCTCACTTCTTATTGGTCAAAAACAATGGAGAGAGAAAAAGGAAGAGAGAGAATAACTACATCATGTGAGTATGAGAGAGAAAGTTGTCCAAAAGTTGTCAAAAAGTGGTTGTCAAAATATCATTTCTCTTAAAGATATCTTTTACAAACTTTGATTGTATCATCATAATAACGCAACTCTTGCGTGCAGCTGCAGCGGAGCAGAAGAAGGATGAGTTGGAAAACGGGTTAATGGAGGCAGTGAACTTGGCAGAACAACAAGGCACTTGAAGTTGTTTATTATGCATCCTTGACCTTCTGGTGATGATTGGTGTGATTTTGTTGGGGACAGTAATGTGTTTTTTTGTTTTTTATGAAGTTAAATTAACTCACCCAAATTAAAACCGGAGAAAAACGAACTTGAGACCTCGAGGAGGAGCACGCTCCAAGATTCCAAACTAATACCATCAGGCCAACCCAAGTGGGTTTGGGGACAAGAAGATGAAGCCTAACAAGTATAACACTGATCGAATGATAATCAATCTAAACCTTCTGCATGAAGTTCCTTTCTCATTTTTTCCAGGGAAGGTAATGCTTGCGTAAATCAACTTATGAATCATGGGCATTCAATTGTTGGTACTTCTTGGTGGGATTATTTCCCACTGTTTATTATTGTTGAGTTTTTCAAGGATATGTTTAGATTAATGATAAGCGGATAATATACTTGTTCTGGACTGGCCCAACGCCTAATCCGACTAAGCTCAGGTCCGACCTAAGGGATACAAATGATTGAAATTATCAAGAACAAGAGATTCAGAAAACACCAAATGGATTGATGAAAGAAACATGGCCAAGATTCACAAGAAGATCATCAGTTGGAAAGCAAAGCACATGGAATAACGGTTGGTTTCTAGAGTTACTTGGTCATCAAGGGGAGGCACTAAAGGACAAAAAATGGCTAGTTCTCAACTTGTAGTTTGATAGAGCCAAACCGCAAGTGCACGGCCTATCGAAGTAATAGTAGTAAGTAAAAGTATCGTTCCGCTAGGGAGTTGTTCAACTTAATTAACCTTTAGTCAATGATTAGAGGGAGAGAAAGTTTAGTAAAAAGGGGTTTTGATTGCTGAAGATAAAAACAATATTAATAAAAAGCCTCGGGATCATTGGTTCATCATAATGACAAATCCTTCACTAGACAAGACCTAAACATCTAATTTCATGGTTTACACACTAATTTCTAAAGACCGGTTTCCCTTAGCCCCTCACCTTTCCGACGAAAGTCCGGTGAGAGTTTACTTCTAGCAACCAAGCCTATTTCGCTGACATGATTACTAGAAGATGCATAGAGGATTGAAACTACTCTTTGTCTCAATAATTGCAAAGACTATTTCACTGTTTTGCAATTATTGTCTAGATTCACTTGTTCCAACATCAAGACTCCGCTCTCGCTTTATGAATTGATGTTTGGGATGATGGATTAACGATTATCAAACCCTCCGCTTTCGCTTCCACAGTTTGATAATTGTTAATCCACGTTAAGACGGTGAATCTAGATTAGAAATTAGGGTTACATAGAAATTAGGGTTTAGGCTTGTTTTGTTTAGGATTGAGTCATTAGACTCCCCAACAATCCCAAGACGAAGAAGTCTACTCACTCATGTTCATCGTTGACATGGGGGAAGAAGAGAGAAAAACAGTAAAATAAAGGGTTAATATGTGTTTACCCCCCTGTAATTTGGGCGAGTTTCGGTTTTCCCCCCTGTAATAAATTTTGTTAAAATTCAGCCCCTGTAATTTGAAGATTCCGTCGAAAACCCCCCTGGTCAAACCTGGCACACGCCAGGTGCTGATGTGGCGTGCCACGTCACCTTTTTCTGATGACGTGGCACGCTGACTGTATAATTATTTTATTTTTTTATATTGTACACGTGGCATTTTTTATTTTTTTATTAAAAAATATTTTTTTTAATTAAAAAAATATTATTTTTAATTAAAAAAGCATTATTTTTTAAAAAAAATTTTAATTTTTTTTTTAAAAAAACGAAAAAAATTCTTAAAAAATAAAAAAATGAAAAAAAATTCTGAAAAAAATAAAAAAAATACCGAAAAAATTAATAAAAATGAATACAAAAATCTGGTAAATTTTAAAAATAAAAAATAAAATCTGGAAAAATTAAGAAAAAATGAAAACATTCGGGAAAAAAATAATAAATTTCGAAAAATTCATATTTCCAGATTTTTTTCAATACCGGAAAAATGAAAAAAATTCTTTTTTTTACGGAAAGTACTTGTCTTTCAACCGTATAACATGATTTATATACCGGAGTCAATCAATATACATTGTATCCTGTTATTAGGACATGATTTTTATAAATATGATTAATCTTGAAAATTTTGAAAATGATCAATCTTGAAATTTTTGAAAAAAGATTAATTAGCTCTTTGGGACTGATTGTTTCTTTTCAAAAATGTCCTCAATTTTCAATACAAATAAAACATGTAACACATCGTAAATATTAAAAAAAATTCCAGATTGTTTTTATTTTTCGAAAAAGAAGTTTTTCAAATTTTCTCAACAAAAAAAATCTTGAAAATATTTTTATTTTTAAAAATCTGTGTACAAATTTATTTAAAAATTTAGGAAAATTCAGATTTTTTTTTCAATTTTTTTTTAAGATGTGTTACAAATTTGAGAATATTTTCTAATATTTAAAAATTGAGGATAAAAACAATCTGGAAATTATTTGTATTGAAAATTGAGGACATTTTTGAAAAGTACTTTCTAAAAAAAAAGAATTTTTTTCATTTTTCCGGTATTGAAAAAAATATGGAAATATGAATTTTTAGAAATTTATTAATTTTTTCCCTAATGTTTTAATTTTTTTTAATTTTTCCAGATTTTATTTTTTATTTTTAAAATTTACCAGATTTTTGTATTCATTTTTATTAATTTTTTCGGTATTTTTTTTATTTTTTTTCATTTTTTAAGAATTTTTTTCGTTTTTTTTAAAAAAAAATTTAAAATTTTTTTTAAAAAATAATAATTTTTTAATTAAAAAAATTATTTTTTAATAAAAAAATAAAAAATGCCACGTGTACAATATAAAAAAATAAAATAATTATACAGTCAACGTGCCACGTCATCAGAAAAAGGTGACGTGGCACGCCACATCAGCACCTGGCGTGTGCCAGGTTTGACCAGGGGGGTTTTCGACGGAATCTTCAAATTACAGGGGCTGAATTTTAACAAAATTTATTACAGGTGGGAAAACCGGAACTCGCCCAAATTACAGGGGGTAAACACATATTAACCCTAAAATAAATTGCAAAGAAAGTAAAAGGGAAATAAAGACTTTTTATTGAAATAATACTTGAAATAAACAAAGTAAAGGGTGAATGTTTATGGTGGAGAGCTACTCTATTTATAGCTTTACAATCGACTTAGAAACTAAGCAACTAAAAGGGTAAAACAGTAAAGCTGCAACTGGGTAACTTGGGCCCGAAGAAAAAGCAGCAAAAGAGGCCTCTGGAGGTGGCACGGCCGTGCCACATGTTGGCACTGGCCGTGCCAAGCTTCTGACTTGGTGGGAACATATTTTTGTTCCGTATCTTCGTATTTTCGCACTGTATTTGCTCCAGTCCTCTTTCTTTCGCTCCAAGGCACCTTCCACCATATATTCATTCCTAAAATAAAATAAAAGACAATTTAAAGTAAAATATTCTAAAAGGAAATAAAATGCAATATAATTAAATCAAATCTTATTTAAAACTAAACTAAATAAAACATTAAAATATACTAATCTATGACTCATCATAGTTTTTAATTTGTTCACTAAGACAAAGCTCTATAAAAGGGTATCATCATTCAAATGTAGAACACATCAATCTATCTCATACACAACAGCTCTCATTCTACATCAGAATCAGATCCCAAAATGATTTGGAACACAAAAATCAAGGTTGTTTGGAAAAAAACATAATCATATTAAAACTTGAGATTCATTCTCAAACTATTGATAATCATCACAAATACACTCAAGCCTCCACTATATCTTTGACACATCTTTTAAGTGTATCTGAAAAGTTCAGATTCACCTTAGTGTGATCAGATTGAACTCAAAGAGAAAGAGATAAAATGTACATTGTGAGATCAAGTTGATCATTGTTAAGATGAAGATCACAAAACACTTGTGCAATCATTTGTCAAGCTTCACAAATCCTATTTAGATTATGAATGTGAATTGTGTTGTAGCTAAAGTCTAAAGCGGTAGTCTAAAACTTGTAAGGTCATGTAGACTAGTAACGAAGAGAAAGTGTGTAGAATCTGAGAGGGTATTTCAAGCACCAGTATAGGATAATATCACAATTTTTTGGGACTGAACTAGCCTAGTTAGAGGGAATCATGATAACTTCTTTGAGTCATCTTCTCCATCCATTAACTCCTTTATTGATAGTTCATAAGGAAGCACAAGTTTCCATTCTCTTTGAGTATCAAAATTCATTTTGATACAAATTTCAGATCATCAAATAGAAATATCTTCTCAAAGTTAAGAAGCAACAAAGGGGTCACAATTCAAACTCCTCATTTAGTGTGATTACTATTTTAATTTCAAGAACGTGAATTACAACAACGCAAATCAAAAACATTTCTCAAACTATGGGTTACGTACTCTAAAACCTCTAGATTAATGTCGAGTAAATAGTCAATTTCCCCCCCGAAATTGCAAGGTTTGTCAAATACCCCCCTGTAGTTAACGAAACATCAATTACCCCCCTAAAATTGCATAACGTTAATCAATTTACCCCCTCCGTCAATTTTTCTATTAACTGTTTACGGTTATGATCAATTACCCCCCTGAAATTTAACAGGGGGGTAATTTTGCACATAAGTGTAAAATTTCAGGGGGGTAATTGATCATAACCGTAAACAGTTAACAGAAAAATTGACGGAGGGGGTAAATTGATTAACGTTATGCAATTTCAGGGGGGTAATTGATGTTTCGTTAACTACAGGGGGGTATTTGACAAACCTTGCAATTTCGGGGGGGAAATTGACTATTTACTCTTAATCTTCAAATGCATAGTAAAAAACTCAATAAAATAACTAAAAACACCATATGATGAGGCGTCATCACAATGCATGTTGCTTAAATACTCATTTATAAAAACTGGTGAATAGATTCTACCGAATTCCAACATAAATGTATAAGGAGATTAATTTTCATGCGTTAAAGGTGTTTTTTTTTACACATGCATCCACTCAAATTGCACTAAAACTACGTCGGAAAAGTGACATCATGATTTGATTATATTTGATTGAACGTATTTGTAAAAAGGTTTTACATATTTATGTATAAAAATTAAATCCATATATAAGGGCATCGAGTTTTTGTATAAGTATTCAACAATAATTTATCAAAAACTAAAGTATTCTATAAGGAATTGCAATTTAAATGGCATAAGTATGGTCACCACAATTTTTTTCTTCTTGTAACTCTTTGTTCTCCAAATTTTACCCTTCGTTTAAAGTAATATATTTTTCTATATGTAAATTTTAAGCAATTACAAATTGTTATGTAAATTTGACTTAATTGACAAAAGTGGGCTTATAGGCATGCTTTACACTATTAATCATAATTCCAATTCATACTTTCTTAGAGTGAAAAAATTGTGTGCAGTTTTTATATATTTTAAAGTAAAACTTTCTCAAGAGGAATTAATTAAATATATGATTTTGATCATAACATATCAGAAGGTGACTGTCGATGTTCTTTAATGCGGTGGTAGCTGGTGGTGGCAATGCGTCAGTTTGAGTACTGGAACGACGGGGGGTGTACCTGCAGACACTCTGACGCTCAAGTCAGTATAGGTCAGAAATGGGGGTTAAGAGATGAGAGAGATTCTACCGTGGGGACTACAAGGAGTCCCACTTATATAGAGGTGGGTGTTTCCAGAGCCGTTGTACGGCACACGTGTGTCCGACGGTTACGAAATCGTGGGAAGTGTAACTGCCGGTGAGAGATACGCGGGAACATGGGAAACAGACGTTACAGTTCGTTTGAACTGGTCTCTGTTGCTCCGTGCACCCCCATCGCGGGGAAGGGGTGTGTTGCGAGTAAACTGCCAAATGCGGTATTTGGGCTGGATTTGTTATTGGGCCCTAGGTCTTTGACTAGTCCAGAACATATTTTAATATTCAAAAGTTATGTTTAATTTTCAATGTATAATAATATAAATAACATGAAACATAAACTATCTTTAACCTAGCATGCGGTCATCCCTATATAAAACTGATTGCGTTCTACCTCTGTGACAAAAGTGACGAGATCCAACGCCGCTACATACCTCTGACAAAAGTTGCGAGATCCAGCGCCGCTAGACCAAGAGTATAAACCTCCCTTTATCAGGCCACATTTCTTTCCTCTGTTAGAGTTATTAAAGAGGTTCTCCCTATTTATTCATCACTTATTCACATAAATGATATGATCAGCAAATATATTTTTTTATTATTGTATTAGGATGATATGCTAGGGATCAAGGGGTAAGTTGATTATAAATTCATTTTACTCGCATCAAAGTTATATATACAGCTAATTGCATATCATTCAATTTCTTATGTTAAAAAATATCATCTAATTTTTATTTGTTTTCTCGTATTTAATCGTGTTATTTTTCTCTTCTCACCAGATTTATGAGCGTCGGCAAAAAACTCGATCCATGGACCATCATCATAGGAATGATTGAATGGAAATCAACAATGATGTCTTGTATTTCAAGCCTTTATTTGTTGTCCCTTGATCTACTTTTCTTTTCAATAATTTACAACGAGTGTGATTTCCTTGATTATTATTTGATTATTTTGTTATATTTTAAAAAGAAGGTAATAATTATTAAATTTATATATTTCTACTTTCATTGTAAAAAAAAATACTTTCATATATTTCCAGTTAAAGGTTTTTATTTTTAATGAGGACTATGTATTTTTTATTTGAATTTGCAGGTAACCCAGTCCCCTCAGCATCGTTTTGTCAGTGAGAGGTAATGGTTTATGTAATTTTTAGATGCATAATATGTATATTATATAAATATCTTTTTCAGAATTTGCTTTTATCGATGTTTAGTCGTCAAAATATTTTCCGTCGACGCTTTTAGTCTCCAAATTATATTAGCTTTTGTGTTTGATGGTTTCAACGAAACTAGCTGAATATCTTTTGGAATCACTGCATATTTTCTCCGTTGAACTTATTGATTTTGTGATATGTCTTGCAGTGTTCTTCAATTTCAATTGATCAACTTGCTCACTTTTTAAAGAAGAGAAAATTTGTTATCGATGAAAATATTATTTTCCATCATTCTTTTCAACTATTTAAATGAAATATATCTCTTGAAACAATTTCAAGACCAAATCTTTGATTTCATTTAAATCCAATTTAAATGAAATATATCTCTTGAAACAATTTCAAGACCATATTTTTGCTTGTATATAAAGATATCTTTTACAAAGTTTGATTGTATCATCATAATAACGCAACTCTTGCGTGCAGCTGCAGCGGAGCAGAAGAAGGATGAGTTGGAAAACGGGTTAATTTCATTTAAATCCAATTTAAATGAAATATATCTCTTGAAACAATTTCAAGACCATATTTTTGCTTGTATATAAAGATATCTTTTACAAACTTTGATTGTATCATCATAATAACGCAACTCTTGCGTGCAGCTGCAGCGGAGCAGAAGAAGGATGAGTTGGAAAACGGGTTAATGGAGGCAGTGAACTTGGCAGAACAACAAGGCACTTGAAGTTGTTTATTATGCATCCTTGACCTTCTGGTGATGATTGGTGTGATTTTGTTGGGGACAGTAATGTGTTTTTTTGTTTTTTATGAAGTTAAATTAACTCACCCAAATTAACACCGGAGAGAAACGAACTTGAGACCTCGAGGAGGAGCACGCTCCCGGATCCCAAACCAATACCATCAGGCCAACCCAAGTGGGTTTCGGGACAGTAATGTTATTGATGAAGCAATGAAGATTCACTAGAATCCATAAATGAGAGTTAAGATGAAGACCGATAAATCTTCAAGGATCTATAAATTTTTCAATGTTTTTACTCTCCTTTGTAGAACACAAGACTAGTTCAAATAGATAAGATAACGCTATATATTTAAAGTTCTTACATTTTACATATTTATAAAATGCAATTCTTACATGTTGGAGATGTAATCGGTTGATAAATATGTCACAAGTATTTGAGATTTTGTTTTGTTTTTTATTTAATTTTTCTAATTGTTAAGACGTTGGAATTAAAAGGGCTTCCTATAGAGGAAGGAAAAAGAGAACCTCGTAATAAAATTATTTCAATATTAGTGTGAATAATGTGGTGGCATTTACTATGCACACTACACAAATTTGTGTATCATACACAAATTCAACAAAGAAGGCCAGCTGTCAGTTTTTCACCTGCTGATAAAAAAACAAACAAAAAAGGTAGAACATATTTTAATGGTAATTATGAACATGTATTTTGCTAAGACACCAGGAAATTATGAAATACACCCCTGAACAAACAAAAAGGCAGCGAGAAACACTTACTTCAACCCCATATTTTCTGGTTTTTGCTGAGATGTATGTTGTTAGAGTTAATCCTTGTCATTTAAATTTGTATTAATACTTTATTTGGGTCATTTTTTCTAGATATAGTTTTTTGGAGGTGGCATATCATGGAATTGTGAGTTATATAGAGTTTGTTCACGATTCTGGAGGTGTCATATCTATTTGGCTTATTCTCTTTCTGTTCACGATTTGCAATGCCATTGTTGCATAGAGTTCGTTCACTGTGTATATAAGTTAACATGGATTTTGAGTTATAATAATTGTAGCTTATGGATTGTAATAGTACATTTAATTTTCCAGAAAACTCCAAATAACGTTTCCGAAATTTGTTATATCAGCAAATTTTAATTATAAGTGCCAACGGCAAATCTCTTAACACAAGGAATGAAGCAACACAAACAGGGCTGTGTTAAGAAACTTCAAGTGTTTTCTGTGAATCAAATTTTAATAATTAGTGAATCAAATTATTAATTAGAATGAGTACTTTTAGTTACCAGATTTGGCCTGTAAGCCTTGAAAACAATATTAACAAACATACCAAAAAAAATATTCAATTGGAGATCCGGACAAAACAACATGGAAAAATTTAGAAGAAGAAGAAACAAAAGCAAAATAATTTATTTCCTTGGCCATCAGATTTCTTTTGTAAGCCCACAAACAAAAATTATAAATTAATGATTTGGTAGGGTCAGGTCTCGTTTTCCGTGTACAAAGCAAAAACTAAGTTGCAGGTTGCCCATCAAAAATCCTGACCGTCCAAATAAATTTAATATATATCAATGGCTGGTATTCAATCATATCAATCTTTATGTATCATACACAAATTTGTGTAGTGTGTATAGTAAATGCCACCGAATAATGTGTTATGATTCTTTACATAGGATTAAGCACTAGTATGCCTCCTTTGGAGAATGTTTATCTTGTTTGTGTAGGATATCCTATGATTAATAATAATAATAATATTTGAAAAACAATTTTGTGACAACTTTTGCACAACTCTCTCTTTCATAATCACATTACTAGAATTTTGACCGGTGCTCCGCTCGGGTTTATTGTAAAGGGATTGACATACGAATAATAAAATGCAATATATAATAGGTAACAGTGAAAAAATAACACGTGATAATCCATAGTAGACAAAATAAAACACTTCATAAAATGTATGACATCTGAAAATATTATAAAAGAAAATTCGGTAATCCTATCAATAATTCAGGCATATATAACCAAGTTTACATGAAAATTAGGGTGGCCGAAAAAAAAATATAAAATAGAAAGCATCAAACGTGATCATTGATATGCTCATAGTTTCTAGAACAAACGTGCAGCATCAAATAAGTGTAGAAAATATTTTCTTCAAAAAAAAAAGAAGGCAAAATGATAGGAATGAAAGGGAGGAACAATTGCATAATGCTCAACATGTTGAGGAAGATATACCACGTCTGTCACTAGCTGAAGCTTTATGAACAAAAGAAGATATGAATGACACATCTTCGTGTTTTGAAGTGCAAGAGAAGCATGAGTTCAACATGCTTAAGAAGAAGGTTGTTGAGCATGAGCAACCGAAAACACCTATTGAGGTGCTACCATCAAATCCAATCTTGAGCAGCAATGCACAAAATGATCTTGAGGTTCTTAAGGAAGTTTTTTATGCTAGGAATGCCAGAGAGGACGTTGATCATATAGGTTCCACACCATATGTGTCGAAAAGCCACCACAAGAAGAGGAAGCCTAACAAGTATAACACCTGATCGAATGGTGATCAATCTAAACCTTCCGCATGAAGTTCCTTTCTCATTTTTTCCAGGGAAGGTAATGCTTGCATAAATCGACTTATGAATCATGGGCATTCAATAGTTGGTACTTCTTGGTGGGATTATTTACCACTGTTTATTATTGCTGAGTTTTTCAAGGATATGTTTAGATTAATGATAAGCGGATAATATACTTGTTCTGGACTGGCCCAACGCCTAATCCGACTAAGCTCAGGTCCGACCCAAGGGATACAAATGATTGAAATTATCGAGAACAAGAGATTCAGAAAACACCAAATGGATTGATGAAAGAAACATGGCCAAGATTCACAAGAAGATCATCGGTTGGAAAGCAAAGCACATGGAATAACGGTTGGTTTCTAGAGTTACTTGGTCATTAAGGGGAGGCACTAAAGGACAAAAAATGGCTAGTTCTCAACTTGTAGTTTTCAATTTGTTCACCAAGACAAAGCTCTATAAAAGGGTATCATCATTCAAATGTAGAACACATCAATCTATCTCATACACAACAGCTCTCATTCTACATCAGAATCAGATCCCAAAATGATTTGGAACAAAACATCAAGGTTGTTCGAAAAAAAACATAATCATATTAAAACTTGAGATTCATTCTCAAACTATTGATAATCATCACAAATACACTCAAGCCTCCACTATATCTTTGACACATCTTTTAAGTGTATCTGAAAAGTTCAGATTCACCTTAGTGTGATCAGATTGAACTCAAAGAGAAAGAGATAAAATGTACATTGTGAGATCAAGTTGATCATTGTTAAGATGAAGATCACAAAACACTTGTGCAATCATTTGTCAAGCTTCACAAATCTTATTTAGATTATGAATGTGAATTGTGTTGTAGCTAAAGTCTAAAGCGGTAGTCTAAAACTTGTAAGGTCATGTAGACTAGTAACGAAGAGAAAGTGTGCAGAATCTGAGAGGGTGTTTCAAGCACAAGTATAGGATAATATCACAATTTTTTGGGACTGAACTAGCCTAGTTAAAGGGAATCATGATAACTTCTTTGAGTCATCTTCTCCATCCATTAACTCCTTTATTGATAGTTCATAAGGAAGCACAAGTTTCCATTCTCTTTGAGTATCAAAATTCATTTTGATACATATTTCAGATCATCAAATAGAAATATCTTCTCAAAGTTAAGAAGCAATAAAGGGGTCACAATTCAAACTCCTCATTTAGTGTGATTACTATTTTAATTTCAAGAACGTGAATTACAACGTCGCAAATCAAAAACATTTCTCAAACCATGGGTTACTTACTCTAAAACCTCTAGATTAATGTCTTCAAATGCATAGTAAAAAACTCAATAAAATAACTAAAAACACCATATGATGAGGCGTCATCACAATGCATGTTGCTTAAATACTCATTTATAAAAACTGGTGAATAGATTCTACCGAATTCCAACATAAATATATAAGGAGATTAATTTTCATGCGTTAACGGTGTTTTTTTTTACACATGCATCCACTCAAATTGCACTAAATAGACATTAATAGATATTTTGCAAACTACGTCGGAAAAGTGACATCATGATTTGATTATATTTGATTGAACGTATTTGTAAAAAGGTTTTACATATTTATGTATAAAAATTAAATCCATATATAAGGGCATCGAGTTTTTGTATAAGTATTCAACAATAATTTATCAAAAACTAAAGTATTCTATAAAATTGCAATTTAAATGGCATAAGTATGGTCACCACAATTTTTTTCTTCTTGTAACTCTTTGTTCTCCAAATTTTACCCTTCGTTTAAAGTAATATATTTTTCTTTATGTAAATTTTAAGCAATTACAAATTGTTATGTAAATTTGACTTAATTGACAAAAGTGGGCTTATAGGCATGCTTTACACTATTAATCATAATTCCAATTCATACATTCTTAGAGTGAAAAAATTGCGTGCAGTTTTTATATATTTTAAAGTAAAACTTTCTCAAGAGGAATTAATTAAATATATGATTTTGATCATAACATATCAGAAGGTGACTGTCGATGCTCTTTAATGCGGTGGTAGCTGGTGGTGGAAATGCGTCAGTTTGAGTACTGGAACGACGGGGGGTGTACTTGCAGACACTCTGACGCTCAAGTCAGTATAGGTCAGAAATGGGGGTTAAGAGATGAGAGAGATTCTACCGTGGGGACTGCGAGGAGTCTCATTTATATAGAGGTGGGTGTTTCCAGAGCCGTTGTATGGCACACGTGTGTCCGACGGTTACAAAATCGTGGGAAGTGTAACCGCCGGTGAGAGATTCGCGGGAACATGGGAAAGAGACGTTACAGTTCGTTTGAACTGGTCTTTGTTGCTCTGTGCAGCCCCGTCGCGGGGAAGGGGTGTGTTGCGAGTAAACTGTCAAATGCGGTATTTGGGCTGGATTTGTTATTGGGCCCTAGGTCTTTGACTAGTCCAGAACATATTTTAATATTCAAAAATTATTTTTAATTTTCAATGTATAATAATATAAATAACATGAAACATAACCTAACTTTAACCTAGCTGATTCTACCTCTGTGACAAAAGTGACGAGATCCAGCGCCGCTACATACCTCTGACAAAAGTTGCGAGATCCAGCGCCGCTAGAGTTATTAAAGAGGTTCTCCCTATTTATTCATCACTCATTCACATAAATGATATGATCAACAAATATATTTTTTATTATTGTTTTGATTAGGATGATATGCTAGGGATCAAGGGGTAAGTTGATTATAAATTCATTTTACTCACATCAAAGTTATATATACAGCTAATTGCATATCATTCACTTTCTTATGTTAAAAATATCATCTAATTTTTATTTGTTTTCTCGTATTTAATCGTGTTATTTTTCTCTTCTCACCAGATTTATGAGCGTCGGCAAAAAACTCGATCCATGGACCATCATCATAGGAATGATTGAATGGAAATCAACAATGATGTCTTGTATTTCAAGCCTTTATTTGTTGTCCCTTGATCTACTTTTCTTTTCAATAATTTACAACGAGTGTGATTTCCTTGATTATTATTTGATTATTTTGTTATATTTTAAAAAGAAGGTAATAATTATTAAATTTATATATTTCTACTTTCATTGTAAACAAAAATACTTTCATATATTTCCAGTTAAAGGTTTTTATTTTTAATGAGGACTATGTATTTTTTATTTGAATTTGCAGGTAACCCAGTCCCCTCAGCATCGTTTTGTCAGTGAGAGGTAATGGTTTATGTAATTTTTAGATGCATAATATGTATATTATATAAATATCTTTTTCAGAATTTGCTTTTATCTATGTTTAGTTGTCAAAATATTTTCCGTCGACGCTTTTAGTCTCCAACTTATATTAGCTTTTGTGTTTGATGGTTTCAACGAAGGTGACATTTAGCATACACAAGTGATGGTTTTTGTGTATCATACTCAAAAGCAACACTAGCCCTTGATTTACAATTAAAAAATCAATGGTAAAGATTCTACATGGGTATCAGCTTGTAAGAAGTATGCGATTACTTTTTCTTGTCTGACAAAGAATGTACGAAACTGGATTGTACTACTACAACAGCCCTACAACATATATTTGTATCTACTCCCTCCGTTTCTTTTTATAAGTAAATTTTACTTTTTAGATTCATTCAATTAATGATGTATGTGGTTCATATATGGACCACATACATCATTAATTGAATGAATCTAAAAAGTAAAATTTGCTTATAAAAAGAAACGGAAGGAGTATTAATCATTAAGCCAATTCCTAATTTTTTTGAATGACAAGTAATTATTAAAACGTCAACAAAATAACTTTTGTTTTTTGAAAGAGCGAAATAACTTCTTTTTGAAATAATAAAAACTGATAGTTTATGGATTAGCACTTGGGTGATACTCCCTCCGTACCTGTATATAAGCATCATTTGTCTTTAATAAAATGGTGTTTATATATAGGGATGGAGGGAGTATAATATTTGGAGATATTGATCAGCTACAATGTCATAGACGTATAAAAAAACAAAAAACTTTTGTGAGAAAAAAAGAAGAAAGTCACTATGACATTGTGGTTGTCCAATGTCATCAATGTTACTAAATTCTATGTCATCCAAGTGCTACTCATACTTTTGTAGGTGAGAAAAAAAAATTATACTCTTATCACGAGAGAGATATTCTAACGTTAGAGAAAAAATTATTGTTAAAAATATTTATTTAAATTTTTTAAAGAAAATTATTTATTTAAATGTTTGCAATGTTTTTTTTTTTGAAGGAAAATGTTTGCAATGTTATTTGCATTGAAAAATAAAAATGATTTTGTGTTTTCAATAATTTGAGATTATTTTTTTAAAGATTTTATAAAAAGACAATATTTTTTTGTCAAAAAAAGAATAATTTATTTTGTGTTTGTTTATTATAATAAAATAAATTTTTATTACACCTTATCATGATAATTTTTTTACTTTCCAATTAATCAAAAGAAGAGTGTAATTTTTCCTCTCACCTACATTTAAGTATTTTTTTTCTTTCTACAGTATGTTTTTTATGAAAATAAAATATTATTTCCATTTATAAGAATTAATAAATTTCCTCAAAAAGGAATCAATAAATTATCTGAATAAAAAATATACATTATAAATATATGCCATTCAATTCTAAAAAAAAAAAATGATATTCAGTATTTATATATTTTTTGAGTCATTTACTGATTTACAGCTTCTTTTATCATAAAAAATGGTTATGTACTTTCTCGATAAATCAGCAATTAAAAACAGCTTTATACTTTTTTCATCAGACAAAAGATTCCCTACTTTTTACAACAAGTTACCTTTGTAGGATCATTGCCATTGAAATTTTAAATCATAGATCAACGGCTAACAAAATATTTGGGTATGGTACACAAATACTATCACTTGTGTATGCTAAATGTCACCTTCAACGAAACTAGCTGAATATCTTTTGGAATCACTGCATATTTTCTCCGTTGAACTTATTGATTTTGTGATATGTCTTGCAGTGTGTTCTTCAATTTCAATTGATCAACTTGCTCACTTTTTAAAGAAGAGAAAATTTGTTATCGATGAAAATATTATTTTCCAACATTCTTTTCAACTATTTAAATAAAATATATCTCTTGAAACAATTTCAAGACCAAATCTTTGATTTCATTTAAATCCAATTTAAATGAAATATATCTCTTGAAACAATTTCAAGACCATATTTTTGCTTGTATTTAAAGATATCTTTTACAAACTTTGATTGTATCATCATAATAACGCAATTCATGCGTGCAGCTGCAGCGGAGCAGAAGAAGGATGAGTTGGAAAACGGGTTAATGGAGGCAGTGAACTTGGCAGAACAACAAGGCACTTCAAGTTGTTTATTATGCATCCTTGACCTTCTGGTGATGATTGGTGTGATTTTGTTGGGGACAGTAATGTGTTTTTTTGTTTTTTATGAAGTTAAATTAACTCACCCAAATTAAAACCGGAGAAAAACGAATTTGAGACTTCGAGGAGGAGCACGCTCCCAGATTCCAAACCAATACCATCAGGCCAACCCAAGTGGGTTTGGGGACAGTAATGTTATTGATGAAGCAATGAAGATTCACTAGAATCCATAAATGAGAGTTAAGATGAAGACCGATAAATCTTCAAGGATCTATAAATTTTTCAATGTTTTTATTTTCTCCTTTGTAGAACATAAGACTTGTTCAAATAGATAACGTTATATATATCTAAAGTTCTTACATTTTACATATTTATAAAATGCGATTCTTACAAGTTGGAAATGTAATCTGACTATTCACATCATAGTTAATAAATATGTCACAAGTATTTGAGATTTTGTTTTGTTTTTTATTTAATTTTTCTAATTGTTAAGACGTTGGAATTAAAAGGCTTCCTAAGGAAAAAGAGAACTTGGTAATAAAATTATTTCAATATTAGTGTGAATAATGTGTTATTTTTTACATAAGTTTAAGCACTAGTATGCCTCCTTCTGAGAATGTTTATCTTGTTTGTGTAGCTTATGATTAAAAAATAATAATTTTTTATGAACCATTTTGTGACAACTTTTGGACAACTCTTTCTTTCATACTCACATTATGTTCTTATTCTTTCTCTTCCTTTTCTCTCTCTTTATTGTTTTTAACCAACAACAAGAAAGAAAAAAAAATTGTCACAAAAGTTATCATCAAATGGTTGTACAAATATCATTACTAAAAAAAAAGTAGGTTGGGCTAAGTATCAATAAATTTTGTATTGATAATGGAAGTGATTAATTCATTCTAAACATTCTTCATAAATTTTATAGACCATACGCCTCCTTATGAGAATGTTTGTCTTTTTAGTTTTCACACCCTTCGGTCACTGTTGTAAGCAAAGCTTTACATTTTAGATTTATTCATTAATTGAAAAACGACTAAAAAAAACATGCTAAAAATAACATAAGATGACATGTCATCACAACCTCAAACTTAAATTGTTGTTTATCCTCAAGTAATGAAAGAAAAACATAATTTATTCGTTGCATTTTTTTTCTTTGGGAAAACATACCTTTTCCAGGAGTTGTGCTCAAAACATCATTCATCACATCTACATCATTGACTAACTTACCTCGTTAAACTCAAGCAGGACAGTGATGGGATAAAACCGCAAATGCACGGTTCTACCGAAGTAGTAATAAAAGAGTAACGTTCCAACAGGGAGTTATGAATTCAATTAACTTTCAGCAATGATTAGAAAGGAGTTTTGAGTTATAAAGTTTGGATTTTTAATTAAAAGAAAATAACAATAATAAAATAAAAGAGCCTTGGGATCATTGGTCCGTCATGGTGACAAATCCTTCACAAACCAAACCTTTAAACCTAGAACCTTATGTTAGACCTAATTTCTAAAGACAGGTTTCTCTTTAGCCTATCACATCTTCTTTAGGTCTCAGTGAGTGTGTTCCTCTAGCAATCACGCCTATTTTCATGGTTGATTTCTATTAGAATCCTTGACGTTCGAAACTTTATATGTCTCAAGGTTTGCTATACTATTTTCATGTTTCGCAATCATTGTCTAAATTCACTTGTTCGAATATCAAAACTCCACTTTCGTTTTATAAATTGATATTTGAGATGATGAATTAACAATTACTAACCCTTCACTTTCGCTTCTACAGTTTGATAATTGTTAATTCATGATAAAACAGTGAATTTAGATTAGAAATTAGGGTTACATAAGATTAGGGTTTAAGGTTTGGTTTGATTAGGATTACGTATTAGACTTATCCAACAATCCCAAGACAAGAAGAGTCTACTCACTCACGTTCATTGTAGACATAGAAGAGAAGAAGAAGAGGAAGAACATAAAAGTAAATCTATACTATATATAAAGAAAACTACCCTTTTTCAGCATACTTTTGGGTTGGACTTTTCTTTCCAAAACTACCCTTAATTTTTAATTTTAATTTTGAATATAAATAACACATGTAACAAATAGATAATAGATAATAATAAATTTAATTTAAGGCGAAAACTTACACACAATTCTTTATGAATTGTTCTTATTGTTAGCAAATTATTTAATTTAAGGAGAAAACTTACACACAATTCTTTATGAACTGTTCTTATTGTTAGCCAATTATAAAATAACACGTGGATTACTAATTCATGTCATTAATCCTCCATGTTAACCCTCTTTTACCTCCGTTAACCACAGATCAAACTCATAAAAAACTAGCACAAAACAAAAACTAGTGTTACTTTTTTATCAGCCGATTTTATGTTGTACATCTGTGTTGTTCCCCTCAATACAACCGACAAAGACTGTCAAGTATTTTCATATCCCTTCCACAAAAAACAGTATTTCGATATTATTTTATTATTTTATTAATATAAGTTACTCTTCCTTAGCCTTTGATCAATTGTAACAAACGGGAGCAAAAAATAATGGTAAAGATTGGACTTTAAATCCTCTAAAAGAAGATTAGTAACAAACGTGAGCAAAAAATAATATTAAAGATTGAACTTTAAATCCTTTAAAAAAAATTAGTAACAATCGTGAACAAAAAATATTGTTAAAGATTGGACTTTAAATCCTCTAAAAAAATATTAGTAACAAACATGAGCAAAAAATAATGTTAAAGACTGGACTTTAAATCCTCTAAAAAAAAGATTAGTAACAAATGTGGGCAAAAAATAATAATGTTAAAGATTGGACTTTAAATACTCTAAAAAAAGATTAGTAACAAATGTGAGCAAAAAATAATGTTAAAGATTGAACTTTAAATCTTCTGAAAAAAAGATTAGCAACAAACATGAGCAAAATATAATGTTAAAGATTGGACTTTAAATCCTCTAAAAAAAGATTAGTAACAAACGTGCGCAAAAAATAATGTTAAAAATTGGACTTTAAATCCTCTAAAAAAAGATTATGACTCAAAAATATTTTAGAAAAAGATTTGTTAGCACTGTATTTTTTTTTTTTTTTGAAGAAATTTGTTAGCACTATATTAAATATTAATTATCAATTAGTTTTCAGGAGAAGAACATAATTTGTTGTCATTTGACAAGGTTGAAGGGGATACTCATAACTTATATCAACAGGAATTCCTAAACTCAATTGCTCAAGGAAGTATCCCACCACATATTTTAAAGGTAAAAAAAGGTGCACCTTGGATGTTGTTGCGAAACATAGGCCCTAGATATGGCATGTGTAATGGGACACGATTGTTATGTCGAGGTTTCTTTAAGAATATGTTGGACGTGGAAATCCTAACATAAAGCAATTCTGGAAAAAGAGCATTCTTGCCTAGAATTAAATTAAAAACAAATGTGAGTTCAGGACTTCCCTTTGTGCTTAGTAGAAAACAATTTCCCATTAGACTAAGTTTTTCTATTAGCATAAATAAGTCACAAGGGCAGATCATTCCCAATGTCGGAATCTATCTTCCACGACATGTTTTCAGCCATGGTCAATTATATGTAGCTTTATCAAGAGGAGTTTCTCAAAATTCAACAAAAGTTCTCATTAAAGAAGAGAAAATAGAAGGAGAAGATGGAGACTTTACGAAAAATGTAATTTTAAAAGATATTCTTTTATCGTAATCATAACAATGTTTCTTTTACATAACATGTCATTTATACATTTATGCTATGATGTTACTAATTACTATTAAAATAAATAATAATTGATCATTATTTTATCTTAATTTAATATGCAGGCAAACTAAAATATGTTGAGTTCAAAAATAATTTTGTTATATACCTTGACAATATTTTCTTTATACAAACAAACATAATAAAATAATCACATGCGTTAGCGCAGTAGAAAGAGATGACAGACGGGCACGATAGTGCCCGTCTTTCCGCTAGTAACAATAAAATAAAGGTGAACTTTTATTCCAAGAACAAAAGATGAATTGTTGTGATAGCTAACTACTCTATTTATAGTCTATAACGACTTAAAACCTAAGTAATACATCACTAGAATGTTCCACAAGAAACCAATGGCTTTTAGGTCAGAAATAAACTAATAGGTAGCTTGTCCGGAAAGCAAAAACAGCAAAAGGACTAAAGTGGGGCGCGCCTCTTGTATATATTTGTACAAGATCTTCAAATTCTTTGCACATGATATTTTTGTATGAGATATTCATATTTTTGTCCTCAATCATTGCACCAGATATTTTTGTATAAGATCTTTTGTATTTTTGGCATGAATCAGCTTCAATTCTCCTTTCTTTTGCTCCAAGACTCAATCTTTAGAATATTTGTTCCTGAAATATAATAACTTGCAATTGTAGTAAAAGAGTTCTAAAAAGGAAATAAACTTAAATTAAATAAACTCAAATATAAATAAAACTAACTCAAATATTATATTAAAACTACTAATTATTGACTCATCAAACTCTCCCACACTTGAATCTTTGCTTGTGCTCAAGCAAAGGGCATAAACATAGCAGCATAAAACAAGATTAATGTATGACAATACAATTAAAAACACGTGTCTCCTCAAAGGCTTTTATTTCAAGTGTACACTAATCACAAACTCAAGCATTTCTCATGATCTTTATTCAACCCAACAACAAGTTTCAAGTGAGTGTGTGTGTGTAGTCTAACCCTTTTCTTCCTCCTGTATAAGTTAGATATTATGAGGAAACATGTTCTAATCTTAGCACTAAACCAACCGAGAAAAGTCTTTTCTTCATTTCTTATAAGAGAGATGGGAATTAACTTGATTAATTTATTTGACAATTTAAATGTATTGGGGGGCTGCAGATTGCTTAAGGGATACCATATTCTCATAGGAAGTCAGCGAGGGGGTATCCTTTCCTCCTAGATTCAATGATCACCCTAAGTAGTGCTGCAAAAATTATAAGTTAAAAGACACCATCTTCACGTAGGAAGTCAGTGAGGGGGTATCCTTTCCCCCTAGTGTTAATGATGCCTCCTAATTATGCATCTGATTCTTTCCTTTTTTTAGAAGGATTTTTGGAAGCTACTTAGTTATTAGAGAAACACCACCTTCACGTAGGAATCCAGGAGGGGGTATCCTAATTCCCCCTAGATTCAGTGATGTCTCCTTTATAAATATATTTGTTTCCGCCTCATTTTGATTTATCTTTTTATTCCCCACACAAACTTATATTACTTTTACTCTGAAGACTTTTAAGGGTTAATGTACCACTAAAATTAGAACGTGTTACTTAAAATACCTATTCACACACTTGCTCAAGGGATGCAACTTGTGCTTTTCTCATTGGAGAATTTATTCACAATAAAACAAGATGTGTGTATATCAAGAACACTTAAAACACAAGAATTCACTTTCATGTACAAGAAACAACCATTTTAGAGAAGATAACAAAAATTTATGTCATAATTTTCAATAAAAACAAGCCGCTTAATCATGACTTTCGCAACAAAACATAACAAAAGAATTAAAGTTCAAGGGAGTTTGGAAACACTACGACTCAAGACACTTTATTAGCCCCCCCCCCCCCCCCCCCCCCCCCCCCCCCCCACACACCCACTTGGAGAAGCATTGTCCTCAATGATTAGAAGAAGGAGGAGGAGGGAGAGAAGAGTAGAGGAAAAGGAAAACTCACAATTTTATTGAGGTCCATAAGGTGGACCTTGGAGGTGAAGGTGTTGCATCATGTTCCAGAGCATTTGATTATTTTCTTCATTTATTCAATTGCCCCTTTGGACGTCGTTCCTTAGCCCGGCCATTTCAACACCTTGTCTTTGTTGCTCGGTGCTTATTCTTTGAACTTCGGTTTCCATCCATGGCCACCGTTCATCATTATAGCTTCCACCGGCTTCTTGTTCATGGTGCAAGTTTGCACCTACCTCCTCTTTATCACCACCATCATCATCATCATCATTGTGTACCTGTGGGTTAGTACCAACATAAAGCAAATTTTCCACCACCTCCGGATTAGTTATGTCCGGATTAGGTAGGATAATCAAACAATTAGCTCTAATAACTTTTCACACATATCGGTAGTTGTGAGTAGGGCCATGGGTTCTAAAGAAGGACATAGTAGTGAGAGTATATAAGTATAGATAATAGTTCCCCTCTATCCTTTTGATCACTTGATTCACACTCACCCCAAACTTTCTAGCAATAAAGGTGATGATTCCACCTACAACTATATCACCTTTATCATCTGGTTTCTTTTAAGCAATTGAAACAAGATAATCAAGCAAATAATAGCAAATTTTAACAGGGTGGTTATAAAGCATAGCCCACAACATAAACAGCTCATCAGTCCTCATCTTTCCTACCTCTTTCCTACCCCATATGGTGCAAGCCATAACCCTTTGAAGGTACCTAAGCACAGGGTTGTGTTATTCAACAGCCTAATCACATGTTCCTCTATTCCTAGTCTATCAATAGCATGAACATCAGGGTACCTGCAAAGAGAGATAGTTCTAGAGATTAGAGATTTATACCTATTCCTTTGCTTGAGATCCTTGAATTCGATCCCATGATTTCGGACTGTTGATTGTTTTCTGCTTGTACTGCTTCCGGAGCCTTCAATTTCCTTTCCTTTCCTCTTTGATGCCATTGACCTAGTTGACTTGGTTTGGGTTTGGGTGGATGAATGCTGGTTTATGTTTGGAGATGATTTGGTTTAGAAATTGTGATTTGGTGAAGTTTGGAGAGATTTATGAAGGAAGGATGAAAGATGTTATTTTGTTTGAATAAGGGAAGAAAAAAATAAAAAAAATAAAAAATTTTGGAGATTTTTTTTTTTGGCTGATGGGTTGGCACGACCGTGCTAGCTCTCTGGAAAAAGAGGGAAGATTTTTTTTTTGGGTGGGTTTGGTTTCTGGTCAACGGCTTCAAATTTCTTTCACTTTTTCGCATCATATTTGGACAAATACCTACAAAACAAATTAAAATAACACAAAACAAACAAAATAGAAGCAATAAAACTCATGGGTTGCCTCCCACGAAGCGCTTGTTTAGAGTCATTAGCTTGACGGTTAGAAAGTGGTTTATCTATCTTATACCCAATCTCTCACTAAGGGACAATGACATCAAACTGACATTCTCTCCCAAATCACCATGGCTTTTTCTATAGTTTCAGATCCTATGACACAAGGTATGGAAAAGCTCTCTGGATCCTTAAGTGTAGGTGGCAATTTGTTTGGAAGTATTTCAATAAAATTTCTAAACTGCTCATCTAACTTGGATTTAGCAAACTCTTGTGTTAATGGAATTTTAGGCTCATGAGGTGGTGAAACAAGTGGCTTTTCATTCTCTCCTATGGCTTTCTCACTTTGAGGCTCATCACTCCCTATCTCTCCTTCATTGTTCTTAACTTTTACAACGGGGTCCTCTAATTGTTTACCATCCCTAAGAGTAATAGCACTTATATGGCCTTTGGGGTTGGTTTCGGTTTGGCCCAAAAGAATTTCAGAGGTTTGAGAGGAAGTAGCCACCTGTTGGGGCACTTGAGAAGTCTGAGTCTCTAGCATCTTACTGTGAGTAACTATGGAGTCTACTTTCGATGTAAGTTTGGCAAGAGATTCATTCAAAAATTCAGTTTGATTTTTCAGCTCTTGGAGCTGCTCGGATTGATTTATAAAATAATTTTCAAAAAAAAAATTCCAAGCTAGATTTTTGAGGGACTCTTTGGTTGTTTGCATAACTAGGTGGTGTTGTTTGTTGTCCAAAAAGATTTTGAGGGTTTTGAATATAAAAAATTTGATTGTTCCTAAACCCTTGATTATATTGAGCATAATTTACTTGCTCAGGACTTCTAACAACACTACCTAGTTGGCAATCAATGCCAATATAGCCAAATACGCCACAAACTTCACAAGGAGGTGATACAGGGGCTGGTGTGACAGCACTAGTATTCATTTTATCAAATTTTTGTGTGAGTGCGTCAACCTTAGCAGCTAGATGATCAAGGGTAGAAATTTCATACATACCTGCCTCTTTTTTAGAGGGTGAAGGAGCAACATTTGTGATGTCCCTTTCATAGGTCCACTGATAGTGGTTTTGTGTCATGTCCTCGATCAAAGCATATGTTGTTGTGTAAGTTTTATTCATCAAAGCTCCACCTGCAGCTGCATCAACATAAATTTTTGTGGTATACAAAAGACCATTATAAAAAGTGTGAATAATAAGCCACTTCTCTAAACCATGATGGGGACAAAGTCTAAGCATTTCTTTGAAATGCTCCCAAGCATCGTAAAGAGATTCCCCATCGTTTTGAGTGTGTGATTTGATTCCTTAATTGACCAGTTTTAGAATGGGGAAAGAATCGGGCAAGAAAAGCTTGCCTCATTTGGTGTCATGAAGTGATAGAACCAATTTCCAATGAATGAAACCAAGCACTAGCTCTATCCCCTAAGGAAAAAGGAAAGAGGTGCAGCCTTATGGCCTCTTGGTTTGCCTTCAAGGTTCCACTGAGTCTTAAAAAATTTGAAACATGAAGATTCAAATCCTCAGTGGGTGATCCGAAAAATTGATTTTGTTGCACCAAGTGAATAAGTGCGGGTTTTATTTTAAAATTGTTACCCTCAACTGTTGGGTACACAATAATAGCATGTGGCTCTTCCGTAGAAGGGGTTGCATACTCCTTAAGAGTGTGTTCCTCAGCCATATCGTTATTATTTTGTGTTTCCAATAAGTTAACGGTAAAAAGAAAGAAATAAAAAAAAAAGTAGAAAAGGAGAAAAAATATTTTTTATTTTTTTATTTTTTTATTATTATTTTTTTTAGAAAAGAGAGAGATTTTTTTTATTTATTTTTTATTTTTTATTTTTATTTTTTTTAGTTGAAGGTAGAAAAAAAAAAGAAAAGGAAATATTATATATATTTTTCTAACCACTATTAAAAAAAAGTTAATCAAATTGCAAAAACTCCCCGGCAACGGCGCCAAAAACTTGATGGGATAAAACCGCAAGTGCACGGTTCTACCGAAGTAGTAATAAAAGAGTATCGTTCCGACAGGGAGTTATGAATTCAATAATTAACTTTCAACAATGATTAGAAAGGAGTTTTGAGTTATAAAGTTTGGATTTTTAATTAAAAGAAAATAACAATAATAAAATAAAAGAGCCTTGGGATTATTGGTCCGTCATGGTGACAAATCCTTCACAAAGAAAACCTTTAAACCTAGAACCTTATGTTAGACCTAATTTCCAAAGACAAGTTTCTCTTTAGCCTATCACATCTCCTTTCGGTCTCAGTGAGTGTGTTCCTCTAGCAATCACGCCTATTTTCATGGTTGATTTCTATTAGAATCCTTGAAGTTAATTCGAAACTTTATATATCTCAAGTTTTGCTAGACTATTTTCATGTTTCGCAATCCTTGTCTAAATTCACTTGTTCGAATATCAAAACTCCACTTTCGTTTTATGAATTGATATTTGAGATGATGAATTAACAATTACTAACCCTCCACTTTCGTAGTTTGATAATTGTTAATTCATGTTAAAACGGTGAATTTAGATTAGAAATTAGAGTTACATAAGATTAGGGTTTAAGGTTTGGTTTGATTAGGATTACGTCATTAGACTTATCTAATAATCCCAAGACAAGAAGAGTCTACTCACTAACGTTCATTGTAGACATAGAAGAAGAAGAAGAAGAAGAAGAAGAAGAAGAGGAGGAGGAGGAGGAGGAGGAAGAACATAAAAGTAAATAACAATAAAATAAAGGTGAACTTTTATTCCAAGAACAAAAGATGAATTGTTGTGATAGCTAGCTACTCTATTTATAGTCTATAACGACTTAAAACCTAAGCAATACATTACTAGAATGTTCCACAAGAAACCAAGGGCTTTTAGGTCAGAAATAAACTAATAGGTAGCTTGTCCGGAAAGCAAAAGCAGCAAAAGGACTAAAGTGGGGCGCGCCTCTTTTATATATTTGTACAAGATCTTCAAATTCTTTGCACAGGATATTTTTGTATGAGATATTCATATTTTTGTCCTCAATCCTTGCACCATATATTTTTGTATAAGATCTTTTGTATTTTTGGCACGAATCAGCTCCAATCCTCCTTTCTTTTGCTCCAAGACTCAATCTTTAGAATATTTGTTCCTGAAATATACTCCCTCCGTTTCAAAATGAGTGTCGTTTTAGGTGTTTACACACATATTAAGAAATGCAATGATTAAGAGAAAGAGAATGATTATTTTACCAAATTATCCTTATTAACTATTGGTTAGTTTTAAAAGTAATACTTTGGAAGTAGTGTGCAGCGTATTAATTGGAGGGTACAATTGAAAAGAAAAAGTTATTATTGCATTGGAAACTGAAAGCGACACTCATTTTGAAACAATTTTTTTTAGCTAAAGCGACACTCATTTTGAAACGGAGGGAGTAATAACTTGCAATTGTAGTAAAAGAGTTCTAAAAAGGAAATAAACTTAAATTAAATAAACTCAAATATAAATAAAACGGACTCAAATATTATATTAAAACTACTAATAATTGACTCATCAGGCATACTTGGAGAAAGTAGCTCATATACTTAACCACACTCTTTTCTATGATACACGTATGTATCTCCTAAAGCCAGTAGGGCTGGTCACAACATTTTTCCACTTCAGTCGTCACATGAATGTACCTTGCTGTAAATTTGAGACAATTCTAAACAGACAGTCGAGATTAAACTATATACACACACTTTGACGTCTTTCAGGGTAATAACGTGGCTTAGGTTAAAGGTGGCTAACAAAACAACTTGAAGTGTGATATTTGACCAAATTCTAAGAACGATTATATATACTGGATGAGTAGGGTTTTGGTTGTCAAGCTTTCACATAGACAGTTGTGACCATTTGGGTGGTCATCTAGAATTGGATATGAACTGGATGGTCATAATCTATTGGTTTGGATCATTATCTAATGAAATTTAGGACATGTCCATCGTATGGTGTTGCCTTCTCTCGGGTCCAGGATCAGACCTGAATCCACCCGAAGTGGGTCTTGGCCCAGTTTGAAACAAAAAATTTACCCTCCAAACATGGAATCGTATGCCAATGATTTACATACACTCGTCGTGATCCGACACAGTCAACTTCAGTTTACAATAAACTAGTGATTCAAACAGAAAATAAAAAATGTCTTTGGCTTTAACCAAGACTACCTTTAAATCTTCTTTATCAATCAAATTGATAAATTCCTTCCTACCACCCATTGAGACAATTTGAATCATTGATAAACGAACATCCATAAATGTATGTTGTAGTTGTGTAATAGAGATTGAAACAACTTTACATGTAACTCCGAAAAGTCCCCTCTTTGCCCATACTTTGTCTACCTTCCTTGTTTTGAAGTGAATATCAGCTGTTTCACCAATGTTCGAATGTTTTACTACCAAAGGTTGTTATGATGCATTTTCTTTTTTTATGGAATGATGCATTTAAATTTCGAGAACACACCGCTTCAACCTAAGGTATTTTAACATAAGGTGTTATTTTTTTTTTCTTTTGCAATTTTATTTTGCTTTCAGTTTTGATAATTCTTTGGAGCACAATCAACCAATGATTGATTAAAGTTTTAAAATTATGATAATATAGAGGGAGAGATTTTAATAATGGAACTCAACCCACCTCAAGAAATTATCAATATAGTGGTAGAAAAATAGAGATAACTTAGCTATTAAGATCACTTAATTACTCTATATAAAAGCAAATATTTTCTTTAGTAGATCCTCGTTCTATCTCAAATCACTTCAATCAGTATGCTATTTTGACAAGTGGTTGAAAAGCGAGAAGACTCTTTTTGTACTTAATTTGGTTTACTACTGTGTGGGTTATTTGGCAACAACGTAATGATAGGGTTTTAAACCAAAAGGAGAAATCAATATCACATTACTCGATAAGTTCAAATATGTGTCTATATGGTGGTTGAAACATATATAATCTTGCATTTGTTTCTTTTGAGTTTGTTGGCTGGTGGCAGCACCCATTTGACTGTTTAGGTGTTGGCTAATTGTATTGTTTTGTTTTATTTTTATGAGTGTCTTTGTCTTTAATAGACATTGGTCAACTATGTTTGCTACTAACCAATTTGCTTCTTCTTGGCACACCTTATGCTCAGGAGTAGGCTTTTTTTTTTTGAAGAAGAAGAAGAAAGGAGTAGGCTTTTTTGGTGATTAATATATTCCATTTTGACTTCCTAAAAAAAATATCAAAGCAAATATAGCAATTTGTAAAGGTCCATGACGCTCGCATCAAAGCCGATAGAGGCTAATCTATCATAACAACAAAGGCACAAGAGGATTTTTTTTTTTTTTGTCATATGATGATATTCCAAGTGTGTGCGTATATATTACCTTGAAAATTCTTATGATTTAAATAAAAATAAATAAATCATGACAAATTTTGGGACAAAATTGTAATCTCTCTTATTTCAAGCAGGTGGTATACAACCAATCATATAACACCATCCAAAAACGATAAAAAAAATTACTAAAGGGAAAAAATAACAAATTAATGCATAAAAAGCCCTAAAACAAAAATAAAATAAATTCAAAAGTTGCAAAAAGCAACTTAAGAGAGCTCCCCACTACATAGATTCATTTGTGAGCACCAACTGTAATCTTTGCAGCATCAGCAGCCTCTTGTGCCTCTGCCTTCATTTGTTGACCACCCTACAACAATAAAACAATTTTATCAGTCCCCAAAATTGATAATTTGCAAGTTTTTCTACTCTATTGTTTTATAAAATTATATTTCTCCTTAATCTTGAGAAAAAGTTTTTTTTATACAAAAATATTAGTATTTATTTGTTACAAATGTTAGTGGGGGATACGAATCCACATCAATCTATCTCTCGGACTCTTATGTTACTCTTAATAGTTATTGATTATCTACATGTAGGATCGACACTTTGGATTAATAAAGTGTTGGGTGTTCAACACTGAAAAATATAGTAATTTATGTTGAATCACTTTCATTTTCTCAAATTGATACCCGTGTGTCCACTATGTCATGTCTGGTTTCTGTGTCTAACCTCTTGGCAAGATTGAGCGAATATAACTAAATTGTTTGGTTAAACGTTCAAACCTCTTGGCAAGATGATGTGGCAGCCTGAGCAGCATTGTTTGCCTTGTCCATCATGTTGCTTCCCTTCTCCTAAATCAGCAATAATATTATATCAAACTATGATGCTACAATAATTTAAAATGACATATATATATAAAACAATTAAAAGGGCATTTGTGACTAATAAAAACTCACCTGAGCTTGTCCTACGGCTTGGCCAGTTTGTTGGCTTGTATTCTGGGATTGATTCATCTTTGGTTTCTCTTTTAGATTATGAAAAATAATAATTTAACTCAACAAGTGCTACTTTGCTTGGTGAATGTAATTCATAATAATGATGTGGATATATATAGCTTTTCAAATTTATGAGTTGTGTGACACATGTAATTATTTGTACCATTTATCTTAGATGCTTTAGTTTTGGCTTAAGACCAGGAAATTTTGTCCATCTTTGCTTGTGGAATTGACGGTTATTAAACCACGGCTTGTTAGAAGGCTAAAACTAAGAAAAGAACTGTATTTAAGATCTACCAAATTCCCTTAAAGAAATGATCTATCAAATTAACTATACCATAATGAAGATTTTGAACACAATTTCAAGTTGAACTTTATTTTATTTTGAAAATTCTTTATGTTCTAGTTTGAAAATAAGAAATCTTTATGTTTTAGTACAAGAAATCATTATCCGATTGATCATTTATAATTTCTCATTATTACTAGATTTTTTTCTAGGAACGTTCCAGTATAGTTGGGTACCGATACTTGTAGGAAAACTAACATACAAAAATAAGATAAATAAAGTTGGTTTGACCTTTATAATTATAAAATTATCAGGGATGATTTTCACTAGATTTTCAACTTTGATTATGACCATTGGGTTTGTCTATTGAATTACTACCAAATTCTCTAAATTACTTTCGCCCTAATTCCTTAGTGACAAAATCATTCATTCTAAATTAACCCTCAATTCCTTAGTGAATTTAAGATTAGAATTAAGAATGAATGAACAAGAATTCTCAATGGTTTCAACTATTCCTAGACTACAAAGGAAATAATCTCTTATCTCAAAGCATTCATAAATTCAACTTTCGTCTCAATATATGAACCGTAAATCAGTTTATCGGTGATCAATCAATAAAAGCATTAAGCATGGAGATAAGAAAAATAATTCAATAAGTTTTATCAATAATCAAAGATCAAATCACATAACAAAAACATAAGGGTTAGTTACTCATAACAAATAAACATGGGAAAGAGATTAAAGAAGAATTACAAGAACAATTCATGTATGATTCTTGAGAAATCTTCTTCAGTGGTGTTGGGAACAGCCTCCTTCGTAATTTCTCTGCTAGGGCAGAAGTTTCTAAACTTAAAATTGATTTAAAAGTCTCTCTAACATGTTAAAAAACATATTTATAATGTAACAGGTCCGACACGGGCGTTGCAGTGCTCCTAGGGAGCCCAGCGCCCAGTTACAGGGAGCTAATGCATGAAGATTGATGTTCTAGCGTCTAGCGCCCAAGATCTATCTTTTTCATCCCTTGATTTTCCGAACTGAGTTTAGGTGTCTTCCTGAAAGTTGTAGTGTACTTGCAGTGAGTAAAATAATATAATCTAGGGTTTAGACTGTTTATGTCCTCCTTGAGAATGATTTCAAGTGGGGTTTTTATAGCCCTTTGTGGGCTTATTTTAGCGTAACTTAAGCCATAAGAAAGCTGGGCTTGAGGCCTTTGGAAGGGCGTGCCTAGTCCTCAGGAGCCCTTCTGGAGGGCGCCTGAGCTTTTCTGGAGGGTTTTTAGGCCTTTAGGAATATAATGACGGTCCACAACCCCCCAAGCACGAGCTTTGGATACAAGGCGAAGTGATGAATGTGTGAGATTTGATTTTGCTGTTTAAGCCATTTGTGTTTTCAGATGCCCGTTTAGAGGCAATGTTTCTTATGAGGAACACGCCCAGACTTCTAGGAGCATGTTGAAGGGCATCGGATCCCCTTTGAGGGGTCATTCGAGCATGTAGGTGTACATTGATTATTCACAGCCCCCCAAGCACGAGCTTTGGGAATAGGGCGAAGAGGTGAATTCTTTTCCCTTTTGTTCGCCTCTTGCTAGATCGGCTTTGTGGTAAAGATTTTCCTGGCGAGATGTTTCTTGCGTATTTATTTTATAATTCCATATGGTTTCAAACTTTCCTTATATTTGTTGTTCTTTTTTCTTTTATGCTAGCCTTTCCTTGTTGATAGCTTGTTGTCGCCTAAATGATTTCTTATTTGTCGGGTGTTTGAGTGACACCCTTTTTGGGCTTTAGCCTTTTTCTTTTGTTCTATTTTTTGGACTTGTGATCCTGCTTATGGCATTTAAATATTGGTTTGGTGATGATATGTCGCCGCCAGAACCCTTTGAGGTTTGGCGGGTTTGGCAGAGCCCCCTCTGAGGGTTGATGTGGCTTCCAGAGCCCCCTCTAAGGGTTGGTTTTAGATTCCAGAGCCCCCTCTTAGGGTTGGTTTAGTTTCCATAGCCCCTCTGATGGTTGGTTCTTATTATTTAGGAATTTCAACTGTTGATCGCCTATGCGAGGTCTTTAGGTAGTCGCCCTTTTTATGCAAAACTGATTATCCACAGATTATGTATATATGTACCGCAGAATAATTGCAAATAAACAATATCGATTAAAATTTGTAATACGAGACTATTATATACTTCCCTTAAAAAAGTTTTAAGTATATACTAATAATCTGATACACAGGGATGACAGTTTGTGGGAAAACAGTCCATAAAAAAAAAAAAAAAAAAGTTTGTGGGAAAACAATTTTAATTGCTTTTAGAATATATACAAATTTTGAAACTTCTACATGTAAAGTGCAACAGAAAATTGATAATTATCTCTGTCAAAAAAAAAGAAAATTGATAATCCCTTATTCTTAAAAGTTGTTCGGTTAGCAACAACTTAACCCTAGATTTTTGGCTCTAAAAACACATCATTAATTGCTAATTTCCCTCTAAAAGCTATTTTAACCTGAAAATTGAATTATTTATTAAAAAAAAAGAGAAATATGTGTGATTTGTTGAAGTGTGTTGTATACCGTGTTTTATAGCCTTTACATATTCTTATCATTTGAATTTCAAATACAAAGGTTATAGTAACTATAAACTTCAATTAATGTCACCATTGGTATCCTCCACTAAGTCTGGCATAATTCCCATGCAGGTTCACGTTTTACAACACCAGAACTTTTGGGTATAAATAGTCAAGCTGAGACTTTGCGACACCACAACCCTATTTCGCAGCAGACAGTGAATGGTCAGACGCACAGCTGAGACTTTGCTCTCATACCATTGCTTGACTGGTAAATGCAAATTTAAGCAAAGTTGTTTTCCATGTTGTCTTCCTTATAATGCTATTACTTCCTATAAGTCTATAACTAATGTTGTCTTCATGGCAGACACCTTGGACAAGGCCTCTACATCACTCAAGCTGGTTGATGGCTGTGGAAACATGAGGGAGTGCATATGAGCACTGCATGATCGGTGGTGAATGGAAACACTTTATGATGGTGTGAAGATCAGACTTGGTGCACCTGCAGCTGGGAAGAACGATAGCCTCTACATCACTGTCAGTTGGAGTTAGGGTTTGGTTGCAAGAATGAAGGTGTAATTTGGTGCGGTGGTGGATGTTTTTTGGTTACGGGGGATTAAGCTTTTTTGGGTTTGGTCTTAAGTTTTTATTTGATGGGAGTTCTGTAGTTTTTTAAATTATGTTTTTTTTCGTTTCCCTGCAACTTCTGTTTTGTAATCTTGAATTCTGCCTATTCAATTTGAGGTCATGTTGCTTAATTAATATAATTGCATTTTATTTCTATGCCAATTTATTTTTATGCCAATCTGTTGTGAAATTGGAGGTTAAGCCAAAATATAATTGCCCCTTACCAACGTGGGCAGTGATACTACCTGAATTAATGTATTCCTCATCAGTTAATATGCAAGTGCAGAAACAATCAAATGGGTTAGTTGCACCAAATTTTAGTGTGTTGTTGATTTAACTTGAAGATGTATATGCTTAAATATATAAACAATCAATAACTGCACTTTGTCTGGATACAATTTATCATGTGGATGATTTCAAAGTTCTTGATGTTAGATCATTGCTCTTTGCGTTGGAAACAAACTGCATCAGAAACCTTGATTCTATTATTTGTTATTATGATCAGAAGCAATGAATTCAACGTTAAGTGTGTTCTATGTTTAATATTTTTTTTTAATATTAACAAGAGTATATAAAAACCCATAATAATTAATATAAGTAGAGATGGAAAGGTTAGTCACCATGTTTCAAATTCACGAAGCCATTACACTTTCAAAGTGCTAATTCAGAACATAATGTAAAACTTATTGTCTATACTATAGCGAAATATTGCCTTTATAGTAGAATGCAGATTTTTATATATTTAGCTGTTATTTTGAATAAGTTAAATTACAAATAGATGCAAGAAACTCATCTAATAGTGTATAAACCTGTGACTTTTAAAATTACTTTTAAATGCTTATAGTTTAAATTGACCCACAGTAAAATATATAAGAAATTAGGAATGAGAATATGCATGACTGTTGTGCTTCCCATTGCTTTAGTTTGTAATGTAAACATACACACAATGAATTAGTTTGGCTTTTCACGTTACTAGGCAATAGTTTTGGTATTCTCTACCTTTTATTAAATGCATTTGGGAAGTTGTCGTGATTAATGCTGATTTACATTGGTTGCCAGTAAGTGAAAGGGCCATATACATAATTTGGTCTTGATGATTTACATTCAGCTATTTTTGCTGTTCTATTTTTATTTATGTTATATTGCTGTAATTTGACCATTAGTTATTTACGAAATTCAGACTTTTATTATTTATATGTTGTAGTGCTCATTTTGTGAATACCTTTGATCTTTAAGATTTTGAACATTATTCTATTATTTGAAGATATATTTCAGCTAAACAGACCCGTGCGGCGCACGGGTCATCTATCTAGTTATCATAAAAAAACATATTGTGTAGTGTAGGGAATATACTAATGTATTCGGTGAATTATTTTTTAATTTATTTTATTTATTTATTTTAAACTTTTGAATTGATGCATGTGAATCGTCGTTTTGTTATTGATTCTAGAAAAACCAACGTCACATAAATTAATTATATCACATCGCAACCATAAATCCTTAAAAAGTAAATCACATATTCTGATTTTGTATACAGCGGGATTAATAATTCGGTGGTAAACCGTCCTGAATCGTATGATTTGGTTCAATTCCATGAAAGAACTAAAGATATAATTGAATAACAAAGGAATGTGAAACCTGATTTGAGAATGGCTTCGAAAGAGAATGGGTAGGAGAATCACTTCGAGAGAGTATGTCGTTTTCTAGATTTTGAGACCTGATGTTGGTTTGGTCTTCGCTGGCCATCGTTTTTTCGAGATTGCCGGTAGGTTTATGAGTGTGGCCTAGGTTAGTTTTATTGAGGTTCCCATAGATGGCGCTCACGGTACTTGCAGTGAGTACAATAATAGAATCTAGTGTTTAAATTGTTTATGTCTTCCTTGAGAATGATTCCAAGTGCATAGTATTGCTCGAGCTTCGCTATCTCATCCTAACCCCCATATTTTTCACCATGTATTGCCTACTTTGTACCAATTAATTTTGAATGAAATGAATTAATTATGCCTTTCCTCAAAAAAATTATATTATAATTCACATGTTTTTTTTTTTTTGAGAGAATAATTCACATGTATATAACTAGTACAAATGGTTCACGGAATAAAAAAGAAACTCATATGTTGTATTTTTAAAACACGTATGTATCTCATCTGTATCCTGCCTGTTAAGCCGTATCACAAATTATTCCTCCGTATCCCGAACGTATTCTTAAAGTATCCAATATATTATTAAATAAAAATTAAATTAAATCATTCGGATACTTTTGGGATACGTATCCGGGAGTATCCGCAGAGTATCAATATCCAACACAGGTACGACACCATTTTGTAGTACTCAGGCTTCATAGATTGATAGTAAAGAAGAGAAACCGTTGAAGGTAAGAAATCCAAATTAGATGTCATGGAGGAAGAGGGTTTCCCTCAAGACATAAATGAGGGCAGCAAGAGATGTTTTTAAATATAAGCCGTATTAAACAGGTGAAAAAAAGAGAGAGCGTCTGCGAACAACTGTGAGATGAGAGTGAGTGGCAGAGTGATCAAGAGGGGTGGCTCGTCGTGGCTTCGCCATGAACGACCACACCGGCGTTCATTATCGCCGGAGGTGAGGACAAATTGGGGGGGACGGGATTCAGATGGTGAGGATTGGCAAGACGTGAGACGGCGACGAAGGAAAGCTCATGGACAGGTTGGTAGCGGCTGGGATGATCATCAAAGGCAGCGGCAGCTTGAGGACAGGGATTACTATGGAAACAGACAATCTAGCTTTAGGGTTTCGACAGACTATTATGATGATGACTGGAATGGCTCACGTAGAGGGGCGGCAGTGCACTCAGAATTGCGATCAACACGTGAGGGTTTGGTTCGGCGGCATGATGTTGGTGCTATAGGATACCAGCGATCGCGCGACATGGATGATGGTTCTGGGAAGGAGTCATGCGACTTCAATGGTGAGGGAGTAGACCAGAATGATTTCTCACAGTATAAACGGTTCGTAACTTTCTATTTTACCAATTTTCCGCCTCAATTATCAAATTTCTTTCTGCGAAAAGGTTTCGAGGTTTGTGGGATTTTGGAGGAAGTGGTAGTGCCACGTAGAAGGAATGTTAATGGGGAAGTTTACGGATTTGTGCGTTTTTCTAAGGTTAGGGACGTTGGTAAATTGTTAAAGGCTGTGAATTCTGTGTGTTTTGGACATTATCGTATTAGGGCTAAAATTGCACGGTTTGATCGTAGTTTAGGGGATGTGGGGAAGCTTGAGAGGATGGATGCGGAAGTGAATGTGGTGGGGAAATCAAGTGAAGGAGGGTCTGGCCTCGTGGCGGATAAGAAAGCTGGTGAGGGAGGAAGCAAGGTGGGTTCGAGGGGATAAGGGAAGAAACTTGTGGAAGAGGGTGTAAAAGTGGTTAGGGTTGGGGAGGTGGCTGTTCAAGTGCGAGAGGGGCCGGCGAAGGGTGGGAAACGGAGTAGCAGCAAGGTTGTGGATGTGGAGAGGGAGGTAGGGCAGCTTGAGGTGCCCGTAGTCGAAGTACATCAACCGGTTCCAAAGAGGTTGGTTCGAATGTATCGATCAAATGGGAATGATTTGAATTGGGCAAGATTAGGCGTGTTGGCTACTGTGAACAATGGGGAGGCGATTACGGTGATCCAAAATCGTGTCGAGGATGCTGGCTTTGCGAACTTAGACGTCATTCCTATGGGGGCGGATAGAGTTTTTTTACAGAGCACGTCAGATAAGAATACATTGTCCGTCTTAGAAGAGGCAAAAGATTTTTTTGATATTCTTTTCACTAATATTGTTAGGTGGGACAAAGATGTCGTTCCTTTTCGGAGGGGTGCATGGCTCAGACTGTATGGTATTCCGATTCATGCATGGAATGGGAACTTCTTCAAACTGTGTGTGATGGACTGTGGGACTTATCTCCGATCAGATGATATGTCTTTGGATAGAGGAAGATTTGATTATGCGCGAGTTTTGATATCGACACCTTCTTTAGATATTGTTTCATGTGTTGAAAAGCTACTAGTAGACGGAAACATGGTGGAAATAAAGATAATCGAGGAGTGGGGTTTTAATATCGGTGAAGATGCGTGTCTAGGGCTGGCAATGATCCGAACCAACTCGACAATAGTTCGAAACTCGATTCGACAATTATCTCGTTGAACTTGGTTCATGAACCAAATGAGCTGAACTTGAGCTGAAAATTAAGCTCGTTAAATAAATGAGTCGAACTTGAGTTGTATATAGTTCGACTCGGTTGGTTCATGAGCCGACTCGATAATATATATTACTAATTTAATTAACAATAATTATAATAAAAGAGAGGGAAAAAAAGAAGCTAATAACATACTTGTACATGCTTTTAACTATTCTAAACACACACATATATATACTAAAATTAGTCCCACATCGGGGAGTTTAAAAACATCTAACAGGAGTGGTAGATATAAAAAGAGGAGTGCGCTGCACATTATATGGAGTACGCTGCTACATGGACAGTGCTACACTACCATTGATATAATTTTCATATAATTATAAAGTTCAACTTTTTTTTCTTAAGTAGTCTTAAGACCAGCACGGTCTGTAGTTTAATATTTAGTTCAATTTTTGTTTTTGTTTTTTAAATTAATTAAAAGGTCAAGCTATACATTTTGACAAAAATAAAATAAAATTTGTCAACATTTTGACAAAAATAAAATAAAATTTGTCAAATGAGTTGAACCTAACGAGCTGAACCGAGTGGTTCGTGAACTTTAAACGAGCCGAACTCGAGCTAAAAAAAAGGTTCGTATCGAACTCGAGCCGAGTTTCGAGCCGAGCCAATTCTTATCGAGTCGAGTCGAACTCAGAAGAGTTCGGTTCGACTCGACTCATTTCCAGCCCTATGCGTGTCTTATAGAGGATGTGGGAGACCAGAATTCGTTGTCGGATAATGTGGAAGTTCAAGGTGACCCTGAAGCGTGTAATAATGTGGATACTCTTGTTGATAAACTTGTGAAGGAGATAGAGGAGGAGGGTGTGTTTCCAGACGATGAGGAATCGGACGTTGTTAGAATGGATGGTGCTGCTAAAGCGGATATACTTGCACCTGTGTCAGACGTCGGGTCACCACTTCAGCCTGCAAAGGGTGCAGATACGGCGAAGTCACAAAGTTCTCTTGGGGCTTCGGTGATGAATCCGGTGGGGTCCGAAGTTGATGAAAGCTCAGCGGATGGTACTTTGTTACGTGATGAGGGTATTACATTAGAGGTGCACCAAACTACTAAAGTCATTATTTCCAATGTAGAGACTGGTAATCAAAAAGGGGCACAGAAAGAGGGGAGTGATCATCTGTCGGTTTTGTCGTGTCCACCGTTTGGAGGCAAGTCGGCGGTGTCAGGTCCGTGGAGTACAGAATGGTTGAAGGAACGTCATGGAGGGTCCGGTATTATTTTTTCCGCTAAAAAAAGGAGTTTTAAGGCCAGAAAGAGAAAAGTAAATTCTATTCTGGAAGGAGGTGTTGGTTTTAAACGTAGAAAAATCGGTGGTGAACTACGTCATTCGGTTCATACTCTGAAAAAGGTGGCGCGGTTATCTTGTAAAGATAGATATGCTGTGCTGCAGACTTTGAAAAAACGGGCTCGTAAGAGGAAGAATAACGTTAACTCTCAAACAGGTGGAGTTGAAACATCCAAGGGCACTTCTAGCGGGGCCCCTTCTAATGCATCAGTCAACAAAGATTAGAATCACTGGGTGGTGTTACATGGGAAGGAGAAGGAGGCTGCAGAAAACGTGTGGGGGATAGGGAAGGCTTTAGGGTTACAGTTTGATGGGGATGTTCATAATAGGTTCAGTGTTCTCTCTAGAGCAGGAAAAGAAAAGAGGGAGCCTAAAGTTTGTGAAGTGGGTGCGAAAGGGAGGTCGGTCGAGGGAGGGTGTTAGCTAGTGGTAGGTTGAAGACGGTGGGGTGAGGGTGTGTGTGATGAGGTTGTTGTCTTGGAATGTTCGGGGGTTAGGTGGGATGGAGAAGAGAAAGGAAGTTAAGGAATTGGTGAGGGAGAAGTGTCCTTTTGTGTTGTGTTTACAAGAAACTAAGTTACAGTCGATCGATGATTTTCTATGTTCTTCAGTATGGGGGCCACTGAATTGTGATTATTCATTTAGTCCGTCTGTTGGGGCGTTAGGGGGTTTGTTGACTGTTTGGGATACTTCTGAGGTGGAGGTGTGGGCTTCGTTCCGAGGGGAGCATTTCTTGTTGATTCATGGCAGGTTTCTTAAATCTAATGTTGAGTTTCATTTGTTCAATGTGTATGCTCCTTGTGATCACAGAGCTAAACAGACCTTGTGGACATCCTTGTCAGCGCATTTACAATCTTTGGGTAGCTGTAATGTGTGTTTATGCGGGGATTTTAATTCTATTCGGTGTCCGGAGGAAAGGCGATCTGTGCGCGGATCTCAGGTTGTAGATGATTTTACACATTTTAATGCATTTATTGATGATTGTGTTTTAGTTGATTTACCACTGGGTGGTCGCAAATTCTCGTGGTACAAAGGCGATGGTTGTTCTATGAGTCGATTGGACAGGTTTTTGCTCTCTGAGGAGTGGTGTCAGTCATGGCCTAGTTGTATTCAAGTGGCTCATTTAAGGGGTCTCTCAGATCATTGTCCTATTTTATTGTCGGTTGACGATCAAGATTGGGGACCGAGACCGTTACGGTTGTTGAAATGTTGGCAGGATATGCCTGGCTACAATATTTTTGTTCGTGAAAAATGGAATTCTTTCCAGGTTCAAGGATGGGGCGGCTATGTCCTTAAAGAGAAATTAAAATTAATCAAAGCGGCTCTCAAGGAGTGGCACGGATCTAATACTCGTAATTTACCGGCAAAAATTGTGGCTTTGAAAGAAAGACAGGCGGCTCTTGATAGTAAAGGGGAGGAAGCGGAGTTGTCGGAAGTAGAGCTTGGTGAATTGCAAGATATTTCGACGGACATTTACTCATTAACCCGTCTTAATACAAGTATCTGTTGGCAACAATCGAGATTGATGTGGTTACGAGATGGCGATGCAAATTCAAAATATTTCCATTCCGTTCTTGCAGGAAGAAGACGTCATAATTCTTTATCTTCGATTATGGTGAACGGGGAGGTGGTGGAGGGTGTTAACCCTGTCCGTCAAGCAGTTTTTTTGCATTTTAAAAACCATTTTTTGTCAGATATGGGGGCTCGACCTTCTTTGGGTAATTTGCAGTTTCGAAAGCTTTCAGTCATGGAAATGGGTACGCTGACAAAACCTTTTTCTATGGATGAAGTTAAGGCAGCAGTGTGGGAGTGTGATAGCTTTAAGAGTCCGGGTCCAGATGGTATCAACTTCGGGTTCATCAAGAATTTTTGGAATGAGATGAAAGGTGACATTTTGCGGTTTACTACAGAGTTTCATAGGAATGGTAAATTGTCGAAAGGTATAAATTATACGTTTATTGCTCTTATTCCAAAAGTAGACAGTCCTCAGACATTGAATGATTTTCGACCCATTTCGCTGGTGGGATGTCTCTATAAAACTCTGGCAAAGGTTCTAGCAAACAGGTTGAGACAGGTTATCGGCAGCGTTGTGTCTGAAGTTCAGTCAGCGTTTGTCAAAAATAGACAAATTCTTGATGGGATTATGATAGCAAATGAGGTGGTTGATGAGACCCGTAAATCGAAGAAAGAGCTTTTAATGTTTAAAGTGGATTTTGAAAAGGCGTATGACTCTGTGGAATGGGGGTATCTTGATGAGGTTATGGGTAGTATGGCATTTCCGACTTTATGGAGAAAATGGATTAAAGAGTGTCTGTACTGCTACTGCTTCTGTGTTAGTGAATGGCAGTCCGACATATGAGTTCTCTCTAGAGCGGGGCTTACGTCAGGGTGATCCTTTATCGCCTTTTTTGTTCTTACTGGCAGCAGAAGGTCTGAATGTATTGATGAAAGCCTTGGTTGATACAGGTACCTTTACAGGATACAAGGTGGGTGGCGCCAACTCTGTGGTGGTGTCTCACTTACAATTCGCTGATGACACACTTCTAATTGGTAATAAAAGTTGGGGTAATGTTCGTGCAATGAGGGCTGGTTTAGTTTTGTTTGAGGCCATGTCTGGTTTGAAAGTAAATTTTCATAAAAGCTCTCTGGTTGGTGTCAACATCAATGATTCTTGGTTGTCTGAAGCAGCTTTTGTGTTAGGTTGCAAGGTGGGTAAAGTGTCGTTTCTCTATTTGGGGCTTCCGATTGGGGGCGATCCACACCGGTTATTGTTTTGGAAGCCTGTTGTTAATCGAATTAAAGCTAGATTGTCTGGTTGGCATAGTCGGTTTCTTTCTTTTGGTGGTCGGTTGATCCTTCTCAAATTTGTCCTGACTGCACTTCCTGTCTATGCTCTTTCCTTTTTCAAAGCTCCGTCGGGTATAATCTCTTCCATTGAATCTTTGTTAAATAAATTTTTTTGGGGGGGAAGTGAGGATAAAAGAAAAATTTCTTGGATTAGTTGGAATTCTTTGTGTTTGAGGAAGGAGTATGGAGGGTTGGGTGTTAGGAGTTTAAGGGAGTTTAACATTGCTTTGTTAGGAAAATGGTGTTGGAGGTTGTTAGTAGAGAGAGATGGATTGTGGCGTAGGGTGTTGGTGGCTAGGTATGGTGCGGAGGATGGTGGTTTGGAGGATGGGGGCCGGAGTTGCTCATCTTGGTGGCGGGAGATAGTGAGGATTAGAGATGGGATAGGAGAGGGTGGAGAGGGTTGGTTTGCGTCTGGTATTAGGAGACAGGTGGGAGATGGTGGTGAGACTGATTTTTGGCGTGATTGTTGGTGCGGAAATGTTCCGTTTTGTGTGCGTTTTAGACGGCTTTTTTATTTGACCGTCAACAAAGTTGTTACAGTAAGGAACATGTTCCAGCAGGGTGTGGAGGTTGGTGTGGGGGCGTGGCAGTGGCGTCGTCGATTGTGGGTTTGGGAGGAAGAGTTGGTGGAGGAGTGTAGGGAACTTTTACTTACAGTTACTTTGCAGGACTCATCTTCTGACAGGTGGCTTTGGTTACTGGATCCGATAGGTGGGTATACGGTTCGTGGTGTGTATGATATGCTGACATCGCAGGAACAACCCAGCTTTCATCAAAATTATGAGTTGATTTGGCATAAACAGGTTCCTTTGAAAGTATCCATATTTGCGTGGCGCTTGATGAGGGACCGGTTACCTACTAAACATAATTTGGCACTCCGTGGGGTCTTATCTATGGAGGCGCGGTCTTGCATTGATGGGTGTGGGCATGTTGAGGATCTGAATCATATATTTCTGTCTTGTCCTTACTTTGGTGCGTTGTGGCCGTTGGTGCGAGCTTGGCTTGGTGTTGTTGGGGTCGAGACTCAGTTTATAACAGACCACTTCTTGCAATTTATTAATTATGCAGGTGGTTTGAGAGCGCGACGTTCCTTTTTTCATCTGATATGGCTCCTGTGTGTTTGGATTTTGTGGAAAGAGCGGAATGATAGAGTTTTCAGAAACAAACAGAGTTCTATACCACATATGTTAGAAAAAGTAAAATCATATTCCTTGTGGTGGTTGAAAGCTAGTAATGTTGTTTTTAGCTTTGGTACTTATAATTGGTGGTCGAACCCGCTTACTTGTATGGGTATCGACTAATTGTATTGTAACTCTGTCTAGACTGTGTATCTTTCCGTGATTGTTTTGGCACACCTTGTGCTGGAACAATTACGTTATTGGTTTTAATATATTCCATTTTTGTCTGTTCAAAAAAAATAAACGAGGGCAATTCAAGAGGGAGGATTATCATGATAAGGTTAATGATAAATTTGAAAGAAAATAGTTCCCTTTGACATCTCCATCAAGCTATTCTTTGGATCATATCATGTGTTAATTTTTTCGCAATTTTCTTTGCTTTCAATTTTGATAATTCTTTGGAGCACAATCAGTCAACGATAGATTAAAGTTTTAAAATTATGATAATATAGTGGGAGAGATTTTAACCACAAGAAAATATCAAAATGGCGGTAAAAAAATAGAGATTACTTAATTACTCAAGACAAAAGCAAATATAACAATCTGTAAAGGTCCAAAGCAAATACTCCAAGTGTGCGCGTATATTACCTTGAAATTTTTATGATTTAAATAAAAATAAATAAACCATGACAAATCAATGCATAAAATCAATGCATAAAATCCCTAAAACAAAAATAGAATTAAATTAAAAAATTGCAAATAGCATCAGCAGCATAGATTTATTTGTTAGCACCATCTGCACTCTTTACAGCATCAGTAGCCTCTTGTGCATTTGCCTTCATTTGCTGACTACCCTACAACAATAAAACAATTTCATCAGTCACCAAAATTGATAATTTATAAGTTTTTCTACTCTATTTTTTTATAAAGTTCTATTTCTCTGTAATATTGAGAAACGGTTTTTTTTATACCAAAATGTTAGTATTTATTTGTTACAAATGATAATGGGGGATACGAATCCACATCAACCTATCTCTCGGACTCTTACGTTACTCCTAATGATTATTGATTATCTATATGTAGCATTGACACTTTAGATTAAAAATGTGTTGGGTGTTCGACACCGAAATATATATGTTGAATCACTTTCATTTTCTCAAATTTATGTGTCTAACCTCTTGACAAGATTAAGCGAATATAACTAAATTGTTTAGTTAATTAAACGTTCAAACCTCTTGCACAGATGCTGTGGCAGCCTGAGCATCATTGTTTGCCTTGTCCATCATGTTGCTTCCCTTCTCCTAAATCAACAATAATATTGTATCAAACTATGATGTTACAACAATTTAAAATGTTATATACAAAATAATTAAAAGGGCATATGAATGTATCCAATACATGTTGTGACTAATAAAAACTCACCTGAGCTTGTCTTGCGGCTTGTCCAGTTTGTTGGCTTGCATTCTGGGATTGATTCATCTTTGGTTTCTCTTTTAGATTTTGAAAAATAAGAATATAACTCAAAAAGTGTTACTTTGCTTTGTGAATATAATTCATAATAATGTGCATATATATAGCTTTTCAAAGTTATGAGTTGTGTGACACATGTAATTATTTGTACCATTTATCTGAGATGCTTTAGTTTTGGCTTAAGACTAGGAAATTTTGTCCATTTGTGGAATTGACTAAAGCTTGTTGCTAAAACTAAGAAAGCACCTTAGTCTGTTATTATTAAAAAGAAAATGAAAAGAAGAGAAATGTATTTAAATTCTACCAAATTCCCCTAGAAAAAAGATCTACCAAATTAACTATAACATAATGAAGATTTTGAACACAGTTTCAAGTGGAACTTTATTTTATTTTGAAAATTCTTTATGTTCTAGTAAGGAAAATAAGAAATATTTATGTTTTAGTACGAGAAATCATTGTCGACTGACTCATTTATAATTTCTTATTATTACCAGGAATTTTTTTAGGAGCGTTGGAGTATAGTTGGGTACTGATACTTTAGGTAAATTTATTTTAAAATAAATAGATATAAATATATGACATGTTATTTAATGATCGTGTGAAGGGCACATACCTAACCGAATTCAATAGATATTATTGCGTTTACCTTAATACTACATAAAAAAGATTTTTAACTGTCACGGTGTCGGGTAGCGTAACTTATCAAAAAAAAAAAAAAAAGATAACAGCGCAACTATCTTTTTTTTTTTTCTTTTTCTTAACCCTCTGATTTCTAAAGGAGGAAGATCTTGTTAGTTTAGAGTTCAACTAAGAGATAAGAGATAAGTAAAGTTTGATCAACGATTGTTTTTATCAAGATTCAAACTCAAATTCAAGCAATTTATCCTCAATTAAAGTTCATTAATCACTTGAACTCGTTCAATTTAGATATTGTAATTGATCTAAAAGATGTTGTGTGTGTAGTTTATTTTTATTTTTTGAGGGTGCATATATATCTAGTTATAGAATATAGGGTTAAATATGTTTTTGGTCCCTATAAATATACTAACTTTTCGTTTTAGTCCCTCTAAAATTTTCCTTCAACTTTTAGTCCCTATAAAATTTTCAATCTTTACTTTTGGTCCCTCGTTTAAAGTAAACTCATATGTAGAATTCATATTTTTAAATAAAATTTTTCAGAAAAATTTATAATATTATAAGGATCTCTCCAAAAAAAATTTAGAATTTTTTACCAAAACATGAATTAAATATGAATTTTTATATTTTTGGCGGTAAAAAATTCATATTTAATTCATGTTTTGTTAAAAAATTCTAATTTTTTTTTGGAGTGATTTTTACAATATTCCATAAATTTCTGCACAATTTCATTAAAAAATACAAAAATTTACTTAAAAATAGGGACTAAAAGTAAAGATTGAAAATTTTATAGGGACTAAAAGTTGAAGGAAAATTTTAGAGGGACTAAAACGAAAAGTTAGTATATTTATAGGGACCAAAAACATATTTAACCCTAGAATATAATATTATTTAAAATTTATCGTGTTAATTATATATCATAGGTCTGATTTGAAAAATGTCCATCAGATTTCGCAATTTTTACAAGAAGGGTAGTGTATGGTACTCACTTTGTTGGTGGTACACTAAACTGTACCAAGACTATGGCTACACAATTCTAAAACTAAATTATTCATTATTTTGCTGTTAATGATTACATTACATTCAACAATTCCCTTCTAACATTGCATATTCTAACAAATTTATCAATGACTCACTATAATGAATCGATCTAAAACCTTTTAAAAATTAATGCATCGCCTTAAACATCTAGCGCAATTTGAGTTTAGTGTTTAACATATTTGGGCCATAACATTCTACCAATCTTGAAGAAATAATTTGTCCTCAAGGTGGAACTTTGGTGGGAGTTCAAGGTGGATGCTTTCAGCCGTTCACCTCATTAGTTTCTTTGGTGTGAATTGTCCCTCATGCTTCTAAGCATTCTAGCTGTTTTGGTTTTTATTTTCCGCTATTGTTCTTTATGAGGGTTTTGATTTAATCCCCTTGACGCCCAACCTTAAAAAAGTAGGTGTAACTTGAGAGTCAAATTTTGATCAATGGCCAACCCAGCAAGCCAATCTCCCCTGAAAGGGGCCTCCGACAAGGGGACCCCCTTTCCCCTTACCTTTTTATTTTATGTGCTGATGTATTGTCAGGTTTGCTGTCAAAAGAAGCTAAGCTAAAAAAGATCCATGGCATCAAAGTAGCTAGGAAGGCGCCCATAATCTCACATTTGTTATTTGCTGATGATAGTCTGTTATTTGCTAGTGCGAATGTAGTAGAAGCTGAGACAATCTTGCAGGTTCTTAAGTCTTATCAGATGGCTTCTGGACAAGTCGTCAACTTGGATAAATCTGAGGCATCATTTAGTCGAAATGTGCGTGAAGAGGAAAAAGAAATGATCTGTAACAAGATGAATGTAAAGACTGTGATGTCCCATACTAAATACCTAGGCCTTCCTGTGGTGTTTGGTAGATCCAAGAAGGAAATTTTCTCCTTTGTTATTGACCGTGTCTGGAAAAAACTGAAGGGATGGAAGGAAAAGTTTCTGTCAAGAGCAGGGAAAGAGGTTCTGATCAAAGCTGTTGCACAAGCCATTCCGAGCTATATTATGAGTTGCTACAAATTACCAGAAGGTTGCTGTAATGAGATTGAAGGTTTATTGTCTAAATTCTAGTGGGGAGCAAAAGAGGGAGAACGGAAAATTCATTGGATGAGTTGGGACCGATTGTCCAAGGCTAAGAACAAAGGCGGAATGGGCTTCCGAGGATTTAGTGATTTCAACAAAGCACTTCTTGGGAAACATTGCTGGAGGCTTCTAACTGGAGAGAATACGCTTATGGGGAAAGTCTTTAAAAGCCGGTATCACCCTCGTGGAAGTTTTATGGAGGCAAAGATGGGTTTCTCACCTAGCTATGCTTGGAGGAGTATCATGAGTGCTAAAGATGTTATTGAAAGAGGAAGCAAATGGAGAATTGGGAATGGGGAGAAAGTCAAGATATGGCAGGACAATTGGCTTTCAAACAGAGGCACTTCAAGAGTTCGGAGTCAGACTAATGTACTCCAGCAGGATGCATATGTTAGCGCCCTTATTGATCAAGACACAAAGAAGTGGAATAGAGATTTGATCTTCTCCATTTTCAATCCTTTCGAGGCAAGGCTCATTGTAAACATTCCGTTATCTTGTAGGCTCCCTGAAGATACTTTGATATGGGCTGGGGAAAAGCATGGGAATTACTCGGTGCGTTCAGCTTATCACATGCTAGGCGATGACAGAAGGAATGGACTTCCGGGTGCATCACACGATGCCCATGAGAAGCTGTGGAAAGAAATTTGGCGTGTAAATCTCCCGAATAGAGTAAAGAACTTTATATGGAGGTTGTCGCAAAACATTTTACCCACTAGAGGGAACTTGTGTAAGAAAGGGATTAAAATTGAACCTTTGTGTCCTATGTGTAATTCTGAAACTGAAACAGCACATCATCTCTTCATGGGATGCAATTTTGCTAAGCTAGTTTGGTTCTCATCTAGCCTTGGAATCCATGTCCCTTTACAATCCTCTCTTAGTAGCTGGCTTTTAAGTTGGTTAGGAAAGAAGGACAATCTAGGCTCACAGTTATTCTGCACTATTTTGTGGAAAATTTGGTTTTACAGGAACCAAATGGTGTTCAAACTGATTAACACTTTTCCCCCTGATGTTGCTAATGCTGCGATTGATTTTGTTGTTGAGTTTAATCAAACAGTGCCTGTCAAGAAGCATCAGGGGCAGCAATCCATTGCAGCTGTTCCTAGACTTCATAATGCTCATATTATCCAGGTTGATGCAGGTTGTTTTCCGGAGGGATTCACCACTTATGGCTGCGTGTTTAAGGCTGATCCAGATGATATTTTTTTCTCAGCTTGCAAGAAAGAGGAGCTGTCAACAGATCCTGTTATGGCAGAAACTTTAGCCATCCGATGGTGTCTCAGTTTAGCCAAGGAAAGAGGCCTTCAGGACATCATTATCCAATCTGATGCGCTTGCTGTTGTTGAGTGTTTTAGAGGGTCAAATTCACTTGCTTGTATTGATTTGATAGTTCTAGATTGTAAGGCACTTATGGATGAATTTAACAGTGTGTCTATTATTTATATTTCTAGAGTTTTAAATGTTTTAGCACATAGGCTTGTTGGCTATGCTATGCAATATGGTTGTAAGTCTTGGAATGGATATGCCTTTCCTGTCACTGAAACCAGTACTGATTGTAACTCTTCCATTATCTAATGAAGATGTTTGAACTTCAAAAAAAAAAAAAACCAAAATATATTAATAGTGATGACTCAACGAATTTGACAAGACCATGTCAATAAAACGTCCACATCAATTGAGCCCACTTCCACTCCATTTCCCTGTTGAGAATTTTAACATCCAACTGGAGTGAACAAAATCAAAGAACGTGTCTGTCGATATAAAAGTTTGATCACACCAGGGATGAATCTAGAGTTCTAAATATAACTCAGAAGCAATAAAACTATTGCATATGATGTATCTGTCAAACTGAAGTCTCAATTCCATCCAAACACCGTCAACTTTTGGTTGATGTTAAGCGAGCTTGTTATATTAGAGCATGTTTCTCATTTCTACTTGCATCTTAAAAGTAGTGTTTCTCTTTCTTCAGCACCAGCATAAAATCTTTTGGTTAAAGTTACACTTGTTTGTGTAAATATGTTTTTATGGAAGAGAGGTAGATGAAACACAAGACAATGCTCAGCAAAAATGAGTGAAGATTTCAATAATACAAAGTTACAAACTAGTTTCAGTGTTGATAATAAATGTGACCAAATCCCCAATTTTTATCAGCTATATATAGGCAAAAATGACTAATCTACACCAAAAAAGACAAAGTGGATTCACTCCTCTTAACTAGAATTTTTTTCATACTCAAAATTCATGATTACAACCATCAATCACTTGCTAAAGATGAATAAATCTCTTACTACGTACACAATTCACATATTGTTATCAAAGACTGGTGTTTGATAATGAAATATACTTGGCTCAAATAATAAACTGAATGAAACTAGTTAGTCATACATTGGAAACCAAACATGTATTGGTCATTCCATATATTATTTTTTCTAAAAAATATATATATTCCAGCAAACTTGAAACATTAGCCAATTTTATATATAGAAAATACTAAGGAATTGGATTCAATGGATCCATTAATCCACATATTTTATTCACAGAAAACAAGCATACCAAAATATGCCATACTAGTATGGATGTAAGATTCTTAGGAAGCAATAGAAAACCTGAGAAATTAAGACACACATTCATTCATACCAAAATATGCCAACAGGTTGAACGTCTATCGGGATAGCAAATCGGTAGAGTTATGTTACTCTGATAAAGTGATAACAATGACCACCACCCGTATATATTATGACCGTCGCAAATCATTATGCAGAACTTATAAACCAAATGACTCCAGCAAATGTGGAAGGATGTTAGATACATTAAGCAATAAAGTTAAAAGAGAAATAAAAAAGAAACCACGATAGCTGTTGTATGAGAGTCAGAACTCCGAGAGTCTTTTAAAATATATATATATATATATATATATATATATATATATAGGGTTTTGCTAGAAGACACATTTTGTGAAGGTGTCTTTTAGCAAGTTACTCTATGAGCATTTGCGAAAAGACACCAACTTACTTTTATGAAGGTGTCTTTTAGCAAAGTTATAACTAAAAAGTGAAAATCACACCTTGAGGTGTGACTTGCTAAAAGACACCACCAAAGGGTGGCTTGTAGCAAAACCCATATATATATATATATATATATATATATATATATATATATATATATAACAGCACAGCAATCAACCCATTCAGAAATCCAACCATTTCTGAAAATAGACACATGTTGTTGGAGAGACAACGCCATCCGTTGAACAAAAGCTCATCCGTTGACAAGAAAAACATGGAAAGGGAGTCGAGTCAGCAGATTTCTTTTCACCCTTGCTTTTGCACATGTAACAAGTTTTGCCAACAGGAATAGATGCAAAATCCCCATATCCAGTACTTGTCATCTGCATTATCTCATCATCTAAAACCAAAGTTTGCAAAATCTCTTCTATTTGTTCTCCCGTGACTTGAGTTGTGATGACCCCACTCCTTTTAACCCACTCCAAACATCCATCACATGTGGAAACTCTCTCCAATGAAATGCATTGCAAGCACACTTTCTTTAGAGCGTCTATAAAAAGCGTATCAAGACTCCCTTCGCTGTAAAAATGCCCACCAGTTATATCCTTGGAAGGCTCAAATTCTGTTCCCATGTAGATCTTTATACCTTTGTTTTTAATGGAAGGAAGTTCCTTTACCATACTCTTGTTTATAAGTGCCTTCATGTGTTTATTAAGCGCAGCAATAGGAAGGTTTGTTTCTCTTCTCATGTCTGTTTTTGAGATCCCTGAGTTTTCCTTGCTAAGTATAAGGTCATAGAGTATACGCTCTTCATCTGGCAGCGCCGACAGTTTTTGTCGTTTCTGTTGAGAGGAACCAGATTCTTGCAAACGTTTCATTCCTTACAAGGGAAAAATGTCAAAGCAGAGTATAATTAATTATATCATTCAAATGGTTAATTGAAAATTGAAAGTACTTTACAGTTTACACTTTCAAGTAAATAATACTTTTCCTTAAAATGAAGTTATAAATTAAAATGTTGAGTGAATCAATAATAAAGATTCTTTAAACCATATCCGTCTCAAATTTTGGAACATGGAAAAAACAAAATAGGCACTATGACAAGTCAATATGCATATTGTACACAAAATGATCAATTATTTTAACACATCTATGATTGACTATGACAACACCAAACACATAACAAGTAGCAGAATCCAAAATTTATAAGCGATAAAGTGACCAGAAACCTTTGAATAAAACACCAAAAGCCATGAATCATGATGAAATAGCAAAATAAATCGCCCAATGTAACTATGAAGCCACGGTTCGGCCTGAGCAGTCATTGGCATGACGTAAGATATAAAATATACAAAAGGGTCTATCAATTCCAAAAATATTTAATATATTGCTTCCATCATCTAAACTATAATCAGTACCATAGCACAAGCAATTTTCTAAACTCTCAACTAACTGGTTTTTTGCAGTACTGCATGTTTGATTCTCAGTTTCATACTACATTTTTACTTGAAACATATTGTGTAACCCTTTTGTAGGTGAGTTTACGAGTACGGTATTAACTTGTGGAACTTCAAACACTGCTTTCACTTCTGAAAGATTTAAGGCTAGTTGGGAATTAAATTGTGAATACACATTACAACTTCAAATGGTATTTGAATTGGAAAGACCTAAAACTTATAATAAACTTTAGGGGAAATTACATTGACCTCCCCTGAGGTTTAATCAAATGTCACAAACCTCCCCTTTAGTTTTAATTTGATCACTAACCTCCCTTATTATTTAAATTAATGACACCAAGCCCCCCCTCTTGATTAACGCCGTTGGTTACCGTCGTCCAAACAGAAATCACCTCCGACAAAGAAGGCCCTACATCCCCATTTCATGTTTCTGTTGCATTCTTCTTAAACAACCGAATTGATTCGGAAATAAAAAAGAAATCAAATTGCTGCTGTGGTGTATTCTTAATTTTTATATTAGGAAAAATGAATTTTTAATCTACCAGCGTATTTCATAAAAAACCTCAAATAATGAACCATATAAATGCTTTTCAACCTCTTGTTCATGATACCACTCTGCTTAACAAACAGAGCAATGCAATTTTGCACTGAATAGCTATTGTCAATAAACAATTTTCTAAACAATTAAGCAATTAACTAAACAATAAACAATTAATCAACTGTGACGATGTGTTTATTTGAAATAGAGTCTCTAATTCACAGTTTTATTTTCAAATTCGCACTAATACAGTTGATGATAATTAAAATGCGATAGAATTTAGCTTGAACAAAGAGAGGGAAAGGAAACTTACTTGCAGTTTCAAGCGACCGCCGATTCTCGCCGGGAAAAATGGAGTTTTCCGGCGAAGTGTGACTCCAAATGGGTTTTTGAGACAACAAGGGGAAAAACGGCACAAGCTCTGTATATAACAAATAGGTTTTTTTTTTTTTTTTGAGGAAATAACAAATAGTAGTAGGTTTAATTGCAAAGTTTAAGGAATAATAAAAAAATATTAAGGGGACACGTGTATATGATTTTATTGGCTTGCTTGCGTGGCTTTCCCTTGTAAATTATTTCTCTATAAAAAAAAAAAAAAGAGAGAGAGAGAGAGAGAGAGATAGTAGAAGAAGAAGAAGAAGAAGAAGACATTAAAACGGTGCGGATTTAGAAGGTTGTCTTGCATTGCACACTTCACTCAGGTTTTTTTCTCTTCTCTTCAATTAGGTTAATTAAACCCTATCATATGATTTCTTAAATTAAATTAACCCTTTTAATCATCATCTTCATCTCGCTAAAAAGCTACGATCTTGACTTGATTCTCAATTGATTTCTCAATTAGTCTTTAGTTTACTTCGTAGGAGCTTCTGATCTATGAATCATTGGCACAGACACAACACAACACACGCATACACCAATAATAATTTAAGGAGTTTAATTGGGATGCACCGTCAGTGTAAATTACATCCAATAGGAAAACACTACATTGCTGTCTACGCCTAATTTTTAATGGTTTTTTTAGAAATAATTACCAATTACTACATTCTCATTGGATGTCGGTGCAAATATTTGTTAACAATGTCATTGCATGTTCTATTTTCGCTAATTGAAGAATATGAACATGATTGAATGTGATTATATGGGTTGGTGTAGTCTCGTTGTCGACACACCTTCAACCTGAAGTGTCGGTGCTACACAATGGCGTTGCAAAAGTTTGATCTTCAAACTTTTGATACGTGAATGTGTACTTTGGTGTTGTATTGATATTTGGATGTATCGAAATTGCAAATACATTCACATGTGTGTCTTTTATCAGTTTTGTCCTCGAATTTATTTTTAGACAGTCAATTTAGTACTCGACTGTGTTTTTTTTTTCGTTGTTTCAATTTAGTCCATAAAACTACTAGCAGAAAAGCAACACTTGAACTGTCCGTGTTTGTAATTTCGGTGCATTTATGGACTATAGTGTGACTCTGCCCCTGGTGCTATATATACTTCTGATTATATGGTGGAGTTAAATCCCGACATTTTTTTTCCCTTTAGGTTATATCTGTAGCCTTGAAAAAGTTGTTTCTGATTGGTTATTTTGGTTTTTGACATGGCAGTGAGAATGTATAACAATGTCAGGCCACAACTGGGGGTGCCTCAATTTCAGCCTCAACTTCCAACAAGCTCACAACCTAATGTGTTTGGGAATGCATTTAATGCTGCCGGTTCTGGACTCATTCGAGGTGGATTGGGTGCATATGGAGAAAAAATATTTGGATCCAGCTCTGAATATGTTCAAAGCAATGTATGTATCACTATTCTATTATGTTTTTTGTTCTAGAAAAAATTATGATTCAGTTTAACATACTGATCATGGTTAGAAAACTGTTATAAACTCTTCCATCCCATGTTTCTAAGAATTTTGGTATATCGTTGAAACAATACTGATCTATCGAGTATCCGAAATTAATTTAATTCACAACTTAGCATACATGATGGATGATCTCATGTCGATAATGCTTACATATATGATATCAGTCAAGTCAGGCCCCACTAATTTGGGAAGGAAAATCCAATGCAACTATAAATGATTTCAAATGGCTTTCATTATCTTGCTTTCCTCCATTACTGTTCAGTGTTGTCAGATATCGGCCATGGCAGCGCTATGGCGGATATCGGTGGCGGGTTTTTGGCTTTCCACCATGACCAATTTTGTGAAGGATGGCAGCACCATGGCATCATACTCTGACATGGCGGTGCCATATGACTGGATTTTTACTCCAACATGATCCGCCATCAACAACACTGTTATAGATATTATTTGTACGTGTGAATCGAGGTTTATGTATTAATATCATCTAATTTCAACAACAGATAACTAGGTATTTCTCGGATCCCCAATACTACTTCCAAGTGAACGACCACTATGTTAAGAACAAGTTAAAGGTTGTTTTGTTCCCATTCCTGCACCGGGTAAGCAGTAATGTCACACTTTTCTGCATTCATTTAGTTGAATTTTTTATTTGATTTTGTTGTTTTATCTTTGTCTGCATTGCACTCTTATTTTTGCTTTCTAATGTTCAGGGTCATTGGACTAGAATCACTGAACCAGTAGGAGGTAGACTCTCTTATAAACCTCCAATTTATGACATAAATGCCCCTGACCTGTACATTCCATTGATGGCATTTGGTACCTATGTTGTACTTGCTGGCATTTCACTTGGTCTTCGTGGAAAGTAAGTATACTATTTCTTATATCTTATTTGTGTGTGTGCGCGCGCTTTGTACGTGTGTCCTAGGGCTCCATGCCATAAATTCTCCAGATTAGTCCATAACATAATTTTGTAACTGAATAGATTTCATATCCATGCTGATATTTCTATTATTGTTAATGATAATATCCTTTTCAAAAGTGATTTGAAGATCCCGGAAACGTTATGTACAGTAACTAAATTACAAACTATTTGATACCCAAAGTCTTTGATTAGTACAGTTGTAAAGGAATATATGTTACTCTCTAACTCCGCAATGCAATACTTTGAAGTTTATTTGCTTTGTTCTGTGATGAAGAGTTGGTAAATCACTGAAAGTTTCTTCTGTCTGGTTGTGGCAATGAAAAACATTTTACCGCGATAACATAGTCAGGCTATTATATGCTTCACTTTTCCCAATTTTTTTGTCCAGTGTGTATATAGATAGTTGAGTTCTTGTTCTTTGTTTTTGTTTATAATTGGTGTGTCCAAAATTATATTTTTCTTGTGATTACAAGTAATAGTTATCTTAAGCTCTTAGATGTTATGCGAGTTATAAGTTAGTTTGTGAAAAGGAACATAGCGTTTGAGAGATAAGATGTTGTGGGCTCGAAATCCCGACTAACTTTTGTCATCTCGCCGGAAAAATAAGTATCTGATGTTAGACATTTCAAGCTGTATTGTTATTTTGAAAACTATGTAGCTGTATTTTTGCAAAGCTACACTAAGAATTTAGTTTGGTTTTGTTAGGATAAAGAATATTTATTAGGATTAATCAGGGTAGTTGGCTTGTTAGAAGGGTTATAAACAGAATAAATAACGATGGATAGATATTCTATAAAATTGAGATGTGTGTGTAAAATGAGGAATCCACTGTTAGGAAGATTCATTCTATAAAATTGAGAGTTGTGTGTAAAATGAGGAATTCACTGTTATGATAAAGAAATGTTATGTGCAGTAATTAAATCACAAACTATTTTGATACCCAGAGTCTTTGATTAGTACAATTGTAAAGGAATATACGTGGCTCTCTAACTCCTCAATGCCATACTTTGAAGTTTATTTTCTTTGTTTTGCGATGAAGAGTTGGTGAATCACTTTGTGAAAGTTTCTTGTGTCTGGTTGTAGCAGTGCATGGTTATTGTGCAATAAAAACATTGTACTGCATTAACAGACTCCGGCTTTAATATGCCTCAGTTTTCCAATTGTTCTTGTCCAGTATGTATATGTATAGTTGAGTCCTTTTCTTGTTTTTGTTTTATAATTGTTGTTCCGAAATTATATTTTTCTTGTGATTACATGTGATAGTTATTTTCTTACTCTTTAGATTTTATGTGAGTGATAAGGTGGTTTGTGAAAAGGAACATAGCGGTTTTTCAGAGATATGTTGTGTCGCGGGTTCAAATTCCCCACTAATATTACTCAGAACTATTTACTAACATTTGTCGTTTCGTCTGGAAAAATAAGTCTCTTTGATATTATATACACTGCAAGTTGTATTGTAATTTTGAATATTCCATAGCTGTTTTTTTATAAGTTACACCAAGAATTTAGTTTGGTTTTGTTAGGATAAAGAATATTTATTAGGATTAATTTGGGTTGTTGGCTTGTAAGAAGGGGTATAAATAGAATAAATAAGGATGGATAGATTCGATCTATAAAACTGAGAGTTGTATGTAAAATGAAAAATCTATTGTGTCGATACCTGTGTCCTACCTCAATCATTCATTCAATAAAACCCTTCTTCTTTTTTTCTTTCTGATTCTTTCTACCAGTTTTCTGTTTCAATTACTCCGGGTTCCTACCAGGTTTCTAGTGTTAAGTTTGGTTCTATCTGAACTTATTAATTTTTTTCCCACCTAGTTTATTGTAGTTTCTTATACATACTGTATTTGTTTCTGCCAGGTTTAGTCCTGAAGCATTAAACTGGTTATTCATCAAGGGAATGGTTGGTTGGTTTATGCAAACAGCACTACTTAAAGTGACATTGCTTTCATTAGGAAGTGGAGAAGCACCGCTATTGGACATCGTATCATATGCAGGGTATACTTTTGCGGGCATGTCTTTGGCTGTTCTTGGAAAAATAATATCTGGTTACTCCTACTACGTTTTGATGCCATGGTTCTGCTTATGCATGGCAATATTCTTAGTTAAAACGGTGAAAAGAGTCCTTTTTGCCGAAGTCAGGAGTTATGACTCGAGTAAACACCACTATCTCTTGCTCTTCATTGCTTTGGCTCAGTTCCCATTGTTCATGTGGCTTGGAAACATCACTGTCAATTGGTTTATATGAAGTGCTAGTATTTACAATGTACTATAGTTTAACTTAGTAATATTTTTTGGTTGTCAATTTTGGATAATATATATAGTAACATAGACTTTTCCTCTCTCTCCCTTGCTTTTATTTAATGGATACCATAGCTATGTAATTATGAGCCTTTTCACATAGATTTTTTTTTTTCCTTCTTTCAGTATGGCCTTCAATAAATTTGGCTCTTTTGCCCCCCCAAAGCCGTTCGTTGCTTTGTTTCGTAATTCCCAAACGACTTTTTTTGTGTGTTTAAAAGTTCTTCGGTAAATATCTACCAAACAAACATTGTTTTATAGGCTTTTTGAGCAAATAGAGGGGTCAAATGAGCAACCATCACCTTCAATTGGGGGTAGAGGTGTCAATATCATGGGGCCTTGAAATTTTGGCCCCAGCCCACATAGTAATGGGGCTTAAAAATCCACAAGATTAAAAGGCCCACATTCATGCAAGCCCACAAATCAAAAGCCCTCAAGGCCCCAAGCCCCAAAATTTCTATAAACATTTTCTTTTAAAGTTTTTTTTTAAAAAAAAAAAACTATTTTTAAAGTTTTTTTTAATTCAAAACAACTTATTTATACAAAATAGCTTATTACGATTTCATTTTAAAAAATAACTTATTCAAAACAACTTATTTATGCAAAACAGCTTATTTATACAAAACAACTTATTTATGCAAATCAGCTTATTCGAAACAACTTATTTATACAAAATAGCTTATTTGTGCAAAACAGCTTATTCAAAACAACTTATTTATACAAAACAGCTTATTTGTGCAAAACAACTTATTCAAAACAGCTTATTTATGCAAAACAGCTTATTTGTGCAAAACAGCTTATTCAAAACAGCTTATTTATGCAAAACAGCTTATTCGAAACAACTTATTTATACAAAATAGCTTATTTGTGCAAAACAGCTTATTCAAAACAACTTATTTATACAAAACAGCTTATTTGTGCAAAACAGCTTATTCAAAACAACTTATTTATGCAAAACAGCTTATTCGAAACAACTTATTTATACAAAATAGCTTATTTGTGCAAAACAGCTTTTCAAAACAGCTTATTTATACAAAACAGCATATTCTGATTTCATTTTAAAAAACAACTTATTCAAAACAGCTTATTTATTCAAAAACAACTTATTCAAAACAGCTTATTTATGCAAAACAACTTATTTATGCAAAAACAGCTTATTCGAAACAACTTATTTATACAAAACAGCTTATTTGTGCAAAACAGCTTATTCAAAACAACTTATTTATGCAAAACAGCTTATTTGTGCAAAACTTCTTATTCAAAAGAACTTATTTATGCAAAACAGCTTATTCGAAACAACTTATTTATACAAAATAGCTTATTAGTGCAAAACAACTTATTTATGCAAAACAACTTACTTATGCAAAAACAGCTTATTCGAAACAACTTATTTATACAAAATAGCTTATTTGTGCAAAACAGCTTATTTAAAACAACTTATTTATGCAAAACAGCTTATTTGTGCAAAACAGCTTATTCAAAACAGCTTATTTATGCAAAACAGCTTATTCGAAACAACTTATTTATACAAAATAGCTTATTTGTGCAAAACAGCTTATTCAAAACAACTTATTTATACAAAACAGCTTATTTGTGCAAAACAGCTTTTCAAAACAGCTTATTTATACAAAACAGCATATTCCGATTTCATTTTAAAAAACAACTTATTCAAAACAGCTTATTTATGCAAAAAAACTTATTCAAAACAGCTTATTTATGCAAAAACAACTTATTTATGCAAAAACAGCTTATTCGAAACAACTTATTTATGCAAAATAGCTTATTTGTGCAAAACAGCTTATTCAAAACAGCTTATTTATGCAAAACAGCTTATTCGAAACAACTTATTTATGCACAAATAAGCTGTTTTGTATAAATAAGTTGTTTTGAATAAGCTGTTTTGCACAAATAAGCTATTTTGTATAAATAAGTTGTTTCGAATAAGCTGTTTTGCATAAATAAGTTGTTTTGAATAAGCTGTTTTTGCACAAATAAGCTGTTTTGCATAAATAAGTTGTTTTGAATAAGCTGTTTTGCACAAATAAGCTGTTTTGTATAAATAAGTTGTTTCGAATAAGCTGTTTTGCATAAATAAGCTGTTTTGAATAAGCTGTTTTGCACAAATAAGCTGTTTTGCATAAATAAGTTGTTTTGAATAAGCTGTTTTGCACAAATAAGCTATTTTGCATAAATAAGTTGTTTTGAATAAGCTGTTTTTGCACAAATAAGCTGTTTTGTATAAGTAAGTTGTTTTGAATAAGCTGTTTTGCACGAATAAGCTGTTTTGAATAAGCTGTTTTGCATAAATAAGCTGTTTTGAATAAGCTGTTTTGCACAAATAAGCTGTTTTGCATAAATAAGTTGTTTTGAATAAGCTGTTTTGCACAAATAAGCTGTTTTGTATAAATAAGTTGTTTTGAATAAGCTGTTTTGCACAAATAAGCTATTTTGTATAAATAAGTTGTTTCGAATAAGCTGTTTTGCATAAATAAGCTGTTTTGAATAAGCTGTTTTGCACAAATAAGCTGTTTTGCATAAATAAGTTGTTTTGAATAAGCTGTTTTGCACAAATAAGCTATTTTGCATAAGTAAGTTGTTTTGAATAAGCTGTTTTTGCACAAATAAGCTGTTTTGTATAAGTAAGTTGTTTTGAATAAGCTGTTTTGCACGAATAAGCTGTTTTGCATAAATAAGCTGTTTTGAATAAGCTGTTTTGCATAAATAAGCTGTTTTGAATAAGCTGTTTTGCACAAATAAGCTGTTTTGCATAAATAAGTTGTTTTAAATAAGCTGTTTTGCACAAATAAGCTATTTTGTATAAATAAGTTGTTTCGAATAAGCTGTTTTTGCATAAGTAAGTTGTTTTGCATAAATAAGTTGTTTTGAATAAGTTGTTTTGCATAAATAAGCTGTTTTGAATAAGTTATTTTTTAAAATTAAATCGGAATATGTTGTTTTGTATAAATAAGCTGTTTTGAATAAGCTGTTTTGCACAAATAAGCTGTTTTGTATAAATAAGTTGTTTTGAATAAGCTGTTTTGCACAAATAAGCTATTTTGTATAAATAAGTTGTTTTGAATAAGTTGTTTTGCACAAATAAGCTATTTTGGATAAATAAGTTGTTTTGAATAAGCTGTTTTGCACAAATAAGCTATTTTGCATAAATAAGTTGTTTTGAATAAGCTGTTTTGCACAAATAAGCTGTTTTGTATAAATAAGTTGTTTTGAATAAGCTGTTTTGCACAAATAAGCTATTTTGTATAAATAAGTTGTTTCGAATAAGCTGTTTTGAATAAATAAGCTGTTTTGAATAAGTTGTTTTGCATAAATATGTTGTTTTGCATAAATAAGTTGTTTTGAATAAGTTGTTTTTTAAAATGAAATCGTAATAAGCTGTTTTGCATAAATAAGCTGTTTTGAATAAGCTGTTTTTTAAAACAAGATTGTAGTAAGCTGTTGAGAAAAAAATTATAATATGGGGCTTTATTAGGCCCACAAATAAATAGATTTTATAGTGGGCTTGGCCCCAAATAATTCTTTTCAATTAGGGGGCTTTAATTTAGTGGGCTTGGTGGGGGCTTTTTTAAGTGGGCTTTGAAATTTGGGGCTCTATTGACACCTCTAATTGGGGGGCTAATCACACGTGACTCTCAATGTGTGTATTTCCAGATGATATAATTTGTCTCTAGTTAGAGAATTAATAGCATAAGTAAAATTTATTATTATATTTTGTAATTTGTTTTATTCTTTAATTAATGTCTTTAGAGCGAAAGTTATCATTTGGTTTAAAACAAAACGAAGCCACTGGCGTCATTCTTTGCAAAGAATAATGTTTTTGTACAAGAATAGTGTGGTAACGGTACATAAATGTCCTTTTAAACAAAATTTTATAGTTTGTTGAAATTTCCAGTGCCTAGAAGAGGAACTTAACCATGTATGATGATACGTTAATAGAGGAAAAAGATGCCATTACTATATCAGATTGACTCCTTTAAAAGGCACAAATTGTCTATTAAATTGACGACTTTCAATAAACTTGGATCAATTGCATTTTTTGTGTTAAATAAAAATCGTCACAGTAATTTGAAGTTTGAAATAAGTAAAACTTGATCAACAGTTATTTTGATTTGAATTTGGATTCTTTCAAACTATTTATCCATAATTTGAAACTCATTAACCACTTGCTTAATTCATTTGCATTTGAAATTAATCAAATTATGTAAAACATATAAACGAAATTATATCAAAAATAAAAAATACTATAATTCATATTTACATGTGCAATAGGAAGATTTGAGAAAAAAATCATACAATTTTTACATGAATTATGTATAGGTAAGAGAAATTAATATCTTGTGTTAAAATGTTACGCCTAAGGCCCAACAAGATCATGTGAAAGTGTGTCCAAAAATAAAAGAGATTTACTTTTCCCACCCTACTGCCTTCTCGCGCGTCCTGCAAAAATTCCAAAAATACCCCTGGTCCGGATTACATATTCCGAACCAGATTGTTAGTGTTTCCGGAAAATAAAATCCAGACAAATACGATATGAATATTTTGTGTCTTTCTTTGATGTCAAGGGTCTCTGTTGACCGTTATACGACCCCCGCATAAGCTGCAATGCAATTGCAGGGGTCGTATGAGCGGTCAACAATGACCATGACACCACAAACACTCCTAAAAGCTACCTAAAAAACTAAATTTTTTTGAAGAAAATGTAAGAAAGGAGGTGAAGAAGAATGAAGGAAAATGTTGAAGATCCAAGCCTTTTTATAGCCTTAAACAAGTCCTATGTCATTTGGAAGTCAAATAAAACGTGTTTTTCATTCAAAACCGTCCAAAAAACGCTTTCAAACTCCACTAACCGGCCAAAGCTTTGGTGAAACGTCACCGACCAAATTGTTACTGAGTGGTTCCGGATTTTATAATCCGGAATGCATGCAGTATTTCCGGATTATATAGTCCGAACGGCACCAGAATAGCATAAATGATGATTCTTTTGGGAAGGTGGTTCGAATAGGAGCTTTTGAACTCGATCCTGCCGGCCTGCCAACTGACATGTTACGATCGGCAGGCTGACATAATCGAGTTCATAAGAACCTCTTCTTTGGAGTTAGATTTGCAACACAATGAAGAAAGGCAAGGTGTTTTCAAGAGGATTTCTTTGAGTTAGATCCTGTTGCCTTGCCAAATGACATATTCATCTGGCAGGCAGCAAGATCTAACTCATAGAAACCTCTTGATATTTTTGAGTTATCTATCTATCAAGGAGGCATCAAGGACTATCTATATATTTTTGACAGCATGCTGAGGATCTTCATCATGCCGTTATATAGAGATCTATATATTTAAAACAGCATGAGAAAGATCCTCAGCTTGATGACAAAAATTTGCATAGTTTGTTTTGCTGTGTTTGTGTGTTTTGATGGTATTTAAGGTGAAAACCGGAGAGAATGTATTTATAGAGGTCCTTGGATGTTGTGGACCACATAAACTCTTAGTGCAATGTGGTCCATACAAAAGAATCTTATGCTAAGGTATTCTGGATTTCATTTTCCGAAATACACTTACGCCCTATGTTTTTCCGGATTTAGTAATCCGAAAAGCATATATTTGGTGATTTTATCGATTAAATGAACATCTTTGCCGTAAATTAAAACACAACAAAACACGCAATTAATCTCAACAACACATAACTAACACGCAATAAAACACACAATTAAAACATAATGCAACAACTTAATTCAACAACACATAACTAACACGCAATAAAACACGCAATTAAAACATAATGCAACAACTTAATTCAACAACACATAACTAACACGCAATTAAAACAACATAAAACACGCGATTAATTAAAACATAACACATTATCACGGATCATCTAAACTAACTTCTTCCTCCTCTGGACCCTCCAGCAGAGCTCTGATCTCTTCGTAGTTCCTGGGCCGGTGCAAACTTTTCAGAATTTGTTCAGCAGATCTAACCAACGAAGCGTCCAACTCGATCGGTCCTCTAGCGATGTGCTGACCAAAGACAGAGAACGTGGTTCTCACGTCGCCATCGTTTGTGAGTTTCATCCAGCTGAAGCGTAGAAATCTGGCTGAGTCGGACAATGGACATCGATATTCAACACCGACCACCCTCTTCGTGTCTCTGTGGTTGAGTTGACGGTTGATTTGATCCAGCTCATCCTTCAACCCGGAGAGGGTGACATCGTCGCGAATCTTAAACAGATGGGGTGGTGTTCCACCGTTGTAGTAGATTGCCGCTAGCTTGGTGTTCGGATCAAAGCCAGGGAATTCCATGATTTTTTTCCTGGTGTAGTTTACTTGTAATGAAATCAGGGACCCCTATTTATAGAGGTATTTGGGCGTTGTGGACCACAAAAATTGTCGGTGCAACGTGGGCCACATAGAAGAATCCAATGCTGAATCAATCCGAATTCTAAAATCCGAACCAACCCTCACCATACACGAAGGCGGAAGTTCTCCTTTGATTAACCCCATTATCGTCTTTTTCCGGAATATATAATCCGGAATGTATGTGCATTCCGAATTATACATTCCGGATTGCACCAGAACCTTTTGGCCGGTGGTCTGCACCACAAAGAAAACGTTTTTCAAACGTTTTGGGCGGTGGTCAAGTGTAAAAACATGTTTTTTGACCGGCATTGATGGCTTCCCCACCGTTTTTTATCCCCCTCCCATATAAATATGGTCCTCTTCTACAATTTCTCACACCTTCTTCTTTCTTCTCTTCTCCTCTTCTACAACGATGGGTTTCCATCGTTGGCCTTTCATAGAAAGAGGCCTCTTTGGAAATCCATCAGGGGTCATATGATCAGTCAATAGGGTAGGGGTGAGTCTGAATCTGAGGTTGGTTTGCATGGGTGTCATGTTGACCATCATGGTCTCTTGTTCCTTAGAGGCACATGTGCCCCCTCTGTCTCCCCACCAACATCATTTCTTCTTCCCTGCCATCTTCTTTCCTCCCACCCTCTTTCCTCTCCATCAGTGGCTGGAGTTAGAGCTGGAGCCACTGGTATAGCTTATGTAATAGGATAGGATTAGAAATAGTTTTAGGATGTAATAAACTTAAAAAGCTTGAAAGCTTGAAAATTATTGTAATGTATTGTGCATATTTTAATAAAATGATTTCTTTTTATTCTTATGTCTTTTTATTTGTGTTTATTATTTTTATTCGCAATTAATTTTAATTTTACTTCTGCTAAAATACTATTCCGGATTTTAAAATCCGGAAACATCTGAAAAATACTAACAATTCATTCCGGAATATGAAATTCGGACCAGGGTAAAATTGGAAAAAAATAGGGCGAGCGAGGAAAGGCATAGGGTGGGAAAAGTAATACTCAAAATAAAATCATGTGAAAGTGTGTTTGTTGTTTATAAATATTCACAATTTTTGGATATAATTTGATCATTTGCTATGCACGAAGGGAAAGTTGGATACAAAAAATTTGCATGAAAAAGTTATGTCATTATTATAACATGAGAAAAACCATTAACATACAGATACCTCATTTGAATTTGATTAGAAAAATACAAGTATAAAACTCACTTGAAGAAGATCTCAAGTGATTGCCTTGAGTAGAAAATATTATTCCATATTTTAGGCCTTAAAATTTTGTTCATTGCTAGTATTTTTCCCCATAAAAACTATTATTTCTATAAAATTATGAAATGAATTTATATTTAGATTGGTATTGGGAGTACAAGTTTTCATCCTAAATACTCAATTATCCTATTATATATATCTCTCTCTCAATTAATAAATACTCCATTAACTTGAGTTATCTTGTCTTTTTTTTATAGAAGAGTTTTCTTATCCTATCCTGTTACTTATTAGTTTGTAATCAAAGCAAGTCATATTAAAATTCAATTTAACCCTAAATATATAGCTTTTTAAATCACCCTAAGTATATAGTTGGATCACCTTTAAAGCAAGCAAATGTGTGTGTATATAAGGAAGTAAGTTACTCCCACTTGATTTTGACTAAAAACCCAATCTTCACAATTTTAAACTAAAGATGAAGTTGTTTTTAGTTATAGGTTTGTGTTTTGATGATGTTCATTAGCTAGGTTTATTTGATGATGTGTTTATGTTGATTAGTTTTTACTTAGAACCGTGTTAAAACACCTAGTAATCTTTGCATCATTGTGTCATGTGATCCCTAGATGTCTTGTGTGTTGTTGTGTACAGAAAATTTCATTTTTGAGTGACAAAGTCCTTCTTTGGGATGCTTGATTTGATTCATGGTTCATTGATTCATATCAAGCATTCTTTCTGATATGTTTCCTTATGTCTCACACCTTTTGATTCGATTCAAGATTTCATGAATCATATCAACAGTGAATCGATTCAAACTATCTTGAATCGTATCTTTGGTTCTGTATGGACCTTGTTTTTGCCTGTGTGAATCGATTCAGTATTTGATGAATCGTATCAATCTTAATCTGAGTTCATTTGAATTGATTCATATATATATGTTGATTCGTATCATTCTTCATTATTCAAATTGCCTATTTCCAACGGTCTGAATCGATTCGTATACTTAGTGAATTGAGTTACTTAGTTGTTTTTGGGAGAATTTTTGCACTTCCCACTCTTTTCTAATATATACTCATATCCCTATAACACCCAAACCACTTAATCATTTGCATCTATTCTCTCTAGAGTCTCCAAACCTCATTTTCCATTTATTCTTCAGATTAAACACTTTTTCGTTGATTGGGAATCAATGATTTAAAGTGAATTGAGTAATTTCATTCCACCTTCAAGGGTATTGGAGGTTCTTCTTAACCTTCTTGAGTTGAAGGGAATCCAACCACCGGACAGAGCAAAGAAGAGTTCGAGCGAAGGGCTTCAAGCATTGCACGAGTGATTGATGATTCGAAGACTTAAAAAAACATCAATTTCAAAGGTATTTGAAGATTGGGGGAATGATTGAATAGAAATTGATAATTAGGGTAATTGAAGGAGTTCTTGTAATCACAACATTGTAATCAAACATACAATTTTCGTGGAAGTCCTTGGTGAAGACGTTTTCTACCAAGAAGAGTTGATGTACCCTGAAGCGAGGACGAAACGGGAAACTATAAATCTCAGTATCGTTTAAGAAAAGTTGATGTAATATCAACTATCTGAATTATTAAGTTGTTCTAACTTACCTTATGTTATGTGATATTTGTTTAATTTTTAATAAAATTGATTTAGTTTCTTACAAAAAGATAAAGATAGTAGTATAGTGTGTTTTTTACTTTTCATATGCCAAGATAAAATTGTATCTCCCCATTGTTCTTTTTCTAAGGACCAATCACTTATTTCACAAATATTAACAAAAGTCACCTACGTAGATAATGTGTTTCTTTTTTTGCACACTCCAACTATTAAAACTACAGTTTGTGTATTTTATGTATTTGGTTTAATTGCATGTTTGGTCCCTTATGTTTATTTTAGTTTTCAAGTTGGTCCCTTATGTTTTGAAAGTTTCAAGTTGGTCCCATATGTTTATTTTAGTTTTCAAGCTGGTCTCTTACGTTTTGAAAGTTTCAAGTTAGTCCCTTATGTTTATTTTAGTTTTCAAGTTGGTCTCTTATATTTATTTTAGTTTTCAAGTTGGTCCCTTATGTTTATTTTAGTTTTCAAGTTGGTCCCTTATGTTTTGGACCGACTTGAAAACTAAAATAAACATAAGGGACCAACTTGAAAACTAAAATAAACATAAGGGACCAACTTGAAACTTTCAAAACGTAAGGGACCAACTTGAAAACTTTTAAAACGTAAGGGACCAACTTGAAACTTTCAAAACGTAAGGGACCAACTTAAAAACTAAAATAAACATAAGGGACCAAACATGCAATTAAGCCTATGTATTTAATATTGATTTTACATACTAAAAGAAAAAAAAGAAAAATTAGTATTATTAATCGGGATTGTCTAGAAAAAAATAATTTGCACTTAGTAATTATTTTTTGTCATCTTAGTCGAAATGAAAAGTAAATATCACACAAACATTACCAAATGACAACGCTTAGGTTCCAACTTTGATATCGGTGTCCTCGTGTCACCAAAGATATTGTACTCCCTCCGTTTTGGAAAAAAAAATTGTTTTAAAATGAATGTCACTTTCATGTTTCCAATGTAATAATAATTTTTTCTTTTCAATTGTACCCATCAATTAATATTATATACATTATTTCCAAAATATTATTTTTTCTTTAATGAAAAACAAATCAATAGTTGATTAGAATAATTTAGTAAAATAACATCTCTCTTTCTTTTAATTAATATATTTCTTAATATGTGTGTAAAAATCTTAAACGACATTCATTTTGAAATAGACGAATTAATAATTTTAAAGAGTTATGAACACTTCTTTTAAACAAAGTGATAAATACTATATGAAACTTACACACATAATTATGAGATTTTAGATAAAGATGTCAAACTTGACAATATTTGAATTGTTAACAATTTTTTGTTAACGGTGTTTTTTTAACGGTGTCTATAATTAGAAAAATGAAGAAATAGGAAGGTACTAGAGACTAGAGAGTAAACAATTTCATCATACTTTATGTAGGAAGTAATAAATATTAGTCAAAGGAAGAGATAAAAAGAATCTATCACCATTAGTGTAGTGAGTAAGTTCCAACACATGATGAGTGTAATCCTCGTGGAGTCTGTGTCAGCATTTTGCACGTACTTCGTACAAATCTTAAATTTTGGAACCATCAATTTCTTAGCTGTGTTTGTTTTGTTTGTTGCAACAACTTACCACTTGTACCTCTTAGCTGCCATCCATTTCAACACCATTCCATTTACTCATATTAAACCAACTTACTCCAATAATTTAGGAAACATGACTAAAACAATTTTCTAAATTAAACCAACTTACTCATATTGGTCAGAACCAAAACAAACTTAACAAACTTACTCCTATCCACCAACCAATTCACACATCATCCACTTGACTTCTTCTTTAACTTTTTTAATCACACCCTCCTTTCTTTTAGCATCCACATTCTTCTTTTCACCTCTATTTATACATTACCTTCTAATTCATTCTCACTTCACAAGCATACACATTTTTGTATCTCATTACATTTTCATAGGTCAAGAAGAAAAAAATAATCAAAGGAAACTGGTTTTTTATTCATCATATCAAAACATATATCTTCGTGTTTATATCATATAGATCATCTTTGACCGGTTGATGGCCACCAGAGTAATCCCACCAAGAATTCTAAGGAAACTCCGATACAACACCGCCACAAAACCCTTCCAACCTGCCCTTACCTCGCCCGCTCTCGCTCCTACGTCTAATATTTTAGACCAAAAACCGCCATCATCGACAACAACCCTCCTCCCTCCCGACGCCGAGCTCAACTTCCACGACGTCGAAAAACTCTTTTCGCACGTCCCAACTACCAAACTTCTCAAATCAACTGCCATCCTCCATGCTACCGCGGTCGAGCCAATGGTTGACCTCGGTACATGGATGTTGAGGTCTGATCTCATGCAGACCAATAATCCTTTACGTAACATTGCTATGGCTACCACACGTGCCACTTTTTTCGATCATTTTTGTGCCGGAGAAGATGCTATCACCGCTGGAAAAAGTATTGCCGGGTTGAATGAAGCCGGTTTACGTGGAATGCTGGTTTACGGCGTTGAAGATGCTCATGATAACGCTGGCTGTGATCGCAATCTCAAAGGTTTTCTTCACACCGTTGATGTCAGCAGATCGCTTCCTCCATCTTCGGTAATCTCTTCTTTATTTCATCTCTCTATTTCAAAATGTAACTGTTTTCTTTTTTTGCTTTTTTGGTTCGGTTTCTTCATTGTCACAGAAGAGAGATGCAATCTGCTTTAATGGATCCAAATTCAATTGAGAATAACCGTTTTCATGGTGCTGAGTTCGGCATTCGTGACTGCAACCGCAATTTAATACAGCACTACTGATGACGTTGTTGCTGCTGATGTGATGTGACGTATCTGGTGTCCGTGTCTGATTCCGTGCTCATGAGGAATGAAAAGAAAACTAAGCATGGAACATTGGAATTTGATTCATGAAATCAATCAAAGCATGGATTGGAACAATGGAAATGGAATGGAATTGGAACAAACAAACAATTGTTTTTGGTAAAAGATTCTCAAGCACTAATAAGCCACACAGAAAAAAACTGTGGTTGATGGTGCATTTTTAAATACTTTTTTTAAAATTATGAAGAAAAAAAAATAGGTTATGAATTTGAGGGGTTATTTTAATTTCAAGTTTAATATTATCATTATGAATGTTATGTACTAATGTTTCCAAATTAAACTTTTTTCTGTGTATAGGTAAGCTTTGTGATTGTGAAGATTACTGCAATATGTCCAATGAGTTTGCTAGAAAGAATGAGTGATTTGCTGAGATGGCAGAAGAAGGATCCTTCTTTTGTTTTACCATGGAAGCAAGATTCATTGCCAATTTTCTCTGAGTCAAGTCCTTTGTACCATACAAGGAAGAGACCAGAGCCATTAACTGCAGAAGAAGAGAGTGATCTTGATCTTGCTAACAAGAGATTCCTTGAGCTTTGTCAGAAATGTGTGCAAGCCAATATTCCATTATTGGTTGATGCTGAGCATACTTCAGTTCAACCTGCTATTGATTACTTTACATACTCTTCTGCTATTATGCATAACAAAGGTGAAAACCCTATTGTGTTTGGAACCATTCAGACTTATTTGAAAGATGCTAAGGAGAGAATGTTGTTGGCATCAAAGGCTGCTGAGAAAATGGGGATACCAATGGGATTTAAGTTGGTTAGAGGTGCTTATATGTCTAGTGAAAGAAAATTGGCAGCTGATTTGGGTTATGCTTCTCCAATTCATCACACTATTAAGGATACACATAAGTGTTTCAATGATTGTTCAAATTACATGCTTGAGAAGATTGCTAATGGTCCTGGTGGAGTTGTTCTTGCAACTCATAACATTGAATCAGGTATATATTATATGATATTATGATTTATAAGGAAATTAATGTATGTAATTGAGGGGTATGAGTCTGATTTATTAATGTTGTTTTGTATAGGAAAATTGGCTGCTGCAAAAGCACATGAATTAGGGATTGGAAAGGTGAACCATAAGATGGAATTTGCACAACTATATGGAATGTCTGAGGCACTATCTTTTGGTTTGAGCAATGCAGGGTTTCAAGTTAGCAAGTATATGCCATTTGGTCCTGTTGAGACTGTTATGCCATACCTCTTGAGAAGGGCTGAGGAGAATAGAGGAGTGTTGGCTGCATCAGGCTTTGACAGGCAACTGATGAGGTAAAAATTTCAAAAAAATTTACCATTTCATATTTACTCTTGTTAATTTTGTGTGATTCTGTTTCTGACATTGAATTTGTTTTGTGTGTAACAGGAAGGAGTTGGTCAGGAGAGTAAAAGCTTCTGTGCTTTAAATTTGTTGGATGAGTTGATGGGATGTAATAATGTAGGCAACAGGGTTCACCATTCTGTGTACAAATTAGAGAGAATCCTGTAATTTGCTTAAATTTTGTGCATTCAAGTTAATGAAATGTGCATTTGTCTCAAGTGTATTGATCCACATTTCCACTTGTTTGTACATTAATGCCATTGAATTGTTTAAGAAATTGTTATTCATAAAGTGTCTTATGTGTTTGAGGTGATTCCATTTGAATTTGGTTAGAAAACTACAAATACAAAAATGCAAATGAAAATAATAAGAAAGCAACTTGTGCAATACAAAAAGGTAAATGGAAATAATTTAAGGTAGCAACTTGTGCTTGAATTTGGCTATGACTGGTAGCCATCACTATTGCATATAAATGTTGAAAGAGATCAATTTGGTTTTGATAAAGTAAAGGGGGACTGATACCGACATATTAAGCATGATCTTTCATGATGATTCACAAAACAACTATCTGAAGGTGACATTTAAAAAGTTGGATTCTTTCATGCATCTAAAAATAGAGAGAATACAAGAAAAATGATGAAATGATTAGGACAGATAGGAGTATAATAATTATGTGTTTGTCACTTGATATAGTTTAGAGGATCAAATAACTCTGTTCTTATTGGTTGTAAAAAAAAACTGACTTAAGGATTTTATATTTTTTGATTTCAAGAGGCGAGTAAAGATCTTCTTAATTTCTTTTAAAAAATGAATATTTCAACTATCATTGTTTAGAGGATCAAATATCTAACAATATAACCTAATACATTTTTGTACTATCATTTATTCACTCTCAAGAAATTGAGAGAATCTTTATCCGTCTAAAACAACCATTGTTATATTGGACTACAAACAATATTAAAACATCGAGGTTATGAATCTATTTAAGGAAAAAAAAAAATCTCTTTACTTATATTGGTTCAACACTCACGTTTTTGTCTACTACTTTACTCACATTTGACACAAATATCTTTCATTCTATTTTTTTGAAGGAAGAAAAATATCTTTCATTCTTTTTTTTTTTTTGGTACAAAAAATATCTTTCATTCTATTATATAATTATTTGATAAAAAGGTTATATACAACATATTAACCGTGAATTTTTTTTGTCCTTATCATAGCCTCTGCGTGCATATGAACCGTTTGGTTTAATATATAAAGAAAACGTACACTTTCAACCATGTGCTAGGCAAGATCCCATTATTCCATTTCCAAGGACAAAAAAAGTACAAAATCCAACTTGCATACTCAAATTGTACATTTTTTATTCTGTCAATTTGATTTGAAATGACTCATTTCATTAAAATAATGCAAAGCCACTAGCTAGTTCCGTTGAATTTGGAGGTGTTACAAACCTCTTTTTTCTTTGTAAAAGAAGAAAAACTTGACTTGAATTGCAATTTGAGGATATATATAACTTGACTAGAATTACAATTTGTAGATATATATATGAGTGTGCATGTGCCTAATTAAGCACCATTGTTGGAGATAAGCCTCTTTACGAGTGAGACATCAATTAACACGTTATTAGGGCTCACATTAGGTGTGTGTGACACATGGTTAGAAAATTCAAGATCCGAATAAGCTGTGATAAGTTTTGACCATATATAATTTTGAGTCTGAAAAGTAAGGTGACACTTACAAAATGTACGTGCGCATAATTTCATTTCAAAACGCGTTCATGCCTAAAAATAAGGGAAATGTTAACCGGTGTCCCGGGGCAGTGGTTAAGGATATGAAAAAGAAAATTATATAGTAGTTAATGCATTGAAATTGTGTAATTAATCTATAATAAAGTCAAAAACAGTTTTCTTTTATGGTAATAATTACATTTTATGGTATGCTTAACCAGTGGCCGGGGGCACCGGTTAGCAGGATCCTAAAAATAATTAAGTTGCAACAAAACGCAAACAAATAATGTAGTCAACATGATTCACCATGTCGGCATGTCTTACAAACTAAAGAATTCCATAATTGCTTGAATTTTGTGTGTTCAAGTATTTTTTTTAGGGGTGCATTCAAGTTAATGAAATGCGTTCATAAAAAAAAGTTAATGAAATGTACATTTGGAAACCCACTTGGGTTGGCCTAGTGGTATTGGCTTGGGTCTGGGGAGTGTGCTCATCCGCAAAGTCTCAGGTTCGATTCTCTCCGGTGCCAATTTAGGTGGGTTATTTAGCTTCTTCAAAAAAAAAGAAATGTACATTTGGTTACGAGGGCGTTGAAGAATATCACAATGGACAATGAAGAATCAAATAAATTAGTTGAACTTTCACATCTTAATTTAAAACTTTAAAACATTAGATATATGTTGAACTTCACATCTTAATTTAAAACTTTAAAACATTAGATATATATTAGATATATATGAGTCTCAATTATATAAGGTTGAACATTCACCTTTTTAACTAAGATTCTTACCCTATTACAAATACAAAAGGTAAATGATAATGAATTCTGCTCTTTACCCAAAGTGTTTTGCCGGTGCCAATTTAGGTGGGCTATTTAGCTTCTTCAAAAAAAAAAAAATGTACATTTGGTTACGAGGGCGTTGAAGAATATCACAATGGACAATGAAGAATCAAATAAATTAGTTGAACTTCACATCTTAATATAAAACTTTAAAACATTAGATATATATGAGTCTCAATTATATAAGGTTGAACATTCACCTTTTTAACTAAGATTTTTACCCTATTACAAATACAAAAGGTAAATGATAATGAATTCTGCTCTTTACCCAAACTGTTTTGCTCATTCTCAAAGTAAATGTCCAAAATGCCCTTACGTGACTTAAGTCACGCTAGTTTATACTTTACATGAGTTAAGTCACGCACGCACGTTATAGCTCAGCGTGAATTAAGTCACACTTGTGTTAAGTGGCGCATAGTGACTACTTTTTTTAAAATTTATTTACTATATTCAAATTATTTTATTTACTTTATTCTATTGTTCACTTTATTCTAAATTATTTATTTGCTATATTCTAATTTATTTATGCACTTGAAATTTATTTATTTATTTGCTATATTCTAATTTATTTATGCACTTGAAATAAATTCGAAATTAGAAAATAAATTCGATTTTATCTACTTCAATATTTATTCTAATTTATTTATTCATTAAATACAAAATTAGAAAATAAATTCGATTTTATTTATTCAATATTTATTTATTCAATACATAATCATAAACATAAAATAAATGCAAATATAAATACAAATAAAAAACAAAATTAATAAATATAACTCTCGTTTTATTAATATCATTCAAACATTACAATAAGCAATACATATATTTTATTTGAATTCACTAATCTACTTAATATATTTTTACCCTCTTGGGGTAAAAGTTATTTTTACCCTCTTCGGTATATAGCAATAGCTCTTGGGGAAAATAGTGATCAGTCATGTTGAGGAAAATGATATCAAGATCCCTTGAGGTAAATTTAAATTTGGTTCCTTTTATACCCCCATGATGATTCTTCTTACCCACGGTAAAAAGATTTTGGGAGTAAAAGGAAGCAAACCTAATTTTACCTCAAGGGATGATGTCTTTTTCCCCAACTCGACTGACCATTATTCCCCCAAGAGCCACTGCTATATACCTAAAGGGGTATAAAGAGCCTAAAGACTATAGAAGCAAAAAAGAAGAGAAAGAGGGGGAGAGAGTGGGAGGAGATAATGTGAGGAAAAGAGGAAGTAATACCTTGACACTTCAATACCTTCATTTAAACCAACCTAACAAGTATTTAATCTTTTTAAAAGGAACAATGGGAATGCCGATCGAATGTTGGAGTCCCGCCGTTTGGCAAGTTTGAACTACCCCATTTAAAGGAAGACAATTGTTGTAGTTGGAAAGTGCATTCCCTACCTAATCACGATCTTCTGGCGGAATCAGACTGTTGATAATATCTTCAGTTGATCTCAGCAACGTTACCCGCATATCGATCTACTAGAACATGTTGTGCTCCCAAAACATGTTCTTCACGTTTTCGTCGTTCTTTAACTCCACCCAAGTGAATGATACTCTCCCCTCGTCAAGCGTTGGACGTTTATACCGAACGTATTCCACCCTCCTTGTGTCTCTGGGGTTGACTCCTTGGTTGAATTCATTCAGTTAATCCTTGAGACCTCTTAACGTTACACCAAGGCACCGAACCTTCAACCTCTGAGGTTCTCTGTCGTTGAATTCTGCATGAACGTCGATCCACCCCGCCATTGCTTCAAATCTACACAATAAGAAATTAAACACAATCAATGAAAAACTCATTCAAACATTTCATCAAACACTTGGAGTGCAAATTATACATAAACCCAAAAAAATGATAACTACAACATAAACATGCAAACATCTAAATAATTAAGCAATATAAGTCATTTGCATGTAACATTGTATCATATCTTGCAAAAAAAATCAAAATTTAAACAAACCCTAAATCTAAAAAAATCTAATCTAAGTGTAAAAAATCTAACATAATCATGCAAACATCTAAACATCATAACAATTAAGCACTATAAATCATTTGCATGTAACATTCTATCATTTCTTGCAAAAAAAATAAAATTTTAACAAAACACTAAACCTAAAAAATTCTAGATTAAGTGAAAAAATCTATCATACCAACATAATTTAAGTGAGAGCTTATTTGTTCTTGTTATTGGAGAGTTGTTTGATTTGAAGTTGAAGGAATTTTGGAGTTGGGTAATTTGAGTGAGAATTGAGAGAGATTTGAGTGTTGTTTGAAAATGAGGCAAAATAAGGCTCTGCTTTGAGAGAGATTTGAAATACATCACACGACGTAAGTTAACTCACGTAGAGGCAATATAAACATTTACTTTGGGAATGAGCAAAACTGTTTGGGTAAAAAGCATAATTCAATGATAATAATAAGATAGCAACTTGTGCATTGCAAATACAAAAAGGTAAATGAAAATAAATAATATAAGATAGCAGCAACTTGTGTTTGAAATGGCTATGATTGGTGGCAACTTGTGCATTAACGTGGGTGTGATTGATAGGGACATATTGCGCATGCTGTTTCCTGATTATTAACAAAACAACTATCTGAAAGTGACATTTAAGGAGTTGTTGTATTCTTTCATGCATCCATTCCTCTCAAACAAGAAAAAAAAGGTATGAAAATAGACTAATAGAGTGAAGGTAGGAAAAATGATAAATGATTAGGACAGAAATTATGTACATAATTATGTATTTCACACTTGATATAGTTTAGAAGAGGATTTGGTGGGGAAGAGTGGTGTACGGTGGGATATTTTAATTTTGTTAAGTTTGGATTGGATGAGCGAAGAGGTTTGAATAAGGGAATCCAACTTAGTTTAATATCATATATGGTGGTTCAATCAGTTCTTGGCTCATATGAAATTTATTGACCTACCTCTTTTTGGGAGGCATTTTATCTAAGCGCATCCAAATGGTGTCACAATGAGTAGACTAGATAGAGTGTTGATTTCAAAATAATGGCTTGATACTTGGTAAAATTCTACAATATGGGTTATATTAAGAGATGTGTTAGTTCATTGACCGCTTTTCATTCGTTACAATTCAAAAGATTGATTATCTAAAAGTTTCATTTCGGTAATGTTTGGTTCGAGAATAAGATGTCTAGGGGGTTAATTCAGGATACATGGACTGAACCATCCTTTTCGGGTTGAATGGTGGTATTTTAAAAGAAAGGCCTAAGGGGATGAATGAGATAATTAAGAAGTGGAATAAAAAGGTGTATGAGGAAACAAAATTAAAATTTCAAAAGTTGATGAATGAATTTAATATCTTAGATTTGAGGTGTGAGTACTAGGCTATCTTGACCGCGAGATTGAGAAATGTATGAGGTTTGTTTGGAAAGTTGTGGATGTTGTTTAAAAGCAAGGATGCCCTTACTTTCCAATGATCAAGATCGAGGTGGCAAAAGAAAGGTGACATGAGTTTAAGTTTCTCTCATGGTTGTGCTAAATCTAGGGGAAAAGTAAATGTCATGAAGGTATTGAGAACACGAAACTGGTGGGTGGGAAGAGTGCAATAGGTGAGGGAGAAAACATGGAGATTCTTTAAAGAACATTTTGCATCTATGGAATAGGCTCGTCCTACTATGATTTCTAAGTTAAAATCACATTTAGCTTTGAGCGACTTCCGACCCATTTCTTTGATTGGTTACCTGAATAAGTCGGTGTTTAAGGTGTTGGCAGCATGTTTTACAAAGATTACAGGTTGAAATTTCTGGATTTTTAGGTTGAAGATCGATGAATATTGAGTTCATAGACTTTTATGAATTAGTTTTGTAACATTTGAGTGAACTTTGATGTTAGCTCCTAAGATTTTTTTTCTTCTTTATTTCAGGCCCTCAATTAATGTTAGGGAAAAATAATTTATTTGAGGCAAAAACAAATAAATTGTAACCGTCATAAAAAATTCCACGTGACAAGATTCTTTTCCACATCAACGCCTTCTATGTCGTTGGGTTGTTGAATGACCAAAATATAAATAATCCAAAATTATTGAGGTAATATTCATGTGTGCTTTGTTTTCATAGAGTTTGTTTCTAAACTCCGCGGTGCTATTTATATAGTCAAGCCATGTTGTCTTCTTAGGGCCCGTTTGTTACGGATTAAAATAAAAGTGATTTTGACAAAATAATTTAGAGATTATATATTAGAGATTTTATGAAAAATCAGAATCTATTTTGAGTTTATCGTGATAAAAATAACTATTTTTAAACAGATAATTTAGTTTGTTTTGATTCAGCTATATAAAAGCGATTTTTTGTTATAAAATTAGGGCCCGTTTGTTACAGATTAAAATAAAAGTAATTTTGACAAAATAATTTAGAGATTATATTTTAGAAATTTTATGAAAAATCAGAATCTATTTTGCGTTTGTTTACCGTGATAAAAATAACTATTTTTAAACAGATAATTTAGTTTGTTTTGATTTAGCTATACAAAAGCGATTTTTTGTTACAAAATTAGTTCAATATTTTAAACCATATTTTCTCTCTCCTCTAAAAAAATCTATTTTTTGAGAAGCTGTTCTTAACAGCTTCTTATTTGAAGTTGTTTTTAGATTCTGATTTTTTTAAAAAACTGTAACAAACGGATGCAAAACTCTTTAAAGTAATTATTTTTTTAAAATAAGTGATTTTTTTTTCTTAAAAAAACTATAACAAACGGACTTTTAATATTAATAGATACAATTATTCTTTTACAATTTTCCACGAAGGTATATTTATAAAAATACTAAAAAGTTACAAACTAGCAATTGCATTGATTGATTTTAAATTTGTTTTCTTGTTTATAATAAAAACCAGAGAAACTATATTTTTTTCCCCAAAAAAAAAAGAAGAAGAACTAGAGAAACTATATTTTTGTATGTGGACCAAATATCTTTTATATACAATTGTAATTGTATAAATTAATCTTTTGAATCAGATAGGAACACACACGAAAAAATATCCAAACCTTTTCTTTTTGCAAAAAAATGAAAAGAAGGATAGAATACAATTGAAATTCTCCATGAATAAAAAATGAAAAATAAAATAAAATTAAACCCCTCTGGATTTAATAAAAAAAAAAAAAAAACCCAACTAAAACCCTGTTATCAAAAGAAAATTGAATTAAAACCCTAAAACAAGAAAACCTGCCGCTTTGCTTTGCCCTTGGTAGTTTGGTTAGATTGAAGCCGTCAGAAACAGGTTTTCCTTTGATTGATTGACGATGGAGCATGGTTCGTACTCTGATTTGAGTAAATCAACATTTTCTCTCGTCGATGAAGATCACACTTTCGCTAATTCTGTTCGCTTCACCTTGAATCAAGAGTTAGTTACTTTCTTTCTTCTTTTCGTTTAACTGTTATGCTTTTAAGTATCTCTTTGTTGTTTCATTTATCATCATAGGACAGGTAATGAAATATTAAGTTAATTGAGATATTTCTCAAAACCTGAAAATTAATTCTGGAGATAACAAGTGATATAATGAGAAACTCAGGATTGCAGTTTATGTGCTTGAACTCTCTATGTAGTATTGTCAATTAGCGGCTATAGTGTAATGGAATCTGAACAAATTGCCATTGTTCCACAATACTACACTATACACTGTTTAGTGCGGAGTATTTTCACACTGGAGTGTAGCATAATTTTTATTATTGCCTTAATTGTTCTTTCCCGGAGACCCTCCCTGCCATGGCGATGCAAAAGGGGGTGCTCTTAAGGTTGATGGGAAGTCGCCGGCGTTGAGCTGACATGTGGGGCGTTGTTATTCTAGCTTGACAGGGAGGACCCCTGGTCCTACGGATCCTTAAAAGGCTTAAGGAATCAGAGCTACGTTGTTCTCTTTGTATATAGGCAATGCAGGGAAGCATAATTCATGTATTATTATTGGGGCATGAAACCTCTTATTTCTAGAGGTAGTGGGTCAATGAGTGGGGAGTTGTGGAGAGTAGTGGGCTAGTTAGCGGGGACCATGAGGTATCCCGCTACACCACCTTTCTTAGACTTAGTTAAAGCCTTCCCATGTGTTTCATGTGGAAGGCTTTAATCGAAGTATGACATGTCCTGACCAAGTGGGCGGGGTTGCCCCTTCATCTAGGGAGGCCACATGGTTCCTTAGATAGCGTAATTCTCATGGTGATACACTAATATTAACAAACCATTATTTTCTGCAATCGACAATACTATTAATCTATTATTATCTCATAAATAGTCTAGCAGTTTTGGAGCCAGAAGATAACCTTGCAGCTACCATCAATTTCAGTTTATTATTAGGCATTAGCCATAAAATGATCAAACTACTTAAAAGTAGGGAATGATTCTCAACAAAAGAAAACAACTGTGTATGAAATAAACATGAATTGAGCTTTATCCTTTTTATTGCCAAACTGATTGATTGACAGAGCCCCCCCTGCCTCTCATCCCTCAGGGAGAGATATCAACCTGCCATTAAGACAAGAAGCTTGTTTTTATATTACTTTTATTCTGCATAATTAATAATTCTGTTTGCATTTCTGATTTTTGTTACTGGAGTTCTATGAAGCCTAGATATATAGTATTTCACAGGTGCAATAACATACGTCACTTCCTAGAATCCACCATAGCAAAATTTTATTTAAAAAAACTGGTATAGATGTAGAATACTTGTGATGAAAGAGACGTTCATCATTCCTCATTAAGGTATAACTATAATCATCACATTTTACAAAAGATACTTGTGATCTTAACTAAAATTCAAGAGTTTCTGTTTAAAAGTACATATTTTAACGATGCTTCTGTGCACCTTGCACAAGGAACACTAACCCATTAATAATCTCACATTTTTATATTAAAAATGTGACACTAACACGTGCGAGGCAATTGTATTTATTCTACTCATTCCTTTTGTTTTGTAATCTGCTGTGTTGTTTTGCTTATTTGGAGTTTTTAGCTGTGGCATTTTGCCCGTGCAAGACACACGGGCCGCTCGCAACGAGAAATACACAAGTGCGACATATATATGGAACACTCAACCACCAAAATAAAGAAAATACACCCAAATTGGCCGAAACACCCGCCTGGCCATCAACCCTAAGCCAGAATACGGGGAAGAAAAGAAAAAACTGGTAGGCCAAAAGACTCAGACCAAAACAGCAGCTGAAAAACGTCAAAAAACAGCACAGCTTTGCACTGAAACAGAGCCCCCCTGAACTTAAAACAAGCCAACCGCAGCCAAATCGCCAAATCACTCCCATCAGGGACGAGACCTGACCGCAGCAAGCCGAGACACTACCAACCCATGTAGTCAGGAACGAGTTCCTACGTAGGTTCGATTGGCCAGTGTAGGAACGTAAACACGAGGGACGTAACGTAACACGGTTCGTAAGTAGGATCGATAGGTTGTCGATAGAATTGAGAGAAATATATAGGGAAAACAGAGGAACCAGAGGGAAAATGGCAAAAAACAGAGAAAACAGAGGGAAAATGGCAAAAAAAGGGGAAACAGAGCAAAACCGAACCAGAGTGAAGTCGAAGCACGGTTGAGGTGCTGTGGCACGTAAGATCGTGCGATCCTGCGTGCTGGGACTCGTTCCTGACTACCTTGCTACCAACACACCACACACTCAAAAACAGCCACAAACCTCTACACAAACAAAGCTGTCGAAGACAATCACCTACCGAGGCAATCCTTCGGATTCCATGATTTGTTTTTGAGGGGTGATTTGGAGTTTTTTTATGTCGTGAATTTGGTAGGATCTTATGATATGTGTTAAGATCTCACTATTTATGATATTTGACCCTTTTCTTGATCCTGCGTATGATCTCGATTCTGTCTACCTTGGTTGTCATAACAAAAAACAAAGTGGATTGTGGGGCTTCTTTTTGTTTACCGGGGGGGGGGGTAAGAGTTTCTTTCTTTCAAAACCATGCCACTTTGCATCCACAATGTATCCAAAAACAATTTTTTTTAATAATTGAAGAAAATCATATACTTTTGAGCTATGTATCCTAAGAGTATCAATGTTAGACTTAGATACATGTCCAACATGGAAACTTTGGCCATTTTGGAGGTATATAGCTAGAGTTTGAAATATTTTTCGTTTTTGTAGCTCATATTATAAATGTCTGTTTAACTTGGCTTTTTCATCTCTCTCTTTCTGTGCCCAACCTCTTCCTCTTCTTCCTTAATTCTTGTCATTTTTAGCACAATATATCCTGATGAGAATTGTTGTTGTCTTGCAGTCCAAGAGTGACATTTTGTGGGTACAGCATCCCTCATCCATCAGAAAACCGTGTTAATGTCAGAGTCCAGACAACTGGTAAGTGGTAACATAGGCTGTCTCATGTTGGATATAATGCAACTTTAATTGGAAAATCTGTTCCAGAGCCTAATACCGAAAATTCCATTTTTATATCGCAATCACAAGATTGTGTACTTCAGCTTCCAATTTCATATTTTGCTAGACAATCTTTTCTATTGTGCTGACCAGTATTTGTTACTTGTTTTAAGATAATTTACATAATTTGAGCCATTTTTTTATTTTTACAACAAGCAAAGCAAAGTCCATTCCTATTATTAGCTTTGAATAGAAGCCAAACTTTTTTAAGTTAGTTAATTCTGATGTTCTAAATTATCTAAACAGGTTTTCTTATCAATGCTAATATAAAAATAAAAAAAAAGGATAAGAAAACTTCGTTAGTTGAACAGAAAATGCAAAGTCAGTTCCTACTATTCTCTTCAACCAATGAAGTTTTCTTATCTTCTTTTTTTCTTTTCTTATCAAGTTCATATAGAAATGAATTGTAGGTTTGGTGGTACATCGATGAATAACTAAATAGTTAAAACTCATTATACAATTTTATTTTTGTTTTTTTGATAAAAATATTAAAAGGCAATGGTTGAGCATCCACAAGTATGTGCTGGATTGTGAATTACATGACTGGTGGACTTGTAGGCTTTTCTGCATATAAATCACTGTTGCACTTCCATGTTCTAAATTTGTTCTCTTTTATGGTTTATAGCTATTCATTATATGTGAATTGGATCAACAATGAACTCTAAAAGGAAAATTGGAGTAGCTTCCTTTATAAAATAGGTAGATTTTCATTTTTGTTGGTTTAAACGTGTGGAGAAGCTCTACAAATCTGAAGCACTAATAAGGACGAAATACCAGATAGTTTATAGTGAAATAGTAGTTAATAAGAGTGAGCTCAAACCAAACCATTGTGCATGTTATTATGACGTTGTTTGATCAATTTAATCGATCACACATAGTGAGAAAAGACTTTCGTTGTATTTGTGGTATGATTTATATCTAATTCAATGTCGCTGCATCAGTAATTTTCCATTGAATGGGTCATCTCTCTCTGTATCTGTAGGGGATCCAGCAAGTGAGGTGTTAAAAGATGGTTGTCAGGATCTGATGCTTATGTGCAAGCATGTTAGGAGCACTTTTGGGAAGGCAGTTAATGATTTTAAAACCAGCAAGTCTGTTAGAAGCACTTCTGAGAAGGCAGTTAAAACCAGCAAGTCTGTTGGAAGCAGTTCTGAGAAGTCAGTTAGTGAGTCGGATGATGATATGGATGAATGAACTTAGTCTACAAGTTATAGTTTTGATTTTGAGTTAGTTAGGTTATTTGAACATTAAAATATAAACACCGTATGTATTTGTTTAAATGTCATACTTTTATCTTGTGCAACTTGGTGTATGTTTGAAAACACGGTGTAACCATGTTCCAAATCATGGTGGATTGAAGTAACGAAGGTAGCTTCTAAAAATCTGCATTAGTTCTCTTTTCAATTTTGTGTGAGAAAACTTGGAAACATACGGGTATATTGCTGTTTACAATATGTTATTATGCCCTTGTTTTATCTTTTTCTTGTGAAGATTACCAAAACTGACTAGAAGATCCCAAAAGAAATATTGTGCTTAAAGATACAAAATCATCACCAAACTAGTCCTAATTGTGACACCCTTTTAGTCCTCTTATAAAAACAAACATCAAGTTAGTGATGGGTTTCGATTAAACTTTGAATTATTATCACATTTGTCAAAACATGCTTGAAACAAGTTGTAATTAAAATGATGCTAATTAGGGACACTTGCACATCCATCTTCCATCACTTCTCATGTCATTTGTATGATTTTATTATTCATAAATCATAATATGATTTTTTTTCAATTTATTTTTATATAACTACATTGAGTTTCTTCCTTGACAAAAAACATTGAGTTCTTATTCTCTAAATAGGATAAGTTTAAATTTACATGATATCATTTATGCATGCATCCTCAAATTTGTTAGTATATGGATGTATAAATGTTCTTATTTTTTACACAAGATGTATATAAATGTTACCAAGGTAAATGATACATAAATCTCAGTCAACACCTAAATTACTTAATTTAGTAAACAGAATCAGAATTTTCAGTTAATTAATCCTACAATATTCAAGTGGTATACTTGTTGGTTTTAGATTACACATTCTCCTTCTTCACTCCTTCAACCTTACACATACAAAGTACAATCACAATCCCAACAATGTCTCACTAATTAACCTTAACCCTCATCTTCTAATTCACATTCTTGCCATAATAATCACATTTCAAACTCTCTAATCAATATTCACCATGTTAATCTCATTCTCATCATCACACAAATCCACCATCACCTTAATCACCTTAATCATCTTCATATTGGGCTTGGGCCCAAGCCCAATTCTCTGTCGAGATGCACACGTCATCAACTTCCGTTCCCCCAACCTCTATCCAGAATCCCTCGCGTGGGACCCACGCGCTCAACATTTCCTCATCGGATCCCTCCGCCGCCGCATCATCACCGCCGTCTCCGACGCCGGCGTAGTCGAAACCTTCATCTCCGACATCACTCTCCCCTCCAATTCCTCTATCCTCGGCCTCGCCGTTGACTCCGACCGTAACCGCCTCCTCGCCGTCGTTCACTCCCCTTCTCCCCTCCCTCCTTTCAACGCCCTCGCCGCCTACGACCTCCGCTCCCGCCGCCGCATCTTTATCTCTCTCCTCCCTGACTCCGATGATGAATCCAGCCTTTCCACACTCTACATCCTCTCCGCCGCCAACGACGTCGCCGTCGATCACACCGGCAACGCATACGTAACAAACTCCGCCGGAAACTTCATCTGGAAAATCACCACCGACGGAACCGCATCAATCTTCTCAAAATCTCCACTATTCACCTCTCCGGCGAACGATAACAATCTCCAAGGTCTCAACGGAATCACCTACGTTTCAAAAGGCTACCTTCTCGTAGTGCAATCGAGCACAGGCAAAGTTTTCAAGGTAGATGCAGTGGACGGAACGTCAAGGACTGTATCACTAAACGAGAATCTCATCGGAGCCAACGATATTGTCGTTCGCGACGACAATACCGCGGTGGCGGTTTCGCCGATGAATAAATTATGGTTAATGAAGAGTATGGATAGTTGGGCAGAAGGAGTGGTGTATGAGAGAAAAGAGATTGATGTTAAGCGGTTTCCGACGTCGGTGACGGTTGGAGAGAAAGGGAGATTGTATGTATTGTATGGACATTTAAATGAAGGGATGTTGGGTGATTCTGGAAGAGAGGGTTTTGGTATTGCTGAGATTAGGTCAAGAGAAGGACAAGATGAACATGTTTGGATTTTTGTTTTGATTGGTCTTGGTTTTGCTTATTTCTTGTTTTGGTGGTTTCAGATGAAAAATCTTGTCTTCAATATGGATGCCAAAATCAAATGATGGTAACGAGCGCATGTTTGGATCATCAGTGAGTTTAACGAAATCACTGTGATTTTGTCGAAACTCTAAAATCACGTTGGTTCAACGTGATTCTGCCGAAGCCCGAACAATCAACGTTTTGAGGTTGATTTTAGTTTAGTTTGTTTCCAAGTATCAATGCATTTTTTGCAAATCTATTGGATTAGGATTTTCAAGTTTAACCTATTCCAGTGTAGCTCAATTTTAGCTTAATATTCATAATCATATTGTATATATTGCCAATTTTGCTTTATAGATTATTTTGTTATAGCAATGTTGTTAAGATGAAGCATGAACTTGGGTGTTGCAATTATTTTTGATCTATGATTTTCCCATTCTTCTTTCTAGTATTATATCATCAAGTCATGTAGATACAACAACACAAGATTAGATCCTTCGACTAGGGATGTTTCTTTTTTATACGACCGATGTTAGTATTGTTAGTAATTGTTAGTATTACCTCGACTTCTTATCACTCCGCTCCTTAACTTCCCCACCCTAGCAACCAAACCATTGTTATATCTCCATACTAAGGATGTTTCTAATTAAGAAGTTGTGGAAACATATCTATTATCTAATACTAATAAGAAAATTGTGTTTTGCTCATCCTCTTGCAGTTAATTAACCCCGTGACATTCTCAGAATTCATGTTGCAGCATCAACTACTGCTACTAGTTAGATTGAAATTGATGGCATGATGGGTAAGCTTAGTTGTGAGTTGATGGAAATTTTATAGTGAGTAGTTTTTTTTTTTTAATTTTGGTCAGGTTATAGTCAGTAATTTATTAGGTGAAAATATAATCACATTCACATACTATGTGCCAGTTGATGGAAATTTTATAGTGAGTAGTTTTTTTTTTTTTAATTTTGGTCAGGTTATAGTCAGTAATTTATTAGGTGAAAATATAATCACATTCACATACTATGTGCCAATTCTGTAAGTTTTATTCTCCGCTATATCTGAAAACTGATAAGTTTTGTACATTTATAGGTATACTCTATTTCTTAACAACGAATTATATATCCGACCAACTTCAGCAAAATGATGCTGTGCTATTTAAAAAGAGACAACTGTTTGGTTTTGGACATTTTGGCAATTGAAGTTGACACTTATTGGAGCTCTCATCTGGTTTTTGTAAGGGAATATGTTTATCATGTCAACATCTGTTATTGTTCAGCAAAATAAATTGCTCACATTCACATATTATCTGATTAATGACTCTTAATCAGTTCTAATCACTTTTGAGCTTATAAGTGTTACATTATTCAGTTGGAGTTCTCAATTTGGATTTTTTGCTAGTGAAAAGTAGTGTGATGCATGCGGTTATTTTCATTTTCGCAAACAAGTGTTCACGTTTAACCGTGATCTGAAATGTATTCTTTTGAAATCCTTCCAGCAGGTTCATAATGTGTAAATTTCTTAGTAGACCAATACTATTTCCACAATAGACAAGTTTCCTTTGATGCAGTTTGGTAGCACAATTCTAAAATTTGCTACAGATGTTCATTCAAGAACTGAGTTCTTCTTATCTGACAGATTAATCTCAGGTTTAGTCTTCAAAATGTTCATTTTTTTTTTTTTTTGCAGGGAATACCAGTATTGGTCTACAAGTATATGCATCCATCATGATTCATGTCTGTCTATGGTGGCCGTCATAATAAATTCAAAATCTTATTTTACAGTGGTGATACTGATAAAAGACTCAGTCGTCTCATTTACCTGAAATTAAACGTTGGTGCATATGTTAGGATATAAGAGTAGTTAAAGTAGTTAGGGGATTGGGCTTTTGTATTTGCTGTTTGTTTGCTGGTTGTATCGGTTCGCCAGTTCACCGGTTTCCACGAATTACAGGGGAATTTGCTCGAACCAATTCGTGGTTCTAAGTATGTCAAGAGAACTATGTGACTGTGAGTTAGTTAGTTAGGTTTTTTTGTTAGTTTGTATGACTGGGTCATTCTCTTGGTTAACAGTTTAAGGGATCATCTTTTGAATATTGTAAAATTGTGAATAGAGTAGCAACTCTATTGTAAAGGGGAACCCTTGGAAGAGAGATTCTCTCATATTCTTTCTTATTTTCACATTCAAGTGTTCTTTCTATTCCACTCAATTCATGGGTTCCTAACAGCATATTGATTGGTAAAAGAACTGAGATTGATGAGCCATGTGCCATACAAGGTCTAGTTTGAGAAGCAGCTGATGACCGATGAACTTGTTGAATTTTGTTGAAAATGCAAAAATTATTGACTCTACATTGTGCTTAGAATTATCTGAAGCTTATTTCAGGTGGGCGGCTGGACTATGTTTCTGGTAACATCGTTTAATTTGCGGCCACCAAAAGAGTATATCATATGAAGCTTTGCATTTGAGAATGAAATCACTAGTGTTGTTGAGGTCCTTCGTTGAACACTAACATCTACAAAGAAGCCTCTTTAAAATTGTTTCTACAGACTGAACTGGATTCCTTTGATTGTGAAATCATACCATTTTTTTAGTGCAGATAACTTTGTGAAGTGCTCAAGCAAAGAAGGAAAAATGTGTTCTCTAATTTTCCTTGTTACAATACCTTTTAGTTTACTTCTTTCATTCTTAAAGCATCATCATGTGATTGTGTAGTAACTGTCTTCTCTTAATTATGTTAACTCAGCTTACAGGACCAAGGGAAAACAAAAAGAGGGGAATTAGGTTCATTTGTAACTTTATTATTTCCTAGCAGCTTATTGTTCGTTTTCCATTGTGTTTTCTTTCCTATATTTTCTGTCAGCATTGAAACAAGTCCATTGATAAGTGATGAAGACAAACTGGCGGCACGGATCGAAGACGAAGTGTCGCGCAAGAAAGGTTCACTCGGAATGGTGTAGATTTTGCATCCGGTGTCGGAATGACCTGAATTATACCTTTTTGGAAAGCACCGGACCTCATGAGGTCGACTGAAAGCTCGAAACCGCCTTTTAATATTTTAGCATATACTAGAATTTTCTATTTTAATTAGGTTTGTTATTTTTCGGCCCATACATGTTTGTTATTTCTTTTAGTATTTAAACAGAACTTATCCAACCTAAGAGACACTTTTCATTCAATAAAAAATATTCGAGGTTTTTCTCTCAATTCTAGTGGATTTCGAAAAACCCTTATTTGATAGATTTGTCACTTGCAACCTGTTTGTTTATCTTTTAGGTTTAGCGTTTGCTAAACCCTTGCTTCCGTTCTGCGTCAATAAGTGAGCTTAGACAATGTAAAAAAAAAAAAAAAAGAGGACATGAAAAATGGAAATGAAAAGAATTAACATATGAACTATTCCTACAGCCATTTTACTAACATTATAGCTCTTTATCTTTGTGCCATAACTATTTTTGACCTCTTGTATAAAGCACACTAACTTGGACCATCATTTTGGACCATTAGTGAAATGCCACAGTTTAGGCAATGCAAATCAAGACGCAAAAATGTTCAAATTTTTTTTCAGGAAAATATATACATGTCAACAACTTCCATGGCATGTTCATCTTATGATTCAATAACTAGTACTGCCTAAGGAAGCAATATACTTGTTAACATCACTAGTGATTTACAATCATGATAATATGTATTAGCATCACCAAAAAGACATCCACTTACACTGCAAAACCAGATCAAAAAAATGAGAGAAAATATCAACCACACCATCAAAACCAAGATCATGCAAAACCAAAGCAATGAATTACACTAGAATCATGGCCAACCAAAAACCCCTAACATAATGTTATAGAAAAGGGTGAGAACAAAAAACAACATCTAAAGAAGGGAAAAATGAAGGTTTGGTTCAAAAACTATTGAGTTGTGTTAGCATGTGAACAAGCTCATCACTAGATGGTCTGTCAGCAGGCATATCAGATAAGCAAGCAGCAGCTATCCCAACAGCCATTAGCATCTCATCTTCTTCACCTTGTTCTCCCAAAATACTCTTATCTAGAGCTTCTCGTTCCTCGCCGGCTTGCTTCAAGTGTCGTAGCCAACATCCCAAACTTCCACCTCTGGACACTTCTCCGAAGAATGGATCTGTAGGATCCTTACCAGTTAATAAAACACCTAGTATCATCCCAAAACTGAATATGTCACTTTTTTCTGTGTACCTGCTGAATTTTCAGAACACACAGTTTAATCTCAATAGCATCATTTAGAAATTTCGTAAATTTCAGGGAATAAAATGTTCAAGTTCTACATCCTGGGATTGAATTGGTGATTCACTCTTCCAAGGACACACACCAATAAAACAACAGGAAATATAACAAGTTAAATTGGGAACAAACCTTTGTTGATTACAATGATTATTGTTCTATGGTAGGTTTTATGTATGATTCACCAATCTAAGTTAATTATACAGTGTGTGAATTGTGAACTATATTCATATGGACCACAGTGAGTGCCTAAAGTCAAAAAACTTGACACATGAACTATTGCATACAGGTAAAAGAAATATTGTCGGGTTTACAAAGTTGTTATCAAACAATGACCATAGCAAATGACATCATGAAAATCCAAAATACTGATTATATTTCACAAAATGAATCTTTGATTAGGTATTCCATAAGGAAAATCCCACCAATGAAATGTTGACCTTAAAAGGTGTAACTAGTCAAACAAATGCCTAACATCAATGAACTCATTTGGTGTTGAAAAAAGAAATAGACCAAATTCAAAACATCATTAAATAAGCTAGGAAGCACCGGCACAAAAACGAACATTGGATACAACATTGACACCGATCATCAACACTGCTTATAATTTGAAAATGAAAGTAATTGAATGTAATGAAATGTGTCGGTATCAGGTATCAGACACCTGACACATGTTCAATCTGAAATGTTGGTGCTACATAATAAATGGATGTAATTGAATATAATCACATGTGTCGGTGTCAGACATCGAAATTCAATTTGAAGTGTCGGTGCTACATAGTAAATAAGTTTTGATCAAAATCCTTTTTGCCTTTACCTGCAATTATGGGAACATTCAGGAGGAGTGTTGACAGAAATCCCTCTATCTAAGTTTGGTAGAAGTTTAGCCAATCCATAATCTGCCAATCTAGGTTCAAACTCGGCATCCAACATCACATTTGTAGGCTTCAAATTGAAATGCAAAATCTGAGGCACACAAGTGAAGTGAAGATACTGAAGACCTTTCACCACACCAACAGCAATCCTTAATCTAGCTTCCCAACCAATCTGCAACTCATTTTCCCTCACTCTATTCATCACATCTGCAAGACTACCGGTCGATACATAATCATAAACCAATGAGAATCCATCATTTTCGCGAATATAAGCCCTTAAACTCATCAAATTCCTATGTCTTAAACTAGCAAGAAGCTCTAGCTCCATTTGTATTTGCCTCTTCACCGACTTTTTCCTACTCTCCGGCGAATTGCTGTCAAAGGGTGTTAGCCTTTTAACTGCAATTATAAGACCATTTTCAAGAACAGTTTTGTAGTATTTCCCATTTGGACTTGAACCAAGCATATTGTTTTCTTTTGTCAAAGCTACTTGGAGTGTCTTTGAGGCAATTTTCGGAGAAAATATCACAGGTCCTTTGAGGATTGGTGTACGGTTTAAATATCGAACAACACATCGAATCACGAATGCAAAGAGAACAGAACCAATTAATCCAGTAACAGCTCCTAAAACTATGCTAACAATAATCTTCCTAGGACCATCCTTATACTCTGATGTTGATGATGAAGGCTCAGAAGATAAGTGCTTACTCAATCTTCCTTGGCATTGCACAGTGTCATGATGCAAACTAAACAAGAACAGAAGAAGAACAAATGGCTGAAAAGACAAAAATTTCCTTGCAAGTGAAAAAGGATTGTGTCTTTTCTTAAACATCAAAACACAAAAAACAAAACCACATCCACAAATCAACCCCATATGAAAATTGCATCACCACAAAAACACAACTTGAAAACAAATTCATATAACTACAAAAGGCTTAATTTTTACACTCTACACTAAAATGGGTTATTAAAAACAGTATAAGCATAAAGAATAAGCATAAGCATATTCCACAAACTTTTCATTTTTCAAACCAAAATCTTCACAAGAAAGCTTTCATAAAAGAATCCTTATCATTTTCTACAAAACCCCATCATTTTATTCTCTTCTCTCACACATAAATATTCCAACTTTACACTAATGAGAACAAGAATTTGAACTTCCAAAAGTGAAAAACAAGAACAAAAAAACTACTTCAAGGTTTAACAAAACCAAGCAAAAGCAACAAGACCCAGAAACAAAGTTGCAACCTTTTTTAGTTGGAAACAAAACAGAAAGTCAAAAAGTTGAAAAGAGATTAAAGGGTGCAAAGTGTATAGTGAAGAAATGAAGAAACAAGAACAAACATAAACCCTCTTCAGAACCTACAATGTCATTTGAGTTTGAAGCTATGTGCTAACTAACAGTGAAAGCCTCAAACACACACACAAAACATGTACTATAGTGAAAAATGAATGATTGTGTTTGTTTTTTGTGAAACTTGTTTCTCTCTCTGAAAAATCAAGAGTGAATATCTTTGCATTTTTCTTGTGACACAATTTAATCATTGATAAAATATAATATTTAAATTAATCTACAATATTTTTATATTAAAGATAAATTAGTCTTTGTAAATATCATAGATTAATTTTTATTTTGTCAAGTAGTCCAGTGGCTGGAGTTCACACATTTTAATTGTGGAGAAGTGGGGTGTCAGAGGTTCGAACCTCTTTCCCGGCATAAATTATGTTGTTCTACCAACTGAGGTAAGCTCAAGAAAACATATCATATATTAATTTATAATAGAGAGATTAATTTATCTTTAGTATAAAAATATGATTAATTTAAGTATTAATTTTGTAAGGACCGAATTAATCTCTATGTTATAATAAATAAAAAATAAAAAATTTCTTATAAAAATATTATGAGATTAATTTAAATATGGTTTTGTTAACGAGTGTTCTAAGGGCGCTCTTTAAGCATACTCAATTAAAAACTTTTCATTAAAAAACTTAATATTCCAATTTTCGATGCATATTGAATACACTCATTGATATTATTATTATTTTTATCAATAAGTAAATTGGATTACGAGAAAATGACAAAGGACTTATTTGAGCTTTCACTCAAAAACCAAAACTAATTTTATGAGTTAAGTGGTTGGGAGTTCAAGTGATAAGAAAATTTGAATTTAATTTTTAAATAAATAATTTTTAGTTAAACTTTATTTATTTCTGATCAAACTTCAAATTATTAATGTTATTTTTCTTAAGTTAAAAAATATAAAAACTACTTTTTTTTATAAGTTTCTCTCTCATCATGACAGTCTCATCTGGTCTGATGATAGCAAAGGGCCATATACTTCTTTAGGTTCCCGCCTTTGTAAGAAGGGCAGCAGCTGCTTGCACTCAGTAGACTGTACTGTTTGTGGGCTCCACATTTGGTCCGAAAGTGAAACATTGAAATCCGTGAGTTGATTAAGGAATTTATACTTCATGTTAACCGTTTGATCTAGTTAAAGTTCATCTCATCCGTTGATTGCTGCATGGGAATTTGTGCTGTTGTTAGCATGTTTTGTTTTTGTTGACAAAAGTGCTTAGTATGTTTGGTTGGTCATGTGTGTGTTTAGTAAAGTTTTTTCCTTTTTCTTTCCATGGAATAATGCTTTTTTTTACTACATTGCTACATTAGAATTAGTTAATTAAGAATGATATCTACTTCTTTCTTTTGCTTTTTTCTAATTTTCTTTTCTTTTTTGTCACCATTTTTCATCACTAACTTATTAAAATTGATAAAATTGATTTCAAGTTTTCTTAAGATGAAAGAATAATTTATTTATACACGTTGATAAAAAGAACTCATTTGAGTTGGTCTGATGATATTGGCTTGGGATATGAGAATGTGCTTCTGCTCAAGGTCTCAGATTCGATTCTCTTCGATGTCAATTTAGATTGACTAATTTCTCTTCGGTATTATTAAGTAATTAGTTGGAACATGCGAACGACATAATCCACCTTAAAGCTTCTTCAATGGAGAGCTTGAAGGTGAGAAAAACACAAGAAGGGGGGGTTGAATTGTGTTTTAGAAAAATTCTTCGTTTCTCCTAAAAACTGAACACACTGATCAGAAGCTAAGCAAGTCAGCTTCTGAAGTGATAATCAGAATCTAAATGCAGCGGAATAAAACAGAGAGAGAAGAAGAACGACACAAAGCAATTATACTGGTTCCTTCCACAATCCGGAAGTAGTCCAGTCCCCCTTGCACTTCCAAGGAGATTTCACTATGAGTAATATCTGATTACAAATGCTCAAGCACACAAGCAAGAGACTTCCAATGCTCAAGCACACAAGCAAGAGACTTCCTTTGCTCAAGAACACAATCAAGAGACTTCCTGCTCAAGCACAACTGCAAGAGACTTCCTAACTAAACAAAATTACACAGAAAATTGTTTAAGGTTGAACACTTGATATACAATCAGAGGTGCTCACAATACAAATCAGATACAGACTCAATGGACTTAAGAATTTCTAAGATATGACTTTGAGACACAGAAATTCTAAGTGAATGCAGAACAATTTCAGCAGAGGTTTGGTACTTGTGAAAATCTTGTGAGTCTTTCGTTCAGCGTTCTTGCATTACCAATTCTCTAGGTCTTCACTCCTTTATATAGAGGTGTGAAAGAGACGTTGTGAAATTGCCAGCACACCAAAGAGTCGTTGTTGAAGCTTGATCTTTCACCAATGATCTTTTGCCTGATTTGGTTGTTGTCCTATGAAGAACAAATTTGAAATCCATTCCTTATCCAAAGGAACATCTATGCAGGCGAAACCGTATTCTGGAGCTGTTTTCTTGTCTTGAAGCGCAGACACAAAACAGAGTAGTGGAGAACGTGGTTGTACAATTCGTACAAAGTACAATGTCAACGCTTTCGTCCAAATTGCAAACACACACCTTCAAACACCTTTGAAATGACCGTTGCAAACTCCACTAATCCTTTGTTTGTGTTTTCGAATCCAATAGACAGCTTTTGCATTGATGATTCTTCAATTCTTGATTCTTTGCAAATCCAGTTGATATTCAGCTTCTGGTGAAATGGCTTCTGATGAGGCAGCTTCTGATGATGCAGCTTCTGATGATGCAGCTTCTGATGATGCAGCTTCTGATGAGATGACTTCTGCAGCTTCTGATGATGCAGCTTCTGATGATGTGACTTCTGGACCTCTTGTCTTCAGGAGCACTATTCTTCAGGAGCGGCTTACTTCAGGAGCGCTATTTCTTCAGGAGCAGCCTGACTTCAGGAGCGCTTTTTCTTCAGGAGCAAGTTGCCTTCAGGAGCGTCCAAGCTTCAAATTTTTGTTGTTTCCATAGCTCTTTATTTGCTCATTCAGAACCAATGATGATGTAACTTTATAATTATGGTCCTGTACACTTGAACAAATATTAGCTAGTCCAATTTACAATTTTTAATACCTTGTTATCATCAAAACTCTTTAAGGTTTATTGTTAAACAAATTTTGTTCCAACAATCTCCCCCTTTTTGATGATGACAAACAAAAGTATTTAAAATTGATCAATTGTTGTTAATCTAATTAACAAGTTGACTTTGGGGTTCTGAGGTTTGTAAGCTCAGACTCTGAGGTTTGTAAGCTCAAACTCCCCCTGAGTCTGATAGTCTTTAAGGTGAGGTTTGTAAGCTCCCCCTAAGTTCTATCCAGGTTAATTAAATTCATTTTTCGCGCAATAATATTATCAGAGCTTAAAAGCAAAATTGAATCAATGAAAGAATTAACTTATAGATAAGAAGAATGGTTCAATTAACTTTACTTGAATTTTGATACTCCTTCGTTCATTCATAGCTTATACCAATAAGGTAAAAAGATAGAAGTTTTTCAAAAATTTCAAATGCCATTAATGGGGCTCAGAGCCTTTAAATACTTGTCACATATACTCCCCCTTTTGTCATTATCAAAAAAAATTAAAATAAATCTAAACACAAAAGACAAAAAGATATGAGAAAAAAAACTCAAACGTGAGAGAGTATACTAAGCAATGAACTAAATAAATCAGAGCAAAAATCATGTATATTCAATTGTCAGAAGCAGCTAAACAGTCAGAATCAGTAAGCATTCAGAAGCAAAAGAAATAAGACAAGATGATTTCAGAAGCAAGGACTAAGAAAATAAAACAAACAACAAACAAAGAAAAACACAAGGGTGTGCAACTAAGGGTTGGTTTGTTGTTGTTTCTTCATCTCTTCCATTTCTTCAATCTTCTTCTTCAACAATTCTTCAAGTTGTTGTTGCCTCTAAAGAAGAGCTTGTTCCCTTTCTCTAGCTTCTTGCTGCTGCTGTGCCATCTGTTTCTTCAGAAGCTTACACAGCCTTGCTTCTCTGGTCAAGTAATCCGTTTCAAAGAAGAAAGGCTGGTTTGCCAGGAGCAGTGTAGAGCTTCTTACTCTCAGACTCTGATTCACATGCTCCATTACCCTTCTGACTGAAGCTTGCTTGACTCTGATGCACTTAGCCCTTATGCTTTCAATTAGCTCAGTTGCCTTGTTCTGAAGAGATGCCCAGGAGTCTTCATATGCACCTGTGAGATCAATTGTCCTCCTTTGATCCACCAGATTGTGCATCTGACTCAAGATTGTCAGAAGCTCAGAATTGATATATCCAGATTCCAGGATGTTTGTGGGTGGATGTTCAAGGATTTCAAGATCAGAATCACTGATTTCTAAATCTTGAATAGGGTTAGGAACTGGAATGGTAAGGAGTGTTTGTGTGTTAGAAGATGAGGGCTGGTCAGAAACAATGTGTGTGGTGGAGGTTGAGGCTTGAATGTTGACTAGAGAGATGTCAACATCCATGGGAGTTGGTTCTGGGGATTGTTCAGGTAAAGGTTGAATTTCAGTTTCAGTTGGTGGTTGTTGTGGTGAAGTTGTTGTTTGATTGTTGAGTTGGGGGTCAATGATGGCTATTGGTGATAGTGGGGGTGTTGTGGGTTTTTGTGGTTCAGGTGTTTGTTGATGGGGGTTTTCTGAATCAACGTTTTCAGAAGCAGTTGCTTCTGGAGTTGTTTCAGAGGCTTTTTCTGAGGTGGACTCAACATTTTCAGGAGGAATCATGTTGAGAGGTTGAATGCAAAGGGGTTGAGGGTTAAGGCGAAAGATAGAATCAATGACTCTTTCTCTCTGCTCAGCCAGTTCAGCTAACTTCTCATTAATTATGTGGCCAACTGGTTCATAAGAAGTTGACGAAGAGGGCTTATCGTTGGTTTTGGTTGATGTTGATTGGTTTTTTACTGGTTTTTGAAAAAGTTGAGCTAGGGGTACATCATCATCAGAATCATCAGAATCTGATAATGATGTGGATGCGGAATCTGATGATATATTAATTACCTTTTCTGGTTCAGGATCAGAATCCTCTTTAGCAGATTCACTGGACATCTGCAACAGTTGCTTGGCTTCTGAAACTACAGACTCTCGTAGCTCAGCAGCAATTTCCAGAACTTTTTCAGCGGCTGCTTTCTTCTCTTGTAACTCTTTTAACTTCAAATCAGAAGCAGCTTGAGCCCTTAAGGTGATATGAGGAAAATCCTTGGTTCTCCTCAAGGCTGGCTTTCTCTTCCTCTTTGGTATAGCAGGTTGATCAAGAAAAATGTCAACACCCATGATCATCCTGGAGTCCATGTCTTCAATGGCTTCTTCAATAGAAGGTACTGATGAACTACCAATTTTGAGCTTGTCAGCAGCAACTTTTGCCTTTTTAGCAGGTTGTTCAACCTCTAGATATTGCTCTGCAGTCATCTTCCTTTTTGACTTTCTGCCTCTGGCTCGTGGCAGAGCACCACCATACATTTCCTCTGGAATATCTTCCAATCTGATTCTCTCATTGGTTGCCTCAAAATGTTCCTTGATATAGTACAATTGCACTTCAATGGGATCCTTCTTGCAGATGGGTGGAAAGTCCTTCATAAGATCAGACATAACAAGTGATTCACTTAAATCAGTTTGAAGTTTGGTGACTTCACTGATTAGCTTCATATTCAATAGAGTATGAGCATTAATGAATTTTCCAGTTTTTGTGTCAAGTAGCTGATCTGTGAAGCCTTGAGATTGACTGAGACTGTTCAAGATACCTCCTTGATAGAATATCTCTGAGAGGAGTCTTCCATAAGGAACCCAGGGTTTATCCAGTAGCTGACTCTGCTTCAAACACTCTACCAAGTACTTGAACACGTATTTGGGCACATTCACTTTTTCCTTCTTGATGAAGTGCTGGAGAAGGACCTTCTGAGCTAGATTTGGCTTCACACAGTCACCACTTGGAAACAGGGTCTCATTCTGAATCTTCAGAAGCATCTTGGTTTCCATGCTCAATTCAGCATATTTCTTCTCCTTCTCAGAATTGTAAATCACCAAGTTGACTTGCTTTTTCCAAATGCGTTTTTCAGCAGCATCTGAAAGATCAATTCCAGAGTAGTATCCAGAGGCTGCAGCCTTGAGAACATACTCTATGTGCCATTGTGCAATTCTTATTGGAATACCACAGATGCTGGACCTGATTTCATCTTCAACAAATGGCGCAAGACCCATTTCTTCTCTTGTTTTCCCTTCTAATTCAGGATACATTAGCACCATTTGACTTTCCTCAGATAAGGATGCCGCTTTGTTGTAAAATTTTGCTCTTACCCAGAAGTGTCTAACCAGAGCTTCATATGTTGGTCCATTCAACATTCTGAAATAATCCATGAGTCCTTGCTCTTCATAGTAGCTTCTGATTGAACACCTATGAAAATTCAGAGAATCAAAGTCCACTGGATTCTCTATCTGAACCTGCAAATCCCATTCTTCCAATTTCATGCTTCTTCCTCTGTAGTCATATTCAGGGACCATTCGTGAAGTAGACACTGAATCTTCTCGTTGCGAGCTTGATGAAGCCATTTGATGATTAACGAAGATTTGAAGAAGATGAAGATTTTTAGGGTTCTAAGGTTGAGAGAATGCGCTTACTTCACAAAAGGTTTGAGAGCAAATGTGTTGGTTGTGAGTGAGTAGTGTGTGAATTGACAAAGTGTTAAAAGTAAAACGATTGCAATTCAAAAGAGACAAACAAACATAACATTAATGACAAAATTGGGGGCGCGTGAAAAGTACTTTCAAAGCTATTAAATCATCATTGCCCTTTTTAGTTATACACCAACACATACAGGCCACGTAAGAAGTTTACAGAGTAACTACCAAGTTAGTGGGCCAGAAGTTACTTTAAAAAGTAACTCCCAACGTTTCCACTAATTCAACTATTCAGAAGCAACAAATCCAGCTTCTGGACTTCAGATGCTGATGTCATCATCAGAAGCGAGTTTTCCTCAGAACCTCAATAAAGAGCTTCTGATGGACTACCGCTTCTGAACTAACTTCAGAACCTAAAATCCTATTCAGGAGCAAGCAAACATTTAATCAGACACGAAGTGCATGTTCAAATTTTTCTTTATAAAATCAAATCTTTCAACAGTTAAAGGCTTAGTAAATATATCAGCCCATTGATTTTCAGTATCAATGAATTGTATATCTAAAATTCCTTTTTGAACATAATCTCTGATAAAATGGTGTTTGATTTCAATGTGCTTAGCTCTTGAATGCAAAATTGGATTTTTAGACAAACAAATAGCAGCAGTATTATCACAATAAATGGGAATACTGTTAGCAGTTATCTGATAATCTTCCAACTGATGTTTCATCCAAAGTAGTTGTGTACAACAACTTGCAGCTGAAATGTATTCTGCTTCTGCTGTAGACATAGCAATAGTTGTTTGTCTTTTGCTAGCCCAGGATATAAGATTATCACCCAGAAATTGACAATTGCCACTGGTTGATTTTCTTTCAATCCTATCACCAGCATAATCAGCATCACAGAATCCAATTAGCTTATAATCTAAGGATTTCCTATAAAGGAGTCCAAGATTAGTTGTTCCCTTCAAATACCTGAAGATTCTCTTGACAGCAGTCATATGAGATTCTCTAGGATCTGATTGGAATCTTGCACACAAGCACACACTGAATAAAATATCTGGCCTAGATGCAGTGAGGTATAACAAAGAACCAATCATACCTCTATACATCTTCTGATCTACTTTAGCTCCTTCATCTTCTTTGCTCAGGTTGCACGTAGGATGCATTGGAGTGTTCATCACTTTACAATCTTCAAGTTTGAACTTCTTCAGAAGCTCCTTTGTGTACTTTGATTGATGAACATAGACTCCATCTTTGCATTGATTGATTTGAATGCCAAGGAAGAACTTCAGCTCTCCCATCATGCTCATTTCAAATTCATCCTGCATTAACTCAGAAAATTCCTTGCAAAGAGATGCATTAGTAGAACCAAATATTATATCATCAACATATATTTGCACAACAAGAATATCTTTCCCAAGGGTCCTTCTGAAGAGTGTAGTGTCAACCTGTCCTCTCTTAAAATCATTTTTGATTAAGAAATTACTTAGTCTATCATACCAAGCTCTGGGAGCTTGTTTCAAGCCATATAGTGATTTCTTCAGTTTAAAAACATGGTCAGGATATTTAATATCCTCAAATCCAGGAGGTTGCTTAACATACACTTCTTCTTCTATGACACCATTGAGAAATGCACTCTTGACATCCATCTGATATAATATTATGCCATGATTAACTGCATAGGAAAGAAGTAACCTGATTGCTTCCAATCTTGCAACTGGAGCAAACGTTTCAGTGTAATCAATGCCTTCTTGTTGACTATACCCTTGTGCAACAAGCCTTGCTTTGTTTCTTGTTACTTCACCTTGCTCATTCAGCTTGTTTCTGAATACCCATTTTGTTCCAATAATGTTCTTGTGCTGAGGTTTGGGTACCAGATCCCACACATCATTTCTTTGAAATTGATTCAACTCTTCTTGCATAGCTAGGATCCATCCATCATCTGAAAGTGCTTCATCAACTGTTGTAGGTTCAATCATTGAGATTAGTCCAATCATTGACTCTTCTTGTCTGAAATGTGATCTTGTTCTTCTTGGACTATCTTTGTTTCCAATGATTAGCTCCTCAGGATGTGAAGACTTGTGTTTGAATGTGTTTCTGGGAGGATCTTCTTGATGTGAGCCATCTTGTGCTTCATCAGAAGCAGTTTCATCTTGCGCTTCTGATGTGGGTTCAGCTTCTGGACTATCTTCAGACTCAGCTATCTGATCAGGTTCTGGAGTAGCTTCAGGAACCTGTATCTCTGCAAAACTTTCACCTTGCTTTGAAGTTTTATCTTCAAGCTCCTTGTCATCAAATTTAACGTGCATAGATTCTTCAACACAGAGTGTTTCTGAATTATACACTCTGTATGCCTTTGACCTTTCAGAGTAACCTAAAAAGATTCCTCTTTGGGCCTTGGCATCAAATTTCTTTAGGTAGAGCTTGTTGTTCAGAATGTAACAAGTACATCCAAATTGATGAAAGTAAGAGATATTGGGTTTTCTTCCTTTAAAGAGTTCATATGCTGTTTTCTCCAAAATAGGTCTAATATAGATCCTGTTTTGAACATAGCATGCTGTATTCACTGCTTCTGCCCAAAAATGTTTTGGTAAATTGTTTTCATGAATCATGGTTCTGGCCATTTCTTGTAAAGTTCTATTCTTTCTCTCTACAACCCCATTTTGTTGTGGTGTTCTAGGAGAAGAGAATTCATGGAAAATTCCATGTTTTTCACAAAAAGCTTCAAATGGCTCATTTTCAAATTCTCCACCATGATCACTTCTGACTTTCAAAATTTTTGATTCTTTTTCAGATTGAATTTGAGTGCAGAAGCTACTGAATACATCACACGCAACATCTTTACTCTTTATGAATTTCACCCAAGTCCATCTGCTGTAATCATCAACAATGACTAATCCATATCTACTTCCATATAAGGATGCAGTACTCACTGGTCCAAATAAATCAATATGAAGTAGTTCTAAGGGTCTTGAGGTTGAAACAGTGTCTTTGGTTTTAAAAGATGATTTCACAATTTTCCCTCTCTGACATGCACCACAGAGTGCATCTGAATGATAGTCAATGTCTGGTAGCCCTTTCACAAGTTGTAACTTACTAAGCTTAGAGATTAATCTCCAGTTAGCATGTCCCAACCTTCTGTGCCACATCCATTTCTTATCATTCACTGATAGTAGGCAAATCACCTTCTGATCAGCCAGTTCAGAAAAATTGATTTTATAGACATTGTCAACTCTCTTTCCTTTGAACACAATGGATTTGTCTTCCTTGTTGATTACTGTACAGTTGGGTTTTTCAAAAAGCACATCATAACCATTATCACAAAATTGACTAATGCTCAAAAGGTTATGTTCAAGACCATCTACCAACCATACATTATTAATTGAGGTAGAGGAATTACCAATAGTTCCTGTACCTATGATCTTGCCTGACTGGTTGCCTCCAAATTTCACATTTCCTCCCTCTTTCATTGTTAGGCTGAGGAACATGGACTTGTCTCCTGTCATGTGTCTTGAGCAACCACTGTCTAGGTACCATGATCTTTGCTTTGGCACTGCTCTTAGACATACCTGCATCATTGACATTTTTAGATTTAGGTACCCATTGTTCTATGGGTCCTGGAAGGTTAGTACTTAAGGCTTTACTCTTCACTTCTTGTACCTTCTGCTGTGAGTTGGGTTGCTTCTGATTAACCATCACCTTAGGTTTTGGTACTTCAGAAGCAGTAACTGTCTTCTTCTGAAACTTAGACTTCAGAACCCCAGATTTTGGTTTCACCAGACTCTGAGGAATAGGTTCTGATCTTTTCAGGATCCTAACCTTTGAAGTTTTGGAATCAGATTTGATCATAGCCTTTAACTTAGAGTTCTTTGGCTTTGAAGTAATCTTAGCCTTAGAACTAGAAGCTTCAGGTTCTGATTGAACAACAGTTTCCAACTCAGCCCCTTCTGGTACAAAGAATGTTTTCAGACCCTCCTTGATGCATTCACAACAAGACTTTAGATTGGTTTTATCCAGTTTCACTTCTGGGAAACCAATTCCTCTGCCATTGTTCTTGTAAATGCTATAAATCATAGAAGCCACTCTGCTTCTGTCAATGCCAGATATAATGAAGTCTTCAAGAGCAATTTCATGATTACTTAAAGGTTTTTCATTACACTTTTCTTGTAGCTTCTGACATAAGAACCTGAGCTGGTCTTCATATGTTTTACACATGAAGTCAAAGCCCCTAAGTCCTTGTTCAGAAGCTTTCAGATCCAATAGAGTTGATTTTTGCTGTTGTACCAAATCAGCATATTTTTCTTTTAAATCCTTCAACTCATTGGTTCTTACTTCAAAATGTGTAAGAAGTTCTTTAAGTGACTCAACAAGTTCATCTCTGGGAATTTTGGAATATACCTCATTTTCATCTTCTGAGTCTGAATCTGATCCAGCTTCTGAAGTTGCTGTTGCTACCAACCCAACGGCTACCTTTGCATCTTCATCAGCTTCCTCTTTATCAGATCCAGATTCACTACCCAAATCATCCCAGGTTGCCATTAAACTCTGCTTAATCTGCTTCTTGAATTTGCTTGGTTTGAATGTAGACCTCTTTGATTTGTCCTTTGACTTTTCTCTTTGAAGATCAGGGCATTCAGCAATGAAGTGTCCAGGCTTCTTACAGTTGAAGCATCCCTTCTGATCTTCTTTCCTTGAGCTTCTGGAGTTACCCCTTTTGGCGAGAAACTTTCTGTTCTTCTTGGCCAAATATTGAAGTCTGTTTGAGAGCATGGCCATTTCAGCAGCATCTGGTTCAGAATCTGAACTTGACTGTTCTTCCTCTTCAGATTCAACCACTTTGAGAGCTTTTGATGACTTGCCTTTGGATGGAAGAGCTATTGATTTACTCTTCTTAGTAGACTCATGTTCATTAAGACTTAACTCATGAACTTTGAGAGAACTAACAAGATCTTCGACACTTAAAGTGTTTAAATCTTTAGCTTCCACAATGGCAGTCACCTTCGGTCTCCATCTGGCAGGTAAGCTTCTGAGAATCTTGCTTACATGATCAGAAGCAACATAGCTCTTCTTTAGAATCTGTAGCCCAGAAACTAAGGTTTGAAACCTTGAGTACATCTCCTCAATAGTTTCATCATCCTTCATCTTGAATAACTCATACTGATGTACAAGCAGGAGAGCCTTTGCTTCTTTGACCTTCTTGCTCCCTTCATAATTTGAACAGAGAGAAGCAAACATAGCTTTAGCAGTGGATTTGTCACTCATCTTCATGTACTCTACTTTGGGTATGGCAGTGACAAGAGCTCCTCTGATAATATGATGCTTCTTGTAGAGTTTCCTCAGTTCAGGAGTATGTTTCTTTCTATCCACAGCAGCTCCTTCTTCATCAAGGACTAAATCACCAACACCATCTTCCAGAATATCCCATAATTCTTCATCAAGGCTCATGATGTAACTGTAAAAGTTGGTCTTCCACCAAGAGAACTCTTCAGCATCTCCATTGAACTTTGGAACTTTTCCAACACTGGTTTTCTTACTATCACTGTAATCATGTGAGACATGTTTATAGCTAGTATCACTAGAACCAGAACCATTTGGAGGAGGAGTAGTCATGTTTTTCTCAGATCTTTGACTGTTGCACGGTTAAGTGATACACAACAGACCAAGGCTCTAGATACCAATTGAAGGTGAGAAAAACACAAGAAGGGGGGGTTGAATTGTGTTTTAGAAAAATTCTTCGTTTCTCCTAAAAACTGAACACACTGATCAGAAGCTAAGCAAGTCAGCTTCTGAAGTGATAATCAGAATCTAAATGCAGCGGAATAAAACAGAGAGAGAAGAAGAACGACACAAAGCAATTATACTGGTTCCTTCCACAATCCGGAAGTAGTCCAGTCCCCCTTGCACTTCCAAGGAGATTTCACTATGAGTAATATCTGATTACAAATGCTCAAGCACACAAGCAAGAGACTTCCAATGCTCAAGCACACAAGCAAGAGACTTCCTTTGCTCAAGAACACAATCAAGAGACTTCCTGCTCAAGCACAACTGCAAGAGACTTCCTAACTAAACAAAATTACACAGAAAATTGTTTAAGGTTGAACACTTGATATACAATCAGAGGTGCTCACAATACAAATCAGATACAGACTCAATGGACTTAAGAATTTCTAAGATATGACTTTGAGACACAGAAATTCTAAGTGAATGCAGAACAATTTCAGCAGAGGTTTGGTACTTGTGAAAATCTTGTGAGTCTTTCGTTCAGCGTTCTTGCATTACCAATTCTCTAGGTCTTCACTCCTTTATATAGAGGTGTGAAAGAGACGTTGTGAAATTGCCAGCACACCAAAGAGTCGTTGTTGAAGCTTGATCTTTCACCAATGATCTTTTGCCTGATTTGGTTGTTGTCCTATGAAGAACAAATTTGAAATCCATTCCTTATCCAAAGGAACATCTATGCAGGCGAAACCGTATTCTGGAGCTGTTTTCTTGTCTTGAAGCGCAGACACAAAACAGAGTAGTGGAGAACGTGGTTGTACAATTCGTACAAAGTACAATGTCAACGCTTTCGTCCAAATTGCAAACACACACCTTCAAACACCTTTGAAATGACCGTTGCAAACTCCACTAATCCTTTGTTTGTGTTTTCGAATCCAATAGACAGCTTTTGCATTGATGATTCTTCAATTCTTGATTCTTTGCAAATCCAGTTGATATTCAGCTTCTGGTGAAATGGCTTCTGATGAGGCAGCTTCTGATGATGCAGCTTCTGATGATGCAGCTTCTGATGATGCAGCTTCTGATGAGATGACTTCTGCAGCTTCTGATGATGCAGCTTCTGATGATGTGACTTCTGGACCTCTTGTCTTCAGGAGCACTATTCTTCAGGAGCGGCTTACTTCAGGAGCGCTATTTCTTCAGGAGCAGCCTGACTTCAGGAGCGCTTTTTCTTCAGGAGCAAGTTGCCTTCAGGAGCGTCCAAGCTTCAAATTTTTGTTGTTTCCATAGCTCTTTATTTGCTCATTCAGAACCAATGATGATGTAACTTTATAATTATGGTCCTGTACACTTGAACAAATATTAGCTAGTCCAATTTACAATTTTTAATACCTTGTTATCATCAAAACTCTTTAAGGTTTATTGTTAAACAAATTTTGTTCCAACAGAGCTTACTCAATAAACATGAACATTATTTAGATATCTAGATTAGGGAGTAAAATGATATAATGCTAATTGAGAAGAGGAGTTTATATAAATATCCTTTCTCTCTGTGCGACACTATTCATTTTTACATTAAAAAAACTAAAATGTTAATGTTGTTCTTCGATCCACCATAGTTATTGTTGAAGTGTAATTATACAAATATATTAGTGAGACTCATTTAATTAAAAAAATTGTTCTAAGGTGTTTAGTTGAAGATTGAGTGTTTATTAAATATTTCATATTAAAAAATTATAAACAAATGATTTGTACACGTGAAACTCATGCAAGTGTTTAAAGTGGACGAGCTCTTGTAAAGCTCTTACAAAATAAAACAAAACTAGTGTTTGGTTGGTAGATATTAAGCTTTTTCTTTGACAAAATATGTTATCATGAATATATATATATACATATATACATACATATATATATATATATATATATATATATATATATATATATATGGGGTTTGCTAGGATACACCCACTAGTTTTTATTAAGGTGTGTTTTAGCAAAGATATAACTAAAAAGTTGTTAAATACACCTTAAGGTGAATGTTGCTAAAACACACCTTCTAAAAAATAAGTGGGTGTATGTTAGCAACTCCTATAGGCATTTGCTAGGATACACCCACTTATTTTTTAGAAGGTGTGTTTTAGCAAGTTATAACTAAAAAGTAGTTAAATATACCTTAAGGTGTAGCTTGCTAAAACACTTCCACATAAAAACTAGTGGGTGTGTTCTAGCAAACCCCTATATATATATATATATATATATATATATATATATATATATATATATATATATATATATATATATATATATATATATATAGGGGGCTGTTAACTTGCACCCACCTAAAAACACTAAGGTGCAAGTTAACAAGCTGCACCTACTAGTTATTTACCAAAACACCCATGTTTTTCTATTATAAACAAATATTATTTATGCTATTTACAAAAATGTCCTTTTAATTAAAATAAAGTTTAATAGAGACAAAATGGTGTTTTAGTAAAGTACAAGTAGGTGCAACTTGTTAACTTTTAGGTGGGTGCAAGTTAACAGATATATATATATATATATATATATATATATATATATATATATATATATATATATATATATATGGGTTATGATAGAAGACACCTTTTGTGAAGGTGTCTTTTATCAAGTTACTCTATGAGCATTTGTTAAAATACACCAACTACTTTTTATGAAGGTGTCTTTTATCAAAGTTATAACTAAAAAAGTGAAAATCACACCTTGAGGTGTGACTTGATAAAAGACACCACACTACTTTTTATGAAGGTGTCTTGTAACATAACCCTATATATATATATATATATATATATATATATATATATATATATATATATATATATATATATATATATATATATATATATATAATAGTTTTTCTATAGATAAGGAACAAAAACAAGACATACCAATAAACATGAACAGCAAATTATTAGTATTATTAAGCAATTAAGTGCAGTGTATTTTCACTATTCTATTACTATGTTGGTTAATAATACCAATAATCATGTTGAGGTCCCTTTGACAAGATGTTCTCCAATTAAATCTATCATAGATTGCATATTTAGACCTTAGGTTTTATTATTTTATTTCGAATGTCAGACTTTAAATTTTCCATTACATAATTGACATCTTTTAATAATTCAAAAACCATAGTGATTCTTTACCATAGGAGACAAATTCAATGTCAAACTTCTGGCTAATATACCACCCACTAACTATTGTAAATTGTGGATGTAATTGGCCATTTTACTTTTTAAATCAATTGACTGTGTTGAAAATCCTACATTATATAAAATTTGACCCAAAAATATGTTTATATATGGGAAAAATATTCTTCACCTTACAAGTAGGTGCGTAAGATTGAATTACACTTAAACCAAATTTCAAAAGTATCAAAAGCAAACAAATATCTATTATCACTTAACATGTTGGAAATCTATGATCGAAAGACATGTCACTTTACATGTTTGATTTTGTAAGAATGAGTTACGCTCAACTTTTAAAGAACAAAGATTTGGTTCACTTTTTTTTTTTTTTTAGCCTATCTTTTATCAATCAATATAAAAACGAGAGAGAAAAAAGGATATGAAACATACTCAGAAATGCCCTGCCGAGTAATAATCCAGTAATACAAAGGTGAAAAACAACCACAAAACCTTTCACAAAAATAAACCAATGTACATAGGATGCACAAAACCCTAGCCTAATGTATCACATCTTCATCACTAAAAGAAACAAAAGAAAAATACACAAAAAACATTACTAAATTGTTGCTTGGCTCTTCAAGTACACCAGTGCTCTTGACTCAGACCAATGCAGTCATTTTACATTACAAATCTTAGCACTATCTTGTACAAGATTACCAAGGGGCAGACATTACAACCTACCACACTCCTTTTTAACTCTTCAAACTAGTGGTGTTTCCTTAAACAAAACAAAAAAAAAACATCTTTTCGATTCATAAAAAATACAAATTTACATAATTCAATCTTCAATATCTTATATATAATATACTTGGAGTTCCAGAGAGTTTTCTTATTAGTGTCATCCATTAGAATCATTTGATGGAGCATGGACTACTCTGTCATCAGCATTTGATTCTGCAGCAAGCTCAATAGGGGTTCTTCCATCCTCATCCACAGCTCGAGGATCGCCTCCCCTGCATAGTTACAGATTTCAGAACTATTCAGTTTTCACAATTCATGAACCATGGATAGAACTCCTTATATTTTCACATATATTAAGAAAAGTATGTATGTATTTAATGTATCTAAAATTAGAGGTATATTTTGTGCATAGATGTCAAACTCGTGAAGCTATATTTTGTGTGTAAGTGTTCCAAAATACCCTTTCATGTATATAGATGTGTTCAATTCTGACTCCTCATCTTCCAAGACACTTTGTAGCATTAATTAGAGGTATATTTGAAAAAATAATAAATATATTTAGCAATTTGAAATAGAACTTAAATTTAAGAAGAAAAATTCAAATGGGACTTATATTTAGGGACAGAGATAATGAATCATAAAAACTAAGTACACGAATCAGCAAATAGCCCATTAATACTTGAAATGGTCACTCAGTCAAATGGCAATGTCACAGAGGTGAAGCTGGATAAACCAAAAACCATTACATAAAGTTACCACACTGACCTTGAAAGTAGCAATCTTGCAATTATAGATCTTCCTTTGAGAATACAACGATGTAAAGGAGTTCGACCTCTCAAATCAGTTGCATTAATATTTGCGCCATATTGCAGGAGGAGCTCCACCATTCCAATGTCTGCAGTTTCACAAGCAATGTGAAGTAGTGTGCACCCTTCGAGATTGACCATCGGCTGGCCTTCTTTAGTACCCACCAAATTCATAGAGCAATTAGAAGACCAGTCCAATGCGTTCCCTGCCAAATTAGGGCCGTGATCATTGTTAGCCTGTTCTTGTAATAGCATTACTTTGGCAAGGGTTAAAGAGTTGTTGCATGCTTGCTCATAAACAACGTTGACATCAACATCCGAATTAACAATGTAGCGGTATACGGCTTTCTTGTCATTAGCACGAACAGCCTCCCAGATCTGTTGTGCTACCAAGAGTCGGTACTGATTGTCCTTCGGTCTACGAACAAAAATCTTCTCTGCATACTGCCAAGGGATTTAAAAAAACAGAAATATGACTCATGGAAATATCCATTTTCAGTGTAACATCAACAACAAAAGAACAAGATCACATGATGTATATACTTTAGACATTTAAAAAATATGTTGGCAGAGGGAAGACGTATTCAGTTGCAACTATCATAACTTCGATTCCAGACCAAGTTGAAAACAAGAAGGGTGAGAAAATGCAATATTAGAAATGTGATTCATCTATTTCATGTGATGCCTAGGAATTCTAGTGTGAATCCTATATCATTTTCTTCAGTTTCCTCAATCTGTTTCTGACAATAGTACTTTAAATTAGTACAAAATCAAAACCTTCCTCCATTCTCCATCATTTTCCAAAAAACCAATCAGAATCATAAAAGTAACTTTTTACAGGTTTTGATTTAAACACAACATCTTTGTCCATTAGCAAGAGCTTATGTAAAAGAATACCTTTGCCTGGATGAACTTTTCCTTCACTGCTAGAGAATCATATTGACCAGGTTTGGTGATGAAAACTGTTTGTGGCTTATCGGACTTGCTCGAGCTTCATAATTAGCGAAAATGTGTATATCAGGAATACTTGGTTAAAATATAACAACAATAATGGGTGAAAGTAATGCAAAGATAATAGTGGGGATTATTTACCCTGTAGGGACAAGATCAACCTGAAAGGCACTTCTTGATTGCAAAAGTTCCTCCCAGACAGAGTTGGCAAACGTATTCCCAAGAGACTGAAATAAAGTTATCACAGAAGGTTCCCACACCTTAACGTCCAATGTAAGAGAGCGAACCTACAACAGAATGGAGAAAAAAATATACCAATTGAGAGGAAAGGAATTAAAACAGGCACATGTTGTGATAAACATAGTATCAAATAAGATATTTCGGTTACAAAATTGTCAATATGAAAGAAAACATGTGATCAGTCATGAAAAGCTAACATTCCTACATTTCACACGAGAAGAGTTCCCTATAAACAACCAATTTGAACATGCATAATTTTTAAAACAATAAATACAATGTCAGCAACATTTTCATGTGATACAGTATATGAATCAGCTGTAATCTCCATTACAGTTTTAACCACTAAAGTTAATGGCACTTATGCAGTGTCTTGCACTTCATAATACATATATCAACATTTATTTTTAGTTCATTGTAAAAGTTGGATTTCTACCTTTATTTTATAAAAGAATTTAGCAGACGAGAAATAAAGAACAGGGCAATTGAAACCCCAGTTAAGACAAGATACATACATGGAAGATAAAGAAATTTAAAATAAAATAAAATAAACTATTATCATTGTCAAGTATCCTCACAAATGATATTCACATGTAAGCAAATGATTTGCAGATATAACATATACAATGATAAAGGGTGTGCATTTGTATGGTCTACCTTTGATATGTGCACACCAAGGTTTCGATGAACACCGGAACATTCAATGCAAACAAGAACGCCAAGATTTAGTGATGCCCAATCTGGTTCAGGGGCCCCACAATCAGCACATTTATCATTCCCAATAACTCTTCGCAACACATCAATTGGTTTTTCACTTTTATTACAGGATCGCTGCTGGTTCAAATTTCTGGACGTACGCTCCAGGTGTGAAGACACAAAACATCTATCAGCTGTACTTTCTTCAACAGCACAGTGGTCAAAATCTGAACTTTCAAAAGAACTACTCTCACTGGTAGACCTGAGATGACCACTTCCCATTGGACTTGCCGGCAACAACTGATAGAAATGGATAACATTAATCAAACTGACTAATTCATTGTTGTATGGTAAGCAAAAGTATACGAAAGTTACCCTTTCAGGAATCTGAGAGCTCAGCAATGAGGCAATAACACCTGTGATTTTTTCAATCCAATCCATTTGGTCCAGCGCACTCTCTGCCTGCACTGACAAGCATAATTAAGGAATGAAAATATAAAGCTTTAATCACAATCCTTATACGGATAAAACACTATTCAAAAAGTCATTAAAATAACCTGCAAAGTGTAGTTCTTTGTTGGTGAAATGATGCGGAAGCAAAACCTCAAATCTGATTGGTCAGCATCAACTTTGATTGTTGATGTAAGCAGGTTCACAGTGTGATGAGCAACGGATTTCTCATCATGTACTCCACCATGATGATGATGATGAGAAGACAGCCATCGACTAAGAAGTCCAGAACCAAGCTCCGAACTATTCCTCTGACCAGAATGTTGACTGCTAGAGCCCTGCACGTGATAAAAAACCACAATAATATCAGATGAAATTTGTTACAAAGAAACATGGCGGCTCAAATCTTTCATAAACCAACTTATTGTTCACATTAAACTTCTTACAGATGGTTTGCTGCATTGTTTACGGTAGTAATACAGCATTCCCCGACTATCAAGAACGAAAAATCTCCTTTTCCAGTCCCCCCTTAAGTTTGACGAACGCTTGGAGAGATAACCTTGTCGAATAGTCTGAACCTAAAATGATAAAGAAAAATAAAGATTAAAATAAACCAATGGGAGAAAGTAAAATAACTAATAATTTAAATCAACTATTTCCAGCTCTCTTTTCAACCTTTCCCTTGGCAGCATTCTGCATTACTGCTTCTATCATCTTATGTGAACTTCTACCAATGGCTTGTATACCATCTCCATTAGGAGATCCATTAGAACCATTAGAAGCCCACCTACTTTCTCGATCAATCTGTCGCTTGTAATCTTGCATTCTTTCATTGAGAGCTGCTTGCTCATAATTGGACCTTTCTCTTGACTGCTGAGCATAAGTCAAGACCTGCAAAATAATTAACCGGCAGTGAATCATTTGCATTTTCACTATGGGTCAACTGTTTACAAATCAACCACCCTTAATATAACATAAACTTCCACGTAATTAAAGGGTTTAAAAGCAAAGCTGATTTTAAACCTGGTTAATGTACGGCTCCATTTGATGTAATAGTTCATACCCCTACAAGTGAAATGAATCAAAGATAAGAATGTTGTGACAAAGACTATGGGAAAGAATATTTAAAACAACATGTCTACCTGTTTGAAGTAACGAAGATGTGCATCCATGGTCCCACTGACTGCTTCCAAAAACTCAAATCTCTTCTTTGCTTCAACATTTGAGAGAGCAGTAACCTGGACAGAGACTCTTCAAGTTTATTTGGGAAAGTAATTGTAAAATTAACTACTTATATACTTCTGATTAAATGAATTTACTAACCAGATTAAATCGAGTTTGCTCAAATGTAGTTCTTGCACTATGAAGCTCCTATATCATGCACAAAACATGTAAGTTTAAAGAATGATATAACGAATTTCAGCTGACTCAACAAGGGAGATATACAAAAGCCTACCTCTTCTAGGGCAGTAGCTACATCACTTTTTGTACCTTTTCTCAGTGAAAGAAACTTTTCACGAGTCTGCAAGAGTAACAAATTTGGCAATCATTAGAGAAAAAACGGTTTTGCAGTTTTGAATATTGTAGGCTAAAACAAGATTGTTAAAAAATCCAATACCAAGGGGTAAATTGTTAAAAAAATAAATGCTTCAAGGCACTTCTATCACTCTGTTTCTTTAGAGCAGATCTGGGCATTACTTCATCTTAGTAGTCAGTCAATTCAAACTGATAAGTTAATTATTAGTAAATTGATTTTGTTTTACGTAAATCAATGATTGTCATAGAAATTACATTGCAAATCCAAATTTTAAACTCAGGAGGAATATACAAACTACGCGACAAGATTATAAAGCATTTGGAGATAGGAATGCACCTGGTCATAGATAAGGCTGGCTTTGTCAAAGCGTTTTCGTGCTTCCTGCACTAAGAAAGGATCCATTATAACAAATCCATATATAAATTATGAAACTTAAATGTTTTCAAGAATAACACTTACAAAATCTTAACATGGAAAAAAGTAACCTAGTTTTGATAGTCTATAGAAACTTTGGTATGAAGCCCAAAAACTTCAGAAATGGAAAATTATCGATGTCTGACACGTATCTGATACCGACACATGTCTGATACTTCTCGATACAAACACAGAAAGTGTCCAATAATTTCTTCAATGTTTTGATGAATATTTTCCTTGATACTTCTCAAATACATCATCTTACCAACTAAATGACACAATTGTCATCTAGATAAGATACATCCTCGACTGTCTCACTCCCTCTGACTAATATTAAGTGTCATGTTTAGAATATTTGTTATATTATTTGTCATTTTAGAATACCGATGAAGAATTAATTTACTTAATTGTATCTCAACCCTCCTAACTATTCTGCTAATAGTTTATTAGTAAAGGTTATTTTAGTCAACAAAGCTCATTTTATGATGGAAGTTAGTACAGTCAAAGTTTTTTTGTTGAGAAGTGTGCATAATTTTAGACGACGCTTAATAAGAGACAGAGGGAGTAGTAACTAAAGACACGTAATTGCACACTTTTTGTGACACATTCGTAGTAGAGAGAATATATTCTGATATGGGCGTGGCAAAGATATGTAACTTTGCCTATTTGTTATGATCACAAGAACTTTTTTTCTAAATTGTGATCATATATGTACTAATGAGCAAGCAGTAATGTGAATGTCACTTTACAATTGTGCTCGCGACTGTCCCTCCTTGCCAAAGCACTTCCCTCCCCACTGAACTCCCAATAGCTGTTGGGATAATATAACATAAATTTGACAAGCTTCTACCAACGTAACATCCACCCATGATATTATTTTTTATAGAATCTATTAAAAATAAATACTACGATGCTGCTTTTTCCACAAGGGAAGTATATGTTCCAAAGAATTCCTACTTGAATCCTAAAACCCTAAATCTAAACAAAGAAACAATTCAATTAAGAGCCAAGTAGATTCTATACAGAGCAAAGTGATTTGGAAGACCTACTACTTTAGAAATATACAAACTTCAATTTTTTAAAAAATTTCTATTAAACTTTGCTTTAGTTTGTAGGCATCTTAATGACAGGGTAATAGGAAAATAGTAAGATCTTTTTCAAGTACCTTGACTTCTTGCAAATCAATATTGACAAACTGGAGCAATCTGTCATTTAACATGTGCTCAACCTGAAAGGAAGAAAGCAAACTATGTGTTAGGTCTAATATTAGTAAACATTATTAGGCAGTTATTATTTTATTAGCCAGCAATTATTATAGTAATGTGCAACAGTTATGTATTAGGAAGCAGTTATGTTTCTAGGCAGTTACTAGAGAATAAGTTACTAGATAAATGGGGAATCTGAAGGACAACGTCAGAGGCATTTCGTTTGGAAATGGATATTGGTTGGGAGAGACCAAGCTCTCTAATTCTTGGAGGGAGAGACCCGAGACTCTCGAATTCCTTGGGAACCTATTGTGTAATCATATTCTATTATCAATAAAAGTAAGTTATATATATTATATTTCTATGTTTGGTACCGGTTTCTATCACTATGTCAACAAAATAGCCAGGACGATAGTTCCAAATAGTTTACTGCTAAATATTGTAATGTGGTTCGGCCCCTAAGTATTATGCTTTGACAGTTTGATCTTAACGTTGAGCTCGCACTGGATTTCAATTATTGATGACTACCTTTTCCTTTTTTTTTGGATGAATGAAGAATAGAGAGTGATTGGAGGATCAAATATTCTCCTTTTCAATTTCTCTCTATTTTAAATGCGTTATTGGGAGTCATTGGAAACTAGGAAAATATTAAAAAGCACTCGAAGCATAATGGTTTACCTGTGATCGAAGGACTTCCTTGTATGTCCCGATTTCTCTTAATGCTATAGTGAATTTGGTCATAACAGGGCCTACAGTGAAGTTAGAAACTCAATCAGAAATTGTTTCACCGTTGGCAAGATTATAGGGGAAAAGATAACATCATGATAATCAAATCATGGAGTCAGATAGTAAGTATAGTTGCTTAAATTGCATGCAAATTCTCTTAACAAGAATTGAAAAAAAAAATGCTCTTCCTTGACAGATAACATTAGTCAAGCAATAGAATATATAATTCTTTATGATTAGCAGTTTTTAATAAAAAAAATGGATCTATTAAGAAAGACATTGAGGATAAAGTAATATTGACTATGCGCAGGAACGTAAGAAGTTCAGTCATGTGAATGAACTAAAACCCTTCATTAACCATCTTAAGCATGATGTTGAAGAAAAGAAAAGGCATACCTCCAAAAGCTACACTGATGGGGTCATTATGGCCCCCACCAAAAGTTTCTAGGGCACTTGCAAATGCAATGTCTCCATCATATGCCTCTCCAAGTCCTTCCCTGGAAAGTAAAATGACAGCATTTAGGTCTTTAAAAAATAACAAACATCTTTGAAATCAATATTCAATATATTATGATAAGTTGTGAGAAACTTCTTACAATAAAACTAAAAGAACATACAGTAAATCCATTAACCCACTAAAATTTTCCTTTCGATGATGGGAAATGATTTTTGCATTAAAAACACTACGAAAAACACCCTCCATGGAGAATAGAATACACAAAACCACTAAGCAGTATTAATGCTTTCTTTTTTCCTCATAAAAAAACCTCTTGATTTTTACTCAAGATTTGGTATCATGTTTCCTCAGTAAAGTTGAAAATAAATGTCCTGAAAGATAAACAAATAATATACTGTACGATGCATCTGAAAGGAAAGAATTTTGGAATTTGTGGCTCTAGCGTGTGATACGATTCACGGTGAACTTATGATCACATCAATGTGGAAACAGAAACTCATTTGTTTTTTCACTTTGCGTTGCGCTAGCTACTTTCTTGTAAGTAGTTTCAAAATTCAAAGGTTTGGCACAATTAAGAAAGTTAAAACACTAAGGTGCTGTGCTGCGTATGCTTATTTTTAGTTAAAACTTAAAAGGGAATGCTCATACACGAAAATAGTTTTCAATCCTTAAATAAGTTGCAGCATCAGAAGCTAAGCTGATCTCGAACAATTAACCAACAGTTGAAAAGATAGCATAGCATAGAGAGTAAAGGAATTAAAAATTTGAAAATATGTATAAACTGCAATTTGCATGACATAGATGCTTCCACAAAAGTTCATGGCTATTTATCAATAAATTTTGATAATGAGGCTATTCAAATAACTACATACGTGTATTTTCTGCATCCCTTGTAAAATTTCAAACTTCTCTCTCTCAAAGATTCGGCACTTTCCTCCATGCCCTGTATCTGTTTCACCAAAGAATTAAAAGACAGACAATCTTAGCACACATCAAGTCAATTAAGATAGAAAGAACCTACAAATACAATATTCTGACATGACTTGATTACATAAAATCTCAAACAATTAGGGGATAGAGTTAAAAAGATCAGCATCTATGTTGAAGGTGGAGTAACAGAGCGAAATATTATCATACACTATGTAAAATCGCCAATAATTAGCTCTAACCACCATTCACAAATAATTTTATTAGCCTACAGGTTCCAGTTATCATATCGTTCTACCAGCAAGGAATGCAGTAAAGTTCATAATCTTCAAAAAATTACTTTAGTGAATCAGTAATGCCAGCATGATTTAACAAAGAAACAGGAAATTCATTGTTAAGCTCTCAAAATAACCGAACTGACTTGGTGCCTATCTGTGTTAGATTTTATTTACCAAAAGTGGGATAACATTGCTTCTAAAGACACTTCTTACATCTCACTCAACCCAAGATTTTATCATTTCAACGAAGATGCATCAGGAAGCAGTATTTTTGCAGTTTAGGGCAAATAAAGTGTAAGATAAACAGGCTATAACAGCATGTTTTATATAAGGATAAGTTCAGTTATAGGAATTAAATTCCTGTGAAATATGAATTTACATATATTTGGTTCAGAATTGGAAGGGTGGATATTTTGGGAGTAACATATTATTCCTCCCTGTGTTGTCGAACAATTGCAGAAAATAGCAGTTTGTTCGAATTATGCTACACTACATTGCTACAGCGCCGCTACCTGACAACACTTTGAACTAAATAACCTCTCGGAGAACAATAGCAGTTGTTCAAATTCTGATACACTATAGCCGCTATTTGACAGTACTTATTTCTCCTTGTTCAGGGTTTAATCCAGGTTGGGGTAACTAGGGTTTGGGCTCACCAAAGCCCTGTCTAAATCTCAGTCTATGAATAAAACCACTTCCTTCTTTTCGCACGGTTTCTCAGAATCAGAAAGTAACCGTAAAAGCTATAGGCATAAATAAAACTTTAGTAAGAGTTAAGCATTCAATTTCAGACATATCCCAGTGTTGTCATTTGCAGATCACAAAGACTAACAGTTTGTTCAAATTCCGCTATGCAAAGTACTTTAGTGTCATTAGTTCGCAGAACAATAACAATATCAAAATTTCAAATTCCATTTATCATCAAGCCATCAATTTCAAATTTTCCTTAGAACAAAATAAACACTAAAAAACCCACAAAACACTGACATATACAAGAACACCGGATACAACACACAACACAGACACCGACACGTCGACAACACCTATCATAGTTTGAAACTATGACATAATTCAACGTAATCACATGTGTCGGTGTCAGACACTAACATGTGTCGAACACCAGACACACCTTCGATCAGAAGTGTCGGGATAAATTGTAAAAAAAAAACCCTTAAATCAAGGTTAAACTTAAATATAAACTAAACCAACTATCACCAACACATGAATCACATACCCTACCCTATGAAATTCACCTAACATTCATTGCACACATACACACACAAAACCAAAATTAATTATATTAAAATTCAAAAAATCAAAATTTAAAAAAAATCAAATAAAATGAAAATGAAAGAAGAAGAGAGTGAGTGAGTAACCAAACCTGTTTACGGAACATAGGAGAATCATCAAGCTTAGCGAATTGCATTTTTGATTTTTCCTCAAAAAACGATAATTCCTAGGTTTATGTCAATTTAACAACAGCATTATAGAATCAACAACAACACTCGATCTAAGAAACATTTGCATCAATTTCACTTTTTTCACTTTCACTGGTTTTGAATTTGGTTCAAAAACCTAAAAAACAGAAACCCTAGCGAGGAAAGAGAAAAAGAGAAAGAGACAGAGAAACAACGTTGGATTTTGTTTGAGACTGTTTGCTACTTGCTTATGATTTGATTTTGATGTCTTCTATTTTTTGTGTTTTGTGTGCTTTGTTGAGTGTAGTGAAGATGGTAAAGTAAAAAAAAAAAAAAGTTTAATATTTATTTATTAGGAATTGTTTATTTAATTTAACTATAACTATATGGTTGAATTGAATTAAATTAATTAATGTAGACCTAAATTCTCGAATGGATCCCATGTGTGTAAAAGACACTCAATTGGGATTAAAGTTGGCACCTATGAATTCCTTTTTCTTCCACTTTTCTCTTTCTTGCCCCCCTTCTTTTTCTTTTTTTAATTACCTTTTCCTTTGTTTATAGAATTGTATCATTTCCTTGACAGATTACATTAATTTTTGACAGTAACGTTTATAGATTAATTAATCAATCTTATCTTATTATTAAAATCTCATAGTAATAATTACCATCGCACATTGTTTTACATTTTTTTCCATTCGATGATTTTTTTTGTTGATTTTTTTTTGTGGTGGTTGAGTTTGAACCCGAAACCTTACATACATTATGTGTTGTCTTGTCAATTAAGTTAAGCTTACGAGGACTTTCATTCGTTGATTAATTTGGTTAATCCAATTTCATTTATTATGGATCCTTTTGATAGTTCTCAATGAATAAAGATATAAAAAGATGTAAAGCTCTAATTATAAGATACTCCCTCAATCCCGCAATAGATGACCCATTTGAAAATGTGTAATTTTGACCTAACTTACTTTGACCATATTTTTCTACTAATATACAAAGATAAATAATATCATATAAGATGTCGTTAGATTTGTCTCGATGAGTATTTTCAAAATATCAAATTTTCATAATTTTTTCTAATATATCATTCAAGATATTTAAGCTCAAAAGTATGCTTGGCGCGTAATAAGGTCAACTGTGTCAAGTATTATGGGATGGAGGGAGTAGTTATCATAGAACAAAAAATTCAGCCTAATTGATGTATCACTTTTATGTGTTGTTATAAGGGACTTCTACGGTGCGATTAAAAACTGACTTTTTGGTAAAAAAGTTATTTTGTTTAACCAATAGTATAACTGTCGATGTCATGTCACCTAGTGTCCTACTGGTGGATTACTCTAAAATTAAACTTTACTTTATTACAAATCAGTCATCATACAAAATATTAAGGGGAATTTCAATATTGGTGCACAAATGTGAATCTATGTTTAATTTTGATTTAATCAAGGACACAATTGTAATAAGTAAATATATGATGACACACCTTATAGGCAAATGTACAATGCATCATTTAATATGATGTGACATGGATTAAATACACAAATGCTCAATGATGTACCATTTAACTTCACCAGAAAAGTCATTTTCATGACTTCACCATAGAATTTTCCTGGTTTATAGACATATCATATTTAAGTGACAAGATTATCCTTGTGAAATAGAGACTTGTATTTTTTTAAATTAATTTTTAATATTTTCAAATTTATAAATTAACAAATTATTAAAAAAAAGTAATTGAATAACTATATATAATATAAAAAAATCATTGATACTACTAAATAAACAATTCAATTTTTTTAAAAGATAGTTAGTAAATAAATATTTCTACTATATATTTAGTCAAAAAAGTTTAGTCGTATATGTTATATGAGTTAAATAAAGACATGATATATATTATTATATATATATACAAATGACAAAACTACTTGTCTTTGTAAGCTTAGCTTCATTGATAGAGACGGTGCATTTGACATAGTTATCCTATCTTACCTTATTTTTCTACCATCAAATAGACATTGAAGATAAATTGACACATACTCTTGAACAATAAAATTGATATAGTACCCCTCTAAAAGATAAAATTGATACATTATATTCAATTGATGGAGAATGACAAGTTCTTTTGTTAAAAATAAAAATAAATATGGAACTTTTTTCTTGAATAAAAGATGTTTATAGCAGTTCATTAACAACAAGATGTTCAATACAACGAGGTACATTAGAATAAATGGTGGGATTAGTTGATCGGCAACCCGATGAGGGTGTGAGTTACCTTATTGGTTTGTTGTCGATTAAACTCGACCTTTGAGTTTGTGAAGTAAGAATTTAAAAGTCTTCTACAAGCAATGATAATTTGTCCAAATTCAATGACATTTGGACGGTGATGGTTGAAAACATCTGGACGATGATGGACGAAATCGACACTGTCAAACCTCATGTCACTTAGCCACTCCAATGCATAATAGAGACACGTAGTTTCTCCGACATTAACAACATGCATAATCAGAATCGAAATAGTTTTAGCAAGAACAAACACACTATCCTCATCACAGATACATATCCCTATTCCAGTCATACTCAGTTGTACCTAAACAAAAGTATCCACGTTACATTTTCCCTTGTCACTATGTGGTCAATGCCACGAAACATGGGACATACCTAGATGCGTTTGTTGCTCATGAATATTAGCAAAAGACAAGCTAGCAATATCCACCGGAGGAAGTATGGAGTTGGAAGTTGAGTTGTGAGTTACATTACGGTTAATATCTACTACCACCGGAGGCAGAGACGAAGCCCTTCATGGGCTAGGGTGGCCCACGACCCACCCGAAAAAAATAAAAAATTAACGACTATAAGTCTACTTTGCGAGATTTTATACAATATTGTGTCGGTTTTAGGTTTTGGTTGATCCAAATTCCCACAAAGTGGTGTAATGGCTCACCCGAAAAATTTAAATAATTCAATTATATGTCTATTTTGCGAGACTTAAAACAATTTTTCAGCAGTTTTAATTTTTGACGGTTTCAAAAGTGACATACGTGATTTATGTGATGCATATACTTGACATGTTAGCGGAGGTTTATAGACCTTAAAATTTGCATGGGTTTCAAATCTCCCGCATATTGTCCTGTCAACTGAAAATTCTCTCAGTTAACAGTTGTATTGTACAAAAAGTTTCATAATTTATAGTAGTTGTAAAATATGTAATTATTTAAGTATCCACCTTAGCTTTTTAGTCAAACTCCATCATTTCAACTTCGTACTTAATGTTTATTACGACTTTAATTTGTGTTTATATGTTATAAGAGAAATGCTAGGGTCTCATGTTATAATTTATTTTAGTGGCCTACCCAAACTTTTTTTTTCTGGCTCTGCCACTGACCGAAGGAACGTTGGCTAAGCTCCAATTCTCTATGAGATGCAAAACTATGTCAACAACTTGAGTTGTTGTTTCATATACATCTTGTTAAAGCTTAAGGTTTGTGTGCTTCCACAAGAGAGCATATCTTTTCATAAATACTACTTTGACTTAGTTAAAAAAAAAAAAGGGTTAATAGTGTTTTTCACCCCTGTAATATAGGCTATATCCAGTTTTCGTCCCTATAAAATTTTCTGTTTGATTTGCATCCTTTTAAAACTTTTTTTTTCTTCTGGAAAACACCTCTCCTCCATCCAATTCATCAAATGCGCATATGTGGCGCTAACTTGGCTTTTTTTTAATCTTTATTTATTTTTAATTGCCCATATCAGATTTTTTTTTTAAATATCTGAAAATTAATTTTAAAAAAATCAAAAAATCAAAAAAAATATTCAGATTTTTTTCCAAAAAATTTTAAAATAAAAAAAATCAAATATTAAAAAATCAGAAAAAAAGATAAGACTTTTTCGAAATTCAAATATTAAAAAAATCAGAAAAAATATTTGGTTTTTTTCAAAATTAATTTTTTTTAAAGATTCTGGAGTTTAATTTTCAAAAAAAAAAGTCTGATTCTTTTTTGGAAAAAAAATATTTTCAAAATTTTTTCTACAAAAAATATTCTGGAAAATATTTTATTTCTAAAAATCAGGATACAAATTTTTTTTAAAAATTTAGAAAAAATTCAGATTTTTATTTTCGAAAATTTTATTCCAGATTTTTATATAATCTTTTTTGAAATTAAAATTTTATAAAAAAAATCATTTTTGTTACAAAATTTTCGAAATTAAAAAGTTCATTTTTTTAAAAAAATATAAAATTTGGAAAATATTTTTCGTAATTAAAAAAATTCCTGAATTTTTTTATTTTCTAAAAATTTATTTTCAAATTTTTTAAAGTATTTTTATTTCTAAATTAATATAAATGAATTTATATTATAATTTTTTTATAAAAAAAGGCACAAATGCCACGTGTACCATTAAAAAAATTAAAATTAAAATTAATTATACAGTCAGCACGCCACATAAGCATGTATGCACAGTCAGCATGCCACACAGTGTACCACGTCAGCAAATATGCACAGTCATATGGGGGAGGGGTGTTTTCCGAAGGAAAAAAAGTTTTACAAGGATGCAAATCAAACCGAAAATTTTATAGGGGCGAAAACCAAAAATGACCTATATTACAGGGGTGAAAAACACTATTAACCGAAAAAATAAATACTACTTTGACTATACTTTAATAAATACTACTTTCACTATTAACCGTTGTGTAGTCTTTATCCGCGCCTATATGAGTTAGCTGAGAACAAATTAGATTTGGTGGCTGACATGTTTGCGAGAGGTTGGGGGGTTAACGGGGAGGCGTGGAAATGGCGTCGGAGACTTTTTGCTTGGGAGGAGGAGCTGTTGGGGGAGTGTATTGTTCGCCTAACCAATTTCTCTTTTCAGGTTGACCGTGTCGATAGATGGATTTGGATGTTACATGATTCTAACTGTTATACTGTTAGTTCTGCTTATTATTTTTTAACAGACATAGAGCTTGATAGTCATCAGCAGCCTAATAATAATTATGGATTCTTGTGGCTGAAAGCGGTGCCTCTAAAAGTGTCGATTTTTGCTTGGCGTCTGTTCTTAAATCAGATTCCTACTAGAGATAAACTCTTCCAACGGAAGGTCCTGCTTGCTTCTGAACAGGGTTGTATTGCTAATTGTGGTCTTAATGAGGACAGAGATCATTTATTTCTTACGTGCGGATTTTTTGGTGGAGTGTGGAGTACGGTTACGAATTGGCTTGGTTTTTCAACAGCTTTCCATTGTCAATTCTTTGCTCATTTGCATCATTTTAGTGGTTTGAGGGGCTTCTCAAAGAAGTCTACCGAGTCCATGCAGATTATTTGGTTGTCAGTAGCTTGGACAATTTGGAAAGAACGGAATAATAGAATCTTCAAAGGAAAGGAGGACAACTTGCAAGCGCTTGGTGAAAGGGTGAAGCTTCAGGCATTTTGGTGGTTGAAATCGAAATACGTTAATTTTGATTTTGACTATCAAGAGTGGCGGCGTAGTCCTTTAACCTGCTTAAACTCAATTTTATAGCTTGTTGTTTTTGTTTTCTTTGTGTTTTTGCGCCTTCGTGGCATGTACAGGATTGTTGAACTCTTTTGTGCCTAGGCGTTTTGGCACACCTTGTGCTTTAGCGTCTAGAGTTGTTTAATATATTCCATTTTGGCTTTTTTAAAAAAAAAAACAATTTTATGTATATATATTTTAGAAGGAACAATTTTTTATATTTATTTTGCTAGTTGAGTTGGTATGTGTTGCAACACGCGCCAGAAAGGAGAGTGTATGTAGTGAAAAAATGTCATGGTTGGGCCGTAGTACAGTGTACCGTGGTGGGCCAAAAACTGAGTTTCCCTCCATTTTCCCGACCATGTTGGGGTCCCACTCTCTCCCCCCAATACTGCCTCGCATGCTCATCATTTCATTCTCAACAAGTAATAATAAAATCCTTTTTACCACAATTGTGTTTTACATCGTTCTTGATTGTTACATCTTCATGTTACTCTTTTGGAAATAATTTTCTTGGGTACATGCATCTCTTTTGGACATGTTTGTTAAATCATAAAACATTGGTTCAACATACTATCAAGCAGTTTGCTATTTTTTTGAGGAAAGAAGTAGTTTGTTATAAAAACCTACAAAGTTGAGTATAGTTGAATTAGAAGACATTGTATTTCTACAGCTTAACAAAGCAAGATTCAAATGTTAGATGGAAGAGATATGTCTCTAATAAAGTCATATTTAGTTCTGTGAAAAATAAAAATAAAAAATACTCCCTCCGTCCCGGAATAACTGACCTATTTTCTAAAAAAAAGTGTCCCAAAATAACTGACTCATTTCAATTTTCAATACAACTTTCATCATTCCCAATACAATATAACACTAAATAATACTCCCTCCGGTCACTATTATAAGCAAATTTCTACTTTTTAGATTCATTCAATAAATGATGTATGTGGTTTACAATGTAGACCACATACATCATTTATTGAATGAACCTAAAAAGTTAAAATTTGCTTATAATAGTGACCGGAGGGAGTACTACTTTTATCATTCCCAATACAATATATTTCACTTTCCCCTTTATTTATACACTTTTCTTAATCTGTGTGAAAAACCAAAGTAGGTCAATTAAACCGGGACGGAGGGAGTAGTTTTTTTTTGGTTAATAAAATATTTTTTTTAAAACAAAATATGTTAAAGAATGTTTTGTGAAGAAAATTGATTGAGCAAGTTCAAACATACAGCTAGCTAGCTATTGAATCCAATCATGAAAGTTCAGCTGTCACAATTATAACAAAAAAAAGAGCCAGAGTGTTTTGCTAAGTTATTGTTGACTGTTATTAGGAAAAATGGTCTAGCCTAAACTATCATTTTGATCTATAAAGTCTTCTGTGTATTTAAGGTTTCAATTCATAATCTATTATTTTATTTTATTTTCTTTCTAAATCTTTTGTTTTGACGAGTTTAACAGTGAAACTCACACAAAATGTCGAGAAGTTAAAATATTTGAAGTTTGGATTTGCGTTTTAATATATCAAATGTCTCTGCAACCTTTTACCATATAAATTAGTCTTACGTATATGACTTCTTACTTTGCAAATTTAACCAGCCACCCTCAGGATTTAAACAGGTTGATTCCATATGGACTCAGATTTGAACGAGTTCAAGTAAAATATGAGTTTGTTTGGCTTATATCATTGGGTTGAACGGGTCTAACTGGACCTCGAACACCCCTACATATTATCGCTAACTCAATAACGAAAATTCCCTAAACTCGTAGAGAGAAATTAATATAAAAAAACCTAATTAATAATATCTTCTGTACAACCACTATTATTTCCCTGGGAAAGATTCATGAAAACCTCAATAAAAAGGAGAATAAATGCAGTAACTCCCAAAGGTTGTATATAGTCCTAGTCCTATAATGGCAGTAACAGTTTAATAATACTATAAATAAGGGAAAATTTGACCAAAAAATAATGCAGGGACCCACTACTGTAGACTCCAAATGGTATGTACACTACTACTCTGATCCTTCTTGCACTACAGCTTATCAGCAATTCTTCCAAGAGCATTTGCAAGCTTATCAAGCACAGCAACTATGCTACTTGCAGTTTCATTCTGCTGCTGGCGATCCAACTGAAAATTGATGTTCTGAGCCTCTAATTGTTCACTTAGCATCTTCCCATTTTTCTCCAATACATCAATTAATTGACTATGCAAACTTTCCTCCTCTTCATTGCCGTCTCCATTGGTTGCGAACCGCTTCCTCTTACGTTCCCCTTGAGATGTAGAGCCCGTTTCTGGATTCGAGGCTGGTTGTTTCTCATTGTTGGTACCTATAAAAGTAAAGGAATGTATAAACAAATTCAAATTAGAATGATGTCATTAGTAGATTGTGATTGTCAAACCAGAACCTTAAATCCTACCTTTATGCCTATTATATGTACTCGACATAGTCACATCCTAAGCTGAAGGTCAAAAGTTGTAAGTACTATGTAATGGCATAATTAAAGCTTGTAGATAAGAAAACTGTTTACCATTCATGAAAAGTGATAATATTATTCTAAAGATAGTTGCTCATATTATTTGAGCAGGCTTAGATTGTGGACCCCTAAAGAAAAGTCACAAGGAGACATAAAGTGCAACACAATGTGCTAACTGTATGTATAAGTAGCACTTCTAGGGAAAATATACAGCAAGTCTGGTACACACCATTTATTCATAAGGAAGTTCAATCAAATTCATTTTGTAGAGATGCATGATTTAAACATGAGCTTTCAAGATAAATTTGAGTGAATCACCAATTTAACCCTAAGATTGAAGGATTTAGGCTCTGAAATTAACAAAATTGCAAAACGATCGTGTTAATCCGAGACAATTTCAGGATCCACACATTTGTCTTTCCGAGACAATTTCAGAAACGAAATTAACGGATCCAAAGAAAACTATTGTTAGAGACCATTTTGAAATTTTGTTAATTCAGAGATCAAATTAACTTAGAGTTGAGGAGCTCAATTGGTTTGAGTTAAGGGATTAAAGGAGTTGAGGAATTAAAGGTTCATGATTCAAGTCATGAGAAGGAGAAAAATACTAACAATTAACATACTAACATTTGTCATTAAAAAAAAAAAACAGAGATCAAACTACCCAACATTTACAGTTTCAGGACTAAATTAATGATTCACTCCAATCTTAAATGAACAATCACGCCTTGGATGTGTATCCTATAGAGTCCTGTTCGCACAAAGGTTGTAAACAGGGGGTTCATTGCAATCCTATGTGTGTCCTAGCATTATTGAAATCCCAAAAATGCAATAGCAGAAAAATAATGTAGAGTAGAATAAGCAACTGGACTTGCACACTACCAATTAACCAAAATTCATCTGCGGTAAGAATCAGTAGCATCGTAAACAATAAAAGGAAACAGACATAAAACAAATGATGGACAAGAAAGCAAGCTGTCTCATAAAGGGTTTTAGCTTATTTGAGAGGTACATAAGTAGCACAATTTACCATTTTTGGAGACAAAGAAAGGACATAGAAGATAGCTTTCATATTTTGGTGCTGTCATCTTGTGATGAAGCACTTTGACTATAATAGGTACTAAGTTTGGGGCCTATCACATCATCTTGGTCAGATGAATAGGGACCTAAGCCATGTCCAAACAAACAAATATAAGGTCACAACTCTCAAATCATAATAATACTGGTGATAAATATATGATTTACCACGGTAACATTGCACAAAGCTATTAATTGGTGCACTAGTGTGTCAAAAAAAGGTACGCTTGTACGATTTGAGCCCTAACATAAAAAAAATATATATCTACACAGCCGCAATGCGATTGCAGTTGAGGCCACATCACATTCAACTGCGATTCTCCGCAATACTAAGAATCACAACAAGACCAAGATTTAAAACCTTTGGATTTATCCATGATTTCAATCATTAAATTTATGGACAACTATATAAAGATTTCTTTCAAATAGTTAAAACTATTGTTATCGACTGCGGATGGCAGACCATGGCAGAAAGCCATGAATCTGCGATTATGAGTCATCATAAAACACCATGGTGCTGCCATCCTTCACAAACTGATCATGGCAGTTGTAAAAAAATCTCCCACCGCAATCCGCCATGGCAGATATTTGACAACATTGGTTAAAACTATGGACGCGTCATTATCCCAAATATATCACATAAGAACGAGTTTATAGCAAGTGTTAACAGTTTATCCATATCATTCTAGTATTAAAACTAAGCATGAATTCCAGTCTATCATCAAATCCATTAAGAACACTATTTACCTTGAGCATTTCCTTCTCCTTGGCAGCCTCGGAGGAGTGGTAGAAACTGCTTCTCTGCAAATCAAAATAAAAAATATAAATTAATAATCAAGGACAACAACGGCGTAATCTACAAAATCTTGCACAACAGTACCATTGTCTCCCAAACCCTCCAACTTTAAAACATAAAACACTATTGCTCGAAATAAAAATAAAAAAACAGTACAGTATGGTACCATCAATGCTAGTGACATTGAAACACTGCAATTTAATAGGAAGGACAACACAAAATCAATTGTGTCTATCAAAATACAAACCTAACACCAGATTCGACACTAACCCTAATACCTGTAATTAACACTATTATATAATGAAACTGATTTAATGTAATCACACGCTGTGTTGTTTTAATGTTAGACTAACATGTTAGACATTGACACATCACTCACATGTACCTCGAAACCTGTGATTATTCAAAAAAATGAAACTGATTGAATGCAATCACACATGTTTGATGTTTGACGTCGGTTTCTGACACATCACCCACACGTGCCCCCAATAGCTGTAATTATTTAAATAATGAAACCGATTGAATGTAATCACATGACATGTGGTGTTGATATCATACTCGAGACGTTAGACGCTGACACACACACGATAGAACCCCGAAAACAATTTCAATCTAAAATATAAGTACTACATCAAATCAAAATAACATTTTTGTATAAGCTTATACAATCAAAAAGGTAACAATAAATCCATGAAACAAAATAACCAACCTGATATAGGAACAGGTGAAGGAACATGAACATTCTTATTAGCCACCAAAACCTCATCCTTCTCAAAATCAGAAAACAACCCATCCTCACCACTCACTTTCCTATTACTATCATAAATATGAACCTCCTCATCCCCTCCAACCGTCTCCGAAACCGACACCGACACATTCACCGGAACAACAACCGATGCTGCCACAGCTGCAGCCGCTGCCACCGCCATCGACGGCGAATCAAGTATCTCATAAACCTCCTTATCAAAATACCCAGGCAATTTCCTCTCTCTCCTCAAATCATTCCTCATCAACCAAAACGACTCCGTTTCATCTCTCACCTGACTCTCCCACTCCTTTATCTTCTTATAATCCCCGGCGAGGTTGCTCCACCGCTTCCTACACTGAATCGGACCCCGGTTCACACCGTGTTTCTTACAATACGAAGAAACCAACGCCCATTTCGGTTCACTCGAACCAAACCCAGACCCATTCCGACCCGGTTTGAACCGGCTTTCAGCATCACTCTTTCCCTGTATCAAAACCAAAATCTCCTGCCTAGTCCAACGTGGCAGCCTCGCCGTTGGTTTTCCATCCTCGCCACCGTTCACGGCGGAGGACGGTGGTGTTCCGTTACCGTTAACAGTTCCATCATCGGAATTAGGGTTTGGTTGTTCCAAAGCCATAAAGTGAATGAAATTAGGGTTTTGAAAAGTCACGTGACACGCACGAGAACGTGTTCCACTATTTTGTGACGGTGCCTCCGTTAACGGCGTTTTAGAAAGAATGAAAAAGAAAAAAAGGGTTTAGTTCTTAAAACACTTTTTTTCTTCTTAAGAATGAAGGAGATTAATAGAGAAAAGGGTTTTTGTTTTTTTGGCTTAATGGCTTTTGCTTATGAATATGAGGTTTTAATAATTAAAAAAAAAATTGTGATTTTTTTTTATTTGTTTAATTTTTTTACTGGCTGTAGTGTGTAGTAGATAGGTTATTGACCCTTAACACTTAAAGAAGGGTTTTTAAAAAATTAATTAAAAAGTAATTAGTATTGATTACTATTTATTGGGGTCATATCCTTATCTTTAATTTCTTAATTGAATGGGATTTTCTTTGTTTGTAAAGGGTTACTTGTTGGGTTGGTTTGACATCAAATTCTTCAAACACCACTGTCACGTTTCATTGTCTTAATCCTTAACTCCTCTTTTAGGTCATTTTCTAAGGAATACTTTTGTGTGAATATATCAAATTCCTCTTCATACACCTTTCATTCATTTCATCATATCAAATGGTGCCTTTCCCTTCCTTATTGGGAGGTTTTATGTAACGTGTAAAATACCACCCACAACCTCTTGATGTAACTATGGGCAATTTCAATATGCATTGCATCTTTTCTTTTAACGGGTGTGTGGTTTTTATGTTTATTTTAGGTTTTATACTTACTAGTCCTCTATATTTTAAAAGTTTCAACTTTTTCTCTTATATTTTAAAAATTTTAAGTTGGTTTAAAACATCACTTACATTGAAATAAATTAGTCTATTTTGTCACTTTGTCATTTAGAGATATGAGTTAAGAATACATGTGTTGGAATTTAACTTATTTTAATCTTTTTTGTTTTATTAAACTCAATATTATTTTATTTTTATTTGGTACAAAAACTCAATATTATATCTCACTAAAGACTAACTTATTTTAACATGAACAACGTTTTTAGACCAATTGAAACAATTTTTTAGTAGAAGGACCAATTGAAATTTTTAAAATATAAATGATCAACTTAAAATTTTTAAAACATAAATAACTCACTTGAAACCTAAAATAAACTTATGAGTCCCCGTGAGCATAGCTCAGATGGCAGGGACATGCATTGTTATATGGAGGGACTGGGGTTCAAACCCACTTATTCATCTTTAAAAAGCTAAATTCTAGTCACTAGACTACCTAACAAAAAAATAACTTAAGTATGAAACATGCAATTATGCTTTTTTTTTTCTTCTTCCAATCTCATAACCCTTTTTCAATTTTATTTATTTTTTAACCAAAGTGTACACAAGACTAGAGTATTCGCATGTCCGTTTTCCTCTATCATTCATGCTCTAAATCTTTTTTTCTCATCACACAATGCCCTAAATCTTTTTTTCTCTTCACATAATCTTTTGTTACGTGTTCTCTATTAATCGGTTAATGTTGTTCATGTTCACAAATGTTCGTATTAAAAGTTAAAATTTATTTTATTTAAATTAAATAGAAGTTACATAGTTTTATCTAGTTGTTTTTTTATTTTTCGACCAAAGAGTGCATTCTATCACAACGCATAGAGTGGGTCTGTAAAATTTAGTTGTTTAATTGAGTAAAAATGTTTAAATTCATTTTCTGATAAAAAATAATAAAATAATAAATTAAGGAATGATTAGAAGAAAATTGTTACACTAAAACCCCACATCTCTTTTCTCTATAGATATAAAATCTAAAATAAATAAGTTATTTGATTAAGTGAAAAACTCAAAATTTTATTAAAATAATCTAAATAAAATAAAAATTAAATGGAAAAATTACATCAAAATTGAGTATTCTCTTTTCCTCGTATGTTTTGAGGAATTGTTGGACACTTTTTTTAACTGAAATTCAAACCTTATTTTACTATGTTGCAAGAGTCTAACATCTTCTCTTCCGTCGAACTTAATTTTCGTTGATAATTTAGTATTATCGTTATAGGTAACGATTAATAAAGTGTATTAGAGAGAAAGATTTAAGAGATTTTGTAACCTCAAAATATGCTATCAAAGGTTCAATAATACGAAACTCCCTTTTAAAGAATCATCTTTCATATATTAACACAATTTTTTTTTGTCAAATTATATATTGGTTAGAGATTCACATTTTTTTAAATGAATAAATAGAAAATTCATTTTCAAACCCGCTCACAATATTCATTTCAATTGAGCTATGTTTACAAAGACCACGTCAATATTACTCTATGCTAAAGAAAATGAGGTGCGGTGGACCAGGAGTTGTTGATAAGGGTATGCTACCCTTCCTTCCACTAAACATTTATTTCCTTTCTCAATCTATCTTATCTCATTATCGAATAATCTCCCTCTAATCCTTGCTTAATGGTTAATTGTGCATATGGATGGCCCCTCCATTCATTAAAGTCACTTTATTTCTTTTCTTTCTTTGTTTACACCTTTGACAAAACCTTGATTAAGGTAGCTATACATTGCACTAATAGGCACTAGCCTCATAGTACTTGAATATAAATGCACACTAAAATTATCACACGCCTCATATGTGAGGTGTGATCCACGTATATAGTACTATTTAAAATAAACAGAATTATTTAATTATTATTAGTAGAATTCTTCTTCTTTTTTAGCAAATTCGTAGATTTTTTTTATATAGGGAAAATTAGTAGAATTCTTTTATGCCTAAACATTTTACTCCTTTTGTCTCGAATTAAGTATTAGTATATTATTTTTTCCAATGGAGGTTAGGTCTATCAAGAGTGGCTAAACTTTTACGATATGATGAATCAAAATTTAAATTTTAATGTCCCGTGATCATATCTCAGTTGGTAGGACAATGCATTATTATATGCAGGGGCCGGGGTTCGAACCTCGGACACCCCACTTATTCACCTTATAAGGTGAATTCTAGCCATTAGGCTAGCCATTAGACTACCTGACAAAAAAAATTTGAATTTCAATTAAGAGAAACACCTATATTTTTTTTTAGTACAGAGAAACTCCTATATTTATTGTCTCACACACTTCTAATATGATTACCTTCATTTGATATACATGAGACCAAAAAATAAATTGTATTATTTGTAGAAGGCTAGCCATTAGACTACCTGACAAAAAAAATTTGAATTTTAATTAAGAGAAACACCTATATTTTTTTTAGTACAGAGAAACACCTATATTTATTGTCTCACACACTTCTAATATGATTACCTTCATTTGATATACATAAGACCAAAAAATAAATTGTATTATTTGTAGAATATATGATTGTCTCATGTTAGTTCTCATCGTTGAATATCAACATAGAATTTATAATACTCTTACTTTTTTTATTTAATTTATTGTATCTTAAAAATTAAGCTTATCTAATTTGGTGGTTTGATTAATGATGATTTGATGATAAAATAAGCTTCCTTGACAAATGGTGCCGTTTTTAATGATGATTTGATTAATGGTGGTTTGATCAAGGTTGGTTAATTGGTTTTTGGTTTCTCTCGTATTTGTTTTGGTTTGGTTTGCCTTGGTTCATTTGGTTCCGTTCAGTTTGATTTGGATTTGTTGTTTTCAATTTGTTTGGTTGTTGGGTGAGTCAAGATAGTATTCACAATTGGTTTGTGTGTTTGGGTGAGTCAAATGTTCACAATTTGGTTGTTTGGTGAGTCAAATGCTCACAATTTGGTTCTTCTGATTGACTGCATTTCTCCCTATTGGTTCTTCTCGTTGATTGAAGTTCTCCCCATTGATTCTTCTGTTTGATTGCACTTCTCCCTATTGGTTCTTCTTATTGATTGAACTTTTCCCCGTTGATTCTTCTGATTGATTGCATTTCTCCCTATTAATTCTTCTGATTGATTGCAGTTCTCACATTTTGATTCTTCTGATTGATTTCAGTTCTCCCCTGTTGGTCCTTCTGATTGGTTTCATTTGAAATGTAAAATATAAAACATTGATTCATTGTGTTATTCAACTTTTATACTACCACATTGAACTTAAACTTGGTATAAACAACATTCATATTGCAAATAGGCAATCATTTGATCATCTACTACCAAAAAAATCAACATTTACATAAACCCTAACATTTTATCAATTTAAACAACAAAATCTAACATATAAAACAAAACAAAAAACTCAATGCAATGGAATCATGAACACTTGCTTGTAGTTGAAGTTGAAGAAATTGGTTTGTGGGAGTATGGAGAGAAAAATGTTGAGATTCTAAGTTTTGAAGGAATGAGTTAACGATAATTGTTGTTCTGAATAAACCAGAATGCAACAACAATTAATTGTGTTGTTGGAAACACTTAGCGAGCAGCAATTAACGGTGTATATAGCAAATATTTGTTTATAGGGGTTATATATAGCAAATCTCACCAAGAGGGCCTAAACATTGATTGTTGAAGGACTGGGCTGAAGTCTATTAATGTTTGGGCCCTCTTGGTGAAATTTGTTATATATACCCTCTAAAAAACAAGGCTTTCTATACACACCCTCACTATAATTAATTTTTTTTGCCCCCTACAGGTCTGGACCCTACAAGCTTGTTCTTAATAATGTGTCAAATGCATCTAATATTTAAAATCTTGGTGATGATTATGAACAAGAAGTTCCTCATTTTGATATTTATTATCCAAGAAATCTGGAGAATCTTGATAACAAAATATTTGGTGATGATTATACTAGAAAATAAAAAATCGCGAGATTAGTGATCGAAAATGGTTAGTTTATTGCAAATATGTTGACAAAGTATATTGTTTTTGTTGTAAATTGTTTAAATCATCTATTTCTAGTAACTTGAATTTGTTAGCAAAGTGAAACTTAAATGATTGAAAGAATATTAGCCAAAGACTCAAACAACACGAAAATAGTGACGAACATATGACTAATATGAATACTTTGGATGAATAGAGAATAATATTAGATAAAAATCAGACGATTGATACGCACATGATAAAACACAATATAAACTATTCTATCATATCTATCTTATCGTGACAATTAATTGGGCTAATAATATCATTGTAAAAAATGTCAATAAAATAGTTTCTACAAATGTTAAATAAATCAATACCATATCTTGATTGAGATGATATTGATTTGGGAACTTCAAGTCACACCTTAAAAGTTCTAGTTACACCTTAAAATTAACAAAATAACCTTAAAATAAAATAGATTTCCAATAGCACTCAAAGTCATGTTGCACTCGCAAATTTGGGTTACTTACGTAAACTGAGTTTACAAAACATGCTTTTTTTGGTGGTGTCCGAGGTTTGAATCTCGAACATTGCATATTAAACATGCTTTTTTTGGTGGTGTCCGAGGTTTGAACCTCGAACCTTGCATATTTTATGCATTGTCCTTACCAACTGAACTAAACTCATGTGGAGTTTACAAAGCATGCTTAATTTAATTTTACGTATTTCTCTAAAATTTGAATTTTGAAAGGTATGTAAACTTTTTTTTTTTTTTTTTTTTTTATAGAGAAAAAGGTACGTAAACTTAGATCACGTACAAGGAAAATTTCAGTATTATCATTTAATTTTAATTAAAATATGGTGTAATTTGAATTTTTTAGGATGTGGCTATATATATATATATATATATATATATATATATATATATCATATCATATCATGCTGACTCATGAAATCAAACACACATTGAAGCTTCCTTTTGTGTATTAATGTCATGTTTTGCTGCATTACCTTTTAGAAGCTTCATTGGAAGCTGTTTGTTTTTGGGTTTTGCTTTACTTCTTCCTTCTTGTATCAAGACAGATTAGGTCGGCTTTTTTTTTTTTTTTTTTCATGTCTGCCCTAGTTGTGAGTTTTTATCACCAATCTGCCCCACTTGAAAATTTAAGTACCAATATACCCTAGTTCAAATTATGAAGCATGAGTCTGCCAAATAAAATGGCGCACTCGTTGATGACGTGTCCATGAGTTTGCCAATTAAAATGGCGGACTCGTGAAGACCTTTTATTTTATTTTTTATTTTTTTTTTATTTTTTTATTGTTGTGATTTCATATCATTCTTTTTCAATTTTAATTATTAAAACATAAAAACATAAATTAAAAATAATTTAAAAATATACTAATAAAATGCACAATAAAATATTACTTATAAAATGCAAAACAAAATAAGTAATATAAACAAAATATGTAATATAAACAAATAATTCGGCGATGATAATGACGATGAAGAAGACGTGCACGATGAGCCATCAGATGAAGAAGACACACCATCCATCGAACCATACTTTTAATTAGTAATATTTTATTATGCATTTTATTAGTATATTTTTAAATTATTTTTAATTTATGTTTTTGTGTTTTAATAATTAAAATTGAAAAAAAAAATGATATAAAACCACAACTAAAAGAGTCACGTAAGTGTAGCTCAGTTGGTAGCTACCAGGGATAATTTGTGCAGGGGCCGGGGTTCGAACCCCGGATTCCCCACTTCTCCACACATTATGTGGGTGAATCTAGCCACTATGCTACTTGACAAAAAAAAAACCACAACTAAAAGAAAAGAAAAAAAATAAAATAAATGGTCTTCACGAGTCCGCCATTTTAATTGGGAAGCTCATGGACACATCATCAACAAGTGCGCCATTTTATTTGGCAGACTTATGCTTCATATTGGTACTTAAATTTTCAAGTGGGGCAGATTGATAATAAAAACTCACAACTAGGACAAACATGAAAAAAAAGGCTTGGTTTATGTTGTTTAAAAAAAATTATATTATTGTTTCAAAAAAAAATTATATTAATCTTTTTCAATAACTTCAACAATATAACAAATACGTATAATATAAATTCTAATCGTTTTGAATGACTACAAAAATATAATATTTTATATATGCAAATATATTTAAGAGTATAATTAGAAGTAAAAAAGTCAGTCCAAAACCATGCATTCCCTTTATATATATATATAGTATAAATTATAGATACATAGGTATGTAATAGATTCTATGTGCATCAAATAAAAGTGTATGATATTCATATTTTATCTATCTTTATTCAATTCTTTTATCTTACTTGTTCATAGAGGAGTGCTTCTTCAACACACACTTTAATACTTACTTTTTTACGAGGTAAAACATAGTGGGTCTCATCACTTAACGTGTGACTTATTTTTAAAATGAGACCCCTATACATTCGTGTCAATAAAAAAGTAAATGTTGAAAAGAGAGCACTCCTAATGTTGTTCTCGTGAGTGTATCCTATTATCTCAAACACATAAATAAGGTAAAGATACATAATTAATTATCATCGATGCTAACTCATCAATTCAGACCCAATATAAAATAGTCTATAATATTCTATCTTGTTCTAATAATCAAACATACCAACGATATCATTGTGAAAAGTGGGAATAAAATATTTTCCACAAATGTTAAATAAATCAACACCGTCTCTTTTTAATGATATACGACACGACAAAGATTTAACAGTTTCTACTCACACCAAACACCCTCGAAATATAACCAAAACACCCTCAAAATTTTGGTTACACCTTGTGACTCAATGTTTTAAGGGTTATGTTAGGGCACTTGTTAAAGGAATCAAAAGTAGTAGGTTTGCATTTGATCTGACAATATTTTAACTTTTAAAAAGTTAAATTTTTATTTTTCACCGTTTCACAATGCAATATTTTTATTTTTATCCTTTTAACCAATGCTCTAAGGAACACTCTTTAATATTTCTTATCTTTTAATATTTCATTGTGATTGATTACACATCCCTAAATGTTTGCGAGTAAGAGGAGGTGAAGATTTAAAGCGATGATGAAAAAGGAAATTTGAAAAATTTATATGTACATAACCAATTTTGGTATTATCATATTTAATATTAATTAAAATTGGGCGTAACATGGAATTTTTGCAGTGCGATGAAAAAAACAAAATTGTCCAAAGACCAAATTATTATTTATTTTATTGTTTTTTATTGTTTATTAAGTGACATGACAAAGATTTGAAATTGTACCGACACATTTACTATGTAATAAAGTTGAAATTAATATTTTCTTACCACTAAGCTACTCGACAAACTTGTTAAAAAAATAGTTACTTGACAAACAAGTTTGAAATAACTAACATCTCACACTCCACCTACTCGCCGGAAAACTCACAGTTCCGGCACCGGAAACTCCTTAAGAAGTTAAATAAACTTGATTAAGGGGTTAACGTGCATTGCAGGAAAAAGCTTTGGATTGAAGATCTTGTACGGCACACATTATCCAAAAATCCTTCCTTTCTGCAACTTCTCATCTTGCCTTATTCCTTAATTTATTCTTTCTCTCTCTCTCAATTCTTCTTCATATTTCATATATATAATCATCTTCCATTCTTGTTATTTCTTAAGAAGATTTTCAATAAGCTTGGTGCTTTTGCTTTGGTTTTCAACTTTTCTATTTGTACGTGTACTTTTCATGCTTTGATTTTTTCTTTATGATATGCATGCTTTTAATGTATTTATTATTCCCTCCATTCTTTTTTGAATTCGGATTCTATACGATCATTTTTTAATCCATCATTCACGCATTCAAGACATCGACGGACGTTTGATCAACACTAAACTTATAGTTTTTTTTAGAGTAGTGATATTTGAACAACCATTTGAGACAACTTTTGATAACAACTTCTTTTATCTCTCTTATCATTGGTTAAAAACAATGGAGAGAGAAAAAAGAAGAGAGAGAATAAAAGGATAATGTGAGTATGAGAGAAAAAGTTGTTACAAAGTGGTTGTACAAATATCATTTCTCTTTTTTTTATATGATTCAAAATACTAAGCTTGAATTTGAACCATACAACGACCATCAATGTTCCGAATGCGTGGAATCTTCTGACCTTATAAGAAAAAGTTTTGTTGCTTTTCATATTTCCTCAAATACCCTTAACTATTTATTATTTCATTCTATCTATTTATGTCTATACGACAAATAGTTAAGATTATTATTAATAAAATAATATAGTTAATGTTGCTTTGAACTTTTATTTATTTATTTATATCCATAAGACTGAAGGAATTTTTTTTTATTTGGTTGTTTTTGTTGGGGTGATAATCTAATTAAATCTAATAATATTAATTAATGATTTAATATTAGTTCGTGATGTTTGTGATCTTGTTAATCTTTTACAATATTAGTGGATTTTGCAATTACTATTATGATGTGTCAATGTGTGATTGCTACCTCCACTTTAGTGGATTGATTACAGGTTGCATGATTGTATTTATTTATTTTAGTTTAATGAGTCTTTATTTTTCATAATCTTTCTTAATTAAGTATTTTTTAAGACAAAACAATCTTCAAGTTATTCTTTATAATTGTGTGATAACTTGGAAGATTTTGCTTACAAGTTCTGTTTGTTATTTGTAGTGTTCATCTTTAGGAAGCAAAACTACTGAATTGACTACTCTACCCTTCTGTGATCAAAGGATATATATAACAAGTTTATAAGTTTACTTTTTGGTTACATATATCTGCACATTTTGAGGATAATCATGCCTTGTGAAACAATGGATTTCAAATGTTTTTCTTCTTCATCAATGTTTTCCTCTGAAGATTCTTGTTCTTCTACTGAGGTATCTTCTTGTTTCTTGTTAAATATATATTCCATTTTATATTGGACATGTAACAATGCTAGTGTTTTAAGTCCTTAATTATTCTCATTTTCTCTTTCTGTTATTTGTAGAGTCAAGCTGGATGGTGGAAATCAGATAAACCTTCCAAAGGCCATGGTAAGTATTACTAGTTGAAAAACGAGCGCTAATATGTCCGTCTGTCTTTTTTTTTCTTTCTATTGCATTTCGTTGTATATATATATATTTTGTTGCATTTCATATTATTTATGTTACTGGAGCATATTTATTTATGCATGTTTTATAAATTTAAACTTAAATTTGGAAAAGGGTCGTGTTGTTAAGGCGAATTTGAACAGAAAAACGTTCGACCAAAATTGGTAGTTACTTTCAAAGTTTCCTTTGTATTATGGTATAGATTCTTGTTATGATTGTGCAGAAATAAAGTCAGAGACATGCATTGATGCATTACTTTGTTGGTAAAAATGGCACATCCAATTATTCTTTGACTTTGTTATGTCATGTAGATTCTGATAAAGGAATAAAACCCTTTGAAGATAGTAAAGATGATGATATAATTGCCTCTCGGCACGAAAGCAGCCTTTTCTCAAGTTCTCTATCAGATTTGTTCAGCAAGAAATGTGAGTTTTCTTTGCAAAATTGTATGCTAAAGTTTCTTGTGAAAATTGTTAGCTAATCTGCTATGTCTTTGTATGTTTCTGTTTGTGTAGTGCGATTATCTGCGAATAATGCTTTATATGGACATTCAGTGGATACAATTGCATCACATTATGAGGAAGAGAAGCTTTCTGACTCTCTTGAAGAACTCGAGGCTCAAATTATTGGAAATCTACTCCCAGACGAGGATGATTTACTTTCTGGAGTGACCGATGGGAACAACTACATCATCTGTGATAGCAATGGCGATGACATAGATGAGCTAGACCTTTTCAGTAGTAATGGAGGTTTTGATCTTGGAAATGTTGATAATTCATCCTCTGTTGAAAGGAATTCTGAAATCATCAGTGGAGTTCGTAATAGCTCAATCGCTGCCGCTGGAGAAAACCCTTATGGTGAACACCCTTCTAGAACATTATTCGTGAAAAATATTGATAGTGATGTCAAAGATTCTGTATTGAAAGCTCTTTTTGAGGTATGCTTTTTTTGTTTTGTTTGTTCTTTAGACATTTCCTTCGTATTTAAATAACTTATTTTCTTCTTCTTTTTGAAGCAATTTGGAGATATTCACACTTTTGATAGAGCTTGCATGCATCTAGGGGATGCTATGATATCATATTATGATATCAGAGCTGCTCAAAATGCAATGAGAGCACTCCATAATAGACTCTTCGGCCGCAAGAAATTTGACATTCATTATTCTATTCAAAAGGTTGGATGCCACATTTTTATTTCCTCATTGAAACTTGGTCTTAATTATTTTTGAAGTGTCTGCATGAATAAGTTGTCATAGTAACTACTCATAGTTACAGCTTGTTTGTATTTACTTATTTGAGTTTGTCTACTAATATAAGTATTTCTGAGATTGTTTGCGAGAGCTTATGACATATCCATAAGCTGTTTTCAGCTTATTTTCATAAACTATGCGTGATAGTTTGTGAAAATAGCTTATAGCTGATGTATCTTTTATTGTAGAAATAACTTGTACATAAGCATTTATATTATAAGTACTTATGATGTAAGTGTTTAATTAAGTTGCTTATCCAATCAAAGACTTATTCGACTTTGATAATACTACATTGAACTGTGCTAAGACTCTGATACATTATAAGGTAACACTTAAGTAATATTTGTATAGAGTTCGCCAATAATTCCTATTTATCTTACAAATTTCTCAGGATAGTCCTTCCAAAAGAGGTGTGAATCAGGGAACACTCGAAGTATTTTTATATGATTCATCAATTTCAAATACTGAACTTCAACATATATTTAATGTTTATGGTGGAATCAAAGAGGTAATTTTGGTTACAAATTTATCTGTTACAGTTACAGAAATATTGATCAAGATAACTTATATGTGATTAATTAACTTTACTGAACTACTGCAGATTCATGAAAACCCTCAAAGTCAGCGTCACAAGTTGATCGAATTTTACGATTTTAGAGCTGTAGATGCAGCTCTCCATGGTATAAATAGAAATGATACTACCATGAAGAGGTTAAAGGTTGATCGAAGCCAATCGATAAACTCAGAAAGGTAGTATTGTAATTTGTAAACTTTCAACTGCGCTTTTTCTCGGCACATGTTTTCTCAATTTTATTTTTGCTACTGTTACATAGCAATATCAGTTTCATTTTGCATGGAAAATTGCTTCTATCACATTTAAGTATGCATTTTTTTTCTTTCAAGAAATTGGTTAAATGTGTCTACTAACTCTTCTCTTCTTTTATTTTCCAGCAATATGATTCAACAGATTCATCCCGAATTCAAACAAGAATGCGACCTCTGTCTTCATCAGAAGAGTCCTCTTCTTAAGCCAACAACTAGCTTCCAAGGTAGAGAACATATTCATGCATTATCAATTTAGAAGCGAAGCTATATATTTTCCTCCACTGATGTTTTCACAATATTGGAAACAGACTTGCATGGTACCTCTTCAAGTGTTCCGAACATGTTACCGTCTCCAATCGAAGTTAAATCAGTTGGAAACCAATGTGAATTTGCTGAATCTAGTTCACCAAGCCAGTTGAACTTTGATGCTCATGCTGCATTAACTTCTCATCCTCATTCCCTCCCCGAAAGACATCATGGTTTTACTACCGGTGTTCACCGCAATCCTCATGAAGAAGCTGCAAACATCAATCTCCATACACCGGAAAGAATAGATAACATGCAGTTTTGTCAAGTAAACTCCAATGGACCCTTCGTAGGTTTTGATGAATGTGGTAAGTCAACAAGTGCAATTGATTGTTAAGTGTAGTAATTTTGTTTCCTGTCTAAGTGATTTGTTTTTCGTTTAATTCGTATACATCGTCAGTGCAAAGTTTTTTTTATACCATCAATCAATCATAATGGTCAGAGATCTTGCCTTCTTCTTTTTTCAGTTTCAAATTCCTCTGCTAATATAAGCTCAAGCTTCCCACTTCCTGTCCATCATGAACAATGGAGCAACTCCTATCCACCTCCTCGAACAATGTGGCCGAATTCACCGTCATATTTTGACGGAATTTATGCAGCAACTACCCTTCAAAGATTGAATCAACTTCCTATGTCACCATCACATATGATAACCACTGTTTTACCAACAAATAGCCATCATGTTCAATCACCTCCTTTTTGGGACAGAAGATATACCTATGCAGCTGAACCTATGACACCGCACTGTGTCGACTTTGTTCCTCATAACATGTTCCCTCATTTCGCACTCAATGTCCATAACCAAAGAGGCATGGTGTTTCCTGGTAGAAACCATATGATTAATCCATTTGATACTTACAAACGTGTTCGAAGCCGTAGAAATGTTGGCGCGTCAAACTTGGCTGACATGAAACGGTTTGAACTTGATATTGACTGCATTAAAAGGGGCGAAGATCACCGAACAACACTTATGATTAAGAACATTCCTAACAAGTAAGTAGCATCAATGTTTTTCACATTCTCTATGATTTAAATCATTTTCTCAAAATCTCATTTCTCTTGACTACGACTTTCATCATTTGCAGGTATACTTCCAAGATGCTGTTGGCTGCAATCGATGAACACCATAAAGGATCTTATGATTTTGTGTATCTACCAATTGATTTCAGAGTAAGTGCTTTTCTCTTTTAATGTTTAATTTATTTTGGCATTCCTTATATTTTTGTTAATTATTCACATGGAATCAACATTGATTGCAGAACAAATGCAATGTTGGATATGCATTCATCAACATGACTAGGCCTAGCTTGATTGTACCATTCTATCAGGTTAGACACAGAAAACGATAATGATTGCGGCTAAAATTAATCACATACATCAGACACACATGCCATGTATCGATAGACTAAAGCCTGTGATGCAATTTTCGCAGGGTTTCAATGGGAAAAAATGGGAAAAATTCAACAGTGAGAAAGTGGCATCACTCGCATATGCTCGCATACAAGGAAAAGCAGCTCTCGTTGCTCACTTCCAGAATTCAAGCTTGATGAATGAGGATAAGCGCTGCAGGCCTATCCTCATCGACACTGATGGTCCAAATGCTGGTGATCAGGTATAAATTTTCTTTAACATCTATTTATCAGTTACGCTGCATGCATTCTTTATTAGGTTTTTATATTTAGTCAAACTCATCCTTACAAAACCGGTACTATTACTGGTGATCAGGTACAAAACCGATACTTATCTTATCTCTTAAGAAAAATACTATATACTACCTGCTAAGATTAAGGAAATTACTATGGATTGGCTACTAACTTTGCTGGTAACACAGGTCCCTTTCCCAATCGCCATGAAACCTGGAAGATTGAGAAGCAATATTCACGAGGAAGACAGTATTTCAAAGGATTCAGACTAAGGATGTCACATTTGTTTATTTGCCATCTCAATGATTTTAGTGAATCACTAACCAGATAAATCAAACTGATTTTGTTACGGTTACACTAATAAAGCTTCTCATATTCGGAGTATATGTACATAAGTTTCCCATTTCATTTGTCTTTTGTTAATAAATCCTAAACATGTTAGGCCAAGTGTCACTGTCGGGTCTGGTGTCCGTGTCAGTGCTTCACTGACATCAATCGGATCTGTCTCAACTTTTAGCGTCAAGTCAAAGATTACACGGACATGAATTTCTGGATTATGAACATTGGAGAGACTTGTATAGTGATTTGAGGGTATTTTTTTTTCTTGTAAATTTTAGGTTGCCTTTCTCAGGTTTTGTGTCCACCTCTCATTTTTTTAATGCAATTTTTTATGAGCAAATTATGTATTTTGCTTTGCCAAGTGCTTCTTTTGTATACATTATGATTGTTCATCATTGTTAATATTTGGTATGTATGCATACTCTTGCAAAATATGTATCTGGATGTAAAGAACTCAGCTTCTTAAAAGTGAAAATTGCATTTAAAAAAATAAACTATGGAATTATAATCACTGATTGGAAAATCAACAATTCTTCAAAAGTGTAACTTCATGAGATATGAAGAGGAATACACTCCAAAGTCCAAGACTAACACCAGATTAACCCAAGTGGGTTTGAAAAGTACAAAACTTATTACAATTGAAAAAATTTAAAGCCTTAACCAGCAAAGAATCATATCCATATTTATTCTCCAATTAAGCTACTCCAAAATTAACATTCAAACTTGATACTAACCGAAAACTTGATAATATATAGATATTGCTTTAATATAAGCCAACGATTTCCCACGAATGGTTCACAAATAAAAGATGTATCAAACTACCGACCATGCTTTACTTACATTCAGGTTGAACTCCGGATTACCAATGACCATTTCCTTTAAAAACCACGAGGTTAAGGACTAAAATAGAATAATCAATTAAACCTATCATCATAATATCAAAATAATGCGACTTCAAGTTCATTATGAATTATCGCCACCTAAATAAAATGTTTGGATTGAGAATTTTTAAGGTCTATATTTTTATTACATTTAGAATTTTAAAAAAATTTAAAAAATAAAATCATAAGTGATCATAAAATTAACATTTCAACCGTATTTAATTGAGTTTTTTTTTGTGGTAGCCGGGGTTCGAACCCCAACCTTGCATATAATATGCATTGTCTATATCAACTGAGTTAAGCTCACAAGAACGTATTTAATTGAGTTTAAGAAACATTTGTAAGTTCCTATAGTTAGAAAAGAATGCCTAAAAGAAAAAGTAAAATTAGTTTTCACCTATCTTCTCTTACCTTCAAAATTTTTCCATCTAAACTTAGTCTTACCTAAAATTAATGGTATAAATCTTCTGCAAAAGTTACAAAGAAAACTCTACTATCAAATTTATTTCCAAGAATAACCTTGAAACATAAAAGATGAGAATTTTATTTTAAGGTATTTAAAAAAAATGTTTGTTTAACATTATAATATTCCTGGGAACCATAAAAATATGGATTATAATATGCAATTACACATGAATTTATTCCCATCTTCATGAGAACTTTATTCCCACCATTTTTTGTGCGAAATTTTTTCTATTCCCAGGAACGTTTTATACCCGATAATAAAATTTAATAAACTTGTAACAAACATAGGCATGCAAATTTATATCGTTGTATTCCAAGAATCTACGAATATAACTTAAAACACACGCGCCATAAGTACGTTCATATAATCTAAAAACTAAGTACATTTTTTTTTCTGGTGGCCGGGGTTTGAACCCTAGACCTTGCATATATTATGAATTGTCATACCAATTGAGCTAAGCTCACAAGGACAAGTACAAGGTTAAATATGTTTTTGGTCCCTATAAATATGTCAACTTTTCGTTTTAGTCCCTCTAAAATTTTCCTTCAACTTTTAGTCCCTATAAAATTTTCAATCACTACTTTTGGTCCCTATTTTTAATTTAATTTTTGTATTTTTTAATGAAATTGTGCAGAAATGTATAAAATATTCTAAAAAAATTTCCTAAAAAAAATTAGATTTTTTTAACAAAACACATAAAATATGAATTTGTAACCGTAAAAAATATAAAAATTCATATTAAATTCATGTTTTGGTAAAAAATTCTAAATTTTTTTGGGAGTGATTCTTATAAAATTTTGAATTTTTCTGGAAGAATTTATTAAAAAATATGAATTCTACATATGAGTTTGCTTTAAAAGAGGGACCAAAAGTGAAGATTGAAAATTTTATAGGGACTAAAAGTTGAAGGAAAATTTTAGAGGGACTAAAACGAAAAGTTGACATATTTATAGGGACCAAAAACATATTTAACCCTAATCTAAAAAATTGTGCATTAAATATCTTAATGCTTAAAAAATTATCTTTTTCAATATTTTTTTTTAATTCTTTGTATTTTTTAGTTTTTTAACTTGTTTCCTTAGACCTCTAAAAAAACTTGTTTCAAGAAAAAAAAAAATATGAATGTTTTATCAAAATATACTTTTTTTTGAAGAAATTATCAAAATATACTTTACCCACTCATAACTAGACTATACAATTCATGAGCTATCCTATTGTTTATACCTGGGATTTTGAAATGAGAGAAAATCTAGAACAAGTTTTATCTGCTATATTTACCTAACAATTTAGAGATGGCCTTATTTTTTTTAATTTATATATACGAAAAATTAACGAAATTGGTCGTATTGTTAAATTGTTAACGAATGTATGCATGTTATTTGACATGGCAACAAAGTCCATATCCGGAGGTACTCGTCCGAACCAAACCTAAATTGATGAGTTTTTTTTTCTTCCGTTTTAACTGAGTTTAGGTATGAGTTTGAGTTTTCCCCGATTTAAAACACGGGTAAGAGACGAGTAATGAAGATATAAGTACCCACCCCGAACCCATACTCAAACTCGTCCCGAATATAAAAAAAAAATCAATTCATTATCCTTCTTATATAAATAGAAACTCAAACCCTAAATCATTTTACTCACACAATCAAAGTCTCAGTCTTTCAAACGACACTCACTTCTCTAAGTCTGCTCTTTTCTCCTTCCACATCTCACACCCTTGGCCTCTCACTTCTCCATCACCATAGACATCGATTGCCATCATTGGTTAATGCATTACAACATTGAACCCGTGACTGAAAAATACTTCTTTTTTATTAAAAAAATTATCCACTACAGAGATGAGGATGAGGTGGGGATAACCGAACCCGTTGAGAACGAAGATGATATTCGATTTCTCATCTCCGTTGAGTATAGGTAGGATAACGAGTAAGTATTTAGGAGTAGGGTATGAGGACGGGAACGTAGACCCCTCCCATTGCAATGCCTATATGGTATGTTGTATTCTTTTTCTTTTTATTGAAAAAAGGATCAGAAAAAGGGAAATCTACATGCATATTTAGAGGCTACAAAGGTTTACAACATGTTTCATGCATGCCTTGCCAAAAGCTTATATTCGTAAAAAAAGAAGCTTATATTAATGTTATTCTTTATTAAAAGGGCGTCTTCAAATTTTTATTTTTTTTGAGGAGACATTCAAATGATTATTGACCGTAGAATCAACGGTTATTAAAAAGATTATGGATTTGAGTATCCTAATACTACTCAATAAAGTTGCTTATAAAAACTGGCAAAAAAAAAAAATTTGCTTATAAAAAGAAAGCAACTTCTTTCGGTAGTTCTTTAGTTTGTCATGTATGAGAATTAACAATTAAAAAGACCCATCAAAAAGGGCATGAACCAAACTAGGTTTAAATTATCATTTTATTGCTACTACAGACAAAATAGCTTTCAAGGTGGTTAGTACCTACGGTACGGTGAGAAATCCTACCAACATCTTTATATATTTATTGATAAAAATCTGTATATATTTATTTATTTGTTTGGTTTGCATATATGCCTGTGTTTTTCTAATCAACAGTAAATAAATACATTCCTTGAAAAAAAGTAAACAAATACATAAACTTAATCAAACAAATATATGTGTGTATGAATAATAATGATATGAAGCATGTAGTTGTAGTCTGTAGACCAGGGCTCCGTCACTGCGTCATATCACGAAAGACATTCATGCTACGATAAACGAGGCAAAACCAATCATTTTAATTTTTCTTTTAATCATCACGAAAGACATTCATATTACTTAATTTATTTTAGCTTTTGTATTTTAAGCCTGTCAATATTATGGTTATATCGCTTTTCTTTTCATTGTTAACATAATGTAACAAATATTTCTTCTACTTTAGTTCTTCTTTAGCACTCCTTATGCTTGAGAAACTAAGTTTTAGTTAATATATTTTATTTTAGCTTCTTTTTCCGAACTCCACATGTCTAATATTTGCTGTGCGATAAAAGTTTTATTGATGTATTGATAGTGTAACAAAGGGAATTATTATAATAAAACACAAACATTTTTTTTTAAAATGACTTGTAATAAAATACGGAGAAATTAAAAAGTAAATTACCAAGGTGAGCGGGCTCAAACTCGCATCACACTCAGCATATCAAATGCTCCTGCAGGCTTTTACCATCTGAACTATACTTACGAGACTAAGCACACTTGCAGAAAGTTCCGACTACCATGTGACTCTGGAAAGTTTGCTGGATCGCCTAAATACAAATATGCATGAAGCATGCCTTCAGATTGATAAAGAATGCAGGTGAGAGAAAAATATTGTCTCTTTTGTTGCCACGATTGCACGCAACTCTTAGGTGTGTTTTGATCCAAATAATGAAGCACAACCACATTACACTAAGCGCGTCCCAAAGGCACCACATTCAGCCGGAATGACCATCCACATCCAAGATAAAAGAATTATCATAACCCATGCGAGCTATTAATTAATCAACGATTAATCAACATTTTTTTTAGGAAAACATGCTTATAGCATTTCATTGATAATAAAAGTTTCAATACATTCGGGTATATCAAATTAAATAGTGGGACTAGGTAGTAACGTGGTTTCTCTTGCAAGAGCATGAGCAACTTTGTTAGTTTGTCACCTAACAAACTCCACCCTAGAGTTATTAAAAAGAGAGCTAAACAAAGAACGATAAGATGAAATAATACAACCAAATTCGGACGTGTCGTTCCTAGTAGAAATAAAAGCATCAGTCGTCAGCTTAGAGTCTGTTTCAAAGTCCACGCTATCAAATTGCATATAACTCAACCATTGCAAGGCCGAATGTAAACCCAAAGCTTCACCCACATCGACAGAAACAAGGCAAGGATAACTGACAGTCTTGACCAAAACAAAAATACCATCAGAGTCACGAACGCAAATACCAATACCTGTTCGATTAAGTTGAGAGGAGAAAGCATCGTCGATATTGCATTTATATCTCCACGACAAAGGGTGTTTCCACCTAGTTGCAACATGTGGCAACGAAGTGGAAGCTCCCTCATTAAGAATTGGTGGCGGGTGTTGCTGAGTAGAGGCTGCGAGAGTAGCGGGAATATTAGCGAATGACCAATCACTATCATATGTCTAGCACGCTCCACAACCGTAGCACTGGTTTCTATAGCATCATTCCAAACTCTGAGATTACTGTGTTTCCAAATTCTCCAAAGTGTGGTTGCCAAACGTTGGGTAGAACAACGAATAAATTTTCAAGTAGAGAGCAAATAGCATCCATAGCCGAAACAGTAGTAGATAAAGCATGCTGAATTGAACCCCAGAGACCGGTCCTATTCCAAACCTGCACAACAAAAGGACAATAAAAAAAAGACATGGGTAAGGTCTTCATGATTCGATGCAAAACTAGCACAATTAGTCGGGCAAACAACACCTTTGTCAAGAAGACGGACACGAGTCGGTAAACAACCCCGACATATGCGCCACACTACATTCTTGACCTTCGGGGTACCTTGAGCTTCCAAATCCCCGACCAATATCCCGGACGCCAAAGATGAAAGGAGTCTATTAACTCAGCTACACATAACCTGTACGCACTACAAACTGAATAACGACCATGCCGTTCTGCCTTCCATATAATCCTATCCGCATCAACCTGAGAAATAAGTGGCGTATGGAGTATTTTACATGTTATGTCATCACTAAACACCTTCTGAACCACTTGTTCATTCAAACTTTTATCGTATAAATTCATCAAACTATTGATGGTAAAATTCTGAACAAAATGAGCACGTGGAATATCACTAGTAATACACTTCCCATTAGGTAGCCAAGGTTCATTTAGAATAAAAATAGACACACTTGAACCTATACTCCACCGAGCACAACCACGAACAAGAAACCTAGCACGCATAATACTGCGGCAGACATAACTGGGATTGTGTCCAATTTGGGCCATGAGAAAGGAACCATAAGGAAAGTAGCGCGCTTTGAAAATGCGAGCCACCAGGGAGTCCGGTTCTGAGATAAATTTCCAACCCTGTTTTCCTAACATAGCCAAATTGAAATCGTTGAGGTCTTTGAAACCCATACCTCCATGAGTTTATGGTGCGAATAACTTCTCCCAATTCATCCAATGAATACCTCTTTGTGTAGTTGATGACAGTCCGTCATATCACATTTTTAGAGTTTATTTAATTAAGTTTTTAGTTTATTTTTATTAGTATAGTGTTTAATTTTAGACTCATTTTAAATAAATTATCGTTTTTGATTTATTGAATCAAGTAGTATATTATTACTATTATTGGTTAATTAGTATGACATATTCTTGGTTAAAGAGAATGATAAACAACTAGTGTTGTACCATTTGTCTAGCCTAACAAGAAATGGAGGTGTGAATAGAAATATATGCATAATTAGATGAAAAGTTGGGCTTTGACCAAGTGAGAGTTATTGACCCGAGAGAAGAAAAGGAAAGGCATCATGCTATGATGTGAAGGGAGCGGCACATACTGTTTTGGCAGAGAGCAAAAACACATTTTGGAAACTCTTTGTACAGGGAGCTGCGCACAACCAGAAGCAAGAGCACCATTTTTGGAGATTTTTTGGGTTCTTAGAGAGAGATGGCATTTCTAGAGAAACACAAAGCAAGTGGCATTTCAAGAACTTGCATTGTTTCTTTATTGTTGATTGGTCTTTGTCATTTACACACCGAGGCGAAAATGCTTGGTCCTGTGAGCCTTTGAAGCCTACCCTTATTTAATTTGAAATTATCCTTGTTGAAAGCCAAATTGAGCCGGTAGGTTTAGATCTTTTTGTTCGGTGACAAACTACATATTTAGCCTAGAGACTTTTAAGATTTAACCCAAAATGTTATATTTGAGTTAGGCTAAGTAGGGTGTTGCTAAACAATAAGTTTGGGGTTGCTTTTGGAATTTGCAACCAACTAAGTTTGGGGTGGGGTACTAAAGAACAAAGAACAAAGCATGAAAAAATACACACAAAAATGGTGTATCAAAAAAAAAAAAAACAGAGAGAAAAATAGAATGAAAAGAAAAAGGGGACAAACAATGAAATATTTGAGTAATTTCAAACTCGATTGTTCCGATAGTTACAAATAATCTCTAGTACCTTTACAATTGTTGTTTCAAAGGATGAATGAGGGATTGAATCTTTGCTTTAATTTTCGTAGGAGTGCCTAACTCAAATTTTATGTAGCCTACTTATCCAAATATTATCCCACCTTTACCTAAGCCCCGTTTTAACCCTGAAAGACCTCAAAGTGTGTAATGACATTGATTTTGATTGAAGTTTAGAAACTTTTCAAGCGTATGGTAATATGTAGACATGCACGTTGATTGAGTGCGAACCCTTGTCATATTGTTGCGTGGAGTTGTGAATGGTGGATGCATGAAAGTCAAACTAGTTCATCATTGGCTAGAGGGAGATGAACTTTTGGGTACTACTACTTGGTTAGGTAATTGTTATTTTATTGTCGATTGTCAATTTTAGAAGTAAATTCCTTGAGGACAAGGAATGGTTCAAGTTTGGGGTTGTGATGACAGTCCGTCATATCACATTTTTAGAGTTTATTTAATTAAGTTTTTAGTTTATTTTTATTAGTATAGTGTTTAATTTTAGACTCATTTTAAATAAATTATCGTTTTTGATTTATTGAATCAAGTAGTATATTATTACTATTATTGGTTAATTAGTATGACATATTCTTGGTTAAAGAGAATGATAAACAACTAGTGTTGTACCATTTGTCTAGCCTAACAAGAAATGGAGGTGTGAATAGAAATATATGCATAATTAGATGAAAAGTTGGGCTTTGACCAAGTGAGAGTTATTGACCCGAGAGAAGAAAAGGAAAGGCATCATGCTATGATGTGAAGGGAGCGGCACATACTGTTTTGGCAGAGAGCAAAAACACATTTTGGAAACTCTTTGTACAGGGAGCTGCGCACAACCAGAAGCAAGAGCACCATTTTTGGAGATTTTTTGGGTTCTTAGAGAGAGATGGCATTTCTAGAGAAACACATCATTTTTTTTTTAAAAAAAAAGAAATAAAAAATCCTCACCGCATCACCCCCAATGTGGACACTGGCTGTCCTAGTAAAGTCATCAGCTGCTCCACCAAATGCTGCACCAGTAGTTCTACCATGACCCCACCAAAAAGAATTCATCATTTTCTCGATGGAATCAATCAAAGTGGATGGTAACTGAAATATGCTCATCACATACGATGGAATTGCCTGCAAAACAGATTTTATCATAACTCCGCGATCTGTTTTAGAAAGACACTTACCACTTCATGAGTTGATTTTCAACCAAACATTATCCTTAGTATAGGCAAACATTGCATTACGGTATCGACCTAACATAGAAGGTATGTTGGAACAAAATGTGTTTAACAATGAACCGTAAAGAGTTTTGATGATAACACGGTATTAAAAATTGTAAATTGGACTAGCTAATATTTGTTCAAGTGTACATGACCATAATTAAAAAGTTACATCATTAAGAGGTTCTGAATGAGCAAATAAAGAGCAAAAGGAATCAACAAAATTGAAGCTTAGACGCTCCTGAAGGCAATATGCTCCTGAAGAGAAAAAGCGCTCCTGAAGTCAAGCTGCTCCTGAAGACTAAAGCGTTCCTGACGGAATAATGCTCCTGAAGATTAGTGCTCCTGAAGACAAGAGGTCCAGAAGCGCCACGTCATCATCAGAAGCTACATTATCAGAAGCTGCCTCATCAGAAGCCATTTCACCTGAAGCTGAAGATCAACTGAATTTGAGAAATTCAAGGATTCAAGAGTTGTTTGATGGATCGAAATTCATCAAAGGACAACAAAAGATTAGTGGAATTTTGCAACGGTCATTTCAAAGGTGTTTGAAGGCATGTGCTTGCAATTTTGGACGAAAGCGTTGACATTGTACCTTTGTACGAACTGTACAACCACCTTCTCCACTACTCTGTTTTTGTGTCTACGCTACAAGACAAAAAAACAGCTCCAGAATACGGCTTCGCCTGCAAAGATGTTCCTTTGGATAAGGAATGGATTTCAAATTTGTTCTTCATAGGACAACAACCAAATCAGGCAAAAGATCATTGGTGAAAGATCAAGCTTCAACAACGACTCTTTGATGTGCTGGCAATTTCACAACGTATCTTTCACACCTCTATATAAAGGAGTGAAGACTTAGAGATTTGGCAATGCTGAACGAAAGACTCTCAACATTTTTACAAGTGCCAAACCTCTGCTGAAATTGTTCTGCATTCACTTAGAATTTCTGTGTCTCAAAGTTTCATCTTAGAAATTCTTAAGTTATTAAGTCTGTATCTGATTTGTATTGTGAGCACCTCTGATTGTATATCAAGTGTTCAACCTTAAACAATTTTCTATGTAATTTTGTTTAGCTAGAAGTCTCTTGCAGTTGTGCTTGAGCATAGAAGTCTCTTGATAGTGTTCTTGAGCATAGGAAGACTCTTCCAAAGTGTGCTTGAGCAAAGGAAGTCTCTTGCAGGTGTGCTTTGTTTTATCTTGGTTTTCGGGTGTCAAACATTGATTACGTTTGAACCTTTTAAACCGGTGATATCTTATTTTTTCTTGGGAAGGGAAAAAGTAAGCAAAACCCTTGAGAATCGAGGTCCGGGAGTTGTTTTCGCTACGGGAAGGTGTTAGGCACCCATAACGACTATAGTAACCTATAGGAACCGTCTTTAATTTCTACGCGCGCGCTTTATTTTTAAATGCTATTTTGAAATGTTATTTACACCTAAGAATTACTAAATGAAGAATTGGAGGGAGAAGAATGTTTTTGAATTTTTATTTTAGTTGAATTGAAGGAATTTTGTTCCTTGCCTACGTACCCGATTAAGGGATCAAATCCACCGTAGTTCTCTTCCGAAAATGTTTTTGTTTTTGTTGGTTGATTTTAAGTTTGAAAATTAGAGTTTGAAGAATAGAAAGAGGCCTCAAGGGCGTGAGATTGTAAAAAGTGGGGTTGGATTAGTCATTTGCAAAAGAAGTCAAATATGATTATTTTCATTGAAATTTGATTAAGAAAATGAAAAAGAAAATACAATGGGATTTTGGATCCCAAGGTTTATTTGGAAAATGGTTTGAGTGAAGTTTGTTCATATTTTTTGGAAAATCGGTTTTTTCTAAGTATAAGTCCTAGGCATTCATCTAAACATACAATCCTAAACATACATCTAAACATGCATATTCTAGCTATATAGTGGTGTGTGTGCATGTGTCGGTGCTTGTGTCGGTGTACATTATTAGAGTCCATTGTCCTTTACATCACACCCTAGATACATTCTATGGCCTCTTTGCCAAGACATTAAAAGCATGAAAGAATATTACAAAATTTCCTAAGTGTTACATTCTAAGCCATGGTACAAGTTAAATTGCAAGAAGATAAAGGTGAATATGAGAGGAGATGGGAATGCTTATGAAATGATGAAACATGAAATGAAGAGGGTTAGTAGCACAAGATATGAAACAAATCAAAGCTATCATAACAAAAGTAAGAAAATTAACATAAAAAACAAGCAAAAACAATGCAAAATAGGCCTAAAGATTCATCAATGATGCAAGGCTTGAACAAGACCTATAATCCTCATATTTTAACAAGTTCCCAAAGAGTTTTATTTCAGTCCCAACACAAAGATTAATAGGACCTATCAAGCCATGCCTCCTAGCATATTTTTAGGCATATTTTCCACTTTATTTCCACAAACAATTATTTACATGACTTGTAAAACAAGAAACTAACAAACCAAACTCCAAAACAGTAAAGAACAGCACCAAATCATAGGCATACACATTGTAAATTCTCATATCAAGGGTCAATATACCATAGCAAGATTTTGGGATCAAGAACATGCAAGAATTTCACAAAAAAAAAAAAAAAAATTTTTTTATCAAAAAGCAACATAAAATCACAAGAAAATTCCACATATATTTTTATCAACTTCAACATGCAACAATTATCACCAAAATACCACAAAACTATCAAGAAACATGCATGAAAATTTTTAGAATTTTTAGAGAATTTTTAAACGCAAAAACACATAAAATTTCACAATTTTTAACAAAAATAGCAAACAATTTGTCAAGAAAATATCACACATTTTTAACCAAGACTTAACACATAAAAACACACAAAAAATTGTCAAGAAAACGATCAAGAACACATAGAATTTTTTTTAGGAATTTTTAAAGGATTTTCAATGAAACAAACGGAACAAATAGCAAGAATCAGTGTATGAACAGCAAGATAGTGGAGTAAGACAAAAGCTGCAAGGGAAATAGGCCCAAGCCCAAAGAGATGGGCAGGGTTATGGATATGGGGCGGTTCGACCCATGGGTTATGGGTATGGGTCGGTTTAAGCACATAAAAGTGAAGGAATTGGTATAAACAATTTTCCTGAAGCAAATAAACTCCTTCTCCTTCTACCTTACGCGTGAACTCCCTCCTCCTCACAGCTCTCAACCTCGTCTCCCTCTAACAACTTTCCGGCGGCGGTTGGCCGGCCAGGGGTGGCGGCGCCGCCGCCTGGACCTCTCTTTCTCTCTAACAGTTCCTTCTCTCTCTCTCTTGTTCGATTTCGAAATCCAGTTTCGGCGAAACAAACTCACAATCAAATTCAGTTTTCATGAAGCAAATCAAACTAATCCAAAACCAGTCCCAAAAAACGTTAATCAAGAAAAGGAGAGGAAGAAAGTGTGACCTGTTACCGATTCAATTGTGCTTTCGCCGAATTCGTCGCCGTTGTTCGCGAATCCAATTGCTTGCTGCGTTTTCCCCTTTTCTTGAGCGTGATTCTGGATTTGTTCCTTTTTGCTTTCAGTTCTGATTGTTGTGTGTTGTTGAATTTGCGAGAATCTTCTTTGATATAATGGATGTTTGTGCTGAACCGAATTGCCTCTTTTCTACTTCTCTCTTGTTTCTTCGCGATCTCGATTCGAATTCGGCGTTGAAGATTGGAACGAATTTTGTTATGGTTTGTGGGAAGATTGTGATGAGTGATGATGATTCACGGTTTTGAGGTGTTGTTAATGGGGGTTTTTGGTGAAATTGTGGTGGTTTTGATGGAGGAAGTGGTGGTTTTGATGGAGGAAGTGGTGGTTGAGTGGTGGTGATGAATTGGTTAGGGTGGTGATGGAGTTTGTTAGGGTGGAGAGAGAAGGTGGTTGAAGGTTGTTATGGTGGAGAGAGAAAGTTGTTAGAAGAGAGGGAAAATAGAGAGAAAATAATTAAAATGGTTTTTATGATTTTTTGGAGTTTTTGTGAAAATGAATCGAATTGTGAAAATTGACCACAAGTTTGACTTATATAGGTGATGTGGGAATGTATGGACCAATGAAACAACGCCACATGGCACTGGACTTGTAACAAACTCTTAAGGACCAATAGCATTTGGACACATGGCACTTGGACTCTAACAAACTTAAAAAGGGATTAAAATGCAAATAACAAAAGCGCGAGGACTAAAATGAAAATTAAAACAAAAATTGAATTGAAAAAGTAAATTGAAAATTAACGTAAAGCGAGACGATTAAAAACAACAAAGCAGATTAAAATGAAACAGAGACATTATGTGAAATGACCAAAACGCCCCTAGGGACTAAAATGACTCGAAACGACTCAAATGCAATTTTAAAATGGATTTTTAATAGAAATTGAATCAAAGACTCATACAAGCAAAATTAAAAGACTCAGGGACAATTTTTAGGATTTAAACAGTGACTTGACACTTGAAATGACCAAAATGCCCCTAAGGGCAAAACTGACTCAAAAATGACTTCAAATGCAATTTTTAAAATGAATTTTGACATAGAATGAAACAGAGACATATTCACACTACTTGAAAGGACTCAAACAAAATTTTGAAAGACTGAGAGAAATTTGACACAGGAAATGACTAAAATGCCCCTGGGGGCTAAACTGACTAAAAAATGACTCAACTGATATTCTTGAAATGGATTTTGACATGAGATTGAAACAAGGGCTTATACAAACCAATTTAAAAGACTCAAACAATTTTCAAAGATTAAAATGAATTGAATGCAGGAAATGACTAAAATACCCTTTTACGTGAATTTTGCAAATAATATTGAGATAAAATGCAGAGAAAGATGCAATTGATCAAAGACATATCAAATGACTTATAATGCAAGAAGAGAAGAATTAAACAAGTATTTTTAGGTCCAAAATTAGGGTATAACAGCTGCCCCTATTTAAGTTTCTTTGTCCGGAGAGTCAAGAGACGAAGTCTTAGAATTGACGGGACGAAGATACTTAAATATTAACATTTGCACTGCTTTTGGACATAAAAATACGCTTTCAGATTTTCAAAAACATGAATGCCATGCAACATTTTGATTATGAATGCAAGACAATCGAACCGGAATCTACGGGCTGTGTCACACCACCAAGGGATTTATAGACATCAAGGTAGAAAGAACGGGCAACAAATAGACAGGTACAGATTTTCAAACAAACACGAATGCCATGCAACATTTCATTTATGAATGCAAGACAAACAAACCGGAATCTACGGGCTGTGTCACACCACCAAGGGATTTATAGACATCAAGGTAGAAAGAACGGGCAACAAATAGACAGGTACAAGCTGTTCTTTGGATCGAACTTGCCACTTGACCGAGAGATACAAACAAGAGACGGGTACAAGCTGTTCTTTGGATCGAACTTGCCACTTGACCGAGAGATACAAACAAGAGACGGGTACAAGCTGTTCTTTGGATCGAACTTGACACTTGATTGAAAATACAAACAGATAGACAGACACAAACTGTTCTTCGGATCGAACTGGCCGTTTGGCTGGAGCTATAGACAAAAAGGGTTGATACAAGCTGTTCTTTGGATCGAACTTGCTTGTTGGATTATCACCACGTCATGTGGGAGGGTGCAAACTGTTCTTTTAGATCGAACTTGCCGTTTGACCGATAACAAAGCATAAGCTGGGTACAAACTGTTCTTCAAATCGAACTTGCCGTTTGTCCGGAAGCATAGGTATATAAGCAGGTACAAGTGGTTCTTTTTTGGATCGAACCTTGCACTTGACCAGTAACAAGATACAAATTGAAAGTCTGGTTTAACAAGATACCAATTGAGGGTAAATTGTCATTGACTTGATTTGAAAGTAGACATGACCATTTTTGTTGGCCCAAGAGTAAATTGACATTGATTTGAACTGAATTGAAAGTTGAAATTGACATTGACATTGACATTGGCTTGGAAATTGAAATTGACATTGACATCGACATTGACATTGGCTTGGCAATTGAAATTGACATTGACATTTGACATTGACATTGACATTGGCTTGGCAATTGAAATTGACATTGACATTTGACATTGACATTTGACATTGACATTTAACATTGGCATTGGATATTGACATTTGACATTGACATTTAACATTGACATTTGACATTGACATTGATATTGACATTTGACATTTGACATTGGATATTTGACATTGACATTTGACATTGGCATTTGACATTTGCATTTGACATTGACATTTGACATTTGACATTGACATTGACATTGAATATTGACATTTGCAATTGAAATTGAAATTGGCATTGATTTTTGACAGTTGACAGTTGGATATGCAACATGTATGTATGGTATAGCAAGATTATTGGATGTATGAGCACACAAAATGCGTGATTATGCATGTATGAATGCTTGAAATGCATGATTGGCTTGTAACTTGACAGAGAAAGTTTCACAGAGGCAGACAAGACATTGGAAGATTGGGCACGTAGTGGCTCGTGCTGCGACATATTCACAGGGGGAAAACCTCTTTGGAGAGACCGTCGTTGAGAGACGTATCGAACCCATGGCTGAGGGCAATAAAACTTGTGAAGGAGGACCCTTGGAAGATTCTTGGGTACAGGTCGCCGTTGCTAGGCGTGTCAGTGCTGGGTAAACATTGGATGTTCGCATCTGTGGTCCATGCTTTTTCAATATTTCATTCTTTCATTTTTCATTTTCAAACCCCACTTTTGCCTGAACCGCCCTTTCGGGTTTTCGATTCACCGGGGAATAATATTCTTTTCATTGCCCCATTTTTGCCTGAATTGCCTTCATAGGTTGTCAATCAGCGGGGTGCTCATTTTTGCCTAAGCCGCCCTTTCGGGTTTTCGACTTAGCGAGCTTTTCATTTTCATTTTTCATTTTTTTCATTTTCATTCTGTTTTTTCATTCTTGCCATTGACCACAGATCATCCTGGGGAGTAACCTGCTTGTAACATGTATTGAAATAGACATTGACATTCATTTATTCATGCGTGTTTCATTGAAATGTACCCTGTTGCTCAGGTTTGCTTTCAAAATAGACAGGAAAAGATTTTTCAATTTTCAAAGATGTTTGTTTCAGACATTGACATTATCAAAATAGAAAGAAAATGTTTTGCACATAGTATTGAAAGTAGAAAAGAAGAATAGACTTTCAAACAAATAGCACAGGCTCAAATTGATGTAGAAGAGTGAGGGTCGGCCAAAGGCATGACTTCACGGATTTACAAAGCTTGGAAAATGGTAATTTTATTGGTTGGTGATACATTGAACACGATGACCGCTACATTTCATAGAAATTTTGAATTCACAAGTACAGAAGCCTCTGATGAAGATGATCATTGACAGTTGCAGATGCCCCAAGGGTGATGGTGATTTGCCAGATATAGTTACTTGTCTTTTATTGACCTCATCTTTGCATGAACCGCCCTTTCGGGTTTTCGGCTCATCGAGGCGCTCATTCTTGCCTGAGTTGCGTACAATCTCAGCGAGCTTTTTTATATTCATTTTTTTTGTCCCTAACTTTTGCCTGGATCGCCCTTTCGGATTTTCGATCCACCGGGAAGCGCATTTTTGCCTAGGCCGCCCTTTCGGGTTTTCGACCTACCACGCTGTTCTTTTCTTTCTAGACAAAGTATTTCTTGACTATATCGGCATTAACAGGACTTGGGAGTTCAACACCATCCATGTGTGTAAGAATCAAAGCACCATCAGAGAAAGCCTTCTTGACAACATAAGGACCTTCGTAGTTAGGTGTCCACTTGCCCCTTGGGTCGGGTTGCTGACTTATCCTTCTTTTCAATACAAGTTCGCCTTCCTTGAATTCTCGAGGTCGGACTATCTTGTCAAAAGCATTCTTCATCCGCACTTGATACAACTGTCCATGAGTCATGGCATCCATACGTTTCTCTTCAATCAGATTCAATTGATCATACCGACTTTGACACCATTCAGCCTCAGTTAATTTTGCTTCCATGATTACTCGAAGAGATGGAATCTCCACTTCCAAAGGGAGAACTGCTTCCGTGCCATACACAAGAGAGAAAGGAGTTGCCCCGGTTGAACTACGCACTGTAGTACGGTAACCATGCAGGGCAAAAGGTAACATTTCATGCCAGTCTTTGTAAGTAGTGACCATCTTCTGAACAATCTTCTTGATGTTCTTGTTAGCGGCCTCAACTGCACCATTCATCTGAGGTCTATAAGGAGAAGAGTTGTGATGTTCAATTTTGAATTCTTCACATAAAGCTTGCATCATGCTATTGTTCAGATTGGAGCCATTGTCAGTGATGATTTTGTTGGGAACACCATATCGACAGATGATGCTATTCTTGATAAACTTGACAACCACTTGCTTGGTCACATTTGCATAGGAAGCGGCTTCAACCCACTTGGTGAAATAGTCAATTGCCACTAGAATGAAACGATGTCCATTGGAAGCTTTCGGTTCAATTCTTCCGATCATGTCAATGCCCCACATAGAGAAAGGCCATGGGGAAGATATAACATTGAGAGCATGCGGAGGCACATGGATCTTGTCAGCGTAAATTTGACACTTGTGGCACCTTTTAGCATGTTTGTGGCAATCACGCTCCATGGTTATCCAGTAATAGCCGGCTCTTAACAATTTCCTTGACATAGTGTGACCCGAAGCGTGGGTCCCAAAAGTACCGTCATGTACATCATGCATCAATTTCTCAGCTTCTTGCTCATCAACACATCTCAATAAGACCATATCATAGTTCCTCTTGTATAGGATTTCTCCGTCCAGAAAGAATCTGCTAGCCCATCGTCTCAAGGTCTTTTTATCTCTGTTGGAAGCACCAGGTGGATATTCACGATTCTGCAAGAATTGCTTGATGTTGTAATACCAAGGCTTCTTATCATTCACATCTTCGTCAGCTGGATCTGGTATATTTTCAATGGTAAACACATGAGCGGGTCTATCAAGGCGTTGTACTTTGATTACAGGCACATCATTCCAGTGATTGACACGAAACATGGAAGACAAAGTAGCAAGAGCGTCAGCCATCTGATTTTCATCCCGAGGGATGTAGTGCAGCTCAACCTTGGTGAAGTACGTCAACAGACGTCTTGCATAGTCACGGTAAGGGATCAGCTTCTCATGATGAGTCTCCCATTCACCCTTTATCTGATTGATAACAAGTGCAGAATCTCCATAGATGTCAAGGTGCTTAATCCTCAGATCAAGGGCTTCTTCAATGCCCAAGATGCATGCTTCATACTCAGCTATGTTGTTTGTGCATTCAAAAGTTATTCGAGCAGTGAAAGGAATGTGGTCCCCCTGTGGAGTTACAATGATGGCTCCAATTCCTTTACCATAAACATTAACAGCACCATCAAACACCAATCCCCACTTGCTATTGGGATCCGGCCCTTCATTGATCAGTGGCTCTTCACAGTCTTTGGCTTTCAGATACATGATCTCTTCATCAGGGAAATCAAACTTAATCGGCTGGTAATCATCAAGAGGCTGACAAGCAAGATGCTCAGCAAGGACACTTCCTTTGATTGCTTTCTGAGCTTTGTATACAATGTCGTATTCAGACAACAACATTTGCCAACGTGCAATCTTTCCAGTAACAGCAGGCTTTTCAAAGATGTACTTGATTGGATCCATTCGGGATATCAACCAAGTCGTATGATTCACCATATAATGACGCAGGCGTTTGGCAGCCCAAGCTAAAGCGCAACATGTCTTTTCAAGCATTGTATACCGAGTCTCACAGTCGGTAAATTTCTTGCTCAGATAGTAGATAGCATGCTCTTTCTTACCAGTCTCATCTTGTTGACCGAGAACACAGCCCACTGAATCGTCTAACACTGACAGATACATAATCAAGGGCCTTCCTTCCACTGGAGGGACAAGGATAGGTGGTTTCAACAGGTATTCTTTAATGCTATCAAAAGCTTCCTGGCATTCATCATTCCATACAATAGGCTGATTCTTTCTGAGCAATTTGAAAATGGGACCACAAGTAGTAGTCATGTGAGATATGAATCTTGAAATATAATTCAGACGTCCGAGGAAACCTCTGACTTGCTTTTCAGTTTGAGGTGCCGGCATCTCTCTGATGGCTCGGACTTTGTCAGGATCAACTTCAATGCCTCTCTGGCTGACAATAAAGCCTAGTAACTTTCCAGATCTTACACCAAATGTGCACTTGTTAGGATTCAATCGCAGCTTGTACTTTCTCAATCTTTCAAACATCCTTTTCAGATACACAATATGCTGCTCTTCATCACTTGACTTCACAATCATATCATCAACATATACTTCAATTTCTTTGTGAATCATATCATGAAACAGAGTGGTCATACCCCTTTGATAGGTAGCACCAGCATTTATCAGGCCAAATGGCATAACTTTATAACAGAATGTTCCCCACGGAGTGATGAATGACGTCTTTTCTCTATCTTCAGGAGACATTCGTATCTGATTATATCCAGAGAAACCATCCATGAAGGAGAACACTTTGGATTGAGCAGTACTGTCAACAAGTACATCAATATGAGGCAGTGGGAAGTTATCTTTTGGACTGGCTTTATTCAGATCTCTGTAATCAACACACATTCGAACTTTCCCATCCTTCTTTGGTACTGGTACGATGTTGGCAATCCACTCAGGATATTCAGCTGTCATGAGGAAACCCGCATCAATCTGCTTTTGTACCTCAGCCTTGATCTTAAGAGCCATGTCTGGACGAGACCTTCTCAATTTCTGTTTGACGGGAGGACATTCAGGCCTTGTCGGTATCCGATGTTCCACAATCTTGGGATCTAGACCCGGCATATCTTCATAGGACCATGCAAAGACATCTGGATAATCATGGAGAAGCTGAATAATCTTCCTTTTCACTTCTGGCTCAAGTGCAGCACCAATCTTGATCTCTCGCTTGTCTTCTTCAGTACCCAGGTTGATAAGCTCAATCTCTTCCTGATGAGGCTGAATGACTCTTCTTTCTTGTTCAAGCAGTCGAGTGATCTCATACGGTATCTCTTCATCATCATCCTCATCTTCAGCTTCATATACAGGGAATTCAAAATTTGGAGGAACCATAGGGTCACTGTGTTCAACGGGTTTATTATGGTTCAATCTGCATAATATGATCGGGATGATTTTTAGAAAAATGTTTTTTCATGCAGATTTTTAAAATTAATAAGAAAAATACAGATGTTTTGGTTTTTTCTGGCATTACCATTATTTCCAAGAAAAAGGCACTAAGAAGTAAAAAACAAAGAGTCGTGAGAAAGACGACAACTTTTATTGAAAATGGCAATGCCGAAACAAACACGCCCTTACAATGATATCACTTTCGCCTTGGGCAGAGCGAAAGGATTGTTATTTTGAAAACAAAAAACATGAGCAACAAAACACATTACATGGAAGCATGCATGACTAAGGGAATATCAACGGCCTCCCAATTTCTCACAGTGCCTCCTGGTATGACAAAGGTAGGCACGTAACCACCTTCAGCAGCATTTTCAGTAATAGCATTGATGTATCCAGCACTGTAGAAAGTTCCCTTTGAAACAGCAGAGGTCGGGGAGAATCCAAGGCCTTCTTTACGCTTGTTCTCCAAAATCTGAATCACTTTGCCCCAGCCAGCAGCTTGCCCTTCTTGACCCGGAGAATCCTGAAGCACTGGCACAATCACACATACATCACTGACGGTCAAGTGTTTGTCATCCATCAAGCTCTGGATATCACCTTGCACCACACAGCAGCCCATAGGATTCTGCAGACATTCTAAACAAGAATCATGATCATGTTTGAACAGAGAGGCCTGGCAAAGTTTGACATGTAATGGCACCAAGGGAGTAATGACATTGCGGACATCCAACATGGGATCCTCTTGAGGGACAGGAACCCTTTCAAAGGCCTCAATCATGTTGACAACAGCATGGTTTGGAAGCGGGTTGTCGAGGACATGAGGAACACTGTTTTCGAAAGTCAAACGTCCCTTTTCTATCAGGTCTTTCACAATATATTTCAGAGCAAAGCAACCTTCAATATCATGGCCTTGAGCACCCTGATGGAATTCACATGTTAGGTCTTGACGGAACTTGGGAGGTAATGGATTAGGCGGAGGCTTGCCTGGTCTGGTGACGCAGTGTCCCTTAGCCAATAGAGTTGGGAGCAGCTCACCATACCGCATTGGTATTGGCGGAAAAGAAGGCTTGGGTCGGGGACCCTGTTGTTGCTGTCGTTGCTGTTGAGCAGGAGGCTGTTGTTGTGTTTGCTGAGGGATAGCATTGACGGGCATTGGTGGTTGACCCGGTGGCAGAGGATATTGTTGGTAGAATGGTGGGAAGAAAGGATGTTGGGAGTATTGCATGTATTGATAGGGCAAAGGTAGTTGCATGGCTGCTGATGGGTTACCAGATACCATCCCTACGTCAGATTCTTTCCTCTTGTGATGACTGTTACCGTACTTCTTTGGTGCACTGTTTGATGAAGATTCACCCTTCTCAAGGACAATAATACCATCTCGGACGGCCTCCTCTAGGCGAGTTCCCATTGTAACCATATCAGAGAAGTTGTTTGGGGCAGAGACTATCATTCTCTCTTTGTATTCCTTCTTCAGAGTCTTCAAGAACGTTTGTGTTAACTCTTCCTCATCTAGTCGAGGAGAAACACGGGCAGCTGCCCCTCTCCACCTCTGAGCATATTCACGGAATGTTTCATCTGATTTCTGAGATAGGGCTTTGAGAGAGTCCCTGTTTGGCCTTAGACGGGTATTGAACTCATATTGACCCTCGAAAGCAGCAGCGAGTTCTTCAAAAGTATGAATGTTGTCTTTGCCCAGACTAGTGTACCAATCTGCTGCATCATCTGTCAAGCTACTCTGAAAGCAGTGGATCATCAGTGCATCATTGTCGGCATAGTTAGCCATCTTTCGGACATACCGGATAACATGGTTATGTGGGCAAGAAGTCCCATTGTACTTGTCAAATTCTGGCTCTTTGAATTTCTTAGGAACCTCAAATCGGGATACCAAGCACAGATCACGAGCTTTAGCAGGAGCACCATTGTTTCCTCGGCTAGCCTTGACCTCACGGAGTTCTCCAGCCAACTCCATCAACTGTCTTCTCATAGCTTCCATTGCGGGATCTTGTCCACGCGGAGTGTCAACATCAATCACCTGTTGTACAGTGTGTACAATAGGGTCGGTAACAACAGTAGTCACCTGAGGCATAGAAGTACTTGCACCAGCAAAAGTTGTTATAGGAATCTGTCCTTGACCAGCAAAACCAGAGACACCAGCAGCAGTATTAGGAGAGTAGTAAGCTGAGAGGCCATAAGGACGGCCGTTGGGCATAACAAAACGAGCATCAGTAGCCACAGTAGATAGTGGGATAGAGGGAATCACCTCAGCAGTAACTGGAATAGAAGTGGCTGGTTGTTCCTGTGAAGCCATCATAGCGGACATAGCGTCATGAGCCTTAGCCAAGTCTTCTTTCATAGCTGCCAATTCGGCACGGAGCTGAGCATTCTCTTCTTCAAAATTAGCCATCATCCTTCTCTTGTGAAATCTTGTTTGATGAATTCTATCTGGTTGGTAGACTTTGCGAACACGAGCCACTTTTCAGACTGCGGCGGACAAAACCAGGAGGCAATGAGCACGAGAGAAGTTTTTTGTGACCAATGGATGCACATGATGCATGAAATATGTAAATGCATATGCAAAAGACTCTTTTTTGTGTTATCGAGGGGTTTTAGACAAATTAGAAACTTGTAAACATTACTAAACAACAATTGACATAAACGGGAAACAAACAACCAACATATAGTTTTACAAGACAGTTTCAACATAAACAAAGGGAAATAACAACAGGAAATGGAAATCCTCAAGCATAGGAAGTGGAAGCGTCGTCCTCAGAGTCGGACTCTGTTTTATCTTGGTTTTCGGGTGTCAAACATCGATTACGTTTGAACCTTTTAAACCGGTGATATCTTATTTTTTCTTGGGAAGGGAAAAAGTAAGCAAAACCCTTGAGAATCGAGGTCCGGGAGTTGTTTTCGCTACGGGAAGGTGTTAGGCACCCATAACGACTATAGTATCCTATAGGAACCGTCTTTAATTTCTACGCGCGCGCTTTATTTTTAAATGCTATTTTGAAAGTGTTTATTTAAACCTAAGAGTTTCTAAGTGAAGAATTGGAGGGAGAAGAATGTTTTTGGATTTTTATTTTAGTTGAATTGAAGGAATTTTGTTCCTTGCCTACGTACCCGTTTAAGGGATCAAATCCACCGTAGTTCTCTTCCAAAAAGGGTTTTTGTTTTTGTTGGTTGATTTTAAGTTTGAAAATTGGAATTTTGAAGAATGAGAGAAAGAGGCCTCAAGGGCATGAGATTTATGAAATTGTGAGGTTGAGTTAGTCATTTGCAAAATATGGTCTAAACATGATTATTTTTCATTGGAATTTGATTAAGAAAAAGAAAAGGAAAATACAATGGGATTTTGGATCCCAAGGTTTATTTGGAAAATGGTTTGAGTGAAGTTTGTTCACATTTTTTTGGAAAATTGATTTTTCTAAGTATAAAGCCTAAACATACATCTAAACATACAATCCTAAACATACATCTAAACATGCATATTCTAACTATATAGTGATGTGTGTGCATGTGTCGGTGCTTGTGTCGGTGTACATTATTAGAGTCCATTGTCCTTATTACATCATTGACCTAGTTACATTCTATGGCCTCTTTGCCAAGAAATTAAAATTGCATGAAAGTAAAAATATTACAAGAACTTCTAACTCTTTACATTCTCATTTTTTGCATGAAGCTTAAAGTGCAAGAAATTAAAGTGGAGAAAGGGATGAGATATGGAATGCTCATGGTGTATGCAACAAATGAACAAATGGTTAGTAATAATAGGCATATGATAGTAGAAAAGATTGACAAAGAAATAAGGCATGATAACATGATAAAATGGCAAAGAAAGATGACAAAATACATCTAACAAGATACCAAAATTCCAAGCAAACAAAAGACCCATAACCCTCACATTGTAACATTTTTCAAAGAGTTTTGGGGTCAGCCCTAATGTGAGAGTTACAAGAAAATTATAAGCCAAGGAATCATGATATGAAACTAGGACTATTTTTGCACCAATTTACATATTAAAATGACAAATAACTTGCTAACTAAGCAACCAATTATCACCCATTCAAAACAGCACCAAACACTACATATTATGCAACAAATAACACCCTAAGATCACCCATCAAGTACCAATTATCATGAGCCAAGATATTGGAGTTAAAATGTGCAAAAAAGCTTCACAAAATATGATGAAAAACAACACAAATCATTCACAATTTCACATGCACTTTCTCTAACAATTTTCAACATGCAAAAGGTCACAAGAAACAATTCTTAATCACTCAAAACAAATGTAAAAGAAATCACAAGGTTTTTACAAGTTTTTTATCAAGATTTTCAACAAAAATTAAAGAAAAAACAATAAACCAAAGTAAAAAATAATTCTCCAGTATTTCTTGATCAATCTTGACATGTAATATGTCAAAATTGATCAAAAAGTACAAAGAAAATTATAGGAATTTTTTAGGAATTTTTAAAGGACTTTTTGAAAGTGCAGGGGTGCAATTAGCAAAAAAAATAGTAAAACATGCAGGAAAAGGGGGGTGCAAACAATAAAACTGCAAAGAAACCACACAAAAGGCAAACATATGGGCCTAAGGAATGGGGATGGGTCGGTTAGACCCATGGGTTACTTGAATCGGTTTTAAAAAGAGAAGTAATAACAAATGATTTTCTTCACATACAGTACGTGAATTCTTCTTCTCTCTTAAACCACAACACACGTGAACTCCCTCTCTTCTCTCTCAAATTTTTTGAAAACAATATCAAGAACACATCATAATCTTCATCTCCCTCACCTACCTCACCGGAAAATATATGAACATCGCCGGAAAATTCATCAACTCGCCGGAAACTTCATCTTCTCCGGCGAGAAGTGCAGCTTCCGGCGAGTCCCAAAACGCTCCGATCTAAACGAATCTTGCAATTTCGGAACCGGTTTTTATTTCTCTATTCGAATTCGAGCAGGCTTTTCAAAATTAAATCAAGAACAACCTAAATCTAACACGAACAGATTTGCGATCAAATCAAAAGAAATGAAGAGGAGCAGCCTCTTGGAGCTTCCAATTCGAAGTTCTTCGCGAATCGTTCTCCTTTGTTCTTGATTTCGTTCTTCCTTCTTCTTTCCTTGCTTCAAATTCAATTCTGGCTTTTGCTTTGTGTTTGAATGTTTGTGTGGTAAAGGAAAACGAAAATGGATGTGTTGGTGATGGATTATGATGATGATGATTGTTGTTAGTTGAAGGTGAAGATTGATGAAGATGGTGGTGGTTTGTGGTGGTGGAAATTAGTTATGGAGTTTGTTAGGGTGGTGAAGTGGTGGAGGGAAGGTTGTTATGGTGGTGAAGATGAGGAAAAGAGTTAGTTGTGGTGGTGTTTTTTTTGTCACGTGAGAGAAAAGAAGAAAGAGGGAAGAAAGAAAAAAATTTTGTGACTTTTTGGTGAATTTTTTGTGAAAAGTGTGATAATGATTGGTGTTGAAAATTTGACCAAGGGTTTGACTTATATAGGTGATGTGGTGAGCCTTGGACCAATGAGACAATGCCATGTGTACTAGACTTGTAACAAACTCTTAAGGACCAATAACATTTGGACACATGGCACTTGGACTCTAACAAACTTAAAAAGGGATTAAAATGCAAATAACAAAAGTGCGAGGACTAAAATGAAAATTAAAACTAAAATTGAATTGAAAAAGTAAATTGAAAATTAACGTCAAACGAGACGATTAAAAACAACGAAGCAAATAAGAGATTTTATGTGAAATGACCAAAATGCCCCTGGGGGCTAAAACGACTCAAAATGACTCAGATGCAATTTTTAAATGGATTTTTAACAGGGAATTAGAACAAAACCTTATACAAACAAAGTTAAAAGACTCAGAGACATTTTTTTAGAATTTAAACAGGGTTTGGACACATGAAAAGACTAAAATGCCCTTAGGGGCAAAACTGACTCAAAATGACTTCAAATGCAATTTTTGAAATGGATTTTGACATAGAATGAAACAGAGACTTATTCTAACCAAATGAGAAGACTCAAACAAAATTTAAAAGACTGAAAGAAATTTTGACATAGGAAATGACTAAAATGCCCCTAGGGGCTAAACTGACTAAAAAATGACTCAACTGATATTTTTGAAATGAATTTTGACATGAGATTGAAACAAGGACCTATACAAACCAATTTAAAAGACTCAAACAATTTTCAAGGATTAAAATGAATTGAATGCAGGAAATGACTGAAATACCCTTACATGTGAATTTTGCAAATAACATTGAAATAAAATGCAGAGAAAGATGCAATTGATCAGAGACAGTTCAAATGACTTATAATGCAAGAAAAGAAGAATTGAATAAGTATTTTTAGGTCCAAAATTAGGGTATAACAGCTGCCCCTATTTAAGTTTCTTTGTCCGGAGAGTCAAGAGACGAAGTCTTAGAGTTGACGGGACGAAGATACTTAAATATTAACATTTGCACTGCTTTTGGACATAAAAATACACTTTCAGATTTTCAAACAAACACGAATGCCATGCAACATTTCATTTATGAATGCAAGACAATTGAACCGGAATCTACGGGCTGTGTCACACCACCAAGGGATTTATAGACATCAAGGTAGAAAGAACGGGCAAAAAATAGACAGGTACAAGCTGTTCTTTGGATCGAACCTGCCACTTGACCGAGAGATACAAACAAGAGATAGGTGCAAGCTGTTCTTGGGATCGAACTTGGCACTTGACCGGAAACATAGACATATAGGCAGATACAAGCTGTTCTTTGGATCGAACTTGACACTTGATTGAAAACACAAACAGATAGGCAGACACAAACTGTTCTTTGGATCGAACTGGCCTTTTGGCTGGAGATATAGACAAAAGGGTAGATACAAACTGTTCTTTGGATCGAACTTGCCGTTGGATTATCACCACATCATGGGGGGTAGGTGCAAACTGTTCTTTTAGATCGAACTTGCCGTTTGACCGATAACAAAGCATGAGCTGGGTACAAACTGTTCTTTCTAGATCGAACTTGTCGTTTGACCAATAACAAAGCATAAGCTGGGTACAAACTGTTCTTCAAATCGAACTTGCCGTTTGTCCGGAAGCATAGGTATATAAGCAGGTACAAGTGGTTCTTTTTTGGATCGAACCTGGCACTTGACCAGTAACAAGATACAAATTGAAAGTCTGGTTTAACAAGATACCAATTGAGGGTAAATTGTCATTGACTTGATTTGCAAATAGACATGACCATTTTTGTTGGCCCAAGAGTAAATTGAGAGTAAATTGACATTGATTTGAACTGAATTGAAAGTTGAAATTGACATTGACATTGACATTGGCTTGGAAATTGAAATTGACATTGACATTGACATTGGCTTGGCAATTGAAATTGACATTGACATTGACATTGGCTTGGCAATTGAAATTGACATTGACATTTGACATTGACATTTGACATTGACATTGACATTGGCATTGGATATTGACATTTGACATTGACATTTGACATTGACATTTGACATTGACATTGGCATTGGATATTGACATTTGACATTGACATTTGACATTGACATTGGCATTGGATATTGACATTTGACATTGACATTTGACATTGACATTTTGACATTGACATTGACATTTGACATTGACATTGGCATTGGATATTGACATTTGACATTGACATTTGACATTGACATTTTGACATTGACATTGACATTGGATATTGACATTTGACATTGACATTTGACATTGAATTGAAATTGAGATTGGAAATTGCTTCGAATTTGACAGTTTGAAATTGAATTGGATTTGACAGTTGGAATTGAAATTGGAATTGACTCTGAATTTGACAGTTGAAATTTGGATTTGACAGTTGAGAGTTGGATATGCAACATGTATGCATGGTATAGCAAGATTGTTGGATGTATGGGCACATAAAATGCATGATCATGCATGTATGAATGCTTGAAATGCATGATTGATTGGCAGTTTGACAGAGAAAGTTTCACAGAGATAGACAAAACATTGGAAGATTGGGCACGTAGTGGCTCGTGCTGCGACATATTCACAGGGGGAAAACCTCTTTGGAGAGACCGTCGATTGAGAGACGTATCAAAACCATGGCTGAGGGCAATTAAAACTTGTAAAGGAGGACCCTTGGAAGGTTCTTGGATACAGGTCGCCGTTGCTAGGCGTGTCAGTGCTGGGTAAACATTGGATGTTCGCATCTGTGGTCAATGCTTTTCAATATTTCATTCTTTCATTTTTTCATTTTCAAACCCCATTTTTGCCTGAACCGCCCTTTCGGGTTTTCGATTCACCGGGGAATAAAAGATTTTTCATTGCCCCATTTTTGCCTGAATTGCCTTCATAGGTTGTCAATCAGCGGGGTGCTCATTTTTGCCTAAGCCTCCCTTTCGGGTTTTCAACTTAGCGAGCTTTTTATTTTCATTTTTCATTTTTTCACTTTCATTTTCATTCTGTTTTTTCATTCTTGCCATTGACCACAGATCATCCTGGGGAGTAACCTGCTTGTAACATGTATTGAAATAGACATTGACATTGACATTCATTCATTCATGCATGTTTCATTGAAATGTACCTTGTTGCTCAGGTTTGCTTTCAAAAAATAGACAGGAAAAGATTTTTCAATTTTCAAAGATGTTTGTTTCAGACATTGACATTATCAAATAGAAAGAAAATATTTTGTATAAAGCATTGAAAGTAGAAAGAAAATAGAATTTCAAATAATAGAAAGGCTCAAATTGATGTAGAAGAGTGAGAGTCAGCCAGAGGCATGACTTCACGGATTTACAAAGCTTGGAAAATGGTAATTTTATTGGTTGGTGATACATTGAACACGATGACCGCTACATTTCATAGAAATTTTGAATCCACAAGTACAGAAGCCTCTGATGAAGAAGATCATTGACAGTTGCAGATGCCCCAAGGGGTGATGGTGATTTGCCAGATATAGTTACTTGTCTTTTATTGTTAACCTCATTTTTGCATGAACCGCCCTTTCGGGTTTTCGGCTCATCGAGGCGCTCATTCTTGCCTGAGTTGCGTACAATCTCAGCGAGCTCTTTCATATTCATTTTTTTTGTCCCTAACTTTTGCCTGGATCGCCCTTTCGGGTTTTCGATCCACCGGGAAGCGCATTTTTGCCTAGGCCGCCCTTTCGGGTTTTCGACCTACCACGCTGTTCTTTTCTTTTTAGACAAAGTATTTCTTGACTATATCGGCATTAACAGGATTTGGGAGTTCAACACCATCCAGGTGTGTAAGAATCAAAGCACCACCAGAGAAAGCCTTCTTGACAACATAAGAACCCTCATAGTTAGGTGTCCACTTGCCCCTTGGGTCGGGTTGTTGACTTATCCCTCTTTTCAATACAAGTTCGCCTTCCTTGAATTCTCGAGGTCGGACTTTCTTGTCAAAAGCATTCTTCATTCGCACTTGATACAACTGTCCATGAGCCAAAGCATTCATACGTTTCTCTTCAATCAGATTCAATTGGTCATACCGACTTTGACACCATTCAGCCTCAGTTAACTTTGCTTCCATGATCACTCGAAGAGATGGAATCTCCACTTCCAGAGGGAGAACTGCTTTCATACCATATACCAAAGAGAAAGGGGTTGCCCCGGTTGAACTGCGCACTGTAGTACGGTAACCATGCAAGGCAAAAGGTAGCATTTCATGCCAGTCCTTGTAAGTAGTGACCATCTTCTGAACAATCTTCTTGATGTTCTTGTTAGCGGCCTCAACTGCACCATTCATCTGAGGTCTATAAGGAGAAGAGTTGTGATGTTCGATTTTGAATTCTTCACATAAAGCTTGCATCATGCTATTGTTCAGATTGAAACCATTGTCAGTGATAATCTTGTTGGGAACACCATATCGACAGATGATGTTATTCTTGATAAACTTGACAACCACTTGCTTGGTCACATTTGCATATGAAGCAGCTTCGACCCACTTGGTGAAATAGTCAATTGCCACTAGAATGAAACGATGTCCATTGGAAGCCTTCGGTTCAATTCTTCCGATCATGTCAATGCCCCACATAGAGAAAGGCCATGGGAAAGATATAACATTGAGAGCGTGTGGAGGCACATGAATCCTGTCAGCATAAATTTGACATTTGTGGCATCTTTTGGCATGTTTGTGGCAGTCACGCTCCATAGTTATCCAGTAATAGCCGGCTCTTAACAGTTTTCTTGACATGGTATGGCCCGAAGCATGGGTCCCAAAGGTACCGTCATGTACATCATGCATCAATTTCTCAGCTTCTTGTTTGTCAACACACCTCAACAAGACCATGTCATAGTTCCTCTTGTATAGGATTTCTCCGTCCAGAAGGAATTTACTAGCCCATCGTCTCAAAGTCTTTTTATCCCTGTTGGAAGCACCAGGTGGATATTCATGATTCTGCAAGAATTGTTTGATGTTGTAATACCAAGGCTTTTTATCATTTACATCTTCATTAGCTTGATCTGGCATATTTTCAATAGTAAACACATGAGCGGGTCTATCAAGACGTTGCACTTTGATCACGGGAACATCATTCCAGTGATTGACACGAAACATGGAAGACAGAGTAGCAAGAGCGTCAGCCATTTGATTTTCATCCCGAGGGATGTGGTGCAGCTCAACCTTGGTAAAATATGTCAACAGACGTCTTGCATAGTCACGGTATGGGATCAACTTCTCATGATGAGTCTCCCACTCACCCTTTATCTGATTAATAACAAGTGCAGAATCTCCAAAGATGTCAAGGTGCTTAATTCTCAGATCAAGGGCTTCTTCAATGCCCAAGATGCATGCTTCATATTCAGCTATGTTGTTTGTACATTCAAAAGTTATTCGAGCAGTGAAAGGAATGTGGTGCCCCTGCGGAGTTACAATGATGGCCCCAATTCCTTTACCATAAGCGTTAACAGCACCATCAAACACCAAGCCCCACTTACTATTGGGATCCGGTCCTTCATTAATCAGTGGTTCTTCACAGTCTTTTGCTTTCAGATACATAATCTCTTCATCAGGGAAATCAAACTTAATTGGCTGGTAGTCATCAAGAGGTTGACAAGCAAGATGCTCAGCAAGGATACTTCCTTTGATTGCTTTCTGAGCTTTGTACACAATGTCGTATTCAGACAGCAACATTTGCCAACGTGCAATCTTTCCAGTAACAGCGGGCTTTTCAAAGATGTACTTGATTGGATCCATTTGGGATATCAACCAAGTTGTATGATTCACCATATAATGACGCAGGCGTTTGGCAGCCCAGGCTAAAGCACAACAAGTCTTTTCAAGCATCGTATACCGAGTCTCACAGTCGGTGAACTTCTTGCTCAGATAGTAGATAGCATGCTCTTTCTTACCAGTCTCGTCTTGTTGACCGAGAACACAACCCACTGAATCATCTAACACTGACAAATACATAATCAAAGGCCTTCCTCCCACTGGTGGGACAAGGATAGGTGGCTCTAACAGGTATTCTTTAATGCTATCAAAAGCTTCCTGGCATTCATCATTCCACACAACGGGCTGATTCTTTCTGAGCAATTTGAAAATTGGACCACAGGTAGTAGTCATGTGAGATATGAATCTTGAAATATAATTCAGACGTCTGAGGAAACCTCTGACTTGCTTTTCAGTTTGAGGGGCCGGCATCTCTCTGATGGCTCGGACTTTGTCAGGATCAACTTCAATGCCTCTTTGGCTGACAATGAAGCCTAGCAATTTTCCAGATCTTACACCGAATGTGCACTTGTTAGGATTTAACCGCAACTTGTACTTTCTCAGTCTTTCAAACATCTTTTTCAAATACACAATATGCTGCTCTTCATCACTTGACTTCACAATCATATCATCAACATATACTTCAATCTCTTTGTGAATCATATCATGAAACAGAGTAGTCATACCCCTTTGATAGGTAGCACCAGCATTTATCAAGCCAAACGGCATCACTTTATAACAGAACGTTCCCCACGGAGTGATGAAGGGCGTCTTTTCTCTATCTTCAGGAGACATCCGTATCTGATTATAACCAGAGAAACCATCCATGAAGGAGAACACTTTGGATTGAGCAGTACTGTCAACAAGCACATCAATATGAGGCAATGGGAAGTTATCTTTCGGACTGGCTTTATTCAGATCTCTGTAATCAACACACATTCGAACTTTCCCATCTTTCTTTGGTACTGGTACGATGTTGGCAATCCACTCAGGATATTCAGCTGTCATGAGGAAACCCGCATCAATTTGCTTTTGTACTTCAACTTTGATCTTAAGAGCCATGTCTGGACGAGACCTTCTCAATTTCTGTTTGACAGGAGGGCATTCAGGTCTTGTCGGTATCCGGTGTTCCACAATCTTGGGATCTAGACCCGGCATATCTTCATAGGACCATGCAAAGACATCTGGATAATCATGGAGAAGCTGAATGATCTTCTTTTTCACTTCTGGCTCGAGTGCAGCACCGATCTTGATCTCTCGCTTGTTCTCTTCAGTACCCAGGTTCATAAGCTCAATTTCTTCCTGGTGAGGCTGAATGGCTCTTCTTTCTTGCTCAAGCAGTCGAGTGATCTCATACGGTATTTCTTCATCATCATCCTCATCTTCAGCTTCATATACAGGGAATTCAAAATTTGGAGGAACCATAGGGTCACTGTGTTCAACGGGTTTATTGTGGTTCAATCTGCATAATATGATTGGGATGATTTTAGAAAAATGTTTTCTATGCAGATTTTTGAAATTAATAAGAAAATAACAAATGTTTTGGTTTTTTCTGGCATTACCATTATTTCCAAGAAAAAAAAGGCACTAAAAAGTAAAAAAACAAAGAGTCGTGAGAAAAACGACAACTTTTATTGATAACGGCAATGCCGAAACAAACACGCCCTTACAGTGATACCACTTTCGCCTTGGGCAGAGCGAAAGGATTGTTATTTTGAAAACAAAAAAACATGAGCAACAAAACACATTACATGGAAGCATGCATGACTAAAGGAACGTCAATGGCCTCCCAATTTCTCACAGTGCCTCCTGGTATAACAAAGGTAGGCACGTAACCACCTCCAGCAGCATCTTCAGTAATAGCATTGATGTACCCAGCACTGTAGAAAGTTCCCTTTGAAACAGCAGATGTCGGGGAGAATCCAAGGCCCTCTTTATGCTTGTTTTCCAAGATCTGAATCACCTTGCCCCAGCCAGCAGCTTGCCCTTGTTGAATAGCCTTCTGGGCATCTTTCAGTGAAGCCATGCTAGCACCAGCCCTCCGAGGTTCTGCACCCTCGACAGTCAAGCCTTGAAACGACGTCCCCTCAGCAGACCCTGCTTCAACACAAGAGAAAGATGACACTTGGCTCACCAGATATGCTTCTTCACCATGCACAGTGACAATCTTACCGTTCCTCATGAACTTGAGCTTCTGATGCAAAGTAGAAGTTACTGCTCCAGCGTCGTGGATCCACGGTCTTCCGAGGAGACAACTGTAGGAAGCATTGATGTCCATGACTTGGAAGGTAATCTGAAATGTTTCGGGACAAATGGTAATTGGCAAGTCCACCTCCCCGAGAACATCCTTGCGAGATCCATCAAAAGCTTTAACCAGATAGCTGCTACCCCTCAGAGAAATTCCGTGATGGCTCAATTGCCTTAGTGTGGATTCAGGCATTACATTCAGAGACGATCCAGTGTCCACCAACACGTTGGATATCATGTCAGATCCACAATGTACTGAGATATGTAGAGCCAAGTTGTGGTGCTTCCCTGCTTCGGGGAGTTCATCGTCACCAAACCCCAAGTTATTGCAAGCAGTGATGTTACCCACTATTCCATCAAACTGATCCACAGAGACTTCATGATCAACATAGGCCTGTTCTAGTACTTTCATCAAAACTTTCCTGTGAGTTTCTGAGCTCAGGAGCAGAGACAAGATGGATATCTTTGATGGAGTCTGCAGCAGCTGGTCAACAATTTTATAATCGCTCTTCTTGATGAGCCTCAAAATCTCGTCCAGATTAGACTCTTCGATGGGCTGGCCCGAGGGGCTGGCATTCTCTTCCTCAAGGTTAGCCATGTTTCTTCTCTTGTACAATCTTGTCTGATAAACTCTATCTGGTTGGTGAATCTTGCGAGCACGAGCCACCTTTCAGACTGCGGCAGAGGAACCAGGAGACAATGAGCACGGGAAGCCATTTGTGACCGATGAATGATGCATATGATGCATGATATGCAAATGCAAAAAGACTCTCTTTTTTGTCAGAAGACTTGTCAAAGTGGTTGTGAACATCACGGAGAAACACGGTTTTATTTGAAAATCTTGAGCAAAACTAAAAGTTTAGTTGAGATGGTATCACTTGGCGTTCACATCCGTGATGTTTAAAAGATGACTTGTCTAAGTCCTCCGATAAATGCATGGGGAAAAAGTTTATGCATGTATGCATGAATGCATGATTATGTTCAAATTCGGAGAAAACATGGTGGGTTGAAGTTCAAAGTCGAGGAGTCATGGGCGGACACGGTGTCCGGTGAATCTAGGGCTTTAGGAAATAGTAACCGGGTTCTAAAAAGGTTCCCAAGTTGCAACCTCTCCGACGTATATCACGGTGTCACGAGACAAACACTCGCTCCATGATTATCCGCGGAAGGTCTAACTTGAGTGTAGTATCGCGTGACGACTAAAACTCGAGACAACACTCGGTTTAGCCTCCGCACTACATCCTAGAAAATGGCCATGGATGGGTTCGGTTATCTACGGTTCATAGCGTCATAGAACAATTAGAAGTAAAGTGCCTAAACGCGACAACACGCGCCGACAACATCACCCCCAAAATGCCTCAGCTATGTGGGATTGATCGCATAATCCAAAACACGAGGCAACCCCCGGAATGAATTGTCGATTATATCCCTCCTAAATCCTAAGTTCACTCAGCCCGGGTGTAGGACTTTTGATATTCTCACCCCACACGTTTGCAAGAAATTAAACATTTATTCACATAGGAAAGCAAGTAAAAGAAACAAGTAAAAAGAGCGCAAGCGTGGAAATAAAGACTAGGCGTAACTCTCGAATCTCCCCAGTGAAGTCGCCAGCTGTTTTATCTTGGTTTTCGGGTGTCAAACATCGATTACGTTTGAACCTTTTAAACCGGTGATATCTTATTTTTTCTTGGGAAGGGAAAAAGTAAGCAAAACCCTTGAGAATCGAGGTCCGGGAGTTGTTTTCGCTACGGGAAGGTGTTAGGCACCCATAACGACTATAGTATCCTATAGGAACCGTCTTTAATTTCTACGCGCGCGCTTTATTTTTAAATGCTATTTTGAAAGTGTTTATTTAAACCTAAGAGTTTCTAAGTGAAGAATTGGAGGGAGAAGAATGTTTTTGGATTTTTATTTTAGTTGAATTGAAGGAATTTTGTTCCTTGCCTACGTACCCGTTTAAGGGATCAAATCCACCGTAGTTCTCTTCCAAAAAGGGTTTTTGTTTTTGTTGGTTGATTTTAAGTTTGAAAATTGGAATTTTGAAGAATGAGAGAAAGAGGCCTCAAGGGCATGAGATTTATGAAATTGTGAGGTTGAGTTAGTCATTTGCAAAATATGGTCTAAACATGATTATTTTTCATTGGAATTTGATTAAGAAAAAGAAAAGGAAAATACAATGGGATTTTGGATCCCAAGGTTTATTTGGAAAATGGTTTGAGTGAAGTTTGTTCACATTTTTTTGGAAAATTGATTTTTCTAAGTATAAAGCCTAAACATACATCTAAACATACAATCCTAAACATACATCTAAACATGCATATTCTAACTATATAGTGATGTGTGTGCATGTGTCGGTGCTTGTGTCGGTGTACATTATTAGAGTCCATTGTCCTTATTACATCATTGACCTAGTTACATTCTATGGCCTCTTTGCCAAGAAATTAAAATTGCATGAAAGTAAAAATATTACAAGAACTTCTAACTCTTTACATTCTCATTTTTTGCATGAAGCTTAAAGTGCAAGAAATTAAAGTGGAGAAAGGGATGAGATATGGAATGCTCATGGTGTATGCAACAAATGAACAAATGGTTAGTAATAATAGGCATATGATAGTAGAAAAGATTGACAAAGAAATAAGGCATGATAACATGATAAAATGGCAAAGAAAGATGACAAAATACATCTAACAAGATACCAAAATTCCAAGCAAACAAAAGACCCATAACCCTCACATTGTAACATTTTTCAAAGAGTTTTGGGGTCAGCCCTAATGTGAGAGTTACAAGAAAATTATAAGCCAAGGAATCATGATATGAAACTAGGACTATTTTTGCACCAATTTACATATTAAAATGACAAATAACTTGCTAACTAAGCAACCAATTATCACCCATTCAAAACAGCACCAAACACTACATATTATGCAACAAATAACACCCTAAGATCACCCATCAAGTACCAATTATCATGAGCCAAGATATTGGAGTTAAAATGTGCAAAAAAGCTTCACAAAATATGATGAAAAACAACACAAATCATTCACAATTTCACATGCACTTTCTCTAACAATTTTCAACATGCAAAAGGTCACAAGAAACAATTCTTAATCACTCAAAACAAATGTAAAAGAAATCACAAGGTTTTTACAAGTTTTTTATCAAGATTTTCAACAAAAATTAAAGAAAAAACAATAAACCAAAGTAAAAAATAATTCTCCAGTATTTCTTGATCAATCTTGACATGTAATATGTCAAAATTGATCAAAAAGTACAAAGAAAATTATAGGAATTTTTTAGGAATTTTTAAAGGACTTTTTGAAAGTGCAGGGGTGCAATTAGCAAAAAAAATAGTAAAACATGCAGGAAAAGGGGGGTGCAAACAATAAAACTGCAAAGAAACCACACAAAAGGCAAACATATGGGCCTAAGGAATGGGGATGGGTCGGTTAGACCCATGGGTTACTTGAATCGGTTTTAAAAAGAGAAGTAATAACAAATGATTTTCTTCACATACAGTACGTGAATTCTTCTTCTCTCTTAAACCACAACACACGTGAACTCCCTCTCTTCTCTCTCAAATTTTTTGAAAACAATATCAAGAACACATCATAATCTTCATCTCCCTCACCTACCTCACCGGAAAATATATGAACATCGCCGGAAAATTCATCAACTCGCCGGAAACTTCATCTTCTCCGGCGAGAAGTGCAGCTTCCGGCGAGTCCCAAAACGCTCCGATCTAAACGAATCTTGCAATTTCGGAACCGGTTTTTATTTCTCTATTCGAATTCGAGCAGGCTTTTCAAAATTAAATCAAGAACAACCTAAATCTAACACGAACAGATTTGCGATCAAATCAAAAGAAATGAAGAGGAGCAGCCTCTTGGAGCTTCCAATTCGAAGTTCTTCGCGAATCGTTCTCCTTTGTTCTTGATTTCGTTCTTCCTTCTTCTTTCCTTGCTTCAAATTCAATTCTGGCTTTTGCTTTGTGTTTGAATGTTTGTGTGGTAAAGGAAAACGAAAATGGATGTGTTGGTGATGGATTATGATGATGATGATTGTTGTTAGTTGAAGGTGAAGATTGATGAAGATGGTGGTGGTTTGTGGTGGTGGAAATTAGTTATGGAGTTTGTTAGGGTGGTGAAGTGGTGGAGGGAAGGTTGTTATGGTGGTGAAGATGAGGAAAAGAGTTAGTTGTGGTGGTGTTTTTTTTGTCACGTGAGAGAAAAGAAGAAAGAGGGAAGAAAGAAAAAAATTTTGTGACTTTTTGGTGAATTTTTTGTGAAAAGTGTGATAATGATTGGTGTTGAAAATTTGACCAAGGGTTTGACTTATATAGGTGATGTGGTGAGCCTTGGACCAATGAGACAATGCCATGTGTACTAGACTTGTAACAAACTCTTAAGGACCAATAACATTTGGACACATGGCACTTGGACTCTAACAAACTTAAAAAGGGATTAAAATGCAAATAACAAAAGTGCGAGGACTAAAATGAAAATTAAAACTAAAATTGAATTGAAAAAGTAAATTGAAAATTAACGTCAAACGAGACGATTAAAAACAACGAAGCAAATAAGAGATTTTATGTGAAATGACCAAAATGCCCCTGGGGGCTAAAACGACTCAAAATGACTCAGATGCAATTTTTAAATGGATTTTTAACAGGGAATTAGAACAAAACCTTATACAAACAAAGTTAAAAGACTCAGAGACATTTTTTAGAATTTAAACAGGGTTTGGACACATGAAAAGACTAAAATGCCCTTAGGGGCAAAACTGACTCAAAATGACTTCAAATGCAATTTTTGAAATGGATTTTGACATAGAATGAAACAGAGACTTATTCTAACCAAATGAGAAGACTCAAACAAAATTTAAAAGACTGAAAGAAATTTTGACATAGGAAATGACTAAAATGCCCCTAGGGGCTAAACTGACTAAAAAATGACTCAACTGATATTTTTGAAATGAATTTTGACATGAGATTGAAACAAGGACCTATACAAACCAATTTAAAAGACTCAAACAATTTTCAAGGATTAAAATGAATTGAATGCAGGAAATGACTGAAATACCCTTACATGTGAATTTTGCAAATAACATTGAAATAAAATGCAGAGAAAGATGCAATTGATCAGAGACAGTTCAAATGACTTATAATGCAAGAAAAGAAGAATTGAATAAGTATTTTTAGGTCCAAAATTAGGGTATAACAGACTCATAGTCGCAGTATCGTGCGTAGAAGTCATGGGCACCCCTAGCTCTCTTGGAGTCCCTCATAAGCAACCTATCTTTCTCCTCAATCTCTCTCTTAGCCTTAGCTAACTCTTTCTTCAGTGTCAAAACTTCATGAGTCTGCTGCTCACCTTTTCCATCCAAAGTCATGATCAAGTTCTCAGCCTCATAGTATCTAGCCCTCCACTGATGCTTCTCCCGACTCTCCATAGCTAGATGCTCCTGATACATCTCCTGGGTAGGTGGGAGTAGAGGCAAAGGCATGGTAGGAACAGTTGCAGACACATATCTCATAGAGGGGTAAGGCGTACCAGCCTCCTCAGCTCGGTTTATCACCCATAGTGTATAGGCCTCATGAGCAATACCGGACCTTACACCCGTATGCTTTACCTCTTTCTTCCGAAGCCTGGTCCAAGCTTGCATGAAATCTTCCCTAATTCCGGTGGGAGCATTGGAGTAGTGAAAGAAGTAAGGAGCTGTAGCAAGATTGATGGGTTTATCTTTCATCGGGAAACCAAATTGTCGCAAAGCAAGCTCCGGGTTATAGTTGATTCCACCCCGGGTACCAAGAAGAGGTACATTAAGAAACTTTCCACCACCAAAGATGATTTCCTTGACCCTAGAAGCGGGAGTGAGCCAAACCACTTCATTAGGAGTGAGAGCCATAATCCTTTGTGAAATAGACCAATTCCTCGGATTGTCGTGGAAAGACTACGGAAGGTGCGAAATAAACCACCTATAGAGGAGAGGCACACAACAAAGAATGTATCCACGACCTTTGCTGGAACGATCGTGAATAGCATGGTATGTGTCAGCTAGCAAAGTAGGAACCGGATTCTTGGAGTGGAAGATCATAATAGCATTCATGTCCACGAAGCCATCAAGATTCGGAAAGAGAATAAGCCCATAGATGAGAAGTGCAAGAATAGCCTCAAGAGTGTCCTGACAAGTGGTATTAAGGTTGGATTTCCCAAGAAGATACTCTGAAGTGAACCCTCGGATGCGTGCCTTAGTGACAAGATTCTTGGAGACATCGGTAGTCTTGAGATAGAGATCTTTAGCAATAACCAATGGAGGAGGAGGATCTTCAGGTCCTGAGAAAGGTATCCCCTTAGCAATAGATAGACCTGTCAAGGAAGAATAAGCCTCTAGAGTAGGCACCAACTGAAAGTCTGGAAAAGTGAAGCACCGATACCCCGGATCATAGAATTGCACTAGAGTGTGCACAAGCTTCTCATCCACATTAGTATGGAGAATAGGAAGTAAAGCCCCGTAACGGCGTCGGAAACCAGTCGGATCCTCAATCTTGAGTGCCAAATCCCTCAAACTTGCCAAATCCACTTCCTTGAACTTGTAGGATTTAGTCATCTTCATCCCTACAATGTTTACAAATTCAACTTGTCTAAGCCCTTCGATAACAATGCATGACAAAAAGTTTATGCATGTATGCATGTATGCATGGATGCATGATTATGTTCAAGTTCGGAGAAAACATGGTGGGTTTGAAGTTCAAAGTCGAGGAGTCATGGGTGGACACGGTGTCCGGTGAAACTAGGGTTTTAGGATAATAGTAACCGGGTTCTAAAAAGGTTCCCAAGTTGCAACCTCTCCGACGTATCTCATGGTGTCACGAGACAACTCTCGCTCCATGATTATACGTGGAAGGTCTAACTTGAGTGTAGTATCGCGTGACGACTAAAACTCGAGACGACACTCGGTTTAGCCTCCGCACTACGCCCTAGGAAATGGCCATGGATGGGTTTGGTTATCTACGGTTCATAGCGTCATAGAACAATTAGAAGTAAAGTGCCTAAACGCGACAACCCGCGCCGACACCATCACCTCCAAAATGCCTCAGCTATGTGGGATTGATCGCATAATCCAAAACACGAGGCAACCCCCGGAATGAATTGTCGATTATATCCCTCCTAAATCCTAAGTTCACTCAGCCCGGGTGCAGGACTTTTGATATTCTCACCCCACACGTTTGCAAGAATTTAAACATTTATTCACATAGGAAAGCAAGTAAGAGAAGCAAGTAAAAATACAAGCGCAAGCGTGGAACTAAAGACTAGGCGTAACTCTCGAATCTCCCCAGTGAAGTCGCCAGCTGTTTTATCTTGGTTTTCGGGTGTCAAACATTGATTACGTTTGAACCTTTTAAACCGGTGATATCTTATTTTTTCTTGGGAAGGGAAAAAGTAAGCAAAACCCTTGAGAATCGAGGTCCGGGAGTTGTTTTCGCTACGGGAAGGTGTTAGGCACCCATAACGACTATAGTAACCTATATGAACCGTCTTTAATTTCTACGCGCGCGCTTTATTTTTAAATGCTATTTTGAAATGTTATTTACACCTAAGAATTACTAAATGAAGAATTGGAGGGAGAAGAATGTTTTTGAATTTTTATTTTAGTTGAATTGAAGGAATTTTGTTCCTTGCCTACGTACCCGATTAAGGGATCAAATCCACCGTAGTTCTCTTCCGAAAATGTTTTTGTTTTTGTTGGTTGATTTTAAGTTTGAAAATTAGAGTTTGAAGAATAGAAAGAGGCCTCAAGGGCGTGAGATTGTAAAAAGTGGGGTTGGATTAGTCATTTGCAAAAGAAGTCAAATATGATTATTTTCATTGAAATTTGATTAAGAAAATGAAAAAGAAAATACAATGGGATTTTGGATCCCAAGGTTTATTTGGAAAATGGTTTGAGTGAAGTTTGTTCATATTTTTTGGAAAATCGGTTTTTTCTAAGTATAAGTCCTAGGCATTCATCTAAACATACAATCCTAAACATACATCTAAACATGCATATTCTAGCTATATAGTGGTGTGTGTGCATGTGTCGGTGCTTGTGTCGGTGTACATTATTAGAGTCCATTGTCCTTTACATCACACCCTAGATACATTCTATGGCCTCTTTGCCAAGACATTAAAAGCATGAAAGAATATTACAAAATTTCCTAAGTGTTACATTCTAAGCCATGGTACAAGTTAAATTGCAAGAAGATAAAGGTGAATATGAGAGGAGATGGGAATGCTTATGAAATGATGAAACATGAAATGAAGAGGGTTAGTAGCACAAGATATGAAACAAATCAAAGCTATCATAACAAAAGTAAGAAAATTAACATAAAAAACAAGCAAAAACAATGCAAAATAGGCCTAAAGATTCATCAATGATGCAAGGCTTGAACAAGACCTATAATCCTCATATTTTAACAAGTTCCCAAAGAGTTTTATTTCAGTCCCAACACAAAGATTAATAGGACCTATCAAGCCATGCCTCCTAGCATATTTTTAGGCATATTTTCCACTTTATTTCCACAAACAATTATTTACATGACTTGTAAAACAAGAAACTAACAAACCAAACTCCAAAACAGTAAAGAACAGCACCAAATCATAGGCATACACATTGTAAATTCTCATATCAAGGGTCAATATACCATAGCAAGATTTTGGGATCAAGAACATGCAAGAATTTCACAAAAAAAAAAAAAAAAAATTTTTTATCAAAAAGCAACATAAAATCACAAGAAAATTCCACATATATTTTTATCAACTTCAACATGCAACAATTATCACCAAAATACCACAAAACTATCAAGAAACATGCATGAAAATTTTTAGAATTTTTAGAGAATTTTTAAACGCAAAAACACATAAAATTTCACAATTTTTAACAAAAATAGCAAACAATTTGTCAAGAAAATATCACACATTTTTAACCAAGACTTAACACATAAAAACACACAAAAAATTGTCAAGAAAACGATCAAGAACACATAGAATTTTTTTTAGGAATTTTTAAAGGATTTTCAATGAAACAAACGGAACAAATAGCAAGAATCAGTGTATGAACAGCAAGATAGTGGAGTAAGACAAAAGCTGCAAGGGAAATAGGCCCAAGCCCAAAGAGATGGGCAGGGTTATGGATATGGGGCGGTTCGACCCATGGGTTATGGGTATGGGTCGGTTTAAGCACATAAAAGTGAAGGAATTGGTATAAACAATTTTCCTGAAGCAAATAAACTCCTTCTCCTTCTACCTTACGCGTGAACTCCCTCCTCCTCACAGCTCTCAACCTCGTCTCCCTCTAACAACTTTCCGGCGGCGGTTGGCCGGCCAGGGGTGGCGGCGCCGCCGCCTGGACCTCTCTTTCTCTCTAACAGTTCCTTCTCTCTCTCTCTTGTTCGATTTCGAAATCCAGTTTCGGCGAAACAAACTCACAATCAAATTCAGTTTTCATGAAGCAAATCAAACTAATCCAAAACCAGTCCCAAAAAACGTTAATCAAGAAAAGGAGAGGAAGAAAGTGTGACCTGTTACCGATTCAATTGTGCTTTCGCCGAATTCGTCGCCGTTGTTCGCGAATCCAATTGCTTGCTGCGTTTTCCCCTTTTCTTGAGCGTGATTCTGGATTTGTTCCTTTTTGCTTTCAGTTCTGATTGTTGTGTGTTGTTGAATTTGCGAGAATCTTCTTTGATATAATGGATGTTTGTGCTGAACCGAATTGCCTCTTTTCTACTTCTCTCTTGTTTCTTCGCGATCTCGATTCGAATTCGGCGTTGAAGATTGGAACGAATTTTGTTATGGTTTGTGGGAAGATTGTGATGAGTGATGATGATTCACGGTTTTGAGGTGTTGTTAATGGGGGTTTTTGGTGAAATTGTGGTGGTTTTGATGGAGGAAGTGGTGGTTTTGATGGAGGAAGTGGTGGTTGAGTGGTGGTGATGAATTGGTTAGGGTGGTGATGGAGTTTGTTAGGGTGGAGAGAGAAGGTGGTTGAAGGTTGTTATGGTGGAGAGAGAAAGTTGTTAGAAGAGAGGGAAAATAGAGAGAAAATAATTAAAATGGTTTTTATGATTTTTTGGAGTTTTTGTGAAAATGAATCGAATTGTGAAAATTGACCACAAGTTTGACTTATATAGGTGATGTGGGAATGTATGGACCAATGAAACAACGCCACATGGCACTGGACTTGTAACAAACTCTTAAGGACCAATAGCATTTGGACACATGGCACTTGGACTCTAACAAACTTAAAAAGGGATTAAAATGCAAATAACAAAAGCGCGAGGACTAAAATGAAAATTAAAACAAAAATTGAATTGAAAAAGTAAATTGAAAATTAACGTAAAGCGAGACGATTAAAAACAACAAAGCAGATTAAAATGAAACAGAGACATTATGTGAAATGACCAAAACGCCCCTAGGGACTAAAATGACTCGAAACGACTCAAATGCAATTTTAAAATGGATTTTTAATAGAAATTGAATCAAAGACTCATACAAGCAAAATTAAAAGACTCAGGGACAATTTTTAGGATTTAAACAGTGACTTGACACTTGAAATGACCAAAATGCCCCTAAGGGCAAAACTGACTCAAAAATGACTTCAAATGCAATTTTTAAAATGAATTTTGACATAGAATGAAACAGAGACATATTCACACTACTTGAAAGGACTCAAACAAAATTTTGAAAGACTGAGAGAAATTTGACACAGGAAATGACTAAAATGCCCCTGGGGGCTAAACTGACTAAAAAATGACTCAACTGATATTCTTGAAATGGATTTTGACATGAGATTGAAACAAGGGCTTATACAAACCAATTTAAAAGACTCAAACAATTTTCAAAGATTAAAATGAATTGAATGCAGGAAATGACTAAAATACCCTTTTACGTGAATTTTGCAAATAATATTGAGATAAAATGCAGAGAAAGATGCAATTGATCAAAGACATATCAAATGACTTATAATGCAAGAAGAGAAGAATTAAACAAGTATTTTTAGGTCCAAAATTAGGGTATAACATGCTTGAGCAATTGTAATCAGATATTACATTCTAGTGAAATCTCCTTGGAAGTGCAAGGGGGACTGGACTACTTCCGGATTGTGGAAGGAACCGGTATAATTGCTTTGTGTCTTTCTTCTTCTCTCTCTCTGTTTTATTCCGCTGCGTTCAGATTCTGAATATCACTTCAGAAGCTGTTTCACCTAGCTTCTGATCAGTGTGTTCAGTTTTTAGAGAAACGAAGAATTTTTTAAAAACACAATTCAACCCCCCTTCTTGTGTTTTTCTCACCTTCAATTGGTATCAGGAGCCTGGGTTCTGTTGATAACACCTAACAGTGTAACAGTCCAAGATCTGAGAAAAACATGTCTGACAAATCTGATTTTGGTAATGGATCTGGCAACAACAACACAAGTGTTCCATATAATTACAATGTTGACAACAAGAAATCCAGCGTTGGAAAGATTCCAAAGTTCAAAGGAGATGCTGAAGAATTTTCTTGGTGGAAAACCAACTTCTATAGTTATATCATGAGCTTAGATGAAGAACTATGGGATATACTAGAAGATGGTGTTGGTGACTTAGTTCTTGATGAAGAAGGAGCTGTTGTGGATAGAAAGAAACATACTCCTGAGTTGAGGAAACTCTACAATAAGCATCATATTATCAGAGGAGCACTTGTCACTGCTATTCCTAAAGCAGAATATATGAAGATGAGTGACAAGTCCACTGCTAAAGCTATGTTTACTTCTCTCTGTTCAAACTATGAAGGCAGCAAGAAGGTCAAAGAAGCAAAGGCTCTCATGCTTGTACATCAGTATGAGTTATTCAAGATGAAGGATGATGAAACTATTGAGGAGATGTACTCTAGGTTTCAAACCTTAGTCTCTGGGCTACAAATCCTGAAGAAGAGTTATGTTGCTTCTGATCACGTGAGCAAGATACTCAGAAGCTTGCCTGCTAGATGGAGACCAAAGGTGACTGCCATTGAGGAAGCTAAAGATTTAAACACTTTAAGTGTTGAAGATCTTGTTAGTTCTCTCAAAGTTCATGAGTTAAGTCTTAATGAACATGAGTCTACTAAGAAGAGTAAATCAATAGCTCTTCCATCCAAAGGCAAGTCATCAAAAGCTCTCAAAGTGGTTGAATCTGATGAGGAAGAACAATCAAGTTCAGATTCTGAACCAGATGCTGCTGAGATGGCCATGCTCTCCAACAAACTACAGTATTTAGCCAAGAAGAACAGAAAGTTTCTAGCCAGAAGGAGTAACTCCAGAAGCTCAAGGAAAGAAGATCAGAAGGGATGCTTCAACTGTAAGAAGCCTGGACACTTCATTGCTGATTGCCCTGATCTTCAGAAGGAAAAGTCAAAGAAGTCAACATTCAAACCAAGCAAATTCAAGAAGCAGATTAAGCAGAGTTTAATGGCAACCTGGGATGATTTAGGAAGTGAATCTGGATCTGATAAAGAGGAAGCTGATGAAGATGCAAAGGTAGCTGTTGGGTTAGTTGCTACAGCAACTTCAGAAGCAGGATCAGATTCAGACTCAGAAGATGAAAATGAGGTATATTCTAAAATTCCCAGAGATGAACTTGTTGAGTCACTTAAAAAACTTCTTACACATTTTGAACTAAGAACCAATGAGTTGAAGGATTTAAAAGAAAAATATGCTGATTTGGTAAAATAGCAAAAATCAACTCTATTAGATCTGAAAGCTTCTGAACAAGGACTTAGGGGCTTTGACTTCATGTGTAAAACTTATGAAGATCAGCTCAGATTCTTATGTCAGAAGCTACAAGAAAAGTGTAATGAAAAACCTTTAAGTAACCATGAAATTGCTCTTGAAGATTTTATCATATCTGGCATTGACAGAAGCAGAGTGGCTTCTATGATTTATAGCATTTACAAGAACAATGGCAGAGGAATTGGTTTTCCAAAAGTGAAACTTGAGAAAACCAATCTAAAATCTTGTTGTGAATGCATCAAGGAAGGTCTGAAAACCTTCTTTGTACCTGAAGGTACTGAGTTGGAAACTGTTGTTCAATCAGAACCTGAAACTTCTAGCTCTAAGGCTAAAATTACTTCAAAGCCAAAGAACTCTAAGCCAAAGGCTATGATCAAATCTGATTCCAAGGCTTCAAAGATCAGGATCCTAAAAAGATCAGAACCTGTTCCTCAGAGTCTGGTGAAACCAAAATCTGAGGTTCTGAAGTCTAAGTTTCAGAAGAAGATACTTACTGCTTCTGAAGTACCAAAACCAAAAGTGATGGTTAATCAGAAGCAACCCAACTCACAGCACAAGATACAAGAAGTGAAGAGTAAAGCCTCAAGTGTAACACCCCGTTTTCCCAACATAAAAATTTCATCATAAATCAGAGTATTTTAAATCATAACAGAGTGTCACATACTTCTTGAAAAATCATAAAATGGATAATAATAATTATCTCTCAAATTCAACATCAAATTCTAAAACCATGCAGCGGAAAATAATTCAGCATACTAAAGTCTTGGCACGCAGGCCTTATCAAAAATCTCATAAAATAGTTCAATACTTAATCATAAAAAGGGTTCATAAAAGACACGTAAGGAATATATATGAAAGCAAGCCCCATCCCGTTACGTATCAGAGCACCTAGACACAAAGTGAGGAGTCCACTCACGAACATTTCTAGTCTTTATTACCTGCAAGTTACCCATACGAAGGGCAACATTTTCAAGCAGAAGGGGTGAGATTTCACATTCATTAATTAACAAATAATAATTCATAAAAAGATAACCAACAACATATGTCTAACATTAATATCATCATTTTAACATCATTTAACAAAGCTAAGTAGTCAACAACTTCATAGTTACCAAAAGCAACATATTCATTCTTATAACTCATCATTTATATCATTTATTAACATTAGGACACCAACAACAACGGCAAGACAGCAACATCATCACATCATTCATCATTTATTATAAGTTATGATGACTCTACAATGCAACAACAACTCCAATAACAACTTAGACAACTTCAACATGCATGTGGTACCACCAGGGCATTAAGCCCCCATCGCTAAGGTCATATTTAGACCTGTCGGGCATTAAGCCCCCATCGCTAAGGTCATAAAGAACCTGTCAGGCATTAAGCCCCCATCGCTGACTATGCAACTACACAACGTTAAATGCAACAACTTCATTTATAATGTTAAATTCATTAACAATTACTCACAAGGATTTCATCGCATCAAACAGCATCTATTGGAACAACAATTAAATCAGCAACATCTTTCATTTAAACATCAGAACCTATCCTATCATAGAAACGGGTCAAAACTGCAAGAATTTACGAAACAACAGGTCTGTACTGCACTAACTCGCAATGGCGAGCTACTCTACTCGCAATGGCGAGCTCATCAGGGGAACTCGCAGTTGCGCACAACATTGCTCGCAGTGGCGAGCTAAAGGGGTACTCGTAGTGGCGAGCTTAGATACTCACAGTGGCGAGCGGAAGCATTTTCTCGCAGTTGCGAGCTTGATCACTCGCAATGGCGAGCGATGACAGAATTTTCTGTCGCAGCTCTGCACTCAGTCTCAGCATTCGAAAATTCACTACCCTAGCCCCCAAACTCATCAGAAATCAACATCTAAACGTTTTCTATGACTAATTAACATCTTCTACATCAAATTACATCAAATTACCCTTAATTCTTCCACCTTTAATGATTTTTGACCTAATCCCAATTCCTTAAACCTACAACAATTGACCACTTCCTATGAATCAAAACTTGTTAATAATGAGAGTTAGTCTCACCCTTACCTTAGATTATCTTTCTGAAATCCGACAGCCGCGTTCTTCGTTCTTAGGGTTCTCTCTGACTTCTCTTCTTTCTCTCTTCTTTTCCAATTGTACGCGTTTTTGTTTTTCTTTCTCACTTACAGACTTTATTCTTTCTCTTATTACTCTTCTCACCACAATTCTACTCTCTCCCTTATTAATTATTTATTTCTACTATTAGTAATATTTCTCCCCCACTTAAGAATAATACTTATATTATTATCTAACAACATATATTATATCCAAATATATTTAATAAACCACATAATATTATACTTAACAAATAATAACTAATTAAATAGTAACTATTAAAAGTAGGGCGTTACATCAAGTACTAACCTTTCAGGACCCATAGGACAATGGGTACCTAAATCCGAAATTGTGAAAAATACAGATATGTCTAAGAGCAGCACCAAAGCAAAGATCATGGTACCTAGACAGCGGTTGCTCAAGACACATGACAGGAGAGAAGTCCATGTTCCTCAGCCTAACAATGAAAGAGGGAGGAAATGTGAAATTTGCAGGCAACCAGTCTGGCAAAATCATAGGTACAGGAACTATTGGTAATTCCTGTAACACCCATACTAGACGTATCTAGAAAGTCTAGCATGTGCGTTAGTTTAGTACTGGATACATTAAAAATTTACAACAATACATCTACGAATGAATATAAATACAATCAAATGTGTTCGTACATAATAATACAACTCAACTTTTCTAAAGTATAATGAATGCATCCTTGCATAACCATCTCATCCTGCAGCGGGTACGAACGAACACTTGACACATCATCCATTCGGCTACTATCTTGCTAATCCAACCTGTTTATCTGAAACAAATAAGGATTGGGATGAGACATAAGGTCTCAGTGAGTTCCCCTAAATACTAGGCTATAGGTAACCTCAGGGGAAACCTACGGTCACCACGTGTCTAGAATACAACATGCCGGTTGATTATACGTGTGTGGGGACTTGCATACTTAGACGGTCGTGCATACTAGGGCCGTCATAGTCTTATCTCACTTGTTATAGGCTTCACTTCCTATACGTGTCATGGCGGTCGAGGGGAGTCTAAAACCGCAATGCCAAGAATACGCTCTACGTATCAAGACCAAAACATACTATAATCATGACACAATTCTAAACCGGACGATTAGGGGAAACCTAAGATCGTCATCGGTGTATTTTCTCTATACTTTCTCTATACATAACTATGTCGTATCTAACAACACATTCTATCGTGCTGTCATGCTTGTTTTGACGATCTACGTCTATGTTCTACTATTCTTGACGATCTACGTCAAGGCTCTACTATTTCTTGACGATCTACGTCAAGGCTCTACTATTTCTTGACGATCTACGTCAAGGCTCTATGACATAACATAATATATCTAATAATATGCACAGTCAGATTTATTCATGAAGTTAGCGTTTAACAATCAAACATTATCTGAGTTCATTTTACGGAGAGCCCCGAGTGGAGTAACCCCGAGCGCAATCCCTATCTATCCGATGGAAACCTATCTAAGGTATAACCAACGGCACTCCTGCAGTGACGTGCGGGATCCTTACGGCTAACCCCGTTTCACCTAATGGAAACCCCTTGCACCAACCTAGTGTGGACACAAGAGACACGACCACTACATCTTTCTTACTAAGTGACATGCGGGTTCCTTACGGCTAACCCCGTTTCACCTAATGGAAACCCCTTGAGCCAACCTAGTGTGGACACAAGAGACATGGCACCTTAACTTTAAAGTCTTGGTCTATAAATGCATGAGTAATAAATCTATGCTAGCTATCTCTTTTACCTCGGATACCTATACGATCCGACTAGAGGTAAACTATATGCTTGCTTAACTTGCTATGTGAAGAGATGTCTAGTCAATTCACGTCTGGCCATACCCGTATGGCACTCTAGTTTCTATACGAAGAGAATACTCTATAACACTTCGTATCTAATCAAGCATACTACCCATGCCTAGCATTCTATTCTTTACTATCTATTCTAGTTCTTGACAAGCTATGTCAAGGCTCTACTTTCATCCCATGCCTAGTTCTTTGCTACCCGAGTAATTCGGCTATTCTCTCTTGAATCACTCTTGCCATTCATGTTAAGATTGCCATGATTTTCTTTTCAAGAATCGTTTGATGTTATGTGCATTGCCTAGATGTTGTTTTGGGGTTATAAAGTTATAAAACGTTAAAAGAAAGGCTATGGAATGCACCACCGACCCGACAATGAGCCAACAAGCCAAAAGCTAGCTGGCCAAACCAGAGGGCTGCGCTAATAGCGCCCCTGGAGCGTAGCTCATCCTGATGAATTTCGCTATTAGCGTAGATTTCGCTAATAGCGTAGTTCTTCGGGTCTGTGGTACCAAATTTCCAATTTTTGGCCCAAAACTCATTCTAATGGTTCCTGCAATGCACCAAAACATCCAGCAACATATATATGCATTATAAAACATCATTCATGGCAATATTAACATGTACAAGACTAGATCAAGGCTAAGGTATAAAATTCTCATTTCTCTAATCTTAACTAAAAATCATGTTTTGCTTGCAATTAAACACATAATCCCAATGGTGGGTTCTATCTAAGAACTCATCTAATGATTTGCACTTGATCTTCAAGCTTCAAGCATCAAACCCTAGTTTCCACTTCATCCTTGATCCTTAGCTTTCAAACCAAACCATGCCTCAATCCTTTCCCTTATGTGTTTCTTGCTTGCTAAGCTGCCTTAATCCATGCTTGATCATGATTTGGAAGAAGTTTGGATGATTATGATGGAGAGGGGAGGCGCAAGTCTAGAGAGAAGGAGGAGAGAAATGTTTTGCCAAAACCTAGAGAGAGAAATTGTTGGTAAAAATGAAGGAAAATGGCCCTTGTGGCCTTATATAGTCACTTGCGACGTTTTACCACTTTGCCCTTCGCCTTAGTCGTGTTTACCTGACACTGACACATAAGCCTATGCTTGATTGATATTACTCATTAACATCTTTCGTTGTACTTAACATCTTTCACCAAAATCTCTTTCCATGAATCTTAGTCCTCTGATACATTTAACAGATGAAATTTCCCATTAGCTGACAAGCGGGATATTACACTCCACCCCCCTTAAAAAATTTCGTCCTCGAAATTTAGAATCATCTACCAATCATCGCAACAAAAATCTATTTCCTTTGGTTTCTGCTATACAATATCTGATCAAAACCACTCTAGGGAGGTTGATGAATACTTTTCTCAACAAAGCATGCAATTCTTCCTCTTTCTTATTCTGCATATAATTGAACACGGTCTCTTCAATGTTACTATCTTCCTCAAATCACAGAACTATCTGAGAACATAGTGATTAAAACTAACTTTTGTTATAGGAGGATTGCTTGTCTCTGATCTATTCCTTCTCTGCTTAGCATGAACTCTGCATCTAAGTAAGTTTTCTCTATCTGAATCACTCAGGATTTGCCTTTAAACTGGAGTTCTACTGATATCCAGGTTTGCCCTGCAGTGCTTACGTGTATCTAACACATCTTATCATGCATACATCTTATCACACATAGATAACCTTTCTTGCCGCACTTTGCGACTTTTGCCTCTTACTTTGTTACTCATCTTGATGATTCGGAAAATCTATCATCTCTTTTCGGAGTCTTAAGAAATCTTTCTATCTTTCATAACCTCCCTGTACTGCAATTCATGGGTAACTTATTTAGCTTGGCATGAAGAAGTGAAATCAACTACACTGATTCATCTGACAATCTATTAACCTGTCTGGTGGTTCACATGCTCTTGAAACTTTCTACTAAGTCCATTTGCACTTGCATTGAACACTCTAAGCACAAATCTGTGCATCCCGTACGTCATTAGTATTACATGTGCATTGCCATTCATAAAACTTTATCTTCTAGTATTGGCATACTTTCTAGCGCCATTGCTTGTTAGTTAATAACGATACTCATTCTAGCTTTTGTTTCTAAGAGTTTCTAAACTTTGGTACATAGGTTCTTGGAACGAATAAATACATGACTAGAAAAATATCATTTTAAAACTGAGTCTATACTGGTACTGCAGAACCACAGGACGAGTCTCTATATCTGAAAAAAAAAGTTTTATGACTCTCCTTCACACTTGTCTCTAACAAGCTGGTCCTGAAGTCTGTACGTCTTAAGTGAGCTTACTCGTTTACGACGTATCTCATCAGTTTTAACAATGTGAAATTTCATGTTTTTAAAATAAACATCTTTCCCAAGTTCCTCAATACCAATCTTATCTTTAAAAGTTATAAAATCGTGGCTTGACACCATTCTAGAAAGTATCGTTATCATTTAACAAGTATGGTATAAGAGGGTATGTACTTCGTCAGGCATAACCCATAAATCGTACTCCATTAACATAGCACATACTCTTTCTGACTAACCAACAACTCTTCTACGCATTCGACATCACCAAAAAGGCAACTCGATTAATTCATCTGTGTTAACTCTAGTCTTTCTCATCTTACCTGAGTGAAGATGCTTTCTTTAAACTTTTACTTTAATCATTACTGGCTGCATAAGCATCTATACTTACTTAACATAACGAGAACTCCTCGCTTTCCACATAATACTTCTCACTGAAATGGTATTTCTATCTCGAACATTTCTCACAAAGATTCTTACTACAAAATTCCATGTTCCATGGCTACTGTTCGCAACTTAAGTAATTAACTTCCGTTGCGCTACTCTGATTCCCACCGGTTGGCTTCAACCAATATTCTGATCCGTTGAGACGAGTGAACTTTGTTCTTCTTCTATTATTACATTAATATCTGCTTGAACTCTGCTCAATATTTCTATGTTGCATTCTACTCTGTAACCACGCTCTAATCTTTGCTGGTAAGATTGAATCTCAAGGAAACTTACCTCTGGACATATCAATGTCATACTTACTCTTATTCCCGAGCAACTTAACTCAAGGAGCACATCTTTGCTATTACATACCTACTATTCCATGAAACGCTCTTACAACCTCCCATGGTAGACTAATCTTGCATTCGGACATACTTCCTTATGCATCTAACATTGTAGCTTCGTATCTCACATACTATGTTTTGCTCAATCCTTCCTATGCTTGCTCGTTAATTTTTCTTTCTAATAAAATTTCGTAAATTAGCACACGGGTCATTGACGTTGATGATTTACAACTATATATAAAACATATACTGAATCTAGGTCCCAGTCGTTACTCTAAAATCCCAGGACGAGTTGATAACACGTATGTGTCATCAAATCTTAGTCCTAGTGAGTTTAGCCCAAACTACGTGATACAAAATTAGCAAGTGTACTAACTTATATCGAAGTAATAAAATTTATAAGATTCGTATCCACAGGGACTGTTTCAACTTCTACTCGGGAATGTCATTATTATTAAGGAAGTTTGTAAAATGGGGGGGGGGGGGGGGGGGGGGGGGGGGGGTTGCCCTAGGCAGTTGATTTGATTTGCAAGTTAAAATAAAATGGTTCGAGTAAAATTGGTTTAAGAAATGATATGAAGAGGTGATTAGGTCATTTGATTCATCTGCTCATCGCTCATATTAGCAACCTGTTTCTTAAGTCTATGAATGTCACAAAGTCAACGACGCATTAACAAAATAGCCTAGGTCAATCCCTTGATCCTAAGCCCTCTTTTCTAATTATAATTCCCTAATCCCTTAGGTGAACCTATAATCATCAAAGGCTAACTAGTGCGTTAATTCAATTGTCACTATCTAACAACGCTCTATCCCTAGATTGTCCGTTAGAAAGAACAGCATAAATATTTCCGAGATACACGCTAGTGTCAGTAGTCATATATTCTCTTAGATCAATTATATTGGGTCAGAATCATAAGAGCATTAAGAACAAAATATGCTGAATAAACTAGATTGAAATTCATAAACGTAAGAGTTTCAGGTTACATCATATGAGCTAGAACAAAATCATCTCTTGACCTAATCACAAAGGATCTAGCTACTCATGGCTAAAGCACAAATAACTAATATGAAAGAAGGATTCATTACATGAAATTGGTAACCGGATATGAGTTTTGATGGTCTCCAACCTTCTCTCCAGATCTCCTGCTCCAAAAGTCAATTTCTTTCTCCAAAATTTTGACCCCCTCCTTCAGAAAACAACTTCCCTTTTATAGGAAAATTTCCAGAAACGCAAAAATCGTACTCCGATGCTGTAAATCGGAGCACGATGGCTTCATTAAACCCAGATTCTAGCTGGAGCGTCTGCCAAATCGGAGCCCGATTTTCATAAATCGGAGCCCGATTTTTTACGAACCAAATGTTACAAAACAGCTTCATAAATCGGACTCCGATGCTACAAATCGGAGTACGATTTCCTACTAACTTCAGCATAAAAAATCAGTCTTTTTGCAGCTTCTAACTCATGCATAATCACCTGAACTCAATCAAAATTACATAAAAACTATAACAAAAGTGTTATATGACCTAGTGTCATCACAACCCCAAACTTGCATCGTTACTTGTCCTCAAGGAACTTACTTTAAAAATGGACTTTAACAGTAAAATAGCACGTACCTCATCAATGGTAAATCAAAAGTTCATCTTCTAGTTAGCATTAGTGGGCTAACTTGCTTGACATAACATTAATTCCACAACTTCATGCAACATCATTGAAAAGGTTCACACAGTCGACACACTAACCACTATTTTGCCAAAACTTGAAAAGCTTCTAAACATCAATCAAAGTTACATTACAATACACACTTTTAAGGACTTTCAGGGTGTAACGGGGCTAAGGTCACAGGTGGGATTATTTGGGAAGTAGGCTTAAAATAACAAATTGGAGTTAAGCATTTCCTACTTACTTTGGCAATTTGGAAAACCACAACCTGAAATAATTTGCTTAAATTTGAGAACTAGAGAACACAATAGAAGTTCCGGATCAGTCAATTTACAAGTCTTTGTCTCAATTTATTTCATAATTATATACAAACATTATTTTGAGTTGATTTTTTTTTTTTGGTATCAACTTGATTGAATTTTTTTTTCTTTATATATTTTTTTTTTCATTTTTGAATTGAGACAATGTGATCTATTTACTCATGTTCTCTATATCCCTCACCCCAAACTTAAAATGTTGCTATCCCATGAGCAACCCCAAACTTAGACTTTTTCAAACACATAATAATTGCCTAACTCCAAAAATTGGGTTAAAATCCTAAGGTCTCTAGGCTTGTAATATGGTTTGTCACCGAAACAACGGGGTCTAACCTATTGGCTCAAAATTGGCTTAAAATGGGAAAAATTCAATGCAACAGGTAGGCTTCAAAGGCTCAAGGTACAAGCACTTTGCCTTAGTGTGTAAGTAACGTAACCAATTGACATAAAGAAAATTCGCAAGTCCCAGAAATAGTATTAGCATGGAACACTCATATTTTGTGAAAATTGAAAAACAAAGATTTGGCTTTGGAACTTACTGGCTGAGGTTTATGGAAGTTGTCAAAATTCACACTGCCGTACACTTCAACAAAGGAACCTCATGCAAGCTCTACCTCCTTGAACTTTTGATAAACCATTGATGAACAAATGCTACTAGACTGGTAAAATTCAAGAAAAAAGCAAATTCATTAATAATAAACAAGTGCAGATGCAATTACAAAACAAAGGGGAATACAGAATTCATAACACTAGCAGCAGTCACACACATTTTTTTTTTTGAAAAGAAATACCAGCCAAATAAATGAAATTAGAAAATATGATGGGTTGCCTCCCATCAAGCGCTTTCTTTTACGTCATTAAGCTTGACGCCTGGTCTGTTAGGGTGGCAAATATGACAGAAAGAATATATCACCCTTCTTCTTCCTCTTGTTTGGTAGGAATTCCATGAACTTCATATAAAGTAGCAGATGCTCCCATGATCCAGCTGCTAGACTTTTGGCATTTGAGTTATCCCACCCTAAAGAAGAATAGATGTACCCTTGCAAAGGAATGGTTTCTTCCAATCCCGTTGGTTGAGACTTCAGGTAGAGACCAACACTCTTCATTTGTGCATTTTCTTCTACCACAACATTACACTCAGTCTCCATCTCAACCAGCTGCTTCTCACATTCTTTCGCTTTCCCAACAAGATCACCACACTGAACTTCAAATTTCTCAAATGAAACTTGATTTAATATCAAGAAATCATCTAAAATATTTTTAAGCTGAGTATTGTAATCAATGTTGATACGCTCTCTCAGCCCTTCACAATCTTTACCCTGATGATTCTCCTCATGATCACATCTTGCATTTAATTTCAAGATTTGATTGTCCCGTTGTTCTATCTTCCAAGAAAGCAAATGATTTTCATACTCCAACGTAACAATCTCCTCTGTGTCATAAAGGCGTAACCTGTCTACTAACCTGTCTATCATAGCTGCAAAACTCGGATAAACTTTTTAGCAGCAGAGTTCAATAAGGTAAACATGAAGAGCATAAATCAGAACATATTTTTTTTTCAATTTTTTTTTCTATATACACAAAAAATGTAAATGATAGAAATCCTAAACAAAAACGAAATTTCCAAGCTGAAATGATTCAACAGTCCCCGGCAACGGCGCCAAAAACTTGATACAAAATTAGCAAGTGTACTAACTTATATCGAAGTAATAAAATTTATAAGATTCGTATCCACAGGGACTGTTTCAACTTCTACTCGGGAATGTCATTATTATTAAGGAAGTTTGTAAAATGGGGGGGGGGGGGGGGGGGGGGGGGTTGCCCTAGGCAGTTGATTTGATTTGCAAGTTAAAATAAAATGGTTCGAGTAAAATTGGTTTAAGAAATGATATGAAGAGGTGATTAGGTCATTTGATTCATCTGCTCATCGCTCATATTAGCAACCTGTTTCTTAAGTCTATGAATGTCACAAAGTCAACGACGCATTAACAAAATAGCCTAGGTCAATCCCTTGATCCTAAGCCCTCTTTTCTAATTATAATTCCCTAATCCCTTAGGTGAACCTATAATCATCAAAGGCTAACTAGTGCGTTAATTCAATTGTCACTATCTAACAACGCTCTATCCCTAGATTGTCCGTTAGAAAGAACAGCATAAATATTTCCGAGATACACGCTAGTGTCAGTAGTCATATATTCTCTTAGATCAATTATATTGGGTCAGAATCATAAGAGCATTAAGAACAAAATATGCTGAATAAACTAGATTGAAATTCATAAACGTAAGAGTTTCAGGTTACATCATATGAGCTAGAACAAAATCATCTCTTGACCTAATCACAAAGGATCTAGCTACTCATGGCTAAAGCACAAATAACTAATATGAAAGAAGGATTCATTACATGAAATTGGTAACCGGATATGAGTTTTGATGGTCTCCAACCTTCTCTCCAGATCTCCTGCTCCAAAAGTCAATTTCTTTCTCCAAAATTTCGACCCCCTCCTTCAGAAAACAACTTCCCTTTTATAGGAAAATTTCCAGAAACGCAAAAATCGTACTCCGATGCTGTAAATCGGAGCACGATGGCTTCATTAAACCCAGATTCTAGCTGGAGCGTCTGCCAAATCGGAGCCCGATTTTCATAAATCGGAGCCCGATTTTTTACGAACCAAATGTTACAAAACAGCTTCATAAATCGGACTCCGATGCTACAAATCGGAGTACGATTTCCTACTAACTTCAGCATAAAAAATCAGTCTTTTTGCAGCTTCTAACTCATGCATAATCACCTGAACTCAATCAAAATTACATAAAAACTATAACAAAAGTGTTATATGACCTAGTGTCATCACTACGCGAGTCGTAACAAACCGGTACCTACAAAATTTTATTTTGAATTTCAAAAATGTCAACTTCAATCACCCATATGCGTATGTCTTTCTAAAATCATGTAAACTTTACAACTTAGCATCCTAACGAGCCTTCGCAAGTTCATCAAGCAAAACATAGATTCGAGGGGTACTCTTAACTCTGCGAAATCCAAAATTCGCGTGATTTCATATGACTTTGCACCATTTAACTTCTTGCTTCATGATTTCACATCTGTGACTTCCATTCTAGATACTGGTGCCTCTAAACTCTTGGTCCAAACTCATTCTTATTTCTTGTCACATTAACTTCCAAAGTCACGTTAAACCGAATCGATTTTCGTTGATGGTTGCCCATGCCTTTTTCCCTTTTGAAAACTTTAGGGGGGTGATATGCATTCGTCACTCAATATCAAAAAAACAATTTCTCATTACATAAAAGATGGTGAAGACAACTCTCTAATAGTCACTGCATTCCCTAGAGACGAACTGAAAAATTTCGCTCCGGGTTCGCTATTGATGAGTTTCTTCAGCTCAATTTTTCAAAACATACTTGCATAAAATTTTATTTCTCAAGTAAATCAATGCACATCAGTCATTCCCAACATCTAAAATATATTCTACTACATATGCATGGCAAGCATCAACCTAATTCGATACAATTCTCGGCACTTTAGAAACTGATGCTTCATTCCTGATAACATAAAACTTTCACTGAATCCTTTTCTACTATGAGTAGCTTACTTCTCTGCGTTACCGCTTAACGTAGCTTCCCGAACACTAGAACCTTGTTCACTTTGAACATTCAAGTCCATAATCTCAATAACATAACGCTAATCCTGAGAGTCTACTAATCCCGTCAACCTACGTCGACTGCTCTCTATCTTGTAGCCTTGCGCTTACTTTCTGGAATACAATTCCGTTCTAACTACGACCCTTACTGAAACTTCAGGTCCTGCTAAGATATTTCTGTATTCTTCACTTACGGGTATACAAAGTATCACTAACAACTTATCCAACACTATCGGAACGACCCTTCTCAACATTGCCTTACATTCCCAAAGGATTCATACTTCTACTTGCTTAGTTCACCGGCCACCTACTGGCACGATCAACTTCTTACTAGTACTCATTCCGAGCTCTTACTTTCGAGTTCACACTTTCCGGTGCATCTTCATCACATACTTCGTTCCTCCAGGGTCCTATTCAGCTCTCAGGCATCTATTCTAATCGTTGAATGCTAAATTGAGTTGATCAGGCTCAACTAACAACAACAACTAGAACATTTACCCGGAACCCAATGGTCCCACTACCTTTGTTGTAACTTAATGACCCAAGGCACGATCTGAATCGACCTGCTCTGATACCAAATGTAACACCCATACTAGACGTATCTAGAAAGTCTAGCATGTGCGTTAGTTTAGTACTGGATACATTAAAAATTTACAACAATACATCTACGAATGAATATAAATACAATCAAATGTGTTCGTACATAATAATACAACTCAACTTTTCTAAAGTATAATGAATGCATCCTTGCATAACCATCTCATCCTGCAGCGGGTACGAACGAACACTTGACACATCATCCATTCGGCTACTATCTTGCTAATCCAACCTGTTTATCTGAAACAAATAAGGATTGGGATGAGACATAAGGTCTCAGTGAGTTCCCCTAAATCCTAGGCTATAGGTAACCTCAGGGGAAACCTACGGTCACCACGTGTCTAGAATACAACATGCCGGTTGATTATACGTGTGTGGGGACTTGCATACTTAGACGGTCGTGCATACTAGGGCCATCATAGTCTTATCTCACTTGTTATAGGCTTCACTTCCTATACGTGTCATGGCGGTCGAGGGGAGTCTAAAACCGCAATGCCAAGAATACGCTCTACGTATCAAGACCAAAACATACTATAATCATGACACAATTCTAAACCGGACGATTAGGGGAAACCTAAGATCGTCATCGGTGTATTTTCTCTATACTTTCTCTATACATAACTATGTCGTATCTAACAACACATTCTATCGTGCTGTCATGCTTGTTTTGACGATCTACGTCTATGTTCTACTATTCTTGACGATCTACGTCAAGGCTCTACTATTTCTTGACGATCTACGTCAAGGCTCTACTATTTCTTGACGATCTACGTCAAGGCTCTATGACATAACATAATATATCTAATAATATGCACAGTCAGATTTATTCATGAAGTTAGCGTTTAACAATCAAACATTATCTGAGTTCATTTTACGGAGAGCCCCGAGTGGAGTAACCCCGAGCGCAATCCCTATCTATCCGATGGAAACCTATCTAAGGTATAACCAACGGCACTCCTGCAGTGACGTGCGGGATCCTTACGGCTAACCCCGTTTCACCTAATGGAAACCCCTTGCACCAACCTAGTGTGGACACAAGAGACACGACCACTACATCTTTCTTACTAAGTGACATGCGGGTTCCTTACGGCTAACCCCGTTTCACCTAATGGAAACCCCTTGAGCCAACCTAGTGTGGACACAAGAGACATGGCACCTTAACTTTAAAGTCTTGGTCTATAAATGCATGAGTAATAAATCTATGCTAGCTATCTCTTTTACCTCGGATACCTATACGATCCGACTAGAGGTAAACTATATGCTTGCTTAACTTGCTATGTGAAGAGATGTCTAGTCAATTCACGTCTGGCCATACCCGTATGGCACTCTAGTTTCTATACGAAGAGAATACTCTATAACACTTCGTATCTAATCAAGCATACTACCCATGCCTAGCATTCTATTCTTTACTATCTATTCTAGTTCTTGACAAGCTATGTCAAGGCTCTACTTTCATCCCATGCCTAGTTCTTTGCTACCCGAGTAATTCGGCTATTCTCTCTTGAATCACTCTTGCCATTCATGTTAAGATTGCCATGATTTTCTTTTCAAGAATCGTTTGATGTTATGTGCATTGCCTAGATGTTGTTTTGGGGTTATAAAGTTATAAAACGTTAAAAGAAAGGCTATGGAATGCACCACCGACCCGACAATGAGCCAACAAGCCAAAAGCTAGCTGGCCAAACCAGAGGGCTGCGCTAATAGCGCCCCTGGAGCGTAGCTCATCCTGATGAATTTCGCTATTAGCTTAGATTTCGCTAATAGCGTAGTTCTTCGGGTCTGTGGTACCAAATTTCCAATTTTTGGCCCAAAACTCATTCTAATGGTTCCTGCAATGCACCAAAACATCCAGCAACATATATATGCATTATAAAACATCATTCATGGCAATATTAACATGTACAAGACTAGATCAAGGCTAAGGTATAAAATTCTCATTTCTCTAATCTTAACTAAAAATCATGTTTTGCTTGCAATTAAACACATAATCCCAATGGTGGGTTCTATCTAAGAACTCACCTAATGATTTGCACTTGATCTTCAAGCTTCAAGCATCAAACCCTAGTTTCCACTTCATCCTTGATCCTTAGCTTTCAAACCAAACCATGCCTCAATCCTTTCCCTTATGTGTTTCTTGCTTGCTAAGCTGCCTTAATCCATGCTTGATCATGATTTGGAAGAAGTTTGGATGATTATGATGGAGAGGGGAGGCGCAAGTCTAGAGAGAAGGAGGAGAGAAATGTTTTGCCAAAACCTAGAGAGAGAAATTGTTGGTAAAAATGAAGGAAAATGGCCCTTGTGGCCTTATATAGTCACTTGCGACGTTTTACCACTTTGCCCTTCGCCTTAGTCGTGTTTACCTGACACTGACACATAAGCCTATGCTTGACTGATATTACTCATTAACATCTTTCGTTGTACTTAACATCTTTCACCAAAATCTCTTTCCATGAATCTTAGTCCTCTGATACATTTAACAGATGAAATTTCCCATTAGCTGACAAGCGGGATATTACAATTCCTCTACCTCAATTAATAATGTATGGTTGGTAGATGGTCTTGAACATAACCTTTTGAGCATTAGTCAATTTTGTGATAATGGTTATGATGTGCTTTTTGAGAAAACCAACTGTACTGTAATCAACAAGGAAGACAAATCCATTGTGTTCAAGGGAAAGAGAGCTGATAATGTCTACAAAATCAATTTTTCTGAACTGGCTGATCAGAAGGTGATTTGCCTTCTATCAGTGAATGATAAGAAATGGATGTGGCACAGAAGGTTGGGACATGCTAACTGGAGATTAATCTCTAAGCTTAGTAAGTTACAACCTGTCAAAGGGCTACCAGACATTGACTATCATTTAGATGCACTCTGTGGTGCATGTCAGAGATGGAAAATTGTGAAATCATCTTTTAAAACCAAAAACATTGTTTCAACCTCCAGACCCTTAGAACTACTCCAAATTGATTTTTACCAGTCAGTACTGCATCCTTATATGGAAGTAAATATGGATTAGTCATTGTTGATGATTACAACATATGGACTTGGGTGAAATTCCTAAAGAGTAAAGATGTTGCTTGTGATGTATTCAGTAGGTTCTGCACTCAAATTCAATCTGAAAAAGAATCAAAGATTTTGAAAGTCAGAAGTGATCATGGTGGAGAATTTGAAAATGAGCCTTTTGAAGCCTTTTGTGAAAAATATGAAATTGTCCATGAATTCTCTTCTCCTAGAACTCCACAACAAAATGGGGTTGTAGAGAGAAAGAACAGAACTTTACAAAAAATGGCCAGAACCATGATCCATGAAAACAATTTACCAAAATATTTTTGGGCAGAAGCAGTGAATACAACATGTTATGTCCAGAACAGGATCTTCATCAGACCTATTTTGGAGAAAACAGCATATGAACTCTTTAAAGGAAGGAAACCCAATATCTCTTACTTTCATCAGTTTGGATGTACATGTTACATTCTGAATAACAAGCTCTACCTAAAGAAATTTGATGCCAAGGCCCAAAGAAGAATCTTTTTAGGTTACTCTGAAAGGTCAAAGGCATACATAGTGTATAATTCAGAAACACTCTGTGTTGAAGAATCTATGCACGTTAAATTTGATGACAAAGAGCTTGAAGATAAAACTTCAAAGCAAGGTGAAAGTTTTGCAGAGATACAGGTTCCTGAAGCTACTCCAGAACCTGATCAAATAGCTGAATCTGAAGAAAGTCCAGAAGCTGAACCCACATCAGAAGCACATGATGAAGCTGCTTCTGATGAAGCACAAGATGGCTCACATCAAGCAGATCCTCCCAGAAACACATTCAAACACAAGTCTTCACATCCTGAGGAGCTAATCATTGGAAACAAAGATAGTCCAAGAAGAACAAGATCATACTTCAGACAAGAAGAGTCAATGATTGGACTGATCTCAATGGTTGAACCTACAACAGTTGATGAAGCACTTTCAGATGATGGATGGATCTTAGCTATGCAAGAAGAGTTTAATCAATTTCAGAGAAATGATGTGTGGGATCTGGTACCCAAACCTCAGCACAAGAACATTATTGGAACAAAATGGGTATTCAGAAACAAGTTGAATGAGCAAGGAGAAGTAACAAGAAACAAAGCAAGGCTTGTTGCACAAGGTTACAATCAACAAGAAGGCATTGATTATACTGAAACATTTGCTCCAGTTGCAAGATTGGAGGCAATCAGGTTACTTATTTCCTATGCAGTTAATCATGGCATAATATTATATCAAATGGATGTCAAGAGTGCATTTCTTAATGGTGTCATTGAAGAAGAAGTGTATGTCAAGCAACCTCCTGGATTTGAGGATATTAAATATCCTGACCATGTTTTTAAACTGAAGAAATCACTATATGGCTTGAAACAAGCTCCCAGAGCTTGGTATGATAGACTAAGTAATTTCTTCATCAAAAATGATTTTAAAAGAGGGCAGGTTGATACAACACTCTTCAGAAGGACTCTTGAGAAAGATATTCTTGTAGTGCAAATATATGTTGATGATATAATATTTGGTTCTACTAATGCATCTCTTTGCAAGGAATTCTCTAAGTTAATGCAGGATGAATTTGAAATGAGCATGATGGGAGAGCTGAAGTTCTTCCTTGGCATTCAAATCAATCAATGCAAAGATGGAGTTTATGTTCATCAATCAAAATATTCAAAGGAGCTTCTGAAGAAGTTCAAGTTTGAAGATTGTAAAGTGATGAACACTCCAATGCACCCTACGTGCACCTTAAGCAAAGAAGATGAAGGAGCTAAAGTAGATCAGAAGCTGTACAGAGGTATGATTGGTTCTTTGTTATACCTCACTGCATCTAGGCCAGATATTTTATTCAGTGTATGCTTGTGTGCAAGATTCCAATCAGATCCTAGAGAATGTCATATGACTGCTGTCAAGAGAATCTTCAGGTATTTGAAAGGAACAACTAATCTTGGAATCTTTTATAGGAAATCCTCAGATTATAAGCTAATTGGATTCTGTGATGCTAATTATGCTGGTGATAGGATTGAAAGAAAGTCAACCATTGGCAATTGTCAATTTCTGGGTGATAATCTTATATCCTGGGCTAGCAAAAGACAAACAACTATTGCTATGTCTACAGCAGAAGCAGAATACATTTCAGCTGCAAGTTGTTGTACACAACTACTTTGGATGAAACATCAGTTGGAAGACTATCAGATAATTGCTAACAGTATTCCCATTTATTGTGATAATTCTGCTGCTATTTGTTTGTCTAAAAATCCAATTTTGCATTCAAGAGCCAAGCATATTGAAATCAAACACCATTTTATCAGAGACTATGTTCAAAAAGGAATTTTTGATATACAATTCATTGATACTGAGAATCAATGGGCTGATATATTTGCTAAGCCTTTAACTGTTGAAAGATTTTATTTTATAAAGAAAAACTTGAACATGCACTACGTGTCTGATTAAAGCTTGCTTGCTCCTGGATAGGATTTTAGGTTCTGAAGTTAGTTCAGAAGCAGTAGTCCATCAGAAGCTCTTTATTGAGGTTCTGAGGAAAACTCGCTTCTGATGATGACGTCAGCATCTGAAGTTCAGAAGCTGGATTTTATGCTCCTGAATAGTTGAGTTAGTGGAAACGTTGGGAGTTACTTTATTTGGTAATTCGTGGCCCACTAACTTGGTAGTTACTTTGAGAACTTCTGACGTGGCTTATATGTATTGCTGTATAACTTAAAAGGGCAATGATGATTTAATAGCTTTGAAAAATACTTTCACGCGCCCCCAATTTGTCATTAATGCTATGTTTGTTTGTCTCTTTTGAATTGCAATTGTTTTACTTTTAACACTTTGTCAATTCACACACTACTCACTCACAACAAACACATTTGCTTTCAAACCTCTTGTGAAGTAAGCGCAAAAACCCTAGAACCCTCAATCTTCTTCAAATCTTCTTCAATCTTCATCAATGGCATCATCAAGCTCACAACAACAAGCATCAGGATCTGGGTCCGTTTACAAACAGAGGACAATGTCTATTCCTCTTAACTCTTTGATCGTCCAGATAGAATCACCAGTGGACTTCGTTTCACTCAAGAAATATGATGTGGACATGAAAGAGTTGGTAGATACTCAGAAGCTATCTAAGTACTTCAAGATGTTGAATGGGCCAACGTATGTGAACTTGGTCAAAGATTTCTGGGTAAGGGCTGAAGTCTTCAATGGAAAGCCTGCAAAGGTCGTAGGTAAACAAGCTGTGTCGAAGAAGGGAAAGATGACGGTGGAAAAGAATCCTACTTCTTTCGATAGCCTAGGAATAAGGTCTAAAGTGATGGGTATTCCTATAACCATCACTGAGGAGGTTATAGCTAAAGCATGCAGAGTGGATGTTGAAGGCAGATTCCAAGAGATATGATATCCTGCTACAAAGCTACTACAACTAGATTCTGGGTGGAAACTCAGAAGCCAAGCCTTCAGAAATGGAGATTCACAACAGGATGTTGGTGAAGTTTTGCACTGATTGCTTCTTTCAGAGAGGAAGATGGTCTGATCAACCCAATAATCAACAAAAGCTGACAATCTACTTCATGGCCATGTTTGATAAGATTAATTTCCCAAGATATGTCATGGATCATCTCTGCTGGGCAATTAATGAAGGCATTGTCAAAGGAAGGAAGCAAGTGCCCTATGGAAGATTGTTGTCTGAGATCTTTCATCAAGGAAGAGTGCTAGATACTTTGAAAAAGACAAGGGATGCATCTGATAAATGCTTCGAAGTTTCTACTGCTGAAAGGACTATCAGTAGCAGGAGCTTATACTCTATGAAGGTTATCAAGAAAGCCCCTCAAGATGAGAAGTGGATAGAGATGACGCAGCAGAAACTAAGATTATCAGGGACTTTCCTTCCATCTTTAAGGAAAGTAATCCTGAAGTCTTAGCTAAAACAGTAGCTGAGTATGTCATGGAGACAGATGCAAGCCCTCAGGAGGAAATTACTCCTATTAAGGCCAAAGGAAAGAAGGTCAAGGGAGTTACTGCATCAGAAGCTGCTGCTGAAAAGGCCAAGCAACAGAAGGTTGCTAAGAGAAAGAGAGGAAAAGCTGAAACTGTTTTCTATCAAGAAAAAGTGGATGAAGCTTTAGATGAGCTAGAGAAAGAAGAATCTGAGCCCAGGATTAAAAAGAAGAAGGCACCTTTACAGATGATGTCTTCTATGGTTGAGGTGACCCCTGCTAAGGCCAGAATGGCTAAAGAATATGCTGCTGATGAGATAGCAGACAGAAAGGAAAAGAAGAAAATTGTTGCTGCTTCTATTCCCACGAAAAAGAGGAGTAGAGAAGAAACTGGCATCAGCAAGGAAAAGCTGGAACAAGCTCCTGGCAAGGAAGAAGGAGATAAGGAAGAACCTGAGAAGAAGAAGAAGAAGGTAGCTGCACCTATCTTCACTCTAATGGTTGAAGTTGCTTCTGATGAAGCTAAAACAGCATCTGATTATGCTAACCAGATGCTAGCAAAACATAAGGAACAACAAGCCAAAATAGTTCTGGAGAGGGATGCTAAGCTGAAGAAAGCTGGCTTAGACAAGGATGAAGGCTTTGTTGCTGAAAAGTTGGTTGAAGTAAGGGAAATTGCTTCTGAAACTGAACGGATTGTCAAGAGGAAAACAGATGCTTCAGAATCTGAAATCCCAAAGCCTACTTCAGAAGCTGCTGATAACACAGCAACGTTATCTCAGGTACCTCCAGTCTCACACACATCTTGTACCACATCTTCTATTCCACCTGAAGACACCTCTCTTTTAGATCACCTAGAAAGCCATTACCTAGGTGAACTACCCCAATCTAGTTTTAAGTCAAACTCACAAACAGCCTCTGAAATGGCTTCTGAAGTAACTGCTTCTTAGAAGGTCAATTCAGAAAAGACCACCTCACCCCCACAACAACAAACATCTGTTCCTGAACACATTGTTCCTGAACAACCAGTTACTAAACCCATTCCTGAACCTAAACCTAAGCCTGATACTGAAATTGTTGCTCCTGAACATCCTGTTCCTGAGCCAACCCAAATTCTTCCATTTTCAGTACCTCTTAAGATAACCCGCTTTGATGGGATCTCCCTAGCCACAAATATGGATACTGACTCTGAGGATGATCAAGATGATCATGCCTCTGCCATGGCTATAGATCCTGACCAACCTTCAACCAGCAACACCCTAACTACAAATGGCCAAACAACATCAAGCCAAGCCATTGTCCCCATAGCCCATCCTAAACCTTCAAAACAACCTTCACCACCCACCATTTTCCTAGACTCTCATGTATTACAAGATGTGTGGGCAGACATTACTTCTGAAGTTCATAGGCTGATTGAAAGCAGAAGTGACTTGGGTCACAAAATCAGCTATCAAAAGCAATGGAGGAGGATCAAGGAAAGGGTCATCAATCTGATTTCAACCCTGCATGACTCATGTCTACAAGCTCAGGAGGAAGTCAAGCAGCAGTTGGAAAACTGGTTGAAAGGGATTGATGAGAATATGGAAGATGTAGAAATCCTTGGAACTTGGGTGAAGCATCCTATGAGCATCAGACTCAGGGGGAGTTAGAGCTTACAAACCTCACCTTAAAGACTATCAAACTCAGGGGGAGTTAGAGCTTACAAACCTCAGACTCTGAGCTTACAAACCTCAGAACCCCAAAGTCAACTTGTTAATTAGATTAACAACAGTTGATCAATTTTAAATACTATTGTTTGTCATCATCAAAAAGGGGGAGATTGTTGGAACAAAATGTGTTTAACAATGAACCGTAAAGAGTTTTGATGATAACAAGGTATTAAAAATTGTAAATTGGACTAGGTAATATTTGTTCAAGTGTACAGGACCATAATTAAAAAGTTACATCATTAAGAGGTTCTGAATGAGCAAATAAAGAGCAAAAGGAATCAACAAAATTGAAGCTTAGACGCTCCTGAAGGCAATATGCTCCTGAAGAGAAAAAGCGCTCCTGAAGTCAAGCTGCTCCTGAAGAGAGTAAAGTGCTCCTGAAGACTAAAGCGTTCCTGACGGAATAATGCTCCTGAAGATTAGTGCTCCTGATGACAAGAGGTCCAGAAGCGCCACGTCATCATCAGAAGCTACATTATCAGAAGCTGCCTCATCAGAAGTCATTTCACCAGAAGCTGAAGATCAACTGAATTTGAGAAATTCAAGGATTCAAGAGTTGTTTCATGGATCAAAATTCATCAAAGGACAACAAAGATTAGTGGAATTTTGCAACGGTCATTTCAAAGGTGTTTGAGGGCATGTGCTTGCAATTTTGGACGAAAGCGTTGACATTGTACCTTTGTACGAACTGTACAACCACCTTCTTCACTACTCTGTTTTTGTGTCCACGCTACAAGACAAGAAAACAACTCCAAAATACGGCTTCGCCTGCAAAGATGTTCCTTTGGATAAGGAATGGATTTCAAATTTGTTTTTCATAGGACAACAACCAAATCAGGCAAAAGATCATTGGTGAAAGATCAAGCTTCAACAACGACTCTTTGATGTGCTGGCAATTTCACAACGTCTCTTTCACACCTCTATATAAAGGAGTGAAGACTTAGAGATTTGGCAATGTTGAACGAAAGACTCTCAACATTTTTACAAGTGTCAAACCTCTGCTGAAATTGTTCTGCATTCACTTAGAATTTCTGCGTCTCAAAGTTTCATCTTAGAAATTCTTAAGTTATTGAGTCTGTATCTGATTTGTATTATGAGCACCTCTGATTGTATATTAAGTGTTCAACCTTAAATAATTTTCTGTGTAATTTTGTTTAGCTAGAAGTCTCTTGCAGTTGTGCTTGAGCATAGAAGTCTCTTGATTGTGTTCTTGAGCATAGGAAGACTCTTGCAAAGTGTGCTTGAGAAAAGGAAGTCTCTTGCAGGTGTGCTTGAGCAATTGTAATCAGATATTACATTCTAGTGAAATCTCCTTGGAAGTGCAAGGGGACTGGACTACTTCCGGATTGTGGAAGGAACCAGTATAATTGCTTTGTGTCTTTCTTCTTCTCTCTCTCTCTCTCTCTCTCTCTCTCTCTCTCTATTTTATTCCGCTGCGTTCAGATTCTGAATATCACTTCAGAAGTTGTTTCACCTAGCTTCTGATCAGTGTGTTCAGTTTTTAGAGAAACGGAGAATTTTTTAAAAACATAATTCAACCCCCCCTTCTTGTGTTTTTCTCACCTTCAAGGTAGACCCAAATACTTACTTGTGCCCAAAACTATCTGAACTCCAAGAATATTAGTAATTGCTTGTTTGAGGGGATCATGAACAGTTCGACTACAATAAATCTCGGATTTAGGTAAGCTAATAGCCTGACCTGAAGCTGATTCATATAAAGAGAGAATATTTTCCATGGCATTTACTTGACCCTCATCAGCTTTGAAAAATAGGAAACAGTCGTCAGCGAATAAAAGATGGAAGACGAGGGCGCCCTACGACAAACTTTTGTACCCGTAAGAACACCACATGCCTCGACATCTCTTATCAGCGAAGATAAACTCTCTACACAGATAATAAACAAATACGGGGAAAGAGGATCAACTTGATGGAGACCACGCCTCAAAATAATAGGGCCAACATGTTCTTCGTTGACAAGCACAATAATCCACCGACTCGACACACATACTCATCCAATGGATCCAACGATTATGAAACCCATTTTAACCATAACAACACGTAAGTAGTCCCAATCCATACGATCACAAGCTTTACTAATGTCAAGTTTCAGACCAACATACATGTCCTCACCTCGTGTCTTGGTTTTCATAAAATGTAAAACCTCTATTGCCACCATAGCGTTATCCAGGATGGATCTGCCCGGAACAAAAGCAGATTGGTTATCGGAGATGCATTGGGACAAACCATCCTTTAAATTGTTTGCGAGAACCTTAGAAATAATCTTATACAAGACATTGCATAATGCTATGGGACGCCAATCCTTCATGCTAACCTGCGTAGAACCTTTCATAATGAGAGCAATATTCGTTATATTCAAATCAGGGGGAAAATGCCCCGTATCTAACCAAACACAACATTCTTTAAAGCTATCATCGCTACATAAATTCCAGAAATGTTGATAAAAACCCGGACTATAACCGTCAGGACTGGAACTTTTGTCCAGATGCATCAAAAATATAGCAGCACGGAACTTGGCCTTGGTGAAAGAAGCCGTGAGCTTTTCATTATCAAGGGCGGAAATAGAAGTTGAAATAACGTCAATAACAGAACAAAAATCACCTCCTTGATTTTGAAAAATATTCACAAAATATTGTCGTGCAACGTCATACAAGCCTCCTTGCTCATTAGTGATTTTATTCCCTGCATCATCATCAAGAGAAAGAAGGTGATTTACCTTTTTACGAGATGTGGCCGATGCATGAAATTTTTTTGTATTCCTATCACCATCCTTGTACCAATGAGTCTTTGCTTGTTGTTGCCAATAAGCGTCATCTTGAGAAAGTAAACACTGCATATGCTTCCTTAACTCAAACATGCGAACTTGATCCTCACCTGAAGAACTCAACCGTGTACTTTGTAATTTTCTACGACAATCTTCAATGTCATTTTTTAATTTGTGGCAATGAGTTTTCCTCCAAATGGACATGTCTTCCGCTCATGAAGTCAACTTCGGAATAAGAGGATTAGTGGAATGCACCTGCCATGGGTTAGTAACAAGCTCCTTAAACCCCAGTTCCAAGTGCCACACATTTTCGTAACGAAAATGTCGTTTATGAAGGTGAGGCCGAGATGTAGCAGAACAATTTAAGAGAATAGGATAGTGCTCAAAAGCAGGTACTACAAGAGTTTCAACAAAAGCATCCAGAAATAAATTAAACCACAAATTATTAGCAAGAACACGATCTAACCTCTCCTTCACCGCACATGGCGTACCAAGACTCTTGAACCAAGTATAAAGATAACCTTCAATCGGAACATCTAACAAACCAGAATCATGAACAACTTGATGAAAGCCATTGATAAGCCACTAAGGTCTTATGTTGCACCCCCTCTTTTCACTAGCATCTAAAGTGTCGCTAAAATCACCAAAAATACACCACGGAGAAAATTCCAAGCAACAGTTCTACGGCCTCCATTAGGATAGCCATAATAGCCAGTAATTCTCTAAGTACCAAGAACATTATCAATAATCTCAACAGTGATATGATTACTAAAAAAATCAACAAGCTGACAATTTAAAGAATTTAGCCAAAATAAAGCAAGAACCCCACCTCTACCGGTGCGGTCTACATGAAAACAAGAATCATAACCAAGCAAATAACATAACTCTTCAATTTTATTTCGGTGAGCTTATGACTCACTTAAGAATAATATGTTTGGATTGAAGTGCTGAACTAGGTATTTTAAGTCGGGAATTGTACTCGGGCTACCTACACCCCGATAATTCCATGCCACTAGACTCATTTACCTAGGCAGGCCTGATCATCAGGTCCTGCCATTACATCTTGTTCAAACAAAGGATTAGAAATTACATTCATTTCAACATCCCCCCCATGACTAACATTTGTTCCTATTACAACATTTCCCAAATCCCCATCAGCAACAAATGATTTTTCACCATTCTGAAGGGCAACATTCTTTTCTTTTTTCAGCTCCGAAACAGTTTCATCATAAGGCTCTTCATTGTTAGCACTCGGGAAAGATGCAGCAGGCAGACCAAGCACCAAAGGTCGGCCCGGAAGCAAGTTAGAGGCCGATGTACCTGTAGATGATGAAGGCAAAAGATGCACTTGGCAAGAGAAATTAGCACCATAACCTTGTTTAGCCTGAGCCGCGGTTTGTGTAGCAAGAACATCATGTTTGATGGTAGTGATTTGGCTCTGAACAACAAGCATCCAATCATTAAAGTTTGATAAATTCACGGTACCTCCAGGAGCAGTGGCGCGACATAGTGGCAGGGATAGGGTCCTGCCACCACCTGTTGGTAGCTGCAGTTCCTATACGTTGTGAAACTGGCTTCAAGTAAGCTCCCCAATTACACACACCATCATCAGAGTCCAATTCAAACAGTTATGGACAAACTTTATCAGTGTGTCCGATAATACCACACATGTGACAAAAAGCCCCAAGCTTCTCATACTTAAAGTTAACAGTAAGGCAACTAGGGCTTGTGAGGGATGACATCAATCTGTGTTTGAGAAGGTATATAAAGGCAGAAATAGAAACATCTAGATCATCGATCAGGTGAGATGCAACTTCTCACAAGATGGATCCGACCCAAAGTGCAGAGGCAGCCCAAAAGAGAGTGGCACTAGAAACCATAGGTGGAGGAAATCCTAGGAGACCATTTTACCTTAGTAGAACGATTAATCAACATTTATTAGGAATTGATATAGTAATTTCAGTTTTGTTGTTTAAATCATATATTTCAGTTTTGTTTTTAATCAATTATTACAATTTCTACTTAATTTATGTCTATTTAGTTACAATACTTACAATAAATAGATAGTATTTACATGTATTTACTTACAACATAATTAAAAGTGGTTTTAGGAACTACAAATAAATAGTTATTATTATTATTATTATTATTATTATCATCATCCTCTGTTCCGGATACATCGTACGAGTGCAGATACGATACAGGTATACAAATACGTGAAAGTTTTAAAATTTAAGATACGATATAACTAAGATATATTACAAAAATATACTAAAATTTATATGCGTGTAAAATACTTGAGAAAAAAGCATTTATTGCCCTTCATTACTATATAGTCATAAAAGTCACAATTTAAAAAAAAGAAAATACATATGATAAAATAAAAAATGTGAAGTTTTCGTATAAATCATATTCTATTTTCATTCATACATTAGGATATCAACAAATGCATCAATAAAAAACTTAAAACAAAATTTGTTTAATTTTGATTGATTAAATTAGCTCTGCATCCTTACCCTCATACAACAAAAACATAATTTTTAACTGGTTAATCGAAAAACAATTATATTGATAGAATCATATATATCTTTATTGAATTCTCACAACACGATCTCACTTTTTTACCCTTCATTTTTTCCAAGATACACATATGTGAAGTATTTAATAAGTATTTGTGAGTATTTGTTAAGTATCCTATAAGTATTCGATAAAATATATTTTTAAATTAAAATAATTAATTCCGATATTTCGTGGGGTACGTATCCGCGAGTATCTATGAAATATACTCATCTGATACTCATCTAATACAAGTACGTCTCCATATTTAGAGTATCTGGTTTTCATAATCATCATCATTTTATTTTGTCATATCATCAACTCTTCATTTTATTCTGTCATTTATTTATTTTCCTAAAATAAATGTTCTTCTTAAGTTTTTGTCTTGTATACTCTCAATCAAGACCTCCTCCAGTTGTAACTTGTATTATGGCCCCACAACCTGCATGTGGCGTGTGTGATGTTGACAAAGGAAGGAAACAAAGCAAGCAAGTTGCATATATACATGAACATGAGAGGACGGTCATAGCATGCGAGCAGTCTGCAAATGGTAAAGAAAAGAAAAGAAAACAGTCTCTCGTGATGCCCACATGCAAATGCATGCGCAATTTGCATTCATATCATATCATTTAGATAGGTTTGGTTCTATTTTTGGATGCTTCAAAATTTAAATTGATTTTACATGTATAAAATTTATTTGAACATATTTAGATGTATATTCATAAGTATTACATTTAAATTTATTATTTGATTCATATATACAATTAACTTTTTTTTTTTTTTTATATAAAATTAACTTTTATCACCACAACACAAAAACTAAACACACTTTGCGGCTCGCATGTACTTTACGCAACATTGATATCTATTTTTGATTCAACATTGATATCTATCTATCAATCATGAATGGTACAAATTTTTATTAACTTTTCTTTTTCCTCAAACTTACTTTTGTTTTTTTCTTTTTCTTTTATGTAGTCTAGTTGATATAATTCATTTTAAGATAAATAAATGATGTTTTTGGTGGTTGAACATCAACCTATACATATTACAATACATTGTTGATATCAATTAAACTATGATCACGAGGATCAAAATTACCTTTGCTTTATTTGAGACGGATGGTAACACATGATCGATTTCTTATTAGTTTGATGTATTTATTATTATTTTTAAAATACATTTTTAAAATTATTATTTATAGTTTATTTTGGAAGATAAAGGTCAATTGATTTTTTTACTGAACTAAAAAAAAAAAGTCAATTAATATTACCAGTTCATAATCTTCACGTCTAGCAGATAATAGAAGATCTATCTCACCTACTAACTTTTGATGCCTCGCTCAATTAAATGATATGGTATCATTAAGTTTTGATAATAGTTTGTGATTGTAAATCTAACCTTATGTCTTGCAACTAACATTTACACTACAAATGAATTTATTTCATATTCTTTAGATAAAAAGTCTATGTCTGACACTTTGTAAATCAAATAATCAATTTCACAATTGAGCATTGGAAAAACATCAAGTACATGAATAAACTCATCGATATAATGAAACAACCCTTATATATAATCAGTCATGTCAATTATTTATTTACATTAAAATCGTAACTACTATATATAACTACAACATAATGAGAAAATTAGCTATACATAATCATGGTAGCAAACAATAAAAGATGTAGAAGAGTTGAATATTGCATCAAATGCTTGAATGACCAAGATCCAATGCTCCACCTTATGGTTTTTGTGTTCTCCCTTCACTCCTGCATTTTTCTCTATTTTTCTCTGCCTTCCAATATGATAAAATGCCAAATTGAGGAAGTGAAGCTCTATCTACATAGTTCTGAAAAGGGGAGATTTGCTTAGCAAATTGATGATCTCTTAGCGAATTCTAGTAGACTTCAAATTCTTGACCTTTTAGTCCAAACATCGATTGATCTTTAATACCTACAAAAGTAAGGGAAATAGGTCATATTAGTGATTTGCATACTTGAAACATAACCATCTAATATTTACTTGCAAACAATTTAATAAGTGTCTTAAATAAATATGTGAAATCAAGTAAATATGACATTTATTATTATGACAAGTGATTAGTATCTTAAGGTATTGGGGAGTGTCAATGTAATACTAAGATATTGTTGGATTTCAAATATGAGTGATTAGTATTACTTTGACTACAAATAAGTTAAATGTTGAATATATAAGAGAGGTGATTTATATCTAATGTGTTGTATTTTTGGATGGAGATTTGATATCAAGCTCTCTTCTAGTCCCGAATCAATGATCAATTGTTGCTCTTGACACTCCTTCGATCTTCCTCAACAAGCTTGAGGGAGAGCGGTAGCGGATTAATGTGTTAGATCATTATTTCAAAAGTCTCCCTAACAATTTAAATAGAAGGTGTGTTCTCTTGGTAATAATAGCGGTGCAAGTGCATGTTGCGGAAGATTTGCACTTGGGGGAAGGATTATTGAGTTCATGTATGGGTGATTATTTGGATGTCATCAATTATATATGGATGAACTAAATATTGAATATATATGAGAGAGAGAGAGAACTCATATTTGTAATGCTTAAATTTTAGGATAAAAATGTAATGTCTCAATTTCTAAACGATCTTAGAACGCATTAATAGTCTGTTGTTGCTTTCGAAGGTCTCTCATACTTGTAGGGATATTTTAAAGGCCCTATAAGTAAAGCCAAGGCATGTAGGCAAGTAAAGCCAAGGCATGTAGGTTAATAGAGGTATCTGTAGGTGTGAAGACCATCATAATCCTAGCCACAAAACCCGCACAAATTTCCTTCAAAAAAAAAAAAAAAACCCGCACAAATTTATACACTTATGTATCAGCTTGTCAAATGATTGTGACAAGATATAAACCAGATTTTATTCCAACAAGAATGGCCCTGGATCGTTCATTGCTCTATACTTTCAACCCAAAAATTAGATACAAATAGAATACAATCAATCTCTTCTCTTTCTCTTGATAAAAAACAAAAACAAAAACAATCAATCTCTTTCTTCATAGTTTGAAGGTAATTAAGAATCACAATCACCAAATAACTTAAGGCATTTTATTTTCTAACATTGAGTAAAATAGTAAAAAAAAAAAAAAAAAGCAACATTTTTAATTTTTTTACTTTGGATGTGGGTAGCTGAAATGACATTTTATTATGATTTTTTTTCTTTTAAATTCGCATTTCTTTTTGTTACACTTTTAAATTCTCATTTATTAGTGAGTATTTCTCAAAACTCTGAAAACAATATTTTACAATGTTCTTTAATATGTTTATTTTGTCAATAGAAATTGAAACAGAAAACACCGTAAGGAAACACTAAGCTAAATACGTATAGGTATTTTGTTTGGGAAAGATTTATATATAGTCAGTGGCGGAGCCAGGAAATTTACCGAGCCTGGGCGGAAAATTTATCGCAAATTCACATGTGACATAATATATATAAATAGTCGTATATCAAAATAAATATGCCCTCCTCACATCGTCTTGAATATCCGGAGCATACAAATGAATTTGTTTCCTAAGACCTGGATCACGCACAATCTCATTTGGATTAAACTCATTGACCACATTAGGCGGTGGTTCTTCTACTCAGTGGCGTATACAGGACCCTGACTCAGGGGGTGCAAAAAAATTCCGTCGATAAAACTTTGCAAATTCAATCAGTTTTGTCTTGTCAAAACTAATTTTATTTTAATTATTTTTGATTTTATGTCAAATTATAAAATTGGATTAAATTAAACTATTTGATTAAGTAAAATAAAAATTATAAATAAAAAATTAAACAAAGGATACGTTTAGAAAGAAAAAAACCTCGACCAATATTATTATTCTTTTTTACAAGAAACCTATATTGTAGTAATTTGTTAATTGAAGAGTCCAGCAGCCCCCATCACCTCCTCACCTGCTTCAGGGCTCGTGTCTTGCTGTTATGCTGCCACCACAATATTAATTAAAAGATCACACTCTTCAATTCCATCAAGTGTTATCCTCCATCATCAGTGTGTACTGCACCTATTTCCATTATCCTCCATCACCTTGCAATGAGTGAATTGTAATAAGCAATTGATCAAACAGTTTGTATGAAAAAAATTGATGAGCACTGCATTTTTTAATTCAAAGAATAATATTCATCCCTCAGTTGGGGGCAAAACAGTCAACAACCATGCTATGGGTAGGAGAATCGATTTTGCCCAAATTGAAAAGCTACAAATAGCTGCTTCTGTTGAAACGCGAGTTAAACTAAGAAAGCACTTTTACCAAGAGAGACCCAAACATGTCAAACGTGAGGAAGGAATGGTTAGACGTGCGTTCTCAGTAGTCTACCGTGAAACCAAACAAGGGCTTAATTGAAGAAAAGTAGCCGCCGCCCTTTACTCATCTTCTTCTCCGATTATTTCTAATATTCTACTCCTTCCACTTCTCCTTCCAGTGTTTCATTTGCCCAATATTTTTTTTTGAAGTGTATTGATGGACTTTTTTGTTGGGCCTAGTATGCAAAAAATTTCCATCGAGCCCGGGCGACCGCCCGGGGTCGCCGGGCGGTGGAACCGCCCCTGTATATAGTCTTATTTTGTCTCCGTGTAGGCTAATTTTGTTTTCTTTCTAAGTTTTGTTTTTCTTGTGGCAAGTGGTGGTGCCTTGTAAATATTACTGATACTTTCTCTGTATTTCTTGGTGTTTCTTCCTAAGCATTCCTTGTGCTAGGAGGGTCAAATGTCATAGTAATATATTTCATTTTAGCCTCTTAAAAAAAAACAATGAATAAATCATAACAAAGATATGATTTCCCTCTAAAAGAAATAATCATATAGTAAAGATATATGATTTCTTTCAATCATGTATTATAAGACTATATATGTTGAAAGGAGAATAGTGTGGTGTGGAAACGACCAAAGATCATGCGTGGATATATATCAAAGAAGACAATTGGACTATATTCGGTGTATACAATTACAAAGCACAAACTACACTAAAAATTACGGCGGGTGCAAATGCTCATCATATGAAGGAAACTAAATTGGAGTATGGGATATGGACAAATGAAAGGATCTTTTATGATAAATTCTCATATCATGATGAAGCCTAAATGACAAATAGTTCGAGAATTCGAATTTGATTTTTGGATAGAATAATTCTTGTTCAGATTATATTTATCTCACGACCGACTTTGAATTACCATGACCCTCTTTCCCTGGGAACTGGAGGGTTTAAAACAGAACAAAAAATTATTGGAAATTAAGAAGTCTCATATAATTTAAAACGATAAAAACTAATATATCCAACTGCGATCTAGTTTTAAATTTCGCTCTTGATGTGAAGATCTCGTTAATTAATAATAGGCTTAATTGCATCAATGGTCCCATAAATAATTATCAGTTTACATTTTGGTTCCATAACTCGTAAAATCAACGTTTTGGTCCCTTTTGTTTTGCTCCGTTAGTCAAAAAGGTCTTTGGCCGTTAACTTTAACCTTGAATGTCTATTGTAGACCAACTTTAAGAGTGGTCCACCAAAGATCTCATTAGTTTGTTTTGTATTAACCATTCGATTCTTTTGTTTTAAAATACAACCATTAGATCATGTATGTTTATTATTTCTGATAGTGCACCACCTACACCTTATCTTTTTAACCTTTCTATCTTCTCCCTTCTCCCCCTCTTCATCTTTATCATATTCATCAAAATAAACACAGAAAAAATAAACTGAAAATTATCATGTTCAACATCATCTTTTCATTCCCAATTCAAAATCATCAATTTAAAACTTACAAAATCAAAATAAACAAAATACAACCCCATCATCATGCTTCCCAACAACATAAATCTTGAAAACTCAAAACCAAATTGTGAGAATCAACAAACAATTTTGCCATAACTCAAAATTTTGAATCTCAGTCTCTCTCGCGAATTGTTCTCAATCACTCCCATCCCCTTTGAATCTCAAAACCCAAAATTTTCTTTCAAATCCCTCATATGCATTTCACTGTTGTCATTCAAATTATCATTTACCAATTTCAATGACATGTTAATCGTGCTTTTACTTGATCTTCTTCCTAATTGTTATTTTCATTTATTTAATTATCATTGTTTTAATTATTTTCAACATTTATATGTGTTGTGCAAACTATTTATCTTTTGTCATTCAAACATAAGTTTATGCTGCTATTTGTTGTTATGCTGCTATTTGTTGTTATGCTGTTATGCTGCTATTTGTTGTTGCAGTATATATAATTGTCATTCAAACATAAGTTTAGTCCATTGTGTAATGGTTGGGTGTATCATGTTGGATCTGAACTCTGAAGAATGGGATAAGGTTGTTGGGTTCTAACTGGTTAAGGTTGTTGATAGTTCAATGTCTCACTTGTGTTTTTTTGGGTGTAAACGTTTTTGGAAAATTTTTTATGGAAAAGGATGATGAAGTTTTGAGGAACAAGATGATGAAAAGTGAAAGGCTTAATTGCATAAATGATCCTCTAAATAATGTTTAGTTTACATTTTGGTCCCATAACTTGTAAAATCAACATTTTGGTCCCTCTTGTTTTGCTCCGTTAGTCAAATTGATCACATCCGTTAGTTTTTTAATGTCTAAAATTTTTGATATGATTTTAACCGTTTGATTGCATGTCCATTGTACTTAATAGTGGACTGTCAACATCTAATTTTTTCACTTTGGTCAAATACTATTTTTTGTCCTTATAGTTGAGAGAATTCTCAAGTTAGTCCTTTAAGTTTCAAAAGTTTCAAAAGTTTCAATTAGGTCATTTTAGTTTGACAGAATTTCTAAGTTAATCCTTTAAGTTTCAAAAGTTTCAAATAGGTCTTTTTAGTTGATAAATTATTTCACCGTAACCCCTGCTGTCAGTCTCCGTTTAACTGATGCTGATGTAGCCGTTAAGTTGTTGACTTGGATCAAAACGCTGCCTTTTAAAAGTTTCAGGGTGTCAAAATGCTACGTTTAATAGTCACAAATGATCATTTATAGTGCTAGAAAGACAGCTATTTACAACAACAAATGCCTTTCTAGCAATATTAAACGAAATTTATAGTGCTAGAATGATCATTTGCGATCATTAAACGTAATGTTTTGACACCCTGAAGCTTTTAAAAGGCAGCGTTTTGATCCAAGTCAACAACTTAACAGCTACATCAACATCAATTAATTATTAACTGACAGCAGAGGTAACGGTGAAATAGTTTATCAACTAAAATGACCTATTTGAAACTTTTGAAACTTAAAGGACTAACTTGAAAATTCTGTGAAACTAAAATGATCTATTTGAAACTTTTGAAATTTAAAGGACTAATCTGGGAATTCTGTCAAACTAAAAGGACCAAATATGATATTTGACCTAAATAATATGTAAATACATTTGTCAACGCTATTTATTTTAATTTTTTTTTTACTCTAGTGACCCAATTGGCTTAAACTTTTTCTTATAAATAAAGACCTAGCTATTATAAGTAAGGGCACTAATACCTCAGGATCATTTTCATGTCAACCACGTAAAGAGTAGAAGAGAAAATCAAATCTAAAAGTGGATCCAAGAAGGTATGGAAAGTTGCCACTATCTTCACAAACATCAGAGGCTAAAGAGAAAGAGGAGTATGCATTAGAAAATACTAATGAGTTTGATGCTTATAATTATGAATCTAATTCTAATTGGTGTCCAGACACTGATTTGTCTACCATGGTTTCTGCTCTCTCTCAAGTCATTGGAACATCATCTACCAATCATAATCACCCACACATGGCACAATCAACCTCAAATACTATGGTCAATGAAGAATCTCAACCACCTCAACCTCTTCTAGATCAAGGTTTGTTTCTAAAATTGTATGTTTGCTTCTTGTGTTCATCTAAATTTAGCATATGTTTAGTTAATTTTCTAAATGGAACAAATTTATGCTATTGTTGGAGCTTGTCCATTTTTGGGGAAAAAATGGAACACTTTTTTTAAACCTAATTTCCCAAAAAAAAAAATGGTGTAAACCCTTTTTTTTGGTGGTGTAAACCCTTTAAAAGCAGTCATGATAATTTGGAATTTAGTCATGAGATAAATAAAATTTAATCAATGATTGTTCCGATCATGATTCAAATTTGGATTTTCTTGAAATATTTGTGTTCTTATTCTGAGTTCATTTTTGTTACATTATACCCATTAATCTTGAGATAAATGAAATTTAATCAATGATTGTTTCGATCATGATTCAAGTTTGGATTTTCTCGAAATATTCGTTCTTATTTTGAGTTCAATTTTGTTACATTATACCCATTAAAGTTAAATTCTGAGCTAACTATTTATATTGTTATTTATGCTTCTTTGTTTTTATGGATAAATATATGTTTTATTTTGTCAAATAGTTTAGCAACTGTAAATTCATTTTTTAAGGTGAATAATTGGGGTGTATATGGTTCGAACCACACCCCTACATATATTATGCAATGTTTCTATAAACTGAGTTAAGTTCACGGGAACGATGGATAAGTCTTACTCTTATTATAAATGAAAATGTGCTTATCTTCTGGAGCCATAACCAGATCTACATGACATTATACTATTAATATAAGGCAAATTATGTTATTCTTTTGCAGAGATGTTACAATTATATGATATATATACTTTTTCTATTTTATTTTGAAAAACTATATTCTAACTCCTATCCTTAAAAAGTAAGAGTTTGTTTGTAAGGTTTACCTAAACCAGTAATGTCGAAATTATTAGATGGAACATTTATCAAGGTTTGAACTAAAAGGTCACGGTTGTGTCGTAATTTATCCCTTCATTCAAAAAAAGAGTTTAATTATAATCCATGTTAATTTAAAAATCGTTAAATTAATCGGCGATCAATGAATATAAATGAGTCGTTATATTTAGTTATGCCTATTTTTTTTACTGAGATATTTAGTTATGCCTAGTTTTATTTTTTTTTAGGGATTTAGTTATGCCTAGATATTAAGAACTTTGTGTAACCAAAAAAAAAGATATTAAGAACTTTGGAAATTTAATAAATATTTTTCAATATCCTTCAAAAAAAAAAAAAAATTTCAACACCTGCTTATATATAGATTAAAACATTATTCGATGATCCACATATATATGATAGTATTGTTTTTTATTTTTGGTTGCTAATATATACTAGTACAGGTTTGTTGCACAAATTGAATATCATATGAAATGATTTATATGTTGCTCAATCACTTTCTGGATAGTCAAAGTCATTTTTTAAAAGAAGGAATATTTCAAAAAATTATAACCAAGTCAAGTAAGCTAATTATTTTTTGGTTTATTAATTATCTTATTCTAAGGCATGCGCAAAATAAAATAGAAAAATATAGCACCGATGACACTGAAATGTACACCTTGAAGGGGAACAAATCAAACTAACGATAAATCTTATTTGGAACATATGGACAACTTTGACTAGTAATAAACATCACATTTTCATCATCAAAATTATACTTTAATCTAGTATTTATATTTTAATCATCAACTTATATTTTGCTTCTATGGTAAAGTTATATATTTTTAAAAAAATTATACAATGATGACTTAAGTAAAAATAGTTTCCTAATCTATATACTCAATGAGTATTGCTATTTCCGGCGAAAGATTTTATCACGAAGGGCATAGCAAATGTCATTTGTTACCGTTAGATCTCATGCTTAGTGGAAAACATGAGTGAAATGGAAGTAAAGTCTGATCAATGAAATATATTGTTACGGTCAGGGTTGAATTCGAGTAATCACTATTGATTCGTTATCACGAAGGGCATAGCAAATGCATTTGTTACCGTTAGATCTCATGCTTAGTGGAAAACATGAGTGAAATGGAAGTAAAGTCTGATCAATGAAATATATTGTTACGGTCAGGGTTGAACTCGAGTAATCACTATTGATTCGGCTTTAATTGAATATGTAGAAAAACATATATAACTCCATATATGCATGCATATGATCTTTTTGCAATGAAAGTAAAAATGAATTAATTTGTGATTCTCATTTTTTTCCTTGTTTTGCATGTGATGTTAATGAAAGAGGTAAAAAAGAAACCGCGCTATAGAGGAGTGAGACAGAGACCATGGGGAAAATGGGCAGCTGAAATACGTGACCCAAAAAAAGCAGCTAGAGTTTGGTTAGGAACATTTGATACAGCTGAAGATGCAGCTCTTGCATATGACAAAGCTGCACTCAAATTCAAAGGCACAAAAGCTAAGCTTAATTTCCCTGAAAGAGTTGTTCAATGCAACAGTTCTAGTTCTAGTGCTAATAGTGCAATTCAACAAAGTGGTTATGTTTCTAATTCTCATGATCAACAAGTTTTCCCAAACTTGTTTCAATATGCTCAGATTCTAGAAAGTGATGCTGAATTCCCTTATTATGCATCTCATCTTTTCAATCAACAACATGAAGGAGACCGTCACCCACCACCGGGCCAGTAGAATCTAGAGATTCCCTACAATCAGGAAATCTCATATTTACGTAGTTGAGATATCACTGGTTGTAATATCAAGATTGAACGGTAAAAAAAATCCAGGTTGTAGTTTTATAATTCAAAATACCAAGTTTGAATGTAAACCGACCGATCTTGATCGTCAAACGGTATTTTGAAAGAAAAGAAACGGTCGCGATGCCGTGACTTGTAAATGTCGGGAATCCTTGATTGCATGATAGCCATCCATAATCTTTATGTCATTTATAAGTCTTATGAAAATGTATTGTATATTGAGAAATTGTTTCAAATTTAAATTTTATAAGCGTATTATTTTGACCATATATTATCTCTAATTATTGTGAGACAGAATACTCTTTTTTCTTACATCCAATCCATATAATCTGACGACTTCACTTATTTTACTTTGACATATTTGACTTTGCAATCCGTCTTTCATCTAGCTCTCACATTTTTCAAAATATGATATTTAATTTGTTAGGAGAAAACAATTGATTAGGGTTTGTGAAGGTGTGTAACTTGAGAAAGAGGAAACGGTTATGGAATGAGAAAGAGAGAATGAGGGATTAAGGGATTAAGAGAAAGTGAATGTGAAATTGCATCAGCTATTATTCATTGAGGAATCAATATATACACACAAGATGTTCCTCTAATGGTTGCACACCAAGTAACTTGCAAAAGGTGTAACAAACTAGCTAAAATCTAGGAAAACAGTTAGTTACTTAATAAGCAAGTAACTAACCCTAAACAAACTAATTAAAAAAATAAAATGTTTGAATTACAAACTAACAATATTGACACATTAAAGCAAGTAACTTTGTGTTGATTGTTTTCAAAATTTAAGTTTTCTTCTTCTGCATGTAAAAAAGGAATAAATAAATCAATCAAATTCAGCAGTTTCACAAATTCAAGATGTGCCAAAAATATGTCTTGAACAACTTTTGAATCAAATACTTTTTTATGTATTGTAAAAAGCAATTATTATAATTTAAAAGAATTTTAATACCTAAATTGTGTTTTAAAACTAGAAGTCGTGTTTTAAAACTAATTTGTGTATCTTAAGTTCATGATTATTGTATTTTAAAATTAGAATTTAAAATGGTCTTCCATATCTTAAACTCTTGTGATTTTACTCCTTCTCTAATACTCTATTACTTTAGTTTTTATGTCGATATCAATTTTTTTTTTAAATATCTAAACCGTCCAAAAAATATGGTTGAAATAAGAGGTATAACAAAGGTAAAATTCCCTAAAAAAAAAAAACAAAGGTAAAATTGTTTTTCTCACATTCAATTTTTAAAAAAACATGGAAAATACATTTTTGTCCCCAATGGTAGTTAATTACTGTTGCATTTTGTCGGCTGTAGTTAACTAACGCAAAGTCAGCCGCAGTTGGCTCAGCTGCACTTAAGTGCAGTTCCTAGCAGAACATCAATTGTGATTTTGCGCGTTTCAGTTAAAAAATAAAAATAAACCAAAGGCTTATTCAAAATGCTATGGAACTTTGGGATCAACTATGTAGAGGTGTCTTAAAAGTTTCGTAGCATTCCGACTAAGTATCAATTTATTTTGATTTTTCGACCGAAAAGCACAAAATCATAATTTTATTTTCCAAGTCTACATCCGAAAAGTGGCCCAGAGGTTGGATTTTTTCACAATTTGTTGCACGCATGTTTAAGACAAAAAAAACAACATCTCATACAAAAAAAAAATGAATTATCCGACAAGAAACAAACACTCTGTATTTTGAGCGTCCTTTTTTGGAGGCCTTGTGCTAAAGAGGCGCCTTTGTTTGTGGTGAATATATATTTCATTTGTGCTTCTTCGAAGAAAAAAAAAGATTAAATAGGAATTTTTAACACGCCTGAAACTCAAGACACCAAAACATAGACCTAAAAATTAAATTTTGAGCTATTTTTTTGCAGACAACTCTGTAAATGTACATGTAGAGATCCGCAAAGTTGTATAGTATGCCTCAATTTATTTTTATTTTTCTACCCTAACGCATAAAAGAAATTTTCTAACAGAGGACTGTGTTCATTTAACCTATACGTAAATGAACAAAGTGCAAGTGGTTGATGATTCATAATAAATAAATGAGGAGTGATATTTGTACCAATTTTGCACAACTCTTGTGACAACTACTTTTTTTTTTTATTAGAGAAAAACAATGGAGAGAGAAAGAAGAAGAGAGAGAATAAAAACACATATGAGTAAGAGAGAGATTATTGTTTCAAAAGTTATAAAAAAATAATAAATGTACAAATACATTTCTCTTTAAACAAATAAACATCATCATGTCAAGTGGTAAGTGTTGGATTTTGTGTTCCGTTGACGAGACAGAGTTGGCTGGTTTGATACAAAAAAAGTGTTTCTCTCTTACGGACAGTACTTCGGTGTCATTAATGGCACGGTGACATTGGATCTTTTTAAATCGGTTATTTAAAAAAGCGATTTTAAAAAGTTTTTGTCCTTTTTGAAAAATTAATATTTTTATTTTTATTTTTAGTTTCATTTTTATCCCCTAGGATTGTATTACTGGCTCTGATACCAGGTTGGGGGCAGAATCGCCAGCAGAATTTTTTCGAACTTGTTCTAACATTTGTTCGATTTTGTATAAACCTTGAAATGGTTTTAAGAGTGTCCTAGCTCTTTCTTGTTGTATATTTGTAAGATTTTTTAAATCTTCTATTTCTCTTAGTAAATCATCAATATATTCTATATGGTAAAGTGCTAGATCTTGAGAATGGAAAAGAATTTGTTTTAATATAATTCTTTCATTGTAAAAGTTTATCTCAAAAACTATGTTTTCTAATCTCTTTCTAAAGAGTTTTAGTTCTGTCTTAAGACCTAATCCGGGCATTATTGCTCTGATAGGTTGGTGTCAGGATCTGTGACAACGGGATTTTCCAAATTTTTGGCTTCTTTTAAAAGCAATTCGATCTGTGTTAGTGCTTGGAAGGGTTCTAAAAGAATTTTTGCTCTTGTTCTTTGAATCTCGGTGAGATTGTTTTCTTGAATTTCTTCTAATAAATCTTCAATTAGATCTATATGAGCTATTGTTATAGTTTGGGCATTATAACAAATTTGTTTGAAAGTTATTAAATCATAATACCATTCAATATCACTGACTATGGTTTTTAGTCTTTCTTTCAAAACTTCTAATTCTGTTTTAATTGTCAACCCATGCATTATATGTTGGGAACAAAATTATTTGAGGAGTTTTCGGAATTTTCTTCAGCTCTTTTCAAAAGGTTTTCTAAGTAAATTAGATTTTGAGCAGGCCATAGTAGGGTTTCAGCTCATTCTTTTTGTTGAGTAGAAACATTTTCTGTTTCTTCTAATTCTCTTATCATTTCTTCTACATCTGAAATTTGTAGAATTATTAAATCGCGGATTCCCCAAAGCGTATTCTTCATTTCTATATTTAGAAAGTTTCCTTCTATTTTATCAACTAAATTCTTTAGTTTTATTTTGAATAAACTTAATTCATTTTTTATTGTTATTCCCGGCATTATAGTTTTTTATTAATATTAAAAAGTTCAGTCTTTATTTCTGATAAAGTTTTGTCAACCTTTTTACTATCTAGTGAAGTTCTTGGTGGTAAGAACCTTAATTCACTAGTACTTTCTGAAGTAGCAATAAACGTCACAAGAAGGGGGGTTTGAATTGTGACCCTTTTAAAAATTATTCCTGAAGATTAAATAAACATATATGCTCAAGAAAAAATTCTTGGTTAGTGTTAATAATAATAATAATAAAATATTATAATGATAGGATCAGAGCACTCTGGATAATAAAATAAATAAATGGACCAGAAAGTTCTGGAATAAAAGACTGAAATAAATAAAGCAGTAAAGGACCAGAATACTCTGGATATATAGCTGAAATAAATAAGACGATAAAGGACCAGAAAACTCTGAAAATATATAACTGAAATAAATAAAGCGATAAAGGACCAGAAAGTTCTGGATAATTATTAAGTGGTAGTTGTCGCGTCATTTTTCGGACGGTCAAAGGCCATTTGATTGGCGTTCGACCCGCTTTTGATTTCACGACTGAACATTTAATTCTTTTCAAAAGAAAGTGGAAAAAGGTTCAAATACCACATTTTTAGGGATTAAGGGTTCGGGGGTTGGTTATATTTAGGGAAGGTGTTAAGCACCCTAAATATTCGTAGTACTCTACGAGAACCTCTTGATTTTATTTAACTTTTGTGCTATAAAGACCTAATTTATCTACATTTTTATTGATTTGGAAGGACGCACGTCCTTTGCCTACGTACCCGTGAAGGATCAAAACCTCGTAGTTCGGGGTTGAAATTAACGTTTGATTTGTTTTTGTGTTTTTTAATAGTTTTTGAAAAATGTTTTAAAATGAAAAGCCAAATGGCAAATGAAAATTTGTTTGTGTTTTTTTTAATTGAAAGAAAATAGACTTGAAATAGAATTAAATTGATTTGAATTTTGATTAAGAAAATAAAATAAAATGACGATCGCTTGATTTGAGATCAAGGTTTGTTTATAAAAATATTTTTGTGGTTTTTGATTATTTGAATGTTTTTGTTATTTGGAATAATGATATGAAAATTATATAAGCAGAATGAGAAAAATAATGTTAAGCTGAAATATAAGGTTATTTTAACACGGACCAGAAAAAATCTGGAGAACGATTATATAAACAGAAATATAATATTAAAAGTTGATTTAGGACCAGAGCACTCTGGATGAATTTGATTGACAAGGACCAGATTATTCTGGAGAATAATATAATATTAACAGTTAATTTAGGACCAGAGTACTCTGGATGGAGGTGTGTATTTAATGACAAAATTTAAAAATGCATATGATAATAGTGAACAATAGAATGTAATGCAAAAATAAAATAAAAAATGCATGAAAGATATATTAAACTTAAACTAATAAAGAAATAAAATGCGAAAGAGGTAGATAAAAATACGAGAGGAATTAAAAATGCATGAAAAGATAGATAACAAATGGAATGCAGGGGGGTGCAAGCAGTGATATGGGGGTGCAGGAGCAAATCTGTAGAGAAACAGAAAGATGAGATTGGGCTGATTGGGAAGAGCAATTCGTGGGCCTGGGGTATAAAGCTTGTTTTCTGCCCAGAATTCCTCATTTCCTTCCTCATCCCCTCTCTCTAAACCTTTTTTAAAGAAAATAAAGCTCTCTCCTCTCTCTAATATGTTCTTCATTCACGTTGAGTTTTCCGGCGCGGTGGTTGGCCGGCCAAGGAGGCGGCGCCACCGCGCCGGAGTTAAAGTAACTCCTTTTTTTGATTTTTTTAGCTCTTTCTACTCCTATTTATCTCCTCTATCCGTTTTCGCACTCAGAATTTTTAGACACAAATCCTAAAACTCTAGATCTACAGGTTTTAAATTTCTACGAAAGAAACTACCTTTTGTGGGTCGATTGGGTTTTGAGTGACTGGATTTTTGTATTGATGATTGGTTTGAAAACCGGTTTTGATTTGTGAATCGAAAATGGTTTTTTTTCCTTTTTACTAGTGTATTGCGATATTTTTGCAGGTTGTGTGTGAATTGTTTCTGTGTAATCTTCTTGCAGGTTTTGTAAATTGGTGTGTTGTTATTCTGGCTGTTTTGTTGTTTGATCGAAATTGGCTTTTTGTGTTTTAGCTTGCTGGAAAATTCTCTCTTCTTTGCAGTGTGTCAGTGCTTGTATTTATAGAGCTGGACTTGAGACAAAAAAAAATGGTTTGGCTTGGATTAAGGGGACAACACAGGCTGTCTTTGAGCTGGATGTGGATATTATCAGACAAAACTTTTGATTAAAAATAAACAATAATAATAATAATAATAATAATAATAATAATAATAATAATAATAATAATAATAATAATAATAATAATAATAATAGAAATAGAAAGACTAAGATAAAAAAATTTAAAAAATGAATTTAAAGTTAATTAACTAAAAGGAATTTAAATAAAAAATGGAAACTAAAAATTAAAATAATAATAATAAGAAAATTGAGAGAAGAGGGCCCGACTCGGAACCAAATATGAGGTATTTTGAAATACCTCTTGCCGAATTTTTCGCTAAAAAGGCGGAGATTGATCGGGTTCAAAAGACACGTGTCGATGTACGAATGCTGGATTTTTGGTCAAAATTTGGGGTATGACAGATGCCCCTATTTATGTTTCTTCGTCCTGGAGACTTGAAGATAGAATCTTTGATTTGACGGGTCGAAGAGACTTAAATACTAAGTACACCAATTTTGATCAGTTGAAATGCTAAGAATGCAATGCTTATGAATATAATGATATGAATGCATGCACCTGTAATTATGAACGCAACAACGACAAACATGCCGACTGGGGGGACACACTGATAATGATTGCTGGGGAGGAAAGAATGCAAATTACCTTTGAAGTGGTAATATTGAACATTACGAGGAAAGAAACCGTCTATTACTTTTGAAGTAGTAAAGACGAACGCAACACTGTCTATTACTTTTGAATTAGTAAAGACGAACGTAACAAGCAATAAAAGTGTCTATTACTTTTGAAGTAGTAAAAGACAAAGTATGTTACCTTTGAACTGGTAAAGACGAACATGACGGGAAATAAAATTGTCAATTACTTTTGAATTAGTAAAGGACAATGTCCGTTACCTTTGAACTGGTAAAGACGAACAAGAAATAAATTTGTCAATTACTTTTGAATTAGTAAAGGACAATGTCTGTTACCTTTGAACTGGTAAAGACGAACAAGAAATAAATTTGTCAGTTACTTTTGAATTAGTAAAGGACAATGTCTGTTACCTTTGAACTGGTAAAGACGAACAAGAACTAAATTTGTCGATTACTTTTGAATTAGTAAAGGACAATGTCTGTTACCTTTGAAGTGGTAAAGACGAATATGAAGAAATAAAATTGTCAATTACTTTTGAGATAGTAAAGACGATTATGACAAGAAATAAAACTGTCTATTACTTTTGAAGTAGTAAAGACGTGTCTGTTACCTTTGAAATGGCAAAGACGAACATAATGAGAAATGAAACCGTCTATTACTTTTGAATTAGTAAAGACGTGTCTGTTACCTTTGAATTGGCAAAGACGAACATAATGAGAAATGAAACCGTCTATTACTTTTGAAGTAGTAAAGACAAACAATACAGGGTCTATTACTTTTGAAGTAGTAAAGACATGTGTGTTAACAAAGGACACTCGAGATAAGGTTTGAACAATTACTGGGGAAATTTGGATAGACATTGGTAAAGATGAATATTTGGTGGGACCTGCTACTTGAAACAAATTTTATTGGTGACAAACTCTGAAACAGCCACATTGGGGATGACATTGTTATGTATAAGACATATGAAGTATAACACAACCATGCATGAATGATATTTGTATGCATGTTATGTATGCATGAGTGAATGAGTGTATGCATGTATGAGTGTATGCATGTATGAGTGTATGAATGTATGGCTGTATGAATTGTAACTTGTATGACCGTATAAACTGTATGTGACAGGTGGACTTGGTGAGACGAGATAAGAAATGTAAGATGGGAGGTGGACTGACATCGCAGTACAAACACTTGGCAAACTTCCTTGGAGATGATTTTATTGTGAATAAATTGAGCCGTTGATGGGGTGAAGCCCGGCATAAGGTAGCAATTGATGCTCATGGGGATAAAGCCCATTGTTGACCAAAACTTTGGAAGAAGTTGCCATTCGTCAACCGGCGCAAAGTGCACTTCCATCGGCATGCTTCAGCAATCATGTTAATTTTTTTTGAAAATCCCTAACTTTTGCCTGGACCGCCCTTTCAGGTTTTCAGTCCACCGAGACGCTCTCTATTGCCTAAGCGAGCTTTGGTTGATGATTTTTTTTTTGCATTTTTGGACTGTGACAGCATCTTGCTCAATGTAGAAGTTCTCTCCACAATGCTTAACCATGTTCCTCTTTCGGAATGTAACCGTTCTCGAGGTGGATGCTGATGTACGCTTCTCTTACTCACGAGTTCAAAAAGAGTGTGTTTGTTGTTCACACTTTTCAAAAGATGTAAAAAAAGTTTTATTTTTGATTTTTTTTTTTTGCTTCAAGTATTGCCATAAAAAATAGAAGAAATTTTTGCAAATAGAATAAATGAGAGTTCCAAATAAATGGGCACATGCTCAAATTTGATGAATTGAGTGGTGGCCTACCAATGGCGTGGCTCCACGGATCTTTGAAAATTTTGGAAAATGGTAAATATAGGGGAAGGTACATTGAACACAATAACTGTTATGCTCCCTAACAACTTTGAATTGCCCCTGTTCCGAGTCTTTGATCTGCAGATGCTTCGAATCGGAGGTTCTTTGGTAGCAGGTATGCCCCAATTGGATTGTGCTGACTGATGCAGTTACTTTGTCTTGATCCTTAACTTTTGCATAGATCGCCCTTGCGGGTTTTCAATCTATCAGGATGATCATTTTAGTTCATGTCTCTAATTTTGCGTGGACCGCCCTTTCGGGTTTTCAGTCCACCGAGACGCTCATTTTTGCCTAAGTCACCTTTTCAGGTTTGCGACTTATCGAGCTTTTATTTTTGACAGAGTATTTCTTGACTGCACCAGCATTCATAAGACGTGCGTGTTCGTCACCAAGAGTCATCGCACATGGGCCTTTATGGTTAGGCGTCCATTTGCCCCTGGAGTCTGGTTTGAAATATAGTATTTTTTTGGGCACAAAGTCTCCTTTTTGAAGTTCGCAGGGACGAACCTTCTTGTTGGAAGTTTGTTTCAACCTCTTTTGATATAGTTGTACAAGGTCGTTTTGCATTTTAAGGTCAATCAAGTTTGGACTTTGGCAGAACTCCTATCGACGGGACTTCGACGTCCACAGGAAGCATGGCATCCATGTTTTATACTGAGGGAAGGAGGGGGGTTGCCCCTGTTGAAATGTGTACTGAAGCACGATACTCATGTAAAGTAATGGTAACATCTCACGCCAGTTTTTGTAAGTGAAGGCCAGCTTCTGGGCAATCTTCTTTTTTGTTCGTAGTTTCGACAGCTAAGATACCCCAATATGCGAGAGATCTCCTCAGGAGTCTCTTCACTTTCCTCTTCTTCATCTTCGGATACAGAGAACTCAAAGTTGGAAGAGAGTACATGGTTATTGTATTCAACGGGTTCATTAATGCATGATTTGATTATTGATTTTGACAAGGATAAGTTATGATTATGCACATATTTGAGAATGATTAAAAAATATGTTTGGTTTTTTTTTTTTTGATACCATTTTTCCAGAAAAAGTAGAAAATAAAAACAAAGTCGGGATCAAAACGAACTTTTTTATTTAATGATAAAAAATACATGAAGCAAAAGCTCTACACAAGCTCGCTTTCGTCTCGGGCGGGACGAAAAGTTTTTTTTAAAAAAGTGTAAAACAACAAACAAACATTTTTTGAACAAATGAGTAGTAGAAGGAAACATCGACAACGACCTGATTGCAGCTAAACATTCCATGTACCACCCGAAGCTCATGGACCTCGCTCAAGTTGATCCATTTTTTGTGTTTGTACTAGTGTTTGCATATGCGAACCGAACTTGGATGAAGACATCAGACCACTTTGCTGACGGATTGACCTTTTGGTAGACAGAGACAAAACATGAGACACGGACTAGAAACTATGAATGATGTATGATATGTTTATGCAAAAAAATGTACAATTTTTTTTGTTATCGAAGGATTTGTCAAGGTGAAATGTAAACATCGCAGATGAACATGATTTCATTTGAAAATTTGTAAAGATATTGCAATCGGTTCTATTTTCAAAAGGTAAGAACGAAACCAAGGAAGAAGTTCTTAACAAAAGCAAAAGCTTAGTTAAGATTTTTTTTAGTTTGTATTTCTTGGTGTTCTTTCTTACAAGGTCCGTTCCTCTGTGATGTTTGCAAAAAAACTTTTCTAAATCCTTCGAAATTTGATGGAAAATTTGTTTATGGATGAATGCATGTATGCATGTTTATGCTAAAGAAACGGTGAAAACATGGTGAGGTTTAAGGTCCATAATGTTGGAGTCAAGGGTAACAACGCCATTTGGTAAGGACTATGATTTAATTTGCACTTGTAACAAGGGTTCTACCAAGTTCCCAGAGTCCAACCCCCTCCGAATTTTATCGGATACCGAGAAAACACCCGGTCCAACAACGTTCGTAGGAAAGTCTCGTTTGAGTGTAGTATCGCGTGTCGACTAATTCCGAGAAAACACCCGGTTAGCCACCGCACTATGTCCTAAAAATCCAAGATGGGTTAAGGGTTACTAAAGGTCCTTAGCGTTCAACAGAAACTTAAGAGTAATAAAGTCTAAACGTGAAAACACACGCCGACATATATCACTTCAAGCTCCTCCGCTAAGTGTGATTATCTCACATGTGTCAAGACACGAGTATACCCTCGGTATGACACTATGAGTTTACCACTCCTATCTTATATTTCTCTCAAGCCCGGGTTAGGACTTATCTCACCAATCACGTTAAAAGAAATGAGAAAGAAGAAATGGGAACAAACATACACATAATTTCCATCTTTTATAAAAAAAATATATATTTTTTTTAGCAAGTTTATAACACAAAATTTAAACAAAGCCAAGTTAGGCTCAAACCTCTTACGTTTGTCCCCCAGCGGAGTCGCCATTTCTGTCGCGTCATTTTTCGGACGGTCAAAGGCCATTTGATTGGCGTTCGACCAGCTTTTGATTTCACGACTGAACATTTAATTCTTTTCAAAAGAAAGTGGAATAAGGTTCAAATACCACATTTTTAGGGATTAAGGGTTCGGGGGTTGGTTATATTTAGGGAAGGTGTTAAGCACCCTAAATATTCGTAGTACTCTACGAGAACCTCTTGATTTTATTTAACTTTTGTGCTATAAACTTGCTTGCTTTAAAAAATGGAATTTGTAATGATAAAAGAAAATAAAGACCTAATTTATCTACATTTTTATTGATTTGGAAGGACGCACGTCCTTTGCCTACGTACCCGTAAAGGATCAAAACCTCGTAGTTCGGGGTTGAAATTAACGTTTGATTTGTTTTTGTGTTTTTTAATAGTTTTTGAAAAAGGTTTTAAAATGAAAAGCCAAATGGCAAATGAGAATTTGTTTGTGTTTTTTTTTTAATTGAAAGAAAATAGACTTGAAATAGAATTAAATTGATTTGAATTTTGATTAAGAAAATAAAATAAAATGACGATCGCTTGATTTGAGATCAAGGTTTGTTTATAAAAATATTTTTGTGGTTTTTGATTATTTGAATGTTTTTGTTATTTGGAATAATGATATGAAAATTATATAAGCAGAATGAGAAAAATAATGTTAAGCTGAAATATAAGGTTATTTTAACACGGACCAGAAAAAATCTGGAGAACGATTATATAAACAGAAATATAATATTAAAAGTTGATTTAGGACCAGAGCATTCTGGATGAATTTGATTGACAAGGACCAAATTATTCTGGAGAATAATATAATATTAACAGTTAATTTAGGACCAGAGTACTCTGGATGGAGGTGTGTATTTAATGACAAAATTTAAATATGCATATGATAATAGTGAACAATAGAATGTAATGCAAAAATAAAATAAAAAATGCATGAAAGATATATTAAACTTAAACTAATAAAGAAATAAAATGCGAAAGAGGTAGATAAAAATACGAGAGGAATTAAAAATGCATGAAAAGATAGATAACAAATGGAATGCAGGGGGGGTGCAAGCAGTGATATGGGGGTGCAGGAGCAAATCTGTAGAGAAACAGAAAGATGAGATTGGGCTGATTGGGAAGAGCAATTCGTGGGCCTGGGGTATAAAGCTTGTTTTCTGCCCAGAATTCCTCATTTCCTTCCTCATCCCCTCTCTCTAAACCTTTTTTAAAGAAAATAAAGCTCTCTCCTCTCTCTAATATGTTCTTCATTCATGTTGAGTTTTTCGGCGAGCATGAGTTTTCCGGCGCGGTGGTTGGCCGGCCAAGGAGGCAGCGCCACCGCGCCGGAGTTAAAGTAACTCCTTTTTTTTTTGATTTTTTTAGCACTTTCTACTCCTATTTATCTCCTCTATCCGTTTTCGCACTCAGAATTTTTAGACACAAATCCTAAAACTCTAGATCTACAGGTTTTAAATTTCTACGAAAGAAACTACCTTTTGTGGGTCGAGTGGGTTTTGAGTGACTGGATTTTTGTATTGATGATTGGTTTGAAAACCGGTTTTGATTTGTGAATCGAAAATGGTTTTTTTCCTTTTTACTGGTGTATTGCGATATTTTTGCAGGTTGTGTGTGAATTGTTTTTGTGTAATCTTCTTGCAGGTTTTGTAAATTGGTGTGTTGTTATTCTAGCTGTTTTGTTGTTTGATCGAAATTGGCTTTTTGTGTTTTAGCTTGCTGGAAAATTCTCTCTTCTTTGCAGTGTGTCGGTGCTTGTATTTATAGAGCTGGACTTGAGACAAAAAAATGGCTTGGCTTGGATTAAGGGGACAACACAGGCAGACAAAACTTTTGATTAAAAATAAACAATAATAATAATAATAGAAAGACTAAGATAAAAAATTTAAAAAATGAATTTAAAGTTAATTAACTAAAAGGAATTTAAATAAAAAATGGAAACTAAAAATTAAAATAATAATAATAAAAAAATTGAGAGAAGAGGGCCCGACTCGGAACCAAATATGAGGTATTTTAAAATACCTCTTGCCGAATTTTTCGCTGAAAAAGGCGGAGATTGATCGGGTTCAAAAGACACGTGTCGGTGTACGAATGCAGGATTTTTGGTCAAAATTTGGGGTATGACAGTAGTTTAATTATTTAATTTTAGTTTAAGGACCAGAGCACTCTGGAAAATTAATATAGTTAGTTATAGTTATATGTGACGGCCAGAAATTAAGAGATGAGAGAAGATGACACAGGATATTTATCCTAGTTCACCCAATGTGGGCTACGTCTAGTCCCCACACTTTTAGTGTGAGATTTTTCCACTATAGTTTCAAGCCACCAAAACGTCCTTAGTAGCACTACAGTTCTTGATCACACTAGATCAGTCTAGTCACAATTCTTGATCACACCAGATCAGTCCTAACTCAAACTATTAAGCCCAATAGACTTGAGATCTAAATACAAATTGTTTATGAGAGGTTTAGGTTGTGGATCCTATTTTCTCAACACTTGTTTGAGATTATGATAAAACAAACTTAAAAGATTATGATCCAAATCTAGTGTAAGAGTAGAAGTTTGTTTGTTGTTGTAGAAGAGTTTGAAGAACTTGATGAATATTTTGATTGATATTCACGTGAGAGAGAAATAGATATTTCTTTGAGAGAGTTTGTATTCTTGTTTGTAAGCTCTTGAGAAACTAAGTGGAGGTATGCTTGTATTTATAGAAGCTTTGATCTTCATGCTTCAAAGACAAAGCCAGTTGTGTCCTCCTTCCATAAAACATCCCATGTGCGTGTGTTTTTCTTCTTTGAAGTGCAAGGACGCAAAAAATGAACTCTTTGTGAGTTGCAGAATGTTCTTGAGAACATTCTTTGAGTTCCAGCTGTTTGCAGCAAGCATACGTGTGATAGTGATCCAACTGTGATGTGGTGGCCATGTGAAGTTGTCTTTATCTTTGTTGTACCTTCACCAGACCATTTTGAGAACATTCTTTGTTGTTGTAAGCTTCACCTAGACCATTCAGAGAACGTTCTTCTTGTGCAACTTGAATTCTTTCTTCTTTCTTTTAAGACTCACGTGAGTCTTTGGTCTTTTGTCCTTGAATATTCCTTTTGTTGCCAAGTCTTTCCTTGTCATTAGATTGCTTCCTTTTTAATGTCATTTATCAAAGGAATCTTTTTATCCATTTTTAGTGAGACAAAGGGAACAATATTTTCTTGCTTTCAAATGATGCAAGTGCTGTAGCAGAAAGTGCATTTGTGTCTCTTTGCTCTTTTGCTTTGATGAGATTATATATAAGCTTAGAATGTTCTTCTCTTTAACAAGAGCATTCTTCATGAAACAATTCTCACATAATAGATAACAAGTTAAAAACATATATAATGTTTGTGATCTTTAAAACATCAAATAAGGATTTTGTCCTCAACAATTTCCTCCTGTTCTAAAAGAGGTGTTCTTTCTATTGTCATAATAGATTTTGATCTTTTTAATGGTTTTAGAATTGGTGATTCTAATTTTATTAATGGTGCAAATAGTTCATCTATTTGTATCTTTTCTTTTCCACTAAACTCTACGCTATAATGAGAGATACTTAGTGCATAGTTCATCTTATAACTTATGCTAAAAGGATGATTTCCTGGTCTCATAAGATTTTGGTCTTTGAGTTTATAATGGATTACTAAAGATTTGTTTAGATCTATATCATTTAGACTCAAGCCTATTTGTAAATTTATGTCGAATTTTATTTTTCCACATTTTAAATTTCCTTCACCTTTGGTTATTAATGAATGCTTTTTATTCATCCTAGCATCTTCTATAAGAAGTTCTAGTTCTGAATTTATTCCTTTCATAAAAGTGCTTTTTATGATTATTTGAATAGTTGATATATGGATATATCCTATCTTTCTTCTTTTTTCTAGCGATAAGTGCTTTAATCTTTCGCTTGTTTGTTGTTTATCAATCATAGATATTACAACAGATCCATCTGTTGACTCCATTGGTATAGCAACTTCTCCTACCATCATCCCATATTTTAGAATGTTTTCTCTGGATAGTTTTTCTTTTATTAAGGAAAAAATACCTTTTTGTTTGAAATTTTCATCAGGTTTTAATGTAAAATCTACCTTTTCTATATGATCTACTAATATATCGGCTATAAAACCAGATGAATCTTCTTTTATCATGCTAAATTCCATTATAAAATACTATAAAATCATACCTGATCTTGACTAGGAACTGATGCTTCTGATCTTTCGATCTTTTGAACTTTGAAATAATCTTTCGATTATTAATATTGGAACTTTAAAATCTTTCGATTTTGTTGTGACAACCTCAAATCCTGCAAAGTCTTTTCCCAACAACGTTTCTCATAAACTAAATGGTACTTACTTCATTGATTTAAGTTGTATCTACAAATGAGCATCAAGGCTCTTATTTATAGGCGAATAAGACTTACAATTAGTTCACATGTCCTTATCCATGCCAGCTAAAAAGAAAGACAACTAAAACACGCAAAGAAAAGCAAACGCATTATCACACAAGGTGATAAGATTCTTATCTCTAAGTGGTCCCCATCTGACTCAGATGATAAGGTTCCACTATTACAACTTTTGTTTCTACGGTTATCTACATAACACGTGTTATATTAGGCGTTGTCTTTTGCCTTGTCTTCAAGTGCTGGGACTGTCGGCACTTTGTCTTTTGCACACCATTTACAGATATGCCCTTTGTAGGTTGAGAAGTACTGACAACATTCATGTTGTACTTCCTCTGGAATCCGGTAGAGACCGTTTTCGAATCCTGAGAATAAGTCTTCAAAATGAAGTGTTTGTTTAAGGTGTTCTTCTGAAACCTTCTTCTTTGAATCACAAATCATAAAACAAAAATCTGAGACATATAAAACCTTGTAATTAATAATGGATGATCCATATTTAATCAGGTGGTCGTAAAAACGCTTCAATTGTTGGACGAATGAGATTAATGTCCATCCAACACTTGTTGCATTTGGTTCTAGATAGGTTTTGTTTGAAATTCCTATCTTTATGACTGTTCTTGGTTTTACAGTCATTTGGTTGCTTTCTCCTTCGAACCATGGATATGTTTGTTCGAACTGAAGATATATTTCCCTTCCTTTTGCAAGAAAGTCATTAAATCTTTTTGTTGTGTCGCCAATCTCTTTTGGAAGATCAGCCAATTCTTGAAATCTACGACCTTCACCTTCTTCAAGATATACAGTCTTGAGCATTCCGTAGTCATAGAATTCTTTGAGCAATTCCTTGGATATTCCTGGAACTGTATTAGCTTTTACCCCATGCTTGGTGTTGACCAGGTAAAAACATTCAAGTGCTAGCTCTTCTTTGAAGTTTGCTAACCATCTCCATTTTCCCATGAAGTCATCAAGGGTCTTTGGCTTATTTTTCTCTTTTTGGAGATTTATAATAGATCTCACTGAGACCTTCTTTTTTGTTTCCATTTTTGATGGTTGACCAATGTCTTTGGCAATGGCCATTCCTTTGTAGGAGGCTTTGTAAGCTTCTTTCGCTTCTTCCAAGGTTGGATAAGCTTTGTGTCTGACGTTCTTGTCATTGATATGAAGACTTGCAATCACCCAATTGTTGTAAATGCCCTTCATTGGACCATCAAAGATGACATACACCTTTTTCTCTAGTTGTTCGTTGATTGGATCGACGACAACGTTTGGTTGGTCTGAACCATTTTTTGGCTCTTCATTTTCTTCTTCGGCTTTGTCCGCCCACGGCTTTTTTGTATCTTCCTCTGGTATGGAACCTACTGAAGATGTTGATGAAAAACTTTGTTGTTCATTCAAAGTCTTTTTTGGATTTTCATCTGTTGTTGTTGTTGTTGTTGTTGTTGGAGGTTCAACATTTATGATTTTAGTTAAGCTTTCAATCATTTTAATCATCTCCCCCTTTCTGAAGAGAGCTGTTTCAGCTTTTGGCTATGGATTTCAATTTGTTCATCCTTTTGCTTTAAGCTATTTTGGAGGACCTTTAGAGCTTGCTCCATTCTCTTGTCAATGTGTCTGCAAAACAATTATTTTCTGATTTTATTATTTGAATATAAGGATAGAATTGTTGGATGCGCATTTGCCATCGAACAAGTCTTCCCTGTTTATGATCAACTTTTAAATTGTTGCGCCAAAATCCGCTAACATAAGTTGAATCAGTTCTTAATAAAAATCTTGATGGAATTAAATTCATTCTCCATTTTTCCAAAACTTTTAAACAAGAAAGGATTTCTTTCTCATTAATATGATATCTTGTTTCAGCATCTTTAAAAGAACCTGTAACATACTTGCATAGGACAAGTTCGTTATCCTTAATTCGGATGTTATTACTTGAATAATCAAGTTTTGTATCAGTCGAAACTGAGTTTATATCTGATCGCCCATTAGGGATATCTGATTTTAACTGTGGGGTTGCGCCCACAATGGTATAGGATTGTTGTGGGGTTTCATCCTCAACATATCCACTGAGATTTAATCCCAGATTTTGTTTACCATTAGGAAGAGCTCTCATGACTCCAGTCCAAGTAAACTGATTTGCATCAACATTTACAACCAAAAGATCATTTTCCGCTGGGTTGTATAGTTGAGGTAAAACTTTTAGTTTTTATTTTAAAGATTTTACAGCCTCAGTATCTTTTTGTGTCCATGACCATGGCACTTTTTCAGATATCTTTTTATGTAAAACTTTCCTATCATTTGCCAAATCTTGAAGAAATCCTTCATTAGCAATGTAGTTTAGACATCCCAAAAATCTTTGGATTTGTTTTCTATCTGCTAATTGATCAAGAAAAAGTAAAAAAAATTCTTGAACATGTGGTGATAAATCGAGTTTTCCTCCTTCTCTTATAATAAGACCAAGGAATTCGATTTCTTGTTTTAAAAGTATTGACTTTTTTCTGGATAAAACAATACCTCTATCTTTTATTCTGTTTAAAACAGTTGTGACATCTTTGATATGTTGTTCTTTACTTCCTTTAGTGAAAATAAGAATGTCATCAATGTATACAAAACAAATATGGTCAAGGCCTTTAAGAGTATTGTGCATAAACCTTTGATATATTGATGGTGCTTGTTTTAAACCAAATGGTAAAACATTCCATTCTAAATGTCCTTCTGGACAACTAAAAGCTGTTAAAGGTTTTGTTTCTTCTGATAACCTTAACTGCCAATATCCAGATTTTGCATCTAGAGATGAAAACCAATTACATCCTCTTATTTTTTCAAAAATGTAATCTTTTCTTGGTAACTTATAAGAATCACTTATAGTTGCATCATTAAGTTTCTTATAATTGATTACCATTCGAGCCTTACCTCTTTTTATCTCATTGTGTTTTATGACATAAAAAGCTGGCGCTGAATGTGGACTGATAGAAGCTCTTATTAGACCTCTCTCTAATAATTCTGCTATCTCTTTTTTAAATTATTCCTTATCATCAGATGAATAAGGGATTTTGTATAAAACCTTAACTTCTTTTTTAGGGTCTTTAAGTTTTATAACAACTAAATCCTGTATTTTATTTACTACAGAATCTAATGGATTTTCAGAACAAACTTGGTCTAAGTGATGTCCTAAATTTTGTTCAACTGTTAAATAGAACTTTCTTTTGTCCCACATACATCTAAGTACGTTAAGATTTTCTTTTATTGCCCTCAAAATTTCATTTTTTGTTATAATATTTGTTGTAACAAATTCACTTTCTTCTGGATTATTTACATTAAACCATTTTAATGTTATAGTATCAAGTTCTTGAATAAAAGGATTATATAACTTTAAAAAGTTATTTCCTATTATCAAATCTATTCCAGAATCATGTTCATAAATTGATCTTACATAAAAATATCTATGTTCGATTTTTATGAAGGTATTTTTTAAAACAAACCATACCTTATGTTTTGTTTTATCAGCAATTATTATTTCTTTTGGTTTTTTTAAACTAATCCATTCTTTGGATATAGATTTTCTTCCAAAACATAGAGTTGCATCAGTATCAATGTAACCCATGATTTTCTTTTTATTCAAAATAATTTGAATAAATGTTGAATTAAGATTTCCATTTTTTAAAATTTTCCTACTCATTCTTCAAATTCCTCTTCAGTAGTATATTCAAAGATACTACTTTCATCGGAATCTATATCTGATTCTATTGGTTCGAAACCTACTTCCCAAATTAATTTTAAGGTTTCTTTTTTAGAATCTTTCTTCTTGGGACACTCATTTGCATAATGTCCTTCTTCATGGCACAACCAACATGTGCATGTTTTTTTGCCTTTGGGACATGAATTCTTTTTAGGATATTTTTGTTTTCTCCTAAAATACTTTTGTTTGTTAAACTTCTTAGGAAATTTCTTTTTTCTTCTGTATTCTGATCGATCAACTTTTCTAAAGATCTTTCTTTTTCTTTTCCTTCTAGATTTATTACAACCGTAGTTGATAGGAGTTATGAGTCTGATTTTTCAGACATGAAACTCCAAGCATTTCCTGAAGTTTTTGTCTTTAGATAGTTAAATATACTTTTTGGACTTAGACTTCTTAGTGTAGAGTCTAATTGGATTGTTACCATGTGATCATGATACCAACTTCTTAGCTCTTTTTTAATATCTTCACTACAGTCGATGTCTAAAACATTATCTTCTTTGTGGCGATTTATAGTAGGTATATACTTAGGTGGTATATGTCTAAATTTTCTATCATTCATTTTGTCTTGAATGATTTGTTGGTCAATAAATTCTTCATTACTCTCACGACGTCCTCTTTTACGTCCTTGTTCTGACGACTCTGGGTTATCAGTTTTAACAAGTCCTACTTGTGGTTGTTCTTCCTCAAAACTACCAAGTGAACTTTCTGAATCGAAATCATAGATGAACTTACTTTCATCTTCTGGTTCTTCGATATTTTTACCCTTTTCATTAATGTCTAAAGTAGCCATTAGGGTTTGTAATTCTTGTAGTTGGCTAGCTATTTCTTCTTCTGTTTCGTCCATTATGGTCTTGGAGCGAAAAATTGAAATTCTTGTTTTGGTTCCTCAGGTTTTTCTGAAATTTCTATCATGTCTCCCCCCTCTTTTTTGTCAAAAGTTTGCAATTCTTCTAGGGTTAGACATTTATCTCTTATAGGTAAGAGTTTTAATAGATCGATTAAATCGTCCATTTTTAGGCAAAGTTTTTCATCTAATAATTTTTTATTTTCTTATAGATTAGATAATTTTTCTTCAAGTTTTTCTTTGAACTCATTTTCTAGTAGGACTTCAACTATCTTATCTAATCGTTTTTGAAGTATTATTAGATTTTCAAAAATGTCTTGTATATTTTCACTTAATCCTTTATTAGCCATTAGTTAGTTTTTGTAACTTTTGACTTAAAAGATTTGCTAAATTTTCATACTCCCAGTATGTAAAATAATTGTCTTCAATTATTAAAAACCAGAATGATGTCTCTCTACACCATCTAATTTGATTTTTTTACTTTCTTTATATTATTATAACTAGGATTTAATATGAATGGTTGTGGTATTATTTTTCCAAACGGGTTTATTAATCCATCCATGATTTATCTAGCTAATTTCTTTAAGTTTTCTCTTAACGAATCAGCTAATTCTACATTTTCCTTAAAGAGAAAATAATCAAAATCTTCTCTTAGGTAGTACCGAGCTGTTTCCTCGCACCATTTAATTTGTGTTTTTACCAGTGTAATATCCTGATAATTTGGGCATAGAATAAATGGTAATAAAATGATTCTTCCTTTTGGATTTATTTTAAAATATTTTATTTTAGACTTTTTTAAGCCTATATTTGTAAGAACTGGCTTTAAAGGTTTTTTGACATGTGTCAAAATTTTATTGGTTCTATGGCACAATGGCACCATTTTGCTATGTCACTGAAGTTTTTTCCCTCTCTTACAACCCTTATCTTCATTCTCATTCACTCACTCTCTATATTCTTTTTATCTTTTTTTTTTGGTGATTCCAGATTCTATTTGTAGAAACAAGCTCAGGTAATTCTCTCAAATTATCTCTTTAATAGTACACTATTTTTATGTTATTTTTCATTTTTGTTTCCTTTGCTTCAATCCATATGCTAATACACATAATCTTATTCTAGTGTTACTTAATCTTATTTAGAGCAAAAACCAATACACATAATTATTCATAGGAATCCAGAGTTGACTTAGAAGTTAGGTAAAGTCTAACCAAAGATCTTTCAACCCATAATTCAAACTCATGTTCTTTTATAAGATTCGTCCTTAACTGAAGTTCATTAACTACTTGATCCTAATCACTTAGTTGAACACGGTGTTTATTAGATAGCGTGCATAGTTGTTATTATAACTGCGTAAGTGTTTGACATTGATATTCCAACTATGTGTGGAAGATAGTTCTTGTTCCATTCATTAACCGAAGATAACATATTATAATCTTGCAGTGAGCCTCTCGGGCTTTGACCACAAACAATATCATGGCAGAGCTGATTGCTGGAGCATTTCTTTCGTCGTTCTTTCAAGTCACTCTTGAGAGGTTTGCCTCAAGAGATTTCAAAGACCTCTTCAATAAAGGGTTGGTTGAAAAACTTGAAATCACAATGAATTCTATCAATCAATTGTTGGATGATGCAGAGACAAAACAGTACTAAAACCCAAACGTGAAGATTTGGCTTGATCATCTAAAACATGAGGTATATGAAGTAGATCAATTGTTGGATGAGCTTGCTACAAACTCGCAACAAAAGATCAAGGTGCAACGCTTCCTTTAAACTTTGAGTAATCGATATGAACCTAGGATCAAAGATTTGCTAGACAAACTAAAATTTCTTGTAGAGCAAAAGGACGTGTTGGGATTGACAGGAAGAAGTTGCAGTAGTTTTGAAGGTGCAGTTAGCCAGCAATCCTCAAAAAGATCGCCAACTGCATCTCTGGTGGATAAATCTTGCATATATGGTAGAGAGGGTGACAAAGAAGAAATAATCAACTATTTGCTTTCATACAAAGACAACGACAACCAAGTATCAATAATCAGCATAGTGGGTTTGGGTGGGATGGGGAAGACCACCCTTGCTCAGCTTGTCTACAACGACCAGAGGATGGAGAAACAGTTTGACCTTAAAGCTTGGGTCCATGTCTCAAAATCATTTGATGCTGTTGGACTCACCAAAACAATTCTTAGGTCATTCCATTCTTTTGTAGACGGTGAAGACTTGGATCCACTTATTTGTCAACTACAAAAGACACTAACCGGCAAGAGATTTCTGCTTGTTCTAGATGATGTGTGGAAGGGGAATGAGGAGTGTTTGGAACAATTACTACTTTCTTTCAACCATGGATTTTCAGGAAGCAAGATTATTGTGACAACACGTGACAAGCACGTTGCATTGGTCATGAAATCAGACCATCAACTTCCTTTAAAGAATTTGGAGGAGAAAGATTGTTGGAGTTTATCTGTGAAACATGCTTTTCGAGGAAAAAATGTGTTTGACTATCCAAATCTTGAATCAATTGGCAAGGAGATTGTAGACAAATGTGGAGGGTTGCCTTTAGCCGTGAAAACATTGGGGAATCTCTTGCAAAGAAAATTTTCTCAGGGTGAATGGTTTAAGATATTGGAAACTGATATGTGGCATGTATCGAAGGGCAATGATGAAATTAACTCGGTATTGAGATTGAGTTATCATAATCTCCCTTCCAATCTAAAGCGTTGTTTTGCATATTGTTCCATATTTCCCAAGGGTTATGAATTTGAAAAAGATGAATTGATCAACCTTTGGATGGCCGAAGGTTTGCTGAAATGTTGTGGAAGAGACAAAAGTGAACAAGAGTTGGGTAATGAATTCTTGGATGATCTAGAGTCCATTTCATTTTTCCAACAATCAGAGTCAATATTTGGTCATATTCGATTATGCATGCATGATCTTGTAAATGATTTAGCTAAATCAGAGTCACAAAAGTTTTGCGTACAAATTGAGGGTAATATGGTGCAAGATATATCTGAAAGGACACGTCATATTTGGTGCTCCCTTGGTTTGGAAGATGGTGCTAGAATATTAAAGCACATTTATATGATTAAGGGATTACGCAGCTTATTGGTAGGACGACGTCGCTTATTTGACAATCGCCGCTTCATGATGAGCAACAATGTGCAACGCGATCTATTTTCAAAACTGAAATATTTGCGGATGTTGTCATTCTATGGTTGTGAACTCACAGAGTTAGCAGATGAGATAGTCAATTTAAAGCTTTTGCGCTATCTAGACCTGACTTGGAATAAGATTAAAAGGTTGACTAATTCCATTTGTAAGATGTGTAATTTAGAGATACTGATATTGGAAGGCTGTACTGAATTGACTGAACTCCCTTCAGATTTTTACAAACTCGTCAGTTTACGTCATCTTAATATTAAACGCACTGATATTAAGAAGATGCCAAAGAAGATAGGGAGGCTAAACCATCTTCAGACACTGACTGATTTTGTCGTGGGAGAGAAGAATGGGTCTGATATTAAGGAGTTGGATAGTCTCAATCATCTTCAAGGAGGACTTCGTATTTCAGGGTTGGAACATGTCATTAATCCCGCAGATGCTGCACAAGGAAATTTGAAAGATAAGAAACATCTAAAAGAATTATATATGAGTTATGGTGACAGTTTGAAATTCAATAACAATGGAAGAGAATTGGATGTCTTTGAGGCTCTTCAGCCAAATAGCAACCTACAGCAGCTCACCATCGAATACTACAATGGCAGCAGCTTTCCAAATTGGCTAAGGAGTTCTCATTTACCCAACTTAGTATCTCTTAACCTGCAGAATTGTGGATTTTGTTTCCTGCTTCCACCACTTGGACAGCTCCCATGTCTCAAGGAGCTTTTCATTTCAGGTTGTAATGGAATAGAGATCATCGGTGAAGAGTTCTACGGCGATTGTTCAACATTAGTTCCGTTCAGGTCCCTTGAATTTTTGGAATTTGTGAATATGCCCGAATGGAAGGAATGGTTTTATCTTGAACGGTTTCCCTTGCTCAAAAAGCTTTCTATAGACCATTGTCCCAAATTGAAAAGGTTCCTGCCTCAAAACCTTCTTTCTTTGCAAAGTTTGAAAATCCAAGATTGCGAACAGTTGGAGGTATCAATTTCCAAGGTCGATATCAGAATTTTGAATCTACGGGAATGTTATAGAATTTTTGTAAATGAATTGCCATCCAGCTTGGAAAGGTTTATCCTTCATAAAAATCGGTACATTGAGTTCTCTGTGGAGCAAAATTTACTCAGTAATGGCATTCTTGAAGACTAGTTGGACTTTAGTGGTTTCATAGAGTGTCCCTCTTTAGATTTGCGTTGCTATAATTCTCTTCGCATACTTTATTTAAAAGGTTGGCAATCCTCCTCGTTGCCTTTTTCACTACACTTGTTCACCAATCTTGATTCTCTCAAGCTGAGAGATTGTCCAGAGCTGGAATCATTTCCTGAGGGAGGTTTGCCTTCCAACTTGAGAAAACTTGAAATATATAATTGCCCAAAATTAATTGCTTCGAGAGAGGACTGGGGTTTGTTCCAATTAAATTCCTTGAAATATTTCATTGTTCGTGATGACTTTAAGACCGTGGAGTCGTTCCCAGAGGAGAGTCTGCTGCCACCAACTCTTCACACCTTTTTTTTGGACAATTGTTCAAAGCTAAGAATAATGAACTACAAGGGTCTTCTCCACCTCAAATCTCTCAAAGTTCTACATATTGAAAACTGCCCTAGTCTTGAACGCTTGCCAGAGGAAGGTATACCGAACTCCCTTTCTAGGTTGGTTATTAGCTATTGTCCATTACTGCAGCAGCAGTACCAAAAGGAGGGAGGAGATCGTTCGCATACAATTCGTCAAATCCCTGACATTAAAATTTTTCCAACAGTGTCCTCATAGCATATGGGAGCTTCCATGGTGATTGGATCTAAGGTTTTGCATGAAGCATTGGTTTTTACAACAGTGTACATGCAAAATTGGTTTGAAACTTGGGACTCAAACATGTTCACTGCTACCCAGATTCTCATGTGTTTTCACATGCAACAGTTCTTCAATATATATATATATATATATATATATATATATATATATATATATATATATATATATATATATATATATCAATCACCAGAAGCATAACTAAGACTGGACTTTTACAATGACTCATACACTAAGGGAAGACATTTCTTGCGCAGATTTCATGGCTCAAGAAGATAAGGTGAAATTTTTTGTCTCTCCCCTGAGTGGTATTTGTGGCAATTTTGGTGAATTTCATTGGTGTTTTGTTTTCTAAGCCTTAGTTTATTTTTTTCTTGTTTCTGTATTATTTTCCACACTGCAAAGCTCTATCATCATCATCATCATCACAAGTTTTCCATAGCATAAAACTTCAAGTTCTCTAATTTCATCGCCTCATTAACATAATTTATTTAAAACATTTAATGACGAATTCTATTAGTACCTATTTGTAAAAATAAAAAAAAGTGTCATCTTGGTATTTTAATTCAATAAATTGTCCCGGACATTCATGCTTGTCAATGTTCATAGGTTAATTAGTCTAGAAGCATGCTTATTTATGAGAACCTTAAAAATAGACAGTAGAAATATTTATGAATGTCTTATGAAGACAATGATGTTTTTTAGGCTTGAGAAGAAATCTGAAGAAGGCCATACTTTGCACCACATTGCCATCATGAGAAGAAATCTGACAATTCTTCAAATGTTGGTTAAATGGGGATAGTTGGAGACATCTGCTGCTACTGAGGATTAAGTTTGATCTTAGGCATAATGTAATCAAGTAATCAAGTAATGTGTTAGAGAAAGAGTCCTAGCTTTGTGTGATGTTGACTCAGGCATCCTCTTCAACCTTGGAATCGTTTCTCGGAAGTTTCATTTTATTTTCAGTCTCTTTTTAGCTTATTGTTTGTGTATTCCTTCATAGTTCATGCACATTGTGTATTCCTTCATAGGAACACTACTTTTCATTGTGATACTTCTAATTGGATTCAAAATGGTTGCTCGCCGTTGGTAATCATCGATTACTGTTTCTCAGTTTGTGAATAGATCTATCTATCTGCATCACTACTATCTCTATTGAGAAATTGTGCTTTTTATTGGAAAATAATTTTCTGGTAGCACATTCAGTTTTGTCCTTCTGGGAAAGTATTCTGAAAATTGAATAATGATGTGATGGAATATTGAGAGCCAAATGTAAATCAAGAAATAGATAATTATGATAAAATGAATGTTCCAACTCCTTGAGCAACTAGAATATCTTCATGCCTAATAGTTATGTATGATTGATAATAATCCTACTACTGAACCAAATCAACCACATGCTACTTCTATATTCGTCAATTGATTTGGATCGGAATTATTTGAAGGAAGAATGAACTTTTATAGATATAATCATAAGCCTTTTGTTTGGGCAATGAAAAGAGTTGCTGCAAAATGGCCATAAGAAGTAGTCATGACTATCACAAAAAATAAAGACGGAAAGAAACCACTCGTTTTTGCATTCAGGACTGTAAACTCCTGTGTGTCTACTCGTGAGTTTGACAACCATGATTTTAAGAACTATAAGTAAATAGTTTTTTTTGTTTTTGTTTTTAAAAGAAGTTATTTGTAGTTATTATTATTATTATTATTATTATTATTATTATTATTATTATTATTATTATTATTATTATTATTATTATTATTATTATATTCTTTCATTTATTTTGCAAAAAAATGTTATCCTTAAGTTTTTGTCATGTACACAGGCCATGTGTGGCTAAAGCCACACATCCATTCCCCAAAGTTTTTAAAAATAAAATAAAATAAAGCACACAACTATATCAAAACGCTTCTCTCTCGTGCAAAATAAATAAGTGCAACATATTTGTTATAGCTTTGTTCTTTCAGGTAGCAACTGCAAGTGTTGAACGTGTTTTTTCAGTTACGAAAGTTTTGAGGAGTCAACTATGTAACAAAATCCCTCAAAAAAAAAAAACTGCGTAACAAAATGATCGATCAATGACTAAATGACCGTCTTGTAACTTATATAAAAAGTTCTTTTAACAATTAACAAAGATACTTATTTTAGCTTATTGTTTTTTTAAAATTTTAACCGCATATATCAAATGTCTAGATCCAACCTGCATGTACATCTCTTTGATAAAGATTCTGGGGGCATAATCAAGACCTCCTCCAGTTGTAACTTGTATTATGGCCCCACAACCTGCATATGGTATAATATTGACAAAGGAAGCAAGCAAGTTGCATATGCATATACATGAACATGAGAGGACGGTCATAGCATGCGAGCATTCTGCAAAGGTTAAAGAAAAGAAAAGAAAAGAAAACAATCTCTCGTGATGCCCACATGCAAATGCATGCGCAAATTGCATTCATACCATATCATTTAGATAGGTTTGGTTTCTTTTTTGGATGCTTTAAAATTGATTTTATCGGTATATAATTGATTTTGACATGTTTATATGTGTTTAAGTATTATTGATTTTGAATGTAAAAAAAGTATAATTATTTTTGGATTTAAAATTCATTTTAATGCAAAGTTATGCTTTGAACATTTTAACTCTAAACTTTGAGTTTTACACCCACAATTGCTATTCAATTTATTTTTATATAAATGAACAGAAACAAACTATTTCATATTCAACTCATTTTTCACTAAAACAAAACTAAACACACTTGCTATCAAAATATCATGCAATTAACTTGCCCTTTGCTGCTCGCATGTACTTTAAGCAACATGGATATCTATCAATCATGAATGCTACAAATCTTGTAACCAAAAAAGAATGCTACAAATCTTCATTAATATTTCTTTTTCCTCAAACTTACCTTTGCTTGCTTTGGAAAGTGGATATTAAAACATGACAGGGTGTTATTAGTTTCATGAGTTTGTTCGGTGGCTCATACAAATTACAAGATGTATTTATTGTTATTTTTTAAATGTATTTTTAAAGTTAATACTATTGATTTATACGGTGTAACTTCGGATGTCTTGCTCAATAAAACGAGTTTCGATAATGGTTTGTAATTGTAAATCTAACCCTATGTCTTGCAACTTACATCTACTAATAAATTTATTGATTATTTGGTAGATAAAAAGTCTATGTTTGACACTTTCTATACCAAATAATCAGTTTCACATGGAAAAACATTAAAGATGGGGATAAAATCATAACTAACTATACATACTAGACTAAAATTATTTACATTATAATCATAACTAACTAAATCTAATTACAACATAATGTGAAAAATTAGCTATACATACTCATAGCTAATTTTATTTAAGTAGTTTTCATTGGAGTCCTTATTAGTGTACTCCTATTGGAGTCATTGAGTCCTTAATAGGTACTTTTATTAAAATTTAATAAATAAGTGATGTGTAACGTGGGGTTCATTTAAGGAGTCCCTATTAAGGAACTACCATTGTGGATGCTCTACAAAAGTCCTTAAATAGATCCTACGCGACACATCATTTATTTATACATTTTCAATAAAAGAAATATTAAGGACTCAATGACTCCAAAAATAGTAAATTAATAAAAGTCCTTAAACACTCCTTCATATTAGTTATTCACATACGTGAAACATAACCATCTAATAGTTACTAGCAAACAACTTAACAAATATCTTAAATAAATATGTGAAATCCAGTAAATTTGACCTTTATTATTATGGCAAGTGGTTAGTATCTTAAGGAATTGGGGAAGTGTCAATGTGGTACTGAGACATTGTTGGATTTCAAATGTAAGTTGATTAGCATTACTTTGGTTATAAATGAGTAAAATCTTGAATATATAAGATAGGTGATTTATATCAAATTTGATATCAAGCTCTCTTTTGGTCCTGAATAAATGATCATTTGTTGCTCCTGACATTCCTTTGGTTTCCCCCAACAAATGATATCATAGTCTTGCGAGGGAGCGGTAGCAGATTAATGTGTTAGTTCATTGTTTCCAAAGTCTTCCCAACAATTTAAAGAGGAGGTGTGTTCTATTGGTAATAATAGTGGTGCAAGTGCATGTTATGGACAATTTTCACTTGGGGGAGGAATTATTGACTTCAAGTATGAGTGGTTATTTCGACGTCGATTATATATGGATGAGCTAAATATTAAATATAAAAGAGAGATAACTCATATTTGTAATGCTTAAGGTTTAGGATAAAGACGTAATGTCCCAATTTCTAAATGATCTTGGAGCGCATTAGTGTCTTGGAGCGACGGTCTCTCTTCGATTCTAGGGCTATCTTAAAGAAAAAAATTCTCATATCACTTCTGAAATTGCTCAAAAACTACATGAGCAACGATCAGCTTTTTCAGCAGTAGTTAACTATCGTTAGAAACTTTTAAGAATCAACGACAGTTAACTACCGCTGGAAAAGTCGAGCGACGGTTAACTATCGCTGCTGTAGTTTTTGAGCAATTTCATAAATGAGATGAATAAAATCCATCTTAAAGGCCCCTAAAAGTAAAGCCAAGGCAAAGGCATGTTGATAGCGGTATCTATAGGTGTGAAAAGTAGCATAATCCTAGCCACAAAACCTGCACAAATTTATACACTTATGTATCAGCTTGTCAAATGTTTGTGATAAGATATAAACCAGATTTTATTCCTAGAACGTTCATTGCTCGCTATACTTTCAACCCAAAAATTAGATATAAATAGAGCACAATGAATCTCTTTCTACTTAGTTAATTATTAAAAAATAAAAATCAATCAATCTCTTTCTACATAGTTTGAAAGAAATTAAGAATCACAATCACCAAATTCTCCTCTTTTTTGACATTTTTTTTTAAGAATTTCTAAGATTTTTTGTTTGACTAAAAACAGCAACATTTTAAATTTTTACTTTAAATGTGGGTAGCCGACATGACATTTGGTTATAATTTTTTTTTAAAATTCTCATATATTTATTAGTGCCTTTCAAAAAAAAAAATTATTAGTGAGTATTTCTCAAAACTCTGAAAAAATTATTTTCTTAAAGTATTATTTAATATGTTTGTTTTGCCAATAGAAATTAAAACTGAAAACACTGTAAGTACGTAAACGACACTAAGCTAAATACTTATATATTTCGGTCAATATTATAAGCAAAAATCATTCTTTAGATTCATTTAATAAATAATGTATGCGGTTATATTATAGACCACAAGCATAATTTATTTAATGAATAAAAGATTTGGACTTTTGTTTATAACAATGACCAAATGGTGTATATGTATTTTTTTTGGGCAATATTTAAGCACGTAAAGCCATATATAGTTTCAAGTAATGACAATGAAAAATCGTAATAAAGATATGATTTTTTTTTTGTAGTGGTCGGAGTTTGAACTCCGGATCATACATATGTTATTCATTGTTCATGTCAACTGAGTTAAGCTCACGAAGACAGATATATGATTTCTTTCAATCGTGTATTATAAGACTATATTATATATTATATATATTGAAAGCAGAATAGTGGTGTGGAAACGACCAAAGATATCATGCGTGTGGATATATATATCAATGAAGACAATTGGACTATATTCGATGTACAAAGGAAAGTACAAACTACACACTAGCTACTTAAAATGATGAACTTTCTTACTTATCGAAAACGGTTGGAGATTAAGAAGTCTCACATAATTTGAAACAATAAAAACCAAGATATTTTTAGGGTTTGTTTTATTTTAAGACTATGTTTGAGATTGATTAAGACTGTGTTGAGATTGAAGGGCAAGAGACCATAAAAATTGAAATTTTTGTCCTTCACTAGACTATGTGAAGCAATTTTGTTCCAAGTTCAAAATGTTTAATATGTTAAAATGTATCTTTTTATTTTCTACTCAAGAAAAAGTCACAAACAATTTAAAAAAAGAGGCCTGATTAAATATGAAAATTAAGAAGTCTCCCATAAATGGAAACAAATGACATTAAGGTTTCTATGAAAAAGACACATTTGCATGTAATCCATTAATTTCTATAAATAAATAGTTTTTAAATAATGAAAAAAAAATCTTAGATTCTTTTAAATAGTACTAGAAGCAAAAAAACTCACATATATCCTATTTATTTATATCAGGTTTGTATATAGATGATTTTTGTAACACAAAAATTTGAATTGTCTTCTTAACTAATTTTACAATTTTATGTGTGAAATGAGCAAATGATTCACTTAATTTGAGACAGAGGAGGGAGTAACAATATAAAGTGGCGAGAATATTCATTTCTCTGAATCTGTAGTCAGGTAGAGAACATGTTTGCATGTAGTCCATCAATTTCTATTAAAAAAAGTTTTTAAATAGTGAAAAAAAAATGTTGAATAAGATTCATGATTCAACATTTATTAATTTAGTCGAAAGTCTTTAAATTAATGAGCTAACTAGTAGCCACATAAGTTGGTTCAGTTGATAAGAGTTCAGTTTAGAAAAGGGTTCGGAAAGAAAAGAATTACAGACAAGGACAAATAAATGAAAAGAATTAAAGAAAAAAAATATGAAAGGATTTTTCTAAGAAAAACGGGGAAAAGAAGGAAAGTAAAATTGCGAATATTGGCAGCTCAAAACACTATAATATACATGGTGTATTGTTTCAAAATGAGAAGGTATATCTAGGCAGGTTAAATCGCCGTAATATACCGTGTTTAATGACATCCATAAAAACTGACGTAATTTACCGATTATAGTGGCATTTTTTAGAAGGGAGCTTCACCAGAAAAGTCATTCTTATGACTTCACCATAGAATTTTCCTTTTTAGAAACCGGCGTAATTCTCACAATTTTTAGTAGTATAAAATATGGATTTGAATCAAGCTGGTGATGTGAAAATCACATTAATAGACAATATTTAAGTACATTTCTCGGTACCCTTTGCCTTGAAACTTTTTTGGAGTCTAGAAACCCAATTCTCTTAAACTTTTTCTTATAAATAAAGACCTAGCTAGTATAAGTAAGAGCACTAATACCTCAAGATCATATTCATGTCAACAACGTAGAGAATAGAAGAGAAAATCAAATCTAAAAGTGGATCCAAGAAGGTATGGAAAGTTGCCACTATCTTCACAAACATCAGAGGCTAAAGAGAAAGTGGAGTATGCATTAGTAAATAATGAGTTTGATGCTTATAATTATGCATCAAATTCTAATTGGTGTCCAGACACTGATTTGTCTACCATGGTTTCTGCTCTCTCTCAAGTCATTGGAACATCTACCAATCATAATAACCCACACATGGCACAATCAACCTCAACTACTATGGTCAATGAAGAATCTCAACCACCTCAACCTCTTATAGATCAAGGTTTGTTGCTAAAATTGTATGTTTGATTCTTGTGTTCATCTAAATTTAGCATATGTTTAATTAATTTTTTAAATGGGACAAATTTATGCTATTGTTCAAGCTTGTCCATTTTTGGGGAAAAAAAAATGGAACAACTTTTTTAACCTAATTTCCCAAGAAAAAATTGGTGTAAACCCTTTAAAAGTAGTCATGATAATCTGGAACTTAGTCTGAAGGTAAATAAAATTTAATCAATGATTGTTTGGATCATGATTCAAACTTGGATTTTTTCGAAATATATTCGTTCTTATTTTGAGTTCATTTTTGTTACATTATATTATACCATTAAAGTTGAATTTTGAGCTAACTATTTATAATTGTTACTTTCAAAGTATATTTGCTTCTATTTTTTTACGGGTAGTCTAGGGATTAGAAAATTATTTTTTAAGGTGAATAAGTTGAGTGCACGGGGTTCAAACCTCTGCTCTTGCATATATTACTCAATGTTACGATCAATTAAGTTAAGTTCACGGGGACGATGGGTAAGAATATGTTAGTCATATTATAAATGAAAATGTGTTTATCTTCTGCAGCCATAACCATTGATCTACATGACCTTATACTATTAATAATTAATATAAGGCAAATTATGTTATTCTTTTGCTGAGATGTTACAATTATATGATGGGTTTTTCTATTTTATTTTGAAAAACTATATTCTAACTCCTATCTTCAAAAACAAGAGTTTGTTTGTAAGCTCTACCTAAACCAGTAATGCCGATATTGTTACATGAAACATTTATCGGGGTTTGAACTCAAAAATTCACAGTTATATATAAGTTTCAGTAGTAATTTGTCACTTCATTAAAAAAAAGAGTTTAATTATAATCCATTTTAATTTTTTTTTTGGTGGTAATCCATTTTAATTTAAAAATCGTTAAATTAAGCGGCGATGAATGAATATAAATGAGTCGTGAATTTTAATTAGCAATTACCTTTTTTTTAAGGATAATTAGCAATTACTTATGCTTAGCTACTAAGTTCAACTTTGGAAATTCAATAAATATTTTTTAACACTGATACAAAATCAATTTTAGGTTAATTTCCTGCATAATATACATTAAAACATTATTCAATGATCCACACATATGATAGTGCAGTTCTTTTTTCTTTTCTTCCTAATATATACTAGTGCAGTTTTATTGCACAAAATTAATATCACGTGAAATGATTTATATGTTGCTCAATCACTTTCTGGATAGTCAAAGTCATTTCTTAAAAGAAGGAATATTTAAAAAAAATTATAACTAAGTCAAGTAAGCTAATTATTTTTTGGTTTATTAATTATCTTATTCAAAGGCATGCACAAAATAAAATAGAAAAATATAGCACCGACGACACTGACATGTACACTTTGAAGGGAAACAAATCAAACCAACGATACAAATCTTATTTGGAACATGTGGACAACTTTGACTAGTAATAAACATTATACATACCGATTAATCTTGTATTTATATTTTAATCATCAAAATTATATTTTGCTTCTACGGTAAAGTTATATATTTTTTTAAAAAAAAAAAAACCATGACGACTTAAGTAAAAATAATGTCATTTTTCATTTATATATAATCACATTCGGAGTGTTGCTATTTCCAACGAATCATATGTTACCGTTAGACTCGTGTTTAGTGGAGAACATTGGTGAGGTGGAAGTAAATATAATGGTCCGTTAGCTACAACGGACCCATTCGCTATATTAAGCATTTCACATTCACATATATGTGTATACAAGAATGCTATATGTAGCGACACTTTTTATAAAGAAATCTTCACGAATTGTATTCTATCCAATTAAATAAGGAACTGGCCAGAAAATATGGGGTTGGTGGGGTACAGTTGACGCTGGATTTTCAACTGTGCAACACTAAATTCACTTCGTGGTGTTCTCGCGATTTGTTTTGTCGCTGTATTCAACATTTTTCATGTGTATAATAAACACGTCAACCTAGATTTATGTAAGAAAAAAACAATTTTTTTAGTCGTAATTTTTCTGATATTGTGAATAAAGAGTTTTGTTAGTAAAGTCGGATCAATGATCATTTCGGATACTTATAAACAAAATAAAATGTCTTAACCAGTGTTTAACTAAGTACTTCCTATTGATACCACTTTAGTTGAATATGTAGAAAAGCATATGTAACTCCATACATGCATGCATATGATCTTTTTGCAATGAAAGTAAAAATGAATTAACTTGTGATTCTCATTTTTCCTTGTTTTGCATGTGATGTTAATGAAAGAGATAAAAAAGAAACCGCACTATAGAGGAGTGAGACAGAGACCATGGGGAAAATGGGCAGCTGAAATACGTGACCCAAAAAAAGCAGCTAGAGTTTGGTTAGGAACATTTAATACAGCTGAAGATGCAGCTCTTGCATATGACAAAGCTGCACTCAAATTCAAAGGCACAAAAGCTAAGCTTAATTTCCCTGAAAGAGTTGTTCGATGCAACAGTTCTAGTTCTAGTGCTAATAGTGCAATTCAACAAAGTGGTTATGTTTCTAATTCTCATGATCAACAAGTTTTCCCAAACTTGTTTCAGTATGCTCAGATTCTAGAAAGTGATGCTGAATTCCCTTATTATGCATCTCATCTTTTCAATCAACAACATGGAGGAGATCGTCAACCACCGGGCCAGTAGAATCTAGTGATTTCCTGCAATCATGAAATCCCGTATTCATGCAGTTGAGATATTAGTGGTTGTATAATCAAGATTGAACGGTAAAAAAAAAAAAAAAAATACATGTTGTAGTTTTATATAATTCAAAATACCAAGTTTAAATATAAACTGGTCGATCTTGATCATCGAATGGTCACAATGCCGCGACTTGTAAATGTCGGGAATCCCTGCATGGTAGTGCATGGTAGCCACATCCATAATATTTCTGTCAATTTTGTTCTATAAACTAGAGTCAAGGAGTTATAAGTGTATTATTTGGATCATATATACCTCTAGTAAGTTTGAGTCCAAATACTCTCTTTTCTTACATCCAATCCAATGAAGTATATATGGTGACTAGGGGGGATTTCAATTCAGCAAGATTTTTCACATTTTCAAACACTTGTTAAGGTTCGGTTTTGGGACCACTTTTATTGAGAGTCTTGCATATACAATCTAAATAATTTTTATGAATGATAAACAACTCTCAACTTACAAGTATTTTTTGTGCAACTGAGTGTAATGCAAGGTACCCAAAAAAGAGGTTTAGTGGTGGACCTCTTTAATTCTATTATTAGCTATAAAAGGTTATCATACTCCTTTTTTTGGCATAAATATATTATTATTTTTTTAAATTATTAACCTAATGTTACATATAAAATTCAAGAGGTTCACCATTTAAAACTCTTTTTTGAAGTGCATGTAAGTGTCTTGCGACCTGTTACTTTTGCATGTCTCTTTAAAGGCTGATTGTGACGCGAAGTACGCAAGAGGACAATAAAACAGAATAAGCTTCATTCATTATTACATCCGTTTTCTGTTATTTTTGTGTTTATGCATTTCATAAAAATTTTCTAACACTCCATCATTTAATAGTCCTGTGCTCCTATATGAAGTTCTAACAAAAATAACAAGATATTAAGAAAAAATATTGAAATAATATATTTGTATGAAATATGTTTTAGTTTTATAGGAGAAGTTCACCATTTAGAACAAAAAAGTGTATGAATTGCTCGTAAGTTTCTAGGCAAACCGAGTTCATATCAGAATAAAAAGGATATTGAGACCACGAAGTTATGGAACTGTATGGTTGAAGGAAGAATTATAAGAATTGTTTGGTATTACCTATCTTTTTGATAGGTAAAACCATAAGAACTTCATAGCTACTTGTGTTTGAATTGAAGTAATTTTGGGATGAGTGGCCTTCTAGAAAGTTTCTTAGAAAGAGTACGAGTGAGGATAAAACACGTTGAAAAGATTCGTGTTTGTTTGTAGAATTAGTCAACAATCTTGAAAGTCGTTTGGGATGTTACAAATGGTATCAGAGCATACATCTCCCAGTACGATGTGGTTCGAGGATGAACGAAACGGAAGCTAGTGGACATGTAACGTCTAAGACTGATGAGAGCGGGATGGTCACCGGTGCACAAGACATGACAATGAGCGGCTACTGATAGCTTCTATGCAAATCGAATTCACATCAAAATAAAAGAAATCCTGAAATCGTGCAGATATGAGATTGCATGATTGCAAGAAGACTTATAAAAATTGTTTGATACTACTTATATCAACAAGATACATCTTCTTTTTCGTAGCCCAGACATAAAAACTTTATACTTAAGTGCGCTTGACTTAGAGCAATTTTGAGGTGAGTGACATTCTAAAAAGTCCTCTATAAAGCATTTAAGTGAGGACAAAACATATTGGTAAAGACTCATATTAGTTTATAGGTTCGGTCAACTATCATAAAAGTTGCTCATCATAAAAGTCGTCTGCGATATTACATAACGTAATTGTTTTGAGAGGAACATAAATTATATTCTACAGCGTTAAAATGTAAATGTATCAATTTAATTCAATCCGTTCCCCTCAAAAACAAAAAGAAAAACAAACAGTTGATTGAAAGTTATTTTTGGAGATAAGTAACTCAAACAGAATCAAACCATACATTATTTTAATGTTTTTTTTCAAATGTATTTTCATTTCAAAAACAATTCAGATCAAACCATGAGCATCTACCCTTAACATTTTCAAATTAAAGCTGGAAATAATTTTTGTTCAATGTATTTGGGATAAGCTTAATATAATTTTTTTGGGTATACAATGAGTATGGATGAACGCGCATGGAAAAAAGTGGGACAACCTCGCTTTGGTTGGTTGCCAAATCGAATATTGCTTTGCTTTGTCTTAAGGAAGTCAAAAAGTACGGCGCTTTCGTAAACAACCGACAAATTTTGGGATGAATAAAGTTAGATATTTTTTTAGGAAAAATAAAGTTAAACATGTAAAGGTTCAAGTTCACTTAATGTTGGAACATTTGGTGTAAAGTTGGAAGAAACTTGGAAGATTAAACATTAAGTAATAAGATTTTGAATTAGTATGGTGTGAATTAAAAAAAATAGAGTGGGGGTTCCACATAAAATAGAATACATATTAGTAGTGTTTAAATTGCAATATTTAATTTTAAATACTTGATAAAGATAAAAATAATAATCATTATTATTTTTATTCGTGAATATCATTTTCCATAAATTTAGTTTATATTGGTTGTGATAAGAATAAGAATTTAAGTGAATTTTCTATCTTTCCTTCATTCATAATCCAATGAGGTTGTTTCCTCCATTTTTGTGGATTCGTTTCTTGTTGATCTTATCTACGAGTGTTGTTGAATTGATTAGTGGTTAAGTTTCCTTTTGATCTTATCCATTACAGTAATTGCTGCCGCAATTTTACCTAAAATAGTTACAAAATCCCTATATAAATAGAGGATTCCACTCAGTTCAAAAAACACACCAAAGAGTTTTATTGAGTTGTCGAGAATTTTATCTCTCTTCTCCTTTCAGCTTGTGTTGACGAGTTATTCTTCTCCTCATCTCATTTTTCTGTCCCTTCAGGATTAAGAGTGTTCTTAAGGTCTTAGTAATGTTCCTTAGTAATTAAGAAATGTCTTAAGAACATAGTCTATTCAATAATATATGTCCCTGCGAAATAAAAAATACTTTTAAGATCATATTCCCTTTTTGGAATAATAATGTCCTGTCGAAATTAAGAATGATTTTAACATTATATAAATATTCTTTCAATGTTTTTCTACTTTTTGAGGAGTTAAAAATCAGAATGGTGGTATCACCATATTTGAGTGGTCGTATATTTTGGAGAAATTAAAAGTTATAATGGTCGAAACACCATATTTGAGTGAACTCAGTACCATAATAGAATGGTCACAATACCATATAATAGTGGTTTCAGTATTAAATTTGAGTGGCCATAATAGCCATATTTGAGGGTGTAATTCTCAAACGATTTTCTACAGTGCAGTAGCTAATCGCACAGCTGTAGTTGTGCTTATTTTATCTTGGAGGTGGTGTGGTTGATAGTCTGCCTTGCACAATTTTGGGAAGTGCCATGAAACGTCTTAAAGAGAACGACCTACCCAACCTAATAACAACTTCGGTAGATAAATTTTATTTTTCAAAAAAGATTTGAAAATCCAAAATACAATTTAAAAATTCAAAGACAACACCTAAACCAATAAGTAATGTATTATATGCACATGATTATATTTAGATTTTCTTCTCAATGCATTTAATTAATTCAAAATCAAAGATGCAATATAGAATAACCACATGAATAAGGTTTTTTGGTGGTGTCCGGGGATTCGAACCCCAAACTTTGCATATATTATGCATTGTTCATACCAACTAGGTTAAGCTCACAAGGACCGCAAGAATATGGTTTAATGATAAAAGGATATATTTTAAATTTGGAGATTTAGGTTTGAACTCTGTTAGCATTATCGAGGGAGGAAAATGAAAATCATTTTATAAGAATTCTCTGGGATGTAACTTCTTTCCTGTCCTAGATATAAACATCATTCATTCACTTTAGATTTTTAAATTATAAAAGAAAATGTCACGTTGTACTTATCCACCATAATGAACATAAAATTGAGTAATTGTATTGTCTAAAGCTTCCAATCAGTGCTTATTTAAGATTTTATAGTTTTAAGTTGTTTTTATTGTTAATTAGTCATTTTGAACTAGTAATGCCTGTTGTGGATGTTTGATGATACAAGATGAGGAATGACTCTGAAGATAAGGAAAGATGCATCGTGGATTAAGATTGTTTCACTGAAGATTTGGAACGATGCAGCTCCTTGCATCGCTAGTCAGGTCGTACAACTAGTACGGACTCAGAGTACCATCGCTGATCGCTGACCATTGTTTAAGGAGTAAGAATTATGAGTTGGCGTCAATGATTGGATACCAGGAATAATAGAATAATATGTATGGAGTAGGTAGGATAAGATAAGGACAACTCATAGGAAAATGACCAAAGGGTACAACTTGTAGTGGTTGACCTTGTACTATAAAAGGATAACCATGTGTTGGTGTTGATAGTCCAAAATTTTGTTAGTGAATTAGAGATACCAGGTTTCAGCTAGGGTTAGCAGCTTTAGATTCCTCAGTTCATCTCATCTTATCCATAAATGAGGATGAGCGCTAGTTCTTAGAGTATTAGAGTTAGATTATTTGGTGATGCTTTTAGCTCACCACTCTCCTTCAAGCATTGTAATCTTTTACTACCTCTATTTAATCTATTAATTTAGTTTTTCATGTTTTCATTTATGTTTATCTTCATCTTCATCTTCATCTCTAAGACTCAGCTCGACATGAGCTAAATCCCTTCTTGTGGTTTAGACATGGTGAAGTTATGATACCCTTTAATTGCGATATATAAAGTTATAATGTCATGCTCCTTGCAAACAAACCGATTTAACTCAAAACCTATAGGATTGAGAATTGGCCACTTTTACTTCTAATGTTATGGTTTCCTGAGACCAAAAGGGTATGAGAATGAAAAATATTTGTTTGATATGAATTTGTTCATAAGCATTCAATGAAAAAATCAAGAGAGACTACTTTGCACGAGTACTAGATCTTGAAGGAGGCTTCAAGAGCTAAGATCTAACTAGGACTCTTGTCATAGGCCAAAGGCTCGGCAGAATAACACTTTGGTGAGAAATGTTAAGATCCTAACCTAGCAATGTTGTGTATTAAGTTTTGTTTGACTGTACACCGAAAGTATGTCTTCACATGCTTAATACGAAGGTTGAGTGCAAAACACTCACAGTGGTCACTAGGTTGCCAAGAAGCCGTAGAAAGCTATAGTTATGTAAATCGTAGTAAAACTTCGTCATAACTGAACTTAGTTTAAACCACACTTTTCACTTTGAGAATTTCTAAATCTTTTCAATTGTTTTCCCAACTTTTAACTTTTATATTTACTGTTGTGACAAATAATTTACTCCCTCCGTCCCATATTAAGAAAAAATGTGTAAGTGAAAGAGAGGGAAAAATGGTTTTGAGTATTTTGTCAAATATTGGTGCATCCCCATTATGATAAATGCAAAGTACTACCTCCGTCCCTATATATAAGACCCTTTTGTCAAAATCACGGGAATTAAGAAACTGAATATTTGTATTAAAGATGTTTGTAAGAGAGTTAACATGCTATTTATTGTTGATTGAAGAAAAAGATGTATAATAAATAGGGGCATGTATGTAAAGAAATAATTAATGTAGTTGGAAATAACAAAGGGATCTTATAAAAAGGGACAAGAAAAATTCTCAAAAGGGTTTTATAATTAGGGACGGAGGTAGCAGAATATATTGAATTGAAAGTAATGAAAGAAGTATTAATTATAGTTATAAATGAAAAAGAGTAATTAATATTGTATTGAAAAGTGAAATGTGTCAATTATTTTAGGATTTTTTTTGTGCAAATGACTCCTTATTATAGGACGGAGGAAGTATTTTAGTTTCCTAGCATCAAGGAGATACCCTGTTCATACTTTTATGATTGATTCATACAATAATTTTATGTAAACTAAAAAAAAATTATAAATAAAAGAGAGAAAAACTATCACTTTTGCTAAATTAACCTTATATATTTACTTGAGACTAATGCAAATGATATTCATTTTGTATCCTTTTTATGGATATAGAAAAACACAATGTTCATGACAACAATGGAAATGGGCTAAATAAAAGAAAGAAAGGAAGTTGTTTTCATTGTGGAAAGTCGAAATATTTGAAGAGAGATTGTTGGTTCTTTAAGAAAAACACTAGTCTACGAAAGGATCATCTTGTTGCATAGAAGTAACTATTGGAATATGTAGATATAGAAATTTGACAATTAGTATTGTAACTGATTAACAGAATCACGAGTAGATGCTTGCATTGTGCGTGTATTGGAAATGGTTGAGTTGGAGGTGGAGTAGAAGTTAGACTGTTCTCGGGTGGAGTGGTATAGGTTTGGGATGGAAGGAAGGGTGTATCATTATCCAAAAAATTATAACCAACCGTTGTAGGAACATTTGCGGTACATATTTTGCGGTACATATTTTGCTTTTCACTTTTCTATTTTGCGGGGAAGTGTGAGGACAAGAAAATCCAAAAGACATTCGATTTTGTTCACAAAATTTATGAAATATAGTGTTATCATATTCTTTATCATTGTCACATTGAAAATATTTAATTTCTTTTTCAAATTGTGTTTTAATGTGACCTCTAAATTAATGGAAAATGGAATGAACTTAGATTATGTATGAAGTGGAAAAGTCCATAAAAAAGATGTGCAATCGTCAAGAAACAACACTTAATAATGATGACCTTCTAAACTAAGAATTGGTGAAGTCCAGATATCACTGTGCATAATATAAAAAGGCATAACAATATTAGACAGAGAGGAAAAAATCAATTATTTTGTCACAACATCCATTTTTTTAATATCTATATTTTAAAATTAACAATAAGATATAGAAAAAAAAGGTTACGATAAAATACCAATGTCAGACTAATTTATACTAGCAATAAATGCCCATTTAGCTAAAGAAAAAGAGTTAGTAAATAGCAACACCTCTAATTTTATTCTTTTTATAATTAAATAATAAAATAATTTAATTTTGATATTTACAGTTGAATATTTTTAATAAATTGATGAATATGATTGATTGAGAAAATACAAATATTTACACTATGTCATTATATCACACATATGAAGTGATAAACATAAGTGTAAGTGGCTAGAGTTACCACATTGGTTATATGAATTTAATATGTTCTTGTCGAAGAACATAATAGTTAGCTAGAGGAGGTGTAAAGCAAATTCAACGATGGTTGACAATTGTCCTTTGCGGGGTTGAACTTGTAAAAACACTCCAACACTTAAGTTAGTGAAGTCTCAGATGATATGAGGTGATTTATCATAACGAGAGTATGTACCTAATTTTGGTGTGGGCCACTCTATTTATAGACCCTCTAAGCGTAGGGGTGTAAGTGGTTCGGACAAAACCAATGAAACCGAAAGTCCAAACCGAACCAAACCGAAAAAATATCCGACTTTGTTTGGTTCGGTTTGAAACCAATCCGAACCAATCAAAACCGATCTAGTTTGGTTTGGTTCATGATTTTTTATTTCGAGATCCGTGAAACCGATGAACCAATCCGATGATAACCACACTCCTTATTTTACTAATATTATCCTACCTCACACAAACTTATGGTTAGGCCTAAAATTAAACATAAAATATTTTTTAATTCATTCACTTTCTCTCATCTTCATCTCATCTCATCAGTCGGACTCTTTCATTTCTACTAAAAAAAGAAACCCTAGTCGTCAACCACACCAAACCCATTGTTCATCGCCACCGGTCACTGCTGAGATTGTTCATCTCTTGGTTAATTTTATCATGTTTATGCCATTGATTTATACTCATGGCGACCATAATTTCATGATGCTTAAATATCAGGATGTTTTAATTTCAGTTTGCATGGATTTGTTATTTTGACTATGTTTTAATTTTAGGATGTTCTTTTTGGAATTTTTGTGTTTGTTGATGAATGATGCATGTATGGATCATGAATGATTGAAATATTTGAGTTTGATGAAGTTGTTTTTGAAGAATGATGGATGAATGAATCTTGGATCATATGTATGAAATATTGAGTAAGATTAGTTATAAAAAGTTGTTTGAAAAATAGAGAATATGAAAAAACAAAATACGAAATACAATTATACAAAGTTCTATGAAATATTTTGTGAGAATATGGAGTTTTTTAATTGTATTTTTAAATAAACCGATCAACCGAACCAATCCAAACCGATTAGTTTGGTTCGGTTTCTTTTTTGAAAAACAGTGAAAACCGAACCAATCTAAACTGATAAAGGTTTCATCGGTTCGGACATTTTTTTGACTGAAAACCAATCCAAACCGAACCGTTACACCCCTATCTAAGCGGATAAGTTGGTTCTTCCCTTATAACTCAATAATCAAGCTACCATTTGATCATACAAAGTATTCAGACGTGCTTTAAGCGTATTATTCGATGCATATCTATGTTGGTGCATGTGATCGACAGTTGTGGGTGGATGTCCTATTAGGCCTAAGCTGAAAAATGGTCTTTAGATCTTGGGGATTGAGCTTTGACCTAGTCTGAAACAAAATCCATTAGTAATCTTTGATGAAAGTTTATTATCCAATTCTACTAATTTCTCGCGCGTCCTACAAATTTTCATATTATATAATATAAAAGGTGTAAAAACACGTTAAAAACACCTTCCAACGTCTTACATCATTTCAAATTATATAACCCGAAATAGTTATGGAGGGTGGAAAAAGAAACACCCATCCTTGATAAATATATGGGCCATTAATGAAATTGGCTAAGCCCAATACCCATTTGTATATATAAATAGATCCATCCCAAAAATCAAAACCCTAGAGGCAGTGTTTACACTTTCATTTCACTCGCCGCATTTTCTTCTCTGCGCATCTCACACCAAACCTTCAACAATGGTGGCCGCAAAGAAGACTGTAAGCTTCTTTCATTCAGCATTTGTTGATTTTTCATTATGATTTCGTTTCAGATTTAGGGTTTTTGATTCTGAATCGAATTTTTGATTGATTTTTACAGAAGAAGACTCATGAGAGCATCAACAACAGGCTTGCTCTTGTTATGAAGAGTGGAAAATATACCCTTGGGTATAAAACTGTTCTCAAATCCCTTAGGAGTTCTAAAGGTAATTTTTTTTATCCATTTTGTTGTTGAAATGTGTATTGGGTCGTTTTTATTTTGCTGATAAGCTATGAATAGATTAGATTAGATTAGATTGCAAGGACGTGTTTGAAATTGTTTCGATGTTTTGTAATTTGAACTGTTGTAGATTGATTTTGTAGTGGAAATAAGTGATTAGTGAAAGTGGTTGAAATTAAGTGATATGCACTATTGATTGAATTAAGTGATTTTGGAGTTTTGAATGTTGATTTGGTAGTGGAATTAAGTGATTTTGATTTGATTATTCTGTAGGGAAATTGATTATCATTGCTAACAACTGTCCTCCTTTGAGGAAGTCTGAAATTGAGTACTATGCTATGTTGGCTAAGGTTGGAGTTCACCATTACAATGGAAGTAAGTTGTTTATCTAGCTCCTTTACTTCTCTGTGTCATTAATTTTTCAATGTTGATATGCATTCAGGGATTGTTTAGGATCATTATTTTATTTTTATCGTGTTGTGTTTTTCTTTGCTTTAGTCCTGATTGATTCTATCTAGCCGAGCTTTAGTGTGTATCAGTGGTATAGAATGATATGAAATGCAGTGGATTAAAATGGAATAAGAAGCTAGTTATACTTTAAAAATGGATGTTATTTCATTTCATTCCACTCTATTCCACCCTATATCATTAATCCAAACATAATGTTACGGTCACATGTAGTAATTGTGTATGTATACCCTTATGGTCACGTGTAATAATTGTCTATGCATTGATTTGTCAGTCATGTTGAAAGAATATTATACATGGTTGAATGTATGTGATACATCTAACCCTGTCGTACTGAAAAAATATTATACGTGGTATCAAACCCTGTCGTACAGTAGTGTCATTTGACTTAACTTTATAAGATTCTGGTAAATGAAATAATATGATTTGATCTTACGCTGCTGTTGGGAACATTTTTATTGTATATGATTATGCGATGTTTATTAGAAATTATAATTATCTATCAGTAGTTGGATGTATACATGCACTTAATACTGCATATGCTTAGTTTGATGGCTTAGTTTGATGGCTTAGTTTGATGATTGTGGATATGCTATTGCTGGCTGACCTTGATCTGCACTTGTTATTGTTCTTGTTGTATTGTTGTTTCTCCAAATTGTTGGAATTCTTCTTATTGATTGTTAATTGTCAAAGTCTGTTATCAGTTGACTCTAAGGTTTCTGCATATATATTTGTCAGACACTTTTATTGACATTGAACTTTTATGTATTTCATAGACAATGTTGACCTTGGCACTGCTTGCGGAAAGTACTACAGAGTGTGCTGCCTCAGCATTGTTGATCCTGGTATATGTTGCTTTCTTCAACTATTTTAGTATTAAAAACTAGTTTTTTTTTCCTCTAATTTTATTTGTTATTTGGTGTTTTCAGGTGATTCCGACATCATCAAGACAGTTCCTGGAGATCAGTAAACGTAGTAAAGATTTTCCCATGATGTTTTCAATTCTATGTTGTTTAGACATTTCCAAAAGAAAATTCTAGTTGTAGACTATGGTGTACGATGCTTGTTATTTTGGGTATCCCAGCTGATTGAGCATTGAGTAATTTTGACTTCAATTTTTGTTTCATTGTGCTCATTTCTATATAGATAATATTTCTTCTAGTTTGTTCTTTAATGTCTGTTATCTGTGTTTGCTTGCAAAAAAGTTGATATTGAATTTGTATTGAAACCCCAATAGTATCAATTTAGTTCAGTGGATTAATGAGTATGGATGATGAGATAGTTAGAGAAACAATCAATTCTTTTCGGCAGAATTATCCTACGGTAAAATTTAGTAAGTAAATTTAGTAAGTAAAATTGAATGTTTGACTTGAAATTATATTCAACATCAATTTGGTGATGTGGAATGTTTTATTAACGCATAATTATAGTTGCAATTGTAGGATGAAGTTGCCTGCCTATAAATGTATCTCCATGAATCAAGCACTTGGTATGTTGCAATTCAATAAATGTATCTCCATGAATCCACGACCCTAACAACATTGTTTACAAATACTCACTTGAACACTCCAACGAAAACCTCAAAGCAGTTGGTGTGTATACAAATTGTTGTAATAAAAATGCTATTGCATCTAGTTACTGCACACAAATCTTTGCTTATTCTACTAATATTTGTGTCTTCCTCTTCCTTCTCATTTAAAACTTGAGAAGAGGTAGACAAGTAATGTAGGAATGTAGTGGTAGCTCGATCAAAGCCGGTCAATAAGATAGATCTGGATCCTAAGGCCATCTCCATCTGTTTCTCTGCTTTGTACTTGAACTATAAGAATTGTTTTATAAGTGTGAGGTGTTATAGCTCTTGCTACACCATTCAGATTCTATTGGTGGAGTGCCTCCAATGTGCATTCAAATGGGACATGCTAGACTAACCATGCTGGAGTTTATAGCAGACAATATATTGGTAGATAACAAACTATCAACTAAATTGTCTCGAGATAATTTTTACCAAGAGTAAATATTCAATTAGTCGTTCAAATGATGCATTAGTATCAACCAAATCCTCCACTTAATCAAATTTCTAAAATAATCTATAACTTTTCAAAACGTTAAATCAATTTAATCAAATTTCTAAAATAACCTTTAAATTTTCAAAACGTTAATCAATTTGGTCCCTTTCTCACATTAATTTTGATAACATTCATTGCCAAGTTGTTGCATATTTAACTATCCATGACCATGGAGGCTCTGCCATTTGATTATGAAGATGAGAATGCGAGGAACAAACTACCAGGTTTTGACATTTAGGCTACAATATCTCTTCTTTCTCATTCTTCCATTTTCTTTTAAACCCTAACTTGATTTTTCCATCCATTGTGAAGCTTATCTTTGGTGCATTATTACGAAACCAAGTTGGAATTCAAAATGTTGGGAACTAAACTGCGTATTTACTTCTTGTTTTTTGTTTTTTTTATAATATAAATTGGGTACAACAAAATACATGACCAATTAAGAGACATCATAACAGTAACGAAAAACATATTAAACTTTTTATTTATTTTTACAAATTTTAAATATAATTACTAAACAAAAAATTAAAATGTTTCTAGTTTAAATTAAAACAAAAATTTAAATGTTTTTAGTTTAAATTAAAACAAAAATTTAAATGTTTTTAGTTTAAATTAAAACAAAAATTTAAATGTTTTAAGTTTAAGTTTAAAAAAAATTAAAATGTTTTTAGTTTAAATTAAAACAAAAATTACAATTTTTTTAGTTTAAACTAAAACCAAAAACATTTTGATTTATAAATTAAAAAAATTGAACTAAAATTGTAGGACTTTACCCCTAAGGGAGTCCTTCCAGAAATTCTCGAAGGCTTAAGTTTCCCTAAGCCTAAGAGGGGGTTTGGAAATAGTTTTCAACCAGCAATAGACGCGCCTCGGTTAGAACCTCATTAGCTGCGTCATTGCCCCAAGCGCAAAGATGGTTATAGCAGCTCAACTATGCTTGTTTATATATGAACTCTAGCCTCATCTTTTTTCAAATACGAGCGATGTGGGACTAAAATACACAACTTGGAAACTAAAGTCACCACTAGCCACGCTTTTGCCTACAACACAAGTCCATTATACCTCATTCAACAATCTTTTGACTTAACTAAAAACACTTTTAAATCTAAGTTATTCATGAATTTACATGTACGAATAATATATTAACACCCACGACTGTCACGCAAACATGCTGTGTTACATATCAGAGACCCAAACTACCAAATGAAACAGTTAAATAAGCCACAAAGAGTATTTGTTTGGACATACAGCTTAATTAAGAGCTGATAGTATAAGTGATTATCATGTAAGTTGTTTCTTGGTCCATTGTTTCCTTTACCACGCCCAAAAGGTTTTCTACCCTCAGTAGCATTAATCAAAATACTGGAATCCTCAGCAGCAGGAGTAATAGAAGTAGAATAATTGTTGCTTTCTTCTTGAATGACAAGTGAGTAAACTTTGTTAATAGAAGGCAAGGGATCCATGAGAAGAACTTGAGATTTAACCACATTCAAATTATCATTTAAACCAGTTAAAAATTGGATGACTTGATCCTCCAAACGATGAAATCTTGCTGCACGCATAGCTTCACAACGACAAGGAACAGGACATGTGCAAAGAGGCATGGGGAGATGAGAATTAAGTTCTTCCCATAGAGTTTTCATTTCGGTGAAATACTCTAACACAGATTTGGATCCTTGATTCAAATTATTGATGGAAGAACGTAACGAAGCAATGCAAATACGATCAACCTTTGCAAAACGTTCTTTGAGTTCTTTCCACACATCAATTGCATTTTCATGGAAAACAAGAGTTTGAGCAATTTGTGGCGAAACCAAATTAACTAACCATGAAAGAATAAGATGATTGCAACGTTCCCACGCATCACGATTCAAGTCTTCAAGATCAGGTATAGGGATAGAACCATTGATGATGAACACAAGTTTATTCTTAGCACCGAGAGCGCGTTGCATAGATCTGCTCCAAGCGAGGTAGTTAGAACCAGTGAGAAGAGGAGTCACAATAACAGAATTTGGACCCTCACTAGGATGAACATAGAAGATGGAATCTGTGTTGACCTGATTTTGTTGATTGCGAGGTGTCATGGTGATGTAACAATCAACAAAAGGAAACTACATAAAAGCACGAGAAGGCAGAGAAAAAATGAAGCTTGAAGAAGAAGCTTCAATGGCGGAAGTGCATCTGAACCATAACTAACTTTCTCTCTCAGGATAAAGAAACTGATACCATATCATGAATAGAGAGAAAATGAATATTCATTGTATTGAATTGAATGAAATGAAGTACAATTATACTACACAGCAGTAACTTACTTGTACTGCAAGTAACTATACAAAAGCTAGCTATTATTGTTTGTATGCTCATTGTGTGATACAAGTCTATCAAAAATATTCAGACTGTAAGATCCAATTGCCTAGCATATTGGCATGCTTCAACTAGGTTTGATTTGCTTTTCCTAAGTAATAATAAATTATAGAAAATGTTTTAAAGAGTATATCAAGAATGTGTTGAAGAATGTATCAAGAAAAGAAGTATGTTGTTGTGTGTAAAAAAGAGTGTGACACGATTTATGCATACATGGTCCATCATATGAGGCCACACAGATAAACAATCAGCAACCTATACACCATGTAATTATAGAGTATTGGAAGGGTGTGTGTGTCACCGCATTTTTTATTTTTATCCATCTTGTATTGAACATTGGTTGATTAATGATAATAGTTAACTTTGCTTTGGTAAAAAAAAAAAACAAACTCTTTTACAAATTAATATATAACTAATTTCAGGGAGTTAGGTGCATGTCCCCCATATTTTTGTTCAATTTTTAAACATATCATATATACATGACACAACTTTAAAAATAAAAGTAGATAAAAAAAAATGTAACATGACAGGGAAAGGGTTTTTTTTTTTTTCCTTTCAATTTACACACATTTTTTCTCCTTGATTGAGAACTTTATAAAATTTTCTACATCTAAAATTGAAAAGATTTGATTTTTTTAAGAAGCTAAATCCGCTCATCCAATTGACATCAAAGAGAATTGAACCTAAGACTTTGATGAAGAGCACAACACTAATCAAATTCCTTCCGGTAGAGGTCTTCCTTCTAAAGACTTGAACAACACAAGTGATCTCTCATGTTGTGAAAAGGGCACTTCATTTGATGCTACCGTAAACTTGAGTCCATCCACCAACCTAAAACAAGAATGAGATAATAATTTTTAAACATAGCATACATACAAAGGTTAAATATGTTTTTAGTCTTTATAAATATATCAACTTTTCGTTTTAGTCTTCATAATTTTTTTTTTCAACTTTTGGTCCCCAAAAGTTTTCCATCTTCACTTTTGATCATTCCTTTTAAATAAACTCATATATAAAATTCATATTTTTGAATAAAATTTTGCAGAAAAATTATAATATTATAAGAATCTCTTCCAAAAAAAAATTAGAACTTTTTTAACAAAACATGAATTAAATATGAATTTTTATAGTTTTGTCGGTTAAAAATTTATATTTAATTCATATTTTGTTAAAAAAATCTAATTTTTTTCGAAGATATTTTTACAATATGGTACACATTTCTGTACAATTTCATTAAAAAAAATACAAAGACTTCACATGAGTTGAATTAAAAATAGGGACCAAAAGTGGTGATTGAAAATTTTATAGGAACTAAAAGTTGAAGAAAAATTATAGAGGGACTAAAACAAAAAGTTGATATATTTATAGGAACAAAAAACATATTTAACCATATATACAATATACCAATTAAATACTATTAAACACTGACATAACACACATAATAGTTTTAAAAAATGAATGTTTAAAAGTAACTACATATATACAGGGGCGGACCTAGACTTACAATGTTGGTGAGGCACAATATTTTTGTCAAATAATTAAATTAAATTTAATTTAATAAGAAATTATATTAAAAATAGTTGCAGCAAGCAAAATTACAAAAAAATGAACTATTTTTCACTTGTTGAAAATGAACTAAAATTGCATCGTTACTAATTGTTCTAAGAACATCTCTTTCTATATATGTTACAAGACGATCATTTAACCATTGACCACTTATCTTTATACTTAGTTGACTCTATACATATTTTGCATATACTCTGTGAAATATAGAGATATTAAGTCCCACATCGGCTACATTGCAAGCTTACAAAGCCAAACTATAATATAAATAAGTGAACAACATAAGGCAAAGGTAGAATAATTCTCTTTGTGGTGCATCAAATGCATGTGGGCCATTCACGTTTTGCATCAAATGTACTGCACTAGTTTAAAGTTTTTGGCTATACTTGCGTTTTGGACCAAACAAAAAAAAAGAATAATTTATTAATACTCGGTAAATTAATAAACTCTCTAAAATAATAAATTTGTCCGGTCCCGACTTGGCCAATGTAAAAAATTGAAAAACTTAATAAAATAATAAGATAATAATTTTTCGGGAGATCCCTTTATAATTTTCGGTCCCAAGAAAATCATAAATTAATAATTCATAGAAACTGAAAAAAAATATATTAAGAATACATTGAACACATTTGTTCCTCTTGTTTAAATTTATTGTACTTCAAAAGTCATTATTGATTTTCAATGCATATGAACACAATAGTTACTAATTTATGTTGAGTCCCAAGGTTCGTTGCAACGTAATTCTAAAAGGCATAGACTAATTTGCCTTTTTGTTTGGTATGTACAGTATAATTACTTAAAAACTCTTTAAATTAATAATTATTAATTTATCGATAAATTAATAACTCTCTAAATTAATAAATTTCTCCGGTCCTGACATTATTAATTTATAGAGTTTTAACTATATATGTGTGTGTGTTGTTGGTGTTGTGTTTGACACAAAACACCTTTAATATAAAGTGTTGGTGCTAAATAGATTGAATTGAATATCATCAAAACACAATAAGATTCACCTGCTGCCCCTCAAACCACACCCTGTATAGCATGGTGTTATTGATTCTCAATTCTTTTGTCGATTGATGTATTAAAGTTCTGCTTCTAGTCAATTGAATATATGAATCTTGATCTATAACACCTAGATATAATTTTCTAGAAAATTATACAAGATGTTAGTATCTGATGCTGGATTATTAACATAATTGAGTTGAATTATAGCGAAAATTTAAATTCTTGTCGTAACATAAGTACAAGGCCAGAATATGAAGCAAGAGTTAAGTAGCCACCAAAAACAATTTATATATTTTTCTTTGATTAGAAATAAAGTTGACGGAAGATAGATGTCATATATATAGTGCCTGAATGGAGAAGGAGCTTGAAAACTTACTGAAAGCTCTTTGTACACATTTTAAGTTCATATCATGCGGTTACTTGTTAATGCAATATTATGTTGTTTAAATTTAACTTGTAGAAGTAATCAAATATTATAATCACCAAAACACGATTGAAGTCAATACATGAATTTCAAGCTTGTGAGGCATAATAGAACAAGCGAACAATTGAAGCACTCGAGCTAAAGTAGCCATTTAAAATTGATATGGACAAAAAAGTTAAATTAAAAATATTTTCTATTCAGCATGCAATGATTTGGAGGCATCTATAGTTATCAACATCAACATAAATGTCAAATATAAAATAAATAAAAAAAGGAAAATTAATGTAAGAATCTAATAATTAATTTAAAAAAAAAAACTGATGTTAGAAAATACTCTATCTTTTTTTATAGAACAACTTTTTCCAACCTTGAGAAAGACTCCAAGGTTATTTAACTGTTTGTAGTTAAATGATGCATGAGTGCTTCAATTTTCAACTCATCACGAACTTAAGAAGAGTGTATAATAAAAAGTAAATTTTGGTTTTTAGAAATTTCAATTTTCCTCAAAGACAAAACCATGATGCAAGGAAACCCATTGTTGCAAACCTCAAAACCTATGGAGATACATTGAAGGTGTAATTGAATAAGAAAATGTTACAACAACATGTTATAGTTCCTTAAAAAAAAAAAATGTTATAGAGCATAATATATATGTTGAGGTATCGATTATAAAATCTTCAATACCATAACCATAACCAATTTGGAAGAAACTTTTAAGAATAGACAACACTTTTTCTACGTTATTTATGTAACGATGGTCCTATTGTTAATATGTGAAAGAAATAAATATAAAAACTAGAACAATAAATAACGAAATTCATTCTTTTTGTTAATATTTAATGATCTAAAAAGTATGTAACTTAAATCATTCTAAGAAATAGCCATTACAATATTTAATGTTGTATATCAATTAACAAAGAGAAGAATTTTAGCAAGCTATCAAACATCGTTGAATGCATATGGTTTAATAATTAAAGAAACTATAAAAATACAATTAATATTTTTCATATATTTTAAATTGAAAAAATTATTGATAAAGATAAATCACACACAATTGACTTTTCGTATTGTTATGAAGCGAATGTGATTGTTGAAGTCATGCATTTCAATCACAAACAACACAACCAAATACTTTCATCATGAACTACCAATATATCTTGCAAAAAAAACATAACTTTCTCGTTTTTTTTATGTATTAAATATGACTTTTTGTGTCATGTATATCATGTGACAATGAATATTATATATGATAGAAATATAAAGTGATTCTAAATTTTAAACCCTTTTACATTTATGAATTACTAGCATTCAAGCGGATACTTTGTGCCGACATGTCTGCCTTTTTTACTCCTCTAATGCGTATAAATTATAAGCAATGTTTTTATAAAATTTTGATTAAAGATGTTTGTTACTTTTAAATACTAACAATCTATATTTATCTTTTACCAACAATATAAATATGTTAAAAATTCTTATCTTTTTCTATAACACCAAATAACACCAACAATATAGCATTCACATATTTGTTTAAGAGTATAATAGAAATAATGAAAAATTTAACCCAAAAAAATCATGCATTCCTTAGTATAGGATAGTTAGTTTAATTTGAACAAAAAACAATTCAAAGGCAATTTTTTTCCGGATAATTGAGTTTGTTATTTGATTCTTTATTTATTAGTTTTTATTTTGAATAGTTATCTGAGAGACAATTTTATTAGGAAAATAAAATAGTTATTTGATCGAAACAATTTATTTCTCAATTGAAATCAATAAGTCTTTGTTACATTGAACTAAACCGATGTTTCAATCCTTCCAATTCAAACTTCACTCTTTAAATATTTTGTTACGAGAATCTCACTTTTAAATTCATTTTCTTTTATTCATTGTTTCATACTAACTTTTCTTTATTCTCTTAGCCATTATTTTTCTTAATTTTCTTTCACAACTCACCTAAGAAAAAGATGAACAACACTCTAACACCATTCTAGAATTCACGGCCTCAATCATCTTTTATATGACATAATATTACCAATGTCATTCAATGTAATAGTTGCCAAAGTAAGTTTGAAATATAAATGTTTGTATTTTTTATTGATACAAACAATAAATATTAATATAGAATAATTTGTTTAAGGGTATATACATTCTTATATTTTTAAATAACATCAACAATAAACGTTATGTAGACAAATTTGTTTAAGAGTATAATTGAGATAATAAAAAAGTCAGCCTAAAACTATGTATTTCCTTTATATATGTATTTATTATCTATCAAATAACTATTTAAATAACAGATATAAAATGTTATAACATTATAATATTTTATGAAAAGATTATAAATTACATCAATTTCCACAGTAAAACTAGATAATGAATTTCAACAACATTAATTATTTCTTTTGTGTCTCATTTGTCTTCGTCTATTGTTTTATTGCCTCTCTAATTATTAACGTACACTTTTATAACATAAAATAAAAAATAAAACAATTTGAAGGACATAAAATAAAAAATTGAAATTAGTCTTAATATACAATGTACTGTCTAATTTACAGTTATTTTTTTTTTCTTTTTTTGAGAAATATTGAATATATAAAGTTAAATAATACATACTCAACTCATGCATAATATAGAAAAATTATCACTGAAGTACATAAAACTGAAAATTGAAAAACATTATGTGTTCTAAAAACCTACCAAAATTCATAAGAGTTGCTAACCTACAGTGATATCATACGAGACAATTAACAAATAGAAGCAATTTTCATTTACCTTCATAATGTAAGGTAAATTATTACAACCCTCTCTTGCAATTAAAAAAAGTTATAGTTACACGCATTATTCTAAATATAACAACTAAATAATAATTTTTGTTTATTTGATTGCTTATCATACGACAACAAGTTCTATATAATATGAAGCAAAACATTTGAAATCAAATGTGAGACATTACTATTGACCATCCGAAGTATGCTTGCATTGTTTATCCATTAATGTGTAGATCTCGTATTGTTATGTGCCTTCAAATATTTTAAAACACAACATTCTAAGAGAAAAGAAATCTTAGATCAATCTCACAGAGATATACAATATCACTGCAATAATTCATGAGTCATAAATCTATATTTTCATTTGTTATGATTTCAAATAGAATTCAACACCCAACCTACTAAACCTGCGAAGCATAAGATGACGAAATAAGAACTGAAGCACCTAAGCCAAATAGCCATTTGAGATTGATATAAACATTAACAATATGTATTTATCAATATTAACATTAACTTAGGACTGTGTGTGATATGAACATCCATCCTCAGCAGAATGCTTGAATTGTTTATTATGTATTGCGCCAATTTCGCTCTATACATGTGCTTACATCTAAGGAGAATCAACAGTTCTGTCCAATCATAGCTCTCGAAATCTTCCTCTTTTTTTGATAACTAAGTTGTAAATCAAAAATAAATTAGTTGTTAAAATTAAATAAAATGATGCATTTATCATTAAACAAGTAAAGTGTCATTCTAACAAACCTCACCTCAAACATTCAGAGGTTCCCACATATCTTCCTTATTTCAAACTTTTTTCTTGCATTCTTCCTCCGTTCTATCCACCTTGTCATTTTTTCATTTAAACTATAAAATAACACAATGCATTTATCTAAACACAATTCAGAAAAATAGCCACTAATTAAATTCATAATTATAATTGGTTATAATGTGTATAATATATACAACATCCTAAATCTATATTGTAAATTACTTGTGCTAACAGTGATTAACAATATCACTTACCTAATTCACAAGTCATAAATATACATCTTCATTTGTTAAAATTCTATAAAGATAAAAAATAAACACCACAACCAAGTTTTTAAAAGATATAACACCAAGCTACGAATCGAAGCACACAACCCAAGTAGGCAATTGGAATTGATATGGATAAGAAAGTCAAATTAAAAAAAAAAAAATTTCAGCACAAAATGACTTGAAGGAATCTATAATTATCATCATCAACATAAAGATTAAAATAAAAAAGAAAAAAAATTAACAATGTAAAAATAAACAATAACATATAAGACGTTGGATTTTTCTAAAAAACTATTTTTAAAATATCAACTTTTATAGTTTTTACGAATAGATAATTAATGATATTTAAGGTCAAAATTATTACCTAGGTAAAACAATCAACTCGTTTTATTTTAGGGTGGAGGGAGTATGTTGTTGTGTCCAAAAGAGTGTGACATGCCATAATAGATAAACAATCAGCCCATACACCATGTCATAATAGATGCTTACTCAACTCTTTTATAAATCGATATAACTAATTTCAGGGGGTTAGGTGCATGTCCTCCATTTTTTTAATGAACTTTTGGCAGATGATTGGTAGCCTTTGAGTACCAAGCATCAACATAGGTTTAACTTATAGTGCTACAAGGATGCCTTTGCATGTCAATTTGCTTAAAAATGATTAAGAGAGCATGAAGTTACTGCACAATTACATGACAACTTTAAATATAAAAGTAGATAAAAAAATGTAACATGATAGGGAAAGGAGCTTTTTTTCAATTAACACACATTTTTCTCTTTGCTTGAGAACTTTACAAAATTTTCTAGATTTTAAAATGAGAAGATTTGATTTAACAAGGGACAACACTAATCAAAATTCTTCTGGTAGAGGTCTTCCTTCTAAGAAGGACTTAAATAACACAAGTGATCTCTCAGGCTGTGAAAAGGGTACTTCATGTGATGCTCCCCTAACTGTTGCAAATGATAGTATGTTACCATAAACTTGAGTCCAACCACCAACCTGAAAATAAAAGCGAGATTATTCTTAAGCACAACACAGACGCAAACACCAAACATTACATTGACATGTCGATACCATTAGTATTTTGAACAAAAAATAAAATAAGGACATTTAACTACATGTGTCGGTCCTTCAAAAAAAAAAACTACATGTGTGGGTGTCGTGTAGGACATTGGACACACGTTCAGTATCAACAAAACACGATAGGATTCACCTGTTGCCCCGCAAACCACACCCTGTATGGCACAGTGGTATTCATTCTCAGCTGTTTTGCCAATTGATGTACTAAAGTTCTACTTCCGGTCAATGGGATAACTGAATCCTGATCACCACTGCAAAACAATTTTTTCGTTTAATTATGATTCATGAAGACTTATGTAGACAGCTAGACATGGTCGAGTTTATGCTAAGTGAAAAGTTAAATTTACATTTGGACTAAGGACTAAGTTTAATGGATTACTTAGGCTTTGTTTATATGAATAACTTAATTAAGCGCTTATAACATAAGCGCATATCATATAAGGGCTTAGATTCAAGTTATTTTTATAACATAAGATAAAAATAAAGTCGAACTATTTTCATATAAGGTATACTTTATTTTCATAAGCAATATTGGAGAGCTTATGAAAATAGGTTGAAAACATCTTTTGGACACGTCATTAAATAGTAGCTATTCACAAAATTATTCTGAAGAGCTTAATTAAGTACTTATTCACAAACTATTCCGAGGCCAGTAAAACATGATGCAGGCACATACCTGTAGACCAAAACTGGAATTCCTGCCTTGACTAGCTTGCCTACAACTGTGATTGTTGGTATCTCCAGGTCACGCAACGCATAATCCAACACACTGTTTGACATAAAGCAAAATCCTAAGTATTTCTGTCTTATATATACTATAAAAACAAAAACATGTTTCATGATAAGAAAGGAACTCCCACACATTCACACAGTCGGCACATGGGTTATCGTTGGACCGTTTGAACGATCCAGATTTCAATGTAGAATTTGTCTTTTAGATAATCTAAATAAAGAGCTTGAAATATGAACCGTTTAATCTCAACCTAACAACCACTGATGTGCTGACTGCATGAGTGCATGGAATTGTGTTGGCTACAGGCAATCTGAATTCAAGAGGCAAGACACGGCGATAAGGTTTAAAATTGAGGTCGCTTCATACAGATTTTAAGATATTTGTAACTGTATCGCGACTGCAATTGCAACTACATTGGCTGCATTTCTTCACCAATTCCGGCAATATCAAAGATACTAATTGCAACCATAATTTAAAACAATGTTTCTTGTAAGCACAATATACAAAGAGTGAATTACCTGCTGCAGGGAGACCATCTATGTACTCCAATCTGATGTGCATGTAAAGCTGATTGAACATCTTTTCTGTTAAGATAATTGACGGTTTCGTCTTCAACGCATACATCAATCGTTTCAGTCACTTGCTATTTGACAAATGACAACAAAAACAAGACCATCATGTCATACCTCAGTACTTTAATCTTGTTTGTAAAAACTGTAATTGAAGGACATCCATGCATTCAGATACATTGGTGGTCGATCGATCTAGATCATGTGGTCTAGATTTCAATGTATACATTTTTTTGCATTATTTAAAAATCTAAAATACGAACTGGAAATTTGGACCATGTGATATTTGATTAAACGACTGCCAATGCGCCTGACTGCATGCAGTAACGGGATTGTGATAGCGCACAATCCAAATTCGATGATAAACTCACCTGAGGATTGAGGACTTTGGTTTGTGAAAACACAGAAGATATACAAACATCAAGAGTGACATCATACTTGTCAACAAATTTACTTGTTTCTGTACTAACTTGGCTCATTACACTTGAACAAATGGGAGAAACGGCACCGTTATAGTATTCTCTCACATATCTTGAATAGTTACAAACTGAAGTGAACATTTTAAATGTTAAGTCTGAGATCAATCCATGAGACCAAAAGAACTCAGCTCTTGAATTAAAATCTGTTGCAAATTCTAGAACTGGATTACCAAGCTGTGTGAAAGAAAACTCGTTAGCTACAAAACACTGATACAAACACGATATTGACATTGACACGTAAACACACGTAATAAATTAAGAAAATAAAAGTGATTGAATGTAACCACATGTCACATGTTTCAATATCAAGTTGGACATTGACACTGTGACACATGTCTGACACCAGACATGTCTTCGATCTAAAGTGTATGCGTTACATAGCTCATTAGTAGCTTTAGATAGCTAATTTTCATCATTATTTATTTTGCCTAGTTTTCTTCAGTTTCTTTTACAGAAACCAGAAAGAAAAAGCTGGTACCAACATAAAGAAAAAGGTGATGAAGCCTAGCACTAGCAAGAATAAGAAAAGAAGAATAATTGGAAGTTTGTGCTTTAACTCACAGCAATGCCTTTTAAATTAAACAACTTCTCCTTTTTGTTGAATTGGAGCATAAGCTCAGCCAATTGAGGAACATAATGACCTAATGATAAATTTCAAAACACATCATTAGCTGCATAATCATGTTATTACCTCAACTTCCACAAAGAAATATACAAGTAATAATAAATGAGTAAATATTCAAGTTAGTCCTTGATATTCAATATTTCAAAATGATGCCTAGAAATGTAAAATGTTAATCAAATTCGTCTTGATTTGTTATCAAACGTGTCTTCGACATTGTTACCAATGTAGGAGGGACTTGATTGAAGTTTTACAACTTCAGGATTATTTTAGAATATTCATAACGTAAGGGACTAGATTGACGCAAATTGGATATTTATTCAATTATAAATTATTGTTTTACCGGCATAGCTCTCTCCTAAAATGAACAAACTTCTGTTTCTGTATTCAGGGAACTTCACAAACCAGTTTTGCAAGAAGATTAGATTATCCCTGGCTATAAAGAGAAAGACAAAATAATTTCAGAAAACCAAGGCAAATCTTTAAGGTACATGACATGTCTGCAAGAAAAACAAGACTATTATGCAGTGGACATAACATACATAACATTAAAGTAAAAGAGTAGATAGTGAAATAACATTATGTTATGCAAAACTTTAGGAGAAAGGGACATGACAGAATTTAGTAAAAGGTAAAGAGTACAAGAAAAGAAAAAGAGAGATAGAGAAACAAATAAATTTATCTTTAGTAACATAAAAATGTTTGAATCAAATGGTGCTTGACCATTCAAAAGAATAAAATTGAGAATCATTCAAAGATCAAATAGAAGGATGAAAATTGAAAACTTGCCTGTAATCTTGTCATTCACACCTTGATAAGATGAAGTATCAGTTGAATAAGAAAATCCTACTCCAATTGGTGATTCCTAGTACAACATATTTGCCTCTGCAACTCACATTTACACACATTAATGGAAATTGGAAAACCATAATATTATTTATAAAGGGTTAAATATGTTTGTAGTCTTATCAAATCCAAATTTTTTTAAGCCTAGTCCTACATAAATTTTGTTCAATGATAGTCTATTTTGCTTATATAAGGACTAAATACATGTGCTAATAACACTTATTCTGGCCATGTTTAATCAAGCACTTATCATATAAATGTTCACGTACAAGTTAATTCTATAACAAAAGATAAAATAAAGTTAAATTGATTTCGTATACACTATAAACTATGATTTAAACAAAACCCTAAAACTAAAAAAATCTAATTTAAGAGAAAAAAATCTAACATATCAACATAAAAAGGTTAATGGTGTATGATTATGAAAACTTACTTGTTATTGGAGTGTTGATTGATTTGAAGTTGAAGGAATTTCGGTCTTTTCAGTTGGGAGTTGTGAAGCTTCGATACTTTAAAATGGATGACGTACTGTATCCCCTGCGTATCCTGCACCGATACCTGTCTGATACGTATCAGGAGAGTATCCGAAGATTAAATTTTATTTTCTTAAAAAATAATTATCTGATACGTATCAGGAGAGTATCCGAAGATTAAATTTTATTTTCTTAAAAAATAATTATCCAATACTTCCCGATACGTATCGGGAGAGTATCTGATAATTATCACCGATACCTGCCCCGATATTTCCCAATTAATGTCAACTAAAATAACTTAACTCTTGAGTACTGATGTGTTCTTTTTTGGATATAGTGCTTTTTTTTATCGATATAGTAACGATGTTCCTTTTGGATATAGTATAGCACTGATGGTGCTCTTTTTGAGATATATTGTGTATGTAATTGACTAATCATCACTCTCTTAATCGTCAATATTATTTATATTAATGTTGATGTGCTACGAGCTTATGACTGATTTCTTTTGTTTGTTAATATATTTGCATATTAAAAAAAATGGTTATAATTATATTGTACATTTAATTATATAATTTTTTTATTAATGTATCCCAACCGTATCATATCTTGATTTTTAAAAAATTTCCATTTCGACATATCGGTCTATCCGTATCGTATCTCGTATTCGGACTTCCCAGTTGGGAACGCATTTTCTGCTGGGTAAAGAGCAGATTTCAAAGAGAATTGAGCACATTAAAGTGTGAAATGTCTGTTGGGATCTTGTGTTTTAAATGTCCTCAGTCCTGCCACTTGTGTTGAATCAATTAATTAGACCCTACCAACAACAGTAAAAGTTGTTCTACTCAAGTTTATGAAAGCTTCTATCTTAGTGTCATCTTACCAACCTAAGTTGTATTCGTATTTCTCATAAATTAGCTAGTGTGAGATAAGTTTATCTTTTGATATAGATTGCTAAGGCGTGTTTAAAAGAGATGATTGAGTTTATTCAAGCTTAATTAGAGTTTAAATTAAGGACCGATTCCTTACATAAAAAAAAATACCTTAACCTACTTTTTTATTTTTTGTAAGAACTTTGTCGGTGAAATTTTAAATTTTCAGTCGTTGTTTAAATTTTTTAGATATGAGGGACAACCAAAAGCTGGTCTCTTATGGGATTCCAACAAGTAGATGACCAGAGTTTGTACATAATTACTTTTTGACTAGAGTTTGTCATAATTACTATCTAAATAGTTTTTTTGGTTGCATGTGGAAAACTCACACAACTCAATGAATGAATGAAATACACAAAACAGTTTCAAACATGAACACAAATAATGGTGAGCAGCTAAAAGCTGCAGCTCAAGCAGGCAATATAGATCTCCTCTACGCAGTAATTGAGGATGATCCATTCATTCTGGATCATATAGATTCAATACCATTTGTTGAAACTCCTTTACATATCGCTGCAGCTATGGGTCATCTCCAATTTGCTACTGAAATTATGACGTTGAAACCATCATTTGCTTGGAAGCTTAACCCGCAAGGATTCAGCCCCATCCATCTCGCTATGCAAAACAACCACAAACGTCTGGTTTATCGCTTCGTGAACATCAATAAAGATCTTGTTAGAATTAAAGGAAGAGAAGCCATAACTCCTCTTCATTTTGCAAGTGAAATTGGTGAGGTTGATCTTTTAGCTAAATTTCTCAAGTTGTGTCCGGAATCCATTGAATACTTGACTGTGAGGCACGAGACTGCACTGCATATTGCTATTAAGAATCAACAATTTGAGGCCCTTCAAGTACTTGTTGGCTGGCTGAGAACACGTGTAGCGATAGGTGCGCAAAAGCTGGAAAATCAAATATTAAACAAGAGGGATGAGGCAGGCAACACCATTTTGCATATTTCAGCACTAAGTACTAAGCGCCAGGTAATATTGTTGAATAACTAAAATCAATTGTCTACTTTATATATTTCTTATTAATAACCTGAAAGAAAATGATTGTTTTGTTTTGTTTTGTTTTGGTCCGGAATGATCAAAATAGATGGTTGGACCGTCGGGATCCAATATGTGATTTCTGCCATTCCCCAGCGCAAAACACTCTCACGCAACCATACCCAAAATGCTCCTGCGCTAGTTAACTAGCGCAAGTGTAAACTAATGCGCAATTTAAGTCACGTGGCCAGCGCAAGTTAAGTAGCGCAACTATATTTTTTTTTATAATTTATTTACTATTTTCAAATTACGTTATTTACTTTATTTGTAAAATATTTTATTTACTTTATTATAAATTATTTATTTTCTAAATTATTTGTTCACTTTATTCTAAATTATTTATTTATTAGCTATATTCTAATTTAGTTATGCACTTAAAATAAATACAAATATAAATAAAAGGAAATGAACTACATTAATATTTATTCATTAAATACAAAATTAGAAAATAAAAGCAAATATAAAATAAAAAGGAATGAACAAAATTGAGGCATATAACAAAATCTTATTTTATTAATAGAATTCATACAATACAATAATTGATACAATAATTTATTCCAATCCACTAAATCTACTTATTTTCTCCCTCTTGGGGTAAAAAGTGACCAACCTTCTTGGGGTAAAATAGTGAGCAGCCTTCTTGGGGAAAATACATCATCAACCCTTGGGCTAAATTTAAATATGGTTTTTTTTATACCCCAAGAAGAATCTTTTTACCCACGGTAAAAAGTTTCTGGAGTTAAAAAAAGCAGATTTAAACTTATCTCAAGAGTTGATCACTTCCCCAAGTCGGCTACTCACTATTTTACCCCGAAGAAGTTTGATCACTTTTGCCCCCATTAAGAATATTGAAAAAAAAGAAAGAAAGAAGAGAAATAGAGGGAGAGAGTGAGGAGGGGGAGAAAGTGATATGGTGTGAGGAATTAAGGAAGTATGAAGGGGTATTTATAGGTGGGAATGATAGTATAGGTTATAAACACCATTAATGGTCAAAAAAATGGGTATAATGGGTAAAAAACGTGTAGATTGAATGTTGAAAAACTGACTAAAGACCAAAAAACGTCTGTTCTTCAGTTTTGACCACCGGCCAACGTGCGTGAGTTAACTCGCGCACATGCCAGTGGTGCGTGAGTTAAGTCACACAGAGCTTATAAGGTGTGTGAGTTAAGTCACGCAGCGTGACTTAACTCACGCTGGAGTATATTTGGAAATCATGCTGGGCGAGAGTGGTTTGTGCTGGGGGAAGAGCAGAATTCCCAATATGTGGAGGGATCGAGTCTTGATCTAGAGCCCGTTTGTTATAGTTTTTTTTTTTAGGAAAAAAAATCACTTTTTTTAAAAAAATAACCACTTTTAAGAATATTACATCCGTTTGTTATAGATTTTTAAAAAAATCAGAATCTTAAAAAAATCTAAAAACAACTTCAAATGAGAAGCTGTTGAGAGCAGGTTCTCAAAAAATAATTTTTTTTAGAGGAGAGAGAAAATATGGATATAATGATTGAACTAATTTTGTAACAAAAAAATCGCTTTTATACAGCTGTATCTAAACAAACTAAATTATTTTTTAAAAAAAGTGATTTTTATTACGGTAAACAAACGCAAAATAGATTCTGATTTTTCATAAAATCTCTAAAAAATAATCTCTAAATTATTTTATGTCAAAATCACTTTTATTTTAATCTGTAACAAACGGGCCCCTATTCGCCGTCCATTGAATGTTTGTAAATTGTAACACCTCTTTTAATTTAATAAAATTAAATAAATAAAATGAAATTTAAAAAAAAAATCCGACATAATCTCATTTAAAAATTCATTATTTGTATATCGAATATATCGATTTGTACCTGATAACAATTTTTATGCATTTGATAAAGTGACAAGGCTGAACACATTTTCTCACTGCTCTTACAAAATATTGCCACCGGACAAAGTGTAAAAACTCATACTTTTGAAATCTATAATTTTTTAAGTAAAATAATATCAATTATAAAGTTCTTTTAAGGTTGTGGGAATTTGAAAATAAAATGGAGGTATTACACACAATATATATCAGAGTCTCCAAATCCAAAAGGGAAATGAATGTTCCCATAAATAAACAAATACGAATTAACAAAACAACTACAAAGATATATCAACTCGATAAGGCTAACACAACCTAATCTTTAACTTCCGCAGCTAAGAGTCGACATGATCTCAACATCACTTATCCAATCCTCGTAGGCAGCTACTAGCATAACATAAGAAAGAGGAGCAACAAAAGAAAAATAATATGGGGTCAGATTACACATCAAGTTATACTGATAGATATGAGAATGTACACAATAGTATTTATTTAAATACACACAAACACAAATCACACATTTGTCAAAAATAAGTAGTAGTAAGAGTTATGCGGCTATAGTGTGCGTAGGAAGTGTCATACCTAACACAAGGATAATGCCCGAGTACAAAAAATGTCCTAGTAGGGCTAGACTATCAAGCCTTATTCTGACAATCATACATTCGGGTACGAACGTGAGTAACTCTCGGTCTAGATAGTGAACTACCCTCGACCTTCATAGGCGTGAGTAATCCCAGACCCGTGAGAAGCTCTTGGCCCGTTCTGCTATCTTGTGTATTTTAGGGGACTCTGGTCTGATTCGAACGGAGCCATATTGGACCTTAGGTCAGTCCGAGACATGTTTCTTTTTGTTTTGTTCTTAATGATGAACATATTTGCTACTCCCTCTGATCTACAATAGATAACATATTTGAAAATTTGCACTGTTGACTTAACATATTTTGACTGTATTTTTCTACTAATATACAAAGATAAATAATATCATATAAGATGTCGTTGAATTCGTCTCGATGAATATTTTCAAAATATCAAATTTTTATAATTTTTTCTAAGAGATTAGTAAAGTTATTTAAGATAAAATTGTGCATTGATATGTGTGACAAGGTCAACTGTGTCACTTAATATGAGATGGAGGGAGTTTTTTATTTTTTTTTTGGTGTTCGATGTCATCTTTTTCTTAGAATAACACGAATGACAACTTATAAATTACTCCCTTTGTCCCATTTTAATAATCGTTTTAAGGTTTTGCGCAGTTCTTAGGAAAATAATTAGTTTAGTTGATTTCAATGATAAAATTAGAGTTGTAGATAGGTGGTGTAGTTGCTAAAATTAATGATCTCTGACAATTGTATTGTTCATTCATTACTTGATAGCACAGGCAGTTCAATTGTTGGTAAAGACTAAAATAAAATTGAACTTAATGAACTTGGAGAACAAAACAGCATTAGACATAGCAAGCACTCCCCAGATCAAGAGTATGTTATTCAGAGTTGGAGCAAAACCTAGCTTAGAAGTCGCTCATGCTCCCACACTTGCACATAGGTTCAAGATTGGACGTAGACGGTCTAAGTTCAGAATTAGAGCGAATATGACAGAGGAGAACCGTAACACTTGGTTGATAATTGCGACTCTCGTTGCAACTGCCATCTATCAATCAGGATTGAGTCCTCCTGGTGGAATTTATCAGGTTAGTGCTGGTGATGACAATGGTGTGAACATCACTTCCTCAAATTCTACTATTTCTGCTCCAGGAAATGCTGGGAAATCAGTCTTGTCAGGATATGAATTCCTTTTGTTTTTAATTGTAAACTTGTATCCCTTTACTGTATCAATCATAGCAATATATCTTATGGTACCAGCAGGTGGACATATGATGTTTCTAGTGGCTTCTCCAGTGGGTTGGTTCAGCGCTAGTTATTTATTTAATATGTGGAGGATATCCCCTACACATGTCAATTCCGTGATTTTATTCATAGTTTTTGCTTCATTTTTATTTGCCGTGGTGATTCACGTCATTTTGAATGGTGTCTTATGCTCAAGGGCTAAACTCAGAATCGCTAAGTTAAATGTAATAGATGATAGTTAAAGCATTGTTGCAGATAGATTGGTACGAGAACTATGACTACTGAGATCTCTGCAACTCAAACCACTGCTGCCGAATTCACAACCAAAAGTATTGATCTCAATATCGATTTGTAATTTTCCTTGTCATTGTTATCTTTGTATCTGTTCAACATTAACATATTGTGATTCAATGTATTAAATACTTTAATTTTAATGATATCTTGTATTTATTGAATGCATGTGTATTATACATTAAATTGTTGATTCGAAGAAAATTGATTACTCGTGTCCTTAATTTGTGTGATGGTCTTTTGCTAGAAAATTGATTATTCATAATTAAACCAAAAATTAAAATAAAAGAAATGCTAACCGGTGCTTCAAGAACACCGGTTAAAAAAGCAAATATAGTATTGTATTGAAAATTGTGTAATCAATTCTTCAAAAATCAAAAAAATGTCATTTTTAATTTAATATTTTTTTTTTTGATTTCTTAATCGGTGTTCTCAGGACACTAGTTAGCATGACCCTTAAAATAATACGGCTAAACCAGCTTAATTAAGAGCTTATAGTATAAGTGACTATCATGTGAGTGTTTATCTAAAAACTAAATAAAAAAGATAAAATAAAGTCAAATTATTTTCAATATAAGTTATAAGATGTTTTTATAAGCTATCCTGGAGAGCTTATGAAATAAGCTGAAAACAACTTGTCGATATTTTATAAGTTGTTACTGTAAGTTTTCACAAACAGTCCCACAATTACTTATACAAGTAGGTAATCTCATATAAATCAATCTAAAGAAACTCATAATAAGAGACAAAAGAACTCATGCTGTCATGCATATATTCCTCTAAAAATACTCACCTAACAAGAATGTTTCAATTTTTTCCCTAGAGTCTTTATACCTGAATGTGGAACCTTTAAAACACAAATTCATATAATTAGCAAAAAATAGCTTCATCATAACTACTAGTTAAATTTGATGTTAAATTTTATTAATGAATACAACAACAAAAATTTTAGGACTTTATCAGAAATATTCAGACTTTAAGATCCAATTGCCTAGCATATTGGGCATACTTCAACTAGGTTTGATTTGATTTTCCTTAGAAATACATCTCAATGATTAGAGTACTAAATTATAGAAAGTGTTTTGAAGAGTATATCAAGAATGTGTTGAAGAATGTATCAAGAAAAGAAGTATGTTGTTGTGTGTAAAAATGAGTGTGCCATGATTTATGCATGCTCCATCATCTGAGGCCTCAAATTAATATAACTAATTTCAGGGAGTTACGTGCATGTCCCCCATGTTTTTGTTTTGTTAATTTCATTTTTTTAATGAACTTTTGGTGTGCCTCTACATGATTGGTAGCTCTTGAGTACCAAGCATCAACATAATTGAAATTTATGGTGCTACAATGATACTTTGCCTGTCATTTTACTTAAAAAATGATTAAACACAACATTAAATATAAAAGTAGATAAAAAAATGTAACATAACAGGGAAAGGAACTTTTTTTCAATAACACACATTTTTTCTCCTTGCTTGAGAACTTTACAAAATTTTCTAGATTTTAAAATGAGAAGATTTGATTTAACAAGGGACAACACTAATCAAAATTCTTCTGGTAGAGGTCTTCCTTCTAAGAAAGACTTAAACAGCACAAGCGATCTCTCAGGCTGTGAAAAGGGTACTTCATGTGATGCTCCCCTAACTGTTGCAAATGATAGTATGTTGCCATAAACTTGAGTCCAACCACCAACCTGAAAATAAGAGCGAGATTATTCTTAAGCACGACATAGACACATACACGAGACATGACTCTAACACGTCGATACCATTAATATTTTGAACAAAAAATATAATAAGGGCATTTAACTATATGTGTCGGTGTCGTGTAGGACATTGGACACATGTTCAATATCAACAAAGCACGATAGGATTCACCTGTTGGCCTGCAAACCACACCCTGTAAGGCACAGTGGTATTCATTCTCAGCTGTTTTGCCAATTGATGTACTAAAGTTCTACTTCCAGTCAATGGAATAACTGAATCCTGATCACCACTGCAAAACAAATTTTTCAATTAATTATGATTTATGAAGGCTTATATGTAGACAACTAGACATGGTCTAGTTTATGCTAAGTGAAAAGTTAAATTTACATCTGGACTAGGGACCAAGTTTAATGGATTACTTAATTAGGCTTTGCTTAGATGAATAACTTAATTAAGCACTTATAACATAAGCGCTTATCATATAAGGGTTTAGATGCAAGTTATTTTTGTGCAAAAGATAAAATAAAGTCAAAGTATTTTCATGAGGTATAAAATTTATTTTCATATACAATATTGGAGAGCTCATGAAAATAGGTTGAAAACATCTTTTGGACGCGTCATTAATAAGTAAGTACCTATTCACAAGATTATTCTAAAGAGCTTATTTTCACAAACTATTCTTCTGAGGCCAGTAAAAGTCACAAGTTACTTTTACAAGTGTATCCAGCCACTAAAACAAGCAATTATGTTATGATAAAAACTTTAAAAAAACTATAAGATCTTTATTCCAAAAACATGTAATAAGTAAGACATGATGAATGCACATACCTGTAGACCAAAACTGGAACTCCTGCCTTGACTAGCTTGCCGACAACCGTGATTGTTGGTATCTCCAAGTCACGCAACTCATAATCCAACACACTGATTGACATAAAGCAAAATTGTAAGTATTTCTGTCTTATATATGTACTATAAAAAACAAAAACATGTTTTATGATAAGAAAGGAACTCCACACATTCACACAGCCGGCACATTGGTTATCGTTGGACTGTTCGGACGATCCAGATTTCAATGTAGAATTTGTTTTTTTAGATAATCTAAATAAAGAGCTTGAAAATGAATCGTTTAATCCAATCTAACGACTGCTGACTGCATGGAATTGTGTTGACTGCAGGCAATTCAAATTCAAGAGGCAAGGCACAGCAATAAGGTTTAAATTGAGGTGTGCAACTGCGATTCTGGTCGCAGAATACAGATTTGAAGATATTTTGTAACTGTATCGCGACTGCAATTGCAACCGCAATTTAAAATCATGTTTCTTGTAGGCACATTATACAAAGAGAATTACCTGCTGCAGGGAGACCATCTATGTACTCCAATCAGATGTGCATGTAAAGCTGATTGAACATCTTTCCTGTTAAGATAATTGACAGTCTCGTCTTCAACGCATACATCAACCGTTTCAGTCACTTGCTATTTGACAAATGACAACAAAAACACGAGCATCATGTCATACCTCAGTACTTTAAACTTGATTGTAAAAACTGAAATTGAAGGACATCCGTGCATTCAGATACATTGGTGGTTGATCGATCAAGATTGTGCGGTCTAGATTTCAACGCATACATTTTTTTGCATTATTTTAAAAATCTAAAATACAAACTTCAAATTTGGACTATGTGATATTTGACTAAACAACCGCCAATGTGCCTGACTGCATGCAGTCACGGGATTGTGATAGCGCACAATCCAGATCCGATGATAAACTCACCTGAGTATTGAGGACTTTGGTTTGTGAAAACACAGAAGATATACAAACATCAAGGGTCACATCATACTTGTCAACAAATCTACTTGTTTCTGTACTAACTTGGCTCATTACACTTGAACAAATGGGAGAAACGGCACCGTTATAGTATTCTCTCACATATCTTGAATAGTTACAAACTGAAGTGAACATTTTAAATGTTAAGTCTGAGATCAATCCATGAGACCAAAAGAACTCAGCTCTTGAATTAAAGTCTGTTGCAAATTCTAGAACTGGATTACCAAGCTGCATGAAAGCAAACTCGTTAGCTACAACAAAAGCACTGATACAAACACGATACTCACATTGACACGTAAACACTTGTAGTAAATTAAGAAAATAAAAAGTGATTGAATGTAACCGCATGTCACACATGTCAATATCGTGTTGGACCACTGACACATGTTTGACACCGGACATGACTTCGATCTAAATTTTAGTAGTATTTAGTTTTCTTCAGTTACTTTTACATAAACCAGAAAGAAAAAGCTGGCACCAACATAAAGAAAAAGGTGATGAAGCCTAGCACTAGCAAGAATAAGAAAAGAAGAATAATTGGAAGTTTGTGCTTTAACTTACAGCAATGCCTTTTAAATTAAACAACTTCTCCTTTTTGTTGAATTGGAGCATAAGCTCAGCCAATTGAGGAACATAATGACCTAATGATAAATTACAAAACACATCATTAGCTGCATAATTATGTTATTATCTCAACTTCACCAAAGAAATAAACAAAGTAATAATAAATGAGTAAATATTAAATATTTCAAAATGATGCCTAGAATTGTAAAATGTAAATAAAATTCATCTTGATTCCTTTAAACGTGTCTTCGACATTGTTACCAATGCAGGGACGGACTTGATTGGAGTTTTACAATTTCAAGATCATTTTAGAATATTCATAACGTAAGGGACTAAATTGATGCAAATTGGATATTTATTCAATGATAAGTTATTGTTTTACCGGCATAGCTCTCTCCTACGATGAACAAGCTTCTGTTTCTGTATTCAGGGAACTTCACAAACCAGTTTTGCAAGAAGATTAGATTATCCCTGGCTATAAAGAGAAAGACAAAATAATTTCAGAAAACCAAGACAAATTTTTAAGGTACATGACATGTCTGCAAGAAAAACAACACTATTATGCAGTGGACATAACATACATAACATTAAAGTAAAAGAGTAGATAGTGAAATAACATTATGTTATGCAAAACTTTAGGAGAAAGGGACATGACAGAATTTAGTAAAAGGTAAAGAGTACAAGAAAAGAAAAAGAGAGAGAGAGAAACAAATAAATTTATCTTTAGTAACATAAAAATGTTTGAATCAAATGGTGCTTGACCATTCAAAAGAATAGAATTGAGAATTATTCTAAGATCAAATAGAAGGATGAAAATTGAAAACTTGCCTGTAATCTTGTCATTTACACCTTCATAAGTTGAAGTATCCGTCGAATAAGAAAATCCTACTCCAATTGGTGATTCCAAGTACAACATATTTGCCTCTGCAATTCACATTTACACACAATGGTTATGAGTTTGTCATTGTTAAGCTAAAAATGAAACCAACACATTAATGGAAATTGGAAAACCATAATATAATAAAAAGATTAAATATGTTTGTAGTCTTATCAAATCCAATTTTTTTTTTTTTTTTTTAAGTTTAGTCCTACATAAACTTTGTTCAATGATAGTGTCTATTTTGCTTCTATAAGGACTAAATACTTGGGCTAATAACACTTATTTTGGCCATGTTTGAATAAACAACTTAATCAACACTAATCATATAAATTCTTCTATACACTATAAGCTATTTTCAAAAGCTATCTCCGAGAACTTTATGGAAACGACTTATGGACATTTCATAAGTTGTTTCCATAAATTCTTCCAAACAGTCTCACAAGTGCTTCTTGTAAATAAGCTTAGATAAACTAAACCATGCATGGCCTTTTCGTAAAAAAGTTTTTAAAATAGGGACTAAAACCAGACAAAATTTACAGACATTTAACTTCAAAAGTTGTGCTAATACAAAATTAGTGTAGACAAGGTTTGATTGATGAAAGTACACACCTGTGTTCCAGCTGAACTGGTTCCTAACCAAAGCCTCTCCTTTAGGCCTAAATGGCCCATTTTCTGAAAATGCACCAACACCAAGAGAAGAACAACCAGGCCCTTCAAAACAACATGAAACAAAGTTCAATTTTTCATCTATGTGAGTGACGAGAATCAATGTTACTAATAAAAGAAACAAAAACTAAAAACCACCTCCATTGAGCCAAAGAACAAGAGGTTTAGAAACAGCATCATTCTGAGCTTCAACAAAGTAGAAAAAGAGTGCTTTTTTGTTTTGATCATCAACATTTACATAGCCTGAAAACTGATGAAAATCAACATGTGGTTGACCAGGTAAATTTGTGATCTTATTAGGGTGTGAAACTGCAAAGGAACATTGTTGAAGTACAATTGCAGCAACACACATTGCAATGGAACAACAAAGTAGAGAAGACATGGTTTGTTCTTTGTCTTTTTCAGTTGCAGGAAGTACTCAAAAAGTTAAGCAGCTACTTGTATATAAAGTACAAAAGTTTTTACCTTATGTTCTTATGTAGTAATTCTGAGTTCCATGGTTTGGAAGTAGATAAATAAAAAGGAACAACAATTGTTTTAGAGTAATGATATTTTGACATTCATTTGATGACAACTTTGTTGACAACCTTGTTTTTCTCACTTCTTATTGGTCAAAAACAATGGAGAGAGAAAAAGGAAGAGAGAGGATAACAACATCATGTGAGTATGAGAAAGAAAGTTGTCCAAAAGTTGTCAAAAAGTGGTTGTCAAAATATCATTTCTCATTGTTTTAATTAGAATTTGTTTTTTTTTAATTATTCATTTTTAAATAAAATTCATTAATCACTTGAATTCGATCGTATGAAATAGACTTATAAATATAAGTAAAAATGAGAAATATATTATAAAAAAGATTTGAATATTATTTGACTCAATAAAATATTAAATTTTTAATTCTTTATTGAGTAATGCTATATCTAGCGACACTCCTTTTCTTGAAATATCCCGAAGTGTGTTTTTATTAGTGAAAAAGGCAAAAACCGTTGCATTGAATGAATTTCGGATTTTGTGGGATTCAGCCAGTAGTGGTGTGAAACAACTATTGCACTGCTTCGTGATCCCTTCGGGATAAATTCCTTCAGGATATCTAGCATTTTCCTTCTTTATTCATTTTGTAGTCTAAAAAAAAATTCTAAAAGCGCATATATTTTTTGTACGTTAAAAAAGTGCATATTTTTAGTATTTTTTTTTCTTGTCATATTCTTTTTAAAGGAAAATGTTAACAATCAAATACTAACATTTAACTCTTAACTCATTTAATCTCTTAGTTCAATCACATGCCTGAAAAGATAATTGTATGAAAAAGAAGATCGAGTCTGAAGTAACGGTAAAATTGTTGTCACGATTGAAAAGTCACAATTCAAGTCTTGTAATTTGTAAACAACCTTTTATATATAAAAGTAGGAAAAAATTGTGTAAAATGATTGAACTTCTTCTCAAATTCTTCTTATACAAATCTAAAATTTTGCTGGGATTTAATTCAGTCAGATGAGCAATGGCACATATCCTAAGAAGCAGAGTTCTCAGGGATTCAAACTGCATTCAACATCATGTTTCCTCTTCTTTATGGAATGGTGCTAAATCTGAATATCATTTTCTTCTCAACAACTCAAACTAGCTTGTTGGGGACGGTCATACAATCAACTGTTGGCAAGATAACTGGTGTGGGGAAATTCTCTCAATCTTTCCAGTTAACCCATCATCAACTTTCCACATTTCCAAAAAAACTGAGTTCTTTTATTACTAGTAACCATTGGAATTTTCCTGCTGATTTGCTAACAATGTTTCCCACTTTGAAAATTCTTGTTGATCAAGTTGTCATCCCTAATCAACCTACAATGGATAAACTCATTTTGAAACATAGCACTAATGGCGACATGACCTTGAAGGAAGCTTATAATTTCAAAAAATCAAACTCCACAAAGCTGCCATGGGCGAAGTTGATCTGGTCCAACGATGTTCCTCCTTCTAAATCTCTTATGGTTTGGCGGTTGATGCTTGATAAACTTCCCACTGATGATATCTTGTTATCCAGAGGCTGCCAACTTCCATCAATGTGTTCTCTCTGCAATTCAACAGCTGAAACATCATTTCACCTCTTCTTTGAATGCACATACGTCCTTAATCTCTGGAGATGGTTTGCTGGAACAATCAATTGTACTCTTAGTTTCCAAAACAAGGAAGATGTTTGGAATTTATGCAACAGCTCTTGGAATCCACAATGTAAGATAGTTCTTATTGCTACCCTTATCAACATTTTTGATGGAGTTTGGTATGCTAGAAATCAACTTAGATTTCAAAACAAAAAAATTCCTTGGAGAACCACTCTTGCTGTTATAATGTCTAGCACGGCCCTATCAGGTAATTTATCTAAAGCAGTTGCTCATGGAAACGTTTCTAACTTTATGATGTTGAGGAAATTTAGTGTTAAGTTGCACCCTCCTAGAGCTCCTCGGGTGATTGATGTAATTTGGATTCTTCCTTCTCCAAATTGGATAAAGTGTAAAACTAATGGATCAACAACTGGTAACCACTCTTCTTGTGGGGGAATCTTCAGAAATAGCAATTCGGATTTTTTACTTTGTTTCGGTGAAAACACTGGTTTGGGCAATGCTCTCCACACAGAGATCTCAGGTGCTATGCGGGCTATAGAACTTGCAGAATCTCATAACTAGAGAAATCTTTGGTTAGAGGTGGACTCACAGTTTGTTATCAAAGCCTTCAAAAATCCTACTTTGGTTCCATGGAAACTAAGAAATAGATGGATGAACTGTATCATGCTGACTTCCAAGATGAATTTCCTTGCAATACACATTTATAGGGAAGGTAATCAATGTGCAGACATCCTTGCAACTGTTGGTTTTAATGTCCCTAATCTAACTGTTTGGTTACATCTGTCGGATTGTATTAGAGCTTTTTTTGTTAAAGATAGATTAGGATTACCTAACTTTAAGTTTGTAACCTCTTAAGGGGGTTCCGGTCCTCCTTGCTTTTTTTTGGTTCCTTTATTTATATATTCTTCTTGGTAGCCTAGCACTTTGCTAGCTACTTCTTTTGGTTAAAAAAAATTCTTCTTATTGGTTCCTTTATTATAATGTTGGGTCACTGGGGGAGCCAGGGGGACCGCCACATCGAGGTTAGAACATTAGAACAACCACAGAAGCAAGAGAGACACCACACTCTTACCCAAAATCTTAAGGCAATGGGTTTATGGGTCCTCTTACTTATAAGGTGTTCAACCTTTACTCTTTTATCCGATGTGGGACATAAGCTTTTTTTGTTAAAGATAGATTAGGATTACCTAACTTTAAGTTTGTAACCTCTTAAGGGGGTTCCGGTCCTCCTTGCTTTTTTTGGTTCCTTTATTTATATATTCTTCTTGGTAACCTAGCACTTTGCTAGCTACTACTTTTGGTTAAAAAAAATTCTTCTTATTGGTTCCTTTATTTATGCCACATCGAGGTTAGAACATTAGAACAACCACACAAGCAAGAGAGACACCACACTCTTACCCAAAACCTTAAGACAATGGGTTTATGGGTCCTCTTACTTATAAGGTGTTCAACCTTTACTCTTTTATCCGATGTGGGACATATAACTCACACTTGTTCACAACAACACTCCCCCTCAAGTGTGAGTCCACCTATTCATCATGCTCCCCCTTCGAGCGGAGGCTCTTACTTGCTTGTATCACCGTTGCTGCTTTCTGCGCAAACGGACCGGCTGCCTCCGTCGTACCCTTTATCGAACGGGGCTCTGATACCACTGTTGGGTCACTGGGGGGAGTCAGGGGGCCACCACATCGAGGTTAGAACAACCACACAAGCAAGAGAGACACCACACTCTTACCCAAAACCTTAAGGCACTGAGTTTATGGGTCCTCTTACTTATAAGGTGTTCAACCTTTATGGGTCACTGGCTCCCCCAGTGACCCAACATAAATATATCGAGGTTAGAACATTAGAACAACCACACAAGCAAGAGAGACACCACACTCTTACCCAAAACCTTAAGGCAATGGGTTTATGGGTCCTCTTAGGTGTTCAACCTTTACTCTTTTATCCGATGTGACTCACACTTGTTCACAACAACACTCCCCCTCAAGTATGAGTCCATCTATTCATCATGCTCCCCCTTCGAGCGGAGGCTCTTACTTGCTTCGAGGTTAGAACATTAGAACAACCACACAAGCAAGAGAGACACCACACTCTTACCCAAAACCTTAAGGCAATGGATTTATGGGTCCTCTTACTTATAAGGTGTTCAACCTTTACCCTTTTATCCGATGTGGGACATATAACTCACACTTGTTCACAACAACACTCCCCCTCAAGTGTGAGTCCATCTATTCATCATGCTCCTCCTTCGAGCGGAGGCTCTTACTTGCTTGTATCACCGTTGCTGCTTTCTGCGCAAACGGACCGGCTGCCTCCGTCGTACCCTTTATCGAAAGGTGTTCAACCTTTACCCTTTTATCCGATGTGGGACATATAACTCACACTTGTTCACAACAACACTCCCCCTCAAGTGTGAGTCCATCTATTCATCATGCTCCCCCTTCGAGCGGAGGCTCTTACTTGCTTGTATCACCGTTGCTGCTTTCTGCGCAAACGGACCGGCTGCCTCCGTCGTACCCTTTATCGAACGGGGCTCTGATACCACTGTTGGGTCACTGGGGGGAGTCAGGGGGCCACCACATCGAGGTTAGAACAACCACACAAGCAAGAGAGACACCACACTCTTACCCAAAACCTTAAGGCACTGAGTTTATGGGTCCCCTTACTTATAAGGTGTTCAACCTTTATGGGTCACTGGCTCCCCCAGTGACCCAACATAAATATATCGAGGTTAGAACATTAGAACAACCACACAAGCAAGAGAGACACCACACTCTTACCCAAAACCTTAAGGCAATGGGTTTATGGGTCCTCTTAGGTGTTCAACCTTTACTCTTTTATCCGATGTGACTCACACTTGTTCACAACAACACTCCCCCTCAAGTATGAGTCCATCTATTCATCATGCTCCCCCTTCGAGCGGAGGCTCTTACTTGCTTCGAGGTTAGAACATTAGAACAACCACACAAGCAAGAGAGACACCACACTCTTACCCAAAACCTTAAGGCAATGGATTTATGGGTCCTCTTACTTATAAGGTGTTCAACCTTTACCCTTTTATCCGATGTGGGACATATAACTCACACTTGTTCACAACAACACTCCCCCTCAAGTGTGAGTCCATCTATTCATCATGCTCCTCCTTCGAGCGGAGGCTCTTACTTGCTTGTATCACCGTTGCTGCTTTCTGCGCAAACGGACCGGCTGCCTCCGTCGTACCCTTTATCGAAAGGTGTTCAACCTTTACCCTTTTATCCGATGTGGGACATATAACTCACACTTGTTCACAACAACACTCCCCCTCAAGTGTGAGTCCATCTATTCATCATGCTCCCCCTTCGAGCGGAGGCTCTTACTTGCTTGTGTCACCGTTGCTGCTTTCTGCGCAAACGGACCGGCTGCCTCCGTCGTACCCTTTATCGAACGGGGCTCTGATACCACTGTTGGGTCACTGGGGGGAGTCAGGGGGCCACCACATCGAGGTTAGAACAACCACACAAGCAAGAGAGACACCACACTCTTACCCAAAACCTTAAGGCACTGAGTTTATGGGTCCTCTTACTTATAAGGTGTTCAACCTTTACTCTTTTATCCGATGTGGGACATATAACTCACACTTGTTCACAACAACAATTTATATATTCTTCTTGGTAGCCTAGCACTTTGCTAGCTACTTCTTTTGGTTAAAAAAAAAAATCTTCTTATGCAGAAGCTTTAATACACTAGACTGTTTTTTATTTATTTATAAAGGAGCTTTGATACACCAAACTATTTTTTTTAAAATCTTGATCATATTATACCTATCGAATCTCATTCCCTCGAAAAATGGAGGGTAAAAAAAATATATAATCTAGAAAGTAAAATCTTGATCAGATTATACCTATCGAAACTCATTCCCTCGAAAAATGGAGGGTAAAAAAAAAAATATAATCTAGAAAGAAAATAGTTAAAAGTGAAGAGCAGAAGAAGACACAATAGTGAAGAGAGAAAAGGTTACTTGAAGCATCTGCAAGTGCACGTGAAATTTTAGACATTTTTTAGTCTTTTCTATCTCTCGTGAATGAATGTAACGGCTAGAATGACAACAGTGTATGTGATGTATCACACTTAATAAAAGAAAATAAGGGCTGTTTCTTATTTTGGTAAACAAAAAGGGTTTTGCTTACCAAAATAAGAAACAGCCCTTATTAAAGTTTTTGTTTACGATGATGCGTTCTTCATAAGTTTTTGTTTACGAATTAAAGTTTTTGTTTCTGCTTAAATCTTAATAATCTTAATAATGATTTTAAATGAACCGATTCGAGTTGAAGGTGAGTTCCAAAATAAATTTGATGTTAAATTTTTTCTAGACAAAGCTCTAAATTCTAGCTTTGAGTTATAATCGGTTTAGAAAAACAAAATCAATTCCACTCTAGAGCATCTAATTGTGTGAAAATGATTGAATCATACACCTTCAGAATAAATTCGGTATCATCCACGAGCAACAAACATAAACGATCCTCTTTTGGATAAGTCAAAATTGATTTAAGAGATGTAAAATTAAGAGATGTAAAATTAATTTTGACATGTTTAGATGTTTTTCATTTGGTTTTGCCTCTAAAATTTATTCTAACATAAGGAAGGGAGGGGAGAGTTTTGGAAAAAAGGAAGGAGCAAATAGAAGAAATAGAGGACATTGGGAGGAGAGGGTTTTGGGACGTTAATTTTTCTTCATAATATGAAACCCTCATCATTTAGGGGAACTAAAAAGTTGTATTGGTTTTCTTTCTTAAAAAAAATGTATTGGATGAGGGTTTTGGAGGGTTTATATGAATTCTTTAAATTTTATATATGTTGTTATAACATTTTTAATGTTAAAAATATATGAATCATAAGCATTGATTTATCATTCTCTACAAAAAAAAAAACATTCTTTCAAAAAATGTAAAAGATTTCTTGATTTTCCTCTATATTTCTCACCGCCAAAGCCCTCTCTTCTCCTCCCCTCCAAACTTTCAAACAAACCTAAGTAATTATCTTTAATATAAGAGTGGACCTCTAATTTTATAGGGATGACCATGGAGTTTGGTTTTGTTTGACATGTCTCTCAAATAAACAGAAAACTCAATAACATTACACTAGCTAGCTAGCATGAATATGGAATGCAATAGTGAAGTGAAGAGTGATTTCCCATCATGTCTGGTTCATTCATGCTTTGCAATTTGAATTATGCATTGCATTCTTTGCGTCCCCACCCACCACCGTTGCCTTGCGTCCCCATCCATGTCACTATCATGCCATTTTTGAAATTATTTTTCATTATCAGATCTTTCTTTTAAAAGTAATAATACTAAACTATGATGTGTGGGGATATTCGTCTTTTTTTGTTGTTGTAATTTTTAGAATATTTCTTGTGATTTTGGCATATATAAAAGGAAAATTTTATGGTGAAGTCATGAAAATGACTTTTTTGGTGAAGTTAACCATATGACCAATCATTGAGCATACTGTCTTGCTTAATCAAAATTCATCTTTTCCAAAATTTACATTCTCAAACCCTAAAACCGTTTCTCTCCAACATTCATCTTCTCCAAAATTCATTATGTTGTAATTCTGTATGTCATATGTTCCAAGCTGGTGTTATGCTGTAATGAACAGAAGCTATGTTGAGGCTTTTAGCTATTGGTGCTAACCAAACAGTACCATCATCGTAGAAAACCCAATCAGGTTTTGATGTTTTGAGAATCTCAATAATATCATCTTTAAGACATTGATAAGCTAGTTCAAGGAATTTGTTCATGTTTAGTGGAATATCCATAGTGTTTTCTGTACCTGGTGGGAATTGCTCTACGTGTGGTAAAGACAACCTTACTAATTTGATAAATGGTTCAATGGTTTTGGGTGTTTTGGCAAAGGAGAAAGATGAAGAACAAAATGACTTTTTTAAAAAAGTCAGTTTCCCGACTTCACCATAGAAGCGTCCAATATAAAATTGTAATTAGTTTACTTAAATCACTGCACTGGTTATGGGCAGTATCCACAACGTTATATGTAAACATTTTTTATTGGAGGTTAATGCAAGAAAAAGATTTTAGAGACTAAAAAATACAATTTTATTTTGTAATGACTAAAAACAAATTTATGAATATTAAAAATATATTCAACCCAAAAATATATCTCCTCTTAATAAAAGATTATGAGTTTCAATCCAATGATTAATTTTATATTTAAAGACAAAAATATATTCGAGGAAAACATGTACTATCATTATAGACAAAAAATACATAAGATTCTCTTGAAGCTAACACCTAAAGTTCACATATTCTATTGGTGTTTAGAAGCACACATTTCAACGGGAGCTGCAGTTCATTTCCCATAGTTCCTGTTACCTCACGAAACAAACATGCAAAGTGGGTAAAGTCTTCCATTTTGTTGTCGTTTTTCACTCCAGATTTTAAAAAATTTACCCCCCAGACATGCATTAGATGTCATCTTTTATAACTAGCTAAAACTCAAATGAGATATTTATTGTGAGACATATGGAGTATAATGGAGCCAGAAATTTTATCGAGTTTGGACAAAATTTTGACCGCAAATTTACATGTGATATAATATATAAATAATCATAAATCAAAATGAAAGAGGCTCGTCATTTTGTTGATAAAAGTACAATTTGAAACAAGAGAGATGAAACATAACCGGCCAATAGTGTACTAAATAAAATTAGGAGGTAAATGCCCTTTTCGAAAGCTTTTGCAGTGAAAGTTCGAATAATATCAACATCATCAAGTGACTTGAATATCTCTCGTTCGGTGTAACATATCATTAAGTCATTAAACCACACATCGTTGATCTTGTTGGTAACAATTATTTCTGACGGGCTTATAAGATTATTTTACTAGCTTATTGACAGAGCTTGATAACTGATGGACTTCTAACTTTTGTTGATGTTGGTAATAGCTTTAGTGCACCCGCTATTGTTGAAGATCCACAAATTAGAAGTTAAGATCTGATTTATTGTTCCCTATTGTAGAAGTGATTGTAAGTTTTTTAGATATGAAGTGAGTGTAAGTTGTAACTTGATATTATATCATTTTTGTCTAATAAGCTACTGTGAATCGTGATTCAAATTTTGTTACCATAAATTAAATGAGCAATGAAGTATATATAGATTTTGATTTCCGTGAGTATTAAGTATTTTTGTGAGTATTGATTATTGGTTTGGGTGAATGATATAATAATTCATAGTTAGGGAGAATTATTTTAGTTAAGTCACTTCAAAAATTTACTCTAAAAATTGATTATAGTAATCAATTTCAAATTCCAATGATATTGATTATAATATTTTATTATATTGATTAAACTAATTTTAGTGGTAATTTTATGAATTATTCATTTTTAGTGGTAATTATAGTAGAATAGAAAATGTAAAAAATAAAATAAAACAATGATAAGTTTTAGTGACAGCCGCAACCGTAGGTAGAAGTTCGTAATGTTTTTAAAATGGTCTCCTTAGAATTACCTAGGTTTTGTCTGTAGGTAAATGTGGAAAACATGCAATGACATCCATTTGACAATGACAAAGATATTTAGCTACGGAAATTTGCCCTATAGTGACGGATTTTGACTGTCACTATAAGTCAAATTTCTTGTAAATTTCTTGTAGCGATACAAAGAATGTATGGGTTGAGCCCGGACGTATACTCAAACTAGCTAGGTGGTAAATCTACTCGGAGTTTAATTGAGCACACATTTTTACCTGAGATCAGTTGTGAGTTGTGATATAGTGTACACACCCTAAAAACCTTTTGTAAGTTGAGATTCTTCTACATATCCTCCAACTTTTTAATGAATACAAACACATTATATATAATAGCGAAAAGACGGGTACGTTAGTGTCCATCTTTCTACTCTTTTTATTACCCTAAAGTTATGAACAAAAAATATAAAACTAAAAATATAAATGTTTGTTGTTTTTAAATTATAACAAAACAAACTAATCATAATTATCTATTTCAATGACATGAACAATATAACAAAAAATTTATAATCTAAATTCTTATTTTTTTTAATGACACCAACAACAATCTTTAATATAGAAAATGTTGTTTAAGGGTATAATTGAGATGATGAAAAGTAAGTATAAATATACTCATATAATTCGTTACACTTCTAAAAAATAAAAGTAAAAACCTGGACATATATATAATCATATCGTGTTTGTTACACTTTTATTTTAATATTTGAATTTATTACCCTTATCTATTTGTTTTATTTGCTTTTGTATTGAAAGATTAGGGTAATTTGTAACCAAAAAAGAAAGATGAGGGTAATTTCGGAAAAAAAAAATCAGTCCAAAAGAGCCAAAACATACTATTTTCTTTATATATAGTATAGATGTAATATACAAAATAAAACAATGCAATGCAATACTATCCTTATACAAACTAGCGAAAAGACGGGCACGTTCTGTTTTTTTATTGCATCAACGCGTGTATATTATCAACAATATTTTATCCAAATTTGCATGTAAATAATAAACAAAATTTTATATAATTTTTTTGATATAGATTAAAATTAGGGTTAATTGTTTAAATTGATTCTATAATATACACGAAGTTTGGAAAATGACATTGTAAAAATATAAACACATATTGTAACCCTGTAGTTTGAGATTCTTCTTATTTTTGACCCTTTAATATACGCGTAATCCAGAAAAGTGAATTTTTTCATGATTTTTTGCATACATGTTTACGATGTTAAAATATGACGTTCCGCAAAAAAATTATAACTTTCAGACAAGAGGCCAATTAATTATAATTTTTTAAAGCGTAAAAATTTCAAAAATGAAAACAACAGAAATCTCAATTTAGAAATTGAATTTTGAGCTGACTCTTTGTAGAGACATCTATAAAAAATACTTAGAAAGGAACATCAAAATTTTATAGCATTTGGAACAAGTCTCAACTTATTTGATTTTTTAACCAAAACTTGCAAAATTGCAATTTTGTTTCGAGTGAGCATATACCCACGGGTCAAATTTTATTCTCTAATTCTGTAGGTATGGTTAGAACATCATAAGAACCTTCATCGTGAAATTTTAGATTTTTTAAACGAGGGATGAATTAACTATGAATTGTTTAAGAAATTCATAATTATGGGGAACAAAAAATTCATAATTAATTATTTCCTTGTCGAAAAATTATATTTTTTTGTGAAAAACCGTAGTTCAACGTCCTAAACATGCATGCAAAAAATATGAAAAATTCATCCTCTAAGTCATTTTTTTAGACTTCACGTATATTATAAGGTCAGAAATAAGAAGAATCTAAAATTACGAGGTTATAATATGTGTTTTTTTATTTTTACATGATAATTTTCCATACTTTACATATATTACAGGATGAATTTTAACGATTATAACCCTTAAAATTATATGTATAGATATTTGTGACTTTCAAATGTAACAAACTCAACAAATCATATTTGGGACCTTGCACATATTTGTTTTGAGTGTCCTTTTAATGTGCAGGTTTGGCGTAAGATTGACCTTTGGAATGCAGTTCATGAGGTATTTCTCGAAAAGAATTCAGTAGTTGATGCCATTTTCGAATTGTTACATCAGGTCTCGCAAGAACTTGGTCAACGATTTGCAGTTGTCCTTTGGAGCCTTTGGAAGCATAGAAATCTCAAACTTTGGCAAGAGGCCACATAAACATGTGCTTATGTAGTAGATCGAGCTTGTCACCTTATGGAGGATTGGTATGCAGCTAATGCTACTCTTCCGGTAGCTAGTCGAAACAACATTTCAATAAATTCAGTTCATAATGATTAGACAACAACAATAACACCGATAAGACAAGGCAATTCAGTTACAACTCGAATTTCCTCTTCTTCTACAACAACGTGTGATATGGCTTCAGACAGGTGGCAGCATCCACAACGAGGCTGTCTGAAATTTAATGTTGATGCTTCAACATGCCAGAGTCTTTTCAACACACACTTCTCAAACTCTAAGGTCGAGTTTAACAGGCGACAACCAAATGAGGTAGCTCACACTCTTGCTGGGGTTGCCCATTAACCGCCAGTCCCACTATTTATTATTGTGTACCTCATTGTATAAACTCTCTTATTATTAATGAAATGTTATAAGCATACTCATTTTCTTTCAAAAAAAAACAAATCATATTTATCTTTTCATATTGACAACAATAATATAACAAATATAATAAAAATTCTTATCTTTTTTAATAACACAAACAATATAACATTATTATAGAAAAATATGTTTAAGGATATAATTAGAATAACAAAAGAGACAACCCAAAATAATTGAAACATGATATTTTCTTTATATATAGTACAGATACAACCATTTTTATGGATAGAATTTTAATGGATGGAGAATATAAACAAATTAATGTCAACGCAAGGATTGGTCTAGTGTTGTAGACTTGATATCTAAGAGTGCGATCCTCTCAAAGTTTAATGATCAAATTCTTCTGATAATAATAATTAGAGTAAATTACACTTCTCTCCCATAAAAGAAGCTTGAATTACACTCTCTTCTCCTCTTAAGTTAAAATATACACTCCCCTCCTTTGAAAAATAAAACTTATACTCCCCTTCCCCATGAGATGCTTGAATTACAACACACTTCCTTAATAATTAAATATGCACTACAATTTATTCTATTTTAACAAAAATAAATATTTTTACGATATCTACTAATTTTTTTTTGGTGGTGGCCGGGGTTCGAACCCCGGACCTTGCATATAGTATTATGTATTGTTCATACCAATTGAGCTAAGCTCACAAGGACGATATCTACTAATTTTAAAACACCATTTAAAAAAAAAATCGTTTATTTGTAATTTAAATATCAATGATGATTAAATTTAAATATTTTGTTATTAATTTTATAATTTAGAATATAAAATTAATTTTTAAATAATCATATTGTATAATTTTTTTTACTAATTTTAATTTTATTTTGTGTAGTTTTATATTTTATAATTTATAATAGGTTTAAAACTATATGTTAATGAATTTGTGAATAAAAAATGGAGAAAAATATGAATTTGAATTTTGATTATATTAAAGTGGATCCACAATACTATTTTTCTTCGGGGTGTGTTTGAATTTTTTTTATAAATTACTAGAAATAAAAAATAAAACTTATTAAGAGAGGAAATTGTAGGTTTTAACATAAGAGGGGTAAGGAATGTAATACAAGTTTCTTTCAGGGGTGGGGAGTGAAATATTTTCTATTATGTTTTGCATAAGAGAGGAGGGGAGTGTATATTTTAACATAAAATGGGAGGAAAGTATAATTCGTGTCTTGTTGTTTGTTATTTGTATATCTCTCTATGTGCCACCTTGATGCATAAACTGGTTTGATTAGTTGAGTTGTATGCTTGTCATTTGTATACCACTCTAGTGCATCTTGCAAGAGTTGGTCTTTGTATTGGAGTTGTTCTCCTTATTTGATTGTATTTGTGATTGAGTCAATCACTGGGTTGTGGTTGAGAGAAAGTAAGAGGGGATCTCATATCTATGAAAGTCTTATCTTAGATAGAAATTAACGAGTAATGATTATGTAAAAAGACGATGAAGAAGATGTGTTCACATAAAACTATGAACTAATACTATTGAGAGTGAATTTCCTTTCTTGGCATGGATGCCTCCAGATGTAGATGACGTTGCATCGAACTGGGTTACCAAACCTCTTGTGTCCATATTTATTGCACTTTACTTTATTTCTATTTATTATTTATTGTGCTATATTGTTGTACCTGTTGTCTAGAACATCAATATTGTCGAACCTGTTGTCTAGGACATCAGGTACGACATCTGTCCGGTGAGTGTCAGAATTTCAAATCTCAAATACTCCCTCCGTCCCAGATTAAGTGAGTCATTTGTTCATTTCACACATATTAAGATATATATATATATATATATATATATATATATATATAGAGAGAGAGAGAGAGAGAGAGAGAGAGAGAGAGAGAGAGAGAGAGAGAGAGAGAGAGGAGGGATCCATTGACTCCAAGAGTAAGTATAAAGAGTTACTCCAAATTCTAGCCATTGATTTTAATGTAAATTAATGGTTGTGATTAATCACCGCTAATCCCTAGCATAAGGTTTTATTACTCCTTTTTCCTAAACAACCCACCTGAATACACGTGAAAACAATCTAAATAATGGCTATTGCAATTTTCAACTTTTGCTGTTAAATTAAATAAAAAGGTAAATCACCAGCCATTTTATTCAATAGAAGATTAAAGGAAAAAAATCTTATTCAACCGTGAACTTTTGCAATCGTGAACTCTGCAAGATGATTTGAAGAATAAAACTTTTTTTTAAGGATGAAGAACACAATTTATTGAATCCCATAAAAAAATGTATTTAATTGAATCAGTTTTTTTTATTCTATAGAAAATCATTTTTATTTTGATTGAATCAGATTCTTTGCCTATTCATATAGATAACCTAAAATTGAAATATGCAGAAAAATGATCACGGAATTGCATGATTTCCAGCAAATAGTATATAGTTTTCATCTTGTGATTCATTCATTGTTTCTTATTGAGGTAGAGGCATATAACGACATGTTCCAAAGAGTAAGCCATTAATTTGAGAATCAAGATTTCTGTGTAGTTGTTATTTAGGAAGAAGGAGCATTAAAACCCTATGCTAGTCATTACTAGTGATTAATCACAACCATTAATTTACATTAAAATCAATGGCTAAGATTTGGAGTAACTCTTTATACTTACTCTTGGAGTCAATGAATCCCTCCCCAAATATATATATATATATATATATATATATATATATATATATATATATATATATATATATATATATATATATATATATATATATATATATATATATATATATATATATATATATATATATGGGTTATGATAGAAGACACCTTTCATGAAGGTGTCTTTTATCAAGTTACTCTATGATCATTTGCGAAAAGACACCAACTTACTTTTAGGAAGGTGTGTTTTATCAAAGTTATAACTAAAAAGTGAAAATCACACCTTAAGGTGTGACTTGATAAAAGACACCACCAAAGAGTGGCTTGTAACATAACCATATATATATATATATGAGGGAGAGAGAAAAATGGTTTTAAGTGATCTTGTTAAATATTGGTGTATTATCCATTATCATAAATGCAAAGTGAAATATATTGAATTGAAAGTGGTGAAAGTAATATTAATTAGAGTTATAATTAGAAAAAAAAAAGTAATTAATATTGTATTAAAAAGTGAAATGAGTAAGTTATTTTAAGGCAATATTTTTTTAGAAAAGATTCACTTATGATAAAGGATGTGAACTTTCCGCATAATTCATTTAGCTCTTCCTTTATTTCTCTCTCTTAAATCAAAACTAATTTACATCGTAAATTATTTTAAAGGAGTAAATATATGAACACAAGTTTTGAAAATTTAACTAATGAACATGTAAAGCAAAAGTGTGCCAACATGCATGATGATGAAAAAAAACTTAAAAGAAGGAAAAAGGACAGTAAAAGGGAGGGGGATTGGAAATTGCACCTTCTTTCTTTCTCTTTGAGGCATGATGTAGTAGAATATTATGATCACAATGGTTATCATTACCACTTGACTATGTTTGGTAGTAAAAGCTTTATCCTACTTGCTTGGCAAGACAACAAGCTTGCCTTTGTTTGAGCATATATCTCTTTCTTTTTAACCAACTACTTGTATTTAGATAATAGGTCTACCACTTATTAAAAAAAAAATGGCACGTATCCATAATGTTTGGATCCTTTCCAGCTGCTGTATCGTTACTATTATCTTAGAATTGTTCAATCTAAAATCCATATTAAAATAGCATAAATTAACAAAGGAAATTTAGAGAGCGAAAACATGAAATTTCTCTTCAATTTAGTCACTAAAGTTTGTGATAAAGGAGTTGATTTTTTTTCAATCACTCGTTTATGGTCGCTAATTTTATTTTTTTAAATATATAATTAAAGAATGCAGATTATATGTTTATTATCTATTTTTGGTGCAACAGTTGTAGATCCAAATATGTACATTGTGGGACTTGGATTCCCTCTAATACAAGTTTCACGGAATAATGAACCTTGACAAATGCTGATTTCAGAATTGAACGAGTCATTAATAAATTATTTTTAATTGGGTCACACATTTGAAGTAGGGAATCCATTTCCATATCCATAGCTCTAGAAAACTCCTTGCATTTTTACTAAGTTTTCCTTCTATAAAGTTCTTGAAGTCCTTTTAGAAAAATAAAGTTCTTGGAGTTCAACCACAATATATATTCTTACCTTTCTGTTGTTTGTCCATTTAAATTAACGTCAAGAATACTGTCTCTTTCACCATAATCCATTATATATCATCATTTTGGTGTAATAATTATAGTGGAGCACAAAAGGAATCATATACATGCATCCACGTTGGAGAAATCCTCTTGGCCAATTTCATGATCCTTGCTCATAAATAACTAAAATAAGTATGATTATCTTTGGTTTTTTTTTTTTTTTACAATATGATTATCTTTGGTTAATAATCATGTTTTCACAGGAGAATAATGAAGTGACACTAACACTGTGTTTGGTATAAATGAATTAGGGAAGAGAGAAATTGGGGCGAGAGAGATACAAGAGAATATTGGATTTTCTTCGGTTTGGCAAAGCGAAGAAATTGAAGAGAGAGAGTCCAGAAGCATGGGGCCCACACATTTTTTTGTCTCTGCAAAACAGCAGAGAAATAGGAGAGAAACTCCCACTTTCCAATTGTGTCCTTGCTTTGCTGCAACATAATAATAATAAATAAAAAGAAGAAAGAATTGAATCACAAGAGATGGTGGGTGTCTTTGGCATTAGCGAGAAATCAACGGCAGATACATGTTGATGAAATGATTTATTTAATTATTTAATTCAAAACACCAATTGTTTCGTTTTTTTATCATTTTAACATAAAAAATTAGCTATCTTTATTAAATAAAAAATTAACTATCTAAAGTTCGTTATATTTAACCAGTTAATTAAACTAATTTAGGTCAATTAAGTATATAATTTATATTATAGGTTCTTTAATTTTTTAATTCAAGGGTATATTAGACCTTTCAAAAATAAACATATTTCTCTCTCTCTTATCTCTCTCTTCTTTCTCTTATAACAAACAATACATCATATCTACTCTATTTCTCACATATTTCTCTCTTCTCATATTCTCTCTCACCTTTTTCTCTCTTCACAACTTCTCTTCTTTACCAAACACACCCTAAGAGAATCTGTAAAAGTAAACATAATTTGAGTTGCTTTAAACAACTTTCAACGGGGTCTAAAGCAAACCTAATTTTATACTATGGGTGTGTTTGGTAAAAATAAGCTATAAGCTAGCTGATAGCTGATAAGCTAGCTGATAGCTGAAAAGCTAGCTTATAGCTGATGGCTGATAGCTGATAGCTTATAGCTGAAAAGCTAGTTTATTAAAAGGGGAATTAGTCACTTTAGTCCTTGAATGGGGAACGATTCGTCAATTTAGTCCCTGAATGCAAATAATATGCAAAATAGTCCCTGCATGGTCAATTTCAGGGACTAAAGTGACTAACGAAGTCTACATTCAGGGACTAAATTGACTAACGGAGTCTGCATTCAGGGACTAAATTGACTAACAAAGTCTACATTCAGGGACTATTTTGCAATTTATCTGCATTCAGGGACTAAATTGACGAATCGTTCCCCATTCAGGGACTAAAGTGACTAATTCCCCTTATTAAAATTAAAAGTGTTTGGTAAAATTAGTTGTTGAAGTGACTGATAAATATAAAATGACATAAAAGGACATGTTTGTTTAATTTTTTTAATATCATATTTACAATTCTTATTACTTAATGTATTTCTTTTTAAATATTTAAATTTATTTCAAATTATTTTAATCATTAAGGCTGTGTTTGGTAACAAAAAAAAGCTAGCTTATAGCTTGTTGGACTAGTTTATAAGCTTGTTGGATCAAAATGTGTCGTGTTTGGTAACAAGCTTTTCTCGTGAGCTTATAGCTGTTTTTGAAAAGCTATTTCAAGTAGCTTTTTAGCTTATAGCTTATAGCTTCTTATAATTTCTTCCAATTTTGACCTTGTTTATTTCATTTTATTTTTTTAAAATAAAAAAAAACCACCCACACGTATCATTGTGAAGATGAAAAGCTATGTCAATTGAATTCATAAAACACATTTATCATTGTGAAGATGAAAATAATTTCAAATAAAATTAAATAAATAAAAACAAATACATTAAGTAAAAAAAATTACATATATATTTTATAAAAAAATAAATAAACAAACATATCCTTTTATGTCATTTTATATCTATCAGCTACTTCGACAACTACCTTTACCAAACACTTTAATTTTAATAAGCTAGTTTTTTCAGCTATAAGCTATCAGTTATCAGCCATCAGCTATAAGCTAGCTTTTCAGCTATCAGCTAGCTTATCAGCTATCAGCTAGCTTATAGCTTATTTTTACCAAACACACCCTAAAATGATAAATATATTTATGCATTTGACATTTTTTATTTAACAAAACTTTTTTTATAAATTTTATTAAACTAAACTTGCTTCAATATTTATGGTAAATTTTATATAAAATTATTTATCATATGAATTAAGGGCAAGGTCAAAAAGAAAACTTGAACATGAAAAGTTAAAAAAGCAGTACAGTACTAAAACGGAATGCTTGAACAAGGTCATCTTGTTTTTTGTTTTGAAGAGGAACGTGGGTGGTTATATTAGAAAGCGGTTAGTTTTTTTTAATTAAAAACAATAAAATAAAATAAATAAAAGGTTAAAATTGGAAGAAAATATAAAAAGCTATCAGCTATAAGCTAAAAAGCTACTTGAATTAGCTTCTTAAAAAACGCTATAAGCTAGTGAGAAAAACTTTTTACCAAACACATGACATTTTATTAAAATAAGCTTATAAGCTAGTCCAACAAGCTATAAGCTAGCTTATTTGTGTTACCAAACACAGCCTATATATATAACTATAAAATGGGTGAAATAATACAAACCAGATCCTTGACCCAAAAAAAATATATAAACCAAATCTTAATTCAAGTACCGGCCAGCGGCACATTTTTGCTCGAGATGTTCTAAGAGTTTAATTTCATATGTACTACTACCAAAATAAAAAAGCTTGATATTTTTTGGTAGATTAAAACAAGTGAAATGTTAACTTGTACCTTTAAGACACATGTTAAGAATTCTACTGATAGAAATTATACATTGGAAATTAAGTTAATTTATTGCTCAAAATGTGGAATATTAAAATTTTCAATAAATTATTACTCCATCCGTCCCTTATTAGATGACATGTTTGACAATATACAATTTTGACCTGCCATGCTTTAACCGTATTTTCATACTAATATACAAAGACAAATAATATCATATAAGATGTTGTTGGATTCGTCTCGACGAATATTTTCAAAATATTAAATTTTCATAATTTTTTTAAATAGATAAAAAAAGATAAAAAAAAAAATATGCATTGGTATGTGTGTCAGAGTCAACTAGGTCATCTAATAAGGGGCGGATGGAGTAACATTTATAAAATGCTTAACATGTTCCCAAGTACACAGATTAACATACATAAATCTAATTACTTCTCACTATGTAGATGTATTTTTCAATGAATACCAATTTTAATCCCAAATTGTGGGTAAAGTACCGTTTGTTCATTTTTTTCCACTTTAATAAAATTCATTGCAATTCAAAACAATCATAATATTATGTTGTGACCGAACCTCTTTTTCCCTCTACTCTTTAACTTCCCACCCTAGCCAACCAACCCAGCATTATACTATGACCTTTTTATTTTACTATCAGCTTTTTTTTCAAGCAAGTGAAATATACTCCCTCCGGTCCTTTTTACAAGAAACAAATTAGTCAACAAAAGTTAATGTATTTGGTCTATATTATGAACCATATACATCAACTTTAGTTGACCAATTTATCTTTTGTAAAAAGGATAGTATAAAAAAAAAGAGCAGTATAAATGCTTGGGGAACATAAACCTAGCCTAACAACCATAAGTCAACCCTAAAAGGGAAATACAACAAATAATAGCAACTATTGGTATATAACAGCCAACTGGATGTAAAACCAGTGATACCCAAATGCGTCACAGAAAAATACACACCAGCACAACCGAGCAAGTCCAACGCGGAACTCAAAACCAGGTTGCAAAAAGAAATTGATGTGCAATGAACCACAACCATTGACAGAACCAAAACGAACCAGTGATGAGAGTTTGACTAATCAATTAAACTGTCTTTTTGAGAAATGGTTTATGCATCGACTGCCAACACAGATCAAATTCAAGTTCGAATCGCCATGCGAAAAATCACAACAAGCTCTTTCGAGCTTAACGAACCCCGGATTCATCATACAACGAACAAGAACTGATAATCCATTCGGGAAACAGAAACCAACACCACGACAACGAGGTTTTGAAGCTTTACACAACCCTGAACCAAAATCCCAGTTTCATCTTGAACCAAAACTGGCCTGCATCAAGAGAAACCACCACCACATGTGGAGGTCGGGACAGAGCCATCAAACCCGAAAAAGATCCGAATTCATGCACCGAAATGGTACCATAAACATATCGTGAGGGGGATAAGAACCACCCACCACGAATCCACGATTTAACCCAAACAACAACGACGACGACAACCATAGGACATAAAAGAACCAGCTCCCACCATGCCCGTCTCAACATAATAAGTAGTTAGTAATTAGTTTCCTACTTTCCTGCCAAGTAACGTTAGTGGAATAGGTTGTAATTAGTTTCCTACTTTCATGCCAGTAACGTTAGTGGAATAGGTGGGTAGTTCCACTCCTTATTATTAGCATTCAGTTTCTCAATTCTTTGCTGTATATATTCGTGTAATTGTTTACCACATTGATCAATGAATTATCAATTTAAATCCATTCTCTTTATGGTATCCAGAGCTTTAGGTTGAAATTTTTTTTTCAAACCACATTCACTCCCATGGCTGGCAATATCCCCAACCTACTGGCCCTAGCCAATTCATCATCTTCCCAGATCAATTTTCAACTTCCTCCAATCAAAATCACTCTTGACAATGAAAATCACTGTCTTTGGAGCACCACTGTCATCTCTGCTCTCGAAACCTTTGATCTTAAGCCTCATTTGCTGGCACCAAATCCACCACCACAGACTCGCTCCATTGCTGCTGACGATGGAACAATCACCCAAGAACCCAACCCTGACTATCTCGCTTGGAAGCGTCGCGATAAGTTGGTTTTGCTGTGGTTAAAATCAACTCTCTCTGAGAGGGCGCTCGCCATCGTTGCTCGTAGCACCACCTCCCACATGGCCTGGACAGCACTCGACAAAACTTTCCAGGCACAAACTCGTGCTCGACGGATGTCCCTGAAATTGCAGTTACAATCCCTACCTAAGGGGTCTCTCTCTATCATGGAGTACATCGAGCGAAAACGCTCAATTGCTGACTCTCTCGCTGCAAACCTGCACCCTGTTTCCGATGAGGACCTAATCGGTCACATCCTCTCTGGGCTAGATAGCTCTTACGGCGCCTTCGCCACTGCATTCATGATCCACTGTGATGATGCTTCTGTTGACGATCTCGTGGGTAAATTGCTTCAGGAGGAAGCACGACTCGCTCAAGAACTGGCTCGCCAATCCACCATTGCTCCCCTGGCTCCTTCATCTCCAGCACCAATCTCTTCTACCCACGTCGCTAGTCGGCAATCTGGTCGTTCATACAATACCAACAATTCTGGTGGCGCCTATTCTCGCAGTGATTCCAGGAACGACTCCAGAGGCGACACTCGTGCAGCAAATGGTGGTGAGTTTCGCCGTCGCCGTCCTCAGTGCCAATTATGTGGGCGTCCAGGTCACGAGGCTGTGGATTGTTGGCAGCGTGATAATCAGATTGATTTTCCCTCACGCAAGCTCAACCCACGCAATACATCAAAGCAGGCTCATTATGCTTCTCAGGCTCCGTCTTCAAGTGCCATCGATCCTTCTTGGTATTTCGACACCGGTGCCACTGATCATGCTTCTCCAGATTTTCAGAAGCTGACCATCTCTGATGACTACAAAGGCAATGACAAGCTGCAAGTGGGCAATGGTAACCTTTTATCTATTTCTCACATTGGCAATTCTACTTTACATAATTTCCGCTTGCCTAATGTTCTCATTGTTCCTAAACTCACAAAAAGCCTTCTCAGTGTATCCAAATTTACAAAGGATAATAAGGTTTATATAGAATTTTGGCCTTCTCATTGCCTTGTCAAAACTTTTCAGGGTCAAACCATTCTTCGGGGGGGCATTAACAACGGCCTCTACTGCATTAACTCCATCCAGAATAAAGCTCGACCAACCCTGGCTCTCACCGGCGTCCGTACGTCTGTCCACGGCTGGCACCAACGGCTTGCTCATCCTCATGAACCCCTATTGCGTCGTCTTATTTCCTCTCTTAATTTACCTATTTCTTCAAATAAATTTCCCAATGTCTGTGACTCTTGTCAACTTGGAAAGAGCCATCGATTTCCTTTAGCATCATCGCATATTGCGTCGCCTACTCCTTTTGAACTAATTTACTCTGATGTATGGGGTCCATCTCCCAAATTTTCAATCAATGGAAATCGGTATTTCGTTTTGTTTATTGATGATTGCACCAAATATGTATGGATTTATTTTCTATCGCACAAATCACAGGTTTTCACTATTTTTGTGCAATTTCGTACTATGATTGAAACATAATTTAATGCAAAAATCAAACATCTTCAATCCGATTGGGGGGGTGAATTTCGCAATGTCTCTACTTTTTTAAAACAACATGGTATTTCTCACCGTATTTCATGTCCATACACACAAGAGCAAAACAGGGCGGTTGAACGACGCAATCGTATTATCATTGAAAAAGGCCTCACTCTTTTGGCTCAATCATCTTTACCTCACGAATTTTGGGAACATGCTTTCAAAACTGCAACTTATCTCCACAATAGAACCATTACCCCCACCTTACACTACCATCCTCCATATCAACAATTATATCACAAAGATCCAAATTATGGTTTTCTCAAAACCTTTGGATGTCTTTGCTATCCTTTTCTTCGTCCATATAACAACCACAAAATTGATTTTCGTTCTCTTCCGTGTGTGTTTATTGGTTACAGTACTTCTCACAAAGGATATCTTTGTTTTCATAAACCTACTGAGCGTATATATGTTGCAAGGCATGTTGTTTTTAATGAGAGTATATTTCCATATTCTGTTTCCTCACATAATTCAGCGCCAAACTTATCTACTCCTGCTTCTCCAGAATTAGATTCTAATTTGTTAGAGCAAGCTGCTGAGCTGTACACACCTTCGGCCACGTTCCAAACTGCACCTACAATTCAGCCTACCATTCAGCCCTCACTCACAATTCATCCCACTTCTCATTCATTACCTAATTTCCCTTCTCCACCGGCCCCACAACAACATCACCAATCTGTTCCTTCACACTACAGACCAGCCGAATCTTCCACTCACCCCATGACCACACAAGCCCAAACCGGCAAACTCAAACCAAAAATCCTAGCTGCTACTCTTAAACCTGAACTTGATCCTCGTACATACAAACAAGCCCTCAAACATAAACATTGGCAAGATGCTATGACTATAGAATATAATGCGCTTGTGAAAAATGGTACTTGGTCTCTTGTTCCTTGTCCTACTAATGTTAATGTTGTGGGTTGTAAGTGGATTTATAGGACAAAGCGCAAATCTGACGGGAGTATCGAGCGTCACAAGGCTCGTTTGGTGGCACAAGGTTTTAGTCAGCAAGCAGGTAAAGACTTCTTTGAGACGTTCAACCCAGTGGTTAAGCCAACAACTATTCGACTTGTCTTGTCCATTGCCTTATCCAACCAATGGTGTCTTCGGCAACTGGACATCAACAATGCATTCTTGAATGGTGAGCTCTCTGAGGTTGTCTATATGCGTCAACCAAAGGCTTTTGAGGATTCTCATCATCCCGATCATGTCTGTCAATTGCGGAAGGCTCTTTACGGGCTCAAACAAGCACCCAGAGCTTGGTTTACAAAGCTTAAGCATTATCTTATCACACAGGGCTTTCGGGCTTGTCAATCTGACACGTCCCTATTTGTTCATCATTCTGCTGCTGCAACCATCTACATCCTTGTATATGTAGACGATCTGATCATTACCGGCACGGATTCAGGTTTGATTAATAACTTCATCATTAACCTTAACAAGGTGTTTGCTTTAAAGGATCAGGGAGAATTGCATTATTTCCTCGGTCTTCAAATCACACGCACCAGTTCTGGGGTACAACTCACTCAAGAAGGTTATGTTAGAGATATTCTGGAGTCCACCAACATGTCTGCTGCTGCTCCTATAACAACACCTGCTGTTATACCCTAATTTTGGACCTAAAAATACTAGCTCAATTCTTCTTTTGCATTTCAAGTCATTTGAATTTGTCTCTGATTAATTGCATTTTTCTCTGCATTTTATTTCAATGTCATTTGCAAAATTCATGAAAAAGGGCATTTTAGTCATTTCCTATGTTAAAATTTCTTTCAATCTTTGAAAAATTGTTTGAGTCTTTTCAACTGGTTTGAATAAGTCCTTATTTCAATTCTTTGTCAAAAATCCATTTCAAAAATTGCATTTGAAGTCATTTTGAGTCAGTTTACCCCTAGGGGCATTTTAGTCTTTTCATGTGTTAAAACTCTGTTTAAATTCTAAAAAATTGTCTCTGAGTCTTTTAAATTTGCTTGTATAAACTCTTGCTTAAATTCCTTGTTAAAAATCATTTTAAAATTGCATCTGAGTCATTTTGAGTCGTTTTAATCCCCAGGGGCATTTTGGTCATTTCACACGAAATTTTGGCAGAGAGAGGTCACTTTAAAGTACCTCATTTAAGTAATTGGTTCGTTTTAGTCCGTTTTGTCATTTTTAATCGTTTCACTTTACGTTATTTTCAAATTACGTTTTTTACCAATTTTTATTTTAATTACATTTTTAGTCCTTTTTGTCATTTTGCATTTTAGTCCTTTTTAGTTTTATATTTGCATTTTGGTCCTTGTTTGTTCATCTTGCAGATATTTTGTCCAAGTGCCACGTGTCCAAATGCTATTAGTCCAAAGGTTCAGTCAACAGGCCTATAAATGCAGTCAATGCAGTCAAATTCTCTCACCAATCATTTTCTGCACAATCATCACAAACACATTTCATCTCTCTCTCACCACCAAAAGTGGATCAAAAGACTCAAAATGCCAAGAACAGTTCATGAACAAGCTTGAAGGTTCAAACCCTAACAAACTTGCTCCACCGTAACCAACTCCAAAAAACACCACTCTCCACCCAAACAACCACCGCAATTAACCTAAACCACCACCTCTAACCACCACATTCATCACAAAATCTCCAGAATTCATCCAAACCGATCCATTCTCCTATCCATTTTCGTCCCCTTTTTCACAACAATCACACAAATTCGTTTCATAGTGTTACCATCAAGATACAGTGCAACATCAACGAAATCAAGCGAATCGCGCAAGGAGCAATAACAACAAGTTCGAATCACAACGGTATTATGGACGAATCACGCGAATCGAAAGAAAGAGAGGAAGGAGAGACAACGTTGACACAAGCTCACCAGAACGGTGATTCATAGCTCTCCGTTCGTGTTTTCCGGTCTCAAGCTCAGGTAATCCGTTCTTCCTCTTTCCTTTACGTTTTGTTTCGAAGCTGTACGTAAAGATCTGCGCGTTTGTGAGTTTGTTCTTGAAATTTTGGAACTGGATCTGTAACCTACGTGAAAAATCACGTCTAAAAGTGTGTTTGTTTTCGAAAAAGGTGGTGGTTAGGTTCTCCGGCGCGGCGGCGCCAACCTGTTGGGCCGGCAGCCACCACGCCGGCGTTCTTAAGGATCATCGGAGAAGATGAGTGCTTGTTGGAGACTCTCTCTCTCTCTCTCTTCATTTCACTTTAGAGAGAGAAGTGGATTTGGTTTGTGTGTATTTCTTGCTATTCCAATGCTTTTATACCTGTGTTGTTCCTGTGCGTGCTGTTCCACCATGCCTACCATGCTCTTGTATGCTTTTGAACTGTTTGATCTGCCTTTTGCCATGTGTACGGTTATGATCTTGTGTTACCATGTGCCTGTGTGTTCTTGCTGTGTACTGCGTGATGCGAACCCTTGGATCTAGGGTTTTGAGGGGAACAGATCAATCCAACGCCTCTGGCGCATTTGGATGATCCGAATCCACTCCAGATCCTTGGGCTTGGGCCTTTTCTTGCAGATTCTGTGATCTTCTCATGTTTTTTTGCTATTTCTAGACACTGTGTCACTTTTCGCACCTCTTTTCACGTTCAAGATTTCTTAGAAAATTCTATAAAATTTGTATGTGTTTCTTGTCAATTTTGTGATGCTTTTTACGTAATTTGTTTACTGAAAATTTTAATAAAAAATATTAGTATATTTTCTTGCTTTATTTCTTGATTTTATGTGAAGAACTTTATAAAAAATTGTCTAATTCCTTTTCGAATTCTTGATAATTGTTTGAGGTACATGTTGAGTGATTCTTGGACTTTTTAGCTACTATTTGCATATAATTTTTGCTGCATGAGTGTGAATCTTGATTAGTTACTTGCTTTGCAAGATATGTCTATAAATAAATAATGCAAATGTGTCTAAGTTCATTTGAAAATGTAAGGTTCATCATGTGGTTTTAACTCTCATTTTAAAAAAACTGAATACAAATCTTGGAAGAATGCATTGAACTATGAGAGTTATAAGCTATGTGTTTCTTGCATTCCATGGATGAATTTTTAGTCATATTTTGCACTTGTCTTAGTTTTATTTTGTGTTAGTTTCCATGCTATAGCTCTAGTATTTGTCTTGCCTTACTTCTCTTTATATTATCATGTGCTACTAACCACTTCTTTGTGTTTCATGTCTCATACACTCCATAAGCATATTCCATCATTCAATCTTAGCTCCATTTCTTGCACTTTAATCCTCATACTAAAACTTAGAGATTTTGTAATTTCCTTTATATTTCAATTTCTTGCAAGACCATAGAATGTATCTAGGCCAATGATGTAAAGGACAATGGACTCTAATGATGTACACCGACACAAGCACCGACACATGCACACACATCACATAGATATTTTAGATGTATGGCTAGGATATGCATGTTTAGATGTATGTTTAGGATTGTATGTTTAGACGAATGCCTAGGATTTACACTTAGAAAAATCATTTTCCAAAAACAACTTGAACAACATCACTCAAATCTTTTTTTCATAATAAACCTTGGGATCCAAAATCCCATTGTATTCTCTTTTATTTTCTTAATCAAAATTTCAATGAATTTTAATCATACTTTGACTTTCTTTTGCAAAATAACTAATTCAACCTCACAATTTCACAATCTTATGCCCTTGAGGCCTCTCTCTCTTATTCTTCAAAATTCCAATTTTCAAACTTAAAATCAACCAACAAAAACAAAAACATTTTTTGGAAGAGAACTACGGTGGATTTGATCCCTTAAAAGGGTACGTAGGCAAGGAAACAATATTCCTTCAATTCAAATAAAATAAAAATTCAAACACTTTCTTCTCCCTCCAATTCTTCACTTAGAAAACTCTTAGGTGTAAATATCATTTCTTAAATAGCATTTAAAAATAAAGCGCGCGCGTAGAAAGTAAAGACGGTTCCTATAGGTTACTATAGTCGTTATGGGTGCCTAACACCTTCCCGTAGCGAAAACAACTCCCGGACCTCGATTCTCAAGGGTTTTGCTTATTTTTTCCCTTCCCAAGAAAAAATGAGATATCACCGGTTAAAAAGGTTCAAACGTAATCAATGTTTGACACCCGAAAACCAAGATAAAACAGCTGGCGACTTCACTGGGGAGATTCGAGAGTTACGCCTAGTCTTTGTTTCCACGCTTGCGCTTCGTTTTTACTTGCTTCTTTTACTTGCTTCCTTATGTGAATAAATGTTTAAATTCTTGCAAACGTGTGGGGTGAGAATATCAAAAGTCCTATACCCGGGCTGAGCGAACTTAGGATTTAGGAGGGATATAATCGACAATTCATTCCGGGGGTTGCCTCGTGTATTGGATTATGCGATCAATCCCACATAGCTGAGGCATTTTGGGGGTGATGTTGTCGGCGCGTGTTGTCGCGTTTAGGCACTTTACTTCTAATTGTTCTATGACGCTATGAACCGTAGATAACCGAACCCATCCATGGCCATTTTTTAGGATGTAGTGCGGAGGCTAAACCGAGTGTTGTCTCGAATTTTAGTCGTCACGCGATACTACACTCAAGTTAGACCTTCTTATGTATAATCATGGAGCGAGTGTTGTCTCGTGACACCATGATATACGTCGGAGAGGTTGCAACTTGGGAACTTTTTTTTAGAACCCGGTTACTATTATCCAAATCCCTAGTTTCACCGGACACCGTGTCCACCCATGACTCCTCGACTTTGAACTTCAACCCACCATGTTTTCTCCGAACTTGAACATAATCATGCATACATGCATACATGCATAAACTTTTTTCCATACATTTATCGAAGGGCTTAGACGAATTGAATTTGTAAACATTGTAGGAATGGGGAAGACTAAGTCCTACAAGTTCAAGGAGGTGGATTTGGCTAGTTTGAGAGATTTGGCACTCAAGATCAAGGATCCGACTGGTTTCCGACATCGTTACGGGGCTTTACTTACTCTTCTCCAGACTAATGTGGATGAGAAGCTTGTGCACATTCTAGTGCAATTCTATGATCGGGACTATCGGTGCTTCACTTTTCCCGACTTTCAGTTGGTGCCCACTTTAGAGGCTTATTCTTGCTTGATGGGTCTATCTATTGCTAAGGGGGTACCTTTCTCAGGGCTTGAGCATCCTCCTACTCCATTGGTTATTGCTAAAGATCTCTATCTCAAGACCACTGATGTCTCCAAGAATCTTGTCACTAAGGCTCGCATCCGAGGGTTCACTTCAAAGTATCTACTTGAGAAAGCCAACCTCAAGACCACTTGTCAGGACACTCTTGAAGCCATTCTTGCACTTCTCATCTATGGGCTTATTTTCTTTCCAAATCTTGATGACTTCGTGGACATGAATGCTATTATGATCTTCCACTCCAAGAATCCGGTTCCTACTTTGCTAGCTGACACATACCATGCTATTCACGATCGATCCGGCAAGGGTCGGGGATACATTCTTTGTTGTGTGCCTCTCCTCTATAGGTGGTTTATTTCGCACCTTCCGAAGTCTTTCCACGACAATCCGGAGAATTGGTCTATTTCACAGAGGATTATGGCTCTCACTCCTAACGAAGTGGTTTGGCTCACTCCCGTTTCTAGAGTCAAGGAAATCATCTTTGGTGGTGGAAAGTTTCTTAATGTACCTCTTCTTGGTACCCGGGGTGGAATCAACTACAACCCGGAGCTCGCCTTGCGACAATTTGGTTTCCCAATGAAAGAAAAGCTCATCAATCTTGCTACATCTCCTTACTTCTTCCACTACTCCAATGCACCCACAGAAATAAGAGGAGATTTCATGGAAGCTTGGTCTAAGCTTCGGAAGAAAGAGGTGAAGCACATGGGTGTAAGGTCCGGTGTTGCTCATGAGGCCTATACATAGTGGGTGATAAACAG